>NC_044323.1:240769590-241992090 GCF_007399415.2 Gopherus evgoodei | reverse complement strand
GAGGGAAGTAATTGCTGGGAAGGAGCTTGTGTATGAACTTGGAGGGTTGTTGAGTGTGGGTGGGAAAAGCATGTAACAGTTTATTTCTTTGAGGGAGGAGGTTTCCTAGGGGGCCTTTCCATACTGATCCTGGCTGACCCTTAGCCTCTCTCATTCAGTCAGGCTCATCTGCCCCTGTCCCAATGTGTTCCTGTGCCCCCCATACCCATGTGTCCCTGCACCCCCTTCCCAATTTCCCTGCACCCCCTTAGTCAGCCCCTCCCTCTTGTCCCCATGTGTCCTTGCACCCCCACTCTCATTCAGCCCCTACCCCAGTCTGTCCCCCCCACTAGCCCTGCTGAACCCCAGTCTGTGCCTCCCCCCCAGCAGCCCCATGTTGTCTATCCCCCACATATCCCATGCCTCCTGACCTCCTGACAGGCTGGCCCAGGACAGGGTGCTGCGAGGAACTCAGCCTCTTCTCTTCCCTATCTGTAGCTTGCTGCTTCCGCCTGGGAGCAGCTGCTCTCTGTTCTGGTGCCACAGTGGCCCCTGCTGGGTGAAAGGTGTAACTGCAGCACTTCTTGGCATTGGCATTGGCATTCAATGGATTTTCTGCTGAGAAAAAAAACATCTGGCTGGCATAGGAATTCTGCATATGTGCAGTGATGCACAATTCCCCCAGGAGTAAAATCATTGTAATGAGCCATAAAACCAGTGTCTCTGTTGACACCATGATTTTTTAGCATCTAGCAGAGTTATGAATTTAAGTTCACAAGCTCATCTTTTGAAGTTGTTGTGCAGGTTTCCTTTGAGGACAAGGAATGATAGGTCAGATACTGACTGAAAAGTTTGACTTTGTGAAAAGTACTCACCCACCGGTGATAGGGTGATCTGATGGCAGCCACCACCAAGTTCAGTAGCAGTATATCACTAACATCTAGCCTGTACTGTTGACCCCAGGAAAAATTTTCTCTCAACCCTAAATTGGAAGTCTGCTAAATCCTGTGCAAATCAGCAAGAATCCTGAGTCCCCTGAAGTGAAGACACAACCAAGGCCTCACAACTGCTTTCCAAGACTGGTGAAATGCTAGGAGAAGGGGCAAACACTCTCTTCAGGCCAGCCACCTCCATGCTTTGCCTGAGGCACCCAGAAACAAGCCAGGAGGACTGGTTTTTGAACATACCTAACACTCGGACAATTCCTGAGCATACTCTGCCCACTAGCCAATTCAGAGATAAAAGGAAGATGGCTGGCTCCTACCTGCCCACAAAGATGCAGGAACATGATCATCTGACCCACCTCCCTATCTTGGCAACAGCTGGATGGGCCTGGCAAGTGAAAGCCTCATTTCTGTTAAGGTGTTCTCAACCTGGTGATTGTAAACAGATGACAGAAGGCCACAGCCACCCTTGTCTTTCCCATACATTAAAAGGGAGGAGGTCCCAGTATGGAAAAAGGGATTGTAGTAATACAAGAACCGGGGGACAGACCGTTAAATTAAAAGATGTCAAATTCAAAACTGATAGAAGGAAATTCTTCTTTATACAATGCTGGATATGTGGAACTTATAACCACAGGACATCACTGAGGCCAAAAACTGAACAAGAGTCAAAAAGGGACTGGACATTTATATGGATAACAAGAATATCCAGAGTTATCATACTAATGTTAACAAAACTTTTGAAAGGGATATTACATAAGAACGGCCACAGTTGGTCAGATCAAAGGTCCATCTAGCCCAGTATTCTGTCTTCTGGCAGTGTCCAATGCCAGGTGCCCCAGAGGGAATGAACAGAACAGGTAATCATCAAGAGGTCCATCTCCTGTCATCCATTCCCAGCCCCAAACCTCACCTCTTCAGGGTTTAAGCCAATCTCTATCTATCAGAGGCCAGGATGAGACCTGGTATGTTCAGCAAATTATCTCACATCCGACTACTGGGTTTCTTGCACCTTCCTCTAAAGCATCTGGCACTCGCCACTGTCAGAGACAGGATACTAACAGACCTCGGTTCTGATCCAGCATGCCAATTATCTGTGGTATGAATTAAACTTTCAGAGTGAGGAAATGCTACTGTGGGGAGTTTGAGCATCTTATTTTTTGTCTGAACTAAACAATGCAACAATCCTACATCTTGGCAGGGAGTTAGACTAGGTGATCCTTGTAGTCCCTTCTAGCCCTATCTTCTATAAGATTTCATCAGCACTGGCTGGTATTTCAATGAGCTACATTTAGTTCTACTGTATTTTCTTCTATAATTTTTACATCAATGTTAAAAAATTAAAATCTGATTTGCTTGTCAGTTTTGAAAAAACTTTAGTTCTGATTTTTAAGGTCACATTTATTTTAATACTATGATAACTGTATAAAATTAGACACACTCATAAAATACATTAAAATGGGCTCTGTTGTAATGTTGCCTACCAATTATGGCTTGTGCTGGAATGTGTGTAAATTCACATCACTAAAATTATTTTAATAAAAAGCCTCACTGTTTTGCATAGTTATTGGGCTGCAGCCTAGAGCAATTCTGTAGAAATTTTTTCCCTAACAAACCTCATTTTCCCAACTAATTCTGTTATGCTAGGGATTTGTGCACAGAGTTGGCTAATCCCAGTATTTCCCTAGAGCTGAATCTAAACTATGGCCCACTCCCAGCACAAAAGTGTCTCCAAAAGCCCTTTCGCCCCCTTCAGCACTCATACACTCATTGGTCCTGACATTTTCACTTCAGCCATGACAAATGAGCTGATGGCTGTGATCAGATTGCACACGAGGACTGCTTTATCTAAAGACATATCATTAGCTCTCATCACTATCTTCCAATATGACTCCTTTTGTTTAATTTGTTATGAAAATGCAAGTAAATTTAAAAAAATCTGAACCCTAAAGTAACAACACATAAACGTCATTAAAAGCAAAAAGCAAACCAGACTCAGACAGGATCAGAAAAAGGCTAGCATTAACTAAATGTTTCTCTGGGGATTTAAGAAACTGTACTCAACCTCTGCCCTAGTGCAAACATGCCAGTTGACCGTCTTCAAAAGGTCCCTTCCCCCATGGTGCACTGCTAGCACTACTTGCCATTTTTAGAGAGACATAAATAAACCAACAGCAATCAAACATGACTAATAAATAAGTAAGCCAATTTCTTTGTCTCAAAACTACTTTACATATTTTTCTGTACCACCAACATGCATTTTCAAATGAATCTCTTAAAGAGTATAATGGTGTACAAATAAGATTTTTCACTTGAATCAGTTTTCTAACTTTCAGTAACAACACTAACACTAAATACTGTATGAAGAGGAAATATTTCAATTCAGTATTAATACTGCAGTCTTCCTCAAGTTAGAATCTAAGTTCCAGTTACATAGTTCTTGTTACAGCTACAGGGTTTACAAAGTATATATTTGTTGTAACCTCTTCTAGCAATTCATCTGAGAATACACACACATCTAGACAGAGTCAACTGTAACACAACAGATCTTGGGAATGGAGGTCATGCTTTGAGGTAAAGTGCTGTTCACTTTTGGACCATGCAAGAAGCTCTTTATTCCTGTTCTTATTGGCATCAGTTCCCCCTTACCAGCACAAGAACAAAGCCAAGTGCTCGTGTGAGGTTTATGAATAAATCAGAGGTGAGCCACTTTAAGTGCTGCCCATGATTTCCTTGTTGACAGTGAGCACTTAAACAGGCTTCTATGACCAGCAACTCCTGGCAAATCTTAATGGTTCCTAATCTGCACCCTGCTTCATTTCAGGAAAGAAATGACTCTCCCCATTTTTTCTCAAGTCTTCACCTTTTAGGTAACTGTTGTCCCACCTTCTTAGAAATGTACATTCAGGGACTGTCCCATTTCAATACCAAGCCTGCATGTTAACACACAACTTTAAAAACACCCTTTTCTCCCTAGAAAACCAATTACAGCTAATAAAAATATTATTACACAGGTCAGCCTAAATAATTCTCAAACCATTAAACAGTTCCACATTTGTTTAAATTACATATATTTAAACAAACCTAAAAGGTTCCTAATATATTTTTCCAATTGTTAAAATCCTGTCAAATACTGAGAACTAACACACTGTGTTTGTATGGCAAGAAGTAAAATAAGAAATATTTACAAATTCCTGCTATTAAATTTGTTTAGATAAATTCAAACATCCTTAGAAAACTATTTTTAAATAACCTTTAGGTTGTGAAACAAATGGACGTAAGATAGTAAATTCAGAGTTTGAGCCCAAAAACTCCACTCTGAACACATTATCATTAACTCCTGCCATTTCAACTAGGACATAAGTATTACAGCACATCTAACAATAATGCCCTCATATACCAGACCCATGCTGTTATACATAGGAACAACTGGTTGTTTAAGGGACAGGGTTTCAACATGCAATTAAACCCACAATTTTTAATTTCTTGTCCTTTATTTTGGACGTGTCACCTCCAATGAGATTCAATCTACTCTATAATAGCCAAGCCATTGTTATGCTCTCAGTCACAGCTATTTATAAAATGACATTTAGACTCCTTTTTATCTTGGTGCTCCTCCACCTATTCAAGAGAAGTTGCAACCATACCACCTTGGGCTGTGATCTCATAAGCTAACCCCAGCTGAGCCCAGTCAGCATGGAGATTTCCAAAGAAAACAGTGCTGTTGATGATTTTGTAAATGGCATTTCTCTCTCTAAAGGCCCGATCCAAAAGCCCACAGAAGTCACTGTGAGTCTCTACTCACAGTGACTTCACTGGCTCTGGATCAGGCCCTAATTCCAAACTAGAAGCTACTGCAATGCTGGAGGATCCCTCTTTCAGAAGAGATATAAATCCAAGGCCCTGACCACCTGTGACTATCAAATATCCAGTGACACTTTCCACCAGAGCTGGAATGTTTGCCCTGATGCACTAACTGATTACCAGTTGGAAAATTACATTTTGTCTAACTACAATGATCTAGTTGTTTTTGTGGGATAAAACATTCTTAACTTTCTTTCCCGAGTCATTGTGTGGCATAGTTGTGGGCTGCTGTTTGTGTACTGTGTGACACTTTCCACCCTAGAGACGGCTGCATCCCAGTGATGGAGGAAGTGGTTTCTTGTAATCAGTTTATAATAGTTTAAGGGATTTGGGGGTGACATTTGCTATATAAATGTCAGTCATTAACTTTATTTTATAAATGCTAAGGCATTTTCTTATTTATACTCTCAATCTTACAAATTGAGAACAAAATCTATTTTTCTCTTCCTGTTAAATAAACAAACATTTTCCCATTACACAGAGGGTGAGGAGAACGGTGAAGAACATGAGGGTGGTACTCTATAAAGAGCTGCTTTTCATGGGGACCCTTAGCATCTGAAAGCAGGAGTTAAGGACCAATGTGCTTGAAATAGGGAGAAAATGCACTTTGTAATGGTCTGGCTATGGCGCCTCACATAGTGAACTTTGCTCCGTGTGGAGACCTTTGTATGAAACTTGGGAAGCTTGAGGAGCCTTCTTGTCTTCTTGGGAAAGTTGCTTTGGGGCCTTTGCTGTCTCACAGTATGGAAGCTTCTCTCTCCAAGTGGTAGGTGGGAGGAAGTGTGCTCTTGTTTTCTTTAATTGGAGAAGATTCTTATCTGTAAATCTATAGCAAATGTAAATCTAGAGTAAACCCATTTATTTCACCAATATGTCATATTATGGGGAGTTGCTAGTTACAAGTGACCTCTGTTTAGGGGAGATGCTCTATGAGGAAGTCTCAGTGTCAAACTGGGAGGAGCAGGCCTTCAACAACCTTTGCTTCCAGATTCACAACTCTGGGGTTTTCCGCCTTCCTCTGCAACGTGGAGCATGGGTCACTTGCTGGAAGGTTCTCTGCATCTTGAAGTCTTTAAATCATGATTTAAGAACTTCAATGGCTCAGACACAGATTTGGTACAGGAGTGGGTGGGTGAGATTCTGTGACCTGCATTGTGCAGGAGGTCAGACTAGATGATCATAACGGTGCCTTCTGACCTTAAAGTCTATGGTTCTATGATTCTATTACCTGGTTGCAGAGAAGAATCAGCCACCACCAGCCCCTCCATAAAATCTCAGCTGGAGCATTCACCTTATGTTTTACTTCTTCAGACACAGAAAATGTTCTACTAAAACTTCTTTGCAAAAAGACAACATCTTTTATACAGGATTTAACATGAGTATTTTTGACTGGAGATTATGGGCCTGATTCGCCTCTCATTTACATCATTTGCACACCAGTGTTTTACACCAATGTAATTGCAGTGACTTCAGTTGAACTATTCCTGATTTACATTGGTGTAAGGAAGGAGAATCAGACACTTCATTTTTGTCTATTTCAGATGAGTGAGGCTTCAGTCAACACAGACACTTTGTATGTCTTTTTTTAAAGACAGAGCATTTGCCTATTTAAATACATCCTTAGATATGTGTCCATAGCATAGTATGTGTATTACTTGCACTGCAAACCCATTATAGTCTATGTGGTAAATGTGTGTTTTCAGAAATCCCATGGTCTACCTTGTACATATAGTCTTTAGTTGGTGAACTATCGACCTAAAAGACTAAAACACCTACTTAGGAGCTGGTACAGCCTATCAGGTCAGTTTGACAGCCACAAACGTGCTAAATCTGCTTGCAAAAAAAATCCTAATTTCTAGATGGGTTTAAAAGTCATCTCAAAAATACCAAAAGCAAATAAACTATATTATAGACAAATCACTTTTTAAATTTTTTAAACTCAAAGGTGGTTTTGAGTAATGTGAACATATAAAAAGAGTGTCTTAACACAGTCAGCTTTTATTTCACTCATAAAACTTGGTTAAACCATTCCTTAAAAATATTGTTTAAAAAGAAAAAGTCTGTTATAGACAGGACCTTGCATTTTAAATTCCAGCTTGGTGCAAACTTTTCTAGCCACATTGTGAACCTTGGAAAAACAGGAATTATAAGTAAGAGTGCTGGTATAGCAGCACTGAAGTGTAACTATTAAACAAGGAAGGAACTACAGAACACCCATGTTAAAGACCAAATCCTGAAGACTTTACTCGAGCAAAAGAAGGGAGGAGTTTTGCCTGAGTAAGGACTGTAGGATTGATTCTGAATCTTATCAACAAATATGAATACCATAACGAATATTGTTTTACCAGTGATGAACCTAGAACAGTTACCAAGAAATGTGTCTCTCTGTTTCTCACACCTATCCAGCTGTTCACATAAACATATGCTACTTTGCATTTTACTGAGATTTCTGGATTTTAGAAAGTATCTGAAATACTCTGGTTTTCTACCCATTCAGTAAGAAACCAGACATCACATAAGTTACCATTAATCCATGTGTTATCCAATTCTACAGTGGCTGGAAAATTGCCAGTTACAACACATGGTGCTCGGTTAACAATATTTTAAAATACAAATGAATTTATTTTTTAAATTAACACAATTTTCTTATGGACATACATCAATAAGCCCATCTCAATTTGAAAGAACATCCTTTATGTAGATTTCTTCTTCATTTAACAGAGGTTTTAAGGAATTTCATAAAGTTAGCAATAAAAGTTTCCAAAACCATATAGAATTTCTTAAATTTAATCTAAAAAGTAAGGAATCTTTGTGATCTAATTAAGATCAAACACTTCTGGCTGCAAATAATTCCATATTGAATTGGCAACCTTACTTCATTCATTCACTTTTACTTCTGAATTCTTAAATGTGAATCTAGTCGTTTAAATATTATCCAGTCAAGTACAGCTTCGAACTGGCAAGCATGTACAAATGCAAGTTCCGCAAACTAACAAGAGCAAACAAACAAAGATAACATATGGTAGAGTCTACCAACACTTTTCTATAGTGCCACTAAATAAATAATTATTTAAAAGCATATACATAAATAATCAACTACACTGCAATCAATTTACATATGTACAAAAAGAACCAATTCCCACTTTCAAAACTATCTCAACACTTAAGATATTTTAGCTGCACTAATTACTGTTGAGAGAATATAACTATGAGCACCGATCACATTGTCAATAGCTAACCAGTTACAGCCCTAACATAAGGCCTGATTCTACTCCCTTAAAACCTGCATTGACTTTAATCTGTAACTTTGATGAGAGTAGGGTCAGGCCTTTAGTGATATGGGAACCTACTGTAAGTGTTTTTAAAAGTTAAAATATATTGATAAAATTGTGCCAAAATACTCTTCATGATGTGCATATACTAATTTCTATTTAAATTAGATTTTTCCATGTTAAGCACTGAATAGGAAAGTATTTTTCCCCATAAAGCCTTATAAACCACTTAACCACTTAAAGTCAGAATTCATAACTTTTTCCAGAGAGAAAAAGTTAATTACTTAAAACAGGTATTAACTAAATGCTGTTTGCATGAATAACAAACTTGATTAGACTATTATTCTGTACTGGTGCATAATTTCCATTGGAAACTTTTAGAATAACTCCCCAACTCCCACCCCCACCCTCTAGGCAAAGTGCTGAGAATCCTTGATACCCAATAGTCAATATTTGGTTAGCCTGTCATGTTCCTGGAACTCTTCTACATACAAACCTGTGTTTATCATCCTCTAGCTGCACTATTATCATACATATTACTTCACATGATGATGGAAACTCAGGGCATCTTATAAAGTTGCTGAAATCTGAGCTTCTGCTTGTTTTCTAAAGTCTTGGACAAACATAACTTTAGAGAGAGCTGAGCATAGGCATAAAGAAAGAAAAGCCTGCATTTTCATCTTCCTTTCATCTTAGTCATTCAGTCAACCATTCAGTGCCCTATTCAACAGAGCTTTTCATTATGCAAAAAAATGCTAATCCTTTTCCGATGCTTTCACACTTGTATAAACCCCCATTCCTTCGACTGAAAAGCAATTATATCAGTTTACCTTTCTGTCAAAAACAGGATTAATATTCCAATACCAGAATCTCCTTTATTTTCCTCTCTTTTGCTTTAGGAAACTAGAGATTATTAGTGGAGGTATTCCTTAGAGCAAGAATACATTATTTTAACTATGATTATGTTAGCTAAAGAAAAAGAGGAAAGGGGAGGGAGAGAAAAACTTCAGTTGCTGCGGAAACTCTTTTCAGTGACAGAACTGACCTTCCCTTTGCAGAGAGGCCTGAATAGAATGAGCCTCACTCTGGTCTATTAATCAGAAACAAATTATGAAAGAATGTGGCTGGACTGGTTGACACTATCCTGTCTTGGGAGTCTCAGTAACAGCCTAGTAACAATGTCCTCTTCATGGGTAATGAACAGCCATGACAAATGATGCAGAGAAACTATTTATTTGCATATGCAAATTCTCACACAAGGGAAACATGTACAAACAAGTGTCATTGTAAGGTGGATTAGGCAAACAACGCTTTCTTTTTAGGACATTCTGCAGCCCAGAACATTAGTCAGCACAATTAAACCAGTCTCCATGGAGACTAATGAAATTTCACCATGGTATGAGTTAAATTAGATAGCTAGTTATGTGTTTCCACAATCCAACTTGAGATCCATTATTGTTTCAGAACAATACAGCAATTGTGCCTGGCTGATCTTTGCCAGCTCAACAAGCTCCTAAATTGACAATTTGCATATGTTAATATAATTAAGCACTAATTACATGAAACTTGTACATATTCACATGCACTTTCCCTGGGCGCTTTTCAGTTTGAACCCTGGCCAAGTCTTTAACCCTTTGAATGATTTTGGAGCAGGAAAGCTCTGCCTTGTGGGTACAGCCTCAAGGCAGATGCAGAAAGGCTCTTCATTTATAAACACAAAGCTTAACCTGGCTTCTCATATTTCTATCAACAACGCTAGAAAATATTTTTGTCTGAGCTGGGGTAGGGAGGGGGAAGCTAGAGGCATTTTAAAGCCCAGCACTAGTATCTCTTTGCATATGAAAACATTAATATTTACCCAAATAAAATGTTACAAAATCATTTGTCCTCACTGGCATAGTCAGATCCTTATAGATCAGAACTGTCAAAACCTAGAGAGGGTTTGATGTCAGTGCTCTGACAGCAACAAAAATGGAAGTGAGCAAAGGAAAAAAAGAGCAAGCAGTAACTAATGAGCTTTACATAAATATATGCAGAGGCAATTAAGCAATGTTAATTACTATGACAGCAGTTAATTGAATATAATTAGATATTTTAAGCCACTGACTAAGGCATAGTTAAGATAAATTTTATTGAGATTAATTGTAAATAAGAATAGATTAACTCTCTGTTTTGACAGGCATAAAAAGTAGTTGTGCAAATTAACTAGAAGAGCAGAAACTAGCACAAAAATCATATATTATTTTAATGTCACACCTCAGAATCATCTCCTCAATAAACATGACTTTTCAAACTCAAATAGACAGGAATCTTGAAGAAAAACAAACAGCTTGCAGAGATTAAAGAGCCTTTTGTCCTTTTTCATGTGCATTTCTTTTAGCAGACTAAATTAAGCGAGTCTGGTGTACGTTTTTAGGAAGGAACATTTCACACTGAATGGAAAAAATGTTCTATCACATATGAAATTCATGCAGCTGTGCGGAACTTGGTCCAGATGGTCTAAGACTATAAAACAACACCAAATGATAGACAGTAGGGCCTTCCCAAGATTATGTGATAAAGTCACAACCTCATATTTTGACCTAGATTTTCTGTCAAGTATTGTTTCCTTCCAGATCGGATATCTCCATTTTAATTTTTAACTGATCGTGAATATTCAAAAGGACATTCTTAATAAATGTTGCTGATAAACATCTATTTAGAAATCATAAAATATTTGTAAAAGGCTCCTTTGCTTCATTAAAACAATGCTGAACCCTAAATACAGAAAAAACAGCCCTGGTTCTTTTAACTATACTAGACTGTTCACACCACTTAGATTAAAAAGGCAAAAATGTCTGTTTTTAAATATTTTTAAACCAAAACCCTAAACACATTTTCACAGCAGATTAATTCATGCATGATGGTTAAAAAAATTAACAACAAAGCTGAAGAATGCTGAACAAATCACTAATAAGAAAGGAGCTTCAATTGATTTTGAAATAAATCAATAGGTGATTAGCATAATATTTTTAAAGCAATAGACTGTATATATATTATATAAACATATATATTATATTTTCAATACCTTTTTAGCTCTTAATCGAACAAGGGCTTTACAATACTGAGCATGTCCCTACATTGACTATCAACTTCTTTGGAATGCCTTTGGTCTTTTATAACGAAAATCCCAAAACGGTCTGTGAAACAAGGCTACGACAAGTCATTCTGCAGTGAAAGATTTTAAATCATCCAGCCTCTTCTAATAGACTTGAGACTTATTGAGGTAGAAACCATAAAAAATGAAGAAGGGAAATTTAATCCCTGAAATATTGATTTGCACATTAATATCATATAGGCAGAGGGCAATTTGGCTTCATGGAAATGACACATTGTCGACCCTTGGTGAAGTCAGAGCCAATCTAACTGCTGAACATGTCTGAATCTCAAGAGTTATTAAGGGCTTCCCTTCTTGCCTTTATGACTTTTCTTCAGCCTACCAATGCAATCTTAAATGTATTATCTTTAAGAAATAATTGTAAAACCTCAGGGGTTTTCCAGTTAATGGAAGGGAGGCTAAACCACATCAGATTCTGAAATGCAACATTAAACCCTTGCAATCAACAAAACCACCTCAATTCTCATCCATCCAGTGCAGGATCTAATATTGTTATTAGAGATAATCAAATTTCATTGTGTAAATTTAGGCTCATGGTCAGAACGGAAGCAGTAAATTCTGCAATATTAAACAGTGATTTTCTCATCCCCCTTTATATGTTCTTTGCTGGTACAACATCTTTTAAAAATGAACCCAAACTAATAAAAAAATCAAAGAACAAAAATCTGCCCTTATTCTGAAGATGCACGTCATGCCATATGTTATCTGCAAAGGTTTCCTCTAGTTTTAACTTGGTCTAACTGATAAGCTTCATTTTAGAGAATAAGAAGCCAGTATCCCTGCTTAAACCAATAGCAGGTACTACTACTGTGACTTACACAGATGGTTTACCTGACCTTTCTTTGTTCCTTGGGAAGGTTTCACTTTTGCAGATTTACAACTTTCCCCCTATATTTCATTGACCCTATATGTTCATTATATTAAAAATGAAAACTATTTAATACATGTTTATGTTAAAGAAGTCCAAAAGCCAGTGACCAGATGATAGATGCCACAGTGCAGTGTGTGGATCTCTAGATCACATACTATAAATATTCAAGCACAGATAGCATGAATAACTGAATAATCCTGATGAGCCCAGCACTGAAGCCAGGTGCAAAAGGTTAAAACAGCTGGCTAGCCATCTTTTATTTTTGTATGCCTTCCTGCCGATTGAAACCACAAACCTTGAAAACTATCAGATATTCCCTCAAGGTTGATTGTTTGGGGGTGTTTTTTCATTGTTATTATTATTTCATTCCGTTTAGTAGGATCCCCCACAGCAGAAGAGAAAGAAACTCCTTAAATACAGTCAGTTGAACAGAAAGTGGAGTAATAATGATTAAGGCTTCCCCCCCCCCAGTTTATTTTAACAATCTTCTTTGAGCACCTTCCCATCCAATTGTTTGTATTCCTTCTTTAAAAGAAAAGCACTCGCCTTGTTCTGTCAGGTTTGCCAGTAAATATAAAGTAAAACAAGTGTTGATGGCACTGAGAGTGTTACATACCCAGGCTGTGTTTTTGCATTGCTCTCAATGGAAGCGATCGATGCCCATGTCACAGTCGTGTCCCAATCGCAGCCAAGTCTCTGCCTCAATCTAACCAACAACAGGCAGGGCTGCAAAGGCTGCTCACTACCTCTTCCATCCATCCACCACCAAACTAAAAATATAATACTACATATGATCCTTAACCACTCCACCACCGCTCCTAGGGATCAAGCCACTGAAAATCCAGGGGAACACAATTAAAAAACAAACAAAACAACAGCCCTCTCTCTGTCTTCCTGTTTCTCTCCCTCTCTCCTTTTGCCAACTACATGATCCTTGATTAAAAATGGAACAGGGTTTTAAAAAAAACAAAAACAGGAGAGCGAAATGGAGCAGAGGAAATGCAACTGTCAGAAAACGGGATGGTCAGACTTCCTGGGTGAACCTGCTTGTGTCTGACAGTGTAGATCCACCATCTTCAGCCTGGCAAGTTGTCTTTTGGTTGGGCTTTTTTTTTTTTTTTTTTTTTTTTTTTGTGGGGAGGGGGTGTTCTGCTTGCGATCTGTGCCTTGGTACCTAAGGAGGAAGAGGAGGAGGAGGAGGGTGTGTTACTGAATAGGAGCTAAAGCCTCCTCGGGACGGCGTTGAGGTGAAACAGGCTGAACCCGACTGATGTGCCTCCTCTCTCGGCTGGACCCAGTGCCCCAAGCAGCCGATGAGAGACCCCCGGCCGCCCGCCTCGCAGGTAACAAAAGAAATACCAACCCGTGCGTTTGCCGCTGCTGCTGCTGGGGGGGATGAAAGAGGGGAGGAGTGGAGGGGAGCGGCCGTAAGTTGGCATCGGCTGGGGGGAAAGTTTATTACCATTTTTACAGGGAATTTCATTTAAGGCGGAAGGGGGAAGCAGGGACGCGGCTGCCATTAGCCGCTCGGTCGGCAGGGATGCACTTGATCCCCGGCACAGGGAGCCAGAGCAGGGGCTGTGCTGCGTTATCACGATTTGTGTTTTACAGCATCTTCCTGGGGTTCAAAACATACCGATTTCCCCGTAAAGCCTTGGCGGGGCGGGGGGCGCTTAAGCCAGCCCCAAAGCCCAATAGCAGCGATGCCTCTAGCTACTGGCGAGCTGCTCCGGCAGCCCGCCTGCTCCAGACAACGTCCGTCAGCACATCCCTCTAGCCAGCAGCTCTCTGGAAACTGACACACAGGCAAAGCACGCTGCTAACGGGCTCTGCCTCTTCCTGCTGCTAGAGACAGGAGCTCACAGCTTCTGCTGCTGCTGCCTCGAAACCTACCTGCGAACACAGTACCCCCCACACCCCAACAGCACCCGCACGCACACACACAGTCCGGGTCCCCTCCGTCCTGCTGGGATCTAGCCGCCTAAAATGCGAAAGTTGGGGGGACAAACGAGGAATCTGCCCCCCCCCCAAAAATACACCTCAAACTTTTGTGGGGATCAAGCTGTGAAAAGAAGGTGAAGGGGCAAAGGGCGGGGGGTACTGGCAGATGATGACTTCTGGCAGCGGTAACATCTTTCCTAATATGACAGTTTTTTTTTCCAGCTCCCTAAAAATGCAAAATGGGGAGGAAAGGGGGGGGGAGAAAAGCCTCTTCTGGAAAAACGTGTAGAATCCTCCACTTAATCCAAAAGTTAGAGCCCGAAAAATGTCACCCCCCAAAATAAAAAATAAAAAGAGAGCGAGAGAAAGAGAAAGCAGCCCCTTCTCCCCCAAATGAGAGCAAATATTGTACCTAAAAATGGGGAAAGAGGCAGAAAAAAAGGGGGGCGAGAGAGGGAGAGATACATGGGATCTGGGGATGTGAGTGTGTGTGTATGTGAGGGAGAGAGAAAGAGGCAGAGAGAGGGAGAGAGAGCGAGCGAGCGAGAGCGAAATATCAAAGATTGTGCAAGATCAGCCTGGAAAGATAATCGATACTCGACCTAAATTTAACACAAACTACTCAATAAAAGTTAAAGAAAAAACTTACTTTCCATTTCCCCTCGCAGTTCCTACTGGATCTTCGCCTCTTTTTTTGTTTTGCTTTATTTACTTAACAGCTGATCACATCCAAGTAAACGAGAGAAGGTTCATTAAAAAAAATAAAAAAAAATAATCCTCCAACTTTATTGGGTGGAAATAAAAATTATTGAGCAAGAAGTGGGGGGCATAGAGCAGTCCTTTGGGGTCCGGGAGTTGTTAAAGCATGTGCCGACCGCGGTCTCGCTGTTTGGTTGTGAAGGGGTTGGGAAAAGGAGGAAAGGAAATGAAAATCCGATATGTCTTTATTCTGCTAATTATTATCGTTTTAGCCCTGTTTAAAAAAATGGCTGATTAAGTTGAGTGCGCATGTCTTTGTGTGTCTATTCCCGATATGCACTCTGGGAATGAGCGAGAGAGAGCGAGGGAGAGGAGAGGAGAGAGAGAGAGAGAGGTGTAATTAGTGAGGTGATCAACATTCTCCAGACTGCAAATGACGCGCAGCCCCGGACTTAGAGAAGCAGGAGCTGCCGCGGCTGCTGGGGGCTCGTAGGGGCTGCATGAACCACACAACCAGCCCAGAGAAGAACGGGCAGCAGGAAAGGAGCTTATGGACACAAACACAAGTCTGCAAACTTCATTAGTAACACAGACACATACATCCATACACACAAAGTAGATGGCAGGGGAAAATTAAAAAAAAGAGAGAGAAGGTGGGGAGAGAAGTCTTGCTCTTTCAGCTGCTTGGGAATTTAAAAGAAATGAGTGCAAATTAATTATTCCACCAGTGAGGGGGGTTTTGTTTTTGTTTTCTTAAATAGGGATTTAGGAAGAAATATGCCTGGAATGGGATAATGAATGTAGAATGCCACCGTAAGAAGAAAGATAGCGGGTCTAAGATGGGAAATATCTACTTATATAGATACAGAGACGCATTTATTTAAACACACAGAGAAAGTTTTACACACACACATATACACACACACACTATATTTGGTATCCACGATGTAACTGGTTAAGGAAATCAGCAAGATAAAAAACAATGGCAAAAGAATTATAAAATATCAACACTAAACAGCGTTAAGAAAACGAAGTAAAGACTAGTCTAGGGAAAGAATATCTTTGTGTACTATACATGTAGCATAGCACATACCATGAACCAACTTTACGACAAATATTGATATTTATTAATATTTTTTCATCTAAGTTATTTTATCAGGCATCTTCCATTCTTGAAAAAAAATCTATCATGATGAAAAATAGAGGAAAACGTACAAATATAAGTGGGAATCTACTACAAATATTGTCTTGTATGGGATTTAAGGAGATTGTTTCTAATTTGAAAACCTAATTATCCAAACCTAATAGTACAGATGTGAATATGAGTGACACTTTCATTAAAAGATAATTAACAAAAACTAGGAATAGACATACTTCAAAATATCCCCTACCGAAGATAAAAAAAAAATGACTTTTCAAAGAGTCTCCGAATACACCGCAGGAACACGTGCAGATTTTTAATAACGCTATTCCAGAAATGGGTATACCAGAAAAAGATCACAAAGTAACAGTTAAATACATCGGATATTTACAATACCAAGGACCTTGCGCAGGTGAACCATAACCTTAGAGCTGACATGCCTTTGAAGTTGGTGATACATGTCAAAACCTCGTTTTAGGCCTTAAACGCCAAATACCAACAGAAAGGTTTATCCCAATCCCCACAAAACCAGAAGATATAAATATGCACCTTTCTGGGCCCGAAACCTTTCCATTCTAGGGGAACATTTTGCACATCCTGGAACTAACACTAACAGGAAAATCCCCACCTGATGCTGAATCAGGGCTGCCCTAAAAGAGCAGGCACAGGCCAGTGTCAGGGAAGTAAGTTGCTGAAAGCAGATGTTTAAGGTCATAGCGAAGGTCCTGATAGTTTGGGGAGAAAATGGGCGGGAGGGAGGGAGGAAATCACCAGCATGGACGTACAGTTATCTTTATACTGTTATCCAAAACATCGGGAACTGCCACTATAACGAGGAGAGAAACAAAACTACCTAAATCCAGAGAAACCCTGCTTCAAACTTCAGGAAAACCTCCAGGACTCGAACTTAAAGAGAAGACAGGGGCACTTTCGCGTTCTCGGAAAGAACTTTATTCCTTTGCAAACCTTACCTCAGGATTACATCAGCTCATCAATTAAAGGAAACCATATGTGCAAACGTATGTATATGCATGTAGATCTCGGAAAGCAAAGCTGCCTGTGACTGAGTGTATGAAGGAAACAGCGATCGGTGTTTACAGAGAAAAAACAGAGATGCAAACAAAGGGTGAAAATGAAATCTCTGAAAACCATTTACAGGAACAGATTGACGTGATATGATGGAAAGAGGACTTTTAGGCTTAAATTATAGACGAAACGGGACTCTGAACTAGAACGATGCATTGTCCATTCAAGTGTATGTCTGAAGGATGGTAAAACATTTCCTAAGACTGGAGACAATTAAATACAGCAAGATGAAGAAACACCTGAGAACAATACATCTCTTTCAAATTCAAGTGAAGAAACACGTATACTTAATGTCATAGAAGAATAAGGAAAGGGAGATAATTTAGTTTTGAAGTCCCCTCCCCCCCTTTATTCCTAGTGCTTTTTTTCTGGTGAAACATCAATATCATTAATGTCATTAATGTCAAAACACCAAACGTCAGATCAGTCAAGTCATTCTTTTTTGTTGCAGATTTTTTCCCTTTATCTCTTCTTGGAGTGGGCTACAGCTCTTTCTAGTGTTCTTGAGTCACAGCTCAGGGAACAAAGAGGGGGAATGCAGGCAGGAATTGTGAGAGGAGAGTCCACATTTTCAGGCTTTCTTCCGCCACTGTTTACTGTCCTTTCTAACGTTTGATAGCTCCTCTCTCGCTCTCTCTTTTCCTAAAAATAGTAGCTTACGGGAAGGTGCGGGGGGGACGGGAATCACTACGGGATGTTAACAGTTTAGAAGAAACCCGGGGATCGCCACGTAGCTAGGAAAAATCGAAGAAGGTTAATTCCGAAAGGCAGCAGCAGCAGGTTTGTGGGATGTGATAAGAGCGAAGCTCGGTGTTGTCAGGGGGAGGAAGGAAGGCAGGCGAGCAGCAGCTAGAAGGACCCGGGGACTGGCCGGCTGCTGCTGCTGCTTCAAGCGGGCTCCCCAGCTGCTTGGTCCCGGCTGCAAGGCTCCCTCTCTCTCCTCCCTCTCGCTCCCACTCACTCAGCTGATCGCCCCCGAAGGCTCCTGCCTAACCTCTCAGCTCTTCTTCTCTGGTCTCTGCGGACCCCCTCCCCCAAACCGCTCCTCGAGGCACCGTTATACATTTTGGGTTGTTGTAGGGTTGTTGTTGTTTCAAGCCTTATGTTGAAACCACAAAAGCTCTGATAGTGACGTTACATTTCAAAGAGGAAAAATCTGTCGCCCTCTAAGTGTTGCCCCACCCCGCCCCAGCCTCAGCCCCCACAGGAACTTATTGGACCGGGTGAGGAGGGTCTGGAGGGGGCCAGGAACGAGCACTGACCATGCTTTATTCCTCAACGAAGTGCAAACCCAACGGATACACTTTGACACCAAGTCTCTTTGCTAGGCTCATTTCATTCCCCAAATCTGTACCGCGGACACACAAGGGCATGAGGCGATACATAACTACAGCCGCTCCCCTACTTAACAACCCGACATAATTCCCTAAGAAATGGCCCCCAGCTCAAGGGAAAGAGGATGCTTGTCTTTTGACAGTGTTCCCTAAGTCTATAGATGAACTCAGTTTGAAACGAGGTATTACAAGATTTCAGGGTTACAGACCCTTTATCTGAGCAACAGACACTTTCAGATCCCCAGCCCCACCTCCTTTCCTTGTCTGTTGTCTTTTCTCCTCCCGGGGGCTATTTGACAAAGACAGTGTGTTAACTAACATTTTTGGTTTAACTCAGCAACTTCATTTCAAAACACGTTTAAACCTGATGGCAATCTCTCGGACCATTTTGGGGAGATGAAGTTGACACTGGCTTATTAAGTATTATTATGTTGCAGGTATTATGTACACAAATCTAGTGGTAATTTACAAAACACAAACCAAACACATTCCAGAATGCACCGAAAAAAAAGTTATTAGAAAGTTACAGTTCGGTTCGAAAAAGAAATAGAACAACATGAACATAATGCCTTAAAATTCTGTCTCCCCCGCCCACTTCCCAAATCCTAGAATGGAGAACTACCTTCTGCTATTGAAAGTGCATCTTTAAGCAGTGACCTACAAATAATCATATCCAAACAGGACAGGCATCTCGATAAGCTTTTGTGTGCTAAATAGTACAGTTGATTGGCCTTGTGTTGTTGTTGCTGTTGTTATTTTGGCTGGAGCTGCACAAAAACTCGCACCGGGACATTACAGTAAAAGCCACCCAGATCTCAGGCAGTTGTTGGCGTTTCCTCCGGAGCCTTAACGGCCCTTTTCCAGCTCCTTTCTTGGAAAGCTCGCGGGGATTAAATGCCCTGAACCTGAGCTTCTGGCCTTGGATGGGATTGGAAAGGAAAAGGGAGAGGGAGAGAGACAGGAGAGGGTGAAGGAGCCAGGCGCCCTCTGGGCTTTCAGAGGTCAGCGCTTTGACAGTGCTCTGACCTCCCTCCCCTCCCGGCAACCACCCCAGTGTTTATAAACAAAAATAGTCAGGACTAGCCCTAAACAAAAGCAGTTCACCAACTTCACCGACACCTCAGTAGCTCTTATGCAAATCAAGGAAAACGACCGCTTACCAACCCCCCCCCCCCCGCAGGTCACGAAAGCCCAAGAGCCTATTTCCAGCAGTGATACATCCAAGTGAGAAATATATATAAAAAAGAGGGAATTCAAAAATAAAAGGATTCCGGTAGAAAGAAATAATAAAAGAAAGAAAAAGCCAATACAACTACCGATCTTGTTGTATATACAACAAAGTTATGAAATATTTAAACCTAAGTCCAACACTCCTCATTGCCAATAAAACAGGAATCTTTGTTGTGTAGACAATATGCTAAACTACCTCTGCGATCAACAGATTATAAAGCAACCAGGAAAAGTTATTTTCGCCCAAGGAGCCAAGTTTTCAAAGCAAACGTGTGGATTTTACAGCTAAATAAAAGCCACCACCTCTGTGCTGTCCGCAAAAAAAATCTACACATAAATTAAAAGCACCGTTAAAAGAAAAAATCCTTCTAGCAAGCAAGCCGCACATCTGATCTGACT
Source organism: Gopherus evgoodei (assembly GCF_007399415.2). NCBI lineage: Eukaryota > Metazoa > Chordata > Testudines > Testudinidae > Gopherus > Gopherus evgoodei. The sequence continues at coordinate 241,972,173 of NC_044323.1, read as the reverse complement.
TACAAAAAAGTATAATTAAAACCATCTCTAATTACAAAAACCAGCAAGCGAAAGCTAAGTGAATCAATGCTTTCTCCCAAAAAATCTTGTCCGTCAAGGTACGGAAAGGATAGTTCTATAGTCCTGCATTAAAGCGTAACTGAAACTCCAAAATTCAGGAATTGATTACGCGTTAAGGGGGAAAATGTAAAAAAAAACAAAAAACAAAATGTCTACTGAGTCTCAAACTTCTGTTTTAAAATGATGAAGATCTGAAAAGCTTGGAGAAAGAGTTAAAGGAAATATACCTCAAGAGAAAAAAGACCATCTTCTTTTCTTCTTTGTCTATCAGTCTCCAGTTAAAGCATATGGAAAATGTTTTCAAAATGCCTAGATTTGGCACATTGTCATTGCAAAGAGAGGAGCGCAGTGATGCTGTTATAGAAAATGGGAAATAAATTCAGGATTGGGTGCTGCCTCCTTCAGTGCGGATTTATCTAAATTTAATTTAATATTCCGCAATCACTGTATGATTTCCTATAATTCACCATGATTTTTAAGGGCTTTCCCTAACTATATTGACGACTGGCACGAGTAATTTTAACAGAATAGTTCCTTCTTTTATTTGTGTTTATTCTTCTCATTAGAGGCACTTTAAATTGCAATTGTAAATAATAAAAAATGATGGAATATTAGGTTTTGGGTGAACACATGTTCAGAGAAAGCACTAGCTTTATTAAAATCCTTCTGAACGTAAAATCAAAAAGCACAAAATGGTTGTTTGTAAAACACTAAACCTTTAATCGATTTATTGGCATTCCGATCGATTAGATAAACGGAAATCTATAGCAAACATAAAAGCATTTAAAATATTTCTCTCTCATTTATAAACAAAACTTTTCTTTTCAGTAGAAAAAATGATTATCAAACGACTAACAGGAAATTCTTCAGGTATCAAATTACGATAATAAAATTATTTCCACATGGAAAGGGATAATGACAATGATGATAGTAATTATAATAATGAATAATTCAACAGCCCTTTGACATATATGGAAGAACCTAGTTCAAACACAGCTCTCGAAGGGAGCTACTTTTAGGGGAAAATACATTTTTTAATGAAATTGAGTTTTAAAACTGAAGCGTTTAGACAGATTGACAGTTTAGGTGCAACTGCTAAAGTTGCGTTAATTTTTCTATAATATCCAAGAGACAGCGTTCGCTGCAAACGTTGCCCTTTCAATCAAGTTACCACTTATTAGCAAAAATAAATATGCAAATATACTAGCCACTGCTGAAACTGAAGGAACAAATTTGCTGTTGCACTCCAGATTTGCGGCGGACCTGGGGGGGGCGGGGGCGGAGACCAGTATTTTACAATCTAAATGATTTACCTAGTCAATAGTGTACTTTCCAGATTAGCGAAATATTCTGCAAGCAATAAGATATTTGACCATTTATGTGAAATAACACAATTTAGTTAGAGGAGAAAACTGCAGTCCGGAGAAACGCAGCAATCAGAGCCGGTGGCATTCTGACTGCGTCAAGAGGAAGTGTCACTGTAACGAGTATTATGTTTATTTGATAAAGAAAATCAATGAAAGTGGCTGTAAAGTAGTTAGTGAGGCGTGTGTTTGGGACTCGGGCTGAATAGTGACTCCAGCGGGCTGGTCGATGAGCTCTGGAAATCTAACCTAAACCTCAGACTGAGCTCTCTCCCACTCACTGCTTCACCTTCTCTAGTCTTGGGGACTTCGCATTATCTCCTCCCTTCTTTCCCCACTTCCCTCCCTCTGTCCCTCCTTCACTCTCCCCTTCCAGTTTTTCGCTATTTCCTTCATTCTTTTTTTCACCCTCTCCCACCATTCGCTCTCCTCCTCCAGTCCTTACTTTCCTCAATCTCTCCCTTTCTTCTGCCTCACGCTCATTCTCTCTTCCCCTCTCTGCTGTGGCTGTTTCCTCCTTCTATCCAATAAGTTCTTTTATTTTCCTCCCCATTTGGATCCTCCTCCTCCGATGCTCTTAATCTTTTATCAACTTTCTGCTCGCCTATGTTCTGCCTTCATATTTTCTTCCAGTCACTTTTCATACCTGTTTTTATCTGCTAAATCGTCAACTTATTTTGGACTGGGTCTCCTCCAGACTTGTGCTGTATTAACATTTATCTGCACCCATTTCCCCTTTCATACCTTCACACCAGAGGAGATGAGTGCCACCAAATGACAATACGCTCTCCTCCCTCTGGGGCTTTTAAACACTGGGTAAATTTCACCGGTGCTTCTGTTCTAGATTTTGAATAGTTTTACTTTCCCCTTTCTCCGCGCTAGCCTCCATTTACCTTCTAATTTACAACAGAAGTAGCCCTCCCGCTTCCTTTCCTAGTTTACAATTTCCTTTAGGGTTTGTATATAAGAATATGCGCCCTTGTCTGCCCCTCCCACCACTGTTCCTCCTCAGCTATTTTATTTACTCAGTTCCTAGAGAAGTATTTCTCTCCTTAACAAGTTGCTCTCCCTGTCTTTCAACTCCAGCTTCTAAAAAAAAGTTGAGCGTGTAACTCTTGTTCTGCGAAGTAACTTGGTTTCCAGCGTATGGTTTGGATTACGTGTCATTATCTATTTTCTCTTATCGCGTCCCCATTGCCTTTCCCCTCCTTGTTAAATAACGTCTTTCGTGTGGGCAATGTTTAATGTGGCAGATCTCTGAGAAATGCTTCCTTTCCAGCCCTCTGATGGAATTCATTACTCCCCCCACTCTTCCTACTACTGTACATTATTTGCGGATACTCTCCCACCCCTGCCCAGGCCGCTGGCTCTGTGTGCGTTGCCTGCTGTCCTGATGAGCCTCCTGCTCCAGCGGCTGCTGGCTCCAGCTGCTGAAGATGAGGCGGTGGCTGCCTCTTCCCGCTTTAATCCCAATCCTCCAGCCATTGGGCAGTTTCGCAGGAACCAAAGAGTCAACACTATGGCAACCTCGGCAAGCCTAGCAAATCACTGGCGAGCCTGTCAGCAGCAGCAGCAGCAGCACACTCACGGAGGGGCGGGGATGGGCGGAGGCGGCAGCTGCTGCGGCCCCCGCGCACAGGTACTGGAGGAAGCAAATGCAGCTGGCAGGGGACTGTCCTCTTTCTCACCACACTCTTGGACTCCCCCATTAGCCCCTGCTCCTCTAGGGGGCAGGGAGGAATAAATAGTTCAAGGGGGGCTTTGAAGCCCCAGGTTGGTAGAGAAGTTGGTGTAATATTCCCTATCCAGGCACAATCAGGTGTGAGGCCTCAACACCAACAGCAGAAACAAACTCCAGACCCAGATCCAAGGTTTATGACCACTGTGGTTAATTCTGTGCAGCTTTGCCTCCTTCAGAGCAACAGTGCTCCCTCCACCGCCGAAAGGGACAGAAAAGGCAGCCAGTGGTTGTTTTTGCCCTCTCTTTTTTTGCCCCCAACAGCAGCCTGGTTCTGGGCAGGGGAGCCTGGATACTAAGGTGCTGGTACAGAGCTACCACAAGTGCTGGTCTCTATGGCACATGCCTATGTGTGTGCTCCTTGCTCAGACCTGAATGGGTACCATGTACCTTGTCTGTAACATGCCTCAGGGTTTGCTTTCTGTAAGTACAGTATCTTCTGGAAGAGAGCGGTATTGGAATACAAGACCTTTCAAACTGTGCCAGTATCTTTGAGGTTTGGAGCCTATTCTAGTTTTCAGATACACCACAGTGCAGGTTGAATAGGCCTAGGCTTTTCTGACAGTGCAGAGCATTTTAAGATATCCGAGGAAGAAATAAAATTGATTAACTGCACCCAAATTTCACAGGAGCACTTTAGCTGTTCTGTGAATGGCTGGAGCTATGTTTTGTTTGCCCCCCCCCCTGGACTCCATGTCATTTATGAAGCAAATACTAGGGGTCCAATCCTACAAATTATCAGTTGGGTGAGTAGTCACATTGGACTCGATCCAGTTCCTGTTGAAATTAATGGGAGCTATTGATTTCAATGGGAGTTTTAGATCAAGTCCATGGACTACTTGCAGGCACTGCTTATGGTACAAACTCCTGTAAACCGGCTTCACCCTCTCCAGAGATACATGAGGTACTCAAAACAAAAGATACTCTCAAATCTTCTCACAGTCTGACACAATTTGGATTTGTTAAAAGTGAATGCTCAAGAGTTTAACTAATTGCCATAGGTGGGGTGAGGAAGGAATTTCCCCCCAGATCAGATTGGCAGTGACTTTGGTGTTTTTTTCACTTTCCTTTGCAGCATGTAGGTATGTGTCACTTGCCTGGATTAGCTGTGTATATCTCATTTGGTCATTTCCTTGACTTTGTGGGGGGGCTATGGGCACTGGTGTGCTTCAGTCCTTCTTATTCTCTCCCTGTGGCACATAATAGTCTAGCCTCCTGTGGGCTGTAATACTTTGATCTAATTTTGCTTGTTGGAGTTAGTGTGTAGGTGCTGGGTGGTGTTAATGGCCTGTGATATATAGGAGATCAGACTAGATGATCTGGTGGTTTCTTCTGGCCATAAACTCTATGACTCCATATTATAATATATATTTGAATTGAGCTTGTAATCCATAATTTGCTGTTTTGATTAAAAGGACTAGATTCCTAAAATTCCTCGGGGAGCAATGATAGCTTTTTCTTTAAACATTTCTCAATATACATACAAAAACAAATGGAAATTCATATTTAAGACAGTTTAAAACAAAATACACTCTGTAAATGAGGCAAACAGTACCACCCAGAAACCTCATTAAGTACAAGCCCATCCTGGAAGTGTATGTTTTACAGATATTTGCCCAGGAACTTAGATTACTAAATGCTGTCAATATCCCCATCACCCCTGAAATTATTGCTCACCTACAGTCACAGTGACCCCAAATTGTCAGAGAGAAAGAAGCCAGTTGTAAATCCACACGGGTCTAAAACAAGATTGCAATTTATAAGAAAGCAGAAATGTTACAAAAGGGAAAATTGGCGCATATTCCCAGATCCACACCTGAGGGGAACTCAGTTTACTGAAATAAAGACCATACAGAGGATTGTTTTAACATTTCCTGTGGGAAAATGCCACCAGATAGGTAGATTACATTTATCTTAGGTATTCATTTTAACCCACTACCAAAGTCTTGTTGTGTGCAGTTTGAAAAAGGAAAATTGTTGAAGTGCACCAACATCATGGAAAAAATTAAAACACATACTTTTTTGCATGCAAACTTTAATATATTAAGATGCATTGAAGCACAATCACTGTAGAAGTATAAATATACGAAGGATTTTTTTTTTCAAAAAAATTATTCTTGTTTTGGAGTAACACTCCCTCATTTCTCTATAAATACATATCCTAATTTTTAATGAGTTTTAGCAGTATAATCAATATAATTTAAAGTGGAAATAATGGAATATTATAAACCTGAATTATAAATTTCTGCTGAAATGTAAGTATGGCATAGCACAGTACTGTGTCTTTTGGGGATTCTATATACAGTGCAGGTACTCTAGATATAGTGTAGTGCTAATAGTTTATTTTTAATAAGTATGTACATTCCTTTAGATAAGAGTGTGCACATTATAGTTAGTCATTGGTTTCTTGATATTTTGGTCTTCTCAGTTTGCAGAGAGAACATTATAGTAGGGGATTGTCATTTTAAAATGGGCACAAACTAATTCAAAGTGTGTTTGAAATATGTTCAAATGCATAAAATAAGTTTAAAAAGATCTAAAAATAGACCATTGTTTATAAGAGTGCTCTATTTATAAGAACTTTAATTTAAAAAGCACATATATGGTATGTTGTTAATATTTCCTCCCAGAACAAACTTATAAATCTAAAATGTTTATAATAAGAATACAGAGTGCGGATCAGATCTTCCTTTCAGTGGATTTTTAGTGTCAGTGGTAATAATGAACACAGGAAACATGCGTTTCATGTTTTTATACTACATCTCCTTTAAAACGGTGACTTCACAGTGATTACCTGTAGAAAACTAAGTACTTTAGCAACCAATATAACTGTTGAGCAATAATTTTAGAACATATGTAATGAATTTGTTACACTTTCCATCCAAGTTAGAATAAATATCTGTGAACTGATTAAATTGAAATTCATCAGTGCAAAGAGGGAATGAAATTAAAAATAATGCTAAAATATATATTGTGGGCAAACAAAAATAACTAGTAAAACATTTGAGGGTGGGTTTTTTTTGTAAATAACAGAGTCTGTTTAGAAATTATTTAAAACAACCCCTGTATTCTTTGCAGAGTTAGCCACTGACAGAGCAAAATGCTATATTTCTACATAAATGCTAGTATTGCCATGTTGTAATATTTAACATTCCAATTCCACATTTCTTTTGCGCATCTAGCATTAGTTCCACTTTTATGCCAGAATTATTGTAACCAATATGTACATCTACATCTACATCGGATCTCTTTCCCTCTGTCTCACACACATATTGTGTGTGTGTTTGTGTGTGTGTGTATATATGTGTATATATATATAACAAAAGCATAATTATTTTTGTTTTAGTGAAAATAATTAAGATTATCACATTTGTATGAGGTTTAATGCTGAATATTTAAAATTTGGCATTAGAGTCCCTTTTTCATCTATAACAGGAAGGATACTGTGTTTATAGAGTTCATTCTTGACCTTACCTGAGTAAGTACTTTAACTTAAAGTATGAGATGCACCTAGAGGGGTAATACATTGAGTTTAATAGGAAGACAGTTAATAACCTTTTTTCATCCTCATGCACTATCAATCATGGCTGTCACCAGTCTGCTGAATCAAAGCAAAAGTGTTCTTCACAGATGACTGATTAGAAACGCAAAATCACAAGATCCATCTTCATGGTCACTTTTATTATAGTCATTTTTAAACTGACAGCAACCTGCTCAGTTTCAGCAGACTGGGCATCACAAATAGTGTCACTCAGTGCAGCTAAGCATGAGAAGATGTTGGCTGGATTATACTTAAAAATAATTAGGCCCAAAGCCTTTTGTGGAGACAAGGAAAAGGATTTTCTTGGCTCCATCTCCACCTTTTCGTTACCAACAGTAGCCCATATTTTTATAGAGGGATAATATTGAAGATATTTTCATTCTTGCACCTGCATTGGACTAATCACTTTTAGGGAATCACATCACAATTGAATGAACCATGGCTACATTTTTAAATAGACACCTATTCTAATGATATATGTATTTGATGTGTTGATGGAACTGTAAAGCTAGACCTTAAAATATATTCCGTTCTTTGTATACTATAATGATGAACTGTTTGGAATTCTAGTTTTTTTGAGAAGTTTTATGAAAGCTAATTAACTTGTTTAATTGATTTGTTTCAATAAAGTTGACAACTGTTCAAATGAACTAAAGAACACTTTGTCTCCTAAGACCATTTGTAAAGTTTATAGATTCCAACAAAGTTTAAATAAAAGTGATCTAGAAATCAGTTATTTTCCCCTAATGGAAAAGAGGCCATAACTAACAATGTAACCAGGGGTCAGCAACCTTTCAGAAATGGTGTGCCAAATCTTCATTTATTCACTCTAATTTAAGGTTTCGCATGCCAGTAATACATTTTAACATTTTTAGAAGGTCTCTTTCTATAAGTCTATAATATATAACTAAACTATGGTTGTATGTAAAGTAAATAAGGTTTATAAAATGTTTAAGAAGCTTCATTTAAAATTAAATTAAACTGCAGAGCCCCCCGGACCAGTGGCCAGGACCTGAGCAAGGAGAGTGCCACTGAAAATCAGCTTGCGTGCCACCTTTGGCACGCATACCATAGGTTGCCTAACCTTGATGTAACCTATGCCCCATCTATTATTTTTTTAAAGTGTACAGGAAGATCTAGCACAAGCATCAGTATTAAAATAATATTAGATTATGGAAGTTTTTGGTAGAAGCACTGAACTGTTGAGTTTTAGCTGTCTACACAATGGCTACAAGTGTTTTAACCTTTGTACATACTAAGTTCAATTATGTACATTATTGTTGAATCAAATTGGTGTTTTTCTTCTGTGAGGACTGTTTCCTGAATATAAACAAAACCTCTTTCTTCTCCTCCACAATGCTTAAAATCTGTATAAAATATAGAAGTCAGATTTGGAATTATGATTCAAACACACTGAAGTATGAATGAGGAGATATCCAAGAAATTCTTTAAATCGTGTGGGAAGGTAAATAGGCTTTCATCTAGAGTCCTGAATATATGTCTCTATTATTGATAGCTTTCTTCCTTCTAAAATATTCAATTCCATTTTCAGCTATGAACATAAAATAGTATATTAAACACCGTGAGTATCATTTTAGTATCTTTTCAGAATTTCATATAATTGATGCATCTGGTTAGTCCCTTACCACTAACTCCCCAAAAGGCAGTCTTAGTACTAAGTCCACATTTGTTATATGTAAAACTTTCCTTTAAAACACACTTACTAACTACAAATTACTTTAGTGGCGAGAGGATTGGGCCCTTTAAGTAGAACCACCTGCACTGAGTTAGAGGAATTGTGCAGTGCAGGTTGTTGTGTTTCTCTCATATGAAAGGACAAAACTGCTCATTTTCACTTATAACAACTTATTCTCCCTCTTTCACAAATAGTTTACGCATACAAACATAGTTCATATGTATTTCTTAAACTGCTTAACTTGAATTGGTACAAAAACAGTGTTTTCTTGATAATATTGTTGACATATTCATACTGGGTTTATTATATCAAGAGAATAATTACAATATCTTTACTAGTTTTACCTTACTTAATGCACTACATGAACATCTATGGATACAACATAAAGAAAGCAGGCAAAATTTGGATTCAGATGCTTTATAAACTGTTTTTTTTTCTCAGTTAATACTTATCTTAAGGAAATAATTAACATTTAATAATACAGCCTTGTGGAGATTTTCCATATTAGCTGGAGAAGTTTTAACATGCTTTTTGATTTTCTGATAAAAATTGATATGGTAACACTGACTGACATCTGTCTAAAAATCATAGAGAATACATATGCCTGAGATCAAATTTATAAAGCATTAATCAAAAATTAATCAAGTAGAGATTCTAACAATGTTCTACTGATAAATAACATAAATAATGGCATCTTAATGTAAGGGCTTGGGGAAAAGCCTCATAATTTAATCACTTATTTTTGGTATTAAAAGTGTATAATGTTAGATTTTCAATTAAAAACAATAAATTAAACTTGATTATTAATTATTCACATGCACCCTTGCATGCAATAAAAAGTTCTTTTGGTTAAAGAAACACTACATCTGAGTTTAGTAATATATGCTTTAAAGAAACAAAACAAAATTGCATTTGTTTGGGCTAAAAGAAGCTTCAAAGGGTTTCTTTCTCCTTAAATATTAAAAGTCTACTTCTTGGGGGATTTCCAAGCCCCATTACTATTATTTATTTTTAAACAGAACCAAAAAGGTGATCAGTATAGATTAAGTACAACACATCATAAGTATGTGTCATCTTTAATGATGACCTTAGACAGGATAAGCAACATTGCACAATTTTTTTTGTTTTTCCTGTCATAATGAAAACAGACACAGGTCATATTGGTAAAATTTATTTTTAATTATTACAGAAACAGCTACACTAATCTCATTTTATAAATATTTAGGTTGCATACAGTCTCCTAATAAATGTGATATACCTTCTTAAAAGATACTTTGTGCCTCATCATCTGCTCATTTACTGTATTATTGAAACAAACATAATTTTCAGAGTTAATTTTAAAAGTTTAGGGTTTTGAAAAATCAGACTTCACATTACATGTATTTCCAAGTACAGTTCTATCCAGCTATCTTTGTAAGATATGACTGAGTTAACTACTAGAGTACCTTTCTCAGTTCCTATTATCTTATCACAGGAAAAGTTACAGTAGAAATATTATCGTACAATTAAGAACTGAAGGCACAAACATTTTCTTCTAAGATGTAAAACACATTCACTAATAAACCAAATGAGAAAATTTACAGCTTTGTTAGTAATTACTAATTAACGTGAACAGAATAATACTTAGCACACATAGATACATACACATAGACAGTAGCTGAAGGACATCATACTTTTTAAATAGACCAAACAGTATTTGATAGATTTCTGTTTCCACCTGCATTTGTACTAAACATATTTAGACCCATGGAAAATAGCCCTCAATCTCTTTTACAACAAACACACAGCACCAGTCACAAACACTAGGAATTCCCATACCACACCTGCCTTTTTGCTGCCTGAATATGCAGTTATTTCTGTCCTCACTGGATACATTTTTCCTTTGGTATCTAAATTGTTCTCTGTAGAATCTTAGTGGGGGGAAAAGGCTCTTCTGTGAGCATCCTATTACGATATGTGTGTGTGTGTGTGTGTGTGTGTGTGTGTGTGTGTGTGTGTGTGTGTGTGTGTGTGTGTGTGTGTGTGTGTGAAGATATATTGGGAAGGCTAGACTGGTCATCTTTCAGCATGTTTCTTCTACCTGGGGTTCAGAACCTTAATTTCCACTCAGTGATCTTTAAAGGAAAAAGCGCAAGAAGCAAAGGTCGCACAAAATGCACCTTCTATATTCAAATAGTAAAATCTGGAGTAAAGCCTTTTGCCAAGAATTGATTATTTTCCCAGAGGTTAGCTAGTTACATAATTGTTCTACCTATAAGAATATCCAAAAGAAGCATATCATTAAATCCAGATGATGGTTTATCCAGATTTAAAGAGCATTCTTCATTTTTTTTTACTTTTATATTTTATAACCTATCCATATTCTGCTCAGAGTTTACTTTTTGTTCTTCCTACTCCCAAACGTCTTTCTCCCCCCTCTTGAAAATATCTTACCTCTGATTTTTGATATGCGATCTACATTAGTTTTTCCTCTCTAAAACGTTACATATCACTGAAAAATGTAACCTATCTATTTCTTCTCTTTTCTTGCTAAATAGAGTCAAAATAAAGGTTTATACTTCAAAACTAAGAGCATAGCATCATTTCTGTGATGCCTATAGCTGTACATGTAAATTATAGTATGAACAGCACAAGCTGGAGTTCTTTTAATGGAAATTGTACTATTGAAGAGTTATCACATTGCTTAACTATCACAGTAAAGAACACATAAGTGCACTTGTGTTTCTATATCCCCCCGCCCTCTGCCCAATATTTGGATATCTTAGCATTAGGTAACATAGCCTAGTAAGTTAAAAAAGAAGGACCAGTCTGATACTTATAGAACTTTATGGCATTGCTATGGAATACAAAAGGAAGAACATTACTTTCCCCAAACATTTCCTCATCCTGATTATAAGAGAACAGATTAGATGTTACATTAATTTTTTTACATGTGATCGTTCTTTGAGTGTTTTCAAAGTTAACTATATTTAGGGCCTATTTTCATCTCCACAGAGCACTAGATTTTGCCTCTTTGTAAAATATTCCCCCATAGTGCATCTTAGTTTAATTCACTTTTAGCTAAAGAAACACCCAGGTTCAATCTGGAGACCTCCTTCCAACATAATTTAGCTAGACCTTTTCTTAGTAAAGGTTTTCTGGTTTTCATTTTCACTTCATATTCTCAAATAAAAGATCCTTTGTTGTCTACCATTTGATTGGACTTAATGAAAAACACTCCATTTTAACTTAACAGTATTTCCCTTTGAATTTATTATATTTAAGGACACTGTCAAAAATCAAGCATTTAATCTCAGGTTTTTATACTTAAAATTATATTACTATCATATGGCTCAATGAGGTGATGTAAAAAGTATACTGAAGAGATTTCAAAAAGAAAAGAAAAGTGAAAAACTAGCTTCATTTTAATATGAAACTAAATACTATAGCTAATGTGAAGATTGAATATGGTAGTTGACTTTAAAGACTAACATGTGACAGGGTGCCAACAGCTGAATTGTGCAGTATTGACTAAATGAGGTTCACTGATTTGTATTGAGGCTAATATCTTCTTTAAACAATTCCGTGTAAATTGTGCATATAAAGTCATTGGAAGCTATTTCTCAGGACAGCCGTGCTGGCTAGCTACCTGCTGGAGTAAGGAAGATAATCAATAGAAAGAAATAGAGCTGAGCATGAGACTAGGAAGCTTCAGAGCAGTTAGTGCTGATAAAAGTAGATGATGTCAATATTTGGGAATAACACAACTCTAGTATAACAGACAAAAGAGAAGTGCATATGTTGTAGAGTGTTGAAACAGGGGCAGAATTAATGCATAAGTGGCAGATGTTGCCCCAGGCTGCAAAAGACATTATTTATTCCAGGTATTGTTAAATTCCTATTGAAACACCAGTGCATATTATAGTATATTAAAAATTACATCTTTAGCAATAAGAGCCTGAATGCTTCTTTATATGAATAGACTTTCTAAGGCATAAAGGAGCTGATATACTTTATTGATACAAAGTATTTACCAGCTATGTCCTTGAACTAATAAATAAGAAGATACTTCATCAGAAAATATTTTAGAATTGAAGCTCTGTCTTCAGCTTTCTTTAATTAAGCTAATATTTATAACAGTAAAGAGACAACATGGCAAATAATTTGGCAGAAATCAACTCTTAACTCAAAGATGTAAACATCCTTGAGTTCCATGTCCATCCCACCCTCCCCCTTTTTGCACATAAAGATTATGAAAATAAAAAAATCCCTGATGCTCATTCAGAATTATATTATAGTGAATGCTTTTAGCTGTAGTATCCTTATTGGTAGTGAAGTAATGGTATATTTTTGCTAATTTAATAGTGGAAATCAGTTTTCCTATTGCTGTCAGGTGATGAATTTTTGTTCTTCAGTGCTGATCTTTCTGTTGATGTATTATGACATAGTCTGTCAACATGAACAGATATGTGAAAGGGAGATTGGGTGACTGAGACATATAACCTGAATATGGCTCCTCTTGAATTTTAAGCATATTGTGGTTGGATACCTCAAGTAAGAATGTACTTTTTTTAAAGAATGCTATTATTTTGATGTAAGTTAAGAAAAAGCAAAACAGGTGGACTATGACAAGGTTCTAAAAGCAGAATGAATGAGCTAACTCTAAAACATATGCATGAGAGCTTATAAAGCTTTCCCATCCAAGTTAATAGCCCTTTAAAACCAGCATTTGCAAAGTGCAAAAGTTTTTTGTGTAAAGAGAAAACCAATTCAGGCTTATCTGATTATTAAATATAGGTATTGTTTTCAAAAAATTAAACAATTCCACAACCTTTGCATGATTTTGTTGTCACAGATGTTTTTATTGTTTGGTATTAGATATCTGGATTACATCAAGTAGGTGATTACTATGTCGGCTACAAAGGTCAAGTTCCATACTTTTTATTTCAAACCATCATAAAGAAACCTTTTTATAATGACACACGTGTTCATACTGTATATCTACACAGACTCACTTTAAATTGGGTCTTCCTATCTGACATAGATAAAGATAATTAATATTTTTCCAATATTAATATGTAAAGTAAATATACACACATTCAAAATGACTAAGTTTCTATGGTAAACCTAATATTAAAATACAGGATTCAGTCACCAAACAATGCAACTAATTGTGTTTAAAACATTATTTGAATTATGTGTTATAAAACCTTTATAAAGTTTGCCAGATAAATATCAATTTTTCAGGTTACTGGTCTTTTCATCTTAAATTACAGGAAAATATAAGATCCTCATTTATTACTCAATTCTAAAGGATGCCTTCATTTCAAATAAAGCATGCATTTTGATTTGGGGACACAGTAAAAAAAATCTTTTAAGATCTATACTTCAACTAATTTGTTAATCTTGTGCCACTTTTAGCATTTGTCACACATATAGACCAGGAAATTGGCTCCATCTTATTCTAGCTCTGTGTTGTATTAAAAACCTTTACTGCAAAGAAGACCATGATGTGGGGAAAGAATAAATTTAGTTCTTTCTTTAGTAATGCACATATATTTCCATACATTTCACATCCTAAGGGAGCCTATGAACGCATTCAATAAATACAAAACTATAATATATAATTCGAGGAAAAGAGATATTTTTATATTCTAAAGTCCATATATGACCTTAATTTTAAAAGATTAAAAATAAATGTCACAATGGTTTTTATGCTTTTATCAAAAATAGGATATATTGAAATGTTAGGAAAAAAACAGAATGCTGCATTTTAGGACTTCTGATTTTTCTAATGGTACTAGATACTTTAAACAATATCAATTAAACACTGGCACTTGAAAATTAAGAAAACTATAGTTGTGTCTTGTCCAACTAGTCCTATCTTAAATGTCCTAAAAGATATAGATAAGTATTTATATGGAAGGATTGCCTATCTTCACCTTTATATACTAAGGTCAACAAAAAGAGCACTTTATGGATAAAGGGCAATAATGAAGAGGTAGCCTTTAAACATGGTTAGTCGGTATCTATTAAAGATCTGTTAAAATGAAATATATACTGCAGGTGAAGGAAATTACTGAGTACTACTAGGATGATAGACTTGCTGTATATTTATTTCACTATACCTTTAAAATATTTGTGAATTTGACTGCATTCTGAGAAGACAGTGCAATGTGGTAGATTTATGAGGGTCTGATGGAAACAGGGCTAGGATAGATTATGGTATACTTGTTTAGAAAAACTGTGAACTGAAGGTTCCTGATTTACACTGACATATATCTAGATGAAACTATAGTTTGTAAATTGCCTAGAGGAGCCATCTTTTATTAAGTGTTTGATAGGTACAGAAATGTACATATCTATTCCAAAATGTACTAGGAATACTGATGTTATATTTGCAAATGTTATCTTAACATTTTTAGATTTTCTTAAATCTTTATGGTCACCTCATCCAAACTTATTTGTAACGCCTGTGTCCAGTGAACAAGCCCTATGGTTAAAGAAGCTTGTTGCATTATTTTGAGTTCTTGGGATAGCAGTATTCTGAAATATTATCTGTAGTACAGCATCATGAGCAATCTAACCATGATTCAGGCTCCTTTCACCATTTTCAACCACCTGACATCTTACATTCTACATTATTCTACATTGTTACAGTTTAGGACAATGAAAGGAGGACTTATAGTTCTCAGATTTTATGGTTACTCATCTAAACACTTTCAATCTGGATACTATATGGTGGTGTCATTAAATGTTTTGTGAAAATTAGGCATGCAGTAAGAGATGAGGCATGCAATAATACCAAGTGCTCACGGGTTTCCTGCAAGGCATGATCTGAAGGCCTGCAAACCTTTGTAACCAAGAAAAGGCGAACTCCTGCTCATCTTGCTCATGTGAGTAGCCCAACTGACTTAAGTTGGATTATTTGTCTAAGTGGGGCAGAGCCTGCTGTTCATTGTCACTTTTGGAACATTAGCTTTCCTTTTGTGTAACAATTGCTTATTTAATCTTATTTTGCATTGTTATTATCCTAGCTAGTGTGAACCATTGTCAATAAAATTCTACTTTCGTAATTCCCATTTTATAAGTAATTATGATTGGTATTTATTGATTTATCAGGGACAAAATTACCAAAAATAGACGACACCATGTATTTTAGTTTCAGTACTTTCAGCACATTATTTTCAAGTCAGGTGTATGCAGTATGCAAATATTAAGTGATGCTTAACATGGAGATCTATCTGTCAGGCGGACAGAATTTTGTCCAGGGAGCATGTACAAGTAATTATCAAATATATATAATGGAAAACATCTTTTCTGAATATTCTGAAAATACTGTGGCAATGTGAATTAAATGTATGCCTTTTGCAAGATCTCATCCATTCCTTTAATACCCACTGCCATTTAGTGATATTTTGTTACTTCAAACAATGGCAAAGGCGAAGTCAATTAATGGTGAGCTGACAACTGTGTTACATCATCACCATTGTGTGCCCACAGTATTTATAATTTTATAAAGGGCATTCCATGCTTCCATATTTACAATTTATGAAGATCTTCTACTTCTACACTAGCGGTTAGTAACAGATACCAAGCTACGTCATGGCAAGTAGGTAGTATAGTTTTTTCTTACATTGTAAATTCTTCAACGCAAGGCAGGGAACAGTTTCTTCCCTGGATGTTTGGACAATGCCTAGCACACTATGGTATGTACTGGAATACAAATACATAATTAGCACTTGTCAGTTATAAGCAGCACTTATTAGCTGAACAATTAACCTCAATGTCAGTCATCCACCTTTTCCTAGTTAAATCACAGTCTTTGAGAATAGCTGCCATCTGCACTTACACAAAGATATGCTTAACCATGTACATGGTTCTCATGCCAGTTTTGATTTGGAATAACTCTACTGATTTCAAAAGTGTTATCTCTGTACATGAGAGAATAATCAGGAGACTTCCTCTCACCTACTCAGATATAAATTAGGAGTAACTCCACTGAAATACATGTAAAATTGGTGAAAGTGAGAGAAGAATCAAGTCTTTTGTCTCTGCACCTTAGAAGTGAAAGTGTCATACTGTACATGAGTAAAGAAACAACACATGAAAGTAATTGTGTTGCTTACCAATATGTATGTAGACTATTAGACTACTGATATAAGAAATTTGCACCTACACACTGCACTAATCAGGAAAATTAAGGTTAAAATTCACCAGGAGCATAAGGAGAATTAATGCCCATATAAGAGATGTTTACATCTCTTTTGGATATGCCTCTAAGCATTCACTTAAGACAATATAATGGTGTTACCTGTCACCTCCTCCTAACTACCTGAGGCAGGTTGTGTTACTTTTTTTCTTTTTCTAAGATCTGGTAAGAGTCTTCTATTCATTTCTGATGGGAATTGGGGACCAATGAGAGTGTTTATACATATTATTTGGTAGATCAGATATGCTGACAATAGGTTAATATAGTTGTTTTTTCCATTAGCCTGCATATAGAACTTTTTTCGCTGAGGAAAGATATGGATGACCTGAACTGTGATTTGACTCCAGAGAAATATGAAGATGACACCTGTATGAGCCATTATTTTTAGAAAGAGGGGGTGGGACACTCTTTCTCTCTTGACTACTTAAATGGCACATCAATATCATTTCTTTTACTTTTGCTGTGACTTTTGTGACTTGTTCCTTGGTGTGTGACTGCAATGAGCATTTTTTGTTGACAGACATGAATAAGGAGCGGACAGCGGTCAAAAGAAAAGTGTCCATGCTGAAATAGGCAGGAGTATGCAAGATAACTTAGCAAAAAAATGTGGATACAGTGCACATTTTCCCCAGCTTTGTGTAGTCATTTAAACCTGTGCAAAGTGAGTGTAAAACATCACCAAATCACAATGTGTCTTTTATGGGTAGTTGGGTGTGAGAAGCAAAAAAGAGAGAAAAGAATTTGAAGTACTTAGGAAGTTTTCATACTTTGGAAGGTTTCCTATATATTCAGTCTAGGATTAATAGCTATTATGATCATAAATCATAGGATGCATAGGTACAGGTTGGCCGATAAAGTTATCTATAGAATGTAAGTCCTCTTGTTTCGCAACAGTTTATCATCATTGCTTAACACCCTTCACCTTTTTCAGTTAAGGATTTTATTAGGAACACTTAAAGAATGAACACTTCACTGCATTTTCTGTTCTTCTGAATAATGGACAGAGAAAAGACCATGGATTGATTCTGATCATATAAGATTTTAACTTCATTAACTCCTGATTTTCTCTAAATGTAAATTAGATTAAATCAGACTCCCATGATTTCTTTCTATACAAACTGTAAATTATCGCTGGGATTTTAACATTTTTCATTTTGTTTTTTAAAGATAAAATAATGTAATATTTTCGTGCAATGGCACTACATTTCAAGTCATATAGGCCCCAATTCATCAAGATACTTAAATATGTACACAAGTAGTTTGAGACAACATACATGCTTCAAGTCAGATATATGCTTAAGAACCTTGCTGAATCAGGACCATAGAAGACATAGGAATATCTCTGGGGTTCGTTTTCTGGTGGGGATCATTGATATGTTCCTCACATTATAAAGGTGGGATGGACTGTATTTCAAAAATGATTGGTGAACTATTGAACAGCATTGATATCACCCTGAAGGATAATTTTGCTTGTTCCCTTAGTCAGATTACAGTATACTATAGTGGTTTTCTTAGTAATGGAAAAAATGTGAAGCAAACTGGGGGAAAGTAGTACCAAGATGAAGTAAAGGAAAACCTCATTTCAGACTGAAGATTATGCAAAGGGTTATTTTAATAAATACTGGATTTTAAAATAAAATGTATGTCATGGTATTAGTTGTACTAGAATTGGCTTTCCTTTTACAGGGCATAGCTAGGAAAATAATTAATACGTAAGCTTGTATAGCATGGTAGTGAATAGGGCAGAAACTACACAATCTTGTCAACCTGTGTATTTAGGCTGATTGATGCATTTTACTCATAATTAAAGAAGATGGCAGTGGTGTGGTGATGAGATATAAGTGCTTCCGTTGTGTTTTCTCAATAATATTTCTATCGCTTGTTGGCCTATGGAGCTATTGACTAGTCTTGATCATGTAACTCAGATCTTCCATGCATCAGTGCAGTGTAACACATTACCACCCGGTTAGTAGGACACCCCGTGAAAATGCATTTTAAATGGTGACTTGAGAAATGCATCCTTGTCTATAAATATTAATCTGTAATCTTGGTGATTTTTAATTAAAATCTATGGTTGTGTAACATAAAATAGTATTAATTATTCTGGCTAAGTGTTCTATTCTGATTTTTAATTTTTATTTATTTACTTATTTGTACTTATACATACATTTTCTTTTTTCTAGGTATCTTCTGTCCTAGGTATCCAGGATGGGCTTATTAATTGTGAATTATTCATGAATTTAGAAGATCCTTCTAAAATACCAGTAATTTATTTACTGGAATATAGCAGGCTGTGTACATGAAGGCCTCTTTTGTCTCTTTAAACCTTGAAGAAACCTTGCAACTCTTACTGCCAACTAAATGCTTTGCACAGTACTCAAAAAAAAAAAATAAAGCACCTCTAGCATTAGACAGCGTACAGAAATCAGTTGGCTGTCTACAACTGGGAGATACCTTTCTTAACAGAGGTTACTCATGATTCTGCTCTTGGCTACTGGCATTTCTATTGTCCCAAAACATCTACTTTCACATCTTCTGCCATGACACTTTGAGTAAACCATACTCTTCATCTTCAAAGAGAAAAATTTACTTACATGTTTAAATGGCACAACCTACCAGTGCAGAAGTTCCCATAATGCTACCTATTAAACCATCAAACACTCCACACGCTTTGAAAAGAAAACAGACATGGGTTTTGGAAAAAGATCTTATACTGCATCATCATTCTGGTATCCTACCAAAGGAACGCAGAGAATAGGATGTTCTTTCCATTGGTCACAATAAATGACTGCTTAAAGGGACCGACAAAGACTTCATGACCACTTTCTGAGCCACTTTAAAATTATTATAACCTGGTGGGGAAGTTTATCTACTAATCATCTAGAATTTGAGAGTATCTTTTCCTATTTAAAGAAAACTATCATGATACTGTATGGGAAACTAACCATCACAGTTTTTATGGGACTTTAAGGACAGTTCACAATTTTTCAATATTCTTTTTGGTACTGACTCAAGAAAGTGGTTGAGTATGTGCTTAATTGTACACATGTGCTTAACTTTAAGTCCTTTCCTGAACAGAATGTTTTTCTTTTGTGGGTCTTGTATATGCAGCAACAGTTAGTACCTGTTCCCAGAAATGTGTTTTAATCAGCAACAATGTTGGTGCACAAATAAAGACCTTTTCTATACCAAGATGTATAGATCTTGATGTTAATGGGGGGAAATAGTGATTATTTTCCATTAACAATGGAAGCAGTGGGGAATCAAGATCATCTAGTAGAAATGAACAGCAGCAGTATGGAAAGGAATTTATTTTCAAAGTTTCAAGAGGGACAAGCAAATAGGAGCAACACAAAATAAAATCTACAATAAACTGCTTGATATTTTTCTTTTAAAAAATGGAAACAAACCAATATTAGTGTTTGATATTTGAGAAAATCCTACTTTTGGTGGCGGGAGTAGGATGTTGTATGGCACAAAGTTTAGGAAAGCACTGAGGCAAAAAAACCATGGGGATCTATTCCCAACTGCCACTAACTCTGCAAACTTGTGCATGTCATTGAATCTTTCTTTGTTAGTTGCCTATCCGTAAAGTGATAATAATGCCCTCTTCTGTCAAGTATTCTGAGATTTTTAGATAAATAGGATTATATAAGTGCAAAGCATTTTTAAAGTATTGTTTTCCTAATACCATGATAGAAGTGCTTCATAGTGAACTTAAAAAGATTGCCCATTAGGCTTAATGCTTCTGAGATAAGAGACAGCTTGGGCTATACACTATGAAAGTATCAGTTTCTTAATTTAAAGGTGTGTGTTTGTGTGGGTGGGCAGCTTTAATTTGGCTGCTTCTTTTAATGTTTAATGCCCCAATTCTGCCATCAAATGTGAAATATGCATATTGATGAAAAATGAGATGCTGTGAGCCGAAATGTTTATTTCAGGATCTGCCATCTTCTCAAAATATGCTTAGCTTTAGCTCTGCATCTGTTCAACATTTCATCTGTTAGAATTCCACCAAAGGCCCTTTTTGCCTCCAGACTCAAGCTGGTTGTATGCTAGCATCTGAAGATCCCTTAAGAAAATTTCAGGAGGCTTATCATACCATCTAATGCAAGGAAACAAACATATCAAAGAGTTGTAGCAAAAGGGTGTGGCCCAGTTCTATCACCCCAGTCATGAGAAGATTACCTGGGAAAGATAAGTCTGGTGCTGTTTTATATTTCTGAATGAGTCCACACTGGTGGGGAACTTCTCTTTCAAAGAGTATCTGAGGCCAGAATAGCTATGGAGAGTCCCTAGTAGGGTCATTCCAGTAAAGTCTCATGGCAAGAGCCTGGGAATGTGTAGTGAGATCCCTTGGAACAGACAGCTGGTGGAGAGACATAGGGCCTCAGTATGGATGGCTCTGGTCTGGTGCTCATCCCTTGGAATCTGTAGCACATCACATGCATGTTGGTCCTGTGGCCTGTCCTGTGGAGTTTGGGGAGTGGAGAACCCTGACCCTAATGGAATGATTTGGGAGGAACTCTGAGTAAAATCTCCTAGAGTTTTCTTAACCATCCCTCTTTCCAGTAGATTATACTGAGGAAAGAGGATAATGCAGCCTATGGGCATGAAAGAGAAGGGCTGAATCATTCCCTTAAAGCACAAATAGGTAGATGATCTTTGTCAGGAACAAAAGGGTGCAGTGAATGCCCAACATTTCCAAACATATTAAAAAAGGAAGAGTTGTATCCTGGTTGGGAGAAGCAGCCATAGTTAGGTAGGTACAAAAAGCAGCAGCCAACTACATACCATGACATGAGCGTATAGTATAATGGTAGCAGTTTGGCCCAGATGTAATAATGTGCTTATAATGAGACAGAAACAATCCAGATGTAGCTAATTCTGCTGAAGTGTATATAGATGCTGCAAGAGCCATAGTGCCCATTAGGAGCCAGAAGCAAACCCTCAGATTTCCTTTTGGGCAGGAGCACATAGGCTGCATAAGTTGCCAACATCAGCTGCACATCGCCTCTGTTAGACCATCTAACACTGAAAATTGGCACGTGCACATTACAGAGTTTGCAAGCAGCAGCACATCATACAGTGGGCTCCAATGTTGTCATACTTTACACTTTCCCATAGCTAGGATGTGAACATAAAACAACCATCAGTTGTTTTAGGTTATGTCACCTTTGGGACCGCTCCTGCAGGGGTTACTGGAGAGATGATGCTGTATGGGCCCCTGTCATGTGCACTCCCTTTTCTTTCCACCTACTTTTGGCTTGACTATAACCATCTCTCCAACCATGCACAGCGTTAGTTCAGTACCTTTTGCCATCCTCATAAGCCCAGGCCTGTTCCTATAGGACAGGGAAGACAGGGTACCCAGAATTTTCTGTACTTTATTACCATTTTTATCTTAACTAGCAGGCTTTTCTACTGCTGGGTGCTGTGCAGCCAGGGGATGATCAGCCGCCTGGAGTGTAAATTAATTGTGACCTTAGGTGAAGTAATTTACACTCTGCAGCTTTCTCAGATATGTAACCAAATAGAGAGCTGGCTGGCCACACGTCAGCTGTTGTAAAGGTCCTATTATGCTGAAGAACAACATTATGGGCTAATGCTGCTCACCTTATTCAGGTGCATAAAATCATTGACCTCACTAGAACTATTTGAATCAGCTAGGTAAGTAGGATTTGGTCTTTTGTGGATCTACTCTAGAGGATTTGGCTAATCAGTGATAGAATACTAATGCTGCCATATAGTTCATGCTACTTAAAGGGAAATATCAATTTGCTTCAGATCAGTTCTCAGATTTCAAAAGATAGGAAACATCTCTGTATTAACAATTCTGGACAGATTTAAAATGTTGCATTCACTTTTGGAATTTCAGGCTTTTAAGGCAAGAAAAGCAGGCAGTTTTCTTTGATCTGTTTACCCATGTTATCTCAAGTGAACAAAACAGAATGGAAATGGCTTATCATAAAAGTGAGCCAGTGCTGTAGCATGCTATATTGCTTACCCAGGAAATGGCAAGTATGTCATTTACATACTCCTTTGCCGCTGGTAACTGCCAAGCCGCTGCTGGAAAGCAGTTGTGTGGCATGCCTCTGATTTCACTGGTACATGCATGTAAAATGCTACCAAAATTATCAGGTCCTTTCAAAATCTTGCAGGACATCTAGTTATGTTGTAGTATTGGATTACATTTCGTTCAGTGCTCAGAAGCACTAATTATCAGATGTTAAAAACATTAAAGAGGCTTTGGCATTGTTTAGGATAAGATAAAGTTACAAAATAGATACAAAAACTGTGCCCCTTCTTCATCTCCTCAGAATAATTTTTCATCCATTATCTGCCCTTAATTAATTCCAGAGTATTATTGGTGACATCTTTTAGGGGGTTATGTTTTAATTGTGATTATGACTAAATTATGCTTGCTTCAGTCATGCGAATAGTCCAACTGAATTTAATCAGACTGCTTATGTGAGTTCATCAAGCAGAATTTGGCTCTATATGGTGATGATTTAATTACTTATATTAATTATCAGAAAAATGTTTAGTAACTATTGAGGACTTGATTGAAGGTATTGGGGGTAGGTGGGTGTCAATGCAATTTGAAAGTGGCCACATGGACAATCTGAAGACTTCAAAACACCTTTTTTTTTAAATGAATGAATGGAACAAACAGATCAAGGGACTTCCCCAGGAAATTTCATTTTCCTATCATTTAAACAGACTTCTTCACATAAATAATGTCAAAGGCAATTGCATGTAATAGATTATTTCAGTCCCATTGTGTGTATCTTACTCAAGTAAAATACACACTGGGTCCTTCTGTTTGACTTTTTGAGGAGAAAAGTATGTTTCCCCATGGCCATGTTAAGTTCAGCAGTAAAATATTCTCACAGATTTAAGCAGGTGCACAACTTACAACTCTGTGGAGGAGAATACTGAGTAATGTAAGCAACCCTTGACTAGATTAGCATTTTCAGGCTTATGAACAAGATCACGCTGAAGTGTTTAAAAGGGAGTATAGTGCAAACTTGTGAATAAGACTATGCCCTTAAAAAAACACAAATATTTCTCCCTTTCAGTTTGGAGGGCATGTTTATTAAATATATGGCATTTGTTGAACGTAAAATGGGTTCCAACTCTAGGGCAGTACTGGGTGATTATATCATGTTGCACACATACCCACCTATATACTACTTTTGTACTGTATGTGTATCATATAGTAAGGGTGACTCATAGGTAACTACCCAACAGCTCTTACAGCTGTGTAGTTTGCTAAGCTCACAGCTATATCTGATGGAGTCATATGCAGCAGGGTATGTATGCAATATGATATAACCAGCCAGTCCTATCCTAGAGTTGGAAACCATTTTGTATTCTTAATATTTGGCTCACCTTTGGTATCTGGTAATTCAGAATGAATAATTAATACTGGCACAACATATCAGATTACAGTCACAAACAGTGGCTCTGCTCTGTTATGAACAGATAGGTTATACACAACTATACTTTTCTTTCACCCAAATTTGTATGTGGATATAGCTGATCACAAGTTATTGTTAATTTCTATATATTTCCCCAGCTGATTATGCTTTTCTTGAGGTTGTCATATGGCATTACACTTACTAATGACTTCTTTTGTCCAGATTACACTGTGATTTTTGAGCTCATAAACCAAACATGGGTACAATTTGCAGAGTAACACATGATTTTCTTTCTACATAACATCCTACCGGCTGGGATATTAATTGTCACAGATAAGTTTATGTGAATGAAAAATACCTGCATCTAGACATTTTTTCTTTAGTTATGCAATTCATACAAGACAGCAGATGGGCCATAGTCAGAGATACTTATACATAACTAATATAAGAATGAAAGTCAGACCCACAATCTGTCGAGAATGTAATTTGTGGTATATCATTCTCTTTTTCTTCCTTCTGTGCTCACTTCTAGATTTATGAAAATCCTCTCCTCTCACCTACCCAGTAGTAGAAGGACATCCCATAGTGAGATGAAAATCTGTAATGCAGGTTGACAATGTCATTAACTAAATTTGTAAAGCTACATTCTTCTACTTTTATATGCAACTATCTTTATTTTGCCATTTCAAAACAGTCTCCTAAGAACTGTTGCAGTTCATTTTCCAAAACTTAGAGGAAATCCATTTCATACAGACATCTCTACTGTGAAGAGTATCGGGTAATTCCTCTTTAAATTACTGAGGATCAGCTCTGGCATGTTTACAACATTGGTTCCAAGTACCACATGCACTTTCTTCAATCGTTTTAATGCACTGTACTAACAGTATAATTGTATTATGGATAATAAATACTAAATAATTTGCTATGTTAGATCAAATATGTAATATAGGATAGAACTGCCTAACTACCTTATTAGTTTAATTTCTGCACATTGGCAGATGTCTCCTCGCTTCATCTTTTACTGTAAAACTAAGCAGCACTGCATCTGTGGTGTTGGTAAATAAAAGAATGTCAACAACCCTCTCAAATCTTTCCTAATGCCTGAGGAAAAGTCAGTGTTCTTTAAGGGAATTTAAAAGTGTACTTTGAAAGGATTTGAGTTTCTTTAAAAGGAAGAGTGGGAGGGTTTTGAAATTAAAAAAAGTTTAATCTTTTTTTTATCTGAGGCTTTTGGGCTTTTCGAACATTGTATATAGTGAATATTATAGCAAATAGCACATAATTACATATCACTCTCTTCATCCTCCTTGCACTGTCACTCAGCAAAGTGGCACACTTTTCACACACCATTTGCAACTTTCTAGATGAACCCCATATATATTGTGGGATAGTTTGAACAGTCATTAATTTGTGTTTTAAGGTGTGTATTTTCAGGGTTCCAGCTTCTAGACCCAATTCTGAAATTATTCCCTGTGCAAAACTCTAGCTAAATCAGTGTCACAGATTCTGTGGAATAGTCAACCTGTACTCAGCAGATATCCAGAAGAGGACAGTGAGTAAAGCTGCCTTTAAACCATGTTTGCAGCTGGAATGCACCAACACCTAGCATAAGAGAGCAAGCTACTCTGTCTTACATCTGCAACCAATGGCACGTAGGGGGTCCTTCCAGCACTTGGAAGCTGTGAGGTGTAAGGATAACCTGGATGTGCCTTCCTTTCCATGGAAATGGCCCTTATGCTGGAGGCTGGAACAAGGAGAAGCTGCTATAGTGGTTCCATCTCAGTAGCAGATTCCTCTGTTCAGGCGTACTGCTGCTTTTCAATGCTGCAAAGCAGCCGTAGTGCAACAGAGATCCAGGCCCGCCAGCAGTACTGGGCACCTCGGCAAGTTGATAAATAACAAAAATGAATTCTGCAACAGTTGGAGAATCCTTCTCCAGGTACTGAAGGACAGAGAGGAGCTACTGACATATTGATCTAGGTATCAGATGATGCAACCCCAGCAGTTTCCATGCAATGGTGGAAGAAATATCCCGGCTTCTCCAGGAGTACTTTTGTCATCTTTTAAAAACAAAACAACATTGTCCAGTTCACATTTAACAAAACAAGAGCAGAATATTCTGTAGCGCAATGCAGAGGTTGAGACAAATGATGGAGAATGAAATGATGATTCAGTGTGTACATTTCGTGGTCACCATCCATCCAGACTTGGAACAGCCAGCTGAGAATTTATGGACATATCATCACAGATGTGGAATCCTCCCAGGTCCCACCATGAGCTTTCTTCTAGTTTCTTCCTTTCAGTCACTTTAACCACTTACCTCTTTTATGTTGATGATATTCAACTGTACATATGTTAGCCTCATTATGACTTGATCTCTTCTGTGGCTAGGAACATGTCAGATATGAATTACACACTGTCTTTCAAAGGTTTGTTATTTAAATGTGTAAAAATGTTTCCAAATCTTCTCTCACAACTTACAAAAATTTATTTTAGAGTTTTTCCTTATCTTTCAAATCGCCTTCAGATAGCACCATTATTGTTAAAGGTCAGTGATGCACCTTATTTTGCTCCTCATGCAGGCCTTTCTTCTAACAGACTCCAAATTGAGCGAGTATGTGCAAAATCACATTTTGCTGTCACATGAAGATATTTTATTAAATCTTCTTCAGTGAGTCATGTGCACTTTGTTCTCTTAAGTATAGCAGAGTCCATACTATCAAATTTGAGGCTGGAAAAGACATTCCTCTGAAAGTCCAGAAATGACAACAGCATTCTGAGTAACTTTTTTTTTGGCATACAACAAAGGCACCTTTCACCAAGCCATATTTTTCATGTGGCATTGTATGGCTCCAAAATTAGATCTGTTCCATCCAACCTTCCAGATTATCTGTTGCAATCTATTACATATAGAATTTTATTTTTGAGTATGTTCTGCCTTCAGATGGGATCGTCAATAATGCTCTCATTATGGCTGGCACTGTGCAAATATAGCCAGCATTTTTTCACATTCTCAGCCTTTGCTTTTTTCAGACAGTTGTTTTCAATACCCTTTCATATTAAGTAGTGTCACTAAGCTGTTGTGTCAAAAATCAGATAGGATATTAAATAAAACAATTTGGTGTATCAAACTACCCCTAGTTAAATGGTATTCCATCCATGACGAGGAGAATGAGGTCTGTAACAATTTTTTTAAGAGCATGGAAGGTAACTAAGAGAACAGAAGTATGAATCCTTCCAAGTTTATATCCTGAAGAAGCAAAAGGGGCAATAACAACTGCCCCATATGGAAATGGATTCTCAGCAAGATGAACTCATTAGCTAAGTGCTGGAGGGCAAGTCATTGTCCTCATCCTTCTCATTATATCCAGGCCAAATCTATCTCCCAGATCAGAATGCTACCTCAATATAAGTAAGTGCAAAAGAAACCAGTGAAACAGTTGTCAATATGAAGATCAGAACAATAACCTATTAATTGCCCTAGAAAAAAGCTAAGTCACTTGCAGTTTGTGCTTCTTTTAGATGTCCCATATTCAGGGAGCACTTGAGAAGTTCATGTTCAGTTCTACCAGTGAGCTGCATTATAAAGACAGAGGGCCAGACTTTCTGATGTGCTCAGCAGCCTCTGCGTACAGGAGAGAGGGCCTGCCAAGAAGCTGGTTGGCTCCTTGATTCTCTACCCATTCTTCGTCTGTGCACAAGTTAAGGAAGCCTGGGGGCTGCTCTAGCTTGTACCAGTTGGCATTGACCCTTCAGGAACTGTTTGCCAGCTGAGCACAATCAGAATGCTCCTCCTTCCCTAGAGACACCCCCCTTGCCGAGGACTGGAGGGAGAGTGACTTATCACCTGGATATGCACCCTGTGAGTATCCCCAGCAGGGGAGTTAGAACTGGATTCTGTTCCATTTGTGCTGCAGGAGCAGTAAAAGGCATAGGGCAAGCCACCTTATCTGGTCCTAAAGTTCCCTTTTTATTGCCCTCAGTATCCCAAATTGAAAACAAAGTATATGCAGAACCTCTTTGATTTCATTTTTCAGACCACAAGTGAGGCTGACTCAGCAAGTGGTGAAGAAAATGACATTTATTCATAATGGGTGAGCAACTCTCTCTTTTTCATGAAATTTTTGTAGCTGATCAACTCAAGTGGCTGCCTATGTAATAAATACAAGCTATGTACATTACTGTCATATGCCAGAGAAGTATAGTTTCACTGCATATTTGGCATTAGTGACAGAACTGCAAATCATGTTACATATTCACAGTCTGACAAGGTGGGCTCAGAAGAAAATCCCTTTGAGACAAAACCCCCACTTTTGCCCCCTTACTAATGCTGAGTAGATCCTTAGTATTTAAGTAGTCTGTTGTTTTCAGTAGAAGCAATGGTGGCAGAAAGTGGGCACGATGTTAACAAATCTTTGTTCTGCTTTGCTGTCTCCTTTCATATTGTCTACTCATGTTTCTAAGCTTCCCTTCCTCCTTTATTCAAAAGAGTGCTTATCTGCTCAATGCTTGCTGATGGGCCAAAGCTCAACAGAACTGCTGGTGATCATTTCTATGTATTTCATTTAGACACTGGTACTATACACCCCACCACCTACACTTTTTGAGGTACCAAATGGATTCAGCAAGAATCTGTTCTGGATTGCAGTTCACAGGAATTCAGATAATTTAATTAAATACTTATTAGGTCAATTATAAATACAAATTCTAAATATTTTTCTAGTTTTTTATTATTATTATTTATGTAGGTGCTTATATAGCTCCGATCACTAAAAACATCTACACTTTTAGATTTGTATGTAATTCTTACATACTATGACTAAAAAAAAGACTGCACTGTGCAAAACATATTGTATTTATTCATTTCAAAAGTACTTACTGCCCTAGATGATGCAGATTGTTTGTGCTTTTTTCATCCTGGCACTTATATAGCAAATAATATAAATTTATAGAACTCTGAATGCTTTTGTCTTAATTACTTTATATTGCTCCCTCTTCTCTTCTCCCTCAGTACCCCAATAGAGGTGTTTGGGAGGTGCAGGTAGACAGGAACACAGGTTCAGAGAGCAAAATTGGGAACAGTAAATTCTATTGGCATTAACTGCCCATGAATTTCAGTGCACAGATTTACCTGTGCATCTCCTATTAAAATTAATGGGAATCATGTGACTGAATCCATCTGCATACTGAACATTTGCCTCGCAGTCGGAAACAAAATCTGTCTCTCATTTCTGAATTCTCTAAACTAAACTAAAATGGTGACTAAGTTGCAATGATGATGTATCCTTTGACTATCAGACATATTTAACGTATTTCATAGATAGCGTTGAAGAAATTATGCTCTTTAAAACAGAAACACAACTTTTGTATTAAAAGTCAAGGGTCATGGGGAAAGTTTAATTAGTATTACAAATCTGAGTAATGTTTTCATCATAATGATAAAACAAGCTGCAGTATCTGCAATTTACCCCTTAGCTATACAATGTTAAACTTAGATAGCCACAAGGAATGCAATAAATGAAACATTTTTTCGAAACAATGATTAAAATTAGTCCTACTTTTTGATCAGACTTATTTTAAATGATTGCCTATTAATAGACCATTAGTAAAACATTATTTTAAAATGAGATTTCAAGAAATAGGTTAGACGTGGGTAAGGTACAATAGAAAGCAGGCAAAGACGGATGTGATGACTTTTAAAGAAATAATGTTTTAAACAATATTTATGCAATTTTAAAAACAAAGGCTATAATTTCCTTCTGAATTTTATGTATACTTCTATCTCAGTCTTTAGAAGTTTTCTGATGAATATGCTTTGAATTGTGGAACTGAAGTAGAAATCTTAGAGCAGAAGAAGCTCACACTGACTTCACTGGGAGCTTTGTAAGTTTGGGGACTTTAGGACTGGGTCTTATGTATGCAATAAACTGAATTACTAAGGAAAAACATCCTTGTCTGATTCACCAAATGATCCTCCAGGACTTTCAAAAGATACAAAACATTAGCTGAGTTGCTTGAATGTCTCACTTGAAGATCCTATTGAAAAGTTTCTTTTACAGCAATAAAAGTAAAATGAAGTTTTTTAAAAAAGTATATTTTTTCATTCCTTTTATATGTTATATGTGCACACACACCCACCACTTTAAGAGCTGAATCCTGTGAAATACTGCATCTGCAACTGTTACTGAAGCCAAGAAGAGGTCCTCAGTTCCACTCCTCATGGGATTAGGCTATAAAGAGATTAGATTTTTATAGGAAAGGATAAGGAATTATCTTCCAAAATTTGTTACCATCAGGCAAAGTGAAAAAGATAACCAAAGATTTTTCAGTACTGTAGGATTTAAACTATCGAATTTGGGGAATTTTAATTTGATCCTTCCAATTCTTCACCACCAAGAGAGCTCCCAAACACAAACAGAAAGAAGATGGTCAGGATCAGGGGTCACCACTTTGTTGTTCCCTATTGCCCTCATTAAAAGTGACAAGAAATAGGGTGTATGGGATACATCCTGCCTGAAAAGAACAACGGTACTTTGCATTTCTATAGCATCTTTCAACTGAGCATCTAAAAGGGCTTTGCAAATATTAATTACTTAAACTTCAGAACATTCATGTGAGGTAAGTAATGAATAAATAGGGAGCATGTCATCCACCATTGAAATGCAGTCTCCTCTGAGATGAGTGGGCTGCAGAAACTCTCTTAGTAGTGCACAGAAATATTACACACAGTTTATGACATGAAGTGAAGAAGAAAACTACAGAGAGGATTTAGGTGCAGTAAAAACAGTGTAACATCAGGAATGGAATTTGGCAAGGATGCTAGCTCCCTATGCTACAAAAACACCAAATTTTCTTTAGTGACCGAAAGAAATCAGGACATTAATTATTGTCTAATTTGACAGATGAATTCATTAGCTGCACAAAGTCCTCTAAACTGTATGGAGGCACTGTTCACTGTTGATGCCAGAGGGAAGAGTGCCACATATTGCCATGTCCAACAATAGATTTTTTTAATGGTTTGGTAGAATGGAAATGGAACAGAGAGCCAGGAACTCCTGCTTTCTAATCCTGGCTCTGTCACTCATTTTGGACACTTAAACCTGGTCTCTCTTTCATCATCACCATAAAATGGAGAGCACAATACATGCCTCTCTCACCGGGGTGCTGTGAGGATTAATTGGAATAGTTAATATCTGTTTAGCACCTTGATTATGCAAGCATACCCTAAGTAGTATTTATTTACTTCATACAACATCTAGCTGATCTTCGGGCTATATTTAGGCCTTCTTAAAGCAAGGTACCTATTTCCTGATTATTTGTTTATTTAACACTGTAATACAGATGTGATGAACTGGGAATGTCTTAATGTTTTCTCTGAATACTGTGTTGGTGCCTCAGTATCCCCTATGCAGTTCTTAAGTAACTAGGTGGTGGAATAAGGGTGTGTGATTGCTACAGAGCAAAGGGCCAGTGCACCTAAATGCCTGACACTCTGTCTCCTAGCAACTGATGGCCTGGGCCCCTCCTCTGCAAAGGTGCCAGCTGAAGGTGTTGGAGACAAAGAGGTCAGGTAACCTCCTGGCCTGGGAAAGGAGCTGAGCAGAGGAGGAGGGGCTGGAGGGAGTCTGGAGTTGGCTGGGGACGAGGAGTGAAGTGCAGATGTGGGAGTCTGGCTCATGTCCCCCAGAATGGACCCAGCCAAGGGGTCCGGTTCGCTGTATCTACAAGCTCTGTTTTAGACCCTGTTCCTGTAATCGAATAAACCTCTGTTTTACTGGCTGGTTGAGAGTCATGTCTGACTGCAAAATGGGGGTGCAGGATCCTGTGGCTTCCCCAGGACCCCGCTGGGGCGGGCTCGCTGTGGGAAGCACACGGAGGGGCAGAGGATGCTGAATGCTCCAAGGAGAGACCCAGGAGGTGAAGACGTGTGAGCTTCTTGCCCTGAACAAGTCTGCTCCAAGGGAGAAGAGGCTCCCCAAAGTCCTGACTGGCTTGATGGGGAGCAGTTCCAGAGCATCGCCCGGGGACTCCGTGACAACAGATATTTACTTTTTGAGATCTGATAGGTTCATAGCACAAGATATTATAGTTAAAGGGAGATTCCACACAGACTGAACTCATCAAATTGAGGACACCTTAACAAATGTATTCAGCAGCAACAGTAAGAACAAAATACAACAAAAGTCACCTATGCATGCACTGTTTAGGGGGACAAAGTGGTGAGGATTTTTAGTTTTGTCTAGTATTTCCATCACTTTTCTTGCCAAACTGAAAAGGTGATCAGAGGGAAAGGACGAGACTTCAATCTCTGTGGTCAATATAATCATGAAGAAAATGAAGGCAAAATTAAATGTCTCAATCAAAACAAATGGAAATACATTAAGGGCTTTGATATTAATATTTGGGCAGTAGCCCCAAATGTTCACTAATGATGCCCTTAAGTTATACTTCAGGAGCAGGGAAGTTAAAAAGGGGAAAGCATCAGGAAAAACAACCACTCTGCTTAAAAAAAAGGCTGAAATCCTTCATTCAATTAAAAAAATCCCTTAATAGATGGCCATACATGAGTTCAAATTATTTAGGAGAAGGTCTAATTCATGCTAGCCATTAAGGAAAGCATTACATGACTATTAAAGAAAAACTGAGAAGTTACCATAGCAACCATAACAATGCTTGTTAATACAATATTTTTTATACTGGATGCTTAATATGCATCCTAAATTCCTCTTTTATAAGACCAGACTTTTTTGTAGCTTTCAAAGGTAGCTTTGGTTTATAGATTTCTTTTATGAAAAGCCTATCATTTTAGTTATGTATATATTCCTGTGTAATATCTTGTTTTTAAATGTAATATTGATATTTGTTTCATTAGCAGATGTCAGATCATCTGTTTAACTAATTGTAGATTAACGTCTAGTAATGAGATAGCCCTTCTTGTAAATATTTCTTTGCTTATTGGGTTAAATACAGACTGTGTATATTTTCCAAGGCTGAACCTGACTCGAGCACTCATATCACTTATATCTGACTAAGCTCCAGCACTGGTACCATACATCTGCTACTAAAAACAGTGGAGCTAGCTAAAGACTCATCTTTTAAAAAGATGCTTGGTGAAAACTAACAATTTTGAGCACTCATATAGTACTTTTACTCATATGTAGCACTTTATATTTGATACGTATTACAAAGGTGGGATATGCATCATTATTCCTATTTAGACACATAAGAAACTGAGAGGTTAAGGACACTTTTTTTTAGTAATCTCTATTAATTGCAGTGACTTATTTTTCAGCTGCCCAGACTGAGACACCTACATATCTCAAGTTGGCTACTCTTTTGAAAATCTAGATTTATATGACTTAGGCCTGGTCTACACTTGACATTTTGATTGGCGTAGCTATGTTGCTCAGGCGTGTGAATTCACACTGCTGAGCACCAAAGCTGTACTGACCTTACCCCCGATGTAGAAATAGCTAGGTTGACAGAAGAATGCGCCTGTCAACCTAGCTACCGCTGCTCACAGAGGTGAATTACCTACACAAATGAAAAACCCCCTTCTGTTGATGGTGGCTGTATCTACACTATGCACTACAGTGACATAACTGTGCTGCCATAGCACCACTAGTGTAGAGAAGCCCTTACTCAAAGTCACATTGCAAAACAGTAGCAGAGCTGGGAACAGAACCAAGGTTTCCCAATCATAGTCCCATACCCTAGTTACTGCCTCTGCATAAATCAAACATACATATAAACACAATGTATTTTAATGTACTTTTTCCTGGTTTTGCCAGAAATAAGATCTAGATGCATTTTAAAAGTTTGCATATGATGAAATGTCCTGCAGCATTGCATGAAAGTTCCTGTTATTAGTTCAGCTTTAAAAATGACATTATTAAGTATACTACTGTATGGCAGAGTTTATTATATAAAAGATAATACTACCAAATTAATAACATGGTCACATGCAGTGCTACAGTCAGTCACTACAAAACATCCCTGAGCACCACCAGAAAATTTGCCCACCATATTTAGTGACCCAGCTTTGATTTACAAGGTGGTTGGTAAAACATTTAGTAGTTACTTCTCTAAAACAGGGTCAGAACTTCCACTGATTTCAACAGGAGCAGGATTGAACCCTCCCTACACTACATATCACAAACTTCCCTGTGCTATACTATATAGTTATTTCAATTCTGTTTTAAATCACATCACTGCCTCATTAAAATAACATATTAGAAAACTCTAGAAAGTCAGGAAAGACTAGAGATACAGTTCTGCCAACAAGATGTCCCAGTGTAAAGAAAAATATTTACATCATGCTGGGAATTGGAAGGTAAAAAAGACTGAGGCTGGTCTACCCTACCATGGTAAATCAATCTAAGTTACTCTACTTCATTTATGTGAATAACATAACTGAAGTTGACATAGCTAGATCCACTTACTGTGGTGTCTACACTTCACTGTGTTGATGGGAGATGCTCTCCCGCCAACTTTCCTGTTGCTTCTCAGGGAACTGGAGTACACAAATCGATGGGAGAGTGCTCTCCCATCGATTTAACCTGTCTTCATCAGGACCACTAAATTGAAACCTGCTCTATCCATTCTAGCAGTGCTGATCTACTGGTAAGTGTAGACATGGCCTCATTCTCTCCAAATTGAGAATAGAAGCACCCAAAGAGCCATAAAGACTGCTGTCCCTGAAGGCAAGTGTCCTATGTCTGGGTGGCTCCTTGGACTCCTTCTTTGAATGATCTCTCGGCTTATCACAAGCCTTTCTGCCCTATGATGGACCTTTCTGTCTGAACAGTCCTCCCCTGCTTCTTCTTTAGCTGCTTGACTCCTGGAAACTCTCTCTGATTCTCTCATTCCAGCATGCAGTAGCCTCTTCCACCTGTTTCATTGCAGTTCTTGTGCCTGGGTTCCTTCTTTCTGGCCCCAGAACTCCATTTTATCTCAGTCTTTTCAAAGAATACTCCCCTCTCTATTGGTCCACTTCCAGCTGCCAGCTCTCTGTGTTCCGCTCTCTCCCAAGTATTTCCCAATATTGCTGTGGCAAGCTATGCACAGTTCCTAATGCTCTTTGACCTGCAACCTGGTTGCAGTTCTTCTCTTGCTGTCTTCTCCTACCACAGCCTCCACATGGATTGTTCTGGTGTATTTCAGTCCCCACTGTTGTATGCTACTTTCTCTTCCTGTCTGCCTAAATGTACTGACCCATCCTGCACCATTGCCTCTTCCACCTTATTTAAATTGTCTTTCTTTTCTTCAACACCTGCATTGTCCTCAGGGCTCACTCCTCATCCACAGCAGGTTTTCCTGGCTTTGCCAGTCATGGGGGTGTAAACTTCCAAGTCCCCTCATTATTTCTAGCTTGCCTGCATATATATACCTGCCCCTGGACATTTCCACTACATGCATCTGACAAAGTGGGTATTCACCCACGAAAGCTCATGCTCCAAAACGTCTGTTAGTCTATAAGGTGCCACAGGATTCTTTGCTGCTTTTACAGATCCAGACTAACACAGCTACCCCTCTGATACAAGTTCCCTTTGCAAATTTTGCTATTCATAACTAGGTCTAATCCCTCCTTCCACAGTTCAGTTGGGCATCCCAAGGCAATTAAACCCTTTCTGGAGCACTCCCACCAGTGTCTATGGTAGTCATGAGGAACTGGGTATTCTGAGGCAAACTTTATGGGGCCTTGGAGTACACAGTAGCACTTAGAATCATCTACAGTGGTTCTGCAAGATTAGACATTTCAAAGCAAGTAAAACCTCCATTTTTCAGTGGTTCTCTAGACTTTGTTATTCCTAGGCAGCCAAGTTTTTACAGGAGACACCTCTATGTGATTCTTTCCGCTGCCACAATGTTTCACCATAAATGTACAATGGTTGAAAGTGCTTGTACAATGGTCAAAAATGCTTGAAATGGTTAGCCCTGTCTTCCCAGTTCCTCAAGCTCCT
The DNA here is from genome assembly GCF_007399415.2 of Gopherus evgoodei. Taxonomy (NCBI): domain Eukaryota; kingdom Metazoa; phylum Chordata; order Testudines; family Testudinidae; genus Gopherus; species Gopherus evgoodei. The sequence goes on along the minus strand of NC_044323.1, from coordinate 241,936,196 downwards.
AACTACTCACTTCAAGATGAGATGATAGTAATTTGTCCCTTGTTAAATATCTAAAGTAAAATGGAGACATCGATGCTTATATTTATATACTTTTCTTCCTTTCTCTTGAATTCTGTAACACAGAGGTGACAGACTAAAGAAAAAAAATGTCCAAGACACCTTATTTACTCTTATCAGAGGATCATAGGCAGGTAGACTACAGAGAGTTGACATTATCTACTAGTAAGATTCAACTAAAATACAATTTTGTCCATAATCGCCAGTGGCAGTTTGAAAATTCTAGGTCTCAATTGCTTACTATATATATTTTCACTTTTTCCCAGTCTAAAAATAAACAGTCCAATACTAGCATAAAATACAAGACAGCAGAGGTGACAGAGAATAAAATTATCTTCAAGTTTTATGGAGGCAAGTAGACATTGACTAAAAGGATCAGTTAACATAAACTCAGAGTATAAAGAGCAGCAAAGAATCCTGTGGCACCTTATAGACTAACAGACATTTTGGAGCATGAGCTTTCGTGGGTGAATATCCACTTCGTCAGATGCATGTAGTGGAAATTTCCAGGGGCAGGTATATATACACAGGCAAGCTAGAGATAATGAGGTAGTTCAATCAGGAAGGATGAGGCCCTGTTCTAGCAGTTGAGGTGTGAAAACCAAGGGAGGAGAAACTGGTTTTGTAATTGGCAAGCCATTCACAGTCTTTGTTTAATCCTGAGCTGATGGTGTCAAATTTGCAGATGAACTGAAGCTCAGCAGTTTCTCTTTGAAGTCTGGTCCTGAAGTTTTTTTGCTGCAGGATGGCCACCTTAAAGTCTGCTATAGTGTGGCCAGGGAGGTTGAAGTGTTCTCCTACAGGTTTTTGTATATTGCCATTCCTAATATCTGATTTGTGTCCATTTATCCTTTTCCGTAGCGACTGTCCAGTTTGGCCGATGAACATAGCAGAGGGGCATTGCTGGCATATGATGGCGTATATTACATTGGTGGACGTGCAGGTGAATGAACCGGTGATGGTGTGGCTGATCTGGTTAGGTCCTGTGATGGTGTTGCTGGTGTAGATATGTGGGCAGAGTTGGCATCGAGGTTTGTTGCATGGATTGGTTCCTGAGCTAGAGTTACTATGGTGCGGTGTGCAGTTACTGGTGAGAATATGTTTCAGGTTGGCAGGTTGCCTGTGGGCGACGACTGGCCTGCCACCCAAGGCCAGTGAAAGTGTGGGATCATTGTCCAGGATGGGTTGTAGATCCCTGATGATGCGTTGGAGAGGTTTTAGCTGGGGACTGTATATGATGGCCAGTGGAGTCCTGTTTGTTTCTTTCTTGGGTTTATCTTGTAGTAGGAGGCTTCTGGGTGCACGTCTGGCTCTGTTGATCTGTTTCCTTATTTCCTCGTGCGGGTATTGTAGTTTTGAGAATGCTTGGTGGAGATTTTGTAGGTGTTGGTCTCTGTCTGAGGGGTTAGAGCAGATGCGGTTGTACCTCAGTGCTTGGCTGTAGACAATGGATCGTGTGATGTGCCCGGGATGGAAGCTGGAGGCATGAAGGTAGGCATAGCAGTCGGTAGGTTTTCGGTATAGAGTGGTGGTAATGTGACCATCACTTATTTGCACCGTAGTGTCTAGGAAGTGGACCTCCCGTGTAGATTAGTCCAGGCTGAGGTTGATGGTGGGGTGGAAGCTGTTGAAATCATGGTGGAATTTTTCCAGAGACACTTTCTCATGGGTCCAGATGATGAAGATGTCATCAATGTAGCGTAGGTAGAGAAGGGGCGTGAGTGGACGAGAGCTGAAGAAGCGTTGTTCCAGGTCGGCCATAAAAATATTGGCATATTGTGGGGCAATGCGGGTGCCCATAGCAGTGCCACTGATCTGGAGATATATATTGTCATCAAATTTGAAATAGTTGTGTGTGAGGATAAAGGCACAGAGCTCAGCAGCCAGTTGTGCTGTGGCATCATCAGGGATACTGTTCCTGACAGCTTGTATTCCATCTGCGTGTGGGATTTTCGTGTAGAGAGCCTCTACATCCATGGTGGCTAGGATGGTGTTTTCTGGAAGGTCACCAATGCATTGTAGTTTCCTCAGGAAATCAGTGGTGTCACGGAGATAGCTGGGAGTGCTGGTGGCATAGGGTCTGAAGAGAGTCCACATATCCAGACAGTCCTTCAGTGAGAGTGCCAGTGCCCGAGATGATGGGGCGTCCAGGATTTCCGGGTTTGTGGATCTTGGGTAGTAGATAGAAAAACCCTGGTCGGGGCTCTAAGGGTATGTTGATTTGTTCCGGTGTTAGTGTAGGGAGTGTCCTGAGTAGATGTTGCAGTTTCTTAGTGTATTCCTCAGTGGGATCTGAGGGAAGTGGCCTGTAGAATTTGGTGTTGGAGAGCTGTCTGGCAGCCTCCTTTTGGTAGTCAGACCTGTTCATGATGACAACAGCACCTCCTTTATCAGTCTCTTTGATGATAATGTCTGGGTGCTTTCTGAGGCTGTGGATGGCATTGCGTTCTGCACGACTTAGGTTATGAGGCAAGCGATGTTGTTTTTCCACAATTTCTGCCTGTGCACGTCGGTGGAAGCATTCAATGTAGAGGTCCAGACTGTCATTTCGACCCTCAGGAGGAGTCCATGTGGAGTTCTTCTTCTTGTGCTGTTGGTGGGAGGGTACCTGTGTATCAGTGCGCTGTTCAGTGTTGTCCTGAAAGTATTCTTTGAGTTGGAGACGGCGAAAGTAGGTTTCCAGATCGCCACAGAAATGTATCATGTTGGTGGGGGTGGCAGGGCAGAAAGAGAGTCCCCGAGATAGGACAGACTTTTCTTCTGGGCTGAGTGTGTAGTTGGATAGATTGACGATATTGCTGGGTGAGTTGGGGGTACCACGGTTGTGGCCCCATGAGGCAGGTAGGAGTTTAGACACCTTACAGTCCTTTTTCCTTTGTAGATAGGTGAAGTCAGTAATGTAGATCTCCTGTCTTATTTTAGTGAAGTCCATTTATATGGAAGTTTGGTTATTAATGAGAGTCTACAGGTTGGAGAGCTCTTTTTTGATGTTTTCCTGTTTGCTGTATAGGATGCTGATCAGGTGGTTCCTCAGTTTCTTTGATAGAGTATGGCATAATCTCTCACTGTGGTCTGTGTAGTATGTAGATAGCAGTGGATTTTTTACCTTTAGTCCATTTGGTATGATGTCCATCCGTTTGCATTTGGAAAGGAAGGTGATATCTGTCTGTATTTGTGCAAGCTTCTTCATGATGGATTTCCACTCCATACGGCTAAATGTAGTGCCTTGCATGGTGTCAAGTATCAGAGGGGTAGCCGTGTTAGTCTGGATCTGTAAAAGCAGCAAAGAAGGTGCCACAGGATTCTTTGCTGCTTTTACAGATCCAGACTAACATGGCTACCCCTCTGATACTCAGAGTATAAAGAAACATCCTGATTACTTTTTTCAAGATCTACCTAAGAATTAAGAGTTCAGAACTAAGGACACATCCCTCAAACCAAAAACACAGTGATCATTTAAAAAAAATATTTCACCTAGAATGTCAAACTGCTATTTGTACTTGTAAACAAAAATGGAGTTTAGGCCAAGTGAACTATTATATGCTTTCTAAAGATTTTTTTTTTAAATCATTATTATATGTGAGATCATCTCATCAGTCTGTGCTACATATATTTACTGTGGTAACTCTAATATGCAACAGGAGTCTGATAAACTGGAATTCTGCATCTGTAATCAAAGTCTTACAGATTTAAAAAAATAAGTATGGAGGAAAGTGTGTGTTTCTTTATATTCTGATTCAGTTTGCATACATCTACCATCTCCAGAAAGCGCATATGTTAAGGGAACTTTTACCTCTCCAAAGTGGGATGTCGGGAGTGGGGTATTCTCAATGGGTCCTTATGTTTTCACCACTCCTTTATGCTGCGCTGATACTTTGTTCTGCTTTTACACTTCATTTCCTTCCTTTGGTTTGGTTACCTTTCCACACCCCATGCCACAGTCCCAAGCACTAGGAATGCTCCTAGAAGAGTAATAGCAAACTTCCACTAGCTGAATGCTTAACTTTTGTATTATGTGAGCCACTGCCTCCTTTCTATCCAAGGGGTAACAGTTCGGAGTTGCTTCCAACCGGAGAGCTTTTTCATGGCAATCCACAGTGCTACCCACCAAAGCTATCAAATTATCTGTCTGTCTGTTGTTGTTTTAAAAGCTCACAAATGAGGAAGAACATGTGAATTAAAAAAAGTTTCAACATGTCAAAAGCAGTCATGCAAATTTGTCATGTTTTGCTGCTTCTTCATATAAGGACTCGGTCCACTATGGGAAATCTTTTCAAAGATATTGACTCTATTCATTCATGCTGAATTGGAGAGACAGGAAATTATTCTAGAATCTTGTTCTCATTATGGTCTAGCTCTGTAATTCACTTTGAGGTTGCTGAGCACCTTGAAAATATTGTGGCTTGTCATAACTATAGATTCTTTACTAGTGATCCTCCTGCAGTGTTCATCTAGCACATGCAAAATTTTAGTGTGTCTTTTCTCATTGTCCTACAGTTGATTTGCAATGAGTTTTATTAGAAAATATGAGATTCTGATTCAGATGTTGGAAGGATTTTTCAAAAAGTTGGCCTTTAACTATGATCCACGTAAGTATCACAAATATAAGTAAGAGTTCGTATACATTTATTTTTTAAGTCCTGTCTACATTAGACACTCACCCGTTGGCAAAAAATGGTTGTCTGCCCTAGGCTAGTGACTAAAAATGATAGTCAGCATCAACAGCTCTGCTAGGACTTGGCCTGAAAGTGGTTTAACAGCACCAAGTCTGCAGAACAGTTTCTGTGATTGAGTTAGGAGCTAAATAGTTTTCAGCTCCAGTTGAAGGGGACTTGATACAGATAACCATTTCAAGCCATTGGTCTATTTCATAGTGGAAACAGAGGTATAGACAAAATATCAAATTTAGACCTAGTGAAAGCTGCACACTCAAACCAGGTCTGAATTTGGCCCAAATTGTTTGTAATGTGAAATTAAAAAAAACAAAAACAGGAAGAAATGAGGGACTATTTAGGTAGTTAATACTAACAGGATAAATTCAGTGGAAACCAGAAATCAATCAAATACTTCAATGTCTAGAAATATCCTTTAAGACTCTTAAAAATACCATTTTGCAACCAATGAAACCTTTAAATATAGCAAAAAGAAAAAGTATTCAACTTTGATATGTTCCTATATTCATCCTGTCCTGCTTTACATTCACTCAGTATAACACTATTATTTAAGCAATAAGAAATGATGCAATGGTCCATTGTCAGTCAGTTGTTTGGGTAATGAAATGCCTGAGATGAAGGCCACTGCTTTATTTATACAATATGAGGTTTCATAAAAAAAAACAACCAAGAACCCAAGCATTCATCTTGATCATTGTGCCAATTCAGCATCTACTAAATTGACATTACTATCTGTGAATAAATTTCTGTTATAAATAAAAGGGTAGATGCAGGCATGTGACGAATGCACTTCATCCCCTACATATTTTCATCAATTAGTCCACCTTTGCTACATATGAGATTAGCCCTGTTTCTTTTCAGAAGTAAGGCCTGGTCTACACTACGCGTTTAAACCGAATTTAGCAGCGTTAAACAGATTTAAACCTGCACTCGTCCACACAACGAAGCCCTTTATATCGATATAAAGGGCTCTTTAAGCTGATTTCTGTACTCCTCCCCAACGAGGGGGAGTAGCGCTGAAATCAGTATTGCCATGTCGGATTAGGGTTAGTGTGGCCGCAAATCGACGGTATTGGCCTCCGGGCAGTATCCAACAGTACACCATTGTGACCGCTCTGGAAAGCAATCTGAACTCGGATGCGCTGGCCAGGTAGACAGGAAAAGCCCCGCGAACTTTTGAATTTAATTTCCTGTTTGCCCAGTATGGAGCTCTGATCAGCACAGGTGGCGATGCAGTCTCAAATCCAAAAAGAGCTCCTGCATGGACCATACGGGAGATACTGGATCTGATCGCTGTATGGGGAGACAAATCTGTTCTATCAGAGCTCCGTTACAGAAGACGAAATGACAAAGCATTTGAAAATATCTCCAGGCTATGATACAGAGTCCACAGCACAGGGCTGTGTGACAAGCGTAACAGAAAGCCAAAGAATCAAATGGACGCTCATGGAGGGAGGGAAGGGGTACTGAGGACTCCAGCTATCCCACAGTCCCCGCAGTGTCCGAAAAGCATTTGAATTCTTGGCTGAGCTCCCAATGCCTGAAGGGTCAAAAACATTTTCCCGGGTGTTTCAGGGTATATGTCATCAATTTACACCCTCCCGCCCCCCAAAAGAAAAGGGAAAAAAAACATTTCTCGCCTTTTTTCAATGTCACCCTATGTCTACTGCATGCTGCTGGTAGAAGGGGTGCTGCAGCACTGAACACCAGCATCCCCTTCCTGGTGGCAGATTGTATAATATGATTGCTATCCATTGTCATCATCAGCCCATGAGTGCTCCTGGCTGGCCTCGGTGAGGTCAGCCGGGGGTGCCTGGGTAAAAATGGGAATGACTTCCGGACATTCCTGGCAGATGGTACAGAACGGCTGGTAACCGTCCTCATCATAGCAACTGGAGGCTGAGCTCTATCAGCCCCCACTTTCATGTCTAAAGAAAAGATTCTGTACTGCCTGGACTATGATAGCAGCGGGAAGCTGCGCTCCTCTTCCCCTCCCCCTTTAATGTACTGCCTGGACTATCATAGCACCTGGAGGCTTCCTCCCCGTCATTTTATCTCACTAAAAAGTCAGTGTTTCTTATTCCTGCATTCTTTATTACTTCATCACACAAATGGGGGGACAACTGCCACGGTAGCCAAGGAGGGTTGGGGGAGGAGGGAAGCAATAGGTGGAGTTGTTGCAGGAGCACCCCATAGAATGGCATGCAGCTCATCATTTCTGTGGGATCTCTGGGGCTCTGACAGGGAGTGGCTGTGCTCTCTGGTTCTCTAGTACACTTGCCCCATATTCTAGGCAGGACTGACTCTATTTTTAGACAAAACATAAAGAAGGTAATGACCCGTGGAGTCATTCCCATTTTTGTCCACGGACCCCCGGCCGACCTCAGTGAGGCCAGCCAGGAGCACCCATGACAGCAGCAGATGGTACAAAACAACTGATAACCGTCATCTCATCGCCAATTTACAATTGCAGACGGTGCAATAGGGATGGTAACCGTCTCTGCTACCTTGCAAAGGCAAATGAATGCTGCTGTGTAGCACTGCAGTACCGTGTCTGTCAGCAGCATCCAGTACACACACGGTGACAGTGACAAGGCAAAACAGGCTCCATGGTTGCCATGCTATGGCGTCTGCCAGGGCAATCCAGGGAAAAAGAGCGTGAAATGATTGTCTGCCGTTGCTTTCACGGAGGAAGGATTGAGTGACGACATTTACCCAGAATCACCCGCGACACTGTTTTTGCATAGGGATCTCAACCCAGATTTCCAATGGGCGGGGGAGACTGTGGGAACTATGGGATAGCTAGGGGATAGCTACTCACAGTGCAACGCTCGGGAAATCAATCGGTACATGTACGCACACTGCCGAATAAATGTGCTTAGTGTGGCAGCATGCACTCGACTTTATACAATCTGTTTTACAAAACCGGTTTATGTAAAATCGGAATAATGCCGTAGTGTAGACATACCCTGAGGCTCCTTCATATAGTCAGCAGCCACTCAAGATGCCTGGAATAATATTGTCTTGTTGAGGGTCACTTTTGCCAAAGATGCATCTCTTAACATAATCATTTTTTCTTATCCCTAAATCACTAAATTTAAACTCTCTAAGTACTATGTATATCCATATACAATTTAATTGCTGGACTCTGTGGACACTAGAAATTACTTCTTTTGTTTTAAAAAACTGTTTATTTGCCTAAATGCTAAGTCAATAGGTGGGATATAGGTTCATGAAGAATAAATGTCCCTGGGTATTTTGTTACAATTGTGTTATGTAATGATGACTGCAACAGAGTGGGATGTGTCTGTATCAAATTATGAACTCTATTTTGTGCTGTCTGTTGAACAGTATTCTGAGCTTGCCTCAAGACAGCATATTGTACAGCTGCCCTGCCTGAGAAAAGTGTTTGATACCTCACTGAAGAGTCAACTATAGACTTTGAATGACTGGCAAATCTCCATGGAAGAATGGCCTTTCTACACAGCCACCTGCAGGGGTGGTGGGGCAAGCATGGCAGAGCAAACTTCCTAGGTAGAACACATGGCACAGTGACAGAGGCCTACTTAAGAGTGGGGCTTTCCTCTGTGCAGGGGCCTGACCATCACCATATTGTAAGAACGACTTGCAGGAAAGAGAGGGCAGGAGGGACTCTGTCCAGTATGACATGATGACAAACCTGGTCTCAAAGAAGGCATGAAGTCAGACTGGAAAGGGCACATCTCAGGACTTTTGTGATTTTCAAAGATTTGTAACTCTCAGGTACTTTAATAGTACAGTGACTATGGGTAAGAAATGTCTTTGCTAAGTCTGTGTTTAGTGTTTTCCTGCTACGGTGTCCCTGAATGGGTTAAACTAGAAGACCGGACTACCCATAGCCTTGGTAAAACTCTGAGGGTGCGTGTGTAAGTGACTGGGGCAACTGGGAGGGCTCAGTGTTTCCACTACAACTGCCTCTTGTTCAACCAATGCAGATTTGCTCTCTGTAATGTTGAACTGTAAACAACGTTAGCTTTATTCTGCACAATGTAAGTGCACAAAGTTGTCCATTAAGTGCATGATTAATAATGCTGCATAGGACAAGAAGCACAGAATGTGATCCTGTATTAATGAGAATGCTACTGCAGGCTAATGAAGGAAATGCACAACTCAACGCCTCATTTGTACGTTTATCCTGTCCCCTCACTAATAGAAACATACAGTATATATTTGTACATATTCTGCTATAATTTGCGTGCATAAAAATAGGCATCTTATATGTCAGCCCATGTTTGTGTATAGCAAAAATGCACTCTCCCATCATCCAGTCTTAACAAATATGACCTTATTCTACATGCTGCAGTAAAGGTTTATTAATTGAGCTAAAAAGGACATAAGAACAGCCACACTGGGTCAGACCGATGGTCCATTTAGCCCAGTATCCTATCTTCTGACAGTGGACATTACCAAAGGCTTCAGAGGAAATGAACAGACCAGGGCAATTATTGAGTGATCTATCCTCTGTTGTTCAGTCACAGCTTCTAGCAGTCAGATGTTTAGGCACACTTGGAGCATGGGGTTGTGTCCCTAACCATCTTGGCTAGTAGCCATTGATGGACCTATCCTCCATGAATTTATCTAATTCTTTTTTGAACCCAGTTATACTTTTGGCCTTCACAATATCCCCTGGCAACAAGTGCCACAGGTTGATTGTATGTTCTGTGAAGAAATACTTCCATTTGTTTGTTTTAAACCTGCTTACTATTAATTTCATTGGGTGACCCATGGCTCATATGTTATGTGATGGGATAACTAACACTTTGTCCACATCATTCATGATTTTATAGACCTCTGTCATATTCCCCTCTTTTCTAAGATGAACAATTCAATTCTTTTAAATCTCTCTTCATATTGAAACTGTTCCAGACCCCAAATTATTTTTGTTGCCCTTCTCTGTACATTTTTCAAATGTAATATGTCATTTTTTGAGATGGGGTGATCAGAAGTGAACGCAGTATTCATGGTGTGGGTGTACAATGTAGGGGTATTTTCTGTCTTATTTTCCATTCTTTTCCTAATAGTTGTTAATATTCTGTTAGCTTTCTTGGCTGCTGATGCACAGTGAGCAGATGTTTTCAGAGAACTATCAATCTTTTTCTTGAGTGGTAGCAGCTAATTTAGACCCTATCATTTTGCATATGTAGTTGTGATTATGTTTTAAGTAATGTACATTACTTTCATTTATCAACATTGAATTTCATATGCCATTTTGTTGCCAGTCACCCTGTTTTCTGAGATCTCTTTGTAATGCTTCACAGTCAGCTTTGGATATAATCATCTTGAGTACTTTTATCATCTGCAAACTTTGCCACCTCACTGAATTCTCCTTTTTCCAGAAGTTTTACTAGTTTTTTAACAGTACTGGTTCCAGGACAGATCCTGGGGGGGACCCTGCTATGTGCCTCTCTCCTCTGTGAAAGCTGACCATTTATTCCTACCCTTTGTTTCCTATCTTTTAAACAGTTATTGATCCATGAGAGAACCTCCCTTCTGATATCCCATAACTGCTCACTTTCCTTAAGAGCTTTGGTGAGGGAATTTGCCAAAGGCTTTCTGAAAGTCCAAGTATACTGTATCCACTGGATCAGCCTTGTCCGCATGTTTGTTGACCCAGCCAAAGAATTCTAATAGATTGGAGAGGCATGGTTTCCCTTACAAAAGCCACGTGGACTCTTCCCCAACATATTGCGTTAATCTATGTGTTAGTTAATTCTGTTCTTTACTATAGTTTCAACCTATTTGCCTGATACTGAAGTTAAGATTACTGGCCTGTAATTGCGAGGATCACCTCTGGAGCTTTTGTTTATAAATTGGCATTAGATTAGCTATCCTTCAGTCATCTGGCACACAGATCGATTTAAGTGATAGGTTACATACCACAGTTAGTAGTTTGGCAATTTCATACGAGTTTCCTCAGAACTCTTGGGTGAAAACCATGAGATCTTGGTGACTTATTGTTTAATTTATGAGTTTGTTCCAAAATCCTCTGCTATTGACATCTCAATCTGGGACCGTTCCTCGAGGGAATTAAAAAGAATGGCTCAATTATTGGAATCTCCCTCACAGCCTCTACAGTGAAGACTGACACAAATAATTCATTTAGCTTCTCTGAAATGGCCTTGTCTTCCTTGAGTGCATCTTTATTGCCTCCATTGTCCAAGCCCCACTGATTGGCAGCTTTCCTGCTTCTGACATACTTAAAAAAAGTTGCTGTTAGTTTTTGTCTCTTTTGATAGTTGCTCTTCAAATTCTTGTTTGGCCTAATTATTCTTTTACACTTGACTTGCTAGAGTTTATGCTCCTTTCTATTTTTCTCAGTAAGATTTAACTTTCAATTTTTAAAGGACGTCTTTTTGTCACTAACCACCTCATCTACTCTGTTGTTTATCCATGGTGGTATTTTTTTTGTCCCCTTATTTCTTTTTTTATTTGGGGTATACGTTTAGTTTGAGCCTCTATTATGGTGTTTTAAAAAAGTTTCCATGCAGCTTGCAGGCATTTCATTCTTGAGACTATTCTTTTTAATTTCCATCTAACTAGTTTCCTCATTTTTGTGTAATTCCTCTTTTTGAAGTTAAATGGTACTGGGATGGGTTTCTTTGGTATTTCCTCCCTACAAGGACGTTAAACTTAATTACATTATGGTCATTAATACCAAGTGGTTCAGCTATATTCGCCTCTTGGACCAGATCCTGTATGCCACTTAGGACTAAATCAAGAATTGTCTTTCCCCTTGTGGGCTCCAGGACTAGCAGTTCCAAGAAGCAGTCATTAATGGTGTTTAGAAATTTTGATGTACTTACATATGCATATTGTAGCTCTGCATTTGCATTGCATATTCAGGTCTTGTCTACACACACAAGTTGTACCGATTTAGCTAAATCAGCTTAGAAACTGGTGTAATTAAATCAGTGCTACCACCTTGTAACCCCTTATTTCGGTTTGAGTGCATGATCTCAGTTTACCTTAGGTTACCAATTAAGTTAAATTGATATCAGGCACTTTTAAACCAATTAAAGAAAGTCCATTTGAGTTGGGGTTGGCACTGATTTAACATCAGTTTCTAACATAATATAGTTAAATTAGTACAATTTGTCTGTGTAGTCAAGACCTCAGATTTGGCTAGCTCTAGTAAAAGATAGCTACTTTTTCACTCAACACACCTGTGAAAAACCACAGATCCATAGCTAGCTGTTTCTATTTTTTTCGTTATCTCCTCTCAGGAAAATATATGCTTATATTAATGCCTTTGCCTGACCTATTTTGACAGCTTTTCCTGTTGCTTAACATTATTTTGAATTTATCAGAGTGGCTCTTGCTACCTTCTCTAATCCTTCGATCTAGCATCCTCACAATGCATCAGAAATGGTTTATCCAATCTTGGTTGCCTCTAACCCATCAGTTGAAAACCTTTCTATAGTATGTCAAATATTTCTGTAATACTTGTTCAAATTGAAATTTAGATGATGCTCTCTTCTCACACATCAAGAAATTTTACATTTCTGTGATTTGGAGTTAATGTTTTTTCCCACCATTCTAGAAAGAAAAAGGGATTTGATTATCTATGGAGGAAGATTCACAGTTCTTTTTCATTCATCTTGGAACAGCAAATATGTATTTTTACATTGTCATCTGAAAAGATGATACCCTGAAACTACACTATTGAGCTTCTCATGGCTGTTTTAGAGGGAGTGTCCAATTTACTGGCAGAAAAAACTCAAAAGCTTCTGGGATAAGATTTTATTTAAACCAGATTCACCCTCCTAGTCATGGCTTAGAGTGCCCATCCAAAAGAACTAACCTATGGTACTTTAGCTGTCACCCATTGCAACAAAGCTGTCAGCTATGAATCCTGTTTTTAAATTTTGTTCATTGACATTTTTCATTGTATCCCTGTTTTTCCTGCTAATTAATCTTCTGAATTTCTTACAGTACTTAATGAATTATTACTTGAAAATTTAGATTGTCTTGGATATAAGCACATGGGTTAAAAATTGGCAATAAAAGGGAAACAATTAATGGCAGTGAAACCAATTGTTGAGGGAGGCCATCAAAGGAGTGCCAGAGAGATCACCATTAGGACCAATTTTATGTAATATCTTCATTAATAATCTGGAAATTGTTTTAAAAAGTATGTTAATTAAATTAGCAGGAGTTGTAAGCACAAATCAGAACAGAAAAAATAATACAAAACAATCTGGAAAAATTAAGAATATGTTCAAGAAATTAAAAAAAAACCATTATGATTCATCTTGGAAAGAGAATCTGAAACACAGACATGGGGGATATGATATGTGAAGAGCAGTAATTCTATATGAGACCCAGGAGTGATAGTGTAGAGTAAGTCAGATAACAGCTTGCAAGAAAAAAGGAGTTGAAAACAGCCGATGGAGTCACCTGCTGGCTGCAAACACTGATACTGCAAATCACGACCCATAGAGGCAACAGTCCCTATCAATAAACAGTGGCTTGACTGCACCTAGAACAGTGTATTCAGTTCTGGTCATCTCAGTACCAGAAAGATGTTGAAAAACTACTGGGAATTTAGGGCTGGATTCACCACATAAATTGTGCAAAGTGGCCAGTGATGAGTGGTGTGAACTTCCTTTCTGGGCTGGAAAACTTTCTGCTACGAGAAAACTTGGGGAGGCAGATTAGCTACTTATGTGTGCCTCACCCCTAACATAAGGGGAAAGAGGGAGAGTGTTCCAAGGGTGGGGCAGTGGTGGGATGGAGTGGAGCTCCAGCAATCTCGTCCTACATTGGTGCAAGGTTTGAGGAGTCACCTTGGCTTAGAGTAGGGGCTAGGAGGCCTCATTTAGGAGGCTATCATTGCAGCCTCCCCACTACAGTTGCATGCATGCAGCACAGACTCAAAAATGAGAGTACATTGGAAGGAAATACACATTTTCATTAGAAATTTTGTTTTCGAAAACAACTGAAAATTTCTCTAAAAATGTACAGTAAATTCTATATCTGCTTATGCCAGAAGGGTATCCTTATTACAAGTCCTAAGAATCTTGATAGAGTGATTGAAAAATATCACAGAAAATCAATGTAATCATTCACTGATTCATCCTCGAGCCCAAAATTGCCTGAAGCTTCTTCAAAACAACCCCCCAAGGAAACCCTCAAGTGCTCAAATAGACCAGCTATTATCTTCCTAACTCACCTCCTCCTCTAACTTTCTGCCAATTACTTGATGCTACATAACTGGTGATCTAGGTTTCCTAGCCACTGTTTGTATCTTAGGACCAGTGTACAGAATGATAAACCCTTAAAAAAAAAGAAAAAAGAAAAAAAAACTTCATACAACTGAGCTTTCATCAGATTAGGGTATCTTAGCAACCAGTGAAGTATTTTATCTGTCTTTACTAGAATTTGGTGCTCTTTGTAGCACCCTTGAACTGACCCTGATAGCTGGTGTTTCTGTCTTTTATCTGACCTGACTATTTGAATTATCTGGCAATGGGTTGTGAACCCCTGCCATCTGAGCATAAATGACTAAATTTACTTAATTCTTACCACCCAAACTGATCTTTCTTTAAGTGCCAGATCAGACTCTTCTATGCAAAATCAGCTGTATTATTTGCAACTTTCCCAAAGGAGGACTTAGCATCAACCAATGTTGAGCCTAACTTTATTTTCTGCATGATTTTTGGATAACTAAGCATTCTACATTTCTTCCCCAAAGATCTTCATCAAAATGTACTGGGTTATCCACCTTTTCCCATTCACTGGCTGGGTTCCTTCCACATAAATGACTCACTTAGTGGAAGCAGGCATTGGTACCCTTTGTGGTGTAGACACATTCTATGTTGTAGCTGTGTATCTAAATAAAAGGCAGCATATTTCCAAGCATTTCTACTCCTCCAGGCACACTTGCTAAAACAGAAACCTAAATCCACTTGGTGATCATATTTTGCCACCTTAGGGACTCATTTCCTTTTAGCTTCATTCCTCTTTTCCTAAGCTTCATTGCTATTACCCTCTTGCTCCCTATGCACTAAAAACAACAAAAAAAATAATGTGTTCATTATGCAAAATCTTGTCTTTTGTGACCTTTGGCAAGAGTTCCCCGAAGGACTGGCCAAGCTTAATGAGCTCACAAATAAACTACCATGTCAGCCAAGGGCAATACTGGCCAGTTGAGCCAGTGCACATTGCCTTCTCCCAAAGCCACCACTTCACACCTGAGATACCCCTGAGGTGGGATTGCAGGGGTGTTGTCTCCACTGGAAAATTGTTAATCATTTTTGGCAGCTCACAGCCAGACAAACAAGTCTCTTTGTGAACGTTCACAAAAGCAGTACTGCCATTTCTTCAATGAAGTGTCCTTTCTTGAAGTTCTTTCTCTCCGCACACAGATTTTTTTTTTAATGCTTCCATTCTTCTTATTTCATTAATCTGTGTCTTGTATTTTTATTTATATGGGCGCACCAACTGGATTGCTAGGGAAAAGGTACTTGCTCATCTTATACTTGCCTTAGTCCACTTTTCTCTTGCCCCGAGTTATTGTCTAGTTTTGTGGGAAAATGCCCATTTGCCCATTCACTTATTGTTGCTGTGGCAGATTTACAGCAGCTTCTGTCCACTAAGCAGCTAAACAACAGAGGAAAAGGGGGGCAGCCACCCTGTTCATTTCACATGTAAAATATATTGGTAAATTAAGTAAAATGAAAAACATCTCAGTTTTCGGTCAAAATCAGGCTTCACTGTGGTAGAGTCAGAACCCCAGGTGAGACCATATTGACAGAGTATAGAAATAAGGAAGTTAATACAAATTAGCCAAATCTGACCCCTCACTACAGTATGACACACATTTAAAATTTATTGTAGAACACATTCAAGGGAATGGCTTTTGGGAATTCATTGTTCATCTTTCTCTTTCTTCCTCTGTCTCACACACCAACACTCTCCAGACAGCTGTTCTGAATTCTTCAGAAATACTGCCATTCTGACCTCTGTACCATAGATCCATTGACTTACTTCATTTGACTGTCGGAAGTGACAGCTAAGGTACTAGTACAACATGTTCTCACAACTTCCTTGGCAATGTACACATCTCCCTTCCAGCTCACCTCTATATCATGATGCAGAATATCATAACATGGAGTGACTAAATAAAGTCTACTTTTTAATTTTTTGTGGTATTCTAAAAAGACTAGAAGAAACAGAGAAGACAAAATACATGTTTCATGAGTGTAAACTGGCTGCAGAATTTGTGCTAAAGTATGGGGTTGGTTTGTGATAACTGTCTTTTATGGGAGATTTTCCAGTGCAAAAAAAAAAAAGGCAACAATGAGTCCTGTGGTACCTTAAAGACTAACAGATTTTTAAAAGACAGTTAGGCATCCAATTCCCAATTGGAGTCTTTTGTGCCTTTGAAAATTTCCCCCTTAGTGGCAAATTTTAAATCAGGATATATATTAATTTGGATTTTTTTTTAAACTAAAATGCTGATACTGGCTTTTCTCAGGAGTTGCCTAGGAAATTCAGTACCTGATTTCCCAAAGTACTGAGCACCCAGAGCTCCAGTAGGAATCAATGAATAATTACTCCAAACCTGGAAAAATCCATACCTCAAGTTCAAAATTACTCTCAGCTCAGTCTTTAGATAGCTTTCCTCTCCTCACAGCAATCAGGCCAAAACACTGTCTCCACTACTTTAAGAAGGACCTTCTCTCAATCACATTACTTTTTCTGGATTCTGTTTACACATTTAAGAAATACTAGTTTACCCAGTTGGATAAGGCAATAAAGATAATACACTTACCACATATGGGGTTGGATTGTGGTGACTTACTCTGTTAATGTACTCCTCAGGCATTCAGTAAGTACAAAATATTGGTACAGAAACTCATCTACAAAAAGTGCATTCTCGGCACCTATGTCATAGGATAGCCAAAGGCCTCTGAATGCCTTGAGAGAATATAATAAAAGCATAATTCCCTAAAGGGGAAAGGTGTGCAAGAATAATAATGAGGGCTGTCAAGCATTTAAAAAAAGTAATAGCGATTAATCACATGATTAAAAAAATTAATCTTGATTAATCATGTGATTAATCACATTAATTAATAGAATACCATTTATTTAAATATTTCTGGGTGCTTTCTACATTTTCAAATACATTAATTTCAATTACAACACAGAACACAAAGTGTACAGTGCTCACTTTATTTTTGATTATAAATATTTGTGCTACAAAAACAAAAATATAGTATTTTTCCATTCACCTCATACAAGTACTGTAATACAATCTCTTTATCATGAAAGTTGAACTTATATATGTAGAATTATGTACAAAAACCTGCCTTCAAAAATAAAACAATGTAAACCTTTAGAGCCTACAAGTCCACTCAGTCCTACTTCTTGTTTAGTCAGTCACTCAGCCAAACAAGTTTGTTTACATTTGCAGGAGATAATGCTACCTGCTTCTTGTTTACAATGTCACTTGAAAGTGAGAACTGTTGTAGCCGGCATCACAAGGTATTTACGTGCCAGATGCATTAAAGATTCATACGTCCCTTCATGCTTCAACCTCCATTCCAAAGGACATGTGTCCATGCTAACGAGGGTTTCTGCTCAATAATGATTGAAAGCAGTGCAGACTGACGCATGTTCACTTTCATCATCTGAGTCAGACACCACCAGCAGAAGGTTGATTTTCTTTTTTGGTGGTTTGGGTTCTGTAGTTTCCACAGAGAGCTTTTAAGACTTCTGAAAGCACGCTCCACACCTCGTCTCTCTTAGATTTTGAAAGGCACTTCAAATTCTTAAATCTTGGGTTGAGTCCTGCAGCTATCTTTAGAAATCTTACATTGGTACCTTCATTGCATTTTGTCAAATCTGCAGTGAAACTGTTCTTAAAATGAACAACATGTGCTGGGTCATCATCTGAGACTGCTACACCATGAAATATATGGCCGAATATGGGTAAAAGAGAGCAGAAGACATACTATTCTCTCCCAAGGAGTTCAGTCACAAATTTAATTAACACATTTTTTTTAATGAGCGTCATCACCATGGAAGCATGTCCTCTGGAATGGTAGCAGAAGCATGATCGTGCATACGAATATTTAGCATATCTGGCACGTGAATACCTTCCAATGCTGGCTACAAAAGTGTCATGCAAATGCCTATTTTCACTTTCAGGTGACATTTTAAATAAGAAGCCAGCAGCATTATCTCTCATAAATGTAAACAAGCTTGTTTGTCTTAGCAATTGACTGAACAAGGACTAAGTGGATTTGTAGGCTCTAAAGTTTTACGTTGTTTTGTTTTTTAGTGCAGATACGTAACAAAAAAAAATCTACATTTGTAAGTTGTACTTTCATGATAAAGAGATTGCATTACAGTATTATATGAGGTGAATTGAAAAATACTATTTCTTTTGTTTATCATTTTTACAGTGGAAAATTTGTAATAATAATAATATAAAGTGAGCACTGTACACTTTGTATTCTGTGTTGTAACTGAAATTACTATATTTGAAAATGTAGAAAAACATCCAAAATATTTAATAAATTTCAATTCTATCATTTAGCAGTGTGATTAATCGTGATTAATTTTTTTGAGTTAATCACGTGAGTTAACCACAGTTAATCGACAGCCCTAATGATTGTGAAAATCAGCGTAGAGAAAAAACAAAACAGAAGACACTGTCATCAATAAATACATTAAATAACCCCCACATATTTTAGATATCCTAATGGCTACAGCCCTGTGAAATTCTTTTAATTTTTTGTAATGTTTAAAAAATTTCTTGTTATTTAATTTTATCCATTCTCAGCTTCTCAGGGGTTTGGGTCCTGGGGTCAGGTCTTACTCCCAGTGGGGTGATGGTGAGACGTCGTGGCAGTAGATTGCAGAGTGAGCATTCCCCACATTCACCCCACAGCAATGGGTCCTGTCCTGCAGTGCTGAGCACAGCTCCCTGCTCTGGGCACTGTGATGGAAGGGCGGCCGGGCCACACCTGAGTGGCACCGTACCCCTCTGCACCAGGTCACAACATCTGGAGTGGGGAGGCAGGCCCAGCCTCACAGATCGGGAGACACAGGAGCCACTACATCAGGAGGAGTTTTTCATTTTATGTTATTTTAATTGTATTTTGTGTTATTTCGCATTTGCGAAAAACAAGAGGATATGATTATGGTTATTGAATGCTAACAGTGAAACTCTGACACTAATGTGCTGGATAATAGGGAAGCAGTGAGGTTTCTGGTGTGCAAATGAAGGTCCTTGAGAAGTTGTATTGCTGCCTTTGGTACAACAGTTGAAATCCACGAGTGCTTTTCAAGGTTAGGCCCAAATATAGCACAATTTCTTCATAAAGGTTCCAAATTACTCATCTTTTTCTTCATTTCAGTCCATTGTGGGTTCCCTGAGTATTGTAACTGACCTTTGATAAATAATCATTTCACCACAATTATGAGAATATATAAAAACTAGTCTGTCCCATATATTACCAGTTAATTAAAGGATCTGACAGCCATTCTTAAAAACAAGGCAGTACAACACCACAGAATTTGATTGTTAATCTACCTGGTAGACTTTGAACACACATTTTTGGGAGTGAAATTTCATTTCCATATAGGTATTTAAACAAGTAAGAGTTCACATTTGATATACTCATGTTGGTTCATGATGTATTTTTTTTCCAATGAGAGCACATTACACACCTTGCGTCCCATGTCGTTATTAAAAGTCCATATACTTTTTTAATGAATGAGGCTGAGAGTTGATGTTTACAGTATACAGAAAAAGTGCAAATGTAATGTTTTAAAATGTGCACAATGAAGAATAAGAATGTCTGAGCCTTCTAAAAAATCCATTGTACAAGCTAGTATTATTCTGAAGCTTGCACTGTTTATCTTTAAACACAAAAGATAAAGCCAAGTATTTGTTTTGATCAAGAAGTCTTTTGCCACGTGGTTTGCCTAGCTGTGGAGATCATTAAAAATGTCTTTAAAATTCAAAGATAAAGAGTATGTAGGTTGTTCTGGGATGAACAAATCAAAAGATGTAATTGTGCCATACTAATGGTAGCCTAAACGTCCCCAAATATATTGAAATGACCAAACCCTGCTGCATTAATTAACCTGTAAAATTACATATGCAGTGCTGCATTGTCTATAGTATTGGTAACTATTTTATCTGATAAATATCTGATCAATTTTTATTTGCATGTACATTTTCACACATTAACAATGAGAGGACACAGGATGAAAAGATGATTGGAACTAGCTTGGCCATTTTGTCTTGTTTTGATTATCTAGTTTCTATCATTAAAGTTGGTCCCAATTTATCCTGTTCTCATTTTACAGAAAAAAGATCATAAAAGGCACTAGAGATGAAATGATCAGTATTATTTTCAAGGTATTTTAAACAAGAATGCACAGAGTCCTTGGGCCAGAGCTCCAGCAGTTCAAGGCAATCTTTAATCCAGCTTTGTTTTCTCCCTCCTATGTTCTCAGTCTGTATGTCTTGATGCTCACCCACTAAGAAGTCTCTAAATTACATCACAAAAGGCAGTTGCCAGTTAGCTAGAACATTACCACCACACATTATTACTGAAATGGCAAAATCCAAAATTCCACGAAAATAAAATCTCCACCTGAGAATTCAGATAATTGATTCACCCAAACAAAATGCTGTGGTGTATAATACCACTGTAAAAGCAATGACACCGATTTGCCAGGAAGCAAATTATCAAATTTCACTTTTAATCTCTTAAATTCTGGGGTTGCAACTGATGAAGCAATTTTTAAAACAGTTAAGTGGCTTGATTTTCATAGGGTCTGTCTGAGCACTTACCATTACCTTTGACTTCAATGAAACTGCAGGTGCTCTGCACCTGTGGAAATCAGGAGATATATATATGTATATATATAAAATGTAAATTACTAGTGCTTAAGAGCTAGAATTCTCCAACATGAATTTTAGATTACTATAGGCTACAAAATAAAATATAGGAGGCTACAAAAGACTTAACGATTTGATCCTGCGCCAGGACTTTTTCCATTGATTTGAATGCAAGTATAATCAAGCCCTAAATGCAAGGTGATTGTAGCCTACAGGTTCTTTAAATACAGCAGCAAAACGAGCAGATATCATGGAAGGAAATACTTACTTAAAAATGAATATTAAGAACCTGCTCTTTTCAAAGGTATCATCCTGTCAAACTCTCTTAGGCTTATTGGAACAAGCAGAAGATACTTTATAACTATTTAACCAAAATTCTATAAAGCTTGGAAGTAGGTTCTGCCTTTAAAAATGAGTCTCAGAACAAATTTTGTTTAGGTAGTCAAATTGTACAGATTCCTTGATTTTTTTAGCTTGCTTTTTCATTAAGCCCTATAAACTGGACTCCAGACAATAAATAAAACTATTGCCGTTAAAAGGTCACATATATGACCTTTCACATGTTTCTTCTGCTCTGTATCTATATACACTGTATACTTTGCCTTGAGAAAAGATTCTTTATTTAAGACAGCTTAAACTGTTCAAATTTGTAATGTACTGGGGATTTTGGAATATCTAGAGGGCTTAGTGGATAAAGAACTGACCTTTCATCTCTGAACTCAGTTCCAGTCCAACCTAAGATAAGTGAAAAAGAGTTTTGTGTCAGCTGCCCATATGATAAAACTAACTCATCCTTTATCATTCAACACAATTTGGCACTACTGGCAGTTTTTTCCCCTCATGAGAAGAGCAGTGAATACGGAAAATGAATTGCATCTGTCTGTAGAGAGGGAGGTCCTTCAATTTAGGCTTTGAGGTTATGAATGGGAAGTGCTGGAAAACTCACACTACTTCTGGTTGCCAGCTCCACACCAAAAGTATGGATAAACAGCAGGGCACAGTTTAAAGTACTGACAAGGTAGCGTTTACAAACACAAATGTGTAACCACTTACGAACAGCACCTGGCACTGGAGGTCCCAGGCAGCACATGGAGAACACTGCCCCAGCAGCACCCAGCACACAGAGAACAGCGCCCGGTCCTGGAGGTTGCGGGCAGTACCCAGCACACAGAACCCTCTGTACTGGTATAATTTGTATCCTGGCAGTGCTCACAACATGGTGGGTACTGCATGTTGCACCTCACCCTGCCTCTCACACACAGTGCTGGGCTCCCAGGAACAGAGCAAGCAGCTGCGTCACCGAGAACAAGTCTGCTTTGGGAAGGGACCTAGAGAGCTTTGCCAACTTCACGCATATCAGAGCAGAGGTCACGTCACCCACCACTGACAGTTGATGGGGCAGCGGGCAGCAGTGTTCAGTGGGAGAGAGGAACAGAGTGGGGGGGACACAGCTCCCAGCATGATTTATGAGGAGAGGCTGAGCGCACTGGGCTTATTTAGTCTGCAGGAGAGAAGAATTAGGGGGGATTTGATAGCAGCCTTCAACTATCCCTGAAAGGGAGTTCCAAAGAGGATGAATCTAGACTGTTCGCAGTGGGAGCAGATGGCAGTACAAGGATCAATGGTCTCAAGTTGCAGTGCGGGAGGTTTAGGTTGGATATTAGGAAAACTTTTTCATGAGGAGGGTGGTGAAACACTGGAATGGGTTACCTAGGGAGGTGGTGGTGGAAACCTTCCTTAGAGGTTTTTAAGGTCAGGCTCGACAGCCCTGGCTGGGATGATTTAGTTGTGAACTGGTCCTGCTTTGAGCAGGAGGTTGGACTATCTGACCTCCTGAGTTCCCTTCCAACTCTGATATTCTATGATTCTATGTAAGTTTTCCCCACCCCAAACTAAAACCTTACAGTGTATTCCAAGTAAGGTACAAAAAGCTTCAATGTCTGAAATTATTCCTTGGCTAGTATGCTTCTACATACATCAGATGATGACATGTTTAAGTTTTTCCCTGGGAAGAAAAGTCCTCTGCCAGAACATAGGTTGCCATGAATTGGAGCTGTGTGTAGAGAAAAACAGGGGAGCTGTAGCACTCTGGAAATGTAGAGGACTAAATGGAACTCACTTCGGAGCCCATTAATGTCACTCCTAAATTGGCCAGACAAGTCACTTGATCCAGAGAGCTGGAGGTACTTCATTCTCATGAGTGGAGCAAAGTGTCTCCCAGCCACTTCCAGTCTGTAAATGAAGCACCAGATCCAGGAATCAAAAACAGGTCACCACGATGCTAGAGAGCCCAAACCACAATGCTGGTTGAACCTTTTCTGTTGGACACACTGCTATTCCATTGGGAATATTTTCAAAGCAGTTTTTATTTGATTTGATCAGGATTAGGTACTGTATCTCCATGACAAAGTTAAAAAAATAAACAACCCTGAAATGTGAATTCAGTCATTTTGTTACTGAAACTCAGAACCTGCAATCAGTTACCATGTAATTAAATGCATTTCTTCTGTCTAGTGAATGTATTAATTATCTGCCCTATAACATAATGCTCCTTCTTCTCTTGCACACAGACATGGTCCTTGGAACACAGTTTGTTTCATATGATACTTTTCATGACTCTTTAGTAATTTAAAACCATTTTAAATAGCAACCAAAAACTGCTGTACAAGTATTTATGAAGACAAGATACCTTTATAGACAAGAAAACCCACCTCAGTGGCATTCATTGATGAAATTTATGTTTAAGATTTATCTGTACATCACACAGCTGGAATTTTTCAGAGATGCAGTAAACTGCAATTTGAAACTATGTCTACCTTTTCTGTGTCTCACAGCTCTGATCTCATGTTAAAGAGAAAAAAAATGCTTTAAAGATAATGACACCTTTGGAATGTTAATATTACAAAACTTTCAAAAGGTAAAATTATTTCTTAGTGAACTAGCAAAGAAGCAGATTGGCTTAGTCCATTTTGCACCTTTGTGCTAGAGAATCACTGGGTTTAAATTACAGCAGCTTCAGTCTTTGCTTTTCAATCCCTTAATCCTTAAAGAGCAGAGGTTTCAGTTCAAGACAACTTCACACAGAACATAAGAAAAGACTCTGTGAGCCTACCTCAAGTATGATGATCATTTTTTCAGCTGTAATCTTTCACTTGCATCCCTTAGCAAAAAAAAGACTGAGGAAAACCAGTGTAAAATAATTAATGCATTTTCAATGAAGGGCTCTTTTCCACATGCCTGAAAAGCAGTATATGCTTTCATGTGATCCACTTGCAGACATTTGCACCTATGGTTTTCATCACTATTTTACTGGTATTCCCTCACATTAGTGAGCCTTTGTGAGATGCTTGAGCTCAAATGGAAAAGGAAGCTAGCCTGGGAGGTTTTACATCTGGTAGCCAACGCTATTACTTAAACAAGCTACGTCAGTTTTCAAAAAGCTACATAGGTCGAATCAGGGCAATTATGTTCTGATCTAAGTCACACACATTTGTCAATTATTTCCAGGTGTTCTTTAGGCAACATATTTTCCTTATCTGTAATTAATATTTTGCTAATAGGGCTAAAGCAAAATGTCAGAGGCCTTTCAACTTGTCTTGATTTAATTAACACCAAGTTCTAACAGTAACTATTCTACAATGCTCACGTTTTC
This sequence comes from Gopherus evgoodei, assembly GCF_007399415.2. Lineage (NCBI taxonomy): Eukaryota > Metazoa > Chordata > Testudines > Testudinidae > Gopherus > Gopherus evgoodei. The sequence continues at coordinate 241,911,910 of NC_044323.1, read as the reverse complement.
AAGCATTATGTTAGTTTGTGTCACAACCGTTATTTAAATTATAATTTCCAGGTGCGGTGTGGGTTTTTTTTGGGGGGGGGGTTTGTTTTATGAAAGAGAATGAAAATGTAATGACTTATTTAAGTTTGCTCCCTCAGGACTTAAACAGTATAGAGTGGAAGTGGTCATAATTTATTTTCAGAAGAATTCTGGAAACAGTTATGAAAACCTTTGGTTCAATTGGTACCCAACATTTTGAACCTGCTGATATTTATTAACTTATTTGAGGTTATAGTTGCACACTTTGAAAAATGTTTAACTAAACAGTGCATAAATAAGTATCGTTTACCAACTATGAAACATTCAGATTACCTCTGAAACTCTGAAAGCCAGTGTAGCTGGCACAAACAAGATACATCAGGGAATCATAAAAAAATCAAGGAATCAAAAATACCACAGACCTTTACAGACAAGAAAAAATGTATTTTTGATGACTGCTTCCTCTGAATTATAACATTAGAGTCATAATTTTCAGTGAACGTTTTCTTTTTTTGTCTTTCATATGAAGCTTGTGCTAAGAAGTGCTAACAATTTAGAATTATAAAACTCAGCTCACACTCCATTCCTTTTCAGCTAGCTAAAGTAATGCATGACACTTTTTGGAGAATGCAAAATGTATGCAGCAACACAGAGTTAAATTTTTTATTCTTGATCTTCCTCAAACATTGTTTGACCTTAATCAATGTCTTCCAACAAGCTTAATGTGACATAACCCTGAAACAAAAACACACAGCTCTTAGGTCCGGCTCTGGAATGAAAAAGCTGTGATTATTAGTCCTCTGTGTGATCTTTTCAGATTGCACTGATGAGATGAAGTTTAATCTCGTTTCTCTCCTCTCCAGTACCACAAACCACAGGCAGTTTAAGGCAGCCTGGAAATCTCTTACATCTGGAAGAGCAATAATTCATGGGATTTCACTTGACAGCCATGACAGGCAGCAGGGCAGCCAGAAACAACTGTCTCTTATGTTGTGCTATTTGCAAAAAGTCAGAAGAGGAGGAGCAGGCACAGGACCACATCCTTCTTTAGCATATGTTAGAGGAGGAAACCCTTTTATTTTCTGACAGATGCTCCATGAATAGGTCCTAAATATTACATAGACAGTAGCTATCACTTCCAAACAAAATTCCTTGGTGTCTGCTAAACTGCAAAGCATATGAAGGCCTATTGTCTGGCAAAGGGTCATGGTTAAATTTGCACAGATTTTTTTTATAGATATTTCAGATTCTACATTTTGATTTATAGGCATTTGCACACCCTGCTGTGCATGAATATGATACCATCTTCAGAGCAGGATTATTTCATGAAATGTATATGGGATTTAGCTACAGTAACTTTTACGGGGCAGCTTAGAATGGCCAGCAAAGTACTAGAATTTACTGCAGCACAGCTTGTGCTGTCAGACTCATGGCTGGTGTTTATGATTTCTGCAGAAGCAGAAATAAACAACTTCTCCTTAATGGCTCTCTTTATGTGTAGGCAGCAGTAGCTTTATCTGGTCTCACAACGGTAGCTAGTGCAATGGTCTGTCCCATTTCATGTGGAACCAATGTCTGAAAATTTGCATTTCTGCTTTTCTGAGTTTTCTGTGAGAGTAGCCAGGAATGAATAAATCAACTGCAAATGTTTGAATAAGTAGCATTCCATTCTACTGCTTTTTTGTGCTATAAATACGTTTTGGCTAAAATGGCCAGTTTTTGGAGTGAGAGCAAAATGATCAGATTCTTTCCTGCTTTTTTCTCACAGTCTATATCCATTCTGAAAATACTTCTCTATCAATTGAGACTTACTTATATTACTGTTTTAAAGGAAAAGGCCCGTTTTGTGAGTGGCTGTGGTCATGTAGTTTAATCAACATTTTTATATACATCTAAATATGTATTTAAGTAAACACTGAAAATTGGATAGGCTACACTACCCAGTGTACAGATGAATTAAATGTAATTTTTCAACATTTATGCACATAAAAATAGAATAACCAGAATATAATTGTACAAGTAAAGCTTTTTTGATGTAACTAAAACTTCAAAAGAATGTCGACATGCACTGTATATATAAGAAGGCAGAAAATACTTTTTTTTAAAGAAACGAGACAACTGCTCTATGCCAAAGAAAAACAATTCCTTTGCCAAACTACACATTGTTAACTTAAAATGTGTTCCATGTGGAAATAGGAAGACTGATCTGATGGAAAGGCTAGTGATCTAAAGTCAGCTGGCTTTCTGCCTGTCAACTACACATTTTGGCTTCCAGTTTTACAGCTAGAATTGGAAATATTTATTTTCTTTTTTTTTAAGAATGGTCCTTTTTCTTTTCCTAGTGATGCAATGAATTTGCCAGTAAACATGCATATATAAACTTCCAGTCTGTAAGCAAGAACAACACAATAAGGATCACATGTACAAAACACAATATGTATTTTAGGGATTTTATTTGATTTAGTTGCACTCATTTTCTGAAGCCAATTTTGCACCATTTTTGTATACTCATCAAAATTTTCTGGAAAGATTTTAAATTACCTTATCTTTACAGTATATATATATGAAAGCACAAGTTAACCATCCATTTTTGGGAAGTGCAATATCTTTATAAGTTACAATATTTTACCTTTCAGCACCGCTTAGCATGATCTGTGTAGAACAATCCCTGAAAACAAGCTTAGTTTTCAACCCTCCCCAAACAGGAGTCTTAGAGTGTCCCTATATGTAACCTATAGCATATAAGAACACAAAGATTCACAAAGATATGAACAAAGCAGCTAAACTATACTTGGGTAAGACTTTAAAAAGAGCATATCGTCCCATAATACTTTCTAAAGGATTCTCCAAACTTCATTTGTTATTCACATTAAACTTACATCCGTCATCCAGTTATGCTACATATTTTCCAGCATATGATGCATGGTAATTAAGAATACAGAAGGTTCTATTCATTGTAGAGTATTTTCACATTCTTTAGACATACTGAGCACTATGATGTTGAATTTTGATTACTCTACTAGATTTCTCTGCACTCAGAGCACGTTTGCTTTTATTTTTGGTTTAAAAATATTCTTAGAACATTTAGCAGGTCTGCAGCTACTTAAACAGCAGAATTTCAGCTGTGACTCAGCCAGAGCTGTTTCCTGCAAATATGATTGTATAAGACTCCCCCTCTTTACTAGAGTACCCACATTTTATTTATGATTTTGGATTTTATTTCACAGCATTCCAGTTTAGTTTAGCATGATGTATTTAATAACCATGTCTACTGTCTTAATTACCTTATAAAGCAGGGTTCCATTGGCATTTGACCCTCCACAGCATTCCAGAGAAACTGCAGGACCATGATAATTACCAACTGCCTGTGAGAAAATTAAACAAAAAAGGCCTACTTTAAACCACCATTTAAACGACCTATTAATCTCAGGAATAAATCATTGATGAAATAGCCTGCTTAACAGGAAAATAGCTATTCCATAGCAAGAATTTCCCCTTGCATGATCATGAGAGAATATTAAGTATCTTCAGCTCAAAAGGTTAGGTTTTATGTCTGTCCAATGCCTTTTAATGACACGTTTTCGTGTAATTTTACTCTAATCAAAGCCTTTCCTATACAGGTTGTAGGACTAGGCTATTTTGCCAGTCTTAAACTTTTATTATTCATAGAATAAAATCTATTTAAACATGTGCAGAAAAAACGGTCTTTATAAATGTAGTATCTTTCATCGTTTAAAAGAATCTCCATGGCCATAGCTGATCTACTTTGATTAGATTGGCCTATTTGCTATATATTTTTCAAAATATAAAACCTGCTAATCAGTTTAAAACTCAGACTAGTTAGTACACCACATTAGATGTGTCCAAAAACTCTAATCAATTTGGAAAATTTAAATCATAGCTTGGTTCATTTGATCACTGTGTCATTATTCTGTAACTAATGACATTTATATGAGTATTTTTTTAATAAGAGTTCTATTTCATCTGTCTTTTGCTAAATGTCAGCTTGTATTTTTTCTAAATAATTCAGCTTAGTTGAAAACTGACACTTCTAAACCAGATCACCACTCCACATAACCTGGTTAAAGTTAAGACCATATCTAAAATAAAATTTACCTAGAAGTTAATTCGGGGTATTATTGCCTTTCACTTTACATGGACAATACAAGGGTGGAAAGCTAGGGAATATCTGTTACTTTTTAATACATACCAGAACATTTTCTAAACTTTCTTAAAACATTTGACTTGAAAAGGCTCTCTGTTTTCAACAGAAGCAACTAGAAGTTTAGTGAACAAAGAATTTGAGAGAGAGCCAAGCCACAAACTAAGTTTAAATAGTAATAGACAGGGAGCTTGAAAAATAATTCTATCTTCAATCAAAAACTGTGTAACCCTTCACTCCACCCCTTATGGCCAAGAAAAAGACTTGTGACACATATCAATATAGTTAAAGGCCTCTGACCACATTAAACTTTTACTTAAATTCCAGTTAAACCAGTAAACCAAACCAAAGGTTAAATAGATACCAGGCAAGTGGTTCTTTGTGGTGCACTTCCAAACCATGGGCCTTGAAACCTCCTGTACATCTGTACCCATCGAACTTGACACTCCTCTGATATTGTACACCCATTGCTGTCTACTGAAGCACAACCTGCCTAATCATTTAACTCAGAGCTGGAGTCAATGATGTGCCCTGGGAATGGTTGGAATGCTGTGGAAGGTCAAATGCTGATGGAGCCCTCTTTATAGAATAATTAAGACAGTAGACATGGTTATGGAATACATCATGCTAAACTAAACTGGAATGCTGTGAAACAGAATCCAAAACCATTAATACAATATGGATATTCTACCCCCAACAAGGGAATGAACACTGAGGCAAAAGCAATAAGCTCAAGTGCTCAGTTAAAACTGAGAGCTACAGTGTACAAAGGATGGATAGCCCTCCTTAGTGAGGCAGTGTGGCCTCCCTCCAACCCAGAAGGGGAGGAAGCAACCCCTGTGCCTGGGTGGGTGGAGTAAGGCCATGCTCACCCCTCCCACTGGAAGTTGAAAGGCGGGACAGGAAGTACAAAAAGCAGAACCCCTGGCTCAGTTGGAGCAGAGCCAGGGAAGGAGACAGATGCATCTTGCTTGCTGCAGGCTATCGACCCTGCGCCAGCCTGACAGCTCACTGGAACCAGAGACGACTGATGACAGGGAGGAACTGGTGGGACTGCTGGTGGCTGACTATCCTGATGAGGCAGAGGACCCCAAGACAATAGAGCCCAACCTGGAACTCTGTTAGAAAGTATCCCAGGGACAGCTGACTCTAGTCTGGCTACCTTGCTGCCTGTCTCCAGGTCAGCTGGAGCTGGATTCCCTGCTGCCCCAGTGGCGGAACACTCCTCCCCTGTAAGGGTCCAAGACTGGGACCCAGTGGAGTTGGATGGGCCTGGGTCCTACCACCCCACAATAGGCCAAAAGATCTGTGTTTTGGTCTGACATCTACCTGAATCAAGATGTCAGGCAATAGACTGCTCTGCCCTTCCTGAGGGCCAGAACCCCCCCTAAACTGTTTGGTGCCCCAACCTGCCTGAGGACTGGGTTCATAGACTGATTATTACGTCTGCCCTGGTTGAGGGCAGAACCTATAGACTGCTTATCTGCCCTGCTCTGCCTGAGGATGGAAGCCTATAAACCAACGATGGGCAACCTGTGGGCCTCACATGGCCCATCAGGGTAATCTGCTGATGGGCCGAGAAACAGTGTTTACACTGACCGTCCACAGGCACAGCTGCCCACAGCTCCCATTGGTCACGGTTCGCTGTTCCCAACCAATCAGAGCTGTGGGAAGTGGCGGCCGGCATGTCCCTGTGGCCCACGCTGTTTTCTGCAGCTCCCATGGGCTGGAAACAGCGAACTGTGACCACTGAGAGCAGCAGGCAGCCATGCCTGAGAACGGTCAATGTAAATACTGTCTCATGGCCCACCAGCAGATTACCTTGATGGGCTGCAGATTGTCCACCACTGCTATAAAATGATTATTAGCTCTGCCCTGCTTGGGGGCCAGAGCCTATAGATTGCTTGAGCTCTGCCCTGCTTGAGGGTGGAAGCCTATAAACTGGTTTCCAGCTCTGCCCTGTTTGGGGACCGGAGTTGGTAGACTGCTTGTTAGCTTTGCCTTGGCTGAGGGCCAGAGCCCACAGAGTGTTTGATGCCCCGCCCTGCTGAAAGGATGGGATTTTCTAATTCCTCCTGTTGTCAGTCAATGATTCTTGTGATGTAGTGAGATGGTGCGGCCTCCCTCTGACCCACCGCACTACTCCCCTCTTTTCAGGGCCTAATCACTCACACCATGACTCAATAACATGGTCATATGTGCTTATGTGAGGTGTTCTCTGCATGGCAGACACCACACATTGAGTTTCTATTAAGTTCTAGCATGAAGCCTCGTTACTTAGTCCGTCACAACCAACACTTCAATTAACCTATGTGCCAAAACCTCCCAAGTAGTCCCCTCCATATCCAGCTCTAGAATGTCACAATTCACTCCAGGTTCCCAGATGCCTCATTCCTGTATCAGCTGCTGCCACTACCATCCTCCTCCTTCCTTATTTGGACAGAGTTATAGAAGATCTCCTGTCTGGACTGGTCAGTGAAGGCAGAGGGTCAATAGCTATAGGGAGATCTCCAGAAACTATCATGGGTTACGTGAGGTCCAGTAACCAGAAACAAAGAAGCACTAGTCATCCTGGCCCAGCCTGAGTAGCTATGCCCTGAAGGGTCTAGACAAAGTGTCCCTTGTCTGGAAAGGAGAGACAGGAACATAAATAGGCAACCTATGCCCCGATCTAGTGGGGTGACAAAACTCCAACTGTTTTTGCAGCAGCCTCTGTGATTCCAGGCCTTGGACTCTGCTCCAAATCAAACTTCTAGGCTTGTTTCTCTCTTTAATTCCCACCTTCTTCTAAAAAAAAAAACCCAAACGTACATCTGGCCACTTGTAGAGCTGAAAGTGTTCCCCTCTCAAGTGCTGGGACTTGCTTTTCCCAAATAGCTCCTGACCAGCAGGGCCACAGCTTCAGTCTAGACTGGCCAGTCACATAAAAGCTGGCTTGAGAGAAGGAGTATGCATGCAGCAGAGAATGAGAGTGTAGGGGATGTCTTGGTATCTCTCCCTATGTGATGCATGAGTGCTAGACAGTTAGAGGTAGGGTGAGGGGCACAGAAGAGGTGAGATCCAAACAGACATGGGCCTCCTTAAAGGAGTTCAGTGTTGAATTTTGTGATAAAAAATAAGAGCAAAGTTTTTCAGAGCACAAGTCAGATGGATTTATGGCCATTTGCTTGTATTTTACTGCAAAGAAGAAGGTAAAGACCAAATAATGGTGAGGAAAAAAAAATAAAGGAAAAGAAATACAAATTGGAAGTGCTCTTCCCTCAATCAGACAAAGGGGCTGTGGTTGGAATTCAAAGTTCTTCCTTATTCCTAAGGGGAAGCATTTTTCTTTCTCCTGTGCTTCAACATCCTGCATCATACTTTTACACAAACAGATGGAATGTGGAGATACAAATTCTGTCATGTAAACTAGAGAAAATCCAAGCTGGAGTTTAAAACCAAGGAGGAAAATAATTTTTATTTTAAAATGTATGGGGAATTGGTAGAATTGTCTGAGGACTGGGATAGGTCAGACACCTCCACACTCAAGAATTCAGGTAGCAGCATTCTTCACGTGCTGAAGTCCGACACCAGAACATTGAGGAGGTCAGAAAGAAAGAAAATGCAGTACTCAAGGCCAGGGGAGATGAAGGTATGTATGAATATTTCTGCAGATAGGGAGCCAAGGTAGGGGCTTTTATAAGTAAGTGTATGTGTGACTGGTTTGGTCACAGAGACCCTCCTGGGACTGTCCCCGATGTGCTGAAATTACCTCTGAGCCCATTTTCCCTGCCAGCTTGGGACTTCAGAACCCTGCCTTGTTGAGCCAGACACATTAATCTGCTGCAACACAGACCTGGGTCTGGTTCACGCCCCCAAAGCTGCAGACTTTAACCAAAAACCACTCAGCAAGTCACCTATCTCCAGCACCCAAACACCCAGTTCCCAATGGGACTCAAACCCCAAATAAATCTGTTTTACTCTGTATAAAGCTTATATGGGTAAACTCATAAATTGCCCACGCTCTATAACACTGTTAGAGACATATGCACAGCTATTAATCACTTACTCTGGGTTAATTAATAAACAAAAGTGATTTTATTATGTATAAAAAGTAGGATTTAATGGTTTCAAATAATAACAGACAGAACAAAGTAAGCTACCAAGCAAAATAAAACAAAACATGCAAGTCTAAGCCTAATACATTTAAGACACTGAATACAGGTAAATCTCACCCTCAGAGATATTCCAATAAGCTTATTTCACAGACTAGACTCCTTCTTAGTCTGGGCCCAATCCTTTCCCCTGGTAGAGTTCTTGTTAGTTCCAGCTCAGGTGGTCACAAGGGGTTTTCTCATAACAGCCGCCCCCTTTGTTCTCTTCCACCCCCTTTTATATCTTTGGCACAAGGCGGGAATCCTTTGTCTCTCTCGCCGGGTTTCCACCCTTCCTTCTAAATGGAAAAGCACCAGGTTTAAGATGGATTCCAGTATCATGTGACATGTTCACATGTCCTGTGAGACTTCATTACTCACTGGCTGGCACCCACGGATACAAGAAGACTTACAAGTAAACAGAGCCATTTACAACCAATTGTCATAGTTAAGGAAGCCATCAAGATTCCAAGCCACCATTAATGGCCCACACTTTGCATAGTTACAATAGGACTTCAGAGTAATACTTTATATTTCTAGCTTCAGATACAAGAATGATACATTCATACAAATAGGATGTACACACTCAGTAGATTATAAGCTTTGTAACAATACCTTACTAGAGACCTTTTGCATGAAGCATATGCCAGTTACATCATATTCATGCTTATAAACATATTTCCATAAAACATATGGAATGCAACGTCACAGTCTGGGCGGTGATATGCAGCTTTTCAGAAACAGAAGATGAGGAAGAACGGTATAGGATGATGTCTAGGTCATGGACAATTGATGCCAATGGGCGTTCTGACTGGAGGTAGGTGATGGAGTTGTGGTTAGCAGTGTTCCTCTTGTCCAAGAGAAGAACTTGTAACTTGGAAATGTTTAACTGAAGGGAAAGGAGATTAAGCCACATGATTATTTAGTCCTGACAGAGAAAAAAAGGAGGATTCATTAACAGCATTGTGGATTATGGACAGTTGATTATTATGAATGTAAAGAAAACAAATACTGTGTGTCTTTGAGGACAATACCATTATAAAAACAATCATACCTCTGGATTTGAGGTTGTATGTGACTGCTGTTTAACAGTGTCTATGACACAATGCAAAATTTAGGACAAGGGGTGAGGAAGAACATCATATCAAAGTGAAAATTCATAAGGAAGTTTGATAAGACAATATGATCATTTCAATTAGATTTTGGCCAGAAGCCGTCGGTTAACACTCCTAGTACTGTGAAAAATGCCATGGGCTTCTAACCATAAGTGGTCAGAATCTTGGTTTTATGCAACACCCTGTCAGGCTTATTAGACCTAAATTATGTGATAGGGAGCCCAAAATTACACTAGTCTACAATTTTTGAGAAGTCGTCTGCTTCAGAGATAAAATGTGATATTTATTATGTATTTTGATGTGCTGAATTCAAATATGACAATTAAAACAACTGATTGGCTACTGTTTCTAAGATATTTAAGTTTTTACATTTTATGTCTATGTATATTGTGTAGATAGTAGAGTTTTAATCATAAATTGTAAACCTAGGTCTTTTCATGTGTTTATGGTGCTTTACATGATAATATTTCACCTGTCCTGTTTCTGTAACACTTTAAAAATCAGCAAAAGGGTTATAGAAATAAAATTTATTATGAAACAAAAGGCAAAAAACTATTATGTACATAGTTTAGTCCTATTCAGTGTCTACTCGGCGCTTCTTGGTTTGTCTCTTGTATTCATTAAATGGAGCATCTCTTGTCACTGTCCAGCAATAGTCTGCAAGCATTGATGGGCTCCATTTGCCCTGATAGCCTGCCAGGAGTTTCCACTGCTGTAGTCTGGAGTCCAACAGCTCTGCCTTACTCTTGGGTAGTTCCAAATCCCTGATAAGGTCATTCAGTTCACCTTGTGTTATGAGGTGTGGTTCAGAGGAGGAGGATGGGAGAAAATGTGGGTCCTGTGACATTGATGGTTCAGGACCAGAAGTTTCATCCTCTTCCTCTTCCTCATCTGACTCAAGTGAGAATGATTCTGGTGCATCAGGAACCGGCAATCCTTCTCCGTGGGGTACTGGGCGTATAGCTGATGGAATGTTTGGATAATGCACAGTCCACTTTTTCTTCTTTGACACACCTTTCTCAACTGGAGGCACTATGCAGAAATAACAATTGCTGGTATGATCTGTTGGCTCTCTCCAAAAGACCCCCCCTCATGGCAATGCGAATAGGCATAGATTTCCTTTCCTGTCAACCACTGGCGAAGATTTGTTTGTACAATTGTTGCAGCATATGTGTGGGGCCCACCTCTTGTTCCTGATCTCCAATTTTGCAGCCAAAAGAAAGGTGATAGCTTTCTTAACCATAGTGGTTATACTTGCGCTTTGTGATCCAAAAGGCACTTCACCACAAACATGAGCAGAAGTTATCGGCACTGTTCACACAAGTACGAGGCATCTCTGCTCACTTTAGCTAAACAGAAATGTGTCCCTTTGCAAAATCAAACACTGACAAAATTAGAGGCACAACACTGTATGATTTCTAGAGCTGATATAGAGCAATTTGTTCAGCAGAGTGATGTAAGCTTCGTTATGATTGCATCATCCATGACTTCTAGGAATAACATGATGCAATTCATATCATGTATGATGCAATACCAGCTTCAGATTGCAGCATTCATTGTTTTGCCTAAAAAGCAAGTATTGTCCAAACCCAGTCATAGATTTATTCATAGATCCAGTCAAAGATGTATATTAGTCATTTCTGGTTTAAATTGAGATCCTTTCCCTTTATAACTCACTTATCCTCCGCCATTCCCAAGTCAAGGGTCGTATATCCTGACCCAATAGCATATCTTGAAAACTAGAGCCAATCAACAATTTTAAGCATCAGTTTCATTTTCAGTGACCCAGAATTAGTAAAGTTGGACTACATTTATTTCAGAAGCATTTTGGCTGTAGAGCAGTGTTATTCAGCAAGGACCTCAGGATTATGTGTAACTGCCATTTCTGAAGTCGTTTCCCCTTTACTGCCTCCTAGCCCAATATAACTAGTACATCACTCATTAATTATTTTGATATAAAATTAAATTTAAGTTATGATTCTCCAGAATTTTCAGTATATTGCAGATCTGTGTATTGACAATGAACAACACAGCTGTAGAAGTTGGCAGGAGAACTGGATAGCTGACTAAGGGACAGCTGGGAGATTTGTCATCTAAGAAAAGGCAGAAACTATGGACTTTGACACCCTGAGTCAGCTGAGGTTTTTGTTAATAGGGATAGGATATATCTCCATTTTCATCCCCTTTTTTGGCAGGGCTGGTGCTGACAGTGGGGAGGAGGAATATTTGAATCTCTGGTTCCCCACACCTGCAACCAGCTAACAGAGTGCATCCCAACCTCCATATTCTCCACTACATACAATAAAGTTGGAGAAACCTATTAGCATGGTTCGTCTAAAATGATCAGCAACTGTGATGGGGTATACAAACCACACAGTGGGCAAAAAGGGGTTAAGGAACTGTTCTAGGCTGAGCCAATCCTGCCCCTTCAGGCCCACAAGAGATGCGGAGGCTGGCGGAAGAGTTAAAAGGGAGCAGAACACCTCACTTGGGGGCAGGTAAGAGAGCACACCTGCAACTTGCAGCTCCTGAGAAAAAAGCTGAGGGACGGCAGGATCACTCCCTACAATTGCCCAACAGTCCCTCCCTGTGGGAAGGGAAGGCCTGCTTCAAATGCACCCTGAGATGAGGGCATTCCTCTCCACACTCCTTCATATGGACTCAGTTTATTTGTGTTAATTCTCCTTGTTTTGTTTATGGACTACCCCTAAAGCGGAGGGACTTAAAGCTAAACTGGCTGGAGGACCAAGGTGTGAGAGGAGGCAGACACAACTCCAAGAGGGAGAGAATTACCATGCCATGCCTGCCCATGAAGAGGCACCCTATGGTGAGTTGACCTCCTTCATGCTTTGCTGTACAGATGGTGAACTGTGGACAATAGAGGAGTGGTAGGAAGTGGCCCAAGGAGAGCAGGTTTAATGTGTTCCTGAGTGTAAAACCCTTTTGTCGCCATCATAGGGCATTGGGCTGGAACCCTGTGGAGTGGGATGTTTGGGCTACCCTCCAAAATCCCCTCTGCAGGTCAAAGGTCCTAAACCCTGACCACCAGACAACACTCCCCAGGAGCAAAAACCATCACAGCAACTAAGAAGTTAAAGATTACACTTAAATGGTCATTAGACTTCACTGTTAAATACTTAGTTGAGAACAAAGGGCTAAATTTATACTTTTCAGAACTATTGTTTCAGAGTCTCTGAAGATTCATGCAGACATGAATACATCAGTTTGTGTTCTCAAAGTTTTTTTTGTAGCTATATGGGATAGAGACTTTTTTAATGTACTTTCTAGAGAACAGGTATGAGGCAATTTAACAACCATTTGCAATTATACAGCAATTTATAAAGCTACAAACTTGTACAATACATGAGGCTATTTTTAGTTTTGGCTGAAAGAGGTTGTCTCCATCAATAGTGCCTCCTAGCAGTGACTAAAAGGGAAATGTATCACCTATAAACTATTAGTACTCCTTGCAGCAGCTTCGTCCTCAGTAGTCTCCCATCAAAGTCATGGTCAGCCCTGAACCTGTGTATGTTGTGTAAACTGACCTAAGGTGATATGGCTGAAATAATTTCACAATCCCCATTCCCATTACTAATTGCCTAAAAATGTATATTAATTGTTAGAGTGACGTATTTCAAGTACCTTTGGTTTAGCTGACTTGTGTCAAGATCACTCCACAGTGTGAGGTGCTCACAAAACAAATATATCATCTGACCTTGTTTCAGCTAACAAACAATAGTTTCTGAACCAGTGACTGACTGAATTACTGTGTACTATGTACCATTGTCACAGGCTTTTTGCTCAGATGATCCAGTCTCATGTCTTTTTCACATTGACTCTTATAATACAACCAGAAACCTTGAATAGACACCCAAGTTTAGATCATAACCATAAAAACTTCTTAACTCTAAAATGGGGAATCCGTCAGGTGCTGACCCACACCTCTTTTTGTCTTGGCTAATGAGGGGCTAATATATCTATCCATATGGACACATTTTGGGAATGTACTTTCAAGAGGTGCCTTAGAAACTTCCCTAAATAGTACAAATGTCGCAGGTAGTGAGTGAGCTGTTCTTTATATGCCTTTCAGTCCCTCTCAAGTGCCCCTTCCTTTACCTTTCTTGAGGGTGGAACCCTACAGTGCAATCAGTCTTGGACTGGAACTCTGGGTGGTAGTCTCCCTGTTGTCCAACTGGGTTAATAGGACCAGCCCAGCTGTGTTTGGCCTAAGTGAGCCCTTTTCTTCCTGGCCTGTGACCAGCAGCTGATTAAAGTGACTCATAAATAGCTTCTTCAACCTATATTTGATGGAGACCCAATCCTGAAAGAAATCTTTCCTAAGCCCCCTCTTCTGGATGTTTTCTGGCGTTCAAACAACCCCCCAACCTCACAAAAGTCATAATCAAAAGCAAGCTCCCCACAGATCAGGACACACCAACTTAAAGGGACACCAGACTCTGCCATAATAACAGCTGCAAAACCTGTAGATATCTATCCACTGATACAATGATCAATACCTCCCACAACACACCTTTCAAGATCCCTGGGTCCTACACATGCCTATTACAACATGTGGTGCACCTTATCCAGTGCACTAAATGCCCCAATAGCAATTATGTGAGTGAAATGAAGAAATCACTATGCTCTTGAAATGAACTCACACCAAAAAATGATGAAAGACAAATCCACCATATTATCCATTTTATTTCAGAAAGCGATCAGTCCATATCTGACCTCTCAGCCATCCGTAAAGGAAACCTACACAACACCTTCTAAAGATAAACCTGGGAGCTTAAATTCATAATTTTGCTAGACACTAAAAATCATGGACTTAATGAAGATACTGTATTTATTGCTTATTACAACAATCTATAACCCACTAACCCTCCTTTTTTGTCTTATGACTACAAAGGTTTAACTGGCCACTTCACTTTAATGGCATCTTGCAATATGTGTTAACTACTTAAGCTAAATGATCGGTTACATCTTGTATTTATCTGTGATGCTCTGAGTACAGACCTGAAGAAGAGCTCTTTGTGAGCTTGAAAGCTTGTCCCTTTCACAAACAGAAGTTGGTCCAATAAAAGATATTACCTCACCCACCTTTTCTCTTCAAATTGAAGTATTTGTTATTCACCCACAGATATATGGAAAGCAGAAAAACATCCCGATAAAACAACAGAAGACCTATATGCATGGTTCTTACCTAAATTTTATTCTTTCCTTGAAAGTTTTGGGTAAGTTCTTCTCAGCACAGACCCACTGCTCCTGGTCTGGGAGAATCAGACAGCTCCTGCCACATTCTGTGTGTATGTCTCTGGCAGAGACTTGTCTCCAGCTGCTGCAGTCAGTTTAACTCAGTGGTGGGCAACCTGCAGCCGCAGGCTGCACATGGCCCGTCAGGATAATCCGCTGGTGGGCTGTGAGACAGTGTTTATGTTGATCGTCTGCAGGCGCGGCTGCTCGCAGCACCCAGTGGCCGCGGTTCACCAAGCAAGCCGGAGCCCTCTCTTCCCTGCCCACTCAGCATGCTCTGCCCCTTTCCCCGGCAGCCGAGCCCAGGCAGGGAGTGGACTCACCCTACTCACCTGAACCAAGAATGGGAGCTTGGCCTGACAGATGCTGCGGGCCTAGCCAATCATCTGTTTAGGGGGTCAGGAAAGAATTTTTTTTCCCATGAGCCAATTGGCAGAGGACCAGGGAGTTTTTGCCGTCCTCACATCACCTTTAAGCCACAGTGATTTAAGTGGGAATGCACTTAGTACCTAACTAAGGTACTGGGGCAGAATTGTTTTTTCATCACAACTTGCAGATGATTTCCAGAGTGGTTAAGATAATAAAATCAATGGTACCCAGAAGTAAAAGACCTGGGATTTTGGTAATGGGCCTTGGGCTCATGTGATAGGGTGAAGGACTGAGGTCAGATTTTGTGGCCCTCATAGTCTGAGGTCCCCACTCTGCTTCACCCTCTGCCCACCTCGCAGTGTGGGAGAGTGTTACGACTGAGAGAGTGTGTCCTAGCGTGTAGGCTGAGGAGAGCCTATCCCATGTTATAGTTTATATAGTAAGGAGCCGTGGAATCCTGGCACTAGTTATGGGTTATATGATAAGGAGCCCTGGAACCCCTGGAACCAATTAAATGCCTGGAGAGTATGAGTGATGGGCGGGTAATGCCCCTCCCCTGTGTTAAAGTTTAATAAATGTTGTGGCCTGTTGCTTAATTCCATGCATATGTCTGTCCTCATTTTGCACTGTGTCAACATTAATGGATTTAGTGTGCATAGCTATTTAATTGCATGAATTTGCAAGCTCAGAAGCTGAAAATGGAGGAGATTTTAAGATCAAAGGTTGTAACAGCTTTGAAACATGGAGTGGTAGAGCTTGTAAGATCAGCAAGCTGCTATGACCCCAAATAAGGAATTTACAACACCTTTATACAATAGCTCTATAAACTCATTGGCCTCAGAGCAAGGAGCTGGCAACTGAAGCCAGTGAAATGTGTAAACTCACAAATGCTGTAGTTCAAGGAATATCAGGCTTTGCCAGCAGAGTTTGTAAGCTACACATCAAATACTGATGATTCAAAACCTTTTCCTGTACCACTATCAAAACCTGTAGGAATTTGGGATTATGGAAGCCAAAGAGTTTCAGATTTTTTCTTTTTCTTTTCATTGAAAAACGTATAAGGAAATTCAACTTAAAAATTAGAATTTAAGTTGCAAAATTAAGTTATCCAAAAGTCAGGAAATTCCAAACATCAAGGCTTCTTTTGCCATGTTAACTATGGCCTTGTTTACAGTGGGGATTTGTCCCAGTTACAGCCATCGATGACCAGCCACCAGTGCACCTACCACATGCAAATCCATAGTTAGAGATAGACAAAGACTCTATCAAGCAAATGTCACTGTTTCAGGGGAACTGCACCTGTATAAACCCCCTGCCTCCTGACCTCCCTCTGCTCTACTCCAGGAGTGCCCTCTCAGGTCTCCAGCCATCACCGCTCTCAGGGCAGGGACTTGTCCTACTCTCTTCTGATTGGGGTTTTAAGGCTGCACAGCCCCTTGCTATTCACTGTGATCTCTCTCCAACAAGCTGCTCTGCCTAATGACCATCATCTCTGCTTTGCCTTTCTCAAAGGGTTACGAAGAAGGCTACCTTTTAGTGATGGGTATTTTTAGTAAAAGTCATGGACAGGTCACGGGTAGTAAACAAAATTCATGGCCCGTGACCTGTCCATGACTTTTACTAAAAATACCCATAACTAAAACTTGGGGATGGGGGAAGGGTGCGTGGGTGGGGTACTCTGGAGGGGGGCGGTCCGGGAGCGCTGCAGGTACTGGGGGAGGTGGTCCAGGACCACGCTGGTGCTGGGGGGTGGGGAGGCAGCAGGCAGCGGTGCATGGCCTGGGACCCCCACTGGTGCTTGGTGGGGGGTGGTTGGACAGCAGTGTGCAGTCTGGGACCACTGCTGGTGCTGGGGATGGGGGTGGGGGGGAATGGTGGAGCTGGCAGGCTCCCTACCTGGATCTGTGTGGCCCTTCAGTGCCTAGGCGGTGGAGAGGTCAGGAGTCTCCACGCTCTGTTCCCATCACAAGGAAGCGCTGGCTATGCAGCTCCCATTGGCCGGGAACCACAGCCAATGGGAGCTGCGAGGGCAGGGCCTGCAGGCACAGGCAGCGCATGAAGCCCCCTGTCCTCTCCACCTAGGAGCTGCAGGGCCATGCCAGTGGGAGCCAGGGAACCCCCCACCCTGAGGTGCCTCTCCGCACCTTCCAATCCCTTTCCTCTAGCTCTGAGCCCCCTTCCACACACCCAAACTGCTGCTGCTGGCCCAGGGGCTGCCAGGCTCTGGTAGCCCCTGAGCCAGTGCCAGCTGATGCAGACCTCACAGAGGTCACGGAAAGTCACTGAATCTGTGACTTCCATGATCTCCATGACAGACTCACAGCCTTAGCTATGAACAGTGTATTGCCAGCCATTACAAGTTACTGTACAGCTTTTTCTAAGCAAGAACATTTATTCTTAAGATAAAAGCATTTCTAAGAAGACATAATAAAAACATTAAACAGATTGAACACACACTAAATACACCAGGACTCATCCATCAGTCTTATGGGTCCAAGGCAGGCCAAAGTCTTTCATGCCCTTCCAAAAGGGTTAGGCCCTGTTGGACAGAAGGTCCTGTCTGTTTGCTGGATCAGAAAGAAAACTCTGAGTCAATTTAAATCCATCTTTTTTATATCAAAAGCCCTTTCTTTGTCTTTCAGTCTCTGGGAAACTCCAGTCTGAACCAGTATATGCAAGCCACGTCAAGGTGTGGCCCCTTTCTAGAGTTTAGTCTCAGTGACTCACCTTAATCACCACCCACTGTTTTAATTCTTGGAGGTGCTGTGGTAACAGTCTCCCATGGAGCTGAACACAGTCATACATGAACCATTCATAAATATACTACAATGGCTCCCAAAGGGTACGTCTACACTACAGGATTATTCCAATTTTACATAAACCGGTTTTGTAAAACAGATTGTATAAAGTTGAGTGCACGCGGCCACGCAAATCACAATAATTCGGTGCTGTGCATCCATGTACCGAGGTTAGTGTAGATTTCTGGAGCGTTGCACTGTGGGTAGCTATCCTGTAGCTATCCCATAGTTCCCACAGTTGCCCTCGCCCATTGGAATTCTGGGTTGAGATCCCAATGCATGATGGTGCAAAAACAGTGTCGCGGGTGATTATGGGTAAATGTCGTTACTCATTCCTTTTCCTCTGTGAAAGCAACCACAGACAATCATTTCACACCCTTTTTTCCTGGATTGCACTGGCAGACGCCATAGCATGGCAACCATGGAGCTGGTTTTGCCTTTTGTCACTGTTACCATATGTGAACTGGATGCTGCTGACAGAGGCGGTACTGCAGTGCTACACCGCAGCATTCATTTGCCTTTGCAAGGTAGCAGAGACGGTTACCAGTCGTTCTGTACCGTCTGCTGTGCCATTGTAAATTGGCAATGAGATGACGGTTATCAGTCATTCTGTACCATCCACTGCTGTCATGGGTGCTCCTGGCTGACCTTCGCTGAGGTCAGCCGGGGACGCAAAGACAAAAATGGGAATGACTCCCCGGGTCATTCCCTCCTTTATGTTGTATCAGTCCTGCCTAGAATATGGGGCAAGTGTACTAGAGAACCAGCGTATCAGAGAACCAGATAGAACAGCCGCTCCATGTCAGATCCCACAGAAATGATGAGCTGCATGCCATTCTAGGGGGTGTCCCTGCAACAACCCCACTCGTTGCTTCCCTCCTCCCCCCAACTCTTCTGGGCTACCATTGCAGGGTCCCCCCATTTGTGTAATGAAATATTAAAGAATGCAGGAATAAGAAACGCTGACTTTTTAGTGAGATAAAATGAGGGGGAGGCAGCCTCCAGCTGCTATGATAGTCCAGGAAGGACATTGAACGGTGGAGGGGAGAGGAGCGCAGCATCCCGCTGCTATGATAGTCCAGGCAGTACAGAATCTTTTCTTTAGACATGAAAGGGGGGGTGCTGATGGAGTTCAGTCCCCAGTTGCTATGATGAGGACCATTACCAGCCATTCTGTACCATCTGCCAGGAATAACCGGGAGTCACTCCTATTTTTACCCAGGTGCCCCTGGCCGACCTCACCTGAGGCCAGCCAGGAGCACTCACGGGCTGATTACGAGGACGGCTACCAGTCCTACTGCACTGTACCGTCTGCCACCGGGGAAGGGAGGGGAGAGGATGCTGCTGTTCATTGCCCCAACACCGTGTCTACCAGCAGCATGCAGTAGACATACGGTGACATTAAAAAAAGTCAAGAAAAGATTTTTTCCCCTTTTCTTTCACGGGGGGTGGGGGTGGGGGAGTAAATTGACGAGATATACCTTGAACCACCCTGGACAATGTGTTTGACCCTGCAGGCATTGGTTGCTCAGCCAAGAATGCAAATGCTTTTTGGAGACTGCAGGGACTGTGGGATAGCTGGAATCCTCAGTCCCCCCTCCCTTCCTCCATGAGTGTCCATTTGATTCTTTGGCTTTCCGTTACGCTTGTCACACAGCACTGTGCTGTGATCTCTGTATCATAGCTTGGAGATTTTTTTCAAATGCTTTGGCATTTTGTCTTCTGTAACGGAGCTCTGATAGAACAGATTTGCCTCCCCTTACAGTGATCAGATCCAGTATCTCCCGTACAATCCATGCTGGAGCTCTTTTTGGATTTGGGACTGCATCACCACCCGTGCTGATCAGAGCTCCACGCTGGGCAAACAGGAAATTAAATTCAAAAGTTCATGGGGCTTTTCCTGTCTACCTGGCCAGTGCATCCGAGTTCAGATTGCTTCCAGAGCGGTCACAGTGGTGCACTGTGGGATACTGCCCGGAGGCCAATACCATCAATTTGCAGCCACACTAACCCTAATCTGATATGGTAAAACCAATTTCAGCGCTACTCCTCTCGTCGGGGAGGAGTACAGAAACCGATTTAAAGATTCATGTTGAATCTCCATCTCTGGAGATATTTAAGAGTAGGTTAGATAAATGTCTATTAGAGATGGTATAGACAGTATTTGGTCCTGCCATGAGGGCAGGGGACTGGACTCGATGACCTCTCGAGGTCCCTTCCAGTCCTAGAGTCTATGAGTCTATGAGTCCTTTATATCGATATAAAGGGCCTCGTTGTGTGGACGGGTGCAGCATTAAATCAGTTTAACGCTGCTAAAATCGGTATAAAAGCATAGTGTAGACCAGGCCAAAGATACTGCATGGGCTTGCAACATCTGTCACAGCAGCAATTTGCACCAGTGCCTTTTTACCTTGATTTCAATCAGAGATAAATTGCACTGGTGTAAATTCTGGCTTAGCCTGTCTACATTAGGGGTTTACAAGAGTGCAGCTATACTGGTGGGTGGGCACCAAGGGTCAATACCCTCAGCGTAGACAAGGCCTACCCCACACTGCTTATTTGTAGTACTTTCTATGCCTTTTTTCCCCTTGATAAATGCACTACTTCATGTTGTTTATTATGTTACAATGGAAAATAAATTCAACATGGTTAAACTAATGATGCTGAAGAAACCATAGAATTTGGAATTTCCCAATTTTGAATCCTTGATTGAGCAACTTTAACATTGCTAATACTAGTTTGGACTTAGTGTATGACCTAAAACAAATATCATCTATGGACTAGAAAGCAAAAATGTAACCATTCAGCAACTACATACTGCAAACTACAGCCTCTGATACATAGAGGATGTGTTCTGTTCTCTAGCAGAAATAACTAAATAAAACATGCCAATTTTATTTTAAGCAAGTGGTATATTTTCATGAAGAATCGGAAAAATAATAAAGAATATCATTTGCAACATAAAAAGTGCAAAAACTCAAAACTGTCCTCACTGAAGTCAATGTGAATTTTGCTAATGATTTTAATGGGAGCAGTATTGGGCCTAAAGTGAGAAAATCAGCAAAATGTATCAAAACAATAACTCCTAAAATAGTCAAACAAAGCTAACACAAAAATAAATGAATGTTATTGGACAAATTCTGTCCTCTGAGTAAGCAATTCCAGGATGGACACACATTTATGTGCATATTCTGTTTAGAAAAGGCCCTGTGTCAGGCCTCCTTTGTTCCTATTATTTCTGCATACTTTAGAAATAAATTACTTGGAGTCCTTATCCTTCAAAGACCTATACAGGTGCAAAAACCTTTGCATGGAGTCCCATGCTTCTAACTACAAATGATCAAAAATTTCCAATTTTTTCATCAAAATTCTGAAATTCAATGAACAAATGGGTCAAAATTGTTGACAAACATTTTTGTGAAAATCTCTTCCTTCTCATTGCAATTTTCATGAAAAATGTTGGAATTTTGAATTTTGGAATTTTGCCAATAAAAATTTCCAAAATTTTGCAAAAAAGAGAAGTTTAAATGTACATTTTCACAAAAATTACATTCTGTTTTTTTTAAATCAGCTCTATTCTTAACCCCAAAGACCCATAGCTAGTTCATAGACTGGTATCTTCATGGGTTGAGGGTCAGGAGTCAGAATTAAGAAACAGCTACATAAACATACATATGTTAGGGACAAATCCAATCACAGCTGTTAGTGAGTCAATTAACCTTAAAATGCTGTATTTCTTAGACAGTCATGTACTGGTACATATTTTATCTTACATACTGTGATAGTAACAAAGACAAACAATTGTTATCTAATATTCCGTATGTATCTGCAGTATCCCAAAAATGGATAATAATTTAAAACCACGGAGAAATGTAATTCTCCTACATGGCATATAGTTTAAATATAATAATTGCTCATTTGTTGTGTTGTATTTAATTTGCTTTTAAGAAAGCCTAGATTCTAGGGCAAGCCAGAAATTATGCACATAGCTCTCTATATGGAAACTTGAATGTTCCAAATGCACTGGATATGATTTCTGAACTGAATAGAATTTCCTGAGTGTCATTACTGTTTCTGCCTTCTCAGCAATCACAGAGGCTCACATCTACCATTTTCTTTGTTCTGTGAGAGACAGACTTCTTGGGTGTGTGTGTGTGGGGAGGGGAGGCAGAAGGAAGACTGGAAATATTTACCGTGTTGCTATGAAAAATATTAAAGATTCATTTAAAATAATTCAGACATTTGTCATTTAAAAAGGCTTATACTTTAAAATATAATTAATCCTATGCTATTGCTCTTTATATTTTGATCCAGTATCTTTATATTTCTACATGTTAAAACAAACATTTAAACGCAGCATGTGAGAAAGAATAAAAAGTCTTTAACTGTTTTATGAACAATGAGGTATTTTTAGAGAGCTATTTGAATGAGAGATTTTTAATAGAATGCATGTGGGTTCCGTGTCCCTGATATACCCTGTTTTAACACAGCAGACCGTTTTATTGATGCTTGTAGGACACCTTTCATTATTGCATTCATTTTCTATCAGATTTTCCATGGGATTAACCAAATCTCTCTAAAGATGCATATCACTTTGTGTGTGTGCAAAAGAGATTTATATTCTTGTAGAGACACTCTCAATTTGAGAATCTCATTGCTGTCTAAAAATTATGTACTTATTGCTGTTTCCACAACCACAGAAATCTGGAAAAATATTCAGTGTTTTTCAATTTATTTATGTTGTGCCTTTGAGAGCAGTGTGTGTATAGTCAATTTCACTGTTTTGGTGATGGCCAGTTGCACTTCCTGTCTAATTCACTAACAAGATGACATCACTCTTATGCCCTACTCTGAAAGGGAGAGCGGAGTTCACAAGTACAAAGTTTGCCCCAAGTATTATAGAGTATTACAGCAGCTAAGCTGGTTTGTGAAAGTGGGACAAGCAGGGTGTTTGGAAAACTTTCAAATGGAGTTAGGGACAGTTAGGGAAACCTTCCTTTTCCATAAAACTGCAAGTTACACCTCTTTAAAGGGTCCAATGTACTCTCCTTCTCCCCCAGCGCAGCCAGCCAGTTCAGTTGGCTAGTGCATAGAGGTGGATGGTTGTGCCTACTCTCTGTCTCTCCTTGCTCATTTGGGGTAACATGCAGCTCAAAGGGTGTAGTCATGGAGTAGTCTCTGTGCTTCCCTGAGCACAGGGATTGAAATTCTTCTCAGACCGTATGTAGATGGCACAAGGGTGGATTGAAGCTTCTAATTCAATTCCCACTGCCTCCTGCCAATAGAATGACTTGACAGAATTGAGCCCTAAACAAAATGATCCCATTAGGAAGATGTCATACCTGTTCCCTCTGAATGCTATTAAAATTCAACAATATTCCCAGGAAGGCAAAGACTGGATTTTATTTTACACCATATTTAACCATCACTCAAAAGATAAAGGATTGTAAGTTCCAAATTATTTCTTCCAAATAATATTAATAATAACATTATATAATAATAATAATATATTATATTATTATTATTATTATTATTATTATTATTATTATTATTATTATTATTATTATTATTAATGTAATTCTTCATCTAAACTTAAACATGTATAAACCAGGATATATCCATAGCAGATCTATCCTGGCCTTCCTTCCTAAACAAATCTTTCTGTATCAGGAAACAACCCATCACTGCTCCTCCAGACATCCCAATGCCACAACCATGATTAGTAAATCCCTCCACTTCTTTTAACACTAAGCTTTTCCAGATCATTGTTAAAAATATATTGCTCTATGCCCAGTAAGTGCATTTTTTCTGGATTGTACAACCATGGACATTCTTAGTCATAGTTAACCACAGACCACTCATGAAACTCATAAAATTATCCATCTCTTCAATGTCTTCTCCAGTATAAAACTCTTACGTGGATGTAGATAAGGAGCCATATCAGAAGTGTAAAATGTTGAAGTAACCTACTGTTTTATTAAAAACAAATCATTTGCAAGCTACAGGAATATATGCCCCCCCTCCTCTCAACTAGAATAATTTCAATAAACATGATTGATGCCAAATTACTCCTTCCTTCTTTCCTACCAGTTACTGGTCCATTCTGTTACATATAAAGAAAAGCTTCTATCAGTGTTGAGCAGAGTGGCCTTTTGCAATGTGCTAGTTCTAAGGTATGGCCTGTGAGAAATCTGTGTCACAGTTTGAACTGTCACACAAACTCACTCAAATTAAGAATTAGATATAATATTTACCATGAGGGAGCCCTATGATACAGCTAGGGTAGAGTGTGATTAGCTATCTTAAAAATTCCTGCAAAGGGACACTGGAGTTCTGCACTGAAGCAGGTTAAGGAGCATTAGTGCATCCCCTCTCACTCTGTGCTCACTCAAAGGGGAATAAGATGCCCATCCACAGACTGTGAAAGAAAAAAGGACACAAGAGAAGCTCTTTATAAAGTTTCAGCAGGAGATGAGGAAGGAGGACCTGGAGATTCAATCTGCTGAAGGGAGATGAAAGATAGCACGAATACTTGCTCCAGGAGAAGGAAATATGCTGAGCAGGATTGGGAGAACAAGCTATGGTATTTAAAATATCCACTGAAATCCACAGAAATACCCAACAGCAGACAGCTAGGCAGCATTTAACAGCCAGTCAGCATCAGTGACTAAATTTGCAATACAAAGTGACTGAGTTTCTTGGCACCCTAGCATTTGCCTTTTCCACTTTTACAACTCCTTTCCACCAGCCTTCCTCTCTTCTGCCCTCAGGACTTAGCTTCCCTTTCCCTCTGCTCTGCTGGCTTATCACTTGCACAGTATTGTGATGGGCCAAACAGCACAGAAGCCAGTTACAAACTGATCCAGGATCTTATTTATTAATTTGTAACCTGCCACTTCCATCTATCTGTTTGTATCATGTATTTGATTAAATAAAAGTTAAACATGTGATGTTTGTGTTTGTTTCTGTACACCACCAAAACCACACAAACCAGTTATTAGGCAAATTGTTTCATTGTCTCCCACATCACTATCAAAGTGAAATGGAGGCAACTGCATAGACTGTATTGGCTGTGGCCCTCTTTTCAGCTCAGTGTACAATGATGTCGGTTCTATCCACAGCTCAGCATTACATGCACTAGGACTCGGTTGAGAAGGAAGAGAAATAGATGAATTCTCTGGCCTATTATGCAGGAGGTCAGACTGGATGATCATAATACTCTTTTCTGACTCTAAAATCTGTGAATGTATGAGACAGAGTGTGTTCCTGTGCTAATCAGATCTCCTTTAGGGTCAGGAATTATTTTATTATGTAATATTTATTTTACAGTAGCCACACTTGGGGTGGGGACAGCATTGTGCTAGGCACTGTACAAAACACATTCAATCTCCATTTGTTTCCCCTATCAGGGAAAGCTCCAGGAGGAGATTTTTCAATATATTTGTGCTGCTGGGTTATTGTTGGTTGTTAGGGGTAGTGTGGAAGAAGGTGCACACGCATAGATGAGAGAAGCTCATTGGGAAGACAGAGGATGGCATTGGTGGCAGAGTAGGTGAGGGGAGTGACATGATAAGACATTCAACATTTATGGGTTTTTCTCATATGCAACCTGCCTGTGTGAGTTGCCCTTCCAGCTTCTTACCTACTTGGGCAGCGCATCCTAATAACTCTCCCATACAGGTTAAAAAGTGGTGGGGGCAGGAGGAGCTTCTCCCCCTTGCACTGCCAGACAGGAGCCAAAGCCAATACCAGTCCTTGCTCTAACCTACAGTTGCTAGTCTGCCCAATGGGAATGTGCCTGGGAGGAGGCTTGGTCATAACCCTTCTCCCTCTATGCTAGACAACAGAACTGGCTTGTTGCAGACAGAAGCACACATTTCAACCTGAAAGGATGGTGCAGCCAACGCACTCCTCCACATGCTCTAGAGCTCCTGGAGACATTGTATCTGCCTGAGGCACAATATCTCCTGGAGCTCCCACTGAGCAGTGCAGCTCAGCATCCCAAAGCAATGCTGTAAGTATAATGCACAATCCAGCCACAAGAAGGTGGAAGAGGTTAGTTGCCACATTATTATGCATCCCCTCAAAACTCTGGGGAAGGCTCTGTAGTCAGTAATACCGTCGCTGGATGAAAACTGAAAATATGTGTAAATGATTAAAATGGTAATAGAAACAGTCGTAAATATTCATAGTCCATTACTACTGAATTATTTTTCTAATGCTGTTCTTACTTATAGGTCCAGATCTGGCTCCCCCTTGCTGGATAGCCCATATATTGCACACTGGGATTAAGCAGTATTTATATCTGCATAAAATTAAAACTCTACAGTCACATTAAAGGAAACACTAGGTGTGACTAATCTGATCTTTTATTGGATGCTGTCAAATTTTCAAAGCCTTCTTGTACGTTTAGTGAGCCAGCTCATAGGGTGTTTAACACATTTCGTGTCTTTTTAACAAACCTTTAATAATTAATGCAGCAATTTGATACATTCCTGAAATTTCAAGCACAGTCTAATTATTTTTAGTTTCTTAGCACTATTTCAATTAGGCATTTCTACACTTCGCCTTGCAAATGCGAGGAGCACCATTTTTCTCTCTCATATTCACTGTGATTTCAACTTAAATCAATTATCCTATATTATTGGGGAACATATTGCTCCATTTAACTGTAAGATGTATAGAGACATATTCTGTATATATGAAATGTAGAGAAAAACAATGTAATATGGCAAACAGGCCTTGAACAAATCTATTGTTCATCTGGTATTATTGCTTACCTAAGAAACCTCCCTTAGTTTACAATCACATTTTCATTTAGAATCCTTCCTGATATAATATTTTATAGCGAAACAATTCATCCTACAAGCTGTGGGAATGAGTAGCAAATTGATGCAGTTTTTCATATAACAAAACTAAACACTACCCTATTATTTACTAAACTAGATGAGTTTTCTAAAACATAGGGATTTTTTTCATAGTTATGTGGCTTGGATCCAGCAGGCAAACCTGTTTTACTGATGGGGTCTCTACTTACCCAGTGTTTGTCATCAGCCTGACCTTGCAGATTTCTACAGTGCCATTATACCCTGGGTGCTGGCTTATTTTCATACAGCAGCCCCCAACTACTTGATCCCACTTCATCTACTTCATGGACACAGACATTTGTTGGGTTTATTAGCTCAGCAGGCGCCTTATCATATTTTGTATCTGAGGCTGTTGGAGATGTCAAGAGATGGAAATGCTGTGTAGCTTTTTATCCTCCTTCTTGCACTTTCTCCTAGAGCCCAACACTGCATTTGGATTCAATGCTCTCCTGCCACTAGCTGCTGAGATCTCTTTAAATATGTCTAGCTTTGCCATCTGTACCAATAACACTGCAAAGGCTTAGCCATGATTAGGCTGTCAAGATTTATTAAGTTAAAAAGTATCAAAGTTTCTTGCTGCAACCCCAGACCTTTTAAGAGTCCACCTTCTTTAGAATCCCTTCCCCCTCCCCACTAACACTACCATCAATGTGCTTCGCTTGACCTTGACCAACATATGCACCCAGGGAACACTAATGAATTTGGGCCAATTCATCTTGGAACTCCAAATTTAATCAAGCTGACATGCCAGGGAAAGCAGACAGTAATTAACTCCTAGCATTTTAGATAATCTGTAAATTTCATAAATTTAGCTGGATCTGTTTTTCTGATATTAAGCATTTTTTTGTTTGTTTAACAGAATACCATGATAAAATAAAAAATAGCAGTGATTAAAAAGTAGCAATTTCAGTGAAGGATTAAACCCTTTTAAAAGTGAAAATATGCCAACATATATTTGGCAGTTTCCTGTTACTGAACAGCAATGCTAATCAAACCCAGTTTTATCATTTCTTTCTGAAAAGGACCCATTTAACCATTTCATGAAATGTTTTATTAAAAATGTGTGATCAACTGAATTCAAAAATAAATCTGCAACATCCGCATTTCAGTGTGTTTTCCTCTTGATGAAGAAGGCATAGGAGCACTGAAAAGTAGCCTGTGGTTTTATTTTATTAGTTGTATTATGGTAGCATGCAGAGGACCCAATCAGAATTGAGGCCCCTGCCCTGTTCTGGGTACTGTATCTGTTCACAGGAAGACAGGGTCCCAGCTCTGAGGAACAAAAGGAAAGTTTAGTAAAATCTTGACCAAAAAAAACAACAAAGGGCCAAATCTGCTCTGAAACTACTACTCACATTATAGAGCTGGAATGGCTCCTGACTCCCCCTTCTATTCCTTGTGCCCTCCACTCAGGACTCCTGCATGCAGTCCCAAATCCAGCTCACCACCTACCATCCCACATTGGTTCTGGTACAGATAAGGCCCTATTATGGCCAAGAATGGAAGGAGAGGGCAGAATTTGGCCCAAAGAAATTGCATTGACCAACTGTCATATACCAATATAAAAGATAAAAAGGATTATGTATTGGGACCATTATTAGATTTATAGCGTATTACTTCAATTAGAAACTTTTGATTATTTTGTTATAGAGGCTGGAAAAAAAATAATTGAGCAAAACATTACAAAAGGTTAACAGGTTTCTGTATTCTGTAGGCAACTATCATTAAAGGAGAACAATCAAACAACTACCAGGATTGCTATGGTTAAAGAAATGTTATGTATTTAACAGTAGAGATGGCCCAACTCCAGAGTCAATTCTTTAACCCCACATCTTTTCAGACATGAGGTTTGTATAAAAGGGGTTCTGATGGGAACCTCCTTAAAAGTCATAGATGACATTTTTCAAAAGCCATACAGCACCATAGAATACCCTCCACAGACACAAAGTTTTGCCAATCCCATACTACTCTGTACCCCTTGAATGCATAGATAAAACTGAATAATACTATTATGTTGGTATCTGACTTCAGTTCCTACCTACAAGTAGTTTAAAATATAATTTTGTAATACATTTTTATTTTAAATTATAGAGCCAGATCCTGGGATGGTTTGTGTAAAACTGGTTGTGAAAACAGCCACAAGGCTGGTGTATCTGACCCCCTGAGGCTTCCTCCCCACATTGAGGCTTCTTAACACCCTCCCTGCCACCACCTTTCCCAGCACATCCCTATCTCTGGCAATCTCTGGCTGCTGAATCCCTGGCCCCCTAGGATCAGAGGACCATAAGAGTGGCATAATGCTACCTTTCCTCCTTTTGTCTTGTGCTGAGCAAAACTCAGCCAGACCAGAGGATTTAGGCCTATTTTTTTTTTAATTAATTGGGTCATGTACTTGGGGATCCATTAAGGAAACAAAATAGCATTCATGAATCTTTTCCTAACGTCACTCACAAAGCTTCAAAATGAATCCTACATAAACTGAGTTCATGTCACAATTCTATGTAGCCTGTCCTTTTGTGCCAGAGTGACTAGTCCTCTCCTGTATCTTGTGCACAAACACAACTTGTATAATTAATACAAAAAGTGGATCTCTTCATGGCAAATGATGTATGGTGTATTTTAAGAGATGCAAAAAGGTCTTCACATATGCTATTATTATTTATTAAACAAATCCCTTCCCTTAATGGCTAGAAAAGTGCAACTGGCCGGAAACATAATTGCTGGTTCAGAGAAAGCAATCTCCCAACCACCTTTAAGCATGCAACAGTGCAGAATATTCTCAAGAAACTAAACACTTGATGAGAATGAGCTCACTGGCTATTGCATACTTTCCAACCTCCCTTTCTGGCCAAAGGCACTGAGGAGGTAATGAAAACAACAAATGACCTCCGTCAACATCTTGGAGAGCCATCACAATTAGGTTTCAGGATGGGATAGAAGATGGAAACAATTCTGGTGGCCCTGATGAATGACTCCTGATGACCCTGGATAGGAGTCAAACCTTGATGTGTCTAGTTCTGGATATATCAGTTGCCTTCCTCTCATGGACCCATGTACAAGACATAGCCCTGGAAGTTCACAACTGGGCCTCAGCAGAGGGACTGGTTTGAGTTGGCATGGCTGGAGGGGCATGCTGTGGGGTTAGTGGATGTCTCGTTTATATTAATTGGCCAAGGAAGGATCACATGAATGGAATGAACCAATATACACCTGGGGAAACGCGATTTGGGGATTTAGTAAAGGAGTGGAGTTAAGGATTAGGACAAAGAAAGTTTAGGGGTGGAACCAGGTCCCTGTCCTTAGGGTAACTATTAATTGGCTTGAGATCCCACAGCAGAGGATCTGGCAGGAAAGGCCCATTGACTTGTTGGGTGGAGAAAACCAGAAGATTAAAATGGCTGTGGCTAAATTATGTGAGCAGAAAAGGTTGATGATTGCCCATCATGAAATTGAATATTCAGTACTTGAATTACTCAAGGAAGAATTGACTTTCTGACTGGGAAGTGGATATGACTTTGGCCACTATTAGGGCAGGAATTGTTACCAATCTGGGAATCTGGAAGGGTTCCAGATGAGACAGGAGAAGATAGCCAAGCAAATTGCAGGACACCGCCTGGTTGTAAGTGCCTAGCACAAGTAACCAGTCAATTGTGGGTCTGATTCCTGATAAACCATAATTAGGATAATTAGCATATTCGGAGAAAGCATCTTCTAAAAAAGATGAGGAATGGGGTTGAGGCTACTAATGTTTGACATGAAGGTAACCCCTTTTCCCCGACCCTCTTGACCCTCATATGGAGTGTCAGAAACAGTGCTGGGACCAAGTTAATGGAAGTTATATGTGGAGCCCTGCAAGGATCAATCTCCCCTCTTCTTTTCAGAATGAATCCGTAACTATTGATTTGAAGATACTGCACACTTCTACATCTCCGTAGCCACTTCTGCAGTTCTGCAGTCAGTGCCATCACACTAATGATAGACTATAAAATTTGGAAAGCACCTATGTGACTTATGGACCTAAATGCCATTGAATGTCAATGGAATTTAGGGGTTATACATTTTTTTAACCAGGACTGCCTTTGGCCAGAAAGTATACCAATGATGGTGGGAAAATACTTAAAGGAGCTAGTAGTGCCATTGACCTCACCTTCTCTTGAAGGTATATGTTTCATTCATCAAGAATGAAGCTGAACGTAGGTTAAGTTAAACAAGTGTAACTTTATTAAACCCCGTTCACTGCTTTGTCCAGGTGACTGAGTTGCTTCCAGCTAACATTCTGCACTTCCCTATTCCACTGGTGTTACCTCCACAGAACATACTGGGAGGACACGTGACCTCCCCATGTGTCTCCTCTCTGCCCTCAGCCTGGGGCTCTTGCGCTCTCCACACTCCCTCTCCACCACATGTTACCTGCGTGTGTGTCTCTGTTCTCCTGGGAGAACGCCTGGCTGCACCGGCGGGGGGCTGCCTTCCACCTGGCTTGGCTTCCAGGACTGCGGCTGAGTGAGCTGGAGCCCCCCGACCTCTCCCAGCATGCTCTAGGCACAGTAGCAGCTGGCTGTGAGAGACCCTGGCTGGGGAGGGGCGGCAGCAGCAGCCTGCTCCCTGCCCAGGCTCGATTTCTGTCCCCAGAAGCTGAACTGGGTGGCGGGAAGCCTGCAGCTGCTGCAGCCAGGCACTCTCCCAGTCAACTGCTGTGTTGCACTGGGCAGCATCCCAGGCAGCATGCCTGGAAGAGACTCTGGCCCTGCCCCTTCTGCTCCCCACCCAGGCCAGCTGCTGGGGGGGAGGCACTCAACCCTTCATGCTCCTCCAATGAGTTGCCTAATTTTCTTTAATTTAAACAGGCACAGAAGTGGGGAGGGGAGCAGGGCAGGACGGGGGAGTAAATACTACCATTCAAAAGCAGTTAAACTTTCTCCGTAGCATTTTACATACATTTTGTTATAATATACAGTTGTATACTTTTTCTACATAGCTAGGAAATACCTGACTCACAGGATCCATATTTTACCTAGCTTTAAGAGTATACTGTACATATCTGCTGCTGCAGTATAAGCATACTTTGGTACTTTTGGCAATGTTGAGAGGAAAATGCAAGTTAAAATAAACACACATTCCTAGGTTCTAATGCCAATATAAATAATTGCTTCTAATCAAAATCATTTTCTTGGATTTTGAATTTTTTAAAAAACTTAACACATTTTCTGAACACTCAGAGGCAAAGTCTTTGTATTTAGAGAAGAGGGAGGTTGTGTTGGGAGCCAAAATTGTCAGTTTCTTGTCAGGATCAGCAGATTTCGAAATTGGTCATTTATTGTTGTAAAATATTTATATTCAAAATACAGACATATGAAACTGAGGATATAGGAAATATTAACTCTATTAAGTTACACCGTTATAAGCTTTCTGTACTATCAGTGGAAGTGGTTTCTTCCACACTGTATTCTATATTTGGGCTTGGCAGTTTGAGAGGCCTGAGAGACAAGGGCTGCCCTGAGGTCATATAGCAGCTCCTTGGGATCAATAAAAAACTGCCTCATTTGCCAGTATGCCACTCTAGCTCTAATCTCTGCTCCTGAGTATTATTGGGGTGGGAAGCTCTAACCAGCTTCCAGCAGTGGCACCACTTCCACTAATAGATTCATGTGAACGGGGGCACTTTTGCATTTGTAGCCTCTGCCAGTGCCTAGCCCCAGCTTGGTGAGGGTCTTTCATTTTGTTTCTATTGGTGGACAAGCCCAAACTCCAGCTAAAATTGTTTTACTAATTAAGTTCCCAGATGAGTGAATCTGACTGTTGTAAAGCTGATACGAGGTAAAAATGCGTTACTCTGTTGTGTTAATATATTATTACTATTTATTTCCAAAATGCAAACAAATGGCTCTTTAGACAGGTATGAAGACTTTCCTCAGAGACCTTATAATCTAAACAAGTTACAAAGAGCCTGGGAGGTGCTGCACACTCGAACTTTGCTGATCTCTTACATACTAATGATGATTGGCACTATATAAGAACCTAAGTTAGATTCATAGGGTCCTAAACTTCTGCAAGAGCAAAATTGGAATTGGGTCATGACAGTAAAAACAAACAGTTTGAATATAATGCAAGAGATAAGAAGAAGCCAGATTTAAAAAAGAATGAGGAAAGTTCTGAGCAGTGAGCAAAGGCTATAATTCTGTGGAAGCATTTTGGATCATGTAAGGCTATATCTACACAACAAGTGCGATTGACGCTCTGAGACTGAGCCACTGGTGGTCAATTTAGCGGGTCTAGTGAAGCAGATTGCTCTCTAGTTGACCCCTGTACTCTACCCCCAACAGGAAGAGTAAGGTAAGTTGATGGGAGAGTTTCTCCCATCGACCCTCCCGTGGTGTAGACCCCATGGTAACTCGACCTTAGGTACATCGACTCCAACTACATTATTCCTGCAGCTGAAGTTGCGTAGCATCTGTCAACTTACTGTGGTAGTGTAGACATAGCCTAACAGGCTGTAATAGACGTTAGAAATAGGCCTGGGCAAGGGTTTTTTTCAATAGGTTTAGGTCAAGAAGGCTGGTCTTCCACTAGGTCTTTAGGATTATTGCCCTTTTAATTGTAGTTTGGGAACACTGGTGTCAGGGACTTATGATATTTCAAGTGAGTTTGGAATTTACTGAAAAGGTTGCCTGTTTCTTCTTGTACTGAATACTGGATTTAGGTCTGAGTCACCACACCCACATTCAGCACACCCACAACCTGTGGAACTCTTTTCCAGAGGATGTTGTAAAGGCCAGGACTATAATAGGGTTCAAAAAAGAACTAGGTAAGTTGATGGAGAATAGGTCCATCAAAGGCTATTAGCCAGAATGGGCAGGGATTCAAAACTATGCTCTGACATGTCCCTAGCCTCTGTTTGCCAGAAGCTGGGAATGGGTGACAGGGGATCGATCACTTGATGATTACCTGTTCTGTTCATGCCCTCTAAAACATCTGGCATTGGCCACTGTTGGAAGATAGGATACTGGGCTAGATGGACCATTGGTTTGATCCAGTATGGCCGTTCCTATGTTCTTATGTTTATGGTCACTCACAGAATGTTTTGAGATTGTAATAATTTCATGTATTCACATGCAAGGACTGTGGGACTACAAGATAATTGTCATATGTATCAGAATCTTCAGCTTTAGAGAGCTCTTTTTTCATTGCATAGAAATCACCTTGAGATGAATAAGAAAATAAGCCACCCATATCTTATACACTTGGGTTGAGTCTACAGTTGTATATTACCACTACTAGCTGTTTCAGTCAGTTATAAGGAGGATGGCAGCCCAGGCAAAGTTGTACCCATGCACACTTCAATATCATCCTGAGTATCTGAAAAAAATCTGTATGGCCAACAGGGCTCCTCAGTCACATATCCTACCAATAGGAACTTATGTAGTATATCTGTGCAATAGGTTCAAATTTATCAAACACATGAGCAACCTCTGGCATTGAAAGGACACTGTCTTTGAAAGACCATTGAAAGGTCTTAACTGTGTACAAGCAGTATGAGCAACTTGTGGTCTGTCACTAGGATGGCATTATTGCTCCCCAAATTAATGAGCTGATATGTACCACACTGCTTTCTGTGTTAAGCTTCAATGCAGTCTGGAGTGGTGAAGTGCTCCTACCACTCATGCCCTGCCAGGGGTTTATCAAACTAAAATCCTTGTGGAGGGTTGAACTTTGATTTTTTTCTTTTCTTGTAGTGGTTTGCATTGAGCCAATTCTTACTCCATGTCAGATGTCATTGGTAAAGAATAACAGAAAGAGTTGTTTTCTTCCTGAACAAGGAGATTGCCATGTTGAAGAGGGGAAGAACTATCTGGCTGAAAAATGATCCCTTATTTAATGGAAATTTGACAGGAGAATGGAGCTTCCCTATCTTTGCAGGGCACCCTGAATGACAGTGGAGATGGCAACACCTCATCATGTACAAATACATGATCAAAGGCTGGAACCCACACAGTTACCCATTGGGAGGCTTCTGGGTAGGAAAGGCTGCCATACCAAAGGGAAGGTGTGCTTGGGGAAAAGGGACTTTTGATATCCTTCTCCCTGCCTCTTCAAGGTGTTACTATATCCCCAGGTCTCTTGTAAGTCCCATTCCTCTGATGGCACCAGCAGAAGGGAACCAGAAATAGGAGCCATGGCGTTTGGAGCTGGGGAGTTTATGTAAATGAGATTTTTCAGCTCTTAAAAAGCTTTGCAATTCCTGTGTGTGAAGCTTGTGAATTTTTACCTTCATGTGCAAGAGCTGATTTGCATAGTAAGTTGACCTGGTTCACATTTGGTTTATATGCCCCAAAAGACTATTGTGGGGTGAACAGGGCCCCTGAAGGGGGAAACATGTGTAACTGCATACAGTAACATAACTATGATATCAGGCTAGCAGCTATTTTACAATTGGCAAAAAAAAAAAAAAAAAAAGGAGAGGGGAAGAGAGAGAGAGAAATGGAGGAGGAGGAGGAGACTGAGTGGTGTGAACTAATAGAGTAAGCATTCACTCCAATATACCTGTCTTCTTTTCCTTTAACTGTTCAGTCACCACAGCGCCTGGGTAAGCAAGAATTCCTTTGATTAAAACAACATATTTTGCACACTACAAGCCAGATCTTCAGCTAGTGTAAATCAGCGTCGCTCCTTTGAAGTCAGTAGAGGTATGCCAATTTACATCAGCTAAGGATCTGGTTCCATATCTTTTCCCATTTTTTTAGGAGATAAATTTATATGTTCATTGTATTTTGTACAGAGATTATTTAGATGCTATTGGCTAACTCTATTGTTGAGCAGGAATATATCACAAAGAGAGTACATACATTCATAACAGGCATTTAAATGTCTGTAGTCCTATTAAATAAAAAGAAAGGCACAAAATCTTAGGCAATGGGTATTTTCTGTAAGCCTGTGCTTTTGAAAAATCTCTGTTGCTGTTCTATAAGGGAGTGGGGAGGGGGGGGAAAGTCAGAGAGATGTATAGTATGTATTCCACCGAAAGTGTTTTGGACAGAAGGAAAAAAAAATAAAGATCAGAGTTCAAATTAAACTGCCATGTCGTCTCTATACATGATCTGCTCATTATATATTTATTGTTTCTTGACTATTGAAAAATGATCATTATCACTGCTGTTTCCACTTGACTTTCAAAAATGAATGCATATTTCTTTTGTATTTTGGTTATATACTGTGCATAAAATGATGAAATGTTCATATAGACAGCCTGCATTTCCCATTGAATGCTTTCCATCTCCTTTTCTGTATCGAGTAGGTAGGTGTAGCCAGAGCGTTTTTTCTTCTTTTGGCAAGAGGGCAAGCAAGTGGTTGTTTCAGCAATCAATGCCAGTGCCACCTATGAGTCAGCATGATGTATTTAATGCTCCATTTGTTAGAGGCTAAGTACATTACTTTCACAGTGCCCTAGTGGCTCAGTGCCAAGGGGCCCAAGTCTGGTCCCAAACCTGAATATCCCACTCCATGCTTCAGTGAACTGTTAGCTGTCTCTGGGACATCCATGATATCTAGGAATCCTTTTCTCTATAAAATCCCAGGCCATCATTTCACCATTCAAGTTTGATATTATAAAATGTATATTTATTAGGATATTTTTCATTTCCTAGTCACGTCTCAAAAACAAGAATGAAAAATTAGACATTATTTTGAAGTGCAAATTTTTGTTTTTCATCATTTTGTACTAGAGCTGGAGTAAAAAAATATCAGTGTTTTGTAATACGGATCACAGATCTGACATATCATTCTCGATGTTCAGGGTTAAATTTAAATCTACATTGCCTGGTTACCAATCTCTGCAGTTGCACCCAGGCAGGACTAGGAAAGATTGATGATTGTGATTGTGAGATTAATCCTTTAATGTTTACAAGACTCCTGAGCTGAAACCTGGTTGGTCATATCATGCTAGCCAGAGAAGGCTGTTTGGCTTGCCAGGGTAATTTCTTCTGATGCAGTAAATAACTAGGCATAATGAAAATACTCTGATGTATTCTACTGCCTGATTGATGCTCTGCATGCGATACGGCAAAAGCAGTGCACTTCCTATCACAAATTTACATATACAAACCACCAGAAGAAGCATGATAATGTCAGCATCCTCCAGAAGCCCTGGGATGCTACACAATTTTATAGCAGTTATGAATTACTGTTGACCTTTCTGGCCTCTTATACCAGTATGCTAGACTCAAGCATATTGAAAGTCATCAGTCTGAAGCAGTCATTCTTTACATAATTATGGCTATTTGTGTGTGGGAGGATAGTGTTTCTTTTACTGTTAAAAATTAGCATTAAAGAATATCACTGCTGTGATGCAATGGCAAATCAGCTGTTTTAAACATATTTTAATAGAAGCAGAAAAAAGGATACTTTAAATTCTTCACGATTTAAAAAATGCAAACCAAACCAAAAATGGACTTTCACAATTTAACATGTAATGAAATAGCATAGCTAGCTGGATGCTTTCAACACACACTCTTAATTTTTTAAAAATAGAGTGGGTTAAAAATGTATTAGTACTTTGCACAATCATTTAAACTAGATTATCTTGCTGAATTTTGCAAGTCTAAAATGAACAGGAAATTGTTTGTACTGGTATAAAAGTCTGTCAAGTACCAGCGTAGCTTAAATCTTTGAAATCATGTAGATGCATTAGTTTAAGAAGCTTCCATATTTCATACTAAATATTTGAATAATC
Organism: Gopherus evgoodei; assembly: GCF_007399415.2. Lineage (NCBI taxonomy): Eukaryota > Metazoa > Chordata > Testudines > Testudinidae > Gopherus > Gopherus evgoodei. The sequence goes on along the minus strand of NC_044323.1, from coordinate 241,874,466 downwards.
AGGCTTTCAGAACATCACTAAAACACAGCTCCTTATTATCATTTGCATTTTAATGTCCTTAAAATTATTACACGAAGGGAAATGTTTTTGATACATTACAGCATTTCCTCTAAATGTGTGATTATGTTAATGGGTTTTCAATCAGTATCCTAGCCTAACACCATAAGAAAATTTATGCAAAGTTCATACCCTGTCAGGGCCTTTAATCAGGACCATTTATTAGACCCCTGCCTTCTTTGATGGTTGCTGCTCCCTTTATTAAATATACTGACTTGGCCATCTGAAGAAAAGGACAATAAAAGGTTACTGGGGATGAAAGCATGAATGCTATTTGCTCATGTTTCCTTTACAGACACTTCTTCAATAATTAAGGAAGGGCTTTCTTTGGCCTTTTAGGCTTTTGAAATGCATATCAAACATAACACTTAGTTCTTGTTTTTATGGAATGTTTAATACACAGATTTACTCTGCAGCACAAGTAAACTAACTTAGAGATTCCTAACAGAAGGCATTTAAGCAATAATTTTCATGGGAAATTGCAACAAGGTATAATATTTACTGACAAGTCACTGTATTTTCAGCCAAAGAAATTAGACTTATTTTAATATAGAAACAAATATTAAAATAAAGGTTCTTTCTCCTCCTCCCCTTCTTTTGGTCATGGTTTTTTGTTTGTGTTTCCTTAGGAATACCTTAGCTTAGCAATGGCATCACTGATTTTGATAAAACAGATTTTAATAACCGCAATGTACCCCTTATCCTCTGGCATTAACATCAGTTATGTTACACAGTTAGTTAATATGCTGCTTACAAATTTATACAAGGGTTGGAATTGGCATGAATTACACCATTTTTTTCCCTAGGATTACATGCAGAGAAAAACACAACAAACAGAAGCTAAGTAGTATTGACAACCTAGGGTTTGGATACAAATTCAATATGAGAAACCAGAATCACTTCAATGAAATACAAATAAACAACAAATTCTGTTTTAACATGTCTAAATAGGTATTGGGTGACTGACAGGCGTGGGTCTCATAGGAAAGCCATTAGTAGAGCATTTGATAGGAAAGTATTTGATTTGAATGCAAGTTGAGTTTCCCCTCAGGGGGTGATCTGAGTCGTATACTGGGGATTCACAGGCGCCCTTTGCACTAGAAAATGCCTGCTGGGCTGTATCTTGGAAAATGAAATTTGTGAGTTCCTCTAATACTAACAAGTATATAACTATATCATCTGTTTAGAAGGCATGCTAATTATATTGGTCCACTGATGTTCATTTTCTCTTTCTGCAAAAAATATATTAAAAAGTTTTAATGATGAGCACCTGGGTCAATTCTATGTCCAGCCTAAAAAATTACTTCATTAGTTTAATTATCAATTTTTATTGCTCTGAAAAAGGAATTCATTATTTTTCCCCACAAGCCATTGGTAAATGTTCAGTGGAAAGATAACATGCCAGCGAGAAATTAGTTACATAAACAATGATCTGATCTGGAGAGTGAAGTTTTAAACTAAGTAAATTTAAATTGAACAGTTATTTGAAGTGCTTTTCCATATACTGAGTTACCATATTTATGAAACCCTCTTAATTAACACTATTTCGTATCTTAGCTTGCTAATCATCATTGTCCCTATTATGCATTTGCTGTAAAATTATTAATATTTAAATTAAATGAGAGTTTAGATGTATATAAATATACATTTTGACTAATTAAACAGTTCTATAAACTATATGTTAATATTATTTTCAACAGTAATATAGTTTTAATAAATAATTCTGTGAGTGGAGACTTGGCATTTATTGGAGATCAGAAGTTTCCAGGGAAAAAAAGTTTGAGGTATAAATCATTACACTAATATGAGGCCCAATTGTTTATTCCTACCCACCCAATATTTGCACTGATTTCTCTCATGACTACTGAATGTCTAAGGAATACAGGATCGGGTTCTAAATAAGTAAACAGGGTACTGAAGAGTTAATCCTCAGAGATGAAGCTCTGAGTTAGTCATTGTTTATGACTGAAGAATGCTGCCAAGGATAATCTTGGTAAAAGAACCCTTCAATATGAGTATTATGTTTAATTGCATGCATGTGTTTCTGATCTATCTCATCAGTGTTAAGCATCATTTTATCTGACTTTCTCTTTATCTGCACAAAGAAGCAGGCAGACCAAATGAACCCAGTAATGCCTGATAGTTTGAAAACAGAATGCACGGTATGCAGCATAAAGGACATCAAAGAAAAACATAACAGGACCTCACTATTAATTTTTCTATTATAAAGCACATTGCTATCAAGTAAAAGATGCTATTCCTTTCGACATATATATTTTTGTAGACTGGAATATACATAGCTGAATTAGTAATTAGTTAAAAACATCATTTTTCCCTCTGAGTGCTCTAGGCAAATGAAAATAAAAACTATACTTCTTATAGTAAGGAAAGCAGGACATTAATTCTTATCAAAAATAGTTTTTTGGTTTATGACATAGTGAACTATGTGGATTACCTGTATAGATAAGGTGTAAAGGCATTAAAGGGCATAAGGTGACTTCTGAGCATATATAAATATATACAGTATAATGTTAAATATATATCTGTGGTTGTATACATAGCTCATGCGCATGCACACACATTCTGCATATGTTAGGCCTTTCTAGGAAAGAGGCAAACAATATAGATGAAAATCAGCATTTGCAAAAGGCAGCAATCCCATGATTCCATCTGAGCCAATCACTTAACATATCATTCATAATGCTAGCTTGCTCCCATCATTCTCACCCTGTCAGCAGCATCTTTCTTCATTTTCTCCTGCTTCTTAGTTCCAAGAAAGTGGAACCACTGTATCATTTACTGCCCACGACCTAAGCTGCTGATTTAAAGGCTGATTTTTTTTATTTTCCGTCATGTCCTATAATATTCTCTTTGCTTATGATAAAAGTTTAACTTTGAGAAAGACCCTAGATAATTATGACATTGGAAATATGACACAGAGAGCGAAAGAGAAAATTTCGCGCTCTCTCATTATATCAATCTTAAAGCATTTTTAAAGGCTTTCTAAAATACATATTTGGTCTATAAACCCTTTCCCCTCCTTCAAGATCATACAATCACCTTAAGGAGAAAAACTTAAATGACAGCTCTTATTTATGTCCAAGGAACTCTCTCAAAGCATAAATACAAATGTTACTTTTTTTTATTTCTCTTATGAGAAGCATGATGTTTATTAACCATATTTAAGAATGTTGATAGTTCCACTGTTTTTAATAATGATTCCTAAAAACAAACATAGGTTTTCCCCCCCTGTTTTTTCCATATTATTATTATTATTATTATTATTATTATTATTATTTACAGTGGACTGTGATGACTCTCTGTCTTAAAACCTAATTACTAGTGCCTATTAAATGTGGGTGTCATATGTTGCTGGAGGTAGAACTGATTATCATAGTGAATGAAATACTTATTTGGTGTATTCCCAGAGGGCAAAAAGTCATTCTTCAAGGTGATGCATCTCATTTGAGGAATACATTAACAATTGAAGGCAGTTAAAAATACATGTGAGCTCCCTCTGAGGTTGACCACATATATTTACTGACTGACTCTTGCCTCATTCAGGGAAGAAAACTGTGATATGGAAGGCTGGTTTCTGTAACACATGAAACCTTAATTTACAACTCTGATGTGGCAAGTAGATCATAGCTGCTTAGAAAATATTTAGGATTTAACGCTCTGTATGGGTTTTAGATGTCTTTTGTGTCTTCGAAGGTTAGAGAAAAAGTATGAGAAAAGATAAGGCTCAACAGCATTAAAGATCACGTTTGTGATTGAAATTAACTTCTCATTTCAAGGTTGCATTATAAAATAAAGAATAAGATAGATGCATTTTTGAAACCATGCAACCATACTGAGATGTGCCGTAAAAGTTTTACACAAAGAAAGCAAGAGATGGACTACTTGAAAGACAGCATTATTGCTACAAAAGACCAGGTTACAGAATGATTGCACTAATTATAACAGCACCCTCAGAAGAAGCAGTGTTATGTAGGATATCCTATGTAATAATGGAATTAACAACATATTACCATCAAAATACTATGTTTTCTCCAAATTCATTTTCAAAGCAGTATCCAATAATTTAATATCAACTAAAGGAAGGACAAAAACAAATCCAAGAAATACAAATTGTTCGAGTTCAGTTGAATAATAAGAATGTGAAATACAAAGTATAATTCAAGTGTAAAGAAAAAATAATTTAGTATCCGGGTCTATTCCATTCCCAAATTGTACTCTGCATAAGAGAACTGTACTCTTCCCTGTATCTTTTTATGTCTTTGAACAAAGGCATTTGATTTTCAACAGGTACAAATATTTTGCTTTTTCTTCACAAAGGAACACGAGTATCAGTCTCCATTGTGGCAAGAGAAGTCAGGAAAAAACAGAGGATTGCAGGGAGAAAAAACAAAGAGATCAGCTCTGAACCTCTTCTCCCCTCACTCTTCCTCCTCACCCCCGCAAAAAGAGTCTCAGTGAAAGGACTAGTGAGTTTCATTGTGCAATCTATTAATATATAAATATATATATATACAATCACTCATGTCTAAAAAACATGGAAGTGGGAGCGTATGCATATCTGTACATGTGTTAGATGACATAACCATGAAATATACATAACTATAGAAACCAGGGCTGAGAAAAAAATCATGCTCAAATTCTCTCGTCTCCTTCCCAAATTCTGTTATAGAGAGAGGAGTTCAGATTTAGAGCACCTAAATCCTAACCAGCACTATGATTTTAGTTCTGGTCATAATTCGAACCATTTTCAGATACTGGCTGAAATCTCATGAGATCAGCTGTTCTCATGGTATTTCTGCCCATACATAGAACTATAAGATCTTATTTTATTGTAATATATCACCTACACATGTTGAAATACTACTGGAACAATTATGAGATTTCAGGATAGAGATTTTTGGGGAACAACAACATATGAAGGGGCACATTGAGGGACTTAAAGATGGAGAACGTATAAGAAGAGTGAATAGAAACAGGATTCTAGCAGAGAAACCCCCAGTGACAGACAGGATCCTCTATTTAGTCTGTGATCTGAATTTTTACACAAGGAATCCGGTACTGGGCCTGAGAATTTAGAAGTGATACAACGACTCTCATATGGAGTCTGGGATCCCAGCAGTCTCACAGAAAATATCAGTCTGGAAATCTTGAAAACTCTTCTGTTAACACTGAAAATCTATGAGTTACACAGAAAATCCTGGTTTTTGTCTGATAATACAGAACTTGTCAATGCACTGGAGATGTTATAAGGTTCAAGACAAAAAGGAAAGAATTAAAATAACTTTGTGGTCCATCATTAGGCAACCTCCATTTTTTCTAATGCATACTGCATCAACTGGAGAATTTGAGGACATCAGTAGAGGACATTTGCACAGTTCAGTTTCCCAAAATAACAAATTCAGCTTCCAAATCAATTCAGAATGTTCACTTTTTAAACATTGTCACTCACTGATACATACTGAATATACATGTGGCTAAGAAAGTAGAAGAACAGCAGTAGAGTAATTCAGATCAGTTGAACTCACTCCTCATTTTGCCTTGACTAAATCGGGAAGGAGCACAATGTCAAATTTTTGAGAGAAGTCTCTAATTTTGGATGCCTGAGTTTTGGGGTCCTGTTTAGCATTTGATGCGATCTCACGAGACCACCAATTCCTACAGGTGAGTTATCACATGCTCACGATAGCTGTAATTTGAATCCCCAATGTACTAATACATTTGTAGACATGTCAGTGATTTCTTAATCTGATTAAAATGCCTTGTTTCAATCTTAAATTCAAATATACTTCCTCCCACCCCCATTCAAGGAATCCTGTATTGGACCTGGGAATCTGGAAGTGGTCCAACAAATCCCATATAGAGTCTGAGAACCCAGTCGAATGTTTTATTCGACTGATTACTATCTTACTATTTCTAGAGCACCTTCACCCTGGCACCTCTGCACCAAACACCATCTTATCTGCTCCTCCTGTGTTTTATTCCAAGAAAATTCCTAGGAAGGACATATCTAGGGGAAAGCAGATTTACAGTTTTGTCACTGTCAGCTAAAGGAAGGCCTTTGCAAAGAGGTGTGCCTCACACTTCTTCTAAAGCATGAACTCATACTTACTGCATGTGGCAAAGAATTCAACTGGTGTGGTCCCATCACTGTTCTTTTAGGGGATATATTTTAAATTGCTTCCTTCCAAAATTGCAGCATATTTTGTTTTGTCATTTCAAAACTCCAGCCCATTTCTACAGCTACAGTTTTTTTCTTAAGATAGTATTGCTAAATATTTTTCTGCAAGTGCAGGCTGCAAACATGAGCTTTCATAAATACAGGTTTCACATGCCATGAACAGTTCTATTCATAATGCTTGATCTAGGAATTGCCCCAAAAGACACATTCCTGCCAGTTTCTTCAGAGCTGCCATGTACTCAGAGGGGTTTACTCCTTCTAGATGAATTAATTCATTTTGTTTTTATCGTGCTGCAAAAATATTTGTTTTGGGAACAATTTCAATTTCACAAAGCTGAAACAATTTTGAGCCAAATCAAACAGAAAGAAAAATTTAATCAGAAAAATGTGAATGATAATTGAGAATTGCTTAAGATTACTGTACTAGATGCCACAAATGCCACAATCCAAGAAGAAAGGTGTATTGGTTAAAAAACTAACCTGATTTAGAAGAAAAGTGAAGGCAAAAGGAAGTTAAGGCAGATATAAAAAATACAACAACATAGCAAATAGAATAAAGGGAAAGTTGATAGTAATTAATATAAATCAGAAGTTAGGAATTATAGAAAATTGATAAGGGAAGCAAAAGGACACAAGAAGAACTCTATGGCTTGCAGAGTTAAAGACAATAAGAAGGAGTTTTTAAAGTATATTAGGAACAAAAAAATCATATCAATGGTATTAGTCCATTACTAGAAGGAAATGGTACAAGTATCAATACTAATGCAGAAAAAGCAGAAATGTTCAATAGGATATTTTTGTTCTGTATTAGGGAAAACACATATGATTTAGTCATATATGGGAACACTCTTTCAATTCCCCTAACTCAGGGAGATGTTAAACAGAAGCTACTAAAATTAGACATTTTTAAATCAGCAGGTCTGGATAATTTGCATCCAAGAGTTGTAAAAGAGTTGGCTGAGGAGCTCATTGAATCATTAATGTTGATTTTCAATAACATCAGGGAACATCAGGGAAGTTGCAGAAGAATGGAAGAAAGCTAAAGTTCTGCTAATATTTACAAAGGGTAAACAGAATGACCTGATGAGTTTTAGACTTGCCAGTCTAACATCAATTCCAGGGATGAAAAGAGAGTGTCTGATAGAGAATTAAATTAATAAAGAATTAAAGAATGGTAATATAATTAATGCCAGTCAACATGGGTTTATGAAAAATAGATTTTGTCTTAACTTGATATCTTTTCTGATCAGATTATACATGTATTAGAGTTGATGTAATATACTTGGATTCAGTAAGCCATTTATCTTGGTACCACATGATGATTTGATTTAAAAACTAGAATATAATGGCACACATTAAATGGCTAAAACTCTGGATAACTGATAGGTCTCAAAACATAAATGTAAAGAGGGAATCATCATTAAGTGGGTATATTTCTAGTGGAGTCCTGCAGGGATTGGTTTTTGGCCCTGTGCTACTTAAAATTTTTATCAGAGACCTGGAAGGAAACATAAACTCTTCACTGATAAAATCTGCATAAGACACAAATTTGGAACAGTGATCAATAATGCAAGTGACAGGTCACTGATATAGAGCAATCTGGAGTGCTTGGTAAGGTGGGCTCAGGCAAACAATTTCTGTTTTAATATGGCTAAATGTAAGTAAATATCTCTAGGAACAAAAAACATAGGTTACACTTACAAGATGGAGGACTCTATCCTGGGAAGCAGTGATACTGAAAAAGATTTGCAGGTTGCGGTGGATAATCAGCTGAACATGAGCTCCAAGTGCAAAATTGTGGTCAAAAGGCTAATGTAATCCTTGGATGCTAACACAGGGGAATCTTCAGTGGGAGCAGAGAGGTTATTTTAATTCTGTATTTGGCACTGGTGGGATAACTTCTGGAATATTGTATCCAGTACTCATCTCCACAATTCAAGAAGGATGTTGATAAATTGGACAGGGTTCAGAGAAGAGCCACAAGACCGATTAAAGGATTAGAAAACATGTCTTATAGTGATACTCAAGGAGCTCAATCTATTTAATGTCACCAAGACAAGGTACAGGGATGATTTGATTACACTCTATAAGTAGGTACATGGGGAACAAATATTTAATAATGGGCTCTTCACTCTAACAGAGAAAAGTATGAAACAATCCAATGGCTGGAAGCTAAACAAATTCAGACTGGAGATATGGTGTAAATTTTTAACACGGTACATAACGAACCATTGGAACTTGCCAAGGGTCATAGTGGATTCTACATCACTGACCATTTTTAAATCAAGATTGGATGTTGTTCTAAAAGATCTGCTTTGGGAATTATTTTGGGAAAGTTCTAATTGTCTTGTGTTATAAAGAGGTCAAACTAAATGATCATAATAATTCCTTGTGCCTTTGGAATCTATCAATCTAGGAACATAGTATCTCCTCAAAACATCACTTTTTTTGTTCAGTTTCTGAAGTGTCGGTCATTACTCAGTAAGCTTTTCTCCTAACTATAGTCACAGGTACTTTCATATGTTTTTCTGCAGTAGAAATTCATAAGGAAAGTTTTTTCTTATTTTTACCAAATGCTGCTATTTCAACAGTTCTCTTCTAGATGAGCTGATTTTCTCATGTATCTTACCCAATGCGATTTTTCTCAGAACAAATTGAAAAGCTTCTAACTGATCCAAACCAAAGTATTCTCTTTTGTGTACAGAAGAATCTTAAACCCCCCACTAAAAGTTCTTTGACAAAATATTTACTTTTATTTAACAAAAATTCCAAAGAGATGCAACAGCATTCTAAGAAGTGTGTAAACCAGCACCCATCTGAGCAGCTCCTTACACAGAGAGACTTAAATAAATGAGCAAGTACACTGTACCACAGATTGCAATGATGTTTTGCTTCTGAGTGTTCCCAGAACTCTTGAGCCAATAGGAACACAGGACTAACCTTGACCTAACCTGTCCTTGCAGTTTCTCCCCTCTGCTTCCCTGTTACTCAATCACTCTTCCCTCTCACTCTCTCTGCCCATCACACATGCTACAAGCCCCAGCTCCAACGATGCTGCCTTCTCTCCCCAGCAACTTTCCTCCCCTTCTGCTCTCTCATAGTGGAAAATGTCCCATCCACCTTTCCTTCTCCCCTCCATCAATCTCTCTCCTTCCTTCCCTGGCCAAGTAGGGCCTAACTCCAACCAGTCCCCATTCAAACTTCAAGTCCTTCCCTGCACAGCTGTTTAGGGCTACTGAGATCCAAAATTCTTTACTTTAAATTTTCTCATAATGAAATCCACCACTAAGTCACAGATTACAGATGTAATAAAAGTATATTAATGATAATCTGTGGTGGCAATGTATCATTTGGATACCACTTAACAGAGCTGTGTTTTGAAGCAGGCAGGAAGGTTAATCTTCCTGTCCTACTTGTGAAGTCATATCTGAAGACACCATTCTACTGATGACATTAAAAAGGCAGCCACTATAGACTAGCAAATCCTGATCCAGGAACATACTCAGGCCTGTCCACTGCTTCAGTCCTGTGAGGAGACTCCCTCAGCAGCAACTATGAACCGCAGCTTTTTTCTCTTTCTCTGAAGTCCAAAACTATTTCCCCAACCACCATAGTCTTTGGTTTATCTTAGAGCTGACACTGAGGAGAAGGAAGTGCCCCTCTTTGACATATTTGCTTAGTGGTCTCTTCAGATGATTGACAGCCAGGAGCTCAGCCAAGAGCATGGCAAGGGGACAATCAATGCAGAGGTGCAGTATTTCTGAGGTAATTATTATTATTATTACATGTTACATGTATTACAAGAGTACCAGATTAGGCCCCAAGGTACTGAGCACTGAACAAACACATACAGTGGGAGAAGAGCCAGTCTTGCCCCCATAGAGTTTACAATCTAAACTGATGACAGAAAAGAGTTGGAAAGGCCAGCAGAGGTGCAGTGACTCACTCAAGGTCCCCCAGCAGGTTAGTGACAGATCCAAGAATAGAAACCAGGGCCACTGAATCTCATTCAATGTGACCTGTTCACTGAAGCTCACTGCCTCTAGGTACACAAGTTGAGCAGCTGGATATAGGGACCTGCTACCTCCTCCCCTTCCAAAAATAAAGAACCTCAACCCTCCAGGACAGTTGGGGTAGGAGAAGAATACAGCAGAGCTGCATATAATCCTCTGTCCCCTCCAATTAGCTTTACTGAGGTTAGAGTGCCCGGACTGAGTTCCTTGATTTCAGGACCCCATGTTGAGTCCCCAGAGATTACTCCTCTTTGATTGCTGCATAATTTCCACAGTCCATGTGTAGGCATGGCAGAGGTACCAGTGGATGAGGTCATGTTGGATGAACTCCCTGACCCCTTCTGAAGATGCAGTGGGTCCCCGGGCAGAAGCTTGACTATCATCAGGATTGGTCAGCACATCCCAGACCTTCCTCACAGGTGAAGAAAAGGCCCAGGAGCCCCTCAGAATAAGAGTCAATGAAACATTTCCTTAAAACTTTGTAAATCACACAATACAGTGTATAATCCTTTAAGAAGAGGATCAATAATATTTATGTGATGCATCTATTTGTGAAATACATATATATATATGCACTTACAGGAATATTCTTTACCATGTGAAACTTCCTGGTGCATTATCCTGTGCAGCCTAATGCTTTGTGATGTCTTAAAAATTTTCCCATGTTTGAATTATCTTTGTAATATTGGCTGACTCTATTGTATCCCTTTTAGAAGCAGTGTATCCCAAGAGGCAATGCCAAAATAATTCCTTTAAATGAGGGGAAAAGACATTAATAGTCACAGAAAAAGAAAAAAAGAAGACTCACTTTACCTAGAAAAAAGTGCAATCCCGGAACATGACATTTGTGGGGAAATGGCCCTAATCATTTTTTTATGAACGGAGCTTTTTTATTTGATAGTAATAAAAAACCCAATTAGAAATAAAATCTTGGTTTCTTCCCAGGCTAGATGTGACAGTCTAGATAGGTAATATTTATACTATACATGTGTAAGCACTGACATTCGCTCATTCATAAAGCATTTCTGAATACTTTAAAGAAATCTGCTCCTTACAAATACTAGATTTATGAATTATTTGCCAAATTCTGAATCAGATATTGTTATTCAGAATGATAGCAAGATGCACGAAAGGACATAGCCCAAATAAATAACCTGCAGCAACAATAAAAAATTTAAAGTGAAAAGTCCCTCTTTGTAGATTGGAGATTTAAAAAAACAAAAACAAACTATAGCTTTTTTCATTGTACAACCATGTGGTTAATGCTAAGCATGAAGGGTATTCATGAAGGAAAGAACTCTGACAGTTTTCTACTTTGTACATTATTTAAGAATAACTTAGCTTGTGTAACTTATGCATGTATTATTTTCAAATGATAGAGATATCCAAATGAGTCAAGGTTATTTTTACCATTTAGCTTACATGTGAAAATCAATAGATATGCTTTCTCTTTACCTTTGAGTGAAGTTCAGACATGTTAGAAGCTGGGGGACTTAAAGTTTATTTGCGGTCCTATCATATACAATAAAAATCTCAAGAGGGTTATTCTGATTTTGCCTTTGCTTGACCTCAAAGTTTTACTAGTTTGAGGTTTTAGGATGTCAAATATATGTCATGCCTAACCTGTTGTCAAACCGTTCTCAAGATATTGTATGTAAACGTGTCTTTTAAGGTGAGTAGCAACACATTTTCCGAGTCTTGAGGTATGAAATGAAATACAGATTTCTAATTAGCTGATATAGCTCTGAACTACAGTGTGCAAATACATATTTGAACAAGGGGATTGAAATATATAGCTTAAATATGTCAGACTCTTAAATCTTGTTTTTCCTTTTCTGCCCGATGAAAGGAAATACTGTTGTTAGAGCACATACTTGCCTCACCAGGCATATCACTTTGGCATATCCCATGGTGGTGCTGGAATCAGTTTTCACCTCTTCCCTCCAGTCTATTGGGCAGCCTACACAGGAGTACTGGCTGGTCTGTAATGCCTGTAACACTAGATCTCAGATTAGCAGTATTCCCCATCCTCTCTTTTCTGTAGGGAATATATGGTTTCCATGAGGAACAAGAGCACTTTCCCCACAGTGACTGGCTCTCTGAAAATGGTCTTGCAAACCACTCTGATACTTGCAAAGTAGATTCAGAAATACAGCCTCCATCCAAGAATTCAGCCTATTTACACAGGTAGTAGTCATGGAGGCAATTACACTGGTCTACAATTTTTGAGAAGTCGTCTGCTTCAGAGATTAAATGTGATATTTATTATGTACTTTGATGTGCTGAATTCAAATATGACAATTAAAACAACTAATTGGCTACTGTATATGTATATTGTGTAGAGTTTTAATCATAAATTGTAAACCTAGGTCTTTTCATGTGTTTATGATTGCTTTACATGATAATATTTCATCTGTCCTGTTTATGTAACACTTTAAAAATCAGCAAAAGGGTTATAGAAATAAAATTTATTATGAAACAAAAGGCAAAAAACTATTGTGTACATAGTTTAGTCCTATTCAGTGTCTACTTGGCGCTTCTTGGCTTGTCTCTTGTATTCATTAAGTGGAGCAGCTCTTGTCACTGTCCAGCAATAGTCTGCAAGCATTGATGGGCTCCATTTGCCCTGATAGCCTGCCAGGAGATTCCACTGCTGTAGTCTGGAGCCCAACAGCTCTGCCTTACTCTTGGGTAGTTCCAAATCCCTGACAAGGTCATTCAGTTCACCTTGTGTTATGAGATGTGGTTCAGAGGAGGAGGATGGGAGAAAATGTGGGTCCTGTGACATTGATGATTCAGGACCAGAAGTTTCATCCTCTTCCTCTTCCTCGTCTGACTCAAGTGAGAATGATTCTGGTGCATCAGGAACCGGCAGTCCTTCTCCGTGGGGTACTGGACGTATAGCTGATGGAATGTTTGGATAATGCACAGTCCACTTTTTCTTCTTTGACACACCTTTCCCAACTGGAGGAACCATGCAGAAGTAACAATTGCTGCTATGATCTGTTGGCTCTCTCCAAATCATTGGCACTGCAAAAGGCATAGATTTCCTTTTCCTGTTCAACCACAGGCGAAGATTTGTTGCACAAGTGTTGCAGCATATGTGTGGGGCCCACCTCTTGTCCTGATCTCCAATTTTGCAGCCAAAAGAAAGGTGATAGGCTTTCTTAACCATAGCGGTTATACTGCACTTTTGTGATGCAAAAGTCACTTCACCACAAACATAGCAGAAGTTATCTGCACTGTTCACACAAGTACGAGGCATCTCTGTTCACTTTGGCTAAACGGAAATGTGTCCCTTTGCAAAATCAAACACTGACAAAGAAGAGAGCACGACACTGTATGATTTCTAGAGCTGATATAGGGCAGTTTCTTCAGCAGAGTGATGTAAGCTTTGTTATGATTGCATCATCCATGACTTCTAGGAATAACATGATGTAATTCATATCATGTATGATGCAATACCAGCTTCAGATTGCAGCATTCATTGTTTTGCCTAAAAAGCAAGTACTGTCCAAACCCAGTCATAGATTTATTCATAGATCCAGTCAAAGATGTATTTTAGTCATTTCTGGTTTAAATTGAGATCCCTTGCCTTTATAACTCACTTATCCTCCGCCATTCCCAAGTCAAGGGTCGTATATCCTGACCCAATAGCATATCTTGAAAACTAGAGCCAATCAACAATTTTAAGCATCATTTTTGTTCTCAGTGACCCAGAATTAGTAAAGTTGGACTACATTTATTTCAGAAGCATTTTGGCTGTAGAGCAGTGTTATTACCACTTGTGACTGACCTCCTTCCCACCCTGTCTTTCCTGGATGGTAAAAGAGAGTAGAGATCCGAGACTGTCAACACCTTCTTTGATTAAAGGAATCTACATCCCTAGTTCAAACAGTACTAAAGAAACCATAGTTTGACGCTAGAGAGGTTTAAAGCTATTGCCACGTTTCTGATCATCTGTTTCTAAATAAGCCAATTGAGAATCTAGCAAAATCTTCACTGCAACACCTGTCAGCTGCCAGAATTCTGGATCCTTTTCACTCAGGCTTCAGCCCATGAAAATATTTGTTGCCTTGATGGATGACCACCTCTTGTCCATAGACAAGGGAAGTACATTCATACTCATACTGCTGGAAAGCTCTGCAATGATAGCTATTGTTCATCACCAAATACTCTTGTTTTGCCAACAAAAAGCTCCAAAAGTGAATGGAAGAATCCTGGAGTGGCTCAGATCCTTCCTATCAGAGTGAACCCACTAGGTGGTTATGGACACCTTCCAAAGCCCTCGCCTGCAGCACCAAACAAGGCTAATAGTATTATCTATACAAAGCCTTCGGGAGGTAACCTAAGTCAGCATGCAGATGTCTACATCTCCTTCACATCAGACAGAAACAGCATCAGTTCTCAGCTTTCTGAATGCCTAGGCAAAATCAGCACTTTGATGAAGAGCGGCTAAAGCTGATTCCAGGAAAGATCAGTGGGAAGGATGCGATCAAAGGAGGGAAGCACCATGAAGAACTTGCCTCCTCTAAGACATCCTAACTATCAAGGGCATCTGCCCTCACATTGTTAAGTTGGTCTGCAGCTCCAAGGCCCCTTTGAACTCCTTAATGCCCTTGGATGGGGATACTCTCACATATCAGGGGGTCATCTAATCAAGCACATTTTATTAGCACATCTTCAAATCTGACGAAAACACAGATCTCTTTGAAAGTATTGGAGGGAGCTCAAAGCCTTCCAGCAAAGTACTTCTACTCCCCAGAGCTGTGCTGACCTTACAGCAGAGTCACAGATGCAGTGACAGAGGGATGAAAATAGAGAGTTCTGATGTTCCATCCAGCTGGTGTAGAAAATATTGGCAATATTTACCCTGTAAGATTATTACAGTGTGTGCAATATAACTTGTGAGTGCTACACATTCTGGGAACAATTAAAAAAAACCAAACTGTGAACAGGCAGCTCCCTCTTGCTCCAAGATTCCCTGTTCTGCCACTAGTACAGAAGCATCTCTCTGCTCTCTCAAATTATTTTGGTCTTTCCTCTTTGTTGCAGCTAATGCTGCTGCTCTCTTCCTGGCTGTTGGGTTGGAGCTCCTCCTCCATTGGCAGATGGCTCCTTTGGACACCAGCTCCTTCTATGTTGCTGGGCCTCCTCCTGCTCTTTGGTAGTGGCTCCTCTGGGAGTCTCTCTAGGCAATGTTGGCTTCTCCTTGTTCTTCCTCATCACTGTAGGCTCAGGCAAGCTGTCCTGCTTGTGGAGTACAGCAACCCTAGCTATGTCTAGCGGTGTGCTGGAGCAGAGTGGACACCTGAACCTCTCTGGTGAGGGCTGATTTCTGCTGGAGAAGAAGCCTGCTCTGCCCAGTTACTGTGCGGCTCTCCCAGCATAGGCAGATGCTGTTCTAGGCTCCTTGCTTCTCTTCAGTGGAATTGCTGACATACCAGGAGTCTTCTTCTCCCTGGCAGCATCTCTGTGACACTTAATAGTAGCAGCTGCTCCATCCTGCTGAAAAACCTAGGGTGTTGATGTCTTCTTATTAGGGCTTGTGGCTACCAACACCCTCTGCTTGGCTTCCTGCACATGGTCAACTACAACTGTGGAGATGGGCTGGTAGCAACCTTAGCTGCTGAAATCATGTACAAATGCACTGGAACTCAGGGTGCTGAGGATCACAGGGCAAACACCACTGTGTCAAAGCCCTTCATTTTCTGCATGTAAAAGCCAGGCTGGCATTAGGAGGTAGGAGGCAGGGCAACTGCCCAGGGCCCCATGCCACAGAAAGCCTCGCAATGCTAAGCTGTTCAGGCTTCAGCTTGAGGCTTAGTTGACAGAGCTTGGGGTGGTGGGGCTTTGGCTTTCTGCCCTGGGCCCCAGTGAGTCTAATGCTGGCTCTGCTTGGTGGACCCCCAGAAACCTGCTCACAGCCCCCCATGGGGCCTCAGACCCCTAGTTGAGAACTGCTGCAGTATTCTCTTTTTCTATTTAGGTATTTTCCATGGGAGAAGATGTGAAGAATATTAAAAAAAATACAATGCAAAACATCCCATATAAAAGTTTAGAGAATTAGATTGCAGCATTCCCAAAACATAACAGAGCCTTGGGCAAAAAAGACACATTACGTAACTATTTAAAAACCTCAGTGTTGTCTGCACAATAAATACATAGCATACATGGAGGCATTTCTTGGCTTGACTAAGAGGAATGTTATCTGCAAGATGTTAAGGAATCATCCACCTCTTCCAGCATCCCAGACCATAACTTCTGGCTTTAGTACATGACTCCATCCTGGCCAGGCCTCACATCTCATGAAAACAATGGACTCCTGACTGCTGAGTAGTCAAAAGGCCAAAGAAACTAAGAATGTGCTGTGCTGAGCCTGTAATCAAGTGTAATATTTTTGCCTCTTTTCTAACTAGAAGTATGAATGCTTTCAGTGATACAGACAGCACGAGAACTGCAGATGCTACTTTTCAGGGTGGAGAAGCTCCTGGATTACCTGACACATGGATGAAAGCAGCTGTGCTCTAGTATACTGAACATGGGGTAAAACATGCCAGGCTTCTATTGCCAACTCTGCCATTGACTTTGTCATAGTGTCTCTTTACCTCTGTGTGCCTCCTTTAGCCGGTGCTTTAAAACAATATAGCTGGAACAATACTTTGAGATCCATGGATGAAAAACATTACAGAAGGACAATATATTGAGGATATTTATGGGAAGGCTTTTCAGACAGTTTATACATCTCAACCAGGGATGAAGGTTTCATGTAATGGCAAGTTTTCTGTTTCATGTTACTCTCTGTCATGCAACAGAAGATTGTGTCTACATGACAAAATATGTTAGCCCTTTTTCACTGTGTGGTTAGAAGGAAAAATGCTAGTGCTTGGTTAACCCTAGCACTTACATTATTATATCTACACCACTGTTCAAAATAGGTAGCAATATTCTTAGGCTAGGCAAAGCGAAAAGGTGCACTAGGGCAGAGTTGCAAGTATCTCTTGTAGGAATAGTATTAAAAAGAGGGCCATAGTGAGTACTGGTTTTTTCAGACCCCAGTGACCCAATAACCTTTGAATCTAAAATAGGGTGACCAGATGTCCCGATTTTATAGGGGCAGTCCCGATATTTGGGGCTTTTTTTTATATGGGCTCCTATTACCACCCATCCCTGCCCCAATTTTTCACACTTGCAGTCTGGCCTCTCTAATCTAAAAGTAATATTTACCATTTGCTCAGTTAATTATGGTAAAAATATTTCTTAATCTCCCTCTTTTCTTTGAATTTTCAGAACTATATCCATGGAGTTTATGGATCTGCAGTCACAGTGTCATCTAAGGTCCAAGAAATGGGCCATCAGACCGAGATCATAGCTAAGCTAGTGCATCTGCACTAAGATGGGTATTTACATATGTTATGGATGAATTGCTTCAAGCATTGGGCTTCATGAATGTCTGATCAGACACAGATTCCAGTAAGTCACTCAAGGAAGAACAAGTTGGTATGTGAGATGCTGAAGAGTCCTCTCCTCTGACTAAAGCAGGACCATTATGCTGCTCAAACAGTGATTCCTTTGCAGTAGCCTGCTATGACCTCAGTTGGGTCTGATATGGAGCACAAAGCCACCCAGTGTGGACCATGCCAGAAATATGTTTAACCGGAGGAGGCTACAGTTTTACTGTATTTGTGGAAATTGTCATCTTGCATGAAAGGATCACTTTCAGTTTCTTTAATATGTTTCGGAACAAACAACTGTCCACCAGCCTGATGCAAGAGCTGTCATTTGAATCACAACACAGAGAAATCAGGTGGGTTCCCCCCCCTTTCTGTCCCCCACCCTTCTCCTTCCCTGTTAAGTACAGACTCAATTCCTTTGAGCCTCAACAAGTGGAAAAATCAGACAGGTCTTAAAAGCAAAACTTTTAATAAAAGAAAAAAAGAATAAAGAAAATGAGGTAAATTCAAGATGTAATATTACAGGGTCTGTCAGCTTATAGAAACTGGAGAAAAAAGCCTCCTCCAGCAAAAATACAATTTAAAATACTTTTAGCCAAATACACATTAGACCCCTACCAGCCAGATACACATTTGCAAATAAAACAAAAACAATCAAAAAGACTAAACTGCCTTTCTACCTTTTGTACTTACTAAATTGGAATAGAAGATTAGAGAGCCTGAAGGTACATGTGGTCACTCTCAGAGCCCAGAGAGAACAAAGCAAAACCCCAAAAACACAAACAAAGGCTTCCCTCCACCGAGATTTGAAAATATCTTGTCTCCTGATTGGTCCCCTGGTCAGGTGTTTGGTTCCCTGTTTGTTAACCCTTTACAGGTAAAAGAGACATTAACCCTTAACTATCTGTTTATGACACGCCCCCAAATCGCAGACAGTGGGGAACCTCACTGGCGGTGATTTCTTCCTAGAACTTTAGAATAAACAGATTAATACAACACATGCACCTTTACATATACTACTAAGTATGTAAACTACAAGACTTTTTACATTTTAAGGACAAATTTTAACCAGTGGATTTTGGGAAACTTTTATGAGAGAGTGCATTAGCTACTTTGTTAGAAGCTCCTGAAATGTGTTGAATTTCAAAATAAAAATCTTGGAGAGCTAAACTCCATCAAAGCAGTTTTTTGTTGTTCCCCCTAGCAGTATGAAGCCACTTTAGCGCAGCCTGGTCGGTTTGTAGCTGGAACCGCTGTCCCCAAACGTATGGGCGTAGCTTTTTCAGGGCATACACAATGGCGTAGCATTTCTTTTCACTGATTGACCAGTGGCTTTCCCTTTCAGACAGTTTCTTGCTGAGAAACATGACAAGATGGAAGTTGTGATCCGGTCCTTCCTGCATGAGAACTGCTCCTATACCACGCTCAGATGCATCTGTGGTTACTAGGAATGGTTTGTCAAAGTCCGGGGCCCTTAGCACAGGGTCAGACATGAGCGCCACCTTAAGTTGGGTAAAGGCCTTTTGACACTCATCAGTCCACTTAACTGCATTTGGCTGGGTCTTTTTGGTCAGGTCCGTCAGTGGGGCAGCGATTTGGCTGTAGTGTGGTACAAATTGCCTGTAATACCCAGCCAAGCCTAAGAAGGATTGGACATGTTTCTTTGACTTTTGGACAGTCCACTTTTGGATAGCCTTCACCTTGGCCTGTAGGGGGTTTATGGTTCTTTGACCCACCTAGTGTCCCAGATAAGTCACTTTGTTTTGGCCTATTTGACACTTTTTGGCCTTAACAGTTAGTCCTGCCTGCCTGATGTGCTCAAAGACTTTTTTCAGGTGTTCTATGTGTTCGGGCCAGGAGTCAGAAAAAATGGCCACATCATCAAGGTAGGCAACTGCATATTCACCCAGTTCTGCTAGTAAACCATCTACCAGCCTCTGGAAGGTGGCGGGTGCATTTCGCAGCCCAAAAGGAAGTACATTAAATTTACACCCCCCCGCATGGGTGATGGATGCTGACCTTTCCTTGGCAGGTTCATCTAGTGGTACTTGCCAGTACCCCTTGGTTAAGTCTATTGTAGATATGAATTGGGCACGTTCCAACTTTTCCAATAGCTCATCGGTGCGTGGCATTGGATAGTTGTCTGGACAAGTTACCGCATTTAGTTTACGGTAGTCCACACAAAAGCGTATTTCCCCATCTGGTTTGGGTACCAGAACCACTGGAGATGCCCATGCACTGGTAGATGAGCGGATTATACCCACCTGTAGCAAGTTTTGGATTTTCCATTCTATTGCAGTTTGGGCATGAGGAGACACCCGGTAGGATGGGTTTCTAATTGGGTGAGCATTACCTGTGTTAATGGAGTGGTATGCCCGTTCAGTCCGTCCTGGGGTGGCTGAGAACAATGGGGCGAAGCTAGTGCACAGCTCCTTGATTTGTTGCCACTGCAGACGTTCTAGGGTTGTGGAGAGATTAACCTCTTCCACGTCACTGTCACTTTTTCTTTCATAGTAGACACCTTTAGGCCACTTAGCGTCATCTCCTCCCTGGGCTGTAAACTGACAAACCTGTAAGTCTCTGGAATAAAAGGGCTTGAAAGAATTAACATGGTACATTCTGGGCTTTATGGAGGAATTCAGAAATGCTATGAGGTAGTTAACAGCTCCCAGGTGCTCTTGGACCGTGAATGGCCCTTCCCATGATGCTTCCATCTTATGGGCCTCTTGCGCCTTTAAGACCATAACCTGGTCTCCTACTTTGAAGGAAAGTTCTCTGGTACATCTGTCATACCAGGCCTTTTGCTCTTCCTGAACATCCTTTAGGTTTTCTTTAGCAAGGGCTAAAGAGTGCCGGAGGGTGCTTTGTAGGTTGCTTACAAAGTCCGGAATGTTAGTCCCTGGAGAAGGCATAAACCCCTCCCATTGCTGCTTCACCAACTGTAATGGCCCCTTAACTTCGTGGCCATACACAAGTTCAAATGGTGAAAACCCTAAACTGGGATGTGGTACAGCCGTGTAGGCAAAAAGTAACTGCTGCAACACTAGGTCCCAGTCATTGGAGTGTTTATTGACGAATTTATGTATCATGGCCCCCAAAGTTCCATTAAACCTTTCCACCAGGCCATTGGTTTGATAGTGGTACGGGGTGGCAACCAAGTGGTTCACCCCATGAGTTTCCCACAATTTTTTCATGGTCCCTGCCAGGAAATTAGATCCTGAATCTGTAAAGATGTCGGAGGGCCAACCTACCCTGGCAAAAATGTCTGTTAGGGCCAGGCACACAGCTTTAGCCCTGGTGTTGCCTAGAGCTACTGCTTCTGGCCATTGGGTAGCAAAGTCCATGAAAGTCAGTACATATCGCTTTCCTCTGGGTGTCTTTTTTGGGAAAGGACCCAGAATATCCACAGCTACTCGCTGAAATGGGATCTCAATTATGGGGAGTGGCTGGAGAGGGGCCTTGACCCGGTCTTGGGGCTTCCCCACTTTTTGGCACACCTCACAAGACCGGACATACTTGGCAACGTCCTTGCCCATCCCCTCCCAGTGGAAGGACTTCCCCAACCAGTCTTTGGTTCTGTTCACCCCAGCATGGCCACTAGGATGATCATGGGCTAAGCTTAAGAGCTTTTCCCAGTACTTAGCTGGAACCCAACTGTTTTTGCGGATGCCAGTCTTCCTGGTGTCCACCAGAAAGAGTCTCCTTGTATAAAAGTCCTTGTTCTACAACAAACCGGGATCAATTAGAAGAGCTGAGAGGCAGTGGGGTGCTCTGTGCCGCTGCCCAAGCTTTCTGAAGGCTGTCGTCTGCTTTCTGCTCAGTCTGGAACTGTTCCCTTGAAGCTGGAGACACCAGTTCTTCCTTAGACTGTGGACTTGGGCTTGGACCCTCTGGAAGCAATGTAGGTGATGGGGTTGTTTTCGTTGCGGGTGAACCGCTCTCTGCTGGTGTACCAGGCTCTGGCTGAGCTTCTTGGGTGTGGTTGTCTGCTGCTTCGGCCAGTTTAGGCTCGCTGGCGCCCTCTGGCTTTGCAGTTGAAGGTTGGTTTTCAATTGCTGGCACTGGTGCTGGTTGCTTTTCCAGTTTCGGGTCTGGGACTGGAGTCACTATGGCTGTTTTAGTCGTTGGCAGGGGATCCGGGTCCACTATCTCGGTCTGGGTCTCTGGTAACACAGACGGGGCCTCTGTGGACGGCTCAGGAACAGGGATGGGTCGGGAAGCTTGCCTGGTTTGGCTGCGTGTAACCATTCCCATCCTCTTGGCCCACTTTACCTGGTTGGCCAAATCTTCCCCCAGCAGCATGGGGATGGAATAATTGTCATAAACTGCAAAATTCCTGACCAGCCTTTGTACTGGACAGGCAGTTCAGCTGTAGGCAAGTCTACAGCTTGTGACATGAAGGGGTAAATTGTCACTTGGGCCTCTGGATTGATGAATTTGGGGTCGACGAAGGATTGGTGGATAGCTGACACTTGTGCCCCTGTGTCTCTCCATGCGGTAACCTTCTTTCCGCCCACTCTCAAAATTTCCTTTCGCTCCAAGGGTATTTGAGAGGCATCTGGGCCTGGGGATCTTTGGTGTGATGGTGGTGTAATGAACGGCACTCGTTTGGGGTTCTTTGGGAAGTTGGCCTTTATATGTTCCAGTTCATTACATTTAAAGCATCGCCCAGCTGACTGGTCACTGGGCCGAGGTGGGTTACTGGAGACTGGTGAGGTGGGAGAATAGGGCATCTGTGGCTTCCCTTGGGTTGTAGGTGGGGTCTTGGGTTGCCCTCGGTTATAAGGTTTATTGTCGGTGTGCACCCTGGGGTATTCGCTCCCCTTGACAGTAGCTTTTTTTTTTTCTGCCACTTCCATCCATTTGGCTCCAATCTCCCCCGCCTCGGTTACCGTTTTGGGTTTCCCATCTAGGATGTACCTCTCTATTTCCTCAGGAACACCATCTAAGAACAGCTCCATTTATATCAGGAGGTGCAGCTCGTCCATATTGTTAAACTTTGTTCCTGATATTCAGGCCTCATAATTCTTTGCAATGTGGTAGGCGTGTCGGGGGAATGACACATCTGGTTTCCATTTTAGGGTTCTGAATCGCCGACGGGCATGCTCAGGTGTTATTCTCATTCTGTGTCTGGCCTTGGTTTGAAAAAGTTTATAATCATTCATGTTCTCCTTAGGCATTTCAGCTGCCACCTCTGCTAAAGGTCCACTAAGCTGTGGCCTCAGTTCTATCATGTACTGGTCTTCAGGGATGTTGTACCCAAGGCAGGCTCTTTCAAAATTTTCCAAGAAGGCCTCAGTGTCATCATCTGCCTTGTAGGTGGGAAATTTCTTGGGATGTAGAACAGTAACTGGAGAAGGGTTGTTAGGGTTGACTGGAGCATGCTGCCTAGCCTGTGCTAATTCCGGGGCCTGCCGGTGGGCCTCCCTCTGGAGTTCCAACTCTTTTTCTTGTATTTCCAGCTCTCTCCTGTGGGCAGCCTCTCTTTCTCTCAGCTCCATCTTTTGTAGTTTTTTTTCCATGTCTCGCCTGTGGTCTGAATCTTTGATTTGTTTCTCTGCACTCAGTTTTGCCCTGGAAGTCATGTTTCCTGCTTTTTTGGTTTTGGGGCGCCCTCTGCTGGTTTACTGCCTGAACTGCTGCTTCTTTATTGCCTCCTTCAGTTTGCCTAGCAACAGTGCCTTTTTTAACTTCTTCTACCTAATCTTTCGCGTTTAAATTAAAACAAAAGAAAACCCTTTGATATGCAAATGTGTTCTGCTGTTGTCTGTTGCTGACCACTTAAGCCTGCTTTGTTTAACAAAAGACCCTTGTTAAACCTTAATCTCTCTGCCTTCAGTGTACTCAGAAGGAAGAGAGAAAGAAAAAAAACCCTGCAGACTTGCTTTTAACCCCCCCGCCCCTTTTCTCTGCTTATAAGCAGCTAGCAGAGAAAAAAGAAAAATAATAATCTTACTAGCTTTTGGATTCTTATCCCACTTCTGCCACCATGTCATAGTATAATTCCCAATTCTGAACCTTAGCATCCAAAATATGGATACTAGCATGAATTCCCCTAAGCTTAATTACCAGCTTAGATCCTATAGTGCTGCCACCAATCAGGACTTAAGAGTAGAGTGCCTGATAAACTTTGGTCTCCCCCAAAACCTTCCCTGGGGACCCCCAAGACCCAAATTCCTTGAGTCTCACAACAAAGGGGAATAAACCATTTCCCTTCCCCCTCCTCCCCTCCAGGTGTTCCCTCCCTGGGCTCCTGGAGAGATATACAGATTCAAGCTCTGTGAATCTAAACAAAGGGATTCCCTCTTCTCCTTTCTTCCTCCCAGATCTTTCCCGCCCTGGGTACACTAGGAGATCATCGTGATTCAAACTCCTTGAATCACAACACAGAGAAATCAGGTGGGTTCCCCCCCTTTCTCTTTCCCTCCCTTCTCCTTCCCTGTTAAGTACAGACTCAATTCCCTTGAGACTCAACAAGGGGAAAAAATCAGACAGGTCTTAAAAGCAAAACTTTTAATAAAAGAAAAAAAAGAATAAAGAAAATGACTGTAAATTCAAGATGGAATATTACAGGGTCTGTCAGCTTATAGAAACTGGAGAAAAAAGCCTCCTCCAGCAAAAATACAATTTAAAATACTTTTAGCCAAATACACATTAGACCCCTACCAGCCAGATACACATTTGCAAACAAAACAAAAACAATCAAAAAGACTAAACTGCCTTTCTACCTTTTGTACTTACTAAATTGGAATAGAAGATTAGAGAGCCTGTAGGTACATGTGGTCACTCTCAGAGCCCAGAGAGAACAAAGCAAAACCCCCAAAACACAAACAAAGGCTTCCCTCCACCGAGATTTGGAAATATCTTGTCTCCTGATTGGTCCCCTGGTCAGGTGTTTGGTTCCCTGTTTGTTAACCCTTTACAGGTAAAAGAGACATTAACCCTTAACTATCTGTTTATGACAGGAGCTGACAAATTTTGGACAAACATCTATCTTGTCAAGGTTTGAGCAAAGATGTGTGTGTGTGTCTAAAGAGAAGGATAAGGTGGAGGACCAATTTAAGGGAGATTTCTAATGTTGCCTTCTGGCAGGAGTTCAATGTAGCACTAGTAGATGGGTTCACCCTTTATCTTATCCCAAACCCAAGCAGAAGGCTGGGAATGAGTGGGCCACCACTTACAGTGAAAGGTAAACATTGTATTGGATTTATTATGAAGCATAGATTTAAAGCATCGCCCTTTGGGCCTCTTTGTGCAAGGGGGAGGGATCATTCAGCTGGGGACAAATCCAAAGGGCCATGGGCCATGGTGATTCCATGAGGTGAGGAAAGAAGAGTGACTAGACAGATTATAGAAAGAACTGCATGAGACAAAATTTCTGTTGAGTAACAAAGTTTCAGGTTTTATCTTTAACAGCAGCTGAGGCCATCCCTTTATGAAAGAATTAATGTGGAGTCTGTTTCACTAGCCTACAGTTGTAGCATCAGGCAGCTTTTTGTAAGAATTTATTATCCTGTTAAGATTCTGTGCACATCCGTTTCAGAGACTCATTTTCATTCATTAATCTAAAATGTTTTGAACCTTCAAATCCCTCCTCCAATCACTCCTTTGCCGAGATGCCTGCAAAAAACTTGACAACAGGCTGCTAGTGTGCAGAGACCATTGCCTAAGATGTTGACCGATACCATCTCACTGTTTGCTTGTACTCCCTTATCTGTCTATATCCATGGCTTGTCTCTTGTCTATTTAGATTGTAGTCCCCTTAGGGCAGGGATTGTCCCTTTGTTCTGTGGTTGTACACCACCAAGGACATTGGGGTCCTGGTCTATGACTGGAGATCCTCTGTACCATGATTATGCAGACAAACAAAAACAAATAATAATAATATATTTAAAAGACACCTTCTACCATTACTTTCTAGAATTACAGAACACTTTCAGCGAAACTTCATTTCACTGAAATATGCTATTTCATGAAAGCTGAAACATTTTGTGGAGACACAGGCATTTCAGCTAAGTTTTTGACAGGAAGGGATGTGGGGTGAGGAAGCAAGAAACGCTCTTGTGCTCGATAGCATGGTTGCTCAGGACCTGGCCTGAGATTTTTGGAGATCAAAGTTCAATTTTGTGCCTGATTCACTGTGATCTAGGATAAAATACTCTGCTCTGAATCAGGCAGAGAAATTATTTAAAGTTGGGACTCCTACATCCCAAGCTTGTTCCCTAACTGCCAGGCCAATCACCAGGCTTTGGACCAACCCTGAACATTTCCACCCAATATCATGTTCACAAAAACATTTGAAAGCTTTTGTTTTCATTCCAATGCAGAACCAAAACAAATTTGGCAGCCTCAAAAGTTGCCATGAAATGAAATTGCCATCCTCCAGTCAGCTGTATTTTCGTATGCATCTCTGACAAGTGTTCATTTCTTTTCATTTTACAATTTAAAAATATGCAGTGTTAAAGAAAACCCTCAGTGCTACAGAAAATACACAAAAAGGTACACAAAACCACACCAAATAGACTATCAGTATTAAACCAGCACTTCTGCTGCTAATGTGATGCTGTAGTTAAATGAATGTTTGCTTCCACCCCCTCCTCCGCTTCATTTTAGTGATTTTCTAAGAGGCTATATCTTTATAATCATTCTGTAGGTTAGCTGGAATAGCAGATCCTTACTGCACATAAGGTACATTTTGAACCTGCTTATAAAGACATGTAAAAGTGAACCCTGCTAGGAACTCCACTGTTCATGCTGAGGTTTAAACACTGGAATTGGGTTCCCAGTGGATTTTCACTTTCACAAGTACTTAATGCAGCTTTAGGTGTCCCTAGGGCAATCTGAACTGGCCACTGAATATCTTTTTTAAGGGGAGTGAACAATGGCTTAGTTCCACCTCTCTTGAAATACAGGATTCATGTTTTTCTCTCTTAAAATTTAGTGTTCCTGGAGGCAGTCAGTAGCATTAGAGAATGAGACTGTATTTATCCATCCCAAGGCTAGGTACAGTGTAGGTGAGGGCAATCCAAGCTTCCCCATGGTGCTTTGTCAAAGCTTTTTAACCCTAAGCTGAAAGGATAACCACTCTGGAGTATGATTACAATTGAACCTCCAGGCCTATTAAAAAGTTGGGTCTTTAAATTGGCAAAAGCTTTTGATTATAGGAAATTCTTTGTTACTTTTTATGATGTGCATCTCTATACTAGGGGCTACAGTGAGAAAAATGAACAGATTTAACCTCAAACCAATTCTCAGATTGGAACTCAGATCTCTGGAGATTTTCTTTTCTTGAAAAACAGTGTGATTTTATTTTTCACTAGAAAATGTGATAAAACATACCTGCTGGGAATAAAAAACAGTGACACTAAATAGATCATTTCTAAAAGAATGAAAAACAAGGTGTGTATCAGATAAGAACAATACAAAATGAAAGTATTTAGATGAAAAACATTTTTGTTCTTGTAACATTAAAAGCCAAAAGTCTTTGTGCAGATTTAAGGATTGTGATGAATATGTTAACTCATTAACGACTAGAGGCTCAGTCCTGTTGAGCGCCCTCAACTCCTATTGACCTCACTAGATGTTGAAGGCTCTCAGCACTTAGCATGATCTGGTCTAACTAAATACTAACAGCATGACAAAGAAAGGGATTTATTATTAATTATTATTATTAATTATTATTATTATTATTATCTTGATAATTTTAAAGGATATTTGTAAAATCTTTTTTTTATGAAAACCACAAAAATCTGCATATCTATAGAGTACAATATTTCATTAAGTATTCAAATGGCATTTCAATATTTAAACAAAATCTATAGGCTAATTTCATTATTGTCACAAGCAGAATATTATATTACCTGGAAAGTGTTCAATAAGATTGATTTGTGTTGCTCTCTAAAATATAGTCTCCACTGACCACTTGCCAGGTTGGGTTACAAGATCCTTTCAAACCACAAACTGTGCTGTGGTCTTTACAGTGCATTGCCTGGAATGTTCAGACTGTGCTTTGAAACATTACAAAATATCAATGACCATCTCACATCCTCTAACTAGCTAGGCAGAGGCCCTTTTCTGAAGATCTTTTGAAGTAGCTATTAGTGTAAATCAAAGGTTTAGTGTATTCTTATTTTTTTCTTTGCCTATCTAGAATATTCATAAATGATACGTACACTTTTGCATCCCACTTTAACCTCCCCTCCTGACAAACCTTGAAGTGCTATAATTTAATCTCTTCTGCAATATTTTTTAATGAACCCCATCGATACTATTCATAATTAATGAAATGAAGGGTGATTCCTGGATGAACTAAGTTTTAGTCCCCACTGCTAATCGATACTTCTGACCATGTCTGTTTCATTATTGACAACATCTACCCGCATTTACTCTTATAATTAAGTTATAGTTCAACTCCTAACTTTTCTTGAGTGTTTGAAATGGCCGTATGGTGTTCTTAATTTCAGTTGCTGTTTCATCTCTCTCAGTAGGTGCCTATTTTATTGTTAAAGGTCAGACTCATTTGTCTGCTCCAACAAAGGCAGACCTTAAAGTTGGCTGTGGTTTTGACAGACAGCGGTCCCTATAAGTGATGGCCTTAAGGACAGACCTGGCACTGAGAGACAGTCACCACAGCAAAGGAAATAACAGATAACAAATCATGCCACTATTTTTCCTCCTGGCGTGATTGACGACATCACAGCGGGTGTAACTTTTCAATGTCTCCAGATTAAAACCTCTCAAACAAATGAGTTCTTAAAATATTGTCCGGGGGCATCAAAGGGAGCTGCTGGACTCAAATGCATTTTTTAAAACTGGTATTATATTAAAAAAAAGCAAAGTGCATAATTTAAGACTGCTGAGTGCAATTATCTAATTGTCAGAGGTCTTTCAACTCTTATGGGACAAAGCTCTGCCATAGATCAAGAGGCTATTGTATTATAAATGTAAATATTTGTGCAATAAAGACAAACTATATGAAGCAACACTTTTAGAGGGAAATAACACATTTGTCAATATACAAGTCTCGCTTTGTTACAAATGACAGGAAAATGGCAAACTTTTGGGGTGTGGCCTATTTGTTAAATTCTCTAAGCAAATTAAAAAAACGGTGACTCTAATGGAGACAGCATTTGTATATATTGTATAGTCTATGCAGAATGCAAAAGAAGGAGAGAGAGTAAAAACTTTCATGTTCCATATTTAAAAGTATTGATTGGAATCCTAATATTGTCTTGTTTCTTAAAATAAATCTGCAAGTAGCAAGTTGTTTGTGGCCAGAATAAAAGTGCCATACTTTCTCATAATGGCATTCACAATTACAGTAAAAAAAAGGGCATTCCAAGCTCCTCCCCAGTTAGGCTGGTCAGCGGCTCCCCTATAGGGTTGCCAACTTTCTAATGGCAAAAAAATGAACACCCTAGCCCCACCCCTTCTCTGCCCCTACCCAAGGCTCCTCCCCTCATTCACTACATCCCCCCTCCTTTGGTGGCTTGCTCTCCCCCATCCTCACTCACTTTCACTGGGATGGGGCAGGAGCTTGGGAGGGGGTGAGGGCTCTGGCTGGGGGTGCGGGATCTGGGGTGGGGCTGGGGATGAGAGGTTTGGGGTGCAGGAGGGGGCTCCAGGCTGGGGGTGGGGCTGACAGAGTTGGAGAGCAGGAGGGGCTGTGGGCTGTGGCAGGGGGTTGTGGTGCAGGAGGGGGTGAGGACTCTGGGGTGGGGTTGTGGATGAGGGGTTCAGGTGTGTGCGGGGCTCTGGGCTGGGGCAGGGGGTTGGGGTGCAGGGGGGGCAGAGTGAGAGCTCTGGGCTGGTGGTGTGGGATCTCGGGTGGGGCGAGGGATGAGGGACTGGGGGTTCAGGAGGGGGGGTCCAGGTTTTGGGAGGCGCTCAGCATCGGGGTGGGGGTTGGGGTGTGGGGTGTGTGTGAGGACTCTGGGCTGGGGGTGAGGGCTCTGGGGTGGGGCCAGGGATGAGCGGTTTGAGGTGCAGGAGTGGGTTCCAGGTTTCGGGGGGCTCAAGGCTGGGGCAGGGGTTGGAGTGCAGGAGGGGGTGAGGATTCTAGGCTGGGGTCAGGGATGAGGGGCTGGGGGTGCAGGAGGGGCCGCCAGGTTTTGGGGGCATTCAGGGCTTGGAGTGGGGTGTGGGGTGTGTGTGAGGGCTCTGGGCTGGGGGTGAGGACTCTGGGCTGGGGCTGGGGATGAGGGCTTTGGGGTGCAGGAGTGGGCTCCAGGTGGGGGGATCTCAGGACTGGGGCAGGGGGTTGGGGCTCTGGGTTGGGGCATGGGCTTACCTCTGGTGGCTCCCGGTCAGTGGCACAGCAGGAGGGTTAAGGCAGGCTGTCTGCCTGTGCTGACACCACTTTGCACATGCCCCAGAAGTGGCCAGCAGGTCCGACACTACTAGGAATGGGGGCGGGGGGGCAGGAAGAATGCTCCTTGCACTGCTCTCACCCACCGCAGGCATCACCCCCCAGCTCCCATTGACTGGGAACTGGCCAAAGGGAGTGCTGTGCTGATGCTCAGGGCAGGGGCAGTACGTAGAACCCTGTGGCCTCCTGTCTAGGAGCTGGACTTCCTGGTCACTTCTGGGGTGCAGCGTGGTGCCTGAGGATAGGTAGGGACTGGCCTGCCTTAGTGCTGCAGCACTGTTGACACAATCTTTAATGGCACGGCTGACAGTGCTGATTGGCGCCACCAGGGTCCCTTTTTGACTGGGTGTTCCAGTCCAAAACCAGACACCTGGTCACCCTACTTCTCTATAGTAATGAGTGTGTCTGAGGCGCTCGTTATGTTTTTTGATAAAAGTCTGTCATGCTTTGCCTTTGAAATCTAGACTTCCAATTTCTTTACTGGAACAATAGTAACTGAGATTAACATTGTGTGAGAAATGAAAATATTTGTGGCTGAAACTGCTGGATACATATGCAGGATGTCCAATAAATGCAAAAGAATTGCATTACACACAAGCACCCATGGTATGACAGAAAAGAACTGAACAGAAAATGTTTATATGAAACAGGTGAAAGGGTTAGAGCTTTTCATGGCATGCATCACTACTCCCGCTGAAGTGAAAGATATATCAGTGTTTATGATTGAGCTCAGTCATAGCCTAGTAGCTGTTTCAAGTTGAAATCCCAGCTTGTGGTATGCCTCAGTTCACTGAGAGGAATGTGTACATGTGTATATGCACATACATTCACCAAAACATGTGCACACACACACACACTCCCAATGATGAAAACTTTGTTAAACATCAGTTAAAGTTGCTTTAGCACCAAATCCACCTACTCAAACCTTGAAATCAGGGACATAAACAGTTAAGGGAAGTTAGTTCTTTACTATACCTTAGCACTCACATATTCCATTAGCCCTTGTCACTGACAAACTCTACACCCTCATAAAGAACTGAGTTCCATCTCTCACATATAAATACGTGCAATACACACACACATCCAGTTCTCACTGTCATGGTAAACCATAGTTCTGATTGCAGCAAATTAACTTATCTATTGTAGAAACAGGCCAGATGGTTAGGTGTATGATGGAGGTGTATTAGAGGAGAAAATATGAGGTTAGAGCACCGAAAGAATCCTGCAGGCTAGGGAGAGCTCTCCCTCCAATTTCCAAAGTATATGGCTCAAAAATCATAAGAAACAACAGGGGACTATACCTGCCATCCCCAGTTCCCACTTAAGCTCCCTTTTCGCACTATTGTAACCTCCTTCCTTATCACCAACACTTTCTTGCTTCTCCCATCTTTCTATATCACATATATGTCTATAATGTGCAAACAGAGTAAAGTCCACTCCAGTCATACATAAACTTGGTGCTTTAAAAGAGCCAGTTTCACAAAGCTGAAAATAATTATGAGCCAAATCTGCTGAAAGGAATAATTTAATCAGAAAAATGTGAATGATAATTGGGAATAGTTTAAGAACGTTTTACTAGGTGCTCAAAAGCCAAAATCAAGGAAGAAGGTCATATTGGTAAAAAAACAAAAAACAAAACAACAACAACAGACCTGCCTTAGAGGGGAAGTGAAGGCAACTATAAAAATAAAATAATAAAATTAGTATAACAAATGGGAAAGAAGGGGGAAGTTGATACTAATAAATATAAATCAGAAGTTAGGAATTGTAGAAAATTTATAATGGAAGCAAAGGGCACAAGGAGAAAACTATGACCAGCAGAGTTTTAAAGTATATTGGGAACAAAAGGAATTCTAAAAATGGTATTAGTTCATTATTAGATGGAAATAGTGAAATTATAAATAATAATACAAAAAATGGCAGAAGTGTTCAATACATATTTCTGTTCTATATTTGGAAAAAAGACCCAAATGATATAGTCAAATGATATGATGATAACACTTTCTATTTCACTAGTATCTCAGGAGGATGTTAAACAGGAGCTACTAAAGTTAGACATTTTTAAATTAGCAGCTCTGGATAATTTGCATCTAACAATATTAAAAGACCTTTCTTAGGACCTCGCTGGACCGCTAAAGTTGATTTTACAATATTTCTTAGAACACTGGGCAAGTTCCAGATGTCTGGAAGAAAGCTAAGGGTAAATGAGATGACCCAGGTATTTATAGGTGTATCAATCTGATATTCATCCTGGGCAAGATAAGGCAGTGGTGGATATGAGACTCAATGAATAAAGAATTAAAGACGGGTAATGTACTTAATGACAATCAACAAGGTTTTTACAGAAAACAGAGTGTCAAACTAACTTGATATCTTTTTTGATGAGATTATGAGTTAGGTTGAGAAGGTAATAGTGTTGATATAACATACTTAGCCTATGGCTACACTAGAGAGCTTGACTTGACTTGACTTGACTTGACTTGACTTGACTTGACATGACTTGAAGGCTGGAAGTTGAAACTAGACAAATTCAGATAGGAAATAAGGCATACATTTTTAACAGTGAGAGTAATTAACAGCTGGAACAATTTTTCAATGATCGTGGTGGAATCTCCTGTTGATAACTTTTCAATTAAGATTGATGTTTTTCTAAAAGAACTACTCTAGGAATTATTTTGGGGAAATCCTATGGGCTGTGTTCTACAGGAGCTCAGACTAGATGATTACAGTGGCTCCTTCTGGCCTTGGAATTTACGAATCTATATTCCTTTTAATACTGCACCCCCTTATTAATGATTACACAATGTGATGGAAGTGCTTCCCTTCACAGCCAGCTGTCTTGACCCAGTGAACCATGGAGCCCCTGGTGGAAACTACAAGGGAAGCTGTCTTAACAACACCACTGGTAGCTTGGCTCTGGAGACAGCACAACTGCTCAGACAACGTCTCCTAATGCTAAACAACCTGTAGTTCTGTCCATACTGTTATACAAAGTTCAGTGTTAAGGGAGCTGTGTGAGTAGTTGGAGAGTTTGCTTTCTGCCTTGTCTCTGATTACCGTCAATTCTTGAGATGGAGGAACCAGGCATTGGAGTTGGGCTGAAAGAAGGGACTGCGTGCATGCCGTTTGTGACCACCTATGTTTCAGGGCTGGTGTATGTGTTTAAATAAACCAAGTTATACTTAGAATGTACCAGGACACCGCAACACTGATTTCTCTTTAACATGGAAGCTGAACTTCAGTGCCCTGAATATCTGCTACCATTCAGCTGTGAAACAATATTGCAAAGTCAGAAATGAGGGAATTTCCAAGGACAGAAAGATGTACGATGTAGGCAAGTCTCATGCAGGTAGGTCACTTCTGACTACATATATGAGCTGTCTTCCATGGGTATTCTAACAAGTGTAGGGAATGTATTACTCTCATAAAATTTGCTATTGATACTCAAACAGGAATATGGATAATACATGGTTTCTAAGCTAAAACCTTCAATTTTTTTCAAACTGTTTCCCGTTATTTTGATCTTAAATTGAGCACAGGCATGTTATATATGCACCTCTAACCTAACACACTTTTAAGAAGACAGCAGTTATCTAGGCAATGCAATATTTTGTGCCAATGTTACTGTTGCCTTCTCAACTCCATGGATCATTGAACTTTTAGGTGTGCACATGTGAAGTCAGAATTTATTTAATTCTGGGAGATGCTAAGACCCTCAACTTCCAGTGACTTGAGTGGGAGTTAATAGCATTCAGTACCTCATGGTACTGGGCCTTTAATGAGCAGTATCTCATCCAAACAATTAAAGCCGGAAGCTCCGTCCCCAATAGTCATACACTAAAATGCAAAAAAGGGCAATACAATCCATTCTATTTGCAAATATTTTTAATTTTTTTTAAACTAGGTTTTATTTTTACACTATTAAAATAGCCATCAACTACTGCAAGAAATAACAGTTGACAAGAACTCATAATCCTACAGAAGCCAGAGATACTTCAAAATGAGTTTTCTCAGGAATAGCGTAATATTCTTATATGAATAAATAATGATTCGTGTAAAACACAAGAGATTATGTTGTTTTGCATTATACAACTAAAGCTGTCTTCACAAAATTGTAATCCTATACAGTTTATGGTAATTTCCCATAAATTACAATGGTATATTGGAAGCTTGTTAATAATTAAAAATCTTTTACTTTTTTCAACTCACAAATAAGGATTAGAGTAAATAGTTTCCAGTCTTCATCTGACATGACATGACATGACATCTAACCAATACAGGCATCACAAAATAAATAATTTATGAAAAAATTTATTTAAAGAGCTGTAATTTACCTTGCATTTACCATATGCCAGTCATCCAAGTATCAATATAAAATATTCATTAGAGAAACTCATTAAAACAAACTTCTACACAATGAGGTGACAAACCAACAAAAACATCAATCACAGAAAAGCTTGAAGTTATTATTAGTGCATATAGATAACTAATATTTCAAAGTAGAAAATTATGAATATTTTTGCTCTAGCCCTGGGATGACCATAGAGGCACAATGGAATGTTTGGTAAAGGTATAACAAAGACAGACCCAAACTTCTTTTCACTCATTTTCATTATAGTTAAAAAAAACCAAACCAGTGACAGCACACAGAGATCTATTTTATTAATGATGAATAAACATGATGTAATAATTAATGGGAAATCTATAGCTAATCTTAGAGGAAGAATAACTAGGCATGTAATGATGTTTAAGTCTGGCATAGAGGAACTTTGTGCAGCTGTCCCTGCCTGCCTGCAATGCAAGCAGAGCAATCATCTATAACATCAAAAGTTCTAGACTGATGGGAGGATACTAAGAATCCAAACTGAGCAATTTTTTTCTAAAACACAAGGAATATTTGATATTTCCTAACATAGTATGACACAGCTTTTACTTCAGACTAGATAGAACACATATATGGATAGAGCATCTGGTATACTGTAAACTTTTAATATCAACTAGTCAAAAACACCTATACTCTGTGAAATTTCTTTAATGTAAGCAAATATCAGAACTTCTGATTTGAATTCAGAAAAGGTAGCATGCCAAAGCAATACATTTATGGGATTCACATAAGAAACAGTGGAACTCACTGGCTTTCCATATATAGACTCTTTCACTTATTCATTAGGAAGTTCTGTTAAATATCTGTTTCACATCGGCAGTATTTCTATTACACTGTTGATCTGTGATTAAATGTTCTAATAAAATTAACTGGCTTTGCTGCAAACAGAACATCTGGAGTTATGTTTAATTTCATGTCAAACATATACAGGAAACACCTGTCTAGGTGAAGTAATTTAAAAAAAAATGACATTAATCCATCTGTTGTGGAAATGTATGTCACAGTTGTCACATTAAAAAGCAAACACAGAAACCTTAAATTACTTTGGAACGTAAGCCTTCTAAAATTAACAAAAAATTCATTTATCCAAATGTTATCGTGACAGTCTTATTTCATACTAACTAAGATCCCTTTCTTTTCTTCAGACTAAGAATGTCTTTCAATTACTGCACTGTAAAATTTCCAGATGTGAAATTAGTCTACATAATTAGAAGATTAAAAGCATTGAAGTGAGTCTTCCTAAGCACCTGTACCAAAATAATACCATATCAGTTCTAAGGATATGTGAAAAACAGCACACAAAAACAAAAGAAAATGTGCAAAGTATTTAAAAACAGAATGCTCACAAGTCCATATGAGAAGCAGAGTGTATTCTGAAGAAGCATTAGCTGTAAAGAATTTGTATGATGTATGAAAGAAGCATTCATGCTTTGCAATCTATTTACTGCATTTCATTTTTCCAAGAGATTAGTAAAGTGTGTACATTGGGTGAGAAATTTGTGGGCCTGCCCGTATCATTCACTGATGTAGAGTCTGATAGACAGTTTCAGCAGAACAATCAAAGCCAAGCTGAGAACCTATGCAGACAAGTCTGAAGGAGAATGGGATGAATAATTGTAGCAACTGCTGTTTGATATCAAGAGGTTTCAGAAGAATCCACTGGGATTATACCTTTCATGCTCATGTTTGTATGAGGACAAGAAGACTCCTTGCCCTCATGAGGAACAAGCAG
This sequence comes from Gopherus evgoodei, assembly GCF_007399415.2. Lineage (NCBI taxonomy): Eukaryota > Metazoa > Chordata > Testudines > Testudinidae > Gopherus > Gopherus evgoodei. The sequence goes on along the minus strand of NC_044323.1, from coordinate 241,838,260 downwards.
AAAAGCAAGCTGGGAGCATCACAGGAGTCAGCAGTACAATATGTGCTCGACTACCACAAGAGAGTAGGAGAGTTTATCGCCTTAGCGCATTATAATAACCTTGCTAAAACACATCAAAAACAGAAAACCTGGTATGATTGACAAGCTAAGGCTTAGACATATGAGGTGGGGCAAAAAGGTTATAGTTCTGATCCCTGTTTGGCAGGAAAACTGTAAACAGTCTGAGAGGGACCATTTAACAGTATTAGAGAGGTCAACAATATTATCTACATCATGGAGTTTCCAGAGAGGAAGTGGAAGCATAGACTCTACAATGTAAACACTAGCAAGCTGTAGTGTGATCAGGCTAGATCACAATCTGTGGAGAGGCAGAGGTTGGGGACATATAATTCATAATGGATTTACTAGGGAAGGCAAACAAGAAATGTTGGTAAAGTGGGTGGTTTTTTAATTGCAAGTTACATTTATGCAGAAGGTTCATATGATAGCCGTGCAGATTCTGTCACTGATGTGTTTTCAGACAAGACATTGCACAACTCAGCTATAAATCCTCAAGTAGAGCCTGGCTCTTCAGCAGTACAATTATAAAGGAGCAACAATAGTATAAAAAGGAAATAATTAAATACAGACTGTGAGCTGGATCTAAGGTCTGACATTCCCAAGCAGTGTAACCACTGCTGACTTCTTACAGGAAGTGAGATGTCACAGGAAAAGTCATTGAGTGTCATTTGAGGAAGAAACTAAGGATACTGAATCCTTCTTGTTATGCAGATGTCGAAGAGTGGCCATGGAAACAACATGTGGAAAAACAATGGCCATGGGAAAGCAAAAATATTTAAATAAATTAAAAAAGTACCAATCTGTTTGGAAGAGTTCCACCTGAACTTCTGAAAAGATGGGACCAAAATTCTGATGTTGGAGGACTGTAGAGGGATTCTTGATGAGGCATCACTGGATTAATAATACTTTTATATACACCATTAAGAGTAAACTTTCCAGCCTGAAACAGAGCCTGACTCCATCCCTTGCTCTTTTTTATGCTACCTTTTAAAGTGTTATAATTTTTGGTGGTTCTCATCCAGGAGATATGTTGCCTGGGCAATCTGCAGCCACCGTTAATGAGGGATGTCCTGTGCAATGTTTTAAATTGTGCCTTAAATACAATAGGTCTAGAATGCATCCTGTTTCTTTGGTTCTAGGGAGAGCCGCAGCTGAAGGCCTTAGAAAACAGCCTACCCCAGCCTCAATAATTTTATCCCGCAGACAACATTTTTATCAGTCACAACATCCCCATTGATCACAGCAGAGTACAGAGAAAGAACTAGTCTCTGAGATACCTTGGCCCGGCCCACTGAGGCTTCAAACATAGAACCAGGACATAGAAATAGAAATGGGACAGATTTTATTTAGTGTTGTGTATTCGCTAAGTCAAGCAATAGTGTTCTCAGTGGCCAAGTGGAGCTCTCAGAGCTCACCTCTGAATTTAGTTAGTGGGCACTTCTCAACAATGTGTATCACTGTTTGATCTGCACCACAGTGGTAGCTTGGATTGCCTCAAAGACCCCAATGGTACTGGTTGGCTGCACAAAGGCCTTGCCCAGCTGGAAGTGGTTAAGAAGGGCCCACTGACGACGTGGCAGGTCGAAGCAGGGCGAATGACAGTAGGGTCTGTGATGAGGAACTGATTAGTGACTGATATTAAGCACTAGTCTTCCTGCCACAGGGACTCAGTTGTCACATCTTGGCATGGCAGCCTCAACCACAGTGGGTGTTGTGATGACAGACATGTAGCTCGTGGGCTAAACAGGTCATTGAATAAGAGCAAGCTTGGGTTGGCACAAACCTTCTCAAGCAGCTTGCCAACTGCATTCTTTCTCCCGATGTAACAGGAAGCAATATGGCTCAGAACTAGAAGCCACAGAAGATGACTTGATCAGAGAGTTCCTGTGATGATGCACATTACTGAGTTCAGTTGCACATCAACAAGTTTGGTGCGTGCCGCCCAACTCTATACGGGCACACAGTAGTCTGCTATTGAGTATGAGATGGCAATGGCTGAGGTCCTTAAGGTTGGAGCATCTGTTACCCATGAAAAAACTGCCAGTTTGTTGAGAAGGTTGTTGCATGTCTTGACCTTTGCTGCTATTTTGCTCAGGTGGCTTTTGTATGTCAGTGTTCGGTCAAGGATCACGCCTACATAAACTGGGTATCCTTCACGCATCAGCCTCGGGCCATTCATTATGATTTTTAGTTCCCTCTTAGCATTCTCATGGTGGAGGAGGAATGAGTTAGAGACTGTTGTGCTGGTGCTAGGCTGAAGGTGCCATGTCTTGCACTAGTTGGTTAGCTTTGCAACGTTGTCACTCAGAGTCTTCTCTGGCTCAGAAAGTCAGAGCCTGTAGCTCGCAGCAGATGTCATCTGCATAGATGAATTTCCATGGCTGGGTTGGTGACAGGTTATTGACGTACAGGTTGAAAAAGGTTGGGTAGAACAGACCCCTGGGGTAACCCGTTCATCTGTTTTTTTTTCCAAACGCTTGTTTTCTAGCCCACATGCACCCTGAACTCTCTATCTCAGAGTAGCTGTTCAATGGCATCAATAACCCATGGTGGGAGCAGTCTTGATATTTTAACAAGTAGAACTGTGTGCCTAAATATTGTTAAATATACACTGCAGTGAGGTTGTAATATACACTGTAACACACAGAGGTGTGAGGTTGAGGAAAATAGGGCTGTTTTCAAGTTTCTTTGAAAACAGTTTTGGATGAATATGGTTAGTGCAAGTACTTGGTCACATGTGCTTTGACCTTATTGAAAGCCTTCTTACTCAAAATTCAAGATGTTCTCCGCCTCTGGAGAACACTGGACAGAGAAATTGGACAGAGCACTTGCCAAGCTCTCTTAGGAAAAATGTGGCAGCTGCTTTCTGAACCAACTGAAGCTTCTCTTTGGCCTTCCCATTCAGTCTGAGGTAGTTAACACTGCAATAGAATAGCCTTGAGGTGGCAAGAAATTAGCCATTCAAAAGAATTATTCAATAATTCAAAGTTTCTCAAATGCCCAAAGATGGTCTAGGGCCTCCTATCATTGCTGGTTTAGAAGGGCAAAGACTTCCTCCGATGGCCATATTGTCTCAGGAAGTATAGGATAAGTTCTGTATTTGTGGTTCCTTAACCTAGTGGGTTTTACCATCCAGTTCTAAGCCTCAAACCCCTAATTATGCGTATGAAGGCCCAGCCCTTCTGAGTGGACAGTTCAAAGCACTCAGGAAACTGTAAACAAGCAAAATGTATTTGTAAAAATAGACCTAATCAAAGCCTCTACATTTAAGCTACATAAACATTTCTAAGATTATCTTGAATGGAATTAGAGGAGGGTTATGGTCTTTGGCCTCTGCATTGCCCTAAGGGCATTTACCATGGTTATAAAGTCCTGTCATTTGTTCTTAGTCATTTTTACTTTGATAATCTTTACCTACTTACACAATATCTTGATTTCAACCAATTTAGAAGGGTTTCTAAAGCTGCATCTTTCAGCCACAGTACTGTAAAGGCTTTAGATCTTTTAGTAAACTTGTATTCAAATTCCTTCTCACTAGGTTTTCTAAGATTCACTGTAAATGCTATAGTGCAAACTATGCTCAGTCCTTGCTCCAAGAAGGAACCCATAACAAGTATTTTTTCCAAGAGGTGATGCCTGCTCCATCAACAATAAACTTTAGCAGAGCAAAATTTCTCCAGTAGCTCCCTGCATTTCCGTGGTGATTAAGTATCTTATGGATATCCAGAAGCGTTTACTAAATGCTATTATTTGAACTCCACTCATTTTCTTAGATTTACCCTCTCCAGAAAACCTGGAGAACATGTTGCAGAAAGATGCCAGGGAGCCTTCTTTGGTTAAAAAATTAGTTGGTAATGGGACCTGCTACAGATGGATTAAGCATAAAAAAACCACTGTTCTTTTCAATCTGCAAAGTTCTCAACGATTTACTGCTACCCAGAGCAGCAATATACAGTACCATAGTCCTAATTGACCAATCTAAGGTGGAGAAAAAGGGAAAACTAGGTCAAAAGACTGCCAAATTCCTGATTTCAGCTTGGTACAGTACAACAGATCATACAAAAGTGTTTATAGACACTTAGTTGCCTAGAAAATATATAATCTTGCCAACACTTTCATTCATAATCTTGCTTTGTTTAGCTGAAGGTAAGCTTCTATTTGCTATAAAAGAACGTCCTTAAAGATCTCATCTCATGTGTGTGAAGGCCTGTAAGGATCTCTCCTAATTCTATAAAGCCTAACTGGATATCATCTGCTATAGACTGCTTTGAGACACAGATTTTACTCTTAATTACTTTCAGCTAATATTTTCCCATGTTTTTGAAAAACACACATTTTATGTATATGTTTTAATGTATAGAAAAGAAGCATGTTGCCTTGCTGAGTAAGATCATTTGGATTTCAATCCTGCAAACACACATTTGCTTTAAGTTAAGCATGTGTATAGATATTCAGAAGATGGGATCTTGTAAGCTCCTCAGGGCAGGGAATCAAGCTTTAGCTGTCCATATAAAGGCATTGTCACAGGGTAGCTGGTCCCTGTCAGTAGGCTAAACCTCATGCCGCTGGGTGGGAGCAGAGTGCCCAATAAAAGAGGGCTGTGGTGCACTTAGACCTTTAAAGAATAACTAGTAGGCAGCTGGAGAGGAAGGGCTAAGACAGGCTAAGACTTAGGGGAGGGAGAGCCATACTGGAGAGGAGCTAGCTCCTGTGATTGGTCTCTGGAGCAAGGGGCCAGGGACACAGCTCTACAGCTGCTGCTCCAGGAAGCAGCAGAGCTGATTGAGGCTGGGAAGCTGCCAGAGCTTGAGTGCCACTGTGGTGGCCCTGAAGCCAAGGATTGAGTTAAGACCATCTCCTGTTTTGTGTGCTAACCTCTGTGAAAGAAATAAACCTCCTTGAAAAGATTGGGTATGGCAGTGCATACTTTGGAGTTGGGAAGAAGTGTTTCTTGGTGACAGGCATATACACACCTATGATACTGTATAAATAATTATTACCATTAGTTTTATAACAAGAGTTTCATTTTGGCCCTTCTATTAAGTTAGTGGAGTTTTCAATGAAATATTAACTTACTAAATTTATTTGAGAGGGGCCTTAGTTATGGTTGCATATGTGGATCTCCTTAAATATCATCTGGGACTGGAAAGTAAACCATTATATTCAAAATGGGAAGAGTAAACTTTTAGCATGAAAGCTATTCAGCAGTCTCTTGGTGTTTTTTAAGGAAAGGAGTCAATAGTAGAAAAAAATGGGGGCCATCCCAGCCCCCATGAAGTCAACGTTAGTTTTGCCAACCTGGAGTATGTATTTTATGCAATGTCTCATTCTTCTTCAATGATAGACAGAATGACAAGTTCTTAAAATCAAAGATAATCTATTTTTATCCTGCAAAAATTTGCTAATTAATGAGAAGGCCTCTCTGAGAAGTCACACATCCTCACTCTGGCAGCAGGCAGGCAGGAAGGAAATGTAAGAATAGTAGTAACACTAGTATGAAATGTTTAAGAAAATCTGGAATAAAAGTATGGCCTAAACACCCATCATTTATAAGTTTTTATGTTCTTCAGTAAAGTTTAGAGAAGCCAGAATAATATGGTACTCCCAAAATTCTAAAAAAAATCTACAATTAACTTTCTTCTAGGAAGAAATTTAAGAATATTCGTTCAAGGATCCTGAGCCAAAATAAACAAGAAGCCATTTGTGGTGTGTGGATAATGTGAATAAATGTACAGGATTCCTGTGCAGAACCTGCCAAATTAGGATTTTATGAAAGGCCACCATGCTATTTTGGTTCAGAAAGCTACATTATGATATTGAAGCTGCTTTCCAAACTAAAAATAATATATTTTCAGCTAGGAACCAGCATTTCACATTTAGGTACAATATATTGTCACACTGTGTGATGTTGACTAATGCTGTGCTATGCAAAACTGATGAGATGCTGGCTACTTGCTAAAAATGTAAAGTGACACTCTATACACCTACTTTCACCAGGAAAAGTCCCCATAACATATGTCATGTAGCAACAATGATACAGTCAACTGACACCAATTAAAAAGTCACAAATGCTTGCTTTTCTTTAATGTTCCAAGAGCTCAAATAATTCAGATGTGTACATTAAGGGATCAGACACTGTGCTATTTTACCAACTATATTTAAAAAAATCAGTATACAGATGGCTGTGACACAATAAACATTGAGGAAAATTGAGCAGTGAACTGCTGCAAAGTTTGATAGTTCATATTTTAAGGGCCCTCTTTTTCCTCTGTCATTTGAACAGTCCCATATTTTGATATTCTGCCTTTCATTGCTTCATACTTCAGTGCAAGGCAGATAGGCCTCCTGGCTAAGGCACTGGATTGTGGACTTATGAGATCAGGGCTCAACTCCTGGCTCTACTACAGACCTCCTACATGACAGACCATGTTACTCATTCTCTGCCTCAGTTTCCCTGTCTGTAAAATACAGGTAGTAATAATTTCCTACCTCAAAAGCTTGTGTGTTTTTCAAGAATGAATTCATGAGGTTGTTGGATGCTGCAATATTGTGAGCCATCATAGTACTACAGATGGCCTCCTTTTGATTGTTTTTTTTACTTCAGTCAATGGGATTACAGAATAGCTATCTAGCAGCCACAAGTGATTCCATATTAATTTCTTTCTCCCTACTATTGGATTTCCCTCCTTCCTTGGATCAATGTAGTTTTCATTTCTCAATTCCTTCAGGGAACTCATTCTTTGGGGGTACGGGTGACATGGGAATGACCTCTTTACTTCTTCATCTTATTTCTTTCTATAGGAAAGTGGTTAATCCTGTAGTTGATGCATTGTTTCTACTCAGCTATTGGAGAGCATTGTTTAGTTCTTACCTGAGATTTTGAAAAGATAATGCTACTTTTAGGTTTGAACACCTGATGAACAGCATGACGCTTGGTGAGAAAGAGTAAAATGCCTGGAAAATTACAGCAATGTAATGACCCAAGAAGAAAGCATTTCCACTATAGAGAATTCCCAACCGTAATCTCTGAAATCTCATTACAGAGAGATCCTCTGTTACTTCAAGGATGGTCTCAAATACAAGGCCCCTACATTTTTATATAATAATAAGAGGCTCTCTTTGCTGATTCGGCCCTAACTCTTGAATTAAGGATATTTTGTGCAACAAATCAAGAGTACAGAATGCCAATTAAATTTCCCTCCAGACTGGATTGGCACAGATTTGTTTGATCGTAGCTTTGTTTACTCTTTGTCAGGGTAACAAATAGCAGAGTGAGACATAATATTCTTGATTCTTCAGATTCAAGTGCTATAGTTTCACTTTGAAAGTCAATATTTCTATTTTGTGCCTGGAGAAAAAGAAAGTTCAAAATGGCTGCAATAATGGGCATATTATAGCAGTAATTTCTTCTAATGAAAATGAAGGAAAAAGAACAATTGAAACAAGTCTTTAATGACTCCCTCCTAAGAATAAGATGTCCTGACATTTGAGGAAATAATCAATCATCTGAAACTTGATACCATTTCTCCTTTTTAGCTGACTAAACCTTCTCAACCTCCTGGAAGGGGAACACAGGGCAAAGATTTTGCTCTGTGTAAACTGTACAAAAATGGATAGTGGCTGAAAATTTTGAGCCCTGACTCAAACTTGTCCTTGCAGATGCTAAACAGTTATTATGCAGTATAGCAATTTTTCTCAAACTGCTACTGCACATGTAACTGCATTAGCAATTTGAAAAACCACCAAACCCTATATAAATATTACCAATATATATTTAATAGCTGCTTTATTATTTTCCTACAGATCTTCTTTCCCCTAAACAGTTTATAAATCTGCAAAGGACATTACTGGCCTTTCTAAAGGATTTTTGCTGACCAGTCTCTTATTTTGTTGCATTAATTTGCTATAAAGGAAAAGCTACTAGTTTCTTATTGTTTCTCTTGGGTTAATTTCATATCCAGTGGTATGGCCGATTTACCCATAAAAATAAAGATTCTCTGGTCCGAAATGTTATTTATCATTTGGTTTCACAAAGAGAACACATTTAAATCTACAAATCCATCCTCAAACAAATCTGATTCCTTGCTAATCCATAGCATATTTTGATCTTTACAGTATAATGAAGTCTTCATTTTCACGTGCAAAAAAATCTCATGTATAATACAAACAACATTATCTCTAAAACTGTGATACATCATCATACATGCAAAACCAAAGCCTTGGGTAAGACAGGCTGGCAAGTTAGATGAACCACTTCAATTTTCCATCAATCAAATTATAGTTTATTGTTCAGCTGAACTACCTCAGGCAACACAAATCTAAAAACTGTCATTTTGGAAACATTACATTTTTTTTCTGTCACATTATAACCCAAACTGTGGCCATAAAAAAGAATGTCATACCATTACTGACTCTAATATTCCTTAATTTAAGAACAGCTAATTCATCTGTAGTTTATGCAGTGTTCCTAGTATTTGGAGCTTGTAGCAGTGTTCAGTTACACTAATCTTATCAAACTCCATTAGCACATTTATTATTTCTTAAATAATGTTGATTTTATAAAATTCAATTAAGTATAGGATTTTTTTAATGCTCACATTAGAAAGAAAGTTTACATTTTAGAATAATCGAATATTTCAATTATTTGGTTTGTATGAACAATAAATAGCAGACAATTTAATTAAAAATTAGGCTTCTGTGGCACACATTTGGCAAAAGAATCAGCTGTCCTTTTTTCTATTTCTTTTCAGCAAATAGAGAGAGCCATCAGTCTTCATAAGGCTCAAAAAGTTAGAAACTAATCTTGGAAACATTACAAGTCTGATTGCATTCTGTCACCCACAAATGTATCAATGTTCTTTATGACATTTAGCCTATGAAGTTTCTCTAGAGTTGAACAACAATAGAATGCTAGTAAATTTTTAAATGTTCGATTTGCAGTTTAGCTTACATTTTTAAACCATACATTTATTGTGGTCCTGTGTTTAGCAACATTAAGTGCATGCTTATATAAAGCATGGCATTTTCATACATTGCGTGTATTGTAATTAGAAAGAGTAGAGGAAAAGAATTAAAATGTGGATAGTGTACACTTCTTTCATAGTGGGAAAAATAGAACAAGACACCTGGGACATGGTGTGCTCCACTCACTACAGAACCTGTATCTATGCTTAAAATGTAATTATGATTACCTGACAAAGGCATAAAGCTGCTTAAGAAATAACTTTCCTAAGTAACGTATGCTAAAACCTAACAATTACTAGAGAAGTTATAAGAATATATCTTTCTCCACAAATCTATGTCAATGCTACATTTCATGAAACCCCACTTAATTCATTACCTGATAAAGGAATAAATCTGCTAAAAGAATAGATTTATTGTGTGCTGAGGCAATGCATTTAAGGGGTCTCTACTGAATAAAAAAGTAGTTCCATTGACTGAGCTGAGCTATGTTCTTGAATAGGTTGGGACTGATTAACTAAACTTTTATGCACCGTTTATTTCTTGAAAAAACAAGTATATTCATGGCAACAATTACTTATGCACCAAAGTCTTGTACAATTCCTGTGGCTGGCATTCACCAAATCTATGCTAAGGAAATACCACAGAGCCTTGGTTAAACACCTTATGCGTACATGACAGAAAAAGAAAGTGGCTTACATGATTAGTTAATATTATGATCCTAATTCACACAAGAGTTACAAGGTCTTAATATAATATAAGCTTTTTCATGGCATTCAGTTATAAAAGGTGCAAATCCACATCAGGGAATTAATTTGTATACTTATGGAACTTATAAATGCTCTGTTTATTTGTATGTATCCAGCCACCTCTCCAGCATTCCCGTATGTTGCAAAAGTTTAAGTGACAGCCTCAGTGAGACAGGAGCTAGATTATAAGAAAGCAAGTCCTGCTCAAAAGATCAAACTGCCACTTAAAATCCGTATTTATATAGGATTCCCCAAAGTGGCCCCACACTTTTTAAAGAAACAGAGATGTCAGTCCTAAAATTTCAAAGCAGTATAATAGGTTTTAGCAAGCCCATTCCCATTCATGTTAATGGGAATCACGTGGCTAAATTCCTGTTCGACATTTTGAAATTTTAGGGGCTAAATGTAATTTCAACAGCAATAAATATTTTAGAAGACACAGACCCTTTTTCCAGTTTTATGTTTGTTCTGTAACAATTTGTTTTCTGATTTACACTACTTTGTTTCCCTTTCCTGAAGGAAATCATTTTTCTTTGAGCTAAAAGTGGTCACTTAAACAATCTGCTTCCTCCCACATGCAAGTAGTTAGATCAAAAGTAGCCCTGAGCTGAATTCACAGCACAGGTACAGGAAAAGTAGGAAGAAGGTGGCACGGAACCAGTTGCAATAAAAATATAAAAGTGACCTATCTGAGACTCAGTAATTTAGGGTAAAGTTGCTTCCTCTCAAGTGAAAACATGGCTTTTGTGACTCATCCCACTGACTCACAAGTATATGTATATTTTCACTATACCTATAAAAGTTCCTTTTTTATCCTGTTTGCCAGAAACTGGACTTTCCTGTTGTGACACCCACTGCTGGCTATGGAAGCACCAACACCGATGGCATCCAAGGAGTAAGTTATATTCAGCCTTGCAAAAAAGTCTAGGGTGTTTCCCATATACAGTATAATTAAATACAGATGCTATGTTACAATTATGTTAAGGGCGTGACACGGACCAAAAAAAGCAACTTATGAGATAAGGCTCACATGCTGTTCTAAATTCACCTTTTTGTGCACAGATGTTATAAATAGTTCTGAATATTAAAGATATAAACACTTATACACTTTGGGTTGATTCAAAAATCTGGATCTCAGTCTAGTAGTTTAAGATCATTTCTTCAGATTACCCACTGTTTTGAGATCATTTAAACGCTAGTTGTTTGACATAATGGATGGGCACCGCATTTCAAGAAAGATGTGGAGAAATTGGAGAGGGTCCAGAGAAGAACAACAAGAATGATTAAAGGTCTTGAGAATATGACCTATGAAGGAAGGCTGAAATAATTGGGTTTGTTTAGTTTGGAAAAGAAAAGACTGAGAGTGGACATCTAAAAGGGTGTCATAAGGAGGAGGGAGAAAACTTGCTTACCTTAGCCTCTAAGGATAGAACAAGAAGCAATGGTCTTAAACTGCAGCAAGGGAGGTTTAGGTTGGAAGCTAGGAAAAAGTTCCTAACTGTCAGGATGGTTAAACACTGGAATAAATTACCTAGGGAGGTTGTGGAATCTCCATCTCTGGAGATATTTAAGAGTAGGTTAGATAAATGTCTATCAGGGATGGTCTAGACAGTATTTGGTCCTGCCATGAGGGCAGGGGACTGGACTCGATGACCTCTCGAGGTTCCTTCCAGTCCTAGAATCTATGAATCTATGTCAGACTGTTTGAAATAAATATTGTAAACAAGAGACTCCAAGGTGTCGACCTTGATATATCTGGAGCAATGGAACAATTGGACAAAGCAAAGTCATACCTATAGTCTTACCAGTCGTATGAGGGATTTCAAAACATTCTGAAGAGTGCACAGAAGCTGGCAGAGGAACTTCACACTGAAGCTATTTTCCCACCCATTCAAAAATACAAGAGTCACTGAAGAAGATATTTTGATTACAAGCTGATTGGCGCCGCAAGCCTGGGAGGCAGGAGAAGTGAAGCAGCGATGGCGTGCTCAGGGAGGAGGCAGAGCAGGGGTGAGCTGGGATGGAGAGTTGCTGCATGGCTCCCCAGGCTGGTGAGGGGAGCTACCACGTGGGGGGGGGCTCAGGGCAGAGAGAGGGGTGGGGAACTGCTGCAGGGCTTGGGGAGGGGGTGGAGCAGAGGTGAGCTGGAGTGGGGAGCTGCCGCGGGGGAGGTGCCTCAGGGTAGAGGGGGGGATCTGCTATGGGGGGCACCTCAGGATGGCAGGGCAGGGAGCTGCCGCAGGGCTCGGGGATGGGGGAGGGCACAAAGTGGAAGTTTCGCCTAGGGCGCGAAACATCCTTGCACCGGCCCTGCAGATATCTTTCTGCAGTACTCCTTCCTAGGCAGTCATTTCTAATTTTGTATGTGTGCAACTGATTGTTCCTTCCTAATGGAGTACTTTGCATTTGTCCTTATTGAATTTCATTCTGTTTACTTCAGATCATTTCTCCAGTTTGTCCAGATCATTTTGAATTTTAATCCTGTCCTCTAAAGCACTTGTAACTCCTTGCAGCTTGGTATCATCCGCAAACTTTACAAGTGTACTCTCTATGTCATTATCTAAATCACTGATGAAGATATTGAACAGAACTGGATCCAGAACTGATCCCTGTGGGACCCCAGTTGTTATGCCCTTCGATCATGATATGAACCACTGATAATTACTCTTTGGGAATGGTTTTCCAACCAATTTTGCACCCATCTTATAGTAGCTCCATCTAGGTTGCATTTCCCTAGTTTGTTAATGGGAAGGTCATGCAAGACAGTATCAAAAGCTTTACTAAAGTCAAGACATACCATGTCTACTGCTTCCCTCCTATCCACAAGGTTTGTTACCCTATCAAAAAAAGCTATCAGGTTGGTTTGACATGATTTGTTCTTGACAAATCCATGCTGACTGTTATTTTTCACCTTATCTTTTAGATGTTTGCAAATTGATTGCTTAATTATTTGCTCCATTATCTTTCTGCGTACAGAAGTTAAGCTGACTGGTCTGTAATTCCCCAGGTTGTATTTATTTCCCTTTTTATAAATTGGCCCTATATTTGCCATTTTCCAGTCTTCTGGAATCTCTCCCATCTTACATGACTTTTCAAAGATCATCGCTAATGGTTCAGATATCTCCTCAGTCAGCTCCTTGAGTATTCTAGGATACATTTAATCAGGCCCTGGTGACTTGAAGACGTCTAATTTGTCCAAGTAATTTTTAACTTGTTCTTTTCCTATTTTAGCCTCTGATCCTGCCTCATTTTCACTGGCATTCACTATGTTAGACATCCAATCACCACTAACCTTCTTGGTGAAAACTGAAACAAAGTAGTCATTAAGGACCTCTGCCATTTCCACATTTTCTGTTATTACTTCCTGCCCCTCATTGAGTAATGGGCCTACTCTGGCCTTGGTCTTCCTCTTACTTCTAATGTATCTGTAGAATGTTTTACTGTTACGCTTTATGTCTCTAGCTAGTTTGATCTTGTTTTGTGCCTTGGCCTTTCTAATTTTGTCCCTACATACTTGTGTTATTTGTTTATATTTGACCTAGTTTAATTTTGCCCCAGCTTGTACACACCAAAGTACGTTGTCTCCCCAGAGCCTCAATATCAGCCACCTCCTGATTTTTCTCACCCCTGACTCATGACTATTGGGGTAAATTTGCCCATTAAGGCCTCATTATCAGAATCCTTTCTTCAGTATGCCCTTTCTCTCAGGCCTTGGCCACAGTTTGTTCCTTCTGGGAGTCAGCCAAGCCTATACCCTCCTTCTACTCTAGTGTTCCTGCTCTAGTGTTTCCTGATCCACTCCTCCCTTCCTGAGTTTCTCTCCCAGCTCTGCCCCCCAAGTCCTCCAGCATGTCAATTCTTTCTGAGCTTGTTAATATACACCTAATATGCTTTTATATTTCCTCAGGAGGGCTATCTGCAGAGTCTATACTCAGAAATACTTTATTTGGACCTCCTTGTTGGCATCTCTCCCTAAATCCTTTGTCCTCCTTACTCAAAGGAAAGAGTGTCCAGTCCATTCCTATCATTACCTCACAGGATAATGCCTTTACTATTCCTACCCTCTGCCACTTAAATCTTCCTCCCATCTCCAGTGGGACAATAGTGATGGGATAAATATTATTTTCCCTATACACAGAGTGGATAGTTATCATTACCTCTGTTGCCACTGGGGCTTAATCCAGGTGCTTTGGACTTGAGGATATGCAGCTGCCGTGTCTACCACCTGTTCTGATGGGAAAAGTCTTTATCGCAGACCTGCCTTTTACACCTGCCCACCCACAGAACTCCATGACTGCTGTCCATGTATGTGAAGACTTTCTTTATGAGTCCTTTATCCCTATAGTATTAACATATACAGTTGGGGCACCCTTGTTCACCTTGTATCCTCTTCCTGGGTTTTGACAAAAGAGGTTCTCAATCTTCTTTCCTCTTTCCCTGCTTGTAGGAAGACTGAGTTCTATCTGTGGGAAGTTTGCTTCCACGTACTTCTCTGTTAGTTTTACCATAGTCTCTGATGATTCTGTCTGACACCTCCAGACCTAGACACTAGTAGCCTAGGGAAAGCTCTTTGGAAATTGTTCAAGGATAATTGAGTCCATCGGGGATGCTATGTCCTGCTTATCTGGCCTCAGTCGCTGAGCAGTCCAGTCTGATGGTTTGTGTGCAAATGCCTTGGGATGTATCTCACCATGCTGTCTGGCTGCTCTAAATTGTTGCCAATATTTCTCCCCTGAGAGATACAACTTGGCCAGAATAGTGGCCTTCAGTGTATCATAATCTTTGGCATGGTGCTTGCTCAAGGCTGTATGAGCTACTTGAGCCTACCAGGTCAGATAAAGGCCTAGTCATAGCACCAAATATGCTTGTCCCATCTGGCACTGGTAGCCACTCAAATGTTAGCAAAAAAGCATGAGGGTCATTCCCCAGGGCCATCTTACATAATCCCAGGCCCACCATCCAATTTCTAGTTCCCTCACTGGAACTCATCAGCTTCTGCAAGAGCTACGGCTGTACCTGAGACTGTTTCTTGATAAACTCCTGCAATTTCTTGATAAACACTGGTGCTCCACCTGCCAACCCAGCAGGGCTCATCTCTCTTCCTGCTGGGTCTTCTGTATCTCTTTCTGTTGGCTTGACTGGCCAGCACAGCACCTCATCTATTGTGTCCGGATCCCTTGCCCTAGAACAGGTCACCCCTCAAGGGTCCTTCTCTTCACCTGCTTTTCTAACTAGTATTATTCCTTTATTAGTTATCCTACTCAAATTAATGGAAAGTATTTATGTGTAAGTACATGAAAGCAGAATATGGATCAGATATTTTCAATGTAAAAAATGTAATAGTCAAAGAGTAGAAAAAATAAAGAAGAGTGGTCTAAAATGAAAACACTGATGGACACTTAGCAACAATTCATGGACAGATTCCATTATAACTCATTACATTCTCTTTTACAGATTTACTATTTATTATTATGAAGTGCAAATATAGTAATATATTCAACTTTTTACTAAGCTAAATGTGATGGTCTATTTTTACGGCAGATCCCCAGTCACTCAAATATTGTCTCTGGCTTGTCCTTTTCTGACATCGATTTCTAGCTGCTTCTTGTTTGCTAGAGTGATACCAAAAGTGAAAACCAAAACAGGAGGTGAAGAATGATTTTAACAAGGCAGCCATATAAAGCCACTGTATTCCCCATTTCCTTTTCTCCACCTGCAGATCTCAACAGAATTGCATTTGTAAGCTTATTTCTTAGTACTGAGTATGAGTGGAAAAGGTAAAGAACTCCCCGTGACAGTGGTATTGCATCCTATCCATTGGGTTAGTAGGGAGTGATCTAAGAGAATCTTGCTAATTCTTTAGTTCAAGCATATCTTTTAGAAAGTAAGAAACTTGTAACATTTATGACAAAACTAAATCAAAGTCATGTTTCCTCCTAGGTTTATAAGTAGAGAAGGGAGAAGAATTGGAGGAAGAAAGAGGAAAAAAGCCTCATTAAACAAGTGGATGTAAATTATTAAAAGAAAAACAAAGAAATAATATACTTTGTTATTTTCTTCCTGGAATAAAAATCTGTACTCTTTTATGGAGAACTTGTATGTAGCTCAATATCTTTGTGCCAATGGATATGTTAATCCTACATAGAATGATGTGTTTGGAGTGATCTCCACCAAGGGTGAAATCCTACATTTTTTTAATTTATTAAGACATGGAATCCTATTTTTAACATGTGACATGAAAGATAAATTGCCATGAAATAAAAAATAGTATACAAATGAGTAGTAGACTTTGAAAAGATATCATATTGTGGGAAAATGACCTAAATGTTCCAGTTTTTATGAGGGTGCATGCTCTCCTCCTGAGCTCTTTTCCAGAT
This sequence comes from Gopherus evgoodei, assembly GCF_007399415.2. NCBI lineage: Eukaryota > Metazoa > Chordata > Testudines > Testudinidae > Gopherus > Gopherus evgoodei. The sequence continues at coordinate 241,822,113 of NC_044323.1, read as the reverse complement.
TTGTATTTGGAACTCGAAGGCTATACTTCCCCTTTCGGAAATCTCTTTAAGGAGGCCTGTGGACAACATGTGTTCGAACAAAAGTTTCAGAACTTAAGGCCTTTCAAAGCTGCTTTTTTATATATATTGCAGCTCTTTTCATTACAACTCATTTTGATGATGGTTGGCTGAACTCTTCTGAAAAAAAGTGAACCTGCCCAAAGTTCATAGGTTAAAAAATCTGAACTAAACTGAAGCAATACTTTTAATGGTATTTCTGAGGTTCTGTTTTAGAAGCTCAGAACCACCAGTGGTTTATGATTTTTTCTGTGACTTTGTCCTTTGGTGTCTTACAGCAAAAGACAATGTTTCATTATGAAACCTAAGAGGTCAACACACACCTTTGCCATACACACACCTTTATCCATGGCCAGAATATGCTGCAATACATGATTACCCTATGATGCAAAGCACTTGATTATGAATTCAAAATCAGCTGGAACATCTCTAGTTTTATCCATCCATATTTTCATGTCACTTGTCCACAGAACGTAGTATCAGATTAATACTTTAAATAGAGAATCAAAAACTTAGCCATACAGGTAAATATTCTATCAATGATGACTATGTTTGAAAATTGCTAAATATATTACCTATGTGTGTCTGCCTGTCTGTCTGTCTATTACAAGTATCACAGCCTGCACTATGAGAAACTTTATTTAACCATGTTTTTGCTAACCAACAGAGAAGAGCCCAATATGCACATTGTTCAGATTTTTTTCTTTGTTCCCATAGTTGGTAACTTTGTGCTTCTATGAAAGGGCAATGAACTGGAAGGTAAATGACAGCAAATGTTTTAGCTTGGGAGATTTTTTTTTAATCTTTGTTTAAATTGATGAGACAGTTAACTAACTCAAGTAACAAAAATAGCTCAATGAATGTCTGTTTCAGGCAACAAATATAAACTAAAAGCTACCAAAATCTCTTTGGCTCAAATGCAGCCAGGTGGCTCTCATCAACTTCAGTGCAAAGCATGTGTGTCCAAGGCTAAACTCTGGTCCGTTAAGCGATACATTTCACGTTTAGCAACTTAGAAAACCTACTGGGACAACTTCTGATCTTGGCTGCATTAGCTTCAGTAGGATTACATGGGTTTAACTGGGAGCAGAATTTGGGCCAATGTATTTTGTATGTGCGATTGAAACATAGCAAACCCTTTTTAGTTGGCATCAGTTACAAAGGTCATGATTGGAATAGATGCCATATCTGTTTGTTAGATGTATTGAAACTCTCTCTATAAGATAATGGTACATATAGATAAATGCTATTAGTATACTTTCTTTTAGTTTACAGTGGTGTTGACCTCTTAGGTTCATACCTCTCTGGTAGCCATTTTCTAGGATTGTACAGCATTTATCTCTCACTAGACTTACAAGTCAACAGGTCATAGATTTTTTTTTAAAAAAAAACATCTTTTCTCATTTCAGCTTTCCTGTAGAAAAAATCGCAGGGTCCCAGTTTGGCAGCATCTGGCAGAATTCCAAGAATTTGGAGAACAGGATGATTCCAAGTTCAGTGCTTTCAGCCCCACCTTCTTTTGCAGGTGAATGTACTGGTGGAGAGAGCAATTCAGATTGCTAAACGAATTCAGCACCATAATTGTGTGCACTATATTTCCTACACTCCCTAAGTGAAAAAATTGGGATTCTGCCTCGCTCTTACATATACCACACAAAAGAAAGAAAGGCTCCTTGTGCCCTCCCCATGTAAACTTTGCACCTGCGTAAGGCCCAGACAGAATGTGACCCCGAGTGCAGGGGAGGGACTCTTGATCAAACTCTCTAGCACTTGAATACCAGTTCATTTGATGACTGTGGGGAAAGGGTCATTTTCAAAGTCACAAAATGGCAGTTAGGCATCTAATTCTCATTAAAAACCAATGGAAATTAGGCACAATCATCATTTGTGCCTTTGCAGATCTCCCCCTGCATCTTTATCCTTAAATCCATGCTAGTCTTCGTCTCTTTACTCATTTTCCCTTCCTCTATACACAGCTTCGCTCTCTTACGTCTCTCCCTTTACCATTTCCACTCTTTTGTCTCCTAGCTCCTCCTGTTTTTTTAAAAAATTCTTATATATTATATTACAGTATTGAGTATTGACCAATTGTCTCTAAAACCAAAAATGGAAGAGAAAAGGTAAAACAGTTAGGAAAAAAGGAGTTTTTAACTAAATTTATGTAGCGAGGCTCAAATCTGACGGAATTTGGCATGGCTGTAGAATCATGTCACATTGTGGTAAGGCCTACTGTAGATGGGGGTATATTGAATTTTTTGTTTTTGGAGGGAACAGAATGAAACCACCGTGACCTGAAGATGTCAGCAGCTATTTCAAGTTGGTTAAAACACAGTGGTAACTGCTATTTAAAAAAATATATAAAGGCAAGAAACTATTTTCCCCCAAAAGAGGTTTATGGATATGTTTAAAAATCCTGCACAGCTCACCTGTCAATCACATGGAAGGAATCTCTTGGCATTCACTAATGTTGTGGCAGTTACCTCATTAAAATAGTTAATAGGATCCCTATCAAATTTTCCTTTCTGACTCTGAGTTGGGGTTGCCAGTTTAAAATTTTAATTTAATTCTTTTCCATTAACACAAAGCACTACTTGGTTCTGTGCTTACACCACCCTGGCCTGCTACCTGACATGTTACAACCTCAACAGTACCAGGGTTTGGTTACTCTTTAAAGAAGTGTTTACTTATTTCCTAAATCTTGTTAATGATACAAAAATCTTCAGTTTTAAGAGACATTCATCCCTAAAGCACTTTTAAAATATATCGGGTCCACACACAAATGTGCTCCAGCTGGTTTACAAATGTTCTGTCTAAACTATACCATCCTCAACCATTTTAGCACCAACCTGCATGCTGACTAACTGAAACAGTTCAACTAGTCTTCTCTCTACTTTTTTTTATGGTGCACCAGTATTGACTCTGGAAATCTCCAGGAATCCATTACTTCTGCAAACTGTGTCAGGAACAGTGAGATCAAAGGGTACTGCAATTCATATGACTTGGTACAGTGCTAGTGAGGATGGAATGCAAAAGCACAAGGGTTGTCAACAGATTCAACATAGCTGGTGTACACTCATGAACAATCTGTGCTTGAAAATGTTCTGTTCAACCAGTTCTAGTGTTAAACACATCCACAGAGAACAGTTTGGTGTCAATTTTGATAGTGAACACAAGAACTTTGGTAGTGACTCCAGCCTAGTCACAGAGAGCATAAAGTTGTGGAGTGATTCCCCATTTCAAATCTCTGGCCAACACTTTGGAGCAACTGAAGAAAAAATTTCTCCCAAAGAAAGAATCCACACAGTTTTTAAACAAGATCTATGACAGGACTGTAGGAGATTTAGGGCCTGAGCCTGCAGATCTTTACTCATGTGAGTAGTACTGGCTTCCGTGTGTAAGGGTTTTCAGGCTCAAGCTTTTTAATCAACATGAATAGATGCTTATGATGTGGACATGTTCAATAAAGAACTTACATTAATACTAAGTCTTAGTGCATTAATTCATGGCACTTCCGGCAATTTGGGATACTGCAGAAAGTATGGTCTCATTTTTGTTGTTTTGTTGTTGTTTTTTTTCCAGTGTAGGTCATTGCGAATGCTTTAATGTACTATGTATAACATGCAGTACACAAGCTTCCAACACAGCTGCTACTACACTAGATATTTATAATGCACTAGAATAAAAATATAAAGAGCCATATTTTCAAGGACTGGTCTTAGTACAGACAAAGCTATGAATATGGACAAATCTCTGAATGCTTTATATATCAAAAATCAAATCCTAGAACTGTAGTTATATATTTTCACTTTTTCCCCTCTCAGAAGTATAGTGTATTTCTGCTTCAAGATAAAAGTCAATTTCACAAAAGGATATTCAAGTAGAGAAAATAATTTGAGTGATTGAATCAGGTCCAGATAAGGAAGGTTTGTTTCTGATGGGAGAATGCATACTCCTTTTTCAGAACAACTTTGGTTTAGCACTGTATGCTGGACTATTTCCCAGCCCTAGCCACAGTCATACATTAGTAGCTGCTATAGGGCTAGCTGCAAAAAAAGTAGCTGCTAGAACTATTAAGATGCAGAAAAAAATCCCCAGTACATTTTAAACCCAGGTTTTAATATTCCTATGGTTAAGTGAGCATCATGCTTCTATTTATTTATTTATTTATTTTACTTTATAAGATTTTCTTTTGTAAGGAGCTGTAATTCATTCTTAATAACCTCCAAGTAATTTATGTGAGAAAAGTGATCACATTTTACTATGATGGGAAATTTGTCTGCTCTCAAGTGTTCAGAGTAAACATCATATATTTTCTTCCTTGCCTATACTTAATTTCTCTCTCCATCTGCTTATTTATTATTAAATATCTGCAAAGCATTTTGGGATACAATTTATATGAGACACACTATACAAAATAAAGTGGTGCTGTAGTTTGGATGAATCTGTTCTGTGAAAGGATTTGTTTTATTTTATAATTTTAATTAGAGTTATCGATTGGGCCATCTCACACTATTCAGGCACATGGACTAAAGGCAACCCAAACAAATTCCCATTCCTGAATGTTATTATATACATTCTCCACTGTCAACATCTTCTTGAAAAAGCCTGCATAGATAAATGGACCTTGATGATGATGTTCGTCCATTGTTGTCGATGAAGACCTCAACAACTCATTCATTCAGTGACCGGGCTCTGTGTGTCCGAAGATGACTGATCAGTCCGATTTGGGTGTGGAACGTCCTGTCATATGTCGGGCAGACATATGATAGCACTGTCGATGATGTGCGGGCAGCTTTGGACTTGCGCAGCTCACCCTTTCTTTCAGCCTCAGCAGTACGCCTCGCCTTTGTAAATGAGGCTACGCCATGCTGGATGGTTCAGTGTGAGGGTTTCCCATGTGGCAGTGTTGATCTCGAGGGACTTCAGGTCTTCAGCGTGTCCTTGAACCGCTTCTTTTGTCCTCCATGGGAGCGCTTTCCCTGGGTGAGTTCTCCGTAAAAAAGCTGTTTAGGAATGTGCTCGTCTGACTTTCTCATGACATGTCCGGCCCATCTGGTCTGGGCTCTCATCAGCAGTGTTTGAACTGATGGCAGACTGGCCTTACATCGTATTCTAAAGGTCCACAGAGCCAGGCTTGGTTGGAACTACTGGGAGGAAGTGAATTCCAGAGTTGATGGTCCATCCCAGCAAATAGCCTGCTTCTAGCTCCCAGGAGTCATGACAGGCACACAGAGAGAGATAATTAAGATCCAAACTAAATACAGCTTTATAGATCCTTATCAAAACCTTGAATTGAATCCAGGAGCAAATAAGAAGCCAGTGCAGTGTTTGGAGAAGTCAAATGCAGCTGTTTGACTGTCTATTAAACTGCTTGCTGGCCAAGAATACAAAAAAAAAAAAAAAAAAAATCCCACTTCAAAGAATCAGGAGGGTTTCTTCAACCAGTCAGAAATTGGTTTTTGACCTCTCCTGACTTTTGTAAGCTTTCATGAATCCCACCTGTGGTTTCTTTTCTAAATGATTTGATGATAAAAAGAGAATTTTTTTCTTCTTTTATTTGGAGTAAACTCCTCCCTATTTCTGTTATATATAACATTGCTCAAGCCAGCTCTGTCTATTACTACCCTTCAGTGGCAGAAGCCAATACTGTCACTACTACTCTTCTCTGCATTGTACTTCCTGCCACGCTAAACTCTCTAATTAACAGAGATCTTGTTTGTGTTGCTCACATGTAAGTTTTCACACAGTTCTTCGTTTGAGCACTGAAAACCCATAAATTATTATTTAATATTGGATAATCTCACTCTGAATTACATTTCATTTTTAAAGAAATGAGACATCCTGTTACAAATGCATTATATAAATATTTAGAATGATATTTTCAAAATGCAACTAGAGATTTTGAATACCTCAGTTTTCCAGTGCCTAACCTGAGATGTCTCAAAAGGGGCCTCATCTTCAGAATGTGCTGAACAGACGGACCTTCTGAAAATCAGGCCTTATTCAAGGTGTCTTAGGTTAGGCATCCAAAAACTGAAAAGTCCAACATCACTACTTATTTTAAAAACTCTCAGTCGTATATCCAAGAAACAGTATCTTTTTCTTTAATATTAAAGGTCTGGGAAAGAAAACAGAAGGGAAAAGGCATGAATATTATAGTACCATTCAAAAATAACAAAGAGTATTCAAACCTGCATAGGGGTGTTGAGTGTGCAAGGTAAGCATGATTGGACCTTCAAGTGGGCATAAGCTGGTTTTAATAATATATAATATTTACATGCTAATTAATGTGCTTTTTCAAAAGAAACTTTATGTTAAAAAAATTCTGCCAAATTTGACAGATGATCCAGATATGAAGTGCCATTAAATGACACAAAAGATTTATTTGTGATGTATCAGGTGTAAAAAAAATGGGGAGGGATTTCAATCATGGAAGATCATGGAGAATGTATAATACCATTCATTAAAGAATCAAGGGAAAGGCCAGCACCAGCTTCAAATGGCCCAGTATGGGCAAGTCATGAACCCAACATGACCAGAATCCAAACACTGAAGGCTCCGGATGACAATCTTTCTTTTCTTTAAGATACAACTAGAGCAATAAAACTGTCATGCACCATGGAACTGATAGAACTTATTTGGATTATGTTATCTTACTGAAGTGATATTATCCTCTCCCATCTAGTAAGGCTACCAAAGGCTGTCTCTCTAGGCTTTGAAGGCCTGGTCTTGCTAAGAGTGAAGGTAAATCAAGAAGATACTGGAGGCCCTTACACTATTCCTTGGGTCTAGTTGATCCTATCTATTTCTAATGGCTTCTTTTGATATCCCATGGCAACAGGATACCTGTCCATTCACCTGCTTTTGCTACAATTCTAGTGGGCACCATAGGTCAGATCAACCTCTGAGTTTTCTGTAGTTTCAGTGATGTTTATGGGGATTTTGTTAGCAGGATGAGAGCACAAAGGGACTGATTACCCAAAGGTCGGCCAACTGGAATGTGAGAAATGGTGGAAAATTGTTACCTCAGGAGAATGGAATCCTAGTGAAAGCTTTTCTCTAGTTCTCTCAGCCAAAGTCTTTGCTGTTGTTGTTTGTTGTTGTTATTGGGGGGGGGAGTGGTATGGGCATACAGGACTTCTGAAAGCAGGAACGGCAGTGGGGTTTATTTTACCTGTTTTACTGCAATTTCTTTATTTAAAAAACTTTCATTCCAGTGAAGCCAAATTCAACTGTTTCTCACACCTCTAGTGATAAGTAACTATGTGAACTAGCAATAGTGAAAAGTTTATTCTTGCTGGATGATGTGGCAAAAGTAACTTTACTATATACTGAATAAAGTCCCAACACAGCTCCAAAGAAATCCATGGAAAAATTCCAACCAACATCACTGGGTGTAGGAGCAGGTGGCCTTAAATTAGTAATAGTTGAAGTGCCATTAGATTTATCTTCCACAGCCTAGGACTATATCTGTGTGGCATGATTCATTGCAGAATCCAACATAAATTATGGATCCATGAAAAATTGGTGGTTATACAATGTAAGCTTCAATGACTAGAATTTGTATTTCTGCTTCTTGTTCTTCTCCTTTAACCATGGAGGCCCTGTTAGTAGTAAAAGTGCTATTTAATTTTCCTTCCCCTCTTACAGGTTTTAGCAAAATACAATAGTCCCTTCTTCATTTTATGGAATACCTTTCCCCACTGCCCCTCATCCTTTTGCTTCAATAAACTCAAAATTTGGAAGCTAGATTTTGCCTACTTCAATCCCCAAGTGAAGTTTCAATTGCTGAGCTCTGTTAAATGACTGCTGAATTCAGCCCCAGAGGTGGCTATATTTCAGAGCAAAGTAAAGTGATGTCATGTTTGTAAAGTGGTTCAGCATAAAAGTACTACTACTACTACTTAGCACTGATATGGCATAGCAGGTTATATTTTTCAAAGCACTGTACAAACATTGGGCCGAATGTTGTGGTCAATTAAGCAAAATCCCCATTCAGGTAGCTGAGAGTTTTGTGCAATTAAGGACCCAGAATTTTCCTAGCAGCAATTAACTATGCAAGATGATATTGTTGCATATACAGTGATCACCCTTAAAATATTGTCCATTGTCTAAGATAAAGCCTTATGATTATTATTTATATTGTGGTAGCATTCAGGAATGTCAAATAGAATGAGGGCCCCATTCTGCTAGGTGCTATACAAATATATTGGAAAGATGCAGTCCTTGCTCCAGAGAGCTTATAGTGTAATTTAGAACAAGATGAAATGTATAACAAACAATAGGAGGACTTCTTAACTATCTGAGGAGCAGATATGGAATAGATTTTCAATTGATTTATCCATCTAAATAACGTTTCTTCAATATTTACAGTATTCAGGATATTTGTAGTAAGGAAAATAACGTTTACTGCTGAAAATAGTGAGGTAACCATCTTCTAAAGCAACACCGGTAAGCTTTTGAGGTTCCCTTTGTTTTTTGTTTTTGTTTTTTTAAGTGGACCAGTGTTTAAATATTTGTAAAGTGTGGACAGAGATAAGAACAAGTAAGAAAATTCCATTTTTTTAAAAGCCCTCAGTACTGAAAGTACATAAACTACATAAAAGAAAAAAAATCTGAAATTTTGGGGTTTCTTATGAAGGTAGGAAAAACGGCATATTTCAGTTGGTTTCACTTTCTAAAGAAAATCTTTCACAAAGTAGGAAAAATACAATAGGAAAATGAAATACAAAACCTTGAGTCTTCTTTATAACCAAAAGGTATTCACTATGTTTTCTATGTAAAGTGTTAGAGTCTAGTGCACAGCTGGTGGTCAGTGCATTTTAGGTCTCAGGTAGAGAAGCAATATGAGACCCATAGAACATCGGAAACCATATAATCATGATCTATGAAAGTAATTGATTTAAAGGGACTGACACTTTAAATCTTGTCAATTTTTTTTAAAAGTTAAAAAGCCGTTTCCTACGTGACACCTACCCCTGAGATCCCCTCCCTATTTTTGCAAATTTACATTCACATTTTCCTATTTTTAATAAGTTTCCTGCTATTAATATGTTTTTTTCTCTCTCTCCATATAAAAGACCCAATCAAAAAGGAAGGGAAAATGACTTGCTAGGTATATCTACTCTGCAGCTGGGAACATGCTTCCCAGCTCAGGTAGACAGACATGTGCTAGTCTGCTCGAGCTAGTGTGCTTGAAAAAGAGGTATAGCTGGGGGTAGTACAGATGGCTGCTCGCCTAAGCACAAACCCACCTGGACTCTCTGGATACATACTTGGACATCTTACCGAAGCTGCTGCTTGTGCTATCCTCAGCTACACTGCTATTTTTAGCACGCTAGATTGAGCAGAGTTAGTGCATGTCTGTCTAGCTGTGCTGAGGAACATGCTCCCAGCTGCACTGTAGACATACACATTGAGTATTTAGGGGGAACAGTGAAACTGATTAAACACAAGCTGCTGTCAAACACAAAGTAGGCAGAAAAAATTCTTCTGATAGAAGTGTGATTATTAAGTTGATAGTGTCCCTTTAAATTCAATGGACCAGCAGTATCTGACCCTTACAGTATAGTGAGCTGTGCACTGTTGAATTTGAAATCTTTAGAAATACAATGGGCTATACTGAAATGGTGTAATGGGCCTTGAGCTGGCCTTCAGAAGCTAGTATATGCTTTCCCCAGGCCTACAGCGATACACCTTGCCCACTGGTGGAGAATGCCCCTCATACAGAGTACATTCACTGTGAATAATACTCTAGCTTTTCATTCAACAGCACAGTACACATAAAAGGCCAGAGAACAGATTGGAGTTGCTCTCAGGAAATATTAGCTTCACACCTTCCTTTTTGCTGATGATTTTTATCTTTTTGTCAGTGAATATGATGAATGTATTTGGAGCTTAAAGCTGTTTTCATTCACCTCTGCCTCCCCTTTTCAGATTCTGTATTCACAGGCAGCAGAAAGTTAGAGAATTTTGAATAAAGAAAAAAAATTCAGATATTAATTTTTCAAAGGATGTACTACAGTGAAAGAATGTTATGAATATATGTCCTGCAAAAGCATCAAGTTTTATCAATCTAGTATTCTCTTTGGATTTGAAACGTAAATCTCAAGAATTCTTTTGCATAAGGTTTTCTAGTTGTAAAGCAAACGAAGCACTTTATATTTTTCCCTCCCAGTAAAAAACTCGTTTCATTAGCTGATCAAGTGGTAATTTTTTAAAACAACATATGACAGGTACATACTCAAATCCAAACAGCAAATAATTAATATTAATTAAATGAGACACCTTCAAAATTATATGGAGGAGGGAGGCATTGTATGGATAAGATTGGTACCTTTCCCCTCCAGATCAGGAAGCATTTTGGAACTGCAGATCCTAATGAATTGCTCAAGTTCTCACTTTACAAAGAAAGAACATATAATACCTGATGTTTTTCTCTCCCGTTATAAAACACATCCATTTTAAAGGTTCCATCTGATTGAATTTCAGATACGCAAGAATAGCAAATAAATAATGATTCATTGGTGTCTTTCTTTGCATGCATTAACACTCTTTCCAAGTAACAAATCAGCCTAGCTTTTGTATAAACTATACATTAGAGTTGAGCATTCTACTCCATCATACTATGTTAATACCAGGTGAAAAACAACCCCAGATTTTAATAACATTAAGGGCTTGTGTACTTTACTAGCTTGATCGAGGAAACCGAGCTGATGCCCCTTCTTTAACAAAAACTATAGCCAATATACATGCACAACAGTAGAATTTAAGGGCAGTATTAGCCATTGCCTTGTACTTTTTGCCTTTCATAATATGCTGGGTGAGTTTTTTAAAATGTTTAAAATGCTGTTTCATAAATGACTGAAAAAGTGCAGGATTTTCCTGTTAAAGTAAATACCGCTTTAAGGTAAACAAGTATTTTAAGCAGTGTTGGCAATGAATATTACAAAATATACAATATCTGATAGGCTAAAGGGCTAGGCCGATCTTTTGTTTACATATATATTAGAAGGTGACCTATGTGCAGTAAAAAAGAAATAAAAAATTGAAAGGGTTTAGTGAGAATATAAAGTACCTCTACTTCCTCACTATTTCAGTTGATTACCCTCCAGAGGTCCACCACACCTTTGCTGGAGACCCAAAGACACCTGCTTCAAGGTACTTCAAACTCAAGGCCCTATGTTACAGCAACCATTTAGCTGGACATAAAGTACTGGATGGGATCTCCTGCTGTCAGTGTTCCTCATTTGTTTGCAAGATTGTTTTTAAATATAAAAAGGCCTGATCTCAATGGACTGAGAATGTGATCTTCAGCGGGTTCCTAGCACCAAGACCACATTAGTAATTTTTCGTTGTGTTTGAAGATATGAAGTTGTATCCTGTTTGTATCCTGTTTTTTTCAGTGTTTAAATCTAAGCCATTTTTGAATACCACAAAGTTAAGAAGGAGGATTTGGAACTGGACTTGTACATTTCTTTCACTTGTACACTTATTAACTGAAGAAGGTCTCGATTTATCTGAAGGAGTGGGGGGACATTGTTAAACATATAGCTATGTTAAGCTGTTCTATAATAAACTTCAACTAAAAGCAAATTTCAGTGGCTATCCCCTAGAAGCAAAGGTCCAAATTCTGCCATAATTTAGAGTAAGTCTAACTAAATCAATTTTGAGTAGCTGTGAGTAGAATAAGGCCATGAGCTTTTAATGGAAGCACATACACACACTTTCATTCCAACACCACAAATAAGACCACCATATTATCTTAGTAAAATAATATACCATGTAATACAGCATTTAGGTTTAGTGCTATTTCACATGTTGTGCTTTGGATTCTTCTCAAGTAAAGTAGTGAAATCAAATCTCCAGTTGATACAGGAGATCTGTTTGCTTTTACAACGATGTTTATCTATTTGCTTAAAGAATTCTTTCATATGGTCCCCAGACACGAGAGTTAATACTCTAGTCACATGTCATACTATATCCTCAGCTAGATTCCCTACTACTGGTGTATTCCTGCTTAATTTTGGTTCAAACTGACATCATATACAGAAAGGAGGCCAATGCGCTTCTTAGAAATCCAGTAGTCATGAGATTTTACCGGCCACCACAGATGATACACAGATACAAACACATACAAACACAAATAAAAAAACGACTCAGCAATTGCAAGAGTCACAATTTACCCTGGAAGCCTCTACTTAATATTCCGCTTGATGTGCCAAGTTTATAGCCTGGCAAATCTGAATACAAATGTTGATGCAAATGAGGATTCATTATTCTTACATCCTCTTTGTGTTGAAGCTTCATGTAACTTGGTTCCTGTGGTTGCTCAGGGAATGTAGATTGCAAGACAGCAAAAAATGATCAAAAAAAAAAAAAAAGCAAATAGGGAAAAGAAAAATGATAGAAATGGAAAGAAATGGAAAAAATAAGCTAAAGTCTGATATGTAAATATACAGAATAACAAAGCATCAAGCTAATACAGTATAATTTTTCTCTGTTTTCTCTTCTAACATACATTTGCTTATCATCATCAGCAGAGAAGGAGTTAACTAACCAAGACCATTCTCTACAGAGTCAAAACATAACAATCCTCCTTTCACTGATCATACAATATTGTGCCCATTGTAAAGTCAGTGCCCCATTTATCTGAAAATTTCAACATTCTTTCATAATTACAGAGCTCATCGGCTGGTAGAAACTGTAAGAAGATTATAAATGAATAAAAAAGCTACCCCATCAGTTCTCCTTCTTTCATTATAAATAACTGTTGAATAATTCAGAAACACATTAAGAAAACTGCAGTACAATTAATAAATTACACATTGAAAATCATAATAGTTTAAAGCATACATTTATTGTCTGCTGTAGCCCATCACAAGTAAAGGGTTGAAAAACATCAAATTGGAGGAAACATGAAATGCTGCAAAATTATAATTAGATCTTTTATATTACAGTCCATTGTTCAGATGAATCTTTTGCACTGTTAGCTTTTGTTCACATATAAATACCTTCTCAGTAAATAAAAATGTACTGTAGGCTTGACTTTTAGAGAATCTGTAAAGCTTAGTATATGCGATGATCAATAGTCAATGCTGTAAGGCTTGCTTCTTCATCCATAAATAAAGCACATTTGCATCCATTCAGTCAAATTAGCTCCATATAAAAAGGTGGTTATAATTAGCTCCTCTTTCAGGTTCACGGTTAAAACTCAAGCATCCCTGCCGTCCTGATTAAATCCACCATTGTCTTCCAATATCTAGTGCTAATTCTTCCAAGGAAATATCCAGTTGAGGTGTTATTTTATTCTGCACTGCTGTTAGTTGTCTAATTTACGCCAAGTCCCTGCAGTGCTTTCCTTAAGCCATCCTCTTTGTCTTGCCTTTGAAATTTACCAAATCTTACAAGAAATCAATACTTAATTGATTATTCACTTTTCTGCAGCTTCAAACAGCAAGCATGCATAAGATCCTGGAGTAGTTACCCGATTTCCAATGCAGGAGGTTGTTTGGTGGCAGGGATCTGCAAGTATCCAACAGCAGGCACTCCATGAAGCTGTGCAGTGGCGTATAGTGCCAGCATCCGATAAAGAAAACGAAGATTCTCTAATGAAGCAGGAAAAGTTCCCATGTGAGACAGATCCATATCAATGCTTTAAATAAAAAGTGGAGGCAGTGGCAATCGGATTCAACAACGCCATTCTCTTGCAGTTATCCCTCTTTTTTTTTTTTGCTCACCCTTTTCTTTCATGGCACTGAAATGGAGTATCCAAAGTGCCACTGAACTCAGAGAACTCCATGCCGGAATGGGGGTGAGACTTGTGCTATACCTCTGACATAGAATAAGGATGGCAAGCACGTAACATTACGAAATGTAGGACAAATTCAAGCGAGAGAGAGAGAGGGAGAGCAAGAGACAGATGGCGGACCTGGCTAGAAGCCAAAGCCAGTGAAATGAATTACACTGCTGAATAACTGTACACCATTGATTCTGCCACTTGTTGCTGCATGGCAAAAAAAAAAAGAAAAAAGAAAAAAGGCCCTGATGTTGGCAGGAATCTCCTTGTATGTCATGCATGCCTCAGACAACTTTTCACACATAACTCACAACACTGACAATGATATGCCATCACAGAGAATGCCGTTTGTGTGCGTGAGAAAAAGTGTGCGTGTATGCGTGCATGCGAGTGAGCAAGAGAGAGAGACTCGTGTGTGTGTGTTTGTGTGTGTGTGTGTGTGTGTGTGTGTGTGTGTAGGGGAAAACAATCACTGCAATCCAGCCATTTTGTTTAATGAAGAACGGAAGGCTGGTATTCAGAGACGTGGTTATGTGCCGCATATTAATGTGTGCTCTATAGACATCCTCCCCCTTTTAAATGAGTGGCACAGGAATGAAGCCCTCTGTAGAACAGCCACAGTGGGAGCACGAACTCACAAGGTAACATATCATCACTAAACCTAAAACTGTGGCATACGGAATTCCGCAGAAGAACAAGTTGCTGTCTGACAAGAAGAAAAGCTGGTCCCAGGGTTACAATGTTTGGGTGTTTTCGAAAAGATAGTCCGAGTCGTAGCAGATTGTTCAATAAATGCTTCATACCCAGGATGAAGGGATACATTATGGGATGCCCAGGGGGCTTTGGAAATCAAATACAATGTTTGAGTAGCACAATTTGAGGTACATTATAAAAAAGCAATTTGAATTGCCAATGAGGCGACACATATCTGCATGCTAATTAGACCTGTGTCAAGCTTATTCTGCAGGCTTCTGTTGATGGCTAGGAATGTGCTTGTAACTCTGCTGAGAGATTGTTTCTGCATAAATTATCAGCTTTGTCCTACTGATCATTTTCCACAAACAAACATGAAATGTAAGATCAAAAGGCAATTCTGAAATTAAAATTATTGATTGATAAAGCCTAGATTTCAGAATCCAATTAGAGGACGCACAAACAAAAGCTGATATTATTACAGATTGTGCCTGAGCTAGCAGCCAGATTATGAAGGCTTGTAATTTATCTTTGTTTATGCAGCCAGGATATTAAAAATGTAATTAAAATGGTAAAATGATCTGAACAGAAATAGCCACCTAGTGGCAAGTATATTATTTTAAATGGATTATAAAAGTATTGGTATGTACAAATAAAAGTTGTTTTTTTTTCATGACAAATGTAGCATCTCATTGAAAACTTACTGAGCAATTTGTCTTTTGCTAATAAGTTGTCTTTTGTGTTTTGTTCCATAGATAAGCAACATCATTCATAACCCTTATCTGCACACTAATAAACATTCAGTTATTACAGGTGGTGTTGGGAACATCTTTAATAAATTATGACACATGAAAAACCCTTTTATACGCACGTACAATATATGTTTTGTAAAATTAGAATATTTATCTGACAGCAGCAGAAAAAGCTGCTTATTAACACACTCTATTGCTCCATTTAAACTACAACATTGTAGAGATCCTACCAATGTGTTTTTCAGCTTTACCTCTATCTTGGTTGCTTAAAAATGCTATACAAACTGCAGAGGGCCCAACTCACTAAGTGTGTGCAGATTCAATTACTAATATTTAAGGCAGTATGAGGCTTCTGTGATTTATATCGGTTATTTTTACTTTCCTTTAGCACCTTTTCAGAGGAGCCACGTGTATTAAGTATTTAAGGAGCACACCGTCTAATTGCACATAACGTAGAAATGTGTTTTAAAACTCCTCTGCCATCCCGGAACCCTGGATTGCCAAACTGCTGGAGTAAGCTCTGCAATATACTAATGAGCCAGAATATTAAAAACAAACTGTGAACATTTTTTCAGAACAATGTAGTTGTGAGCTTGGAATTTGGCTGAAGGGGGTGTAACACTTGTATTTCTTTATTTTATATTTTCACATGAAACCACTATGGAAATACTTTTTTTTTTTAAAAGAAATTCACAATTTAGGGTCCTGTCAGCAGCTCTGGGGTCTTTTGTTAGGTGCACTTAAAATTCCAGATTAAATATTAATACGTGGTTAGAGTTATGCTATTTCGCAAGCCTTGAAACCCTATTAGTAAATCATGATTTGGTGACTGATGCAAGAAATTTCAAGGCACCAACAGTGCAGATTGCCCATCAATCTGATGGATCACTAATTTTTAGTAAATCAGGCCTTTGGACTTTTAGCTGTAAGCAGATGTATGCTTTGCGGTGACAACTAATACGGCAGTCCAACTAACACAGCAATTTTCTGCACCGAATGTGTACCATAACAGGAGGACTTGTTTTGCATAAACAGTAAGCGATTTGAATACAAATGTTCCTTTAACAGTCTCTGCATGAGTGATGCTTCTTCTTAAAAAACAAACTTTTGTGGCCAAGCTGGCAGAGAAAGCTGGATTCTTACAGAGCAAGACTGGAGTTTTGAAACTGATCCCCAAACTGTAGAGACTGGGAATGCCACAGTAAGGGAACATCCAAGGAGAAGTCACATCTGTCTCACAAGTATGTCTTACCAGCTGCAATGAAGCAGCATCTTTTAAAAGGGGCTTTTTGTCCACTGCTCTAGCAACGTAGGGCTCACAAAGTGAATGACGTCTTCAAAGTTCTGGGGGGTTGAATGTACAGTAGGATAAGAAGGTAGAAAATGGCACCCCAGAATGAAGGGGTGAGAGAAAACCTTGATAATAATGCTGAAAATGCCCTTAAATCATAAGTCACAGCTCTGGAGAATCAAGAGCCTCTTGACATATGGCATGCTTTGATATGTGGCTGAGTTCCAGCCCGCACTCTGATGCCTTGCTAACCGGTCTGGGGAAACAAGTCTTTATTGGCAATGTTTATTTTATACAGATGGGTCCTGACTCCTAAGTCCTCACAATATGGATTTAAGCATCTCATTTAGGTGTTTACCAGTTATAAAGTGTTTTCAGGGCTATAGATACTAATATAGCATATGTCATCTCCTGATTCACATCTGTCCCTTTTACTTTCACAGGTTTTCTTTCTCTCATTTTTTAACCGTTTGCTGGCACTCATATGGAAATCATCTCTAAAAAGAAGAGTATGATGAGCTAGTGACCTCTCCAAATCTCTACTGTCAATACTGCTTCACAGACACTGAGAAGTACAGTTTGAAAAGAGTGATAAATCTTGTATGCATTTGTATCTCTCTTAGGTTAGTCTCTTCAAAATTACCCTATTAGCTATCACTTTCAAGATGAATTTCATTATCTTCAGTTAAAATTAAATGCAACTAGTAAATTCAAGTTTTCTTCTACAGCAGGATGCAACATATTAGACCATAAATATGTACCTTTAAGATCAATACATTGAAAACATAGCATACGATTTATGTTTTTATAAATAGTTGACAATAGGGCATAATGCAAATTTTGCATCCAAAGCTGAAAGCATCAAGATCTGTTCTTTAATTGCACACCTTGTAACAAAGAAAGACAACAATAATATTATTTTCTATCGGAGATGGCCATTTTTAATATTTTATAGTATTCAATCTTTTGTAAAGTAATGTGATCTAAATCAATAGTCTTTCTGGTATCAACACTGCAAAGTAATATACACTTTAAAATACCCAACACACTAACCAATCTGAAACATTCCAGAGGGCTTTTAACATGAGTTAGAGCCTGCTGGAAACACAATCTCATTGGCTGAGTTTCCTGGAGAGTGTTCTAATTTCCACTAAGTTCTGATCAATGGGAATTTATTGCCACTTAGACAAATAGAAAGACAGACCATTTGCACAAAATCAAATTGGCCTGAATATATGACCAGCATCAAAAAGACATACAAATATCTTTTAAAAAAATCTAGCTGTGGATGCCTTTTAATTGTACTTTTTCTGGAACTCTGATGCTTTGCTGTTATGTATTGTAAAAAAATATTGTTAATGGAAGAAAGCACTCAGTTATTTTAATGGGCTTCTTCAGTTATGCATACAATGTGGGGAGGGACTAGATGTCTTCTTGAGGTGCTCTCCAGACCTACTTTTCTATATGATTTATATAGCCCAGTAGTTGCTAATATGCACATGTTAGCATATGTCACATGTTTACAGAAATGTCAGAAAATTTCCTTACAGGCTATTAATACTATCATAATCCCTCAAACATGCATAGAAATACACTTGCTCCCCGCATCACACACACTTTTTCAGTATACATCAATATATTACAAAGACTGGAGTTTCATTACCATATCATATGTAGTATTGATTCTTGTTCCAAGCTAAATAATGTTGTTTTTCAAAAGATCTCTTACCCTTTAAGTGGTGGTCACTAGCTGAATCACAGACTGGCAACAAAGATGTACTATAGCATATGATACAATATATGCTTTGGCAAACAACAAAACCATTAACTCAGGCAGAAATTTCAATGCTTAATTCAAGTTTTACAAACTGGACAATTGTGCACAAGATCTAGTTACATACATTCCATGTTAAAAAGGGAAACATTACTAACAGAACTTTCAGCATAATAAGATTCAGGTCTTAACAGTAAAGAAAATGGTTAGAAGTTTTATTAGGCTTCAACTAGTTTCCATACCAGATCTAAAAAGTCACCTTGCACCTATATAAAGAGGATTATTCATGCAATTATCTGTATATGAGTCCTCATCAGCCACTGTATACAATCATTTCATGGCATTCAGATTCAGCACAAAAACATCAAGGCCTAAGTACAAATATTATTACTATAATGGGTTTTCATTTCGAGAGGTCATCAGGGAAAGGGATTAATTTTGCTTGCTTTATTGTACACACAGAACAGCACACAGGGTCATATTACAATGCCTCTATCTAGAAAATCACATTCAGATGTAATGAGAAAAGGCACTTTTAAAAACTGTTTCACAATTTTAGGTGCATTAACTGTATTTTATTCGGTTTATATATTGCTTTCCCTCCCATACTGTTGAGGTATTATTTTGGCTAACACTAATTGATTCTTGTTGATTTTTATAGAGAAGCATTCAGATACCTATTCTGATTTTTGTCAGCTTCTTTTCACCTTTCAGGATTCCCTTTTTTATCACTACTAACCTGTAAACATTTTCTATCACTGAATTTCTGTAAGCATTTTTTAGATTAACTTAGAGAACTTAAAGCTATGACAATCCTAGCTCAAACTCATTGCATTTCCTTACAGTTTCCATATATCACAGAAGACTATGTTGGTAATAACTTCCCGGGACAGCCCTATTTTCCTGTCACTTTCTCCCCAAACATTTGGGGTTTGGGTGTTATTTAAATTAGCGAGACACATTACTGGGATCTTGCATCCATGTTACATGATATTCTGCTGTCTGAAAAACTTCATTCATGCTAAGATGCGTTCAAGTTAAATTGAGGTCTGGGGTTTGCATGCTACAGATAGAATCAAAGATATCAGGAAAAGGTGCCCAAAAGTTCATGTCCTAAAGTATATGTGTACATGTCATATCCATTTAATAACTAAAACATTAATACTCAGATTTCAGCTAGCAACAAGTGAACTTATTTTGTCTGATTTCAAACCACTTCAACATTGTGGGTTTGAAAGTTCAACCTGAATACACGCTTTGCATTCCATATAGGAAAAGCTGGAAAAAGAAAGAGAGGAAGTGAAGTGGAAAAGAATGGTTGTGGGGAAAGGAGGTGAGTGAAAAACGGAGCAGAGAGATGATAGAGAAGAAAACAAATAAAGAAACAAAAAGACTGACAAATATTGAAGCAGGAACTAGGAAAGAGAAAAAATAAAGAAAAAATACAGCATTTCATATATACCTTATAGAGAGCAATCGCTTGTGCCAGGCTAAAATTTGTAGCGATTTTTCTATGGTTGATATAACACAGGCTTTGCTTTAGTTAGAAAGACTTGCTTATCTTTTAATAATTAAATTTCTCATGTTAAGAAAATAGGGTTTAAGGTACAGAGAGGAAAAAATCATGAACTTGAACTAGTTTAAACTCCATGGGATACTCCCAGCCCTAATTTTATCATTTTTTGACTCATTTTTGTCTCAGAGTCTGAGCTGATGTGTGAAGGACAGGAGGTACAGCAATGTCTGGAGGCATTATGATTTCAGAACCTGGGAGCAGTTAGACACCTTCCAAAGGCAGAGGAGGAGTGTGTGCACATTGCCAGCTGTTACTACACTAAGGGTACGTCTACACTACTTGCCAGATCAGTGGGAAGCGATCGATCTATCGGGGATCGATTTATTGTGTGTAGTGTAGATGTGATAAATCAATCCCCGATCGCTTTCCGTCGACTGCTGAACTCCAGCTCAGTGAGAGGTGGAAGCAAAGTCGATGGGGGAGTGGCAGCCATCGATCCCATGCCACGAGGATGTGAAGTAAATGATTCTAAGTCAATCTAAGATACATCAGCTTCAGCTACGCTATTCTTAGAAGCGAAGTATTCCAAGAGAAAAAATGAATGTGTCAGAAAGAACAAATACATGCCACTTTAATAAATGCAACTTCATTGTGGAGTATTTGTTTTTCACTGATTATTCAAGTTTTTAAAATATATATATAGTATATACCTGGAAAAACATGAGCTTATTTGATGTTTAAGGTGTTGGTGGTTCAAAATTTTTACGCTTCAAGAAACGTCTCTAAAAAATTGAAAGAATTTAGGCCATGAGTTGAATCAAAAAAGGATATATGAGTTAAATGAAGAGCAGTTGTAACACTGAAAGAACAGGAGTAGTTGTGGCACTTATAGACTAACAAATTTATTTGAGTATAAGCTTTCGTGGGCTACAGCCAACTTCTTCGGAGGTCTCTTACTTAATTGGCCTCTCAGAGTTGGTAAGACACCTCCCACCTTTTCATGCTCTCTGTATGTGTATATATATCTCCTCAGTATATGTTCCATTCTATGCATCCGAAGAAGTGGGCTGTAGCCCACGAAAGCTTCTGCTCAAATAAATTTGTTAGTCTCTAAGGTGTCACAAGTACTCCTGTTCTTTTTGCAGATACAGACTAACACGGCTGCTACTCTGAAAGTTGTAACACTGGTTCTCATTTAAAAAAAACACCACTCCTTATTTGTCAGAGCAATGAGCTCAAGCCCCATTTTCACGTGTGCTTACGAAAGCCCCTCCCAGGACTCCTTCCCATTTAGCAATATATGTAAAGCAGGGTGGTGGCACCTGTTTCTAAGCCCCACGCTGAAAGCCCATAGACTATATACAATGTTGATATAGTTCAACTCTTAACAAAATACTAGAATATACTATTGCCAAACCTCAAACATTCAAAAATCATCAGTCAGGCCCCAAACACATGACATTTGCTTAAAAGTCATGAAAATTTTTTAAAAAGACAATTTTTGTTTCCTTCTGTTTGCCTTCTGGTTTTGAGTCTTTATAATTAATATTTTTAACTTTTTTTCTGCAGTCATAAGAGCCAGAAATTTCATTTTCTTAAATGAAATCTGAAAATTTCTTCATTACAGGACTTCAGGAACTGGGACTTTAAGAAAAACACAAAAAAATCTCAAGACTTGCAAAAAAATCACCAAAGTTGGAAACAGAGAAAATTCCCGAGTCTATTGGGTATATTTAAGGCTTGGAGTTGAGGGAAATCCTTGCCGTTCTGTCAGCAGTGGTGTTGGTACACCTTTTTAGAATGTTCCTGTTCAGTTATTATTTTGACACATTGCTAACAATTTCTTGAGGAACACAAGGGGAAGAGAGGGAGAGTAAGTGGCAATTTTCAGAAGCTTATAATGGAGCTATGCATCAGCAGAACTTCATGGGACAAGCAAAAGGTGAAGAGGTATAGCCCCTGGGGCTTTATTTTTACTGCATTTCAAAGGCTTGCTTCAAAACATTAAGGTATTAGAGCTTTTTAAAAAAAAGTCACACATCTTTCAAAATGGAATGTGTTAGGCTACCTAAATATAGTGGTCGCTATCAGTTCCCTCTAGAATACAGTTATACTATGAACATAAGACCATATTATTGACCAATAGTCTCTCTAGCCCAGTATTCTGTCTCTGACAGTAGCCAGTTGCAGAGCTTCAGAGAGGATGTATACAACAGGGCAGGGATTGATCCACCCCGTCTTCTCCTCCTGACTTCTGACAGTCAGATGTTTAGGACACCCTGATGATGGGGTTGTGTCCCTGACTGTCCTGGCTAATAGCCATTGATGGACATATCCTCCATGAACTTATCTAATTACTTTGGACCCCAGTTATACTTTGGCCATCACAACATCCCATGACAATGAATTCCACAGGTTAGCTGTCTGTTGTGTCAAAAAATACTTCCTCGTTTGAATTAAATCTGCTGCTTATTAATTTAATCGGGTGATGCCTGGATTTTGTATTGTAGGAAAAGGTAAATAACACTTCTTAATTCACTTTCTCCATGATTCATGATTTCTTTCATGATTTTATAATCTTCTATCATAATCCCCCTTAGTCACTGCTTTTTTCTAATAGTCTTAACCTGGTGTATGTCAATGAAATGAATGAGCCTGTGTCTGTGCACATAGCTTTTCCAGTTATGGAAAACTTACTGAAAAGTGAAACTGGATAGTGACCTGAGAGTCCCTCTGCTGGGGAAGCGGGGTGCAAGGACGAACAAGTTAAGCAGGGTCTGAGTTCAAAGGAGATGCTGCCTCTCCTTGTTTATTCCCTTGGAGCCCTTTTCTCCCTGCTGATGAAACCCAGAGGCAGCCAGCCAGCTACTCTCTCCTTCCTCAGGATCTCCTATGCAGCAGCACAGGATCTCCTATGCAGCAGTGGCTGGACATTTGCAAGGGAGCATTAAGAGAAAAGAGAAGAGAGTATCCCTGGCTCAGTGATCATGTTTAGATCTGCAGGAGGGAATGCAAATATGAAATTTAAAAAAAATTCTTTGTGGTGATTTGCATTTTCTTATTTTCAAGATATAATAAAAAAGTAAGATATGAGTTTCAGGCCTGCTCAAGCCCTGCTAGTCTGGAATCATAGTTTAAGAAAACCAGAATTATAACAATATAACCATTTCAACAATTAGCTGAGCCAGAGAAATTCTTCCCTTGTCACTAACAGCATATTGATTTGGGAAGATCAAGGCACTGGAGAATGAACATACACTTGCACTCCTATTTCTGGTCTGAACAATGACTAGGAAAGTATAGTAATAAACTAAGCAAGAAAACTTGAAGGTTTTGGCCAAACACATCCCCTCACTCCCACATCCCAAATTCCCATATATGGTCCCTCCTGAGTCTCATTACATAGCTGAGGTTGAGTAGTATTCACCCACTGCCAGGGTCACTAGATCAGAAGGCCAATGTAAATGATATTCCTTGCTGAGAAAGAGGTGCAAAAGAAAAGGTACAAAATCTCCTCCTTCTGTTATACTATGGAATGGAATGAGTTCCATGTTGGGCTTCGCATAAGGCTTTGCAACACACGTGATAACCCTGTATTCACAAAATCCCTAATGTTACCACAGGAATACAAAGATTGCATCCCACCTTCAGTACTTTAGTCATGCTTCTAAATTCAGCAGTGCAATAGCACATGTGTAATATTCTAGAGGCACTGGACATGTGCACTATGTCAGAAATAGAATTTACATTAAATGGTGTGGACCTACTGATTCTGGAGAGCAGTACCAAAGGAAACGCAGAATTTCTCTGTATTTGAATAGTATATGCATGAAGTCATTTCTATCACTTACTATTATTTAGTATAGCACCCAGAAACCTCAGGAATGGGTTAGGATTTGCAAATATGAGGTCCCTGCCCCAATAAGCTTAAAATGTAAGATGCTGGTTCATAGCTCATTTCATTGGCTTGAATGGCTTTTGGACAACACCCTATGAAGACAACTGACACGAGAAGTATGGAAGAGGAAGACATTCAATTTGTATATACATTTGCAAATGTATAAAAGATTATAAATAGGTACAGTAAGTGCCAACTATCCTCGTCAGTCTCTGACACTACAAATACCAAGAATAATTTATAGCATTCAGGATTTTTCCAACATTTTCTATCAATGTAAAACATTGAAGTTACTGATTTAAATGCTCAAAAGTCCAGAAATGCAAACGTTAAGATTCTCATAGTAATGGTAAATCGTTGAACAGAATATAAATTAAAGTATAAATTTAACAGCAAAACTAAGTCACACAAGATGTATTTTCAGGTAGTTCTGTGTCAGATCAGCTCTTTGGGGTATTTTTTTTTCTCTTTAAAAGTCTGTTTTAAATTGTTCTTTTAGAGGGAACTTCTTCTCTTCGATCTCCACAGCTTGAATGCTCTCCGCTCATACATCTGCAAAAAGCTCAGTGATGCTATGTGGGAGATCAGCACATGCAGGAAAGCAGAATAACAAAGTTAAGCTCCACCATGCGAATCCAAGAGGAAAATTTTGTCCTCAGTTTCAAATGGAATTTCTCTGTGGCAGCTAATCCTGAGTACTGAAAGTGTCCAAAGCATGGAATGGTTAAACAGCAGCTTATCTCTGTGCCTTTATCTTCATTATCACCAGAAGACAGATCCTTTCAGAAGATCTTCAGGGTAACTGGCAAAGCTAACAAGTATGTCAACAAACATCTAAATGAATTAAAGGAAGTCACATCATCCTTAGATAAAAAAAGTTTTAAAATGTAGGAAATGTATTGTTGAGTTGGAAGGCAAAAAATTCCCTTTACCTGTGAGCACAAAGAACATGATATGATGGCAGCTAATATTATCAAATAAAAATTGAACATTTGTGTTTAAATTAGAAACTTCTAAATTGTGGGCCTTATGATGAGATAGCCAGATGAGGATAGACTTGAGGGTTTAACTACCGAATAAAGTGAAGTTTTGTCAGATGGAGCCTCTCAGAACCCCTAAGCTGGAATCAATAATGGATTCTCAAGATAGCTGGTGACTAAAAGGGACTGTGCCCAGTTGCAATGCTAGTCTGCATATTCAGGATCAGATTAAGACCATCGGTGTCCTAGGCACATCAGAACATGGGGCCTCCCATATGTCTGTACCCATGACCTCTCCCTCCAGTTGGAAGTACAATGACAGGAGTCCCTCCCTCTCCTCCCAGAGAAGTATGAAGAAGCAGAGGCTGGAAAAGTTCACGGCTTTCCCTGAATTCCCCCTCAGTGGTCCAGCCAAAGGCACCACTCTCAGGCTTCCAGCTTCCCAGCGTTGCCTTTTCAGGTGTAGATCCACATCTCTCTTTATTCTGACCACTGTATTCCCAGGCTGCAGACATTTCCTGTCTTCACAGTGTATTTCATAACATAGACAGGTGTGCCAAGGACACCTGCTTGCTTTTTCTTCAGAGCCTGTTAATACGTGTAATTGCTACAGTTATTAGTTACTACACAGCACTTTCTATGAAAGCCTACTTTATTCTTAAGGGATTCACATTGCTCACATTGGTGGTAGTGTGCCTCCTCCCCATTCAGCCAAAATAGTCTAGAATCTTCTTAAACATCTCAGGATTTATGGCCAAAGTTTTTGTTATCCAAAGACCGGCACTGCACAGGAGTTGAGGAGAAGAGGAAGGATGACAGTGAATACCCTGTGACTGCAAGCTCCTTGCAATAGAGACCATATATATAGATGTCTTTATATAAGTTTGCACAGCACCTAGCACAATGACTGACACCTCTGGGCACTACCATATTAAATACTAATCTCTAGGGACAATCAGTAGCAAACCTTCAACTATAGTCACTGATTTATATTTCTAAGGCTATCTGAACAAAGGAAGTGTCTCAAAACTTACTATTTTTAGCAAATGAAAGCTGATAATAGCCCAGATCTTTCAATCAAGAGAACCCGGTACTGCTAGGTTTATATGTTTCAAAGGTGGGTTCTGCTAAATAGCTGGAAGTAAAATTAAGTGCTTTTGTCTTCAGTAAGATTAAGTTTTATTTCTGGTGGGTGGAACTATATGTTTTTCCTTTCCAGATGGAATTTCAAGTTCTGCAGCTACATTAGATAACAGAAGCCAAGAAGGAACTGGTGAACTGATTATTATTTTTCATGGCTCCAACTCCAGAGGCCAAATTTTTGCGTAGCACATAAATCAGCTCAGAATTTGAATCCATTTTAGTATTTTGATGGCATACTACTAGTATTAATTACACAATTCCTTTGACACTGGTGAAGTGTCTATGGAGTGAAAGCTAGTAGTCACACTGCCAAACTCTTTAAGGGAATGGATGTGTGAATCTCCCATGCATGAAAAATATAGTATGGAGAGCGAGGGCAAAATCCTTGTCCCATTGAAGACAATAGCAAAACTCTAATTGACTTCAGTTTGGCTAGGATTTCACCCTGAGTCTCTGGAATGCTAATTATTTAATCTATTTCTTTGTGTTATAAGAATGTTATTCATATTTTCATTTTATGATGACATATGAATGTCTGCTGCTGGAGGAAAAGAAACACAAGCCAGAATAGGAAAATAACAGGTTAAAGAATTTATTAAAAAGTTAGATGTATTCAAGTCTGATGAAATTCATCCTAAGGTACTTAAGGAACTAGCTGAAGCAATCTCAGAATGATTAGCAATTATCTTCAAGAACTCATGGAAGATGGGTGAGGTCCCAGAGGACTGGAGAAGGGCAAACATAGTAGCTGCCTTTTAAAAGAGGACAAAGAGGACCCGATAAATTATAAACCAGTCACCCTAACTTTGATACCTGGAAAAATACTGGAAGAAATAACTAAACAATCAGTTTGTAAGCACCTAGATATTAGTCTAGGTGGACTATAGAGGATTATATAAGGAATAGCCAGCAGGGATTTGTCGAGACAAAATCATACCATATCAACCTAATTTCCTTCTTTGACCTAATGAATAGGTTGGAAGCAGTAGACGGGATATGTCTTGATATTAGTAAGGTTTTTGACACAGTCCCACATGACATTCTCATAAGCAAACTAGGAAATATGGTCTAGATGAAATAACTATACGGTGGGTGTGTGCACAACTGGTTAGAAGACCATACTCAAAGAGTAGTTATCAATGGTTTGCTGTCAAACTGGGAAGGTTTCACACTATTCAATATTTCCATTAATGACTTGGATAATGGAATGGAGAGTATGCTTATAAAATTTGATGAGGACATCAAGCTTGGAAGGGTTGTAAGTACTTTGGACAACAAGATTAGAATTCAAAATGAACTTGACAGATTGGAGAATTTCTCTGAAATCAACAAGACAAAATGCAATAAATAAAAATACAAAGCAGAAAGGAAAAAATCAAATGCACAACTACAAAATGGGGAATAATTGGCTAGGCAGCAGTACTGTTGAAAAGAATCTGAGGGTTATAATAGATCACAAACTGCATACGAGTCAACAATGTGACACAGTTGCAAAAAAGACTAATATCACTCTGGGGTGTATTCACAGGCGTGTCTTACATAAGACACAGCAGGTAACTGTACTCTACTCAGCACTGGTGAGGCCTCAGCTGGAGTACTGTGTCCAATTCTGAGCACCACTCTTTAAGAAAGATGTAGACAAATTGGAGAGAGTCCAGAGGAGAGCAAGAAATTAAAAAAAAAAAGGCTTTAGAAAACCTGACCATGAAGAAAAGTTAAAAATATGGGCACATTGAGAAAAAAAGACTGAGGGTGGACCTGATAACTTCTTCAAATATGGCAAGGCATGCTGTAATGAGGATGGTGATCAATTCTCAATCTCCACTGAAAGTAGGACAAGCAGTAGTGGGCTCTATTTGTGGCAAGGAAGATTTAGATTAGACATTAGGAAAAACTTTCTAGCTGTACTAGGGAAGTTAAATTCTGGAACAGGCTTCCAAGGGAGGTAGTGGAATCCCCATCATTGAAGGTTTTTAAGAATAGATTGGACAAACACCTGTCGGGATGGTCTAGATATACTTGGTTCTGCCTCAATGCAGGGTGCTGGTTATAATGACCTCTGGAGGTCCCTTACAGCCCTGCATTTCTATGTTTCTAGGACTGGTGTTAAAGCCTGTTTCTCTATCCTTTTTGGGGGTTGAAGCCTGTTTGGGTGTCTTGTAGCACAGGGTAAGGTGGCTACATGCAGTATTTCATCTTTTTTTCTAAACAAACTTGTATTTCTTTTTATTACTAGCCTACTACAAGTGCAAGTACATATTTGGAGTACCTGTACTAGGTTTAGCCATTGGCAAAATATGTTTTCACTGTCCATGGCACCCTGCTGGCTCTATCAAAAATGGAGCCAAATATAATACTGTGTTTTCATAATATAGATATCTGTTCACTAGGAATTGAACTGAATCACAGATCACAGAAAAAATATCTGATAGTGAACAGAGGTGGACATTATCAGCTTGGACTGCATCTGAACCCTTACTTTGGGGAAGAAATGTTTTATACCTCATTCTCATACATCTGAACCATCCGATTCACAACTCTTAGATTTTTTAAATGTCCATATTAAAATACAAAAGTTAAAAACAGACAAGCTTAATACAAAATGAAGAGCTGTACCACCTGCTTATAAGTGCACACAGATGTGTGAATATTCATGATATCTGTTTTATGAAAATAACTGAAAACAATATAATAAAACCTCATTAATGTACAATGGTTTATGTTGTATCTCAAATGAGTTTTGTGGCAAGACACTGCCCCCCCATAATACACACCTGTGACAGTTTTAGTAGAAGGCACTGTAAAATCATATTACTCTTAGCATAATATTACATAATTTAATCACAATTACACCTTATGAACTGTTTAAAATATTCAGTTAAACCCCACATTTAAATTTACCAAAGCTCAGTTTCAGTTCTTATCAACTTTGGATGCCTGTTTGAAATGCTGACTGCTAAGGCATTAATGCCTTCTCACCTATTGTTGCACTGACTCCAAGGTAAATGAGTCTATGGTGATTTCTTCCTCTTAGACTCAAATATTAAATTGAAATCTCCCCTCCCTCCATTGTTTTCTTATAACCAGGGGCCTCTACAAACATTATTTAATGCACTAAAATATATTTGCATAGTTCCAACCTCCCTCAGGAGGAGGCAAGTGGGCTTATTTATCTAAAAACTGCAGTGAGTTGCAAATCTGCAAATTTGCCTAAAGGCAAATTGGATTTTATTTGTCAATAGTATTAATATAAAACAAATCTACATAACTCTATACTGATATAAAAATCTGGCTTTCAGTCATGTCTTGTTTCTAAATGTAAACAACCTTTCGTCTGATTTCAGATTTTTTGTTTGTTGCTTTAGCCACTGCCTAAGCACCATATATTCAGTAAAGTTCAGTCCCCTTAAACCTCTATACCTGCTTCTAATATACATTTCAACACATAATTTCCAATGAATAACTAAAATGTGTTGGCCCAATCCTGTAGCCATGATTCAGGCATTTCTTTCAACAGGAGGTTTGCCCCAATAAGGACTGCAGAAGTGGACCATTCATTTGGGAATTGTTTAGAAATTAACAGCTAGTGGTTTTCTTGCTCATTAGAGGACTTTTTTTTTCTTTTCTTGTCTTTTCTTTTTCTTTTCATTTTCAAAGCCATCATTGTAGATTATCAAAATCCTTCTCTACTATGGCCAATGAATTAGAACTGTGTTGTAACATTGCATCCTCTATATAGCCGTAAAACAGATTTAACACAAACTAAGAATAAATCATTGACAAATAAATTCAATAAACATAGTCTGAATATTGAGCTTTGGCGGACATCACAGTCTATTTCAGACAAGCCAGATTTCTTGCCTTGTACAACAAATGTGTGTGTTCTTCTTGTTAAACAGTCATACATCTGAGTTAAGTGACTTATCCTTGAGAGCATCATAGTCTTATCTTCTCTAATCAGCATCCTACAGTCAATCAAATGCTTTTGTAAAAATTACAAAATACAGAGCCAGTATTTTTACTCTATCCAGTACATAGTCACTGGGAATATTGTTAACATTAATTATCAAATGCCAAAACCATGTTTGCTGCAGTCATAAAAAAATGACGCTCCCTGCCTTAAAGGCCTGAAGTAAAATCCTGCCTCTTTGAAGTCAATGAGAGTTTTGGCATTGACTTCAGTGGGGCCATGATTTCACGTTTACAGACTAAACAAGAACTTAAGCTCCTTTGACACATACATACCACTTTGTGCAGCATTATACTGGTAAGCAATTTTACTTTTATAAAAATAAAAAGGACTGTTAAACTCCCCCTTCCTGCAGAGTGTGAAGGTACATATATCTTACTGCGCTTAGAAAAAATGAATATGCTCTTGCCTACAAAATCAGAATTAGTAAAGGAATGACATTCTAGAGGCTAGAGTGAGCCATTAGCTCCTCCCCACAGTGAGGAACAATTCCTTCCCTCCTCCCCTTTACTCTGGTATAGGTGGGAGCAAGTTATTTCATTCATTGTTGGGGCGCAGTATATTCCTCTTCATATACATGACCAACTTACTCTATCAAGTAGGAGATTAGAGCCAAAGACCCCCCCACTCTATGCTTCCTACCCCTCTTTTGCTCTTCCCAAACAACTTTCTCAGAAAGGAGAGTAACAAGTCAATGGAATTAATAATTTATCAGTCCTT
Source organism: Gopherus evgoodei (assembly GCF_007399415.2). Taxonomy (NCBI): domain Eukaryota; kingdom Metazoa; phylum Chordata; order Testudines; family Testudinidae; genus Gopherus; species Gopherus evgoodei. The sequence continues at coordinate 241,791,521 of NC_044323.1, read as the reverse complement.
ACTTAGCCACACAGGGAATCAAGAAGAATGAGGATTGCTCTCCTGTACTGCTGAGTTGGGGTTCAGGGACAATCTAGCCATCAGGGACTAACATATTTACAATATGCAAAACATTACACAGCATTTCACATCTTCCTTAAGGTTAACATAGTTACTCTACTCTAGCATTTTAGTTTTATCTAAAGTATAGTCCTATAAAAGTGATCCCTTTTCTAGGAGACTAACTGTGCAATAGTTCAACTATAGAGTAATAACAGATGTTAACATTCAATTCTTCTAATGTTTGGGTATTGCACAAAAAGCACAAAAACTAAGGTACCCAACGTAGGCAACAGAAATCACATTTAAAGGTTACTTAAGTAGAATTACAGCAATTCCATTTTGCAAATAAGAACTGTAATGGTGAAGTTCACTTGTGCTACAATGCCACTCACAGAGGCTGGAGATTAACTTCCTCACTTTATGTTATCTGAATACTGTATTTATTTATTTTGAGCTTTTCCCCCTCTAGGATTTCTGATTTCTTTGTAAATACCTTGCAATTGAGCTCTAAATGAAACAGTAAGCAGAGAAAGGAAGTCGTGTATATATAGCAGCCATTTTACTCCAACACAATATAATAGTTATCAGCTATTTTAATCTAATTTTCCTTGGTGCACTTTTTCCTGCAAGTCAATGAAGTTGAAATGCATCCAGTAGGATACAGCATCAGCCACTTACAACTCATTTCAGAAGACATGGCATGCTGGTGCTGAACTTAGGTAGCAAAAGTAAAACTGTGACACTCACAGACTAGAGAGTTGTCCAGTCAGGTACACAATTACAAGTACATTTACAAATAAAAAGAAGCTGTCTACTATGGAAGTGTTATAGGGAAATTCAAATCCAAGCAGCAAAAAGAATGTGTTTGTAATATTTAAACACAGTGTTACCAACTTTCATGATTTTATCATGATTTTTGCAATGTATTTAGTTTATGTATTTAATCCCGAGTTCCTGGAGGCAAATGAATACATGAGAGTCTTTATTTTCATTTGTTTCAAGTAAGTTTCTAGCCCTCAAAACTGCAGAGAAAAACCTGAAAATATGAACTGAGCGTACACTACAGACTCAGAAACAACAGGCAAATAAAAAGATATCAGAATATGTTGGTAAAAGCACAAACAAACAGGGCTATGGTATTGTGTAATGTTAAATATAGGCTGATAGCTTTAACACCTCAACTCAATGGACTTAAAAAATATAGTTGTATTACTAGAAAATAATGTCAAATAATGTAATGCTCATCTGTTAGGATTACCTGAAGTTTTGGAACTAGATTCATGTGGGATATTAATTAATTTTTAGAATTAATATTAAAAGCTTTAAATTGAGCACATGCTTAAGTGCTGTCATAAAACAGCACTTAAAAAAAGGAAAACGGAGGGAAAATGTAACAGGAGTTAGCAGTACATACCAATAAGCAACAGTCAGTTGTAAGATGGCCCCAGCTGCTTGACTCTTCCAGATTTAAAGGGCCAGCAGTAGGAATGCATGCTTAGAAATAGCTCTTATGACCTTGCTTATATTTGAAAATTTGCACTGGTGTAACTATCTCAATTTCAAACTGATCTAGATACACTGGTGAAACCTCCTAACATGACACATGTTAGCCAATTTAAACCACATTTAAACCGAGTTAAGAAGTTACTGGATTAATTTTTTTCCAAATGGCAAAAGGCCTTGCTGTATGTATGCTGTATGATCTAACTTTCTTCAGATCTAGGTTCTTGGCAAGACAATATTTGAAATACTTACTCTCCTACAGAATGAACATTCTGTCTCTACAATCATTGTTAGGCTGTGCAGGCACAAAAAGGGAGCGTCCTGGATCCATGAACTGAACCCAAGTCTCTGAAATGATACCACCCCTAGGCCACAATGCCAAACTCTACAGTTCTTATCTTTAAAGCTATTAAACTGATACACATTATTTTTACTACATCTACAATAGAAATTATCTGGGCTGAATACGTACAGCACCAAGTATTACTATCATTTATATAATAAACACTTTGAGACAGATACTAACCTTTGATATGAATGTGCTGATCAAAATATCTCATACTCAAGCACAGAAATGGATTTTTAAAGTTATGCAGTAATGCATTCCATACATCCAAGATTCAGCTATAGTTTTTTATCTTTTATGTTAGATAGTGATCATTGATACAGTGCTCTGTCCATAGAGATCTGCGCAAAAATGAACTGACTGTGATATTCATTATCATATCACTAACAGAAAGCCCAGATGTTAAAATGCAGCTAGACATAAAGCAGCAACATGACATTCTAGCCTGGTTTATACTAGTAAATGTATATCTTTTTCTTTAAAAAAATCTTATTTCAGATTCATTTCATCTCTAAAATTACAAACTCTGTTAGGAGGGCTACATGATTGGAAAGAAGATTGACATTCTAGTTAGCATTAACATTTTTATTAGTTGTGGAGATTATCTATAGGCTATAGATGACCTTAGTCAACTAAGCATTCTTATATAGCTAGACACTAGCAACAACAGTCAATCATAAAAACATGTACTTGATTATTAGGTCTCAAGATGTATTAAAACAATACACGGTATCACCTTGAAGGCTAGGTACAGAGGCTAGAATGCATCTGCAGTTTCTGTAACTAAAAAAGCTAAATAGAGAATAATAAAATAGAATGCACTTTATTTATGTTCTGTGTAACAGAGATGAATATATTATTGTTAATTATTTCAGTTTTTTGTATCTTAACTTTAATGATTTTTCCTCCTTGAAATCAAAAATAAATATGGGCCATGAAGATGTTCTATAAAGTGACATACAGTTACCGCTAAACCTTCTTCATTGTGCTAAATCCTGCCACCACAAATGGGATGTTTCCACTGATTACAACAGGACATGGTGGAATAAGAATTATGGGCAACAATATTGCAACATTTAATTATTCTTGGCAAGAATAATTTGTAATCAGACTAAAGTGATGATGCTGCATTTTATTAACTACATTTGTATTACCACTGAAAACAAAGGAAACTAAATACACAAGCAATGGGTTATATTGTGTTTATACATTCTGCACTGGGTAAGGGGCATGTACAGCCCTGCTGCTTCAAGAGCAGTTACAGGCAAGGAACAGTGCTTCAGACAGGCTCTATTTTTTCTCTCCTGTCCCCTTGTTTCAGGGGGTATAGTACTCTTTTTCTGGTCCTTACCATTACCACGTTACTACTTTCACTCTATCCCGTGCTGGACCACCTGCAGTGGCTAACATGGTTTGTCTATACTGCAGTTAGAAGTGAGCCTCCCAGCTCAAGTAGACAAACTTGTGCTAGCGGGGCTCAAAGTAGCACATTAAATATAGCAGGGTGGACATTGCAGTTTGGGCAGCAGCTCAGGCTCTCAAGCCCACTCAGCCCCTGGGCCTGAGTTTGCGTAGCTAGCCAAAGTCTCTGCTGGAGCCACAACATCCACATTGGTATTTTTAGTGCACTTGATCCCCAATAATACAAGTCTGTCTACCCAGGCTGGAGAAGGTCCACCTATTTTCCAACCATCTCCTCTCATTTGCTCAGGCACGGGAGTAATGGGTGTGAAGTGCCTGCTTACCACTAGGCATCCAGACCCATGGTTACTGAAACTACGCAGGAGTGTCGGTGGGGGAGAATCAGTATTGGTACTAGCCCATTGAGGGCCCTAAGCAGGAATATTCACCCCCATACTAATAATTAATAAGGAGTCCCTTTGAGTTGCTTAGGACCCTAAGCAATGTCTTAATCTGTTTATGCCTAGTTCCAGCTTGGGGGTGGAGAGGAAGAGAAGAAGAGTATTCTTACTCTCCCTGATATCTATGTATGGCAGTATAAATCTGGCCCTAAATAAGTAATATTAAGAATCTCTTAAAATCACCAAAGCAAAGAAATTCAGGATTAAAGATGGACTCTGTCAGATGGCTTCACATAAATATTTAATCTTCTTCCTTCAATCGTAAATTGTCCAGTTGTATCTACATACTGTAACTCAAAACTTTCCACCACAGGGGAACACCTCTTTCCAACACCGGTGATAGTACATAGCATGTGAGTTGCAAAACTCTATATGCACTTAGAGTGAGCTAAAGATGAAGAAAGAGACATTTGTCCTGAAGTCATGTTCATAGAAGACTACTCCATCATTAACTATTAATTTCCTTTTTTGTGGGTTAAGTCAGATCCTTAATTAAATTTTACATAGATTTTTTTCATTTTACTTAATAGGAGAAATCTTTCTTGTGCCTGTTTAGGGAATCTCATCTTTTAACCACTGTTTTAAGACACAATTATGGAAATCTAAAATTGATTTGAGAGCTGAGATTAGGTACAATATAAGCCAGAAAAACAGGAGAAGCTTTTTTGTGGTTGTGTAACGGCTGATACTTCTAAGTATCCAGGAGGAGTTGTTTGAAATCATTCTACTTAAAACATAAATGATACCCAGATATTTTCGTCATCAAGTGATGAACCAAGACAAAGCAAGTTATTCTGAAGCATTCTCCAAAACACATTGAGGAATGCTATTGTGAGGGAAATCAAGGATATATACTAAATATTCATTCTATAGTATGTATTTTTCTGAAAGATAAGATTATACCGGATTGTTCACATTTTGGGGCTTTACTGCCAAGCTGCATTGCAATGGGTCATGCTGGAAGACCTGACCCATATGTGTGAGCACAGCAGTCCTCAACTAGCCAAGAATACTTGTCCTTTCCTGTAGACATGCTGCCATTGGTCAATCCCACTTCTCCCTAATAGGCTCCAGAGCTAGCTAAAGAATAGTTGGTCATTGTCCTGTCTTTTCCTGTGTGTTAGTAAACAATCTTGCTCAATGATGGATTCTGAGGAGGACCTTTGGACATTACCACAGTACGAAAAATAAATAACATTAAACTCAACCTCTTGCAAATATATTCATGAACTCAGAAAGCAGCATGTGACTAGTGCTTGCTGGAGATAGAAAAGAATCACAGAAGTTCAAGGTGGAAAAAGACATACTGGATTATTGACACTATCCCCCTTCCAATGAAAGATTGTTCCCGATAGCACATTTATCACTGATTTGTCCTGATTTAAAGATCTACAAGAATGGGATTTCCTTGGGAGCCTACTCTACTATAGCTTTAATTCAGCACTCTCCAATCTGTCCTGAATTAAACAAGAGCAGACATCTGCCCATAACAGAGGTGCCCTAAGTGAACTCAACAAGTTAAACTACAAATTCAAACAAAATGATATATTTTTAGAAACAACTAGTGATTTTCAGTGCTTCACTTTTTAGATGCCCCATTTAAGACAACTTAGTCGGACCTCATTTTTCAGAAAATGCTGAGCACTCACCCACTGAAAAGCAATCACCTTTAAAGTGTTATACGTGGGGCATCCGTAACGGAGGCACCCAAAGTCACTAGTCCCTTTTGAAAATGTGGGGATAGTTTTTATTTACATCTTGTACAGGGCAAACCTTTTCTTCTTTAAACTTTTTGGATCCTTAAACTCCCAACTCACCTTTTTCTCTGGATATCATCAGCTATGCCATCTCAGATAAGGCAGCTTTTCCCTTTTGCTTAATTTGAAACCAGCCCCTTACTAATTAGTGAATCCAAAATAAGATGCCAAGAAAGCTTCACCACCCATCCTGTGCTGAGAGTCAAGCAATCATACATTTTTGTGACAATGTTAATAACACTCTTTTCCTCACACACTCGAGCTGAGGTGACTTTGCATATGGTGCCATTATGCTTCGATCGAGGAATGTTTAAACTTTTCTGTTCTGTTAAAAATATAGATTTCCAACTTAAAAACCCACCTCATAAAGAGGGAATAAACATTATCTTAAAAAGAAATAACAGAAAAATCCTACTATCTACACTGCATTTTAGGAATTTTTTCCTGTTTTTTTCTTTCTTAATTTTATCCCATTGCTCCTAATTAATGCCACCCAAATAATGGTTGCTAAGAGAAGAGAAAGGGCAATTCATTTTGATTAGAAAGTTTTCAGTTCCAAGGGTAAGAGGTTTTACACTAATTGAACTGATAGTCACAAGGGAGTTGCTATGGGATTAGCCAACAGAGAGGATAAAAATACATTTAGGAAGGTTTCATAGTAGTTTCTGAATATTATATGTGGAGGCCCAAAGATTTGCCTTCAAGCACTTACACTTGAGTGGGCAGAACTCCATATTGGAAAGTGAAAATTAGAATAATTAATTGTTCACCTTACTGATATTTTCTCCATTCTCCTCTAACTTCATCTTATGATCGTACCTCTGAGTGCCCTCCTCAACAGATCTACCAACTCGTCCTATGTTTAATCATACCCTGTCATAACATTTTTCCCAGATCTGGACCTTAGTATCCAAAATATGGGTGTTAGCATGAAAACCTCCAAGCTTAGTTACCAGCTTGGACCTGGTAAAGCTGCCACCAGCCAGGAATCTATACAGTGCCTGGCACACTGTGGTCTCCCCAAAACCTTCCCTGGGGGACCCCCAGACTCAGATTCCTTGAGTCTCACAACAAAGGGGAATAAACCATTTCCCTTCCCCCCTCCGGGTGTTCCCTCCCTGGGTTCCTGGAGAGATATACAGAAGCAAGCTCCGTGAATCTAAACAGAGGGACTCCACCCTTCCTGTTTCCAGTCCTGGAAACACAAGTACTTCCCCCCTCACCCAGAGAGTATGCAAAGTCAGGATTAGTAAATCTAACACAAAGAGATTTTCCCCCCTGACTTCTTCCCCCCTACCAATTCCATGGTGAGCTGAAGACTGAATTCCCTGGAGTCCCCACTAAAGAAAAACTCCAACAGCTCTTAAAAAGAAAGCTTTATATAAAAAGAAAGAAAAAATACATAAAAATGGTCTCTCTGTATTAAGGTGACAAATACAGGGTCATTTGCTTAAAAGAAAAAAATGAATAAACAGCCTTATCCAAAATGAATACAATTTAACACATTCCAGCAACTACACACATGTAAATACAAAAAAACCCCACAATATAAGCCTTATTGTCTTACTATCTTGTACTTACAACTTGGAAACCGAAGATTAGAAAGCCAGGAGATAGAAAAATCACTCTCATAGCCGAGAAGGTTAGACACAAGACAAAGAACAAAGAACTCACACCCAAAACTTCCCTCCACCCAGATTTGAAAAAGTCTTGTTTCCTGATTGGCCCTCTGGTCAGGTGTTTCAGGTTACTCCTTTCCAGGTGAAAGAGACATTAACCCTTAGCTATCTGTTTATGACATACCCAAGGCATGTCCCATGCATTATCAGTCCTTTGAAGATGCAGCAAAACTCCTGGCCTCCACAGGTGAATCATGATGATTGATTTGTTCTGGCAGGGGATAAAGTAAGAGGGAGTGAGGGAATAGAGTTTCCCCCTCTTCTGCTATCCCTTCTTTTCCTCTCCCTGGCATGCTCCCTTATTGCTCCCACTATGTCTCTGGCTAGGGAAATGAAGATTTACCAGGCAGAGAGATATAAAGATTGCACAGCAAAAGGAGCCAGTTCCTTCGGCACTCTTGGATATCTGCTACTTTCTGAAGTGAAGACAGATTTAAAGAAATACTTTTGCTTCTTCACAATATCCTTGTCCTCCATAATTGCTCCCAGTAGTCCTGGTGATCCTAAGAACCAGGTATTCTCTGTCAGGCTTCCTGTTTCTTGCATACTTAAACATTTTTTTGTTATTTGTTCTTAAGTCTTTGACTATAAGCTCTTCATAGTTCCTCTTGGTCCTCTCATTCAATTTTACATCTTCTCTGCCATGGTTTATATTTTTTTCTATTGATTTCACTAAGATAGGACTTACAGTTACTGATGGACATCAGTTTGGATCAGATAATCTGGCAAATATTGCCATTTACCCATGCTGGCTTTTATCTGTCCTTTTTGCTTCCTTTTCTGTCCAGGAGTAGGTGTGCTTTCTGTGATACTGTCACAGCACTGTTTATTTGTCTCCATCCTGAGTCTAAATTAAATTTTCCCATGTTTGATTTAAGGGTAACTTTGACTACCTACCATACTTTTTAAAAATAAACTCCTGCTAACTCTAGTGCTAGTTTTTGTATGATTCTTACCCAAGTATGCTAAAATCAATTGTATTGTGGTCATTATTACTGGGTGTGCATTATCTAGTTGAGAAAGGCTCTCCTTCTGTGTGCTCTAGACCTGGTAGTTCTCTGAAGCATTCATTTAAAGTAAATTTTGTCCTGTTTCTCCATTGCACTAGTTTATATGTATTTCACCCATTATAAGTGTTTAATTAGACTTAGTAACCTCTTTGATCTTTCTTGCTATTGAGCATTCAGTGTCCTTTTTCTCATAAAGAGGTCAATTCTATAACCCCACTCATATAAATGTATTTGTATAAGCTAGGATTTGTAGCCATTCAAATTCTACCATATGATCCTCTCCATTCAGATATTTCATTTCATTAGATTCATTAGCCCTTTTGGACCCACACATTTAACCTTCAAAAATGCAACTTCAACTCTGATGAAATTTGGAAAGCTGAGTGGAGTTCACAAGAAGTCACAAATAAACACCTTGTGAATGACTCGATGCAGAAAATCCCTGGCTTCAATCTCAAGCTCATGAGCAACCCTAAATCATATCCACACAAACTAAGGCAGATGCAGATACTTGCTATACATATGGAAAATTAGACTCTCCAGTGTGCAAGTGTGGTCACCCAGAACAGACTATGGAACATATAATAACTCAATGCTCAATTCACAAATATGAAGGGGGCATCGTAGCAATACACTCTGCTACTCTAAATGCAATTATCTGGCTTAATCATCTAAATAAAATTATAGATTTTGCTCTGCATTTTCATCAGCCATACAAAGAAGAAGATTAAATTCTACAGAACCTTTCTGGACCTGTGCTCCTCCCTACCCCACCAACCCTCATCATCATTTTCTCTACAACCCAATATGTCCTTTCTATATTGTTTGTAGGTAGCTACTGCAGAATTGCATTCAATATTATGACTCCACTATGTTTCAGAACTGTTTGTTATGTTTTAGTTCCATTGCTTGGGTTGCTTTCTACTGCCTGGCATTTTAGTTTACTAGTTTTTGCTTTTCAGAGCCCATATTTGAAACGTTCTAAGGTTGTCTGATGAGTTCTGTTGAGCTGTAGGTCAAGATTACCACGTGTCCCTGTCTTCCCCTGGAGTCCATAGTCCTATTGGTACTGAGATATTAAAACTCTATTTGTTATTTTCATTAGCTATTCCATCCATCAGTTTCCCCTCACACCTTGCCCAGTCGCTCATTTCAGTTTTTCATCCCTTACACACTCACTGGTTAGAGCACTTTCCATATGTGCATGACCCTTCTGCCTTTGGGGCTATTTTGCTTAATTTAATTATTAAAACTGTCGTCTTTTGAGCCATCATTATAAAAATAACACTTATACCTGTCCCTAATGGTCTGTGCCTTTGGCAAAGGGAATATTTGACTTTTAGTTTGGATACTTTTTCATTCATTTTTATGGTTTTCATAACTAAGGCAAACCCAAACTTCTATTAGTTAGAAACATAACTCCAGCTTCAAATCTGGATGATATATGGACTGATTTGCCAGAAGAAGGTTTATAATCTGTAAAAATAACATAGTTATTGCCATTCTCTGGTCAGTATAAAGAATACAAAAATGGATTAAAAGGAAATTTAAAATAGACCATTCTTTTGACTATACTTGAGAATGATCTGCAGTCTAAGTTTTATGGATGGAGAATAAAATACATTTTAAAATGGTATTCAATATAGCATGCCTTTATTACTGAGGTTTAACATTTTAAATGCAGGTTTTGGCTAATACAAGAAAACATTGTGGGAGCCAAGTTGCTTCAAATGGATTTCAGAAAGACAGAGGCCAAAAACCTTCTATGAGTTGCTACAGACCCTGAAAACCCTTTCATGCAGCTGCTTTGTTCAGAGCTTTCAGATATAACATCACATGTTATTTTTATGTTCAATAATTTCTCAGTGCATTTATCATACAATGTGGGAAAATAAAGGAGCTGGAAAGAGGAAGAAATCTTAAGGCAATCTTAAGAATCTAAACTAATCTCAACTTCAGAATGAAGAGAACGGACGCTCTGCATAAATGAACAAGCTTGTTTGAAAAGTCCTATTAATATTTTAAAAGTCTTAAGAATTAATGAATACTCTTATAGTGAGTGTCATGTTCCTTTCTCTTGCAATATTGATTCACATAGCTACTGTGCTGGGGGGGGGGGAGGTTACTGATGGCATTTATATGCTGGGGTGGTGGTGGGGATCGGACAAGGGGCTTTTCAGAAGGTAGACTGTAGATACATTTTTATCACAATCTAGCATCAGCAAATCTTACCCGCAGAACAATGAGGCTCTGCTAGTTCAATCAATCATAGCTTAAAAATAATTTCTCTATGCCAGTTGTTATTATATGCAAAACTGCTACTATTTAGGAAAATACATTTTTATTAACACTTGCTGGGACACTTCTATTTTGGTCTAACAATACAATGGGGATTTTTTGCTCCACTACTGTTAACAGAAACTGAAAATCAATTTTATTTCCATGTGGAAAATGTACATCTCTTGACATTTAACTTAAGACATAGCCAGTAAGTTCACATTCATATGACAGCACAGTTCATATTGATGAAAACAATGCATTCCTTGTGTCACTGTAAATTTGATAAAAATCTGAGTGTAATAAACAAAAAATGACCCATCTGCAAGCATTAACAATAGTTATTAGTTTTGTTTTACAACTAAGCCAGGGAAAAGTCTATATTTATTTTCAATTGCCAGTTAACATAATTTTAATTCTTTTGTGTATAATAAATGTCATTAGTGTTTAATTTTCTAGTTGTCAGAAAAATATCCCATGGAAAAATGAACCAGAGATTTAAAGATTATAATTCTGATTAGCATTTGTGCTATGTCAAAAAAACAAAATGCAAAAGCCAACACAACTTAAAAAAACAAAAACATTTCTGGGTCTACAAGAATTAAGAATGACCTAATTTTCAGACATGCTGGACATTCCAATCAATGGGAGCTGTGGGTGTTCAGTATGAACCCACAGAACAAGACAGGACAATATACTGTATATGAAAAGTAAGATTGAACAATAGGAATTATTTAGTACAAATCTTAAAAAGGGTAGACTTTATGTCTACCAGAGGTTAAGATCAATCTCTTTCCCATAATGAACATTAATAATAAAATTCCACCTGTAGGCCAAATTAGTTTACTATGACTCTGGTAGATTTGACACTCAGCCATTACTTCGGGATTTTGCTTAGGATAAAAGAATAACCGTAATTTTAATCAACTCTTCTTCTTTTTAATCAGTACAACATCCATTTCATGAACAATTTATGAAACTAGACAAAAACATGGGATTTCTTTCAGATTTGTGAAAAACAAAAGAAAAAGATATCCTAAAAGAGAACACCGTCACCATGGATAGAAAACAGGTAGAATATGGTAGGATTTGAGAAGGCATAATTGCATGCTTTGATATTTATGATGAAAGACCTGAGCTGAAAGAAAAATGACAAAAATGCTATCTTAGCCCTTTATGAAACAAAGAAAACCTGAAGGTCATGCAATAGTAATTTTCATCATTCCTTCCAAAGCCTTGGCAAGATTTGAAAATTCATATGTAATAGCAGCTAGCTTTTCTAAGTGAAAATACTTTGAAATCATCTTAGGATATGCAGTATATAAAAAAAACCCTTCATTTTTCAACTGTAACGAAAACAAAATTATACTCCAGAACATTATACTGACTCTATTTTAAATTATATTGTTTTAGCATCACAAAAATCTTTCATTACACTGTACGATTAATTTTTTTTCAATTGGGAATCTCATACTGTGTGCGTTCATTTTAAAACCAAGAACTACTGTCGATTAGTTAGGAGAAAAGCTTTAAAAATTATAATTTGGTCACTTAGTGTAAAACATTGCCAAAGACAAAAAATGTAACATAAAAATGACTACAAAATATATGTAAGATAATATTTCTGCTGCAGCATGCAGGTGTCCATTTCATATAAATCCAATATTACTGCACATGTATAAATATAAACAGCCAAGGTAAAGGATACCGGCAATCTGTTTAAAATACTAGGTGTATTCTTCATAAGAATTGTGATATTTATCCTTTGAACTAGTTGGGACAGAGTTAGGATTTGGACTTACCGGAGTTTTCTTCCTCCGTGTTCCTACATTTATCTGGACTATAGGTTTTATGCTTCCTTCTTCCCTGAGGTAGTGACTGAACTTTTTTAAAGTTGTAACTTGACCTCAATCCTTGTTTCCTCCATTTGAGACTGATTTCTCAGCAACATGAGGAAAATATGAAAGAATAACTGTCTCAGAGAAAGAAATGAAAATCAAATACTTGGAAGAACCCATTCCAAACTTCGGCCAAAAACAACACCTTACTGAAAAACTAAGAGTAGAGCCATGCAGCATTCTGATTGTTTATCATGATCTCACAATCACTCACCCAGCTCTTAGTTCTTTTCTTTTCCACCACCTTTTAGGAAGTTTATTTTTAAATGACAAGGAAATTAACTATATTGAAATTTATTAACACACACAAAGCCAGCCTTCTATTGTCTACAGTGGCCAGTCGGGACCACAGGTGGTACTTCAAAAATAAGTACCTCTAATGATAATAAGTGAGAAAATAACTACCCATTTCACCCTTCTTTCAAAATTTGCTCAAGCCACCTCTCTAGACTATAACAATTTGCAAGATAGTACAAGGAAGTACAATATTGCAGTCCATCTGAAAGACCCTAAGCTTCTTTAGCATTTACTGCCTTACACATTAAGGCCTACTGAATAAGTATTGATTATTTTTTGTATATAATATATTTTTGCATTTGTAAAGTTTTCCTATTCAGAACTTAATCCCTCTGGGGATAGGTCCTTTTAGAAGCTAGTCTTCTACCTATTAAATCAAACCCACATGATGCTCTGATTGGATAAAATTGCAAGATTGGATGTGCACAATAAAGAACTTGAAACTTATATTATTGGGTTAAACAATTTCCTACCAGCAAAGAGTTTTTCATAGTAAAGAATGAAGAGAGCTATGTATAGTTGAGGTTCCAAGATGGGTCTGTGATAGCATTCAATACTTTAAGATCCTAAGGAGGAAGAATTAATGATGTTCACTAGTTTCAGAGAATTGTGTCTTGTGTCTTAGATGGTAAGGCCCAAAATCTGATTTCAGATCTCATTTACTCTGGATTTATATTGGTATACATGGGGTCAGAATCTAGAACTTAAGGCCAGATTTTTTAAGATCTGACTAGATGCCAATCAACATCTTTATGCACCCAAACACCTTTGCACATCTGGAACCCTACCACCTTCTAGATCTTTGTTTTCTTTTAGCTGGGAATTTCAAGTTATGGCCAGATCTTCAACTTCTAAAGGACATGGCCTTCTTAGCATGGGACCACTACAAATAATTCTGGATTGTTGTATCTTTTTTCTCGTCGAAGCATGAACAAAAAAATGAGAAGGAGCAGCTACCCTCCAGAAACACTTTGTCTTGTTTGCCTCTGCACCTATAAAGGCTTTTGCAATCCCCCCCCCCCCCCCGTTTTTATTATAATTGTGAGTATTTAACATTTTAATCCTTACAAACATATTATTTCCTTAAAAACAGGAGTATGCAGATGATGTTAAAATGCTTTCATTATTGAGATAAGATCAGCCAATGAGATTTTGGCTTCATTATTATTATTAATAATAATTTCTATAGTAGTAGTGACTATAAGGCCAGGACTCCATTGTACTAGGAACTGTATAAATATTTAACAAAGATATCCCTGCCGTGAGGAGTTTATCATTGAAATATAGGATTAAAAGCAAATGGAGTAGGAAAACAGAAGGAAAGTCATGTGATGATGGTCAGCATGATAAGCATTGGTCACAGTATATCGATTGTTTAACAATTGTTGAGTTTGTCGTAGGTATCCTGGCACAGTAGAGGGTTTAAGGTGCAATTTCAAGGAGGATAATAAGTTCTGATTATGTAGTCCTTCTAACCCAGTATTTCACTGGTTGAATGTGTATTTAGTGTGTAAGGGCATCTCAATCTAACCCCCAGTTTGTGTGTTCCCTTATCGTCTACTAGGGATACCACGGTGATAAGTGTCTTAGATAGATCATGAACCACACAAAGCAGATTTCTCTCATTTTAAATTGGACAAAATTGACTCAGTGCTGAGCTCTACTCTGTTCTCTTTGCTTAGTAGGCTAAAAGTAACCCAGATCTCTCCAGTGACTCTAGAGTTTCCATTTCCTGTGCCACCGCCCTGCAGCTCTCCATGGTGTGTTGGGGGCATGGCTAAGTGCGCTGTGCCAATTTGCAGATGGTCCCTAGGCTGCTCTTTTCTACATGAGGGCCAGTGCAGAGCTAGCTCCAGAATCTGGGGGCCACAAATGGCTCCCTTGTACTCCCCAGCTTTACCCAATGGAAGCTGGAGGCAGCTGAGAATCTGGCCCGGTATCTCTGCCCTCGCCCACCCCTAAAATGATTTCTAATGCAGCAGATTAGAATAAGAAGTTGTAAACCTAATTTGTGAAACAGCTGAACTCACCATTTTTCAGTTCAAAAATTCCCATCAGTTTTGCCTCAAAATTTCTGAAGCTGGTTTGGACTGATGATAAAGTTATAGTGGCCCACTTTTCCTCTCTGGTTTTATATGTCTTAAAATGACAGAATGAACTGGAACATGAGAGGACAGATTTAAAAAGGTATTTAGGCACCTAAAGATGAGGATATGTGTCTCGTGGAATTTTTCAAAGCAACTTGGTGCCTAATGCCCCGGGGCTTAGGCCTAGTGACTATGATTTTGGGTTTGTACCTTGACTTGTAAAGCCTACCCAACCCCTGTGGGTTTTCAAGTGTTACTGGTAAGAACACAAAACATATGCTGCTGAACGGTCTTGTGGAACCATGAAAGAAAAGGTGACAATTTGGGGAAATGCCTCTCCTTCAAAATGAACATAGTGATCTGTCAAGTATCAGAGGGGTAGCCGTGTTAGTCTGGATCTGTAAAATCAGAGGAAGTGGGTATTCACCCACGAAAGCTCATGCTCCAAAACGTCTGTTAGTCTATAAGGTGCCACAGGATTCTTTGCTGCTTTTATAGTGATCTGTAAATATCTAATTAGTTTATTTTTTGTTTATTATTTTACATTCTTGTTTAGATGATAATGAGGAAATCATGGCTACATTAAAGTGAATAGCAAAACTCCCATTGACTTCAGTTCCTGTGTATTTTGAGGAGCAAGCTATACCAATCTAAGCACTTTATGCTTGTGTAACTGTGTCTACGTTAGAGGATTGCACCAGTTTCACCAAGGCTGGCCTTACAGGTGGGCGACCACCCAGAGCACTGTGGTCAGTGAGGCAGATGCCATGGTCAAGAGAAAAGGCAGGCCTGGGGTGTGATGGAGCTTGGGGCCACGGGGATGGGTGAGGAGTCCAAGGATGCAGCAGGGGCTGGGTGTGGGGATTGATGGGGAGGCAGCATGGGTCAGGGATGATGGGGAGTGGGTGCGGAGTCCAAAGAGGCAGCAGGGGTTAGGGGCACCAAAATACAAATTCATGCAGGGTCCCATTATCCTTAAGGCTGATCCTGACTTTCACTCTACTGGTTTTCAAACCATCATAGTTATAAGTGTACAAAAAATGTGTGTAGATGAGCCCTTAGAATGAAACATATAATCATTTGGTGAAATCTTTTCTGTGCAAAAATGGCCATTGGGATGGTGGGTTGGAAAAAAAGGAAAGTACTGCCCCTTCCCAAATCAAGCTTATTATTAATAAGATGGTGACTATCATGAAAGCCTAACTAACTTAGGGCCCAATGGCCAGATGTTCAATGATATTTAGATGCATAAAGATGCAGATGAGTCACTAGTGTAATTTAAGCACCTAACCTGCTTATGTGTTTTATAAATCCCACTTCATTCATAGGACCTCACTTCATTTCTAGGGTTAAAATACTTTTATAAATCTGGCCCCAAGTGCAGAGAAATCCTTCAAGGAGACCAAAAAACTGGATAGGAGATCTGTTAGGTTTTACTGGGTCTTCAAATAAAAATGCTCTGTCTTCCTCTGTTGGAAGCCAGAAAACAGCCTCTTTATAAATTTTGACTGGTTTCCTAGTTAAAACCAACCAACCAACCAACCAACCAAACATCCATTTGAAATATCAAAAAGAAAAGAAAAGGGTAGCACTATTGAGAATTCTTGGTTGTTTACAAACTCAACATTCAAATGTTTTAATCAAAAGTTTATTCCAGGTAGTAAATGAAGTAATCTTTTTGGAAAGTAATAGGATTTTATTCTCATGAGATCTCCCCACAGAGAGGTGGCCACTTCCTTAAATCAGTCAGTCAGGTATGATGATACCTCCACTCCCAACTGCTTGAAGGAAATAAATAATAAATGAAGATGGTATTTGAGTCTGAAAAATCATCTGAGATGTCAAGATCCTTCGTTTTTGTGAACTCTGTAAAATGTGTAATGCAGAAACAGGAGCAAAAGGTTAGAAGCTTGACCATGCACTACACTTTGGCTTGTAAGCTCAAAAGTGGCTACTAACTATGAACCAAACACATCACTGAAGTAATTTTTTTTCTTCTTTTTTTTATGGTCTAAGCTTTGCTTTCACTCCAGGGGAGCAGAGAGTCAGAAAATGAAGGAAAGAAAAGTTAGCATTCTTTCTGAGCACAAACCTGCTGCTAAGCTGGTATTTTGTATTGATTTTTCCTGAAGCCCGTAATCTTGAAAGCTTGTAACAGAGGATGAGGTAAATATCATTTTATTTGCTCAAATAGGTTTAGATTAGATTGAGATGAAAAACTAGGGACAGGCCAAATTAGGACTGAAAGCAGCAATTACAGATTATTGTTTCCAGCAGTAACTAGAATAGGTTATTTCACTGATAAAAAGGCTTGTTGAAAAAAAAAAGGAATAGGTGATTTTCCTTAGTTTTAAAATAATATAAAGAAATAGATAAAAGAGGAAACTATAAACAAAAATTCATAATGTGGTTGCTAGACTGCATCTTATAAAAAAAGGTCAGGCTACCTGCCAGCAAAGCAGCATCTGAGTTATTGAGATTGCTTAAAATTCATGGTTTGACAATATAACCCCAAAATGCAGAGGTGCGAACATATACAATACTGGTGCTTAGTAAACTAGTAAAATACTTTTCATTGTGTACATTTTTTTCATCTAGCTGAAAACCAAAGCATAGCATTCAGCTTGAAGCATAATAATAAAATCAGCTCTTAAAAGTAATTCCTTTGATAAAATAGTTTCTGAGGAAAAAAAATGTGTACAAAAGCGTTCAAATGATACTGACAATAAGGCATAGAATTTAAAAGGCTTAACCATGTCTTATCTTAGAGTCTGTTTTATTTCTTCATCTTCTGAACACTTCAAACATATGAGCTGTTATTCCATCTTTAGATCAGTAACTTTGAATTGTTCTACCTGTCATTCTGCAGTGACTAGCACAGCTAGATGTCATACAATGATTGTTTGCACTTTCATTCTTTCACATTAAATGGCAATCATCCGGTCCTTTTGATTTGTTTCTTTTATTTAGCCCTGAAGTTTTTACACTAGAATCTCATTAAAGCTGAACTAGTGTACTCCTGTCAAAAAACTAATCGAAAAAAGTTTAAAAGAGAAATGTTTCACCTATATTGTCACTTACTGGTGGAGTTGCATTTATCAAGATTTGCAGAGTCTTTGTTTTATGTTCTTTTGGCCTTGCTCATCTCTCTCAATATTTTTTCTTATATTGTTCAAAATTAGGACAAACTTACTGTTCTAGTACACAGGACACACAATTTAAAAATACAAAAACAATTATGAAAGAAAATCTCTAGGAAACATTCATTTTTTTAATATTCTATTGGTATTTCATGCTCTTTAGAAATGTTGCTGATGAAATTTCTTATGCAAAGGGCTGAATATTTTGCTAGCGATGTGTGTCACGAGTACAACTGTATGTCTGAGTTACAAGAACAAATGAATTAAAAAGAGTCTGCTGTTGCTCATACCTACAGATATACACACACCTCAAGTCACTCACCAAGACAAGTAGGTTCTTTGATCCAGCTGAGGGCACTAATTAAGACATCTAAAAAATTTGATTACTGAGCTGGTTATGAGAATTCTCCAATTACACAGAACTTGTTTATGCAGAAGTATGACTTACTGTGTCAAAAACAAAAAAAATCATACAGGACATATTGATTTACTCTATAGTACCAAGGACAATGGGAAATATATCCATTCAATAAGAATCTTCTTTTATCTTATGTTGCTGCACTGACAGATAAGAGAAATATATCATGTGGATTCTAATCCTTCTATGAGTTCCAGATAAGGGTCTGCAAAATGCTGGCAAATTAATCCCAATGAAATTACTAACCATTTTGTCTAAAGATCCACTAGTCAGGAGGGATAACTTAGAGGTCACCTTTACTATTAATGCTAAGGGTTTCCTAGCCAGTATTGTGGCACACATTGTACATCTAAATGCCTGATCTAAAATGAATTCCTCAGCATTTCTGAATATGCTCCGTAGACTTAACTTGAAAGATGCAAGGCCTTTTCTTCCTGTGTAAAATATGATGTTTTAAGCTCTCTTCCTCCCCCTTTGCCAGTGCATAAACGATGACCTTTTCCTTAGAAACTTAAATGGTGTGCAAGATGTCAAAGGATCTATGTGGCTTGAACATGCAAATAAAACTACTTATTAATTCAAAAATACAAAATTACTGCAGTACAGAATAGTTTCTTGAAAATGTATATTTAAGAAATAATGTCTAATGGGGAGGACATTTGTCAGAAATTAATGACCAGATAGGAAAGTTAAGGGCTGCAGGTGAAGCCAAGGTCACATAACTCATTCTGTCATTAGCTGCCAGGAAAAGACTAATCTGGAGGTCATCATTGCTACTGTAAGTCATGAAAATATAAAAATAAAGGAAAAATATAGTTTTATGTGTTGCAAAGTTAAAAATTGGACTGCACGTTCCCACATGAAGTTCTGTTTTTTGTACTGATACTTTTTTAGCAGTTACAGACTAATGGGTCTAATTCAGGAAGGTGCTGACCCAAAGCAATTATTTCGAGGACTCGGCACCTCAGAAGAAGCACTTGGAACATTGCTGGATCGAGGCCCAGACCTATAGGAAATGGGGAGGCGAGACTTCAGTCTCAGTTTTCTACTGGTATATTGTAAAATTAATAAGGACTCTTGTTTTTAGGTACATTATATTTTTCAAAAAACTAATGATTGTCTCATTTCTTTTCCTGTTGATGTAATAGCTAATGTTTAGAAATATCTTTTTAACTTTGTCTGGGAAGCTTAATGGATAATAATATTTCTACATCATTAACTGAGCTTCATCAAAATGTAAAAAATTTTCATGAGTTTCTTTCTACCGTGCATTATTTAATGATTGACTTATGCCCTGAAGCATGAAGTTTGATATCCCTTATTTATAGAAATCATTACCAGTGTAGCTGTTGATGTTATTATCTATCTATACTTGCATTTTAGAATTTTAAATAAATACAAAAATAAATCATCGTCTGTGTGAAGGTGTACACTCTTACTCTAGTACAGAGGAGACGAATGAGCTTTTCTGGGCTCATTCAGCACTAACCAGTTGTACCTGTGAGGCTTGCTCTGCCTGCAAGGGGGAGGTTAAAAAGGGAAAACCTGCCACAAGAAGGAGCAGAGAACAGGAAGAAGACTGATCTACATCAAAGACTGCTGACCAAAGAGACAGAACAGCAAGAAGGGAGCAAGAAGGGAGACAGTTACAGTCCTCACTGCTGCTGAAACTACATGGACCAGCTATAAAGCAGGGTGCCCCAAGAGGAGGGTTATAGGTAGACCCTAATTAAAGACACTATACCATTTGATAACCAAGTCCCAAAGACAGAACCCTCCAAAATGTCTAAGAGACAGACCACTATTGCCTTTCTGTTCTTTTACTCAGATCCTCCTCTCTCTCAAGGCAAAAAGAGAAAAAAAAATACCTTTCTTTTGTTTTGCTTGGAAAACCTCTCACATGCTACAAACAGAAGGACATTATAAACTACTTGAATTGGAGTCTGGTGGGGACTCAGAGGAACCTCAACTCCCTCACAGTCTGTTAATTTCTTCAATCCTGCTAAACTATTGAACTAAATGATATCTCATGGAATGGGTTCAATAGGTTAATTATATATTGTATACATTTTTTTCTTTAATCAGTTTTTAAATTATCTTTCAATTTTATTGATTCTCACCTGACTCTTATTCTGTGAGATGATAAATAGAAACACCTGATTTACCTTCTCTATTCCATTCATTATTTATATATCTCTTAGTCTCATATTCATGGTATTGTATATCTTCTAGCTATAAAAGAACTTTGATTTTCAAGCATCAATCTTACGAATGACCAGTTATACAAAACATTTTTCCTAATGGGATAAAAAAATAATCACAGAACAAAAGTGATGCCAACGAAGAACAAGTCAACATCCCTTCACATTCTTATGGCTACAATACACTGGATATCACTTTGCAGTGGTTTGAAGGACAAGAAGAAAGCAATGCACTGTACCACACAAATTGTAATTTTTATATGTTCAATTTTATGAACTTTTTAATTTTACAAACTCCGCAGTCCTCAGTTAGTTTGCAAAACAGAACTTCCCCTGTATTAAGGAATGGAATCCGTATAGGTATCAGAAGTATTTACCCTTGCATTTACTGGACCTTCACAACTATGGGTATGACAGCAAGTCATTAAACTCAGATTCTGTTAAGAATTCCAAATCTGTGAAATAACAAAGTATAATGCATGCTAAATATGATATAATAGGATCAGACTCAACCAAATGGTTAAGTGTTGAAATGTACTCTTAAAAACTCTTGGTAGAAGAAAATAATTTTGCTGTTCAATGCATGGACCCATAGTCACAGAAATCAATAAAGCAACACTTCTACGCTTCACTAGACTGGATGAAATACATTATTTAATTTTTGAACGTTTAAAGTACAGAACCAGTTAGGATGGGATAGATAGAAGCCTAGTGTCTTTACAGGTGTCTAACAAAGATTCTGTATCTTAACCAAAAGGAAACACACTAACAAACAGAGAAAGTACAAACACTAAAATAATAAAAATGAAGCTGGTGAGTGCTGTCCAAATTTTCTCACACAAATTTTCAACTATACAAAATATCTCTGTTTATCACACAGCTTGTTTATTCAAAACCTGCATACTTTATTGGAATTTATGTAGTAGCAGCTTTAATGGAATTAGGCCTTGCCTACACTGCCACTTACAGCTCTGAAACTTTCCTCACTCAGGGGTGTGAAAAAACACCCCCCTGAAAGATGGAAATTTCAGCGCTGTAAAGTCGCAGTGTAGATAGTGCTACATTGCTAAGAGCCGGGCATTCAGTGCTGCGAGCTATTGCCCTCATGGAGGTGATTTAATTACAGCACTAGAAGACCTCTCCCCCGGCGCTGGAGCTGCGACTACACAACCATGTTAAAAAACTGCCGTGTAGACATACCCTTAGATAGTTGTCTAGTAGTAAGCATCAGTCAGTACTCCCAACACTATATCTGGAACTGGAACCAGAGCTGCACACTTGAGGATAGAATCAACTCACACAGAAATCAATGGTAAGATTCTTATTGATATCAATAAGACTTGGATCAGGTCTTTGGTGGCTTGCCTGTGTTGGTTAATAGAATCACAGTAAAAAAATATAGAATGTAAAAAGGAACAGAAAGGGAATCCAAAGACACTGAATAGGCCCTCACTAACATTTCTAAAACCCTGAATAATATGGTTAGATACTTAATGCTTTAAAATTACATCCAAGGACAAATATGATCCATAACAAATCCCATTTACCATCCAAACTTGTGTATAATAATATAAAGAGCTTGATCACATATGAAAACCTCAATGCATACAATAGACAAATACTTACTGTAAGCTACCCTAAAGCCATTATTCTATCTGGAAAGGTTAATAAAACAGAGGAGCCTTGCAGAGTGCTCTGAAGGTCAGCAAGTCCAGACACCCTCAGAGGAAAAGGAATTTCAGCTGAGGGCCCCTCAGAGAGAACCCTCTCATAACAGCCTTTCAAATGAGCGGGGTGGTGGGCTAAATGCCTCCAGTGATTATGTGTGCAATGGTACTACATAAGAAGACAGGCTGAGTGCCAGGACCCAAATCATATGGGGCTTTTGAGGTCAAAATCAGTGCCTTGTATTTCACCTGCGAAATAACTGGCAACCAGTGCAGATCTCACAAGGTAACACTATAAGGAAGCCATAGTCCAAGGCTTAAGAGACAATATTTTTTTTTCCTCTATGAACTTTCACTGGTTTCACTTGTGGAAAAATGTGGTTGCACAGCAGTAATCACAATTAAAATGTGTTTGGTAGTTTCAGGGTCTCTGTTCTGCTTCAACATCACAAAGAGCTCATTCCATGGAGGGGATATGAAGGAGGACTTCAATCAGTTGGAAATGAATGGATCAGAAATGACTGACCTAGTTTTGTAAGAAACTACAGATGATTCACAGAGATGAATAAGGAAGTGAAGATCAATCTGATGTTGAAAAGACAGATTCAGCTCCAAGTAAAGGCTTCTGATATACTTAAGATGGATTTTAACTTTGTCTCAGAAATCCTTAATCTTAGTTCATCTCCAAACACAATGAACATATCCTCAGTCTATATTTCCCTAAGAAGATCAGGGTAAGAGCACATGAGTAAGGAAAGAGCAAACATAAACCTATATATTAAATTGCCATTTCTAAAGATTATTGTTGTTTGGAAGCTAACAAACCAGCAATAGGGTAGAATCCCCAATACCATTAACAGTACTGAAGAGAAAGAACTTTTGACAAAGTCTAAAACACTAGGGTACATTTTTGTGTTGAGTAGTTTTATCCCCCTTTACAGTAATGGGAATTGTACTTACAGTTTCCTTGGGGCAATAATGTGAAAAAATGGCCGTTGTAGGGCCAAATCTTGCTCATCTGGGGCTACTTGCCCGAATAAGCCAAGCAGGGTTTAGGCCATTATGTTTAGCATGCTTATGGGAAAAATTGGACATGAAAGTTTGGCCTCCCAATGAGCATGTATATCTGAGATAAATTGAAAATAGTCAGTAGCATACTGCACAACAGAGGTAGAAACACTGAGCTCAGATTGGTTTGAAAATGATTAGAGAAAATGGGGCCAAGGGTCATTTTCTTCTCTTCTGTTTTCATAGATGACAAGTTCTGTACTTGTAACTATCACTGGGACACTGGAGAAAATAAGCCTCTCCAGTTCTCACAATGATTTCTTTCTACAGCAGTGAATGGAGAAGAAAGGCACAGGTGGAAGGATAGATTATCGTTGGACTTACTTTGAGGAAGGATGAAATACTAATGACAGTGTTGCCAACTATCATCATTTTATTGCAACTTCTGCAAAAAAAAAATTTTTCTGTAAACCCCAGTCCTGGAGTCACATGATTACCTGAACATCTCAACTTTTGTTTAAAGGAAAAAAGTAAGTTTCTACCTCTCATGCTTATGGGGAAAAGTCTGAAAACACAGGTCCCAATCCAGAAAACAAATACAAAGGACCCAAAATTTGTTATTTTGAAATTTCTCATTTTTAAGGCAATCTCATGACTTGTTGGGTCATGAAATATGATATTTGAATGCTCAGGACTGGCAATGTTGTAACAACTATAGGCACAACTTATAGGTTAAATCTTCACTGTTATTCTCATGCATTGCAGAAAAAAACATATTCTAACATGTCTTAATTGTCAAGCTGCAAATTTGAAAAAGAAATACCTACTATCTCCTGAGGCAATTTTAGTGTAGACAACTTTCATCTGGCTTTGCAATCTTGCTAGAGAAATTTACCAACACATTTCTATACAATAGATATTTAATATCTCTTGTGTAATATTCATGGCTACTGGAAAACCCTGGATTCTGCAATTTTGACATTGGTCTGCAATCTGCCAGCTCCTGGAAGTACATAGTTTAATTTGATATTAATGCTAGTGCTAGGCTGTTCCTCTTTCTTTCTCCTCATAGAGCTGCATCAGCAAAAATCTCTCTTTGGAAACAGGGTTTTCCTCTGTGCAAATTATTCTGGGATCAAAGGCAGTTATAGAACCATTTTTAATATGCGTTAGAAGAAAGAGAGGAGAATGTGGAAATGAAAACATTCAATAAGACGAGGACATGCAGGAGCGGTGCCAGGGTTTTTGGCGCCCTAGGTGAGGGTCCTTCTGCGCTCCCAGTCATTGGCAGCAATTCTGCGTGGGGGGGTCCTTCCGCACTCCTGGTCTTCGGGGCACTTCGGCGGCGGGTCCCGGAGCGAGTGAAGGACCCACTGCAGAATTGCCGACGACGACCCAGAGCGTGGAAGGACCCCCCACCGCCGAATTGCCGCCGAAGGCGGCAAAATGCCACCCTCCCAAATCCTGGTGCCCTAGGCGACCGCCTAGGTCACCTGAATGGAAGCTCCAGCCCTGAGGACATGGAAGGACCCATGTGTAAAACATAGGTTTCAAATGCAGATAGAATGTAACAAATTCTTAAAATATATTACATTTGTGTATGAGCTATAATATGTGAAAGTACTGTCTTAACTAATATCTAGAGTTATATGAGTTAATATTTGATTCCATAAATCCAGTATGTAAAACATATGCTATTTTATGCTACCTGCAGATATTTTCATCTATTTTTGTCCCTTATGGAATTGGAGAAGGGGGGACACAGAGAATCCAATTTAATCCTGTGGCAGTGAGTTCCAGAGACTACATATTGTGTAAAAACAAATCCTTTTATTTCTTGTACTACTTCTTAGTGAGCCACAGAGCCGTCTCAAAATATTGTAGGCATTTGCTGTGAGATTAGTAGTCTGCATAATCAAATAGAGTTCCAGTGTATTTTACAGCTACACAGTTCTGTTGCGGTGATCCACAGCTATTGACATGCAAGCTTGCCTGTTTCTGACTTCTGTAGGAGCATTTCATCAGTCAGCAAGATGAGGAAGGAAAGGACTTAGAAGTTGAATTACCTTTAACAGCCAGACAAATGGAAAAATTGCAGCATAGTCTAACATACTGATATATGTAGTGGTATATTAGAAAAAACAAATGAGTGGAATGACTGCTTGCAAAAAATATAGAAATATTCCACAAGCAAGTCTTTTCAACTTCTCAGCCAGGTTGTTAATTATTAGGGCAAGAGTACAAAATATATGAGAGTGAGTTAATTTTTAATTAATGTAGATTCATTCTACTAACAAAAAGAAAGAAAAAACTAAAACCACCTGTACAGCTTCTACTAAATTTGACAAAACAGAGGAGCAAGATTAAATCTGTACTGCAGATCTAAAGGAGAAGGAATAAATAACCTGGGTTAAGTCCTCTAGAGACCAATTTAAATGGAGACTGAAAAGCAAAGGGTTCAATTGGCCTCCTATACATAAACATATCTTTGGATTTATTATAATTACTTTTAAAGTCACAAAGGATCCCAAACTGATTTATGAGCACAGTAATAGCTGGGATTGAAATATCAGGATGGGTTATAAAAAGAAGAATATCATCCACATACAGTATTAATTTATGTTCTTGGTTATGTGCATCAGCAATGATACAGTAAGTTTAAGGCCTTTCTAAAAGCTTCAGGAACTGTTTTGAAGGCTAATGTAAAGAAAAAAGGAAAAGTGGACAGCCATGTGTAGTGGGTACTCATTGCAGAAGATTCAGAATTCAGTATGGCTATTTTGTTACAAAGATTTCCTTCAGGGAACACTCATCTCTCAACGGAGCTGCCTACCATAGCCCAAACTTATCCAATACCCAGAAAATCAGGCCTGTTCATTCTTACAAAATACCATCCTAGCA
Source organism: Gopherus evgoodei (assembly GCF_007399415.2). Classification (NCBI taxonomy): domain Eukaryota; kingdom Metazoa; phylum Chordata; order Testudines; family Testudinidae; genus Gopherus; species Gopherus evgoodei. Next base: position 241,765,428 of record NC_044323.1, on the reverse strand, counting down.
TCTAGGGAGACTGCAAGGGTATTATTCTTAACCTTGTCTGACCAGTGCATTAGATTACCCTCATAAAATCTCAGAAATATTGGACCTTTATGTAACAGCCTGCTTAAAAGCTGCTTCTATCTTAAGGCAAATTGAGTTTGAATAATCCTGTTTACAATGCATTTCCAATTGCCTATTTTTACTTGTGGTCTAGTAAAACTGTGATTTAGTTTCTTTTTTTTTGTCACATTGTAAAACACAATGACCCTTGTAAAAAAGCATTAGGGGTGCCCCTAAAAGAATTAGCTCATCTACATGTCCTAAATGGGCTCAATTCCCAATTAATTATCTAGGAAACATACATCCTAATTATAAGGCTGTCTTTTATTTAAGTTAGTTCTAAAAAATAGGCTTATGAATTTCATCTCTCTCTTCCATTTCAGTCACTTAACTGTTTCTTTGTAACATATATACCCCACTGTATAATACAGTCTGGCAAGCACGGTTTTAATCTTGGTGGAGGGAGTGGAGGAGGGAAGGGTAAGGAGGAACATGTGTGAGCATGTGTGTGAGAGAAAGACCACTGCAAATTTTCAGTCAATATGGAACATTCAGATGGATTTTCAGAAATGCTAAGCACCTGCAGCTACCATCGAAGTAAATGGGAGTTCTTGGAGTTACTAAGAAAAATGAATCCTTCAAAAACTAGACACCTACTAAAACACAAACCCTAACATGTTTTACATTAAATGTAAGTACTCGCAATTACAAATAGTAATACTATAACATTTCATGAAAATAACTACCTGATTCAGGACATTGTGATCTATATGTGAACCCTATTGCGTATCAACTTTGAATAGAAAAATATTTCTGAAGAACAAAAGAAAATAGGCCCAGAAGAAGCTAATCATGAGTTCTTAAAGTAACACATGGCAAATCTTCAATAGTCAGTTTGGTAGTCACTGATATCAAAAGCCAGATGAAAACTCCCACTCAACTTCTCTCTGAAGTATTCCCATGTACTTCCATTATCCAGAGATAATCAGGCAGTAGAGAGGAACGCTGCTTTGGTAGCAGCGATTTAGTGAATTTCAGAGTCTGTGATCAAAACTGGACAATTTCAGCTAACTCTAGGAAATAAAGAGGTTCTCGGTGTAACTATACAATTAAGATTGAGTTATAGCTTAATTCTCACAAGAGCCATAAGGTCCCATAGAATTTTTTCTCCATCTACTTGGCCGCTGAAGTAGATGAATCCTAAAATCAGAAACATTTTTGACCGAGCTGTGATTGGTACTTTCACATGGTAGCAATTGAATGTGATGACTTATCAAAATAAATATGCAGCCTTAGATAATAGGTTAGAATCTGTGCGAGGTATATGATAAAGGACTAAAGATCACTCTTGGTAAGCACAAACTCATAAGTTGCAGAAGTCTGGCTTTGTGGATCTTTAGTAAATCTAGCACTATATATTTTCTTGAGACATCTGCTGTTTATATCTTCTATTTTCTCAAACAATTTAAAATTAAACTTGTTATGTGAAATACTCTCAAATTGATTCTTATTTCTAATCCTTGAACACTAAACTAAGTGTTTATTTTGAATTTGTTTTTTTCTAACCATGGAAATGGTTTACTCTGTTAGTGAAATGATGATGCACACGTGTCTTGAATCCACGATCTTCAGTGCCATAGCACATATCTCTATTTCTTGTGTTAAACAAACAAGCAAGCAAACAAAAAGAAACAAAATTAACTGGCAGCAATAGTAGGCTTTTATCCACTAGGGACCAGACAGAAGTGGGACATAACACATACTGTGCTAGTGTGGGTTACATTAAGTTTATGAAATGTATTATCTTCAAAAATAAGCTACACTGTGTCTGATTATTCCAATCTTGCATAGATTTTCATATTTTATACCAATAATTCACAAGCGTCAAAATTACTGAACCAGAAGATGAGGAGACAAAAATCAAATCAAACCAAACCAAAAAGCAAATAAAAAAATAAAGGTCCTGGTAAGCAGGAAAGCATTTATGATCAAACAGGACTACAATCAAGCTATCTTTTTTCATACTACATCACTTAGCTCTTGAGAAAAAGAAAGAGAAGAGATAAATCAAGACTTACCTTTCCATCAAGTCAGATGATGCAGATAAATTCACAGTCATTTACATTCAATACTCCCACTTATTCACTATGAGGCAGTATCACTTTACTTAGAAGTGTTAAACCAGTTTACACTGCATTCTTATTGAATGAGGAAATGGCAAGTGAATTCCTTTCATTTCATGTTGTTTTTAAGAAGTGAGCTAAATGACATAGTGAAATTATTTGAGATTCACAAGAATGGCATGAAATTTACTTAGACATATGGTGCCTCACCTTTTAGCAGTAATGAAGTCCATATCTATGATGATAGAAGTATATATTTAATTGAGATCTGACCCTGGCACTGAACCAGAAAGGGACAATCAGCTGTTCATTTAGGTATTCCAGGCCACACCAAGAACAGCAGCAACAATTAAGAGGGACCCCACTATGAAGATCAGGGAAAATACAGAGAGAAGAAAGAACCTCCCTTTTCTAAGTATTTGTACAAACCCATAACAAAGAGATGGTCACCGCCTTGAAAAGCCTGCAATCTAAGAAAAGAGGGTTCTATGGAGACATTTGACAATCTTTCAGCATGTATAGGACCCAGATTATACACCTTATCTGGATGATTTGGGGAGTGAGTGAAAGTTGCATCTAATACAAAGTACTGTAATTCAGTTTTGGGGGAAAAAACAGAACTTTGAAAAGATCTAGGGCTTTAGAATGACCTTACTTGGAAAGTGACTCTTTCATAGCTATCTGATGAGACACCCACCCTAGTTTGTCTCTGACTGAATGATGGGGAGAGAATTAGAATTAATTCATTAGCATATTCACATATTAAAAAACAAATATTTATACATATTATAAGAGAGGCAGTTTAATTTTCATTGTGGGATGTCCCTTAAAAGTGGGCAGTGACCATTTTGATAGGGGTCTGATTAAAAAATAGATGGGAGCCAATGGGAATTTGGCCTAACCAGAAAATGAGTAAAGATGGCAGGCTATGGATCTCCAACTGTGAGCTCTGAACATACGAATACCATTATTTTGACACAGAAAAAAACAGATTTATTACAATGCCAAATTTAAGACGTAAGAAAGTTAATCTAACAGGTCATTCTGCAGTTTCTGTTTCTTTTCTGTAGTTAAATATGTAGAGAATGAGAGAGACTCACTAAGCGGTGACCTTGCTCTTCATTATGTAACCACTTATTAAAATGTGTCTTAGCTTGAATGAACTTTTGCTGAAGTGTGTATCCGTATGTAGATAGTACAGTTTTGGATAATACTTAATTCCAAGCACTATGTTTGGCAAAACTGTGTTATCTTCCATGGGTAACAACACTCTGTCTCCTACTTTATGATCTTCATCATCACATGTATTTGTAAAGTGCCCAAGACCAGAGTATCGACTCACTCTACTCTTTTTTAGATTCACATTTATATGCAATGATGGTCTATCTGTTTTTGACATGACAGAAATAATATATCACACCTAGATTATACTGAAGGATTCCTCTCTGAGGTTCCCAAAAGGAAGAATAACAAATTCCAAACACTTTAAGTAAAAATTGAACTGTAGCACTGTGACATGCAGAGGAAAGCATAGGAGGACTAGCTTCTCTTTTGAAATTAGTCTGACTAACCTGATGATCTACATTTAGGATCCAAAATCTCTTTCATATTTTCTTTTTACCTTCTTATTTCACTCTGGAGCCTGTTTCTGCAGCATTTACATGCAGGTCATATATCGGTGCCTCTGTTTGCTTCTAATTCTTTGCCAGGATTTCCCACTAAGTCCAGTTGAGTGTGTATTCAGTCTCCCAAAATCTCAGACTAAATAAATCTATACCTGGAGGTATCAACTCCAGAAATTTCAGATAGCATGCTTTAGTAAACAGATGTCATTTAGGTATTTTCTACTTGATTTGAATGTGTTTGCTCTTTGCTGTGTATAAGCAAAAAAAAAAAATCTGCAGTTTTGAATATATATTTAAAAATACCTTAATATTAAGTAAACATTTTTTAAAAAGAGGGCCAAACTAAAAATGGCCTGCTTAAAGTGATTTAGCAGAAATATTTCTTGTGCTAAATTTTCTAATTCAACAAAATTAACAGACTCTTTTTTATATACGTTACCTACCTCAGGGTTTTACATAGTACAATATCTCAGGCTCTGATTCTGCAAACACAAAGGCATGTGCTTAACTTTAGCACAGGAGTGGGACTACTCTTGTGCTTAAACTTAAGTTCATGGGTAAAAGTAGAACTGAGGCCCTAATTTGTTTCCCAGAAATCAATGCAATAATAAATAAATAAAAAGAAAAAAAGTCCGCCCAATCCATAAAAAAGCTCTGTGTCTCTTTTAAAATACTTTAAAATGTCATTTGCAAAATTTCCACAGGACAAAAATGCCACGTTAGAGATCCTGTTTTTTCCACTATGTTGTTTTAAGCAGGTTTCATTTCTGTGTTTCTACATATTAGAATTAGTCTAGTCTTTCCAAAAATATTTTGCTGTCATATATCTAACCTATGATTTTTGGGTTTTCTTCAACTGCGTAAGTACATTTATCTGCCATATGCAACAAGACAACCAATATCCAATAGCTATCCAAATAAACCTCTCTGTATATGTATTTGCATTTATTATCTGGACAATACAAGTGCTTACAAATTTAATTTAATATCTTTATTTTGGGACTATTGTACAAACATTTTCACTACCTGATAAACAAGATATAGTGTGATGAAATCTGTTATCTGCAGTACACAGAGATCTTCAGAATTACTTTATCCTCATGTGGTAGGTCTCAAAATATTTGTGTATAATAATTAAATACTATTTAAAAAAACACCTACTAAGACTGTTCCTTAGGGAATTACTACCTTCATTCATAAACCTCAAACTGTACCTAGCTTCTTCCCTTTCTCAGCTCACATTTATTCTCCATAAAGAAAACACTAACTCTACGTGTATGTACTTTAATAAATCAGACAATACATGCAGTGTTTTGGACACAGGAGATATATTTTCAGCACTGTGTTGCTTTAAGAAGATTGTGTGTGTGCTTTCTCTTAAATCCTTTTTATTCTGCACTACCCTGCAGTTAATATGACCATTCTTTTGAATTTTATCCACTCTCATGTATCATGTATATCCATTCAAAACCAGTGAAGTTTGCCTGGTAAAGTTCATTAAATTGAGCAATACACATCAGAATATTATTACAGGTGGCCATCTGACACAACAAAAATCAAAGGAAAACAAAGAAGAGAAACCTCCACAGTATCTGAAACAGTCTCCTGTTTGTATTATTATTGTCCACTTGAAATTTACTTTGTAACACTTCCACCCAGGAAAGCAGCTCACCAAAAAAACAAGCTCTATTGAATTATCTGTTAAAAATCTCTGCAAGATTACACAGATGTGTAAAGATTTTTCTCAAAGACAAAAACTAAGTGCCCCACTAACAGAAGCTCCCTAAATTGTATCAAAACTCAGTTTATATTCCCACAGATGTCTAACAAGCTGCGTATATGGTCTTGGATTATAGACTCGGAAAAATCAATAGCCTGCTGTCTCAAAGGCACCAATATAGATTATGAATCACAGCCAGGAAGTTGTCAGTGATCTCAGCTGCCAACAGTGCTTCAGCAAAGATATTTGCTACCTCATATTCTTTTAATGTGCAGCTTTCATATATGAAACAGAACAGGTCACTTTTGGGCAAAAAAATGTAAGAGAATTTTAAGTAGAACTATAATAGCCCCAAAAGCAAGCTGCATCCAATCCCACCTAAAGAATACCTTTCTACCAGCACATTTTTCCAGTGAAATACGAAACAATTTTTCCTGCTTATTTAGTATATTACTTACATTTATTGAGACTGGTCGAAGTAGAATTGAGTTATATAGTTCCTATGGCTGTAGGCAGCAGCCAAAGGACTAAGAGGTACCCACGGAAGGAAGGCAGTGGCAGGATTTTAACCTATCATTCTTTGCCGGTGCTGTAATTTAGAAATGCTTACATTGAACAGTTATTTTAGTGTCTGGTAGACTCTCGTGCTTCATGGACATGCAACAGCTTTTATATAGTACTATCTTCAAGAAAGTTACAGAACTAGCAGCTGAGAAGAATTTCTGGCACTATATTATGAATCCAGGAAGTACTTCACTTCAGCAGACAACTACAAACAGAATGAACATTGATCAGTCCACGTGTGCACACTTAAAGTGTGTTCATGTGCAAAGTGTGGTGTGAAAGAATTTTAAGCCCTGTGAATGGCTGAAAATAACTGTTTTTTGTAGTGAATTAAATTTTAAAAAAATCTTAATCCTCTATCCCATCCCTAATGGCTGCTGCCAAGGAGCCATATTTTAATATAAAGCCTTGGAGTTTGGCCGGCATGGCAGGAACAAGACACAAGATAGCTCTCGGAAGGCAGGCCACGTTACGTTGTGTTATAAGAAAGTAGTTGTAATTATCTAAATAATACAGGGAATAGAAGGAGAGAAGCAGGATGTAGGCTGGGGGGGACCAATCCAAAATCAGTTCTCATATTTAAAGCCAGACTTTTCCATGTGCTTCCTTAACTGGAGAGGACATAGGTATGGTAGCTCAAGAGTAGGGGTCATAGAACAGGGTTAGATTGTGCCATCCAGTTCACTTTTGTCCATTCTCTTAGGACTCCACAAGAGTTTTTCTTTACCAGAGCTTCATAGGGTCAGAGTTCTGTAAGGTTTGAGGGAAGGGATAGGAAAATGGAACAGGGGACCAGCTGCTTTCCACAGAATCACCCCGTAAGGGGCCCTGTTGATTCCACACTGGATGTTAATGCTGACTGAAGCAGCATTAACTGCCTCTGGACATCTCTATCTCTGCTATTATGTAGCCCAGAGGTGAGTCATTCAATGGCAGCATGGACTCCAGGATTAAAGCTGCCAGGGAGAAGCAAGAGACGAATGGAGAGGCCAGACTTTCATGTGATCTATCAAGTGCTCCTTTTGCCTATCTATCCATGTGATCTATCAGTCTCCTAGGGCCGCAGCTCCTGGAGTCATATGCTTACATTAAACTTTCAGCTTTCTTTCTTTTTCTTTCTTTCTTGGAACTGTCTATTACTTATGGTTGTGAAAAAAGCTTGACAATGTGGCCTAGAGGTAATCAGTTCAAGGTTGTTTGCCTGAGTCTGTAGAGAGCCTGAAACATATCTCAATGGAGTGTTAACACCCAGCGGTTAAGACCCTCTGCTTTGGGGAGACCCCTGCAAACACCAGTCCTGCAGAAGACTCTGTGTACAATAAAGGAGAATAAAAATGCAGGAAGCCTAGCCTATTCACCCAACTGCCCATGCTGTCATCTCTGTCTCTCTGGGGTCCCTGCTGCTGCCTCTGTGGGGAGAGCTGCCCTAATGCAAGTCCTGGGGAGCAAAAGGGGACCACTCATTACTGCTACTCCAAGTTGGGGGCAGGGACGTAGCGCACGGATAAGGCTAGAGAGGTGAAGATTTGGTGGGCATGCTTCTGTGGTGAGGCTATATCCTTAAATTGCCTTAATATGGCCCTGCCTAGGGATCTTTCAAACACCACTCAGAAACCCTGATGATTTTCTTCCTTCCCCACTTTTTATTCCCTCTTTCCTCAGTACCATTCATTCTCCAAATATCAAAATGCTGGTTTTGTGATTGTGAATTTGACACAGTAGCTATTTCAGTGGAGAAACAAGCTAACATGTTTTCACACTGATCACAGTACTGGTGATCAGGATCAGACCACATCAATGCAATCTTTCTTCTACAGGTTATAACCTCTATCTGAGGGCTAGCCATGTGTTTCCTGTTTATTTTATACCAGCTCCCAATTGCCTGAAGAAGGTACCTAGAAACTGGTTTGTGAATGCTTATTACAAATTGACAGATTACAGGTACAGGTAGTCTCTATTATCTGTACTATTGCACATGGCTTCAGGAGCATTTAACCACAGTCAATAACTGCTTACAAAAGATATTTTTGGTAAGTGGTATTTCCCTACACAACTCTATGTTTAATGAAATATAGGTCATTACACAAATATTTTACACGTCTCAATAACATTTAACCTGACAATAAGACTGGCTAATGGCAGGCTGAATCTTTCATCTTCAGTTGTGCCTATTCCAAAAATTAAATACTTTAGTTAAAAGACAGTGACAGAAAAGCCAGCAAAATATGAAGGATGACTATACAGATTCTCTCTTATTAGAAGGCATTTTGCTCTCAAAAACTGAAACTGAGTAAAAATTCGGCAAGGAAAGAAAGACATTGACTGAAAAAATCTTCACTTGAGCATGTCTTAATGTTTTGTTGGACCATGAAACCCAGCAACTAGGAACTACACAAGTTTTGCTCTCACTAGACATAGTAATTACAAGCTTTTCCCACCCTGTAACACCAATGAATCATCCTCACAACTGATCCCTAATACTCACAAGGGCAATAATGATTATGCAGCTCAGCTGAACTGCATTCCCAATGAACTAGGTGCCTAGTAACTACAATGATTCTGTTTCCTGATTGTCAATTCACTATGGAATTACTCACTAGAGAGCAGGCAATATAAGCACAGCTATTCTTCCAGCACTATGACAGTGAACTTGGAAAGATTTGGATCAGCTCTCCTACAGTTTCTGGACTCTACTGTAGGATTACTCAGGGAGTCTTTCATAACTAGAAGCCTAAGCGTTTTGACCTCAAATAATACATTTAATGTCGGTCAATTAGGATTTTCTCAAACTTCTTTTTGAAGGACTAGAATATACTGTAAGTAAAGTCAAAATAACTGTGACCTCAAATGAACTGCTAGCAGGTACTTTACTGTATGTGACTACATCGGCAAAATACATTCAGTAGCAAAATGTTGTTAATATCTGTACAGTTCTTGAACTGGTCACTATGCCCTTCACAATAAAGTCTTGACAACATTTAATTCTCAAGGAAAAGCTTTATTATTCTAATCAATCTAAAGATAATGCTTTATTATGAACTGGTTGTGAATCGGACTTTTCCAGCGGGGCAGATGATAACTATCATAGGCGCTGGAACTAGGGGTGCTGGGGGTGCTGTCGCACTCCCTAATTTGAAGTGGTTTCCATTATATATAGGGTTTACAGTTTGGTATAATGTCTCTCAGCACTCCTACTATAAAAAATGTTCCAACACCCCCTGATAACTGTACAATTGCTTTATATTACCCATTTTATTCTGCTTTTGTTTATTCACAATTCGCTCTCTTCTTTGTGGAGAGGACATCATAGTTACAACATCCTTATATTTCCCTGATATTTTTTTTCTCTATTTAACTGAGCAAAACAACGAACTTGAACAATCCATGTGGCAGATAAATGGCTCTCTCCCCCTTTTAGGACTGCTTGCTTTATTGAGTTCTAATTTCATCAGATTTCTCAAAACTTCTTTCAATGGGGTCTCCACTTAGGTAGATAGTAAACTCCTAAGATCCATGGCATTAAACAAGTTACACTTCCAAAAACTAATGAAATACATTAATTTAATCAATCTTCTTCATTTATAGTAGTTTGTCTTTTTCCAGGGTACTGTATGTAAGTGTGTCAAACACAGAACTTATCCCCAGGAGTTTACAATCTTAAGGCATGAACAGATACTATACAATGAATAAACACAAAGTGGTTATATAGTCTCTATTGCTGGCACTTAGGTGGGTTTTCATGAAGATGAAGATGGAGTGGAAGTGGTTTATTTGTAAACAGTAGCACAAAAATGCACAAGAGTTGGGAGGGAAAGAAGGAAAGCTTGACTGTAACACGGTGAGCAGGATCGGCTTGGAAGATAAGTACAGAGATAATATAACAGATGCATGGTGATCTTTGAAAGTGAGGGCGAGAAACTAGACTTGTATGTAAATGGAAGGGATTCAAAATGGAAGAAGACATGGTTAGAGTTGCCAGAGACTGACACAGGATGTGATGGATTCGCCATCTCTTGAATAGCAAAGAATCCTGTGGCACCTTATAGACTAACAGACATTTTAGAGCATGAGCTTTTGTGGGTGAATACCCACTTAGTCAGTTGCCTCTGACGAAGTGGGTATTCACCCACGAAAGCTCATGCTCTAAAACGTCTGTTGGTCTATAAGGTGCCACAGGATTCTTTGCTGCTTTTACAGACCCAGACTAACACGGCTACTCCTCTGATACTTGACATCTCTTGAATGTGGCTTCTCCATCATTTGAAATGTTCAGCTCAGAACTGGGCATCTTTCTAAAATATATGCTACAATTCAAACAGAGATTAGGGGCCTGAATCTGGAATTATTGAATGAGGTTCTATGGCCTATGTTATTCAAGAGATCAGACTAAATGATGATAATAATCCCTTCTGGCCTTAAAATCTCTGAATCAAAAGGAATTACATAAACACTAGCTCAGGCCTATTAGACTTGGTGGGAGGTAAACTGCATTCTAAACAGATTGTAGATGCCTGTAACTGGGCAGATTCACCCCTGCAGTGCCTCCTACTGGTCATCCTCGGGAATTAGCTCAGTCCAGTGTCCAGAGTGCCCTCTGCAGGCAGGTGATCCACCTTTCTAGCTACTGGCCCTGTGTCCCTCCCTGGACCCAGTGCCCTTTTACATAGGGTGTTGCTCCCTGGCAATGACCCCTTGTTCTCAGCGTCTCCCCTCCCTAGGGAACCCCCGCCCTCTATTCCCACCTTGCCTCAGTGTATGGCTACTGCCAGTCATTGTCTAGCCCCACACCCTGGGGCAGACTGCAGTATCAGCCAGCTCATCACTGACAAGGAAGGTTTGGACCTGCTGCCTTGGCCTACCCCTGGGCTGCACCTTGCAACCCCCAGTACTAGCTCCCTGCAGCCAGGCCCTTCTCCCTCTACAGGCAGAGGGAGACTGTTTTTGCTTCTGGCTTCTCTGCCTTATATAAGGGCCTGTTGCTCAGTTTGGGGCATGGCCCCAGCTGCTGCCACTTCCCCCAATCAGCCCAGACTAAAAGGCTGCTTTCTCCAGCCCCAGCCCTTATCCAGGGGCGGAGCAGTGGTCCACCCTGCTACAATGCCTTACTCAAATTGATGCTGATTCCTCCTGAAAAAACCTATTCTTATTTAATGTCTGTTCTGTTTCTGCTTCAGATATTTTCTATATGTCACTTTCCCCCTTTTTATTACTAGGGATACTTACATAAAAATAGAGGGCCAGATTCATCTAGAGATGGCCAGTGGAGAATCCCTCGTGTTCAGGGAACAATTCACTAGTGGAAAGCAGTCAGAGTTGGCATAGCCACCGTTTTTGCCAGTTGCCCCTCCGTTGCTGGCATAGGAGGAGAGGGAGTCATATTGGGTTGTGTTGGGGCAAAGAAGGAGTGTGGTAGAGCACAGCTCTGCTACACATTGTTCTGAATCTGGTATTAGGTGTCCTATGTTGTAAAATAGTGGTGCTTCCCAGCAACTTGCTTTGGAGTTGACACCTTGGGATTAGAAATCTGCTACTTTGATTTAAAGATTCTCTGACAGGTCCCTTCCACTGTCTCTGAGCAGAGCACAGATGCACTTGAAAATTTCCCCATTAACTTTGTTCCTTTGGGGTTCCATCTGCTCCTAATACTTATTTATGACCTACCTGATGTGGTCAGTTTGTTTTATGACATCCCAGCTTTGAGGGAGTAATGCATTACAAGAGTAGAACTTTAAAGAGTATAGCACCCAATTTTCATCAAAACCATTATTAATAAAGTTAGAAAAAGAGACATACAACAAGTGTGATATAATCAAACATGTCTTTAAATTAAGTGGTTTTCAGAGTTTTCTTTACTGATATGACCAGAAAAGACTTTCCTCAGGAACACAATATCAAATCTATATTATCTATAGGAAACATTTTACTTTTGTGTATAGTTTTGTTACTCAGTTTCAAGAACTATCATCCATTTATGAGAAGTATTCCATCAGAGATTACAAGAAAGCTAAGAAAAAAGAAGAAACTTAAAGAGAAGATATAGGAAAAGGTATGCGAAAAGGAGAATGCTCTTGGAAATTGAGTACTAAACATCAGAAGCTAGAAAAATTGGCATGAAATTAATTAACTGTATTCATTAATCTAACATGTAGTAAAAATTGAAGAATCCATCTGAATGAAAGTCAGACTTCAACAAGAGAATTTGGTGGTAACTGTAAAAGACAAATGATTTATACCAGATGATGGTTTTATTGTCCTTGAAAATAGAAGAGAGAAAAGATGTTAAGGAAGAAAATCTCCATGATTATTTCAAAACTCTTCAGCTGCTTTAACTGGTTAATTTTTTGAATGCCATAGACAAATTAGCAACACCACCACAATATTTCCATCTTGGATATATTAAATAGTTAACACTTTATGAATATGTATAAGTGAAGGATATGTAATTAACATTTACAAGATTGGGTTGGTTGGGCTGAAACAGTCAATCAGAGTATTATATCAGGGATGCACTAACAGAATAAAATAAAAGTCCTCCTGAATTCCCATCCATTTTAGAATTCATTTCAATTTAGATAGAATCTTTCTGAGGTTCTGAAATATATAGGTAAGGGTTGTCGAGTTCTGATTGGCCAGAAACTTAAGATGCCAATTTCCTCTTCCAGGTTTTGGATTTCTGGAAAGTAGAAGTACTGAAATACCATCCCAAAGGAAGACATGATAATTCTAAATATTCGTCTTGTTACATGACATGGTATTTCCTCCTCATTTAGCTGGAGCTGTTTTCTTGTGGTCAGAGTAAAACTTGGTAGCCTTCTACTTCATGCCTTTCTTCTGCTGCCTTCCTAAATACTAGTTCACCCATTTTCAGAACAGCAGCTAAACTTTCCTCTTGTTCTTCCCATCATCTCCCTGACCCATAACTCACAGCTCTGTAAGTAGCAAGGTTCTGGCAGCCCCATTGCTGCTGGCCCTTTGTGAATATAAAGAGGACAAATTCATCAAACAAATAATTTGTTATGAATTATCCACTCAGCTCTACCTTTATCAGTCTGGAGCTCAGATATCTCAAAGTGCATGGAGTCAATCTCAAACTGCCAACCAAATGTGCACACACAAAACCTGTTTATGGAATCTATAAAAATCCACCACAAAAACACTCTTCTTCATCAGAGAAAATATTTCCCTAGAGTTCCAGAATTCCAGGAGCCCTGCTGGTTACAGTGGCCCATACTAAGTCTCATACTCTTGGATACTTATAATGTGCATCTGAAGAAGTGGGTTTTTTTTTTTTACCCGCAAAAGCTTATGCCCAAATAAATCTGTTAGTCTTTAAGGTGCCACCGGACTCCTCATTGTTTTTGTTACAATGTACATATAACGTAAGCCTTTTATTAAATAGCTTTGTAAAATATTGTAAAAAAAGAACAAAAGTCTTTGAAGATGTTTGTTAATTACTGGGTTAAGTCTGTTAGGGTTTCCTTGTTTGAGTTTCATCTGAAACCTCTATTTAGGAACTTAAGAAGTGAGATTTTTTACACACAAAAGCTTATGCCCAAATAAATCTGTTAGTCTTTAAGGTGCCACGGGACTCCTTGTTGTTTTTTGTGGATACAGACTAACATGGATACCCCCTGATATTTAGTAGAGAAACCCAGTTCCCTGTAAGAAGCTTTAGGAAAGACTTAGGGGCCAAAGAAGTTCTCAGCAGAGACTAATATTTCACAAGGAGATAGTATTTTTCTTTGTCCTTACTGATTAGAGAAAGAAAACAACTCCATAGTAGAAAGGTAGATTGAGGAGGGGTCTGGGTTAAGAGACTGTGTACCCAATTTCAGCTGGATACAAAGGCAAAAATGGTTATGAAATTCATTGTTGATAAAGAGAATTTGGAATGGAAATGTTACTTGGCTCTAAACTATTGCACTTCTGAAGCAGGTTCCACTACACATTATTGTGATGAAAATTCTATTTAACATCTGCCACATGGGACTCTCGCATCTAGGCAGCAGTGCTCAGACTTTAAACAGGAAACCTAAGTCCTGAAAACATGAGGAACTTTCCAAGAGGATACAGTAAATCTTGTATCAGATTGAAAAGTGCCTGGTGCCTTTGCCTGGGGAAACAACCTTCACACCATGACAGCAGGATTTGTTGTTCTATGAAGCTTTGCATGGAAGCCCAGAGTAAACCATTTACCCAAAATATTTATAATCAAAGGAACCAAATAATATATACAAATAGAACAGTAAAAATACAGAAGGTGGGCAGTTCACTCTAAATTGCTTTATTTAAATTAGTAAGAGGTAAGAATCTGAAAATAATAAACTGTTGAAGAAGAAGATGCCTGGCTAAACAATTCTGTTGTATATAAACTAGCAATACAATTCCCCAAACTCAGCTTTCCAGTTCCCCGTTGAATGGATCCCCCTTTTGTAAGGACTAGCTCTTAACACACATCTTGTATTATTGAGGACTAATACGGTCACAGTTACGAAGACACGGTCTTAAGTGAACAAATGTTAACTGGCCTGGAAACATGAGGCTTGTTGCCATGGGTAAAGGACTTCAGTCATGTGACTGCACAAAACAAGGCAATGAGGGTAGCCATCTCTCAGTAAGAGGAAGGGATTGTAGAATGACAGATTATTTATATCAGTGGTTGTCAATCAGCAGCCTGCAAGCTGCTTGCAGCCCAATCAGCACCCAGCTGCAGCCTCTGTGACATCCTCAGGGCCATACAGGTAGTATATATATGGTGTGGATGTGCTCCATCTATATATGCAGCCCACAATAGTAAATAGGTTGAGAACCAAGTATCAGAGGGGTAGCCGTGTTAGTCTGGATCTGTAAAAGCAGCAAAGAATCCTGTGGCACCTTATAGACTAACAGACGTTTTGGAGCATGAGCTTTCGTGGGTGAATACCCACTTCGTCAGATGCATGTAGTGGAAATTTCCAGGGGCAGGTATATATATATGCAGGCAAGCTAGAGATAATGAGGTAGTTCAATCAGGGAGGATGAGGCCCTGTTCTAGCAGTTGAAGTGTGAAAACCAAGGGAGGAGAAACTGGTTTTGTAATTGGCAAGCCATTCACAGTCTTTGTTTAATTCTGAGCTGATGGTGTCCAATTTGCAGATGAACTGAAGCTCAGCAGTTTCTCTTTGAAGTCTGGTCCTGAAGTTTTTCTGCTGGAGGATGGCCACCTTAAGGTCTGCTATAGTATGGCCAGG
The DNA here is from genome assembly GCF_007399415.2 of Gopherus evgoodei. NCBI lineage: Eukaryota > Metazoa > Chordata > Testudines > Testudinidae > Gopherus > Gopherus evgoodei. Next base: position 241,750,127 of record NC_044323.1, on the reverse strand, counting down.
GAGGTTGAAGTGTTCTCCTACAGGTTTTTGTATATTGCCATTCCTAATATCTGATTTGTGTCCATTTATCCTTTTTCGTAGCGACTGTCCAGTTTGGCCGATGTACATTGCAGAGGGGCATTGCTGGCATATGATAGCATATATTACATTGGTGGAGGTGCAGGTGAATGAACCGGTGATGGTGTGGCTGATCTGGTTAGATCCTGTGATGGTGTCGCTGGTGTAGATATGTGGGCAGAGTTGGCATCGAGGTTTGTTGCATGGATTGGTTCCTGAGCTAGAGTTACTATGGTGCAGTGTGCAGTTGCTGGAAAGAATATGTTTCAGGTTGGCAGGTTGCTTGTGGGCAAGGACTGGCCTGCCACCCAAGGCCAGTGAAAGTGTGGGATCATTGTCCAGGATGGGTTGTAGATCCCTGATGATGTGTTGGAGAGGTTTTAGCTGGGGACTGTATGTGATGGCCAGTGGAGTCCTGTTGGTTTCTTTCTTGGGTTTGTCTTGCAGTAGGAGGCTTCTGGGTACACGTCTGGCTCTGTTGATCTGTTTCCTTATTTCCTCGTGCGGGTATAGGTTGAGAACCACGGATCTAGAGCCTCACACAGGGCTGGTCATCACTGTATCAGTTAGTTGAAGTTAGTACACTCGAGTTACTCCCTGGCTCAGCCAAGAGCAACCACACTGTACAAAAACACTTGAGGTAAGCAGAGTGATTTGATTAGCAGCACAGAATGATTGGATTAGCACAGTGATGGGATTAGCAGTTGATGAGTTATTGTAATTTGAACTGCTGAATCCCCACTGAATTACTAGATCCAGTGGTCAGCAGCATTTGAGCTTCAACCCACTCCCTTGACAGGCTACTTAGCTCTCATTTAAGTACAATTTGACTTGAGCTAGAGATTTTTGTGCATGGACAGGAGTCAGGTTAGGGGCAAAACCCATGTTATAGTTTGAGCTAGCAATGCAGTAAAAACAAGCACAAAATTTCCACCTTTCTGTATGTGAGTTCAAGACCCACTTCCTTCTGAGGAGGACAGACTCAGGTAGTCCCTCTGTTCTGATAAGGATTTCTCCTCTTGGCATCTGGCCTGGCATTTTCCATAAAAATTTACAAGGAGTATATAGGGTCTTAGGTTCCTGGGTCATCAAGTAGCAATGGAGCTTGCAAAGGGCAAACAAGAGCTCTGACTAAGCCTTCAGTTCACCTCAGAATTCCCTATTTGACTCACCCTAACTTCTGTGTTGCCTCTCTTCAGCCCTTTACTTCCTCACCTCATGAGGAAAAGTGCCTGGTTTTCATTCATTCAGAAAGTCTCTAGTGATATATAATTTAGCTATATAATATGGATCAATTTAACATTTATATCCAGTCATTATTATTTATTGTGGGCCTGATTCTACCACACTCACTCATCTAGAATAGCATTTTACTGTACAAATAGTCCCAATTCAGTTCAAAGGGGCTACTCACAAAGAAAGGTACTACTGAGCATAAGAAGAGGTGGAGGAATTGAGACCAACTCATTTAGTGAAAAACACAAAAAGAAAAAAGCCTTTGCCCAGCAGAACTCACAATGTGAAAGAGTCACAGAGAAGAAACAAAGCATTGGGAAGCCTAGAGATTATAATGTTGCTTTTCAACCTAAGTAGCTAACCAAAGTTTGGGGCCTTGCAGATGTTCCAGCTGGGAGTAGAAATTGTTGCGAATCAGGTATTTCTTCCATGCATTTTTGTTTATTCACAAAGACTGTACATAGTCCTGCTTCTCTGAAAGCTGGAGGAACCAAGAAGAAAAGAATCAGTTTCTCAGCTTACAGCTCCAAGTCTCTTTAACCAACAGACCTGAAAGCTCATGCTCTAGTTTTTTCCAGGGTCACATGGTGCTCACAGCTACCGCTTGGCTTTCACACCTCAGCTAGTATGTTCCCAGTTTCTGTGTGTTCTGTCTTCTCTGCTCTCGCACCCTTCCGAATACTACTCAACAAAACTCCTCCACCCACTCAGTCCAAACTAAAGGCCAGTTCACAATGCTGTTTTGTCTTGGCTGGGATCACTGCTTAATTTGTAAAGGAATAGGTGCTGGGGCTCAAACAATATCAATGGTGTCATTTACAGAGCATGATGTAGCACAGGAGTTCGTGCCACATGAAGACCAAAATGGTATCCTCCACACAGTGTGGCCTTGCACACACTGTATGTGTGCAGTCATGCCTTGTATGCCATTGACAGAAGAGGTGCCAGGGCTGTGCCCTGTCATGAAAAGAGGTGCCACCAGAACAAATTAGGCACTAAATGGGGTTCTTCTGATTAACTCATCCTGACAATTAGGTTAATTGAAGGATGAGCTCACACCCACTCTCAAAGAGGTTTTAATTCAACCCGTAATGATTTCACCCAGCTCAGAATCATAATTTGGGTCCTTTTTTGCTTTGGTTTATTTGTTCACTCAATTTTGTTGGCATTTCAAAGAAGTGAATCTTTAAGGACTTGAATGTGAAGAGGATAGTGGCTTGGTGATTCAGAATACAAAGGGCATTCCAAGAATAGTGAGAGGTGTTGTAAAAAGCAAAAGGAATGTGTTAATGACTGTTATTATTAATTATTTATATAAAGATTAAACTGATAAGCACTTTATAGACACTTAATAAGAAAGGTCCTCATCCTGCAAACTATTAGGTACACATTTAGTTTTACGCATGTAAGTAGTCTCACTGAAGTCAATGGATCTACTTGTGTGCAAAATTAAACATGCTTGTGAGATTTTGCAGAATTGTTGCCTAAACAGGCAACACACAAACAAAGGCAAAAGGAAAATGATGCAAAATGAGTTTGTTTTGGCCTTTTTAAAAGTTACTTTTCATTCTCCATAAATAAAACTAAAACTTTCCTATTTGCCTTTTCATCGTTTTGTAATCACTACTATTATTATTAAACTTACCCTATTTTCATCTTTTAACAAGTGGGTGGTGGGACATTATTATGTATTACTGAGTGATTTTCTCTTGTCATTTCAGTAAAAATAAAACAGAATTTGAAAAGTGATGATTTTTTACTAAATACGGTGTATGACATATCATAAATTTCCATTTATTGGGCCCAATCTTGCAATACTTCCACACTTCTACATCCCATTGTAATCACTGGGAGTCTGGAATGTATAAAGGATCTGGCCGATAGTATGGCAGAAAGGACATATATTTTTTCATTTATAGTTATGAGTAAATATATATATATATATGCATGTGCACGCAGTTTTTAATATCCACAAATTTCCCTAAATGTCCAAGGTAGTCCCCTTGGAAACAAGGCTGCTAAGAGGTAAAGGGGTGATGATGTGGTAAGTTAGATATTGCCCATATCGCACCATCTCTAAGTTAGAAGACTAACTTGAAATTTTCTTTGGTTCCAATTCCTAGAGCTCCATAGCAAGAGGGATAGGAAGAACCAGTTAAGAGAAGCATTACAGAACAGTATACTAAATCTAATTTGTCTGGATAAAAAGCAAGCACATCTTGTATTTTTCAAATGTAAATGCTAAAGACAGTCTCAAGAATGCAGCTCAAACAGTCCATGACATCTCAAATACACTCGTAGCACACATTATAACAATTTTAAGCATACTGTGTGAATTATTTGCCTATCTTTGTGCTTTAACACCCCTTCTATTGTTTTTCATCAGCCACATGATGTAATGTAGCAGATACCACCTCATCTGGCATAAAATGGCACACTTCCTTTAATCAAGAAAAGGAACATTTATTTCTAGCAAAATATTTTTTAGTAATGCACAGCTATCTTTCAGGCTTAATTTTACATAGGAACAGCCACACCGGGTCAGACCAATGGTCCATCTAGCCCAGTATCCTGTCTTCTGACAGTGCCAGGTGCTTCAGAGGGAATGAACAGAACAGCCAACCATCAAGTGATCCATCCCCTATTGTCTACTTCCAGCTTCTGGCAATCAGACACTAGGGACACCCAGAGCACAGTTTTGCATCCCTGACCATCCTGGCTAATAGCCATTGATGGAACCTATCCTTCATGAACTTATCTAGGTTTTTTTTTAACCCTGTTATAGTTTTGGTCTTCACAACTTCCCCTGGCAATATGTGCCACAGGTTAACTGTGCATTGTGTCTAGTACTTCCCTTTGTTCTAAACCTGTTGCCTATTAATTTCATTAATTCTGATTCTTGTGTTATGTGAAGGATTAAATAACACTTCCTTATTTACTTTCTCCACACCCATCTACCATTTATATAACTTTACTGTCATGGTATAATTCTCCACTCTGAACCTTAGCGTCCAAAAGATGGGGTACCAGCATGAATTCCTCTAAGCTCAATTACCAGCTTAGAACCTGTAGCGCTGCCACCAACCAGGAATTCCAGTGCCTGGTACACTCTGTTCCCCCCAAAACCTTGCCCGGGGAACCCCAAGACCCAGTCCCTCTGGATCTTAACACAAGGAAAGTAAACCCTTTCCCTCACCATTGCCTCTCCCCGGCTTCCCCTCCCTGGGTTACCCAGGAAGATCACTGTGATTCAAACTCCTTGAATCTTAAAACAGAGAGGAAAATTCACCTTCCTCCCTTCCTTCTCTTTCCCCCTCCCAGACTCTCCCTGAGAGAGACAGTAATCCTAACACAGAGAGAAATTAACCTTTCTCTCCCCCTTCCGTCCTTTCTCCCCACCAATTCCCTGGTGGATCCAGACCCAGTCCCCTAGGGTCTCACCAGAATAAAAAAACAATCAGGTTCTTAAACAAGAAAAGCTTTTAATTAAAGAAAGAAAAAAACAGTAAAAATTATCTTTGTAAATTTAAAAAATGGAATAGGTACAGGATCATTCATCTATAGACACTGGGAATACCCTCCAAGCCTAAGTATACAAGTACAAATTAAAATCTTTTCAGCAAAATACCAGTTTGAACTCCTTTCAGCCAAATACACATTTGCAAATAAAGAAAACAACCATAAGCCTAATTCGCTTTATCTACCAAGTATTCACTAGTCTGAACTTATAAGAGCCTGTATCGAAGATATTGGAGAGAAACCTGGTTGCACGTCTGATCCCTCTGAGCACCCAGAATGAACAACAACCAAAATCTAACAGCACACACACAAACTTCCCTCCCTCAAGATTTGAAAGTATCCTGTCTCCTGATTGGTCCTCTGGTCAGGTCCTCTGGTCAGTCTGGCTCACTGATCTAGTTAACCCTTTGCAGGCAAAAGAGATATAAAGTACTTCTGTTCCATTAACTCTTAACTATCCATTTATGACATTTACTATATCCCCTCTTAGTTGTCTCTTTTCCAAGCTGAAAAGGTCCCAGTCTTTTTAATCTCTCCTCATATGGAAGCTGTTCCATACCCTTCATAATTTGTGTTGCCTTTCTCTGTACCTTTTACAATTCTAATATATCTTTTTGAGATGGGGTGACCAGAACTGCACACAATATTCAAGATGTGGGTGCACTATGGATTTACATAGCAACATTATGAGATTTTCTGTCTTATTATCAATCTGTTTCCTAATGGTTTGTAGCATTCTGTTTGATTTTTTGACTGCCTCTGCACATTGAGCAGATGTTTTCAGAGACTCCAAGATCACTTTCTTGAGTGGTAACAGCTAATTTAGAACCTGTCATTTTGTATGTATAGTTGGGTTATGTTTTCCAGTGTGCATTACTTTGCATTTATCAACACTGAATTTCATCTGCCATTTTGTTAGCCAGTCACCAGTTTTGTGAGATCCCTTTGTAACTCTTCACAGTTGGACTTTGGACTTAGGTATCTTGAGTAATTTTGTATCATCTGCAAATTTTGCCGCCTCACTGTTCACCCCCTTTTTCCAGACCATTTATGAATACGCTGAACAGCATTGATCCCAATACAGATCCCTGAGAGACACCACTATTTACCTCTCTCCATCCTATCCTTTGTTTTCTGTCTGTCTTTTAACTAGTTACTGATTCATGAGAGGTGAGAGACCTTGTCAAAGGCTTTCTGAAAGTCCAAGTACACTATATCCACTGGATCACCTTGTCCATGTTTGTTGATCTCCTCAAAGAATTATAATAGATTGGTGAGGGATGATTTCCCTTTACAAACCATGTAGACTGTTCCCCCCAAAATTGTGTTCTTTATGTGCTGATAATTCTGTCCTTCTCTATAATTTCAACCAAATTGCCTAGTACTGAAGTTAGGCTTACCAGCTTGTAATTCCCAGGATTGCCTCTGGACCCTTTAAAAAAAATTGTTTCACACTTGCTATTCTCCAGGAATCTGGTACGGAAGCTGATTTAAGTGATAGGTTACACACCACAGTTAACAATTCTGCAATTTCATACATGAGTTCCCTCAGAATGCTTGGATGAACACCATCTGATCCTGGGGACTTATTACTGTTTAATTTAACAATTTGTTCCAAAACATCCTAAACTGACAACTCAGTTGGGACAGTTCCTCAGATTTGTCATCTAAAAAGAATGGCTCAGGTGTGGGAATTTCCTTCACAGCCTCTGCTGGGAAGAGTTATGTAAATCATTCATTTACCTTCTCCTCAATGGCCTAATCTTCCTTGAGTGCTCCTTTAGCATCTCAGTAAATATCCTAATTTAATACCAGGAACTCAAGTTCACCCATCTTAGCATTTAGACTTTTAGCATTTGTATACAAGTACTTATAAAATGTGTCACTTTTTAGCTGTCTGCCATTATCTGATGTAATTGAATGGGATTTTGTTTTCCTTTGACTGTTTCTCTTCAGTTCCTGCCTGTACTTTACCAACTTCCATCCTCTCCTCCTTACTAGGATATAGAGAATCTCCATTAATAGATCCTCCCCTAAGGGATATCTCTGCCCAAACTGTGTAATTCTCTGCACCTGTCAGTTTCCCCCCAGCCCTTAGTTTAAAAATTCCTCTACAACTTTTTAATTTTTGGATTAGGTGGAGCCCATCCTTCCTATACAGGATCCTCCCTTCCCAAAAGGCCCACCAGTTCCTAATAAATCTAAATCCCTCCTCTACTTCTTTTAACTTTTAGAACCTAAAAATCAAGATGAGATATACTGAAGTGAGTGAAGAATTCCTTCATCTGCAGATTAGATAAGCCTCAATACCACCAAATAATGAAAAAGACTGAAGAACCCACTACAATGCACTTAACTTAGATTCATATACAGCATACAATACATGCTGATACTTTAATGATTTCCTCTAAAATATAAATAAGCTGAGCTACCAAGTCTAATCACCATCCACTCAAAAAATCTCTTTTATCAAAGGATGCATTTCTAAAGTATACATTGCATATATTACCATTTAAAGCCTCCCCTTATTCACTATGTAGTGCACTTGTGGATAGACAGACCCACTCTTTCATAGTTTGAGGACTCGTAAAAATGGGGAACTCATAAAAGAAACCTTGGAGAAAAAGGAACACTGTTTAGGAGGTTAGATTGTATCGTGCCAAAATACTGAAATGTTACCAACCAGCTAGTCTCAGACTCAAAAAGAATGAAAATGAAAGAAAAAAAGAGCCCATGTATTATTACAAATCTGCTGCACCTGTCCGTCTTCAGGTTTGTTTTTGAAGAGGTTGAAATTTGCAATTATTTTAATTTTTCATACAAATATGTTTAATATTCAATAATCATCCCCTCATTTCTTTTATTTACACTCTAAGGGTGAGCTTGTGTAAATGGATGCAACTCCACTGAGTTCAGTGAAGATATGCCCATTTACAACAATTAAGGATTTGGCCGTAAGTGTAAAATTATAGGACTCCTATTCAGGAAGGATATTTAAGCATATGATTACATCTCATCAAAGTCAATAGACTAAAGCACATACTTACAATTAAGCACTTTCTTGAACCATGGATTAACTAAGTAAAACACACACAATTTATTATAGAGCATTCTCTTGAAAAACTCTCTACCATGCAGCTACCATCCGGTTCCCAATTATGCTGCCTCTTATTTTAGGCCCTATAATGGCAGCTAAGATTTGCAAGAAGAATTTTGCTGTTGGTATTTGGAACTGAACTGTTCAAGACTGGCAGACATTTCTGCGGCGTTTCATATTAAATATTAACATTAGGTTTTTAATAATGTATCTGCAAAGAGACCTCTGCCTCCAAAATCATAACAAAAAAAGAAATAATACTTCCATAACTAAAACGCTGCATAAAGAACATTAGGGTTTCATGGTTAAGCACTCAGAAATCAGGAAATGACACAGTTAAAGTTACATGCACAACCTTAACTCTTTTCCTTCACGAGAATGCACTATGATTATTTCACAAATAATACATTAAATTATCATAGAATTTTTTTCTACATCTTGCAATTTATTCCATTATCATAATCGTGCCTTATATCTTTACTGAGTCATTATTCAATCCTGCAAATACTTACCTTTGTGAATAACTTTATTCACACATGTAAACCAAACCACATGAAGAGAACTTTTTAAATTGTCTATACACCAATGCTAGGAGCCTAAGAAACAAACTAGAGGAGTTGAAATTGATTGTTCTTGAAGACAAATTTGATCTAGTTGGTATTACTGAAACCTGGTGTGATAATTCCCATGATTGGAATGTTAAAATCAATGGTTATAACATATTTAGGAAGGATTGAGTGGGCAAAAGTAAGGCTGGGGAGTGGCATTCTATGTCAAAAATGGCATTACCTGTTTCGGAGTCACTGCTAACTCAGAAGAAAATGTTGTTGAACGCTTATGGATCAATGTCCTAACAGCTAAAGCACAAAATGGGGTATTAGCTGGTGTCTGCTACAGAGAGCAGGATGGCTGGTTTCTTATGCAACTGTCTATAATACGTAGGGAAAAAAAGCTCTGTGATCACAAGGAGCTTCAACTTGAGTGACATGTTGGAGGTCTCATGCTGCCCATACTAAAACATCTTAGGAATTCCTAAATATTATAGTATCAGAGGGGTAGCCCTGTTAGTCTGGATCTGTAAAAGCAGCAAAGAGTCCTGTGGCACCTTATAGACTAACAGGCATATTGGAGCATGAGCTTTCGTGGGTGAATACCCACTTCGTCAGATGCATCTGATGAAGTGGGTATTCACCCAAGAAAGCTCATGCTCCAACACGTCTGTTAGTCTATAACATGGGGAAATTCTATATTAGACTTAGTCTTGACAGAAAAAGAGGGTACAAGGATACAAGTGATCATGACTTATAATGTGCAAACAGAATAAAGTCCAGACCAAAGGTATAAATTCTTGGTGCTTTAAAAGAGACAATTCCACAAAACTGAAAACACTTATCAACCAGATCAGCTGGTAAGAAGAATTTAATCAGAAAAATGTGAATGACAATTGGGAATTGTTTAAGAATACTTCACTAGATGCCCCAAAAACCATAATCTCACAATTATGGAAAAAGAGCGTAATGGTTAAAAACACAACCTGGTTTTGAGGGGAAGTGAAGGAGACCGTAAAACATAAATGAAAAAATAGATAAATAAATGGAATAAAGGGAAAGTTGTTAGTAATGAATATAAATTGGAATCTAAGAATTATAGAAAAATTATAAGGGAAGCAAAGGATATCAGGAGAAATCTCTGGCCCTCAGAGTTATGGACAACAAGGAGTTTTTAAAGTATATGAGGAACAAAATGAATCCTAACCACAGTATTGGTCTATTACTAGATGGAAATGGTAGAATTATCAAGTGTTCAATAAATATTTCTGTTCTGTATTTGGGAAAAAACACATAATGTAGTCATAGCCTATGACAACACTTTCCATTCCACTAGTATCTCTGGAGAATGTTAAATAGCATTTTTTAAATCAGCAGGTTGGATAACTTGCATCCAAAAGTTTAAATAGCTGATTGAGGATGTTTAATGTTGTTTTGCAATAAGTCTTGAACACTAGGGAAGATCCAGAAGACTGGAAGAATGCTGATGTTGTCTGAATTTTTTGAAGGTAAAAGGTATGACCTGGTAATTATTGTCCTGTAAATCTGACATCAATCCTGGGCAAGATAATGGAGCAGCTGATATGCGATTAAATTTATAAAGAATAAAAAGAGAGATATATAATTAATGCCAATCAACATAGGCTTATGGAAAGTAAATCCTGTAAAACTAACTTGATATCTTGTTTTGATGAGATTAAAAGTTTGGTTGGTAAAGGTAATAGTGTTGACACAGAATACTTAAAGACTTCTGTAAGACATTTGACTTGTTACCACATGACATTTGGATTAAAAAATTAGAAAGATGTAAAATTAATATGGCTCACATTAAATTGATCAAAAGATGGCTAATCATCTTCAAATGGGTATGTTTCTAGTGGGGTCCCACAATGATCAGTTTCTGGTCCTACTCTATTTAACATTTTTATCAATGACCTGTAAGAAAACATAAAATCATCACTGATAAAGTTTGCAAATGATACAAAAAATAGAGCAGTGATAAATAATGAAGAAGACTGAGGAATGATCTATCTGAATCATTTGGTAATCTTGAGGCAAGCAAACGATATGTGTTTTAATATGGCTAAATGTAAATGTATATATCTAGGAACAAAGAATGTTGGCCATATATACACAATATGAGACTCTATCCTGGGAAACAGTGAGTCTGAAAAAGATTTGGGGGTCATGGTGTATAATGAACTGAACATGAGTTCCCTGTGCAATGCCATGGAAAAAGCGCTACTACAATCCTTGGATGCATAAACTGGGGAATCTTGAGTAGGAGAAGTTATTTTACCTCTGTATTTGGCACTGATGTGACCGTTGTTGGAATATTGTGTCCAGTTCTGGTGTCTACAATTCAAGAAGATGTTGATAAATTGAAGAAGGTTCAGAGAAGAGCCAAAAGAATCATTACATGATTAGAAAACTTGCCTTACAATGACAGACTCAATCTACTTACCTTAACTAAGAGTAGGTTAAAGGGTGACTTGATTACAGTATTACAGTATTTTATAATGGGCTCTTCAATCTAGCAGGCAAAGGTATAACACAATCCAGTGGCTGGAAGCTGAAGTTAGACAAATTCAGACTGGAAATAAGGTGTAAATTTTTAATGGTGAGAGTAATTAACCATTGTAACAACTTACCAAGGGTCATGGTGGATTCTCCATCACCAACAATTTTCAAATCATGACTTTTTCTAAAAGATCTGCTCTAGAAATTATATTGGAGAAGTTTTATGGCCCCTGTTACACAGGAGATCAGACTAGATGATCATAATGGTCCCTTCTGGTCTTATACCAGACCTTACTGCATATACTAGTATGCATTTTAATACAGTAGTCAGCAGATAAGCACTATGCAATTTCTTTTCAATCAACAGCATAGGCTGCTTTTCAAGGAATGAGGCAGTTAACTATGAATTAGCTTCACACCATGTAAAATATATCTTTCTTATATATAATTCAGTGGTAATTAACTACTAAGCTAATTTGACTACAAATTTAAGTGGCCTACACATACCAACACATTTCCATCATGGCTTTGTGCTTTTGTACACTGGGCTCCAATGCAGCAAACTCTAATGTGATTAACTTAAAGCATGTGAGTAGTCTCTGTGAGGTTAACAGCACTACTCCAGTGTTTAAATTAAGCACATGCATAAATATGGGATGTTTGTTTTTTGTATACATTAATGTAACTGATTGCTTGGCATACATAGAATAAAACACAATACCAGAGGGATTACTCTTAAAGTGTTTGATTCAGATAAATTGGAGGGTTACTCTAGTATTTCTGTACCCCCATATGCTAGGGAATAATTAAGGAATATTAAAGCTACGCTATTGAAGGCAACTGGCATGCTCTTCTAATCCTACATGTGTGTATCTGAGGTTGTAGAAAAAATGCATAATATAATATACTGTTTGGATATTAACATACTGTTACATAGTTTATGGTTATTGTAATGCAACTCTGAAGGATGAAAAATTACAGCTTGTGCGTATCCTTATAATTTCCTGATTTCTGAGGATTTAATTGGGCAACAGGAAAACTCAATAGAATTTTGATGGAATTTCCAAGAAAGCTAGGCCCTGGATTTCAGCTTTGCTTCTAATAAGCTAAATTTAGCTTCTAGGACATCAATCGTACTCTCCCCTATATAACTGGCACACTGTGGATCATTATGACATTATTGTAAGCTCCTCACAAGCACTCACTAGAAATTTGTCTAGCTTTTGAGATCTGCTACTCAGGCACCCAGGAGGCAAATTGCTGAATGAGCCTCCAAATCAGCACCTACCCAGCTACCCACATTTTTAGTGATCAAATTCTGTATCACCACAGCTTATCTGCATCCACGATGGTATCCCCATTTCCTGAATATACCTCAGCAGAGGTTGTCAAGGTTCCTTCCCCACTCTGAACTTTAGGGTACAGATGTGGGGGACCTGCATGAGAAGCTGTAAGCTCAATTACCAGCTTAGATCTGGTCTGGCTGCCACCATTCACAAGCACTCCCTTCCTTGAGTAGCCTTGAGAAACTTCACCAATTTCCTGGAGAACACAGATCCAAACACCTTGGATCTTAAAACAAGGAGAAATTAACCATCGCCCTTCCTTTCTCCCACCAACTCCTGGTGGATCCAGATCCAACCCACTTGGATCTAAAAACAAGGAAAAATCAATCAGGTATTAAGAAAAAGGCTTTTAATTAAAGAAAAGAAAGGTAAAAGAAAACCCTCTGGGAGAGATTAGCATACCAGCTACTCTCACAAACAACAGATTCAAAACACAGAGGATGTTCCCCTGGGCAAAAACTTAGTACACCAATGAAAATACCCAAATACCTAATTTGATTCTACTTCTAATTGCACAAGACAGGTTACAAAGAAATAAACATAAACCTATTTATTCCTTTCTAAAACTTACTACTCTGATAAGAGGCTGGTTCCTTGATCTTTTTCACTCCGGCTGAAACTGTACCCTTTTAAGCTTAATTTCTATCTTAGATCTGATAGCGCTGCCACCAACCAGAAGTTCCAGTGTCTGGTACACTCTCTGTCCCCCAAAACCTTCCCTGGGGAACCCAAGACCCAACCCCCTTGGGTCTTAAAACAAAGAGAAATAAACCATTCCCCCTCCTTTCCTCCTCCCAGACTTTCCCCTCCCTGGGTTACTCTGAGAGATTACAGTGATCCAAACTCCTTGGATCTTAGAGAGGAATTAACCTTCCCCCTGCCTCCTTTCCCCCTACCAATCCGTGGTGAGTTCAGACCCAATCCCCTTGGGTCTTAAACTAGGAAAAAAATCAATCAGGTTCTTAAAAAGAAAGCTTTTAATTAAAGAAAGAAAAAGTAAAAATTATCTCTGTAAAATCAAGATGAAAAATGTTTACAGGGTATTCAGCTCATATATACTAGAGGGACTTCCTTCCCCTTAGCCTGAGATTAAAAGTTACAGCAAACAGAGGTAAAACTCCTTCCAGCAAAATACACATTTACAAGTTAGGAAAACAAACATAAGACTAATCTGCCTTTTCAAGCTAATACTTACTATTGTGAACATGAGAGACTGTTTCAGAAAGATTGAAGAAAGACCTGGTTGCATATCTGGCCCCTCTTAGCCCCAAGAGCGAACAACGAACAAAACAAACAGCACAAACAAAGACTTCCCTCCACCAAGATTTGAAAGTATCTTGTCCCCTCATTGGTCCTCTGGTCAGGTGTCAGCCAGGTTTACTGATCTTCTTAACCCTTTACAGGTAAAAGAGACATTAACTCTTAACTATCTGTTTATGACACCCCCATTGGTTCCTCTGGTCAGGTGTCAGCTAGGCTAGGTGAACTTCTTAACCCTTTACAGGTAAACATTAACTATCTGTTTATGACAGAGGTTGAGGAATGATCAGTCTTCACTCCCTTTATAAGAAAGGTGGGCTATAACTAGGAGAGATGTTCCTTCCATTCCGTCCAAGTCTCCTCCTATCATTAGATCATCTTCCTTGGAGAGGACAGCTATTCTGAGGTGGCCCACTCCACAATATACTTATTGCTTTGATCTCTCAGTTCAGCAACTCTGGTTTCACATTATGAGGGCTACAAGTTGCTTGAACAGGTGCATACTAAGCAAGGCAAGCAGTTGGGTATTCAGCACTCTGTGCAGTGAAATAGATAGCCCCATCTTGATTAATCTGTTGTTTCTCTTTTACCTTCACTGTTAACTAAGTATCTTTATATTACAAGCTAAGGATTTTTGTGTGTGTATATATTTAATTTATTTAAGAATTCTCTTTATAGTCCTTTAACAAGAAATTGAGCAGCCAGTATGCCTCTGTGCCAAACTCCCTTGCAAATCAGATTCCTCTACATTCATTCAGCTATAAGGATCAAAGTACCCCATTATGACTGTCAAGTGCCTGGTGACCTATGTGAAATGATTTGGTAGTCACAGGTTGGATCATAAAAGAAAGATGTCTCATCAGACATTTTCACCATCATTATAGACAATCTCTGCAAAGAGGCCAGGAAGTGGCTTGGGGCTAGATACACAAAGACACAAGCACCTAACTGCCTCCTTAGGTTCCAAAGTCCAACACTTAGACACCACTGAGATCCTCAAAACTCCCACTCAGCTGCTGCCTAACCCTGGATTCAACTAAATTCCCATGGCATCTAAATTCACACTGGCAAAGACTCTGTGGAAGCTACATTTCTGCAGGTGGGCATGTACAAAGGGGTTTAATTCCCTATGCTGCCGAGCTACTTGGCACCCTAGTTCATGTCTAAGTCCCAGTGAGAATCTCCAAGTAGGCCAGGCTTGCCAACCACAGCCACTGGATTGGGCCTCACACAGATGACAACTGGGGATGATGAGCTCAGGAATTTGGGGGGGCTGGCTCTGGGTGTGTGTCCCAGAATATCCAGTAGCCCACTGGGCAGGGCATTGACTGGGGATGTGGGACACTTGTTTTCAAATGCCCAATTTGCCTCATTTGTAACCAGGAACTTCAACCCTAATCTCCTACTTCCCAGGTGAGCCCCTAACCACCAGGTATTGGGTACTCTGGGCTGGATCTCTCTCCTATTGGAGCTGTTCCACTTTATATAATTAAATATTCATTAAATATTCATAGAGAGACAGAGATTGATTTTTTAGCCTAGCCTGGCAGTTAGGGAATGCCCTGGGATGTGGGAGTTGCAAATTGAGGTCCCTGCTCCTGTTAATATTTAATTATTTATACAAAGTGGAACAGCTTCACCAGGAAGTATTAAAAGACCCACCCCAGAATACCCAAAGCCTGGTGATTAGGGCACTTAAGATCTCTCCAAAAGAGGCAGAGTGGGGAACTGAAAACAGGTCTCTCACATCCCAGCTGAGTGACCTGACTGTCAGGCTGTTGGCTATAATAGGGTGGGTTAGTCTCTGGTTTCTTGGGAAAACTTGCCTTAGGTGGCTAACTCCAGTAGACAGTTAATGGCTGTGAACTCCAAGAGGAAATAAGTGCCTCTGGAATTTATCTTTGCCTACCTGCTCAGCTTGCTGGCTCCTGTTAATTCTTTTTTTAGGTACCTAACTTTCACTCTGCATTGTAGAGGGAGTCTGGTTGCCTAACTCCAGGCTGAGAATTCCACTAGGCAGCAGGTTGCATAAAAATGAGGTATGGCAATACTGAGTGGCACTAGCCCTTGGAGACTGATCTATCTACTCATACTTAGAGGAGGTGCCTTCAGTATAGAACAAAAGAGTGTTGGTCGGGGCTGCTCTATGTATTTTGCTGCCTCAAGCATGGCAGTCAGGTAGCTTTTGGCAGTGCGCCTGCGGGAGGTCCGCTGGTAATGCAGATTTGGCGGCATGCCTGTGGGAGGTCCCACAGTCCCATGCCTTCGGTGTACCTGCTGCCAAATTGCTGCTGAAGCCGTGGGACCAGCAGACCTCCCACAGGCATGCAACCGAAGGCAGCCTGACTGCTGCTCTCATGGTGACTGGCAAGCTGCTCAGCCTGGTGACTGGCAGGCTGCTGCCCGCGGCTTGCCGCCCCAGGCACATGCTTGGAGAGCTGGTGCCTGGAGGTGCCCCTGGTGCTGGTAGGGAAGTGTACAATTGCATTATAAGTGTTCTCTGAAAAAGAAGAACACATCTTCATTCTCCAGGACTCTCAATTTGATATCTTTCAGGAACATTGAATTTGCTTAATATTCCCTCCCATTCCCCTCAAAATGTCTGTATCTAAATACATTTTTACTTACTTTACATTTCACTGTTTAATCCAAAAGTTAAAAAATACAGATGATATTGCTGATAGATTTATTTGCTCCTGTGCAAAGCTGTAGAATGATTCTTCTTAACTTTATTATATCGTTATAGTCAGGTAAGTTGATTATTAGATTATCATTGTTGGCTTCCATTCCCTATATAATCATAGATAAACACTAGCTTAATAGACCCAAATGAGTCATGCCTAGTCTCATGCATAATGCTACAACTGCCATCACAACTGTGTCTCACTTCTTGTTATCACAAAAATTGTTATTGATTTATTGACTTTTTTCATAGCCAATGGCTAACTTCTAAACCATGCAAACAAAAATTATGTACCCATAGTTACAACAAAATAAAAAATGTTAGAGACAAAACATCTACCGATGGAATAAAGAATTTAACAGCTTTGTTTGTCTTTATCAGTATTTTTTTTCTAACATTTACATAGCAGTCATAATTAGAGTTTCAATGCACAGGTTCAACCGTTCTCAAATATTAATGTGTTACAGTGACTTCTATTTTTAAGTCTTCTGACCACCAATATGTATCACAATAAGTGGTGATAACTAAATGAGGAAATAGAATGTCCCTATTAAACACATTTTTTTTATATTCCCTATCTCAAACTCAGACATGCTCAGAAGCCACAACTTTAAATGCTAGCTCATTATTATTTCTTTCTTCATTTATGTCACTAGATGTTTCAGGGGATTAAAAACGTACTGTGGAACTTCTCACTCAGTTATTTGGTTTAGCCCTGTAGTGTTCATTATTATTATATCAGGCCCCAAAGTATGCTCTGTGCTTCATAGAGACTTAGAAAGATACTGTCTCTGTCCCAATGAGTTGACAATGTCTACTGAAGATATGAAACAAGTTAGGGAGACCAGCAGTGAGGAAGGGATGAAGTGAGGAAATAAAATGGTTTCAGCAGTGTGGTCACAGAATTCTTAAGTTAAAGCATGTGCATGCTTACAGGCGGTTAGGTGGTTCTGGTATATATCTGAACGAATCTGAATATTAGATAACAATCCTAAATTCATTTTAACAATTAAATATAGAGTTTTTTTCACAACACAATATTTAACTTTACACAATATTTTGTTATATTTCCTATTCTAAATATAGGAAATACCAAACTAACATGATGAAGCCCAATATGATTGAATGGTAAATATTGATATCTGGGGGGCAACCACTGTATATGCAATGAATTGCTAGTCTCCGTCCATTTTTTATTAGAAATTAGCTCCTATTGTTAAACTTAGCAGAAGACTAGAATGAAATGGGCATGAAAAACTGGCTAACACTTTATGCTTAGAAGCGGTCCCTCCTGTTCATGATAGAGGCACATTGTCAGGGCAGTTTGGGGAAGCTTACATCAGAGAAACCTGTACTGCATCTGCTCTGTAAATAACAGAATACTTCAATCTCCAGTAATCTGATAACTATCAAACACACAGATTCTAAATATGAAAAACACTACATGAAGGTAAACTCAGTGCAGCACAGTATAAATCTGGGACAAAATGCATCTTCCCTCCACCCTGGATATCTAGGTCATTGTGCTCAAGTCCATTCACTGGCACCCAGTCAGTTTCAGAAGCCCATTTAAGGCACTGATCTGCATCTTCAAAGCAATTAATGGATCAGGCATCAACTATCTTAAAAGTTAAAGTGAACCACAGAGATGGTTGCATTCTTCAGGGAAAATGTAGGTCACAAAGCCCAGGACAAACCATTCAAGAACTGTGTACCAAGCATTCTTGGTTAAGGTGATCTGCACTATGAGTTAGGGGCATCATTCCCTTGCTTGTGTACCCATACTTGCGTTACTCTGATTGAGCTAGTGTGAGTACAAACAACAGTGTGGCCATAGTTACATGGGTAGTGGCAGTGCAGGCTTGACTGAACCATGTCCAGGACATAACCATAAGTTTCAAGCAGGTTTGTACTCATTATAGCTCAGTCATGTCTCTACTGTCACTACCTGTGCTACTGCAGTGACCTTGCTATTTATATTCATGCTAGCTCAATGAGAGCTGGTGTATCTGTACACAAGCAGGGGAATCACGCCCAGCTCATCATGTAGACAGAGAGTAAAAGGGATGCATCAGTCATCACAGTCTTTGTTGGAAGTGGAGAGTTGAATAGTACCTCCCACCAACATACTTTCTTCCTGTCCTCCCACCAAGTAAGAGAGGCTAAGATCCTCTGGGGAACTCTGACAAGTACGTAAAGACTACGCTTGCCCAGAGTGTAGCCAGTCTACCACAAAGCTGATAGCCATCTGAAGTCTTACATACAGTGTCACATAACAGTTGTGGCTATGTTACCCAACAATGCCAGATAGGACCAACGTTCTGATACCGAACGGATTTGCTATATGAGCCTGATGGAGAGGAAGAGATTGTCAGGTAATACAACTATGGCTATATTAACACTCAGCCTCACTCTGATAAATTCTATTAGCCGTGAGGGCTCCAGGGTGGAATTCCCTAGGTTCACCCTCAGTTCCAGCTTCTCAAACACATGTAGAAGATTCTTGTGTTGCCTGATGAGTGGCTCCTGAAGGGAATGTCTTGTTTAAGTAGGGATGACCATCACCCCCTGCCAAGGAAAGTGAGCTACTACAAGTGACAGTACCTATACGCTTTCAAAAGCCCAAAGGGGAGAACCCTGTAGTGGCATTATTATTGATTGGCCACAAATCTCAGGAATCTCCCATGTGATGGATGAATGTCTATATGAAAGTAGATTTCTTCAAGATAGAGAGCAATGAACAAATGTGTCTGCATCTAGTGAGGGGGATAATGGACAATAGGATCACCTTTCTGACCTTTAGGCAACAGATGTACTTGTTCAGTTCCCTGAGATCCACAATGCATCTCCATCCCCCTATTTTCTTGAGGATGAGGAACTACTTTGAGTAGAATCTCTTCCCCTTTGCTGTTCAAGATACTAGTTCTATCACCTCCAGTTAAAGAAACAACTCCACCTCCACCAGAAGAATACTCTTATGAGAGAGGTTCATGCCAGAGGATGGGGAAGGGGATTGGGAAGTGGGGAGAGAAGAAAACTGGATAGTTTTCCTGTAGTATCCATCTATTTGTCATTAATTCTCTCCAGGAAGACAGGTAGTGGGAAAACCAGCCTCCAAAGGAAGGGGAAAAACAAAGGGGTTGTACTGACCCTGAGGGATAGTAGTTGTGCAATTCTTGAAGATCCCATCAAAATGCTGGCTTTAAGAGTGGTGGTGGTTGGGAAGTGAAAAGTAGTTGACCTTGGACACCCTTTCTAAGTGTTCTGTGACACCTGTGTGGGGGTTCATACTGCCACTGGTGATAAAAGGCAGGTGGGGCTGTTCATCTGAACGGGGGCTTACTGGGTTTCCTTTTGACTGCAGATGTGTAAATACCCAGCAATTGAAGTGTGGCTCAAAGCTCTTTCAAAAAGTGGAAGAACTCCCCTATAGCACCAAATTAGTTCATTGCATTCAAATGGAATGTCCTGCACCATTGTTTGAACTTCCTTTGGAACTCCAAGGAGGAGAGTCGCAACAGAAATCTCATCACTGCTGCAGTGGCCATGGATCTCACTGCTGTGTGCACTATGTCTAGGGAAGTCTGAAGTGCTGATCTTATTACCATTTTTCTTCACCAGAGCTTGATCTGGTCTCTAATATCCTAAGGCACCTTATCGGTGAAGTTGGCCAGCTTGTCTTAGATGATAAAATCATATTTGGACATCAGAGCTTGGAAGGTTGATACTTAGAACTGCAGCAATGCCAAGGAATGCACCTTTCTGCCAAAAGGATCAAATCTCTTTGCTTCTTTATCATGAGGCTTGTCTGGCTTGTCTCTGTTGATTATGCTTGGTGGCTGCAGCCACTACCAAGGAGTTGAGAACTGCGTGAGAAAATAAGTACTTCAACCCTATTTCAGGTACAAAGTACCTCATTTGTGCCTGTTTGAACACTTGTGGGTTCATGGTAGGTGTCTGACAGATGGCCCTGGCAGGCATGAGGATGACCTCATTAATAGGAAATGCCACTCTTCTTGGACTCGAACTGTACAAAATGTCCAGTGGTTTGCGTGGTTCTTCCTCGACCACTTCCAGGAGAATCTAAAGTGAATCAGCCACGCTCTTGAGTAAATCCGGAAGCCCATCAGATCATCAAGGCATGGTTGGGAATCTGGAATCACAGCATCATCTGAGAAAGAGTGGACAATGTCACAAGCATAAAATTAGCCTTCTCCTGTTGCTCTTATTTCTCCTGCTACTGGAGGAGGAGGCCAAAGAAGCTCCTTTTCTACCCCAGGAGCCATAGATCTCCTGTGTCCCGAGGTGCATATATTTGACAGTAATCTTGAGGATCTTCTGGGACCCAATACTTCCACTGTGGGATCTCATAACTCCTTGGTACAAGACCCCAAGGAGATGGATACCAGTAGGTATAAGCAGGCTATTCTCTAGTGCAAGAATTCTGAGATACCCTGGAGACACCTGATGTTCTGTCAGGGCTCAGTCCTCTAAAGGGGTCCCTTGGCATACATCCTGGTATCTGTTGAAGTTGTCTTTCAACTCCAAAGATTCTGATTCTGGATCCAGTGGCAAAGGCTGTGGTACTGAAGGAGGCAGTGATGACCTACCTCAGTTCATTGGTTGTACCAGATATAGTCTGGCTCAACTCCTGCTTATATACAGGGATGGAGAGGGGAAATAGAAATATCAGTACTGGTTGAAGTCCTGACACTGGGCCTGGAGGTCTAGAGAAGAGTAGTGACTCCAATTCCAGGAACAGCAGATCTTCTGGGACTGAAAATTGAACTGGAGTTGAAGGGGACAACTCCACAGCTCAAGTTCCTGAAGAAGAGGGTGCTAGATCTGGGTGCAGTAATGTTGAGGGCTTTGATGCTGAAGAGTCAGTTCTGGTACCTGGATATTTTGAATCAGTGCTTCTCAACGTTGTATGGTCCGATTCCATAATGCAAAGCTCCCAATGACTTGGTACAAGATAGAGACGTATGCTTCTTTATAGAGGGCTTGTAGGGGGAAACTTACATCTTGTCCTTATAGGAAGACACGTGTCTCTCTTTCCCCCTCTCTGATCTGTCTCTGCTCTCCAAAGTCTCTCTGAGTGGAGGGGGTTGGGCACAGGCAATGGTCTTCAAACTGCTTGGGACTGAAAAAAGAATAGGTGTCACTCCTACATTCTTCAGGCCAATGTACAGGAGGTTCTTCCCAGTTAGAAGTTGTTCCCACCTTCACGGCTACACCATGAGGAACACATGGAGCTGAAATTCCCTGGATGCCCAGATACTGCATGGTGAAGGGACATGTGCCTCCCCCAGGCAGTACAGACAGCAGACATGATAATCTGTGGATGGGAAGAGCTTATGGCATGTATTGCACCTTTTGAAGCCAGGGATCCTTGGCACACTCCCCACAACCTTTAGAAGGCCAGAGCATGGGATGGGGGCACCAGCAATTCTTGCTCCAGAGGGGAGTTTACAAAATAGGGAACAAACCCCTCATACCTACCAAACTAACTATACCTCACTCTTGTCAAATTAAGAGAATGTTAAAACTTTTAAAAACTATTGACAGTGAGAACCTGAAGAAATCAGCATGAACACTGAAGCTCCATCCTAAATCATAAGCTGCAAGGAGGAATCAAGGTGGGGATAGTCCCCTTTATTCCCTCCGTGTGGTGTACGACGCGAGTGCGGGATATGCACAGAACACACGAACACTACTAGGGAAAAACCTTCGGTCCTGGGAGCATGGAGCACATGCACAGTCCTGAAGTTCACTATGCATAGGGATGATCACCCAAAGAAGAAAGGGATAATACTTCATTTCTCCTACTGTCTGTCTATCTTTTTTACTTTGATTATAAGCTCTTCAAGGCAGGCACTTCACTTAGGGTACGTCTATCTGGAGGTGTGATTGCAGCTCCCGCAGGTCTACCTGTGATAGCTTTAATTTAGCTAGATTAAAGTGAGCTTAAGTAACAATAGTAGCATAGCTATGGCAGCTTGGGTGGCAGCACAGGGTAGTCTTCTAGTATAACCCTGACCAGGACCCTGGTTATGTATTCGAGCAGCTAGCCTGTGTTGCAGCCCATGCTGCCTCCTCTGTACTGCTATTTTTACTCAAAGTAGCTTTGATCTAAATCAGCGGTTCTCAAACTGTGGGTCGGGACCCACTGTGAGGTCCCAACCCAGTTTTAATGGGTCACCCAAGGCCAGTATTAGACTTTCTGGAACTGGGAGCTGAAGCTAAGCCTGAGCTAGATCTCCACCCCGGGCGGCAGCTCAGGCTCCGCCCTCTCCCCCCACCCCGGGCGGCAAGTCTAGGGCTGTGGCCCCTTCTTCCCCCCACCTGGGGCGGCAGGTCTCGGGCTCTGTCTGTTTTACCCCGGGGTCATGTAGTAACTTTGTTGTCAGAAGGAGGTCGTGGTGCAATGAAGTTTGAGAACCTCTGATCTCAGTAAATTCAAGCTAGCAGGGATATGCCACCACAAGCTGCAATTACAGTCCTAATTGCAGTGTAGATAAACCCTATGTCTCGCCTGGGGCCTCTAAATGCTACTGTGATACCACAGAAATAATAATAATAAGTAAAGACAGGACTTTTTAATTAACTCTTTTGCCACCAAAGCTGTAAGTGAATGCTTATATAAGAGAGTTAATATCACAGATTTTTTTCTAGACACATCACACATGGCTGGGCAATAAAATTTGGTTTCCAGGCAGCCATGTTAAGCCAAAGGGTATGCGGGGTTGGCTTCTTCTGCCTTCATAACATGTGGAAATGGTTTCAAATTGCAATGCCCTCCTTTCCCACAGCAAGCAATGCTGGTTGGGTTTGCTGTTTCAAAGGAGGAGGCTGCGGTTTTGGGTTGGATGTGTAGCACACCCCTCCCCACACTGTGTGGCTATTCTCTGGGATGATTCCTTTTAGCAAAGTGCCAACAAAAACTCCCCTATTTCAACGAGGTGACCATGAATGATATCACTCTCCTGAGGCTGACACAGAAAGATAAAGACTGAATGTTGCATGACTGCGACCAAAACCCAGGACCATTCACTGCCATGCTTTGTTCTGCAATGATTTCAGGCTACTTGATACTGGCTTAGCATGGTAAAGTGTCCTATCATGGAGGATGAAGTAAGGCAGCCTTTCCCAGAAACCTTCTGCAAAGGCTTTCAGAGTACCTCAAGGAGACCTTCATGGAGATGTCCTTGGAGGATTCCCGCTCCATCCCCAGACACGTTAACAGACTTTTCCAGTAGCTGTACTGGCCACGAATGCGTCCCAATTCTTCAGGGCAAATCAAACATTAAACACAATTGCTTTTAACTCTTGTAGTGTAGTTACAAATATGCACTCATCAGAGGTGCCTTCTCTTCCTCCAGGGTCCGGGAACCTGCCTTGGGAAGGTATTGGCTCTAGGGTGATGAAAAGGTCCTGGTTGCTGGGGAGACAGATTTTCCGCTTGCCTGCAGTGCATTCTCCTCTTCCTCTTCCTCATCCACAAAATCCTACTCCATTTTGCGTGACACTCCCCTCTTGCAGGTGTCCATGGACAGTGGTGGCGTACTGGTAGGGTTGCCCCCTAGAATGGCATGCAGCTGATCATAGAAGCGGCATGTAATGAGCTCTGATCCAGAGCAACTGTTTGCCTCCTTTGTCTTGTGGTAGGCTTGCTTGACCTCCTTAACTTTCATGCAACACTGCTGTGTGTCCATGGTGTAGCCTCTCTCCACCATGCTCTGTGCGATTTTGGCATATATATTAGCATTTCTTCTTTTTGATCGGAGTTCTGCCTGCACAGATTCTTCTCCCCATACAGCAATCAGATCCAGTGTCTCCCGTTCACTCCATGCTGGAGCTCGTTTGCGATTCTGGGGGGACTGCATCGTCACCCGTGCTGCTGAGCTCGCCGTGCTGACCAAACAGGAAATGAAAATCAAAAGTTCCCTGGAGCTTTTCCTGTGTACCTGTCTAGTGCATAGGAGTTGAAAGTGCTGTCCAGAGCAGTCACATTGGAGCACTCTGGGATAACTCCCTGAGGCCAATACTGCCAAATTGCACAATGCTGCATCTGCGCTACCCCAAATTTGAACCAAGAAGGTCGATTTTAGCGCTACTCTCCTCGCTGGAGAGCAGTACGGCAGTCAATTTTAAGCGCCCTTTAGGTCGACAGAATGGGCTTGGTTGTGTGGCCCACATTGCTTATACAATCAACCAAACGTGGCTAAGTTCAACCTAACCTCATAATGTAGACCAGGGCTTAGTGACCTTGTATGTGCTATTTAACTTGCTTATTATTTCTGTCAATTCAAGTTGACCATGAGGTGAACTGCAAGGGCCTTTCTAAAAACCAGGGTCTGCATCAAAATGTAATATTTCTTCAATAATATTTGCTCCCATAATGAATACTTCACTACATTTTAGCACAGAAGAAAACACACAGGCAGAATAACTTCTGTAATAGATAAAAAGGGGCAAATTCTGCTTCTCCTCTCTGAAGGCGTTCTTGTAGTGCCATTTGTGCAGTTCCTCTCTGTGAAGGGAACCAAAGAGAGCCTGTACAGTGGTGGATAAACACAGTGCACTGGAAAGCCCAGCATCGTGGAGGCAAAGGAGATTTTGGACAGAGATGGAAGCAGTGTGTGAATCTATTGGCTGTGCCCACTTACAGAGAAGAGGTGACAATGTAGCAGAGATTAGCTGTGACCTGAGGTTGCAGTGAATCAGGAGTAGCTTTGCTGCCCATTCTGCGGTAATGGAAACAGGCTTTAATTCAGTCCACTCCATGCCCTAAGGAACTCCCAGTACAGTGCCCATTTATTTGCATTGTGCACTGGAGGAGCATTGGCCCCAATATATGTAGTTATATCATTACATCTAGGATACGTGAGGCATTAGAACAGGCACACAGCAATGTGTAAGATGGCTCTCGTACTAAGTGAAACTGAATTACCAAGTGATGATGAACAGTATCTGACAGACAAGAAAGTAACACTTACTTCAACAATATGTTAGAAAAAAAAATACAGAGATGATTTAATACAGACAAGCCAGATTCTTTAGTTAGATCGATACAATAAAAGGTATAAATACCGTGAAATGAAAATGAAAAAAAGTAAATGTTATGAAGCACATCTTACTTTCCTATTACTCTGCAGAACAACTATCAGGAAACATAAATTCTGTGTTGAATTGAAGCCATAATAATCAAAGCAGTTTGCCCAGAGTGTTGTCTGCTATATCATATTCATTTGAGTTGGAAAGCAAGCCGTCCAGGGCAGGGCCCCTTTGTTTTGAGCATCATCTAAAGTGTTTTGTACATCTGTGTCACTATACTAACAACTATGCCCCATCCACATATTACGACAAAAGAGTAATAGTCATCTTGGTCAAGAAGAGAAGGCCCTTTGTAATACTAACTAGTTATAGGATACTTGAACAATTCTACAAATTAAATGTTAAATACAAAACATCTCCGATGTACTGGGCAGACTAAACTACCTTTTTATTTATCCCCAGATCACTACAGAAGCATCAGTGTTCAGTGGGACAAGGTATTCCGAATGTTAAGCAGTGTCCAAACATTGAACATGGCACAGAGCATCCTCCTCTTGCACTTGTGAAGGGGAAAATTAAAAACATTTATAGGATCTTAGCACACTGAACTGAACTGAGACATTGTTGATTAACCTAATTCTGATTCTCAGAGTTCAATTATCTTAGCCTTAAACCTTCAAATCCTGAAGGCATTACAGAAGAAGCCAGAGGTACCACAAACCCTTTTCCCTTACCAAGGTAATTAGCACACACACAACTTCTCAAGCATGACTTAAGCTGAGCACTGAAAGGTGATCCTCCGTCTGACAACTAAATCTGAGGTTTTCCTGATATTGAAGGAATAAGTGAAGGAGGCCTTATCTCCAAGTTTTCTCCAAGCCTCTCTCTTTCTGTGGATGGGTTCAAGGGGTAGTATTAGAAATTACATTCTATCTACTGGTCAGCAGATACGGTGACATTTTAATTTTTATCAGCAAAACCCTTACTGCCTATGAAAGAGTATATATTTCAATATGGCGCCTATACCACACCACTGTTCAGGATACCAAGATGTATGTATAGATGTCATATCTGTCTGCCCCTCAGGACATCCTTGAAAATGAGACATGTTGTTTTAAGGCTCCAGGGTTTTATGCCTTGTGTAAAAAATTAAATAAAGTAAATTCAGAACAAATATGCCCTTAATATTTTATACATACATTGCTTTAATATTACATCAGTAGCAAATTAGAATTCAAGCCCAGATTTTCATGTTTTGAATATTCAGTGGTGAAGTTTTCATGGCTGCCTTAGGAGGGTTTGTTAGAGCTTAACGAATCGTGACAGTATTACGGTTGGTGTTCAGACAAAGTGTGATATATATGTTTGAAACCTGGAATGAAGTGAGGTCAGAGAGGGAAACTCTGATTGTCTGATCCCTAATCAACAACAAAATGATTCTGACTGACATACATATTAAGAAAATTAGACATGATCTTGCAGCTGCTAGATGAATCTTCCTGTGTTTATGTTCATCTAGAAACAGTGATTCTGGCAGAAACTGCTCTAGTTTAAATACGGAAAGCTTACAGCACTCTGTCATGTGGCTGAAACAGCTGCACACTTGGGTGATTAATACTGTACATGAAGACAGAGATACAATACTGTCCCACACACATTTTCAACTTTGTTTGGACATGATATTACTTCATAAACGAGGACCCAAACCTGAAAATCCTTAATAATGCAAGTAGCCCTCACTCCTGCAAGTAATCCCATTAAAGGCAGTGGGACTGCTTGTGTGAGTGAGAACTACTTGCACGCTCAGGGTTGAAATCCTCATTTTCTACAGTAAGACAGGTGAGTGTTGTCAGAAATAGTCTCCTGTCAAGAGATTTTATGATTACTCCTTGTGAAATGTGGACCATTTCCCAAAACACAGGCAAGTCTTTTCAGTTAATTTATTTGTACATGATGTCTGAAAAACAACATTTACATCATCTACAAATAAGAACACCACATTCGCTTTATAGAATCATGTATAAACTAAGATCTTAGAGAGATCGGAACCTGGCAAAGTGCATTATTTAAAAATTTAAAGTGCACCAGAACCACAAAAAATAATTACTCAGAGAGCCATTTTAACAAAGTCCTTGGTGCTACTAAAGATTATGTTGGATAAATATCACCAGTGTAAGTACTCTACGGTTTATTTGGAATGAGGTAAAAGAAATCTGATTAAAATTGTTAAAGCTGAGACAATCCTTTGATATTCGTGGAAAAATTGGAAAACTCTCATTAGAAAAATAATTAGTGCAATCAATACAGTTGTATGCAAGATCAAAGTCTATCTGACTGTTACAGAGATAGTTATGTGGAATAATCTGGAATCAGGGATACTGCATAGTGCATTCTGATAATAAAAGATCAAAATCAATCAAAGATATAAAGCACAGTGGAATATTTTGTACGTGTATTTTCATATATTTCTTTGGGACCAAATATTACATATATAAGCATATTCAAGGAGGATTTTATATTTTAACATCTTTTCAAAGGGCTTGACTGTAGAGTTATCTCTAGCCCTGAGTAAGGGGCAGCGCTTAGTTGCTTCGCAGACTAGGGATTAATTTGTGACTCAGAGAGTCACAGTCTGGTCCCTGGTTACTCCTTGCTCCAGAAAGAAAGCAAGCTGCATCAGCCTTTTATCTAGTACAGGTTACTTCCCTCTCTGCACCAGCTCAGCTGTGCTGCACACTGCAGTGAGGGGGCAGAGTCAAGGCTTTGCATATTCCCCATGCATCCGTCAAGGAGTGGGAATAGCAGTCTTGCAGAGGCTACTTGCCTCCTGTGTTGTGACTGTGCTGCAAGTAGCTCACACAATGTAAGAGGACACTGTAGGCTCCCTTATTCCCCCTGTGTGAGTGTGCAGGGCAAGCCATACTCTTGCCCTAAATCTAGTGTATGATGTGTGTTTACGCAAATGATTGAGAAGTCTAAAGCTGCTTACACTGATTCTGTACACCTTAATCCTTGACCTATTGCAGTGTAATAAAATGAAGTACCTATCTCTCTGCTCAGAAAGGGTCTGATCCTGTGAAATGCTGACGTTAATAGGAGTTGAGAACATTCAGCATCTCGCAGGATTGGGCTCACATATGGACAAGTGTGACATTTCAGGGGTGATTGACAGCACTGTTGAAATCTATTTTCCCTAACAGAAAAGCGTGTTTTTTTCTCTCTCCTTTTTTTTTTAAATGCCAACATTCACTCTTATGAAGCAGAGAAGGTTGTTTATGTTTGGTTAAAAAAAAAGATTATTCAGCAACATGGTCACTATAATGGTCTATTCTCATCTACCCGCTGACTGACTATGAGAGTCTAGGAGAAAGAAACTCTCCATTTGCTCTTTGTACTTTGCATACGCCAATCAAGAGTGTTTCTAACTCGAAAAGACCATAAAATCTATTGCTTTCAGTTCTTCAACATGAAAGGAAAGCACAGACAGTTGTTGACCAGTTCAAGTTGTGCCCTTTTGGCAGACGGCCTACTGCTCCAAGAAAGTGTAAAACTGGAAAGTGAAAACTGCTCAAGGAAAGGATCTTGAGCTATGTCAGTCTCTGTTATTTCTTTGAAGTTTGGTTTGTTGTCTGCTGTCAGGGGACTGCCGTTAAAGAGTGTAGGGAATATTTAAAGCAAACGAAGTGAAAGAGCAGGAAGCATTTTCCTGCTAGAGCCTATAGAAATTTTGACATTCTAAACAGTCACTGTGGGTTTCCCAAGTGCTTGATGTTCCATAATTCGTCATGATGTCTGCTATTCGTGCCCTTGGACTTCATGTCTTACTATCCTCCATTCTCTTTTTTGGCACCAAAGTAGGAATAGGTGTCATCAAGGAGGCATATGATGCCAATAATTCAGTATGTTCACAAAGAAGGGATTTCCTCCATAAGGAATGACACTTGTTATGCAGGCTCATAAACAAATTAGGCAGGTTTGCCTGGGATCCCTCTACCACTGAAAGAGCACAATTATCTTCTAAGTGGACACAGCATATTTCAAGTAAAGTGAGAATAAACAGAGTGGGGGTATTTTTTTCATCTTGACTATTTATCAGTAAGAATAATGTCATCATTCTCTGTCGCAATATCTGACACAAGGCAATGGAATGGAGCTCTTAAATGTTTCTGAATAATAGCTGTTGATCTTTATGCAGCATATATTGGGGGAAGTAGATCCACATAACAGAGTGATCCTGATATATTTAACTTAAAAAGAGATGACAGAAAGAGAGTCTGTTTTCACATAACAGAGTTAATGAGCTGTATATTCTGCACAAAGAACAGGTGTACTTGTGGCACCTTAGAGAAATATTCAGGGCTTGAGCTTTACTCACTCAAAAATCTCTTCTTGCCTTCAAAGGGAGTTTTTAGCCTGAGTAGAAAAGGACTGCTGGATCAGACCCTCTAGCTGGAAAGAGTTTTGCCTAGTATTGCATATATACTCTCCTTTCTACCCTTGCTCTAGAGATGTTAAAGCACCATAGGACATAAGAATTTACTGATATATAAACGATGACAGATCTCTGTCCTGAGGACCTCACAATCTAAATAAGCTATAGTACGAAAATAAATAAATAAATATCTAGATCCCACATTATAAATACCTAGACAAATGACAATAAACAAAAAAAGGGGAAGGGACTGTGTTAGGATGAGGACGACAATTATGCAGGATCATGAGAGATTATGTGACTAATTTGTTAGGTTTTCTTTGGAACATTTTTAAAGGTTAAACTTGCATATTAAAATGAGTGGGATATATGGGAAATGAAGAGCAGGCTGGAAATCTGCAAAGGGAGGATGAACAAAAGCAGTGAACTCTGAGGAGGGATTTGAAGGAGGAAAGTGAATTATTTGCAGAATCTAAGTGTAATATCTCCCTCACAATGACTCTACTCACTTGCATCCAAGCAAGTTTGCTACCTTCTAGGCAGCAGTCATGAGGCTTTCACAGGGAGACAGGGGCCTAATGGAAGCTTGCAAGGACTCTCCAGAAGGAGAAGTACAATGCCAGATTAAAGAATGTGCAGTGTAATTATGGGGAAAACAGTTTTGACACCATGTGTGCAGACTATCATCCCTCCTGGAAACTGTACGGGGAAACCCAGAGCAAACCATTTATAATAAAGGAAATAATGCTTCCAGTTTAAGCAGTCAGTGACACACGTGGGCATTAAAGGCACAGAAGGTTTACTCTGACTGGTTTTATTTACAATAACAAAGGGCAAGAAACTTCAAATAGGAAATTGTTAAGACGCTGGTTAAACGGTTCTATAAGAAATGTACTAATAGTGTAAACCTCACAATCTGACCTTCTCCCCCATCAAACTCCACTGAATGGATCTCCTTACACAAAGACTAATTCCCAACATGTATTATATGTTAGCTAGGACTACCGAGTAATCAATGCTCATATGATGGCTGGTTTGTAGGCAGTGCAGCTCACTGCCAGGAGTAAGGGATTCTGATGCTGGCTAGGAGAGGGGGGTGCACAATCAGAGAGGGGACACAATCTCTCAGCATTCGGGAAAGAATGAGGAGCCTATTTTAAACATGGCAGGACATTACTCAGATCCATACAGGTAACTTTGTCCTAACTGGAGGCAGGTGCTGCTGAAGATGGCAGAATCAGATGTGACAAAGTTCCTCCTCTACCTTGGTGGGTCCTGCGTTTATTGGCGGATTTGAACACCTTAGTGATCTTCCCCTCTGGTGGAATCCACAGTCTGGGTAAACTCTTCCTGTGTCTGATCAGCATTTGTGAGGTTTGAGGGGAACCCGGGCCCACCCTCTACTCTGGGTTCCAGCCCAGGGCCCTGTGGATCACAGCTGTCTATAGTGTTTCCTGCAACAGCTGCATGACAGCTACAACTCCCTGGGCTACTTCCCCATGGCCTCCTTCAAACACCTTCTTTAGCCTCACCACAGGGCCTTCCTCCTGGTGTCTGATAATGCTTGTACTCCATAGTTCTCCAGCAGCACACACTCTCACTCTGAGCTCCTCACATGCACACTTCACTGACTAACTGGGAGGCTCTTAACTAGTTCCAGCCAGCCCTTGATTGGCTTCAGGTGTCCCAATCAATGTAACTATCTCCACTGCCTTCTAGAAAGATCTTAATTGGCCCCAGGTGTCTTGATTAACCTGGAGCAACTGCCATTTGGTTACCATGATCCCAGGGATTTGTTTAGCCTGGGGCTAACATACCTGTTCCTCACTATTTTACTGTAGCCATCTGGCCTGGCCCCATCACGCATGGTGTCCCTCTGCCTTTTTAATGGTCTGCTCTTGGGGTGAAATCCTGACCCCATTGAAGTAAAAGCCAAAACTCCCATTGACTTCAGTGGGCCAGGATTTTACCCTTAGTTTCTGGCAAGGCATTTTCTGTAAGTTCTTAGAGAGAGTATACCAGCTCTTAGATTTCTTTGTGTCAGCAGCAAAGACTGGAGCTGAACTTGGACTGAGCCTTCCATTAATATCAAAATTTTCTAGAATCTAGATGATTTTCCCAAACTTCAGTGTTGCCTCTGCTCAGCCTTTTACTACCTCACTCCTTGGGGAAAACTCTCTGGATTTTGATTCATTCAAAAAATCCCAAGTGACATTTCTCAGCCTCCACTAGCTACTTTTAGAAGAGGAGGGCCTCCATTGTTATGGAAATTGGAGCCCAAACCCATGAGTGAATCAGAAGGCTTTGAGGTAGTTTTTGTCCTGGAGTCACTGTTGCAAAATTGACTGTATTTACATGAACCCGCCTGGTTCTACAGGGAAAATTTGCTGGCTCACAAAGAAATAATAAATCCCACAAGGGTTACATATATGTACTTAGAGCCCACATGCTCCTACTTCTTATTCTACAACGAAAGTCATAACCCTGCTTATAGCCTCAGTAATTTTTACAGCAGCCCCTTGTGAGGTAATAAACAGAGGATTAGGACATTGGTAAACAGAGTAATCAGCAGGAAACTTCAAAGGTCCTCTGGTCATGCTGATGCTCCTAGTAGGAAAAAAACCAGAGGTTCAGTGGAAGGAAAAGTAAAAGAAAATAATTGAAAGACAAGGAGAATCATCTGTAAATAAAATGCTTTTTCAAAGTTTTCCCTCAGGTTCTAACATTCTTTAGTGTGACCCACTGAACATCAGAAGGGCTTCAACAGTTTGAAAAAAGAAACCTATTTCACACCCACTCTAGTCTGGAAAACATTTATATTAGGGCTGGCCAGAAGACACAAATCCATTTGCGAAAAAAAACAAAAAAAAATTGAGGTTACAGCATTTGGCTTCATTATGTATTGCAACAAAAACCAGACCTTGCAAATGTTTTTTTGTGAAAAAACAGAGAGACCAACCTTCTGCCCCCAAACAAACAATAGTCCAGTGGTTAGGGCACTCACTTGGCATATGGGAGATCCAGGTTCAGGTTGCTGCTCCAAATCAGATAGAGTAGGGACTTGAATCTGTGACTCCCACAGAACAGGTGAGCATCCTAACCACTGAGCTATTGGCTGTCATGGAGTGAGTATCTTTCTTTCTGACCAGAAATTCCATCTTAGACTTGAGAAACCTTCCAGTGAAAATTTTGTTGAAACCAATACATTTCTGTTAAAAGTTTTGGTTTTGACAAATCAGCATTTTCTGATGGAAAAATGTTTTGTCAAAAAATTCCTGGCCAGCTCTAGTTTCAATATTTCCTCAAAGTCCCTAGATAGCTTTTGGCCTACATTCTGTACCCATGTAAGGGCTGTACTCAGCAAATTAATTAAATCAATGTGGTCTGTCTGAATAGATCTGTTTGCAATGTCCTATTGGCTTTCTCATACTTTCTTTTGTGACAACCTGGTCTAGAAGAATGAGCATGAGACTGGAAGTAAAGTACTCCTAAATTCTAATTGTGCCTCTAACCACTGGTTTGCTGCGTGACCGCTGGCAAGACACATAACTTCTCTGTGTCCCATTTTCCTGTCTGTATAATGGGAGCTCTAATGTTTCAGTTTCTACCTCACAGGAGTATTGTTAGGATAAGTTAATATTTGCACACCATTTTGAAAATGCAAAGTGCTAAGTAAGCATTATTATTCCAGACTCAAGTGTCTCTCTCGTACTAGGTGACCATAGATTCTATCC
Organism: Gopherus evgoodei; assembly: GCF_007399415.2. NCBI lineage: Eukaryota > Metazoa > Chordata > Testudines > Testudinidae > Gopherus > Gopherus evgoodei. Next base: position 241,716,638 of record NC_044323.1, on the reverse strand, counting down.
CTTCACTGCCATAAACTGCTGAAACTCAGAATAACTTACAGGATCTTGTGTACTATTTGAAGAACATGGAATTTAAAAAAGTCCAGGTAACTCTATTTAATTATTTCTCTCTGTAGAAACACCAAAAATAACTAATTATTGAAACAAAGTGTCACTTTTTGATGTTTTAGTTTATGTTACATGCAGTTATTTTTTAAAAGATGTGTTTTTATTAATACTTGGAAGTAGTGCTATTAAAGTATAAAACATGGTGATCATAACGAAAACAGAGCCATCAACACAATTTAGATGGCATATAGTACTTTACTGCTTTCTTATACATATTCCATGAAAACAGAAAAAGAAAAAATATAAACAAATGTGTAAATAACCATTTTCACTAAATGGTGCACATTTGATATTAGCAATTGGATAGTAATATACAAATGGTGTATATATTTTTAGAACCCATATCATAAGTACAGATGCTGTAATAGTATGAAAATCAATAAGGAATACAATAGGACTATTCCAAGTCTGTATGACATACCTTTTTGAACCTGTCAGAAATACATTAATGATAAAACAGTTTCAGATGTTCTGTAAATCACTTATCTTGCTCCACAGTTGCTGTAGTTCTTCTTTTCTTACCTTAATGGAGGCACACTGTCTAAGAAAACATCCAACAAAAGGATATGTTCAATGTACTATCAGTCCAAAATTACATCTCTCTGAAAGTAGTGCTAATCATCTCATGCCATTTTCCTAAGACAAGTACTGAAGAGCAGTCCTTTGCCACAGCAGAGTCACATTTCAACTGTCCTCTGGCCTGCACTGTATTGACAGGATTTGTGACAGGAAGCTGACTGGCTTTGTTGCTTACATTCCTAGCAGTCCCATCTTTTGTTGGCAGCAGGCTCTACCACAGACTAGGTTGAGGGAGAATACCATTATTCTCTGGTACTCACAGGATCATGTTACTCAGGTAATCTTCTTGTCTTTCTTCTCCTGAACTGTTGGGTTGGTTCCAGGAAAAGTAAGAGGTGCTGAATTACTATTTTTGTTATTGTACAGAACTGTAACCTAACTCCAATCCTCTTTCATTATCTCCTCAAGCCTTCAGGGTTAATTGACAGCAAATCTTTATATCTTGATTTGTTCCCATTAGAAGCCCTTGTGCCCTTGAATAAACAGGTAAGGTAATAACTTTAATTACTGCTATAATTAGGTGTATCTAAAGCACCCGTGCTTTGGCATGAGAAAAAAGGCCGAAAATGGAACCTTCCTTCTGAAGCATTGATATGTATTTTTCTTTATGCCATTTGCTTGGAAGGCAAAGGTATTTGAAGTAGTCATGGCAACTCAAATTTTAGGTGAGGGGGAGGTGGGAGAATTTTTTTTCTGGTTGTTGTTATGTGATCTCATTTATTAACATAGCAAAGTAGTGAGAGATTTCAAGTATACGGCCATAAACTGTATGGAATAGCTTTAAAATGGCCATAGTCTCTTTAAACTAGCAGCCATTAAAGAAACCAAAGAAAAATAAATGAATTGTCAATACAGTAAAACAGCAGGCTACTTTATAATGTATAATGTCTTCTGTATTTGTTTAGTTTTTGCCAGCAGGACCTATACATTGTATTTATTAAGTACATGCCAGAATATTATATTAAAAAACAATGCTGTTCAACCACTAACTTTTTAACCTTTTCTTTCCTTTTTAACTGATGATAAATAAAAATGTTTTTGTTTGTTCGCTATACCTGAGTAAATCTACTTTTTCACAGGAAAAAATGGACATAGGGAACAAAAATGTACAGCTCACTTTTGATTGAAGCTTTAGATTTTTGGAAATAATTTCCAAACCCTAATTATGAGAAACAGATATGCTGAGAATGCATGGCCTATGTTCACACTATCTAAATGTCAGAAAATGAGAGAGGTACACAATTAATTCACAGTCACAGACAAAAAGCTAAATTTCAATAATATTAAGGCTATCCCACAAATTGACAAAAGCAGCAGGTTAAGTAGAAACTCAGGGCAAAATTTATAAATCTGGGTGTGTACATTAGTTTCTTAAATTCACATTTAGGCACCTAAATCAAAGTGGACTAATTTTTAGAAGCACTGAGCATCCTCAATTTATGTTAATGTCAATGGAAGTTGCAGGTGGTCAGATCCTTTAACAATTCAGCCATTTTTATTTACATGCCAAAACAAAGATTCTGGATCCTAACTTTAGGCACCTAGGTTTGAAAATTTTGACTTCATTCTTTAATTTGTTGTCACTTTCCCTCTTGGACTCTATCTGTTGCAAGCATCTGAGATGAAGATGCAGCATTATATCCAGCTGTGTAACAATACCAGACCAAAGAGGTTAAGTATAGTGACAAGAAGTTACAGATATTTCAACAGCGAATTTCTACAGAAAATGAAAATGTGTGTTCAGTTTCAAGTTGCATATTTCACTTCAGTTTGGTTTTTGAAAACCAAAATTAAATTATTTTTTAATTTGAATTGAAACAAAATATTTTGTTTTGTTTCATTTTGAAATTTTGTTTCAATTTTGAAATTGAAAAAAAACATTTTCAACCAGCTCTATTGGATGTAACCACATTACAAAATCTTCAAGTATCAGAGGGGTAGCCGTGTTAGTCTGGATCTGTAAAAGCAGCAAAGAGTCCTGTGGCACCTTTTAGACTAACAGACGTATAGGAGCATGCATCTAACAAAGTGGATATTCATCCACGAAAGCTCATGCTCCTATACGTCTGTTAGTCTGTAAGGTGCCACAGGACTCTTTGTTGCTATTGCAAAATCTGCAACCTGAAATGGGGTGATTTTCAGAAAATGATGAGCATCTACCTCTGAAAATCAGGGTGCTTATGTGTCTCAAGGTAGGCACCCAAAATCAATCCTCACTTTTGAAAAGCTGGTTTGAAATATTTTCTTACTATTACTTTTTGTGTAAGCAAGTGCTGTAGTTGCCAAATAAATGTTATGCTGTCATCAAAGGGAAGGGAGGTAGCCTATGCAATCATCAATGAGGAGGCAGTTTATTAAATAATCTCTGCATTACAATGTGGTCCATGCAATGAAAAAATGTGAGAATCCCTGCTACATAACAAGCACAATGGTGCAACAAATTGGGACAACTGACCTGACTGCCCATACTGCATTTTTTCCTTAGAGAAATACAAAACTTCAGTCTCTAGTGCTATCAAACGCAAACTTTTCTTGAGCGCTACATTTATTTAAAATAACATATTTTTAAAATAGCTGTTGAGTATGTGAAGAAGCTTTTCCAGATACATTTCATAAGGATTTTTACCAGGTGTCTAAATGTATGTGTGCAGAAGAGACTGCGTCATCTTAATTTACTTAAGATCAAAATATAGAAAATTCTGTTGCTGTAACATTATCTGAGGTATTTTCAGCCAAAGCAGTATCATCCCCCATTCTCCAGACCCTTTGGAGGACACTCTGTGCCTAAACTGTCCACACAAAGACACGAGGCAGAGACTGGGAGGACTGGAGGAAGGTGCAGTTAGAAGGTGAAGCTGTAGAGGACACAACTCATGCTTTCCCTGGCCCAAATGAGTCACTAAGAGAGATAATATAGCCTCAGGCTCTATTTTTTTTTGGTGGGGGGCACATTCTAGGGATTCTGGGAAAGGCTGCTCTCAGAGACTGAGGATAGTGCTAGGGAACAGTGTGGGTATGGAGGCATAGGGCCCAGTGTGGAGGATCTTGGCTTGAAGTAGATCTCTGTAGATGTGTCAGATTTGGCTGGTATCACTGGCCTAATTCACATGGGGCCACCTCTACAGGAATGATAGAGAAGGAGCTCTATGTGAAGAGCTGAGATTTCCTCTCCTCGAATCCTTTCCCATAGGAGAGGATAGTCTCAGTCAAGATTTTTATTTCTTAAATGTTCATCTGTTTCTGCTGCTTATTTTTCACTTCAATTTATAATCCTGTTTCTGACTTCATAACCATCTCCAAAGCAATCAACAGCAACAAACAAACAGAGGATTATGTCCTAAGGGCTACACCTACACTTTTCCATTGCCCATATACTGTGGAGGGGAACAGAAAGTAGCAACTTACTTCTGAAAGTACTACAAATAGCCCTGCAGTGGATGAGGCTCAGTAATATGTAAAAACAGATCTGATCATCAAATGAAGTATTCCCTACCTATCTTCAATGTTTCAGGCTGTAGGGGAAAAGCTAATATATATCCTCGTGGCAGAATCAGCTGCCCCAACACTTGTTACCCTTGAAAACTTTGCAAGTTTTATAGAAAATAGCATAATTAAATTATTAGTTTGTGTCATTGGGGCTCTGCTTACAACAAAGAGGAAGCTACCTGGCATGGTCTCTTCATAGAGAGGCTAGGCCAGACACATTTGGGAACCAACAGCTGCATTTGTGTGCACACTTGGTGGGACAAACTACCACAACATCTTTATCATTACTGCTATTTTTGTATGTGAATATCAGTCTCTTGTATGCCGTTGGCTACAGAAGGGCATCATTGCATTCTAAGGGAAGCAGGAATGGAACTCCTGAGCAATGAAGATTCTTTTTCATTACAAATGTCCATAGTAATAAAAATGGGAAGATAAATACCAAAAATATGAAATATCAGCAGAATAAACAGAGAGAACGGAATAGACAGAATGTTTTTCAATGTTTTCCAGAGTGACGGATTTTCAGACCATTACATAACTATTTTTTAAATGTATTATAATACTACTTTAACTGACAGCTACATCCCTTTATATGTATTTAAATGACAGAAGCATTCGGTCTATAGTACATCTTTTAATAGCACAACATGTAAAAGAAGAAGTATTGCCCTTGACTGGGATGTCTCTGTTTTTTATCATTTATGTCATAAGTTTATCATTATTTAGCTTTAAACTTTTTGAATGTTATATCTATTATAAGAATCTCCGTTTATAAGTGTGGTAACTCTCTCAGCCATTCACACCCCAGCATGACTCCGGCATTTACAGAGGGGAATGACTCCTAATAGCCCAGTTTTCTAACTGCAAGTACAATATAGGCTAATTGCAACAAACCACCTCAGTTTAGTAAAACTTGAAGTCTCCTGACCAGTCAGACAAACCCATTAGGATTTTATTGGGTCCTAAAAAGAGTTATGTGATTCCCTAGGATCCAATCCTTGTCAATCAGGCATGGTAAATTGGATTCTTGAATAGGGAAATCCCTAAGGGAGAGTAGATGTTATCTAGATCAGATGCAGTGATTTTTCGACTCTGTGCTCACTAGGTTCTGTTCTCTCTTTAGTGAACCAATAAAACCATAATAAGTATTGATTAACCCATTACTGAGCATTATCCACTGGCTTCTGCCTGACTGTATTTAAACACAACACAGTGCCTTTCTTGCTGCCATTGTACAGCTGTTTGCCTTTACATTGGCAGCCTTGCCAAGTTCATGACAGGTTTACTCCGTTTTCAAAACATCTTCAGTCACTCAATGTACATTTCAAATGCATTGTTTTTCTTAACCTCTCTGGAACACAGCCATGTTTCCGTAAAAATAAAAGGACAAAGGAAATAATTATCAAGATTCCCAGTTCATGTTCAATGTTAGAAAATATTCAAATTTACCCTTTATTTAAAAGATTCATAGGCTTTAAAGTAACATTATATAAAGTGCACACACAGCCCAGCAGAGGGAATATTGTGTCATGAAGAGTGGTACAAATTATGGCTTTTTGGGTAGCTTCTGTAATCTTTAACAATATATAACAGCTGCACAGGCATCTTTCATTTGCACCCATCTGAGTTCATTAACTATTGAATATGTCATAGCATTCAAGAGACAGTGAAACTACAGACTGAAGCCATGAAGTTTTAGTGATTGGTGTTTAAGATTTGCCTCTAAATGGACTGTTCATGTACGAAACTTTAATTTGTGTCAGAGCTGATCTACAGTGCTTTCAGAGCTCTCTCCTAATCATTAGCTTGTTGGTGGCTCTCTGAATTTCTTTCTGAGTGCTACTTAATACTTGGGAATACAGAAATCACCTAGATAAATTAAGTTTGAGTACAAGGGCCAAGGTCAGAAGCTGAATGGACAGAGGTCGAACTGAGGTATCACAGGAAGGTATTTTTTTTTTTACATTCACATGAATTATTGTGCTTTTTTAAACTATTTTATTCTATCTAATGTTGAACACATGCAACATTTGCTGGAGGAAAGGAATATGTGCTTTGAAAAACTGATGTGTATTTATGGGGGTTTTTTTTTTAGGTAAAGTGTTCAAGGCTATATGGTGTTTTGTGTTCATTACAGAATAGTCATTTGATCAAGTGATTTTCAATACATTGTCAAAATAAATTACATTCACTTCATTAGATGTACAGGAAGTATAGCTGAAATAGGGACAAGTATTAATTTAGGACTCTGCAGAAACTGACACTCCATCTTATGACCCTGAGGCTGTATTATTCAAGATATCCCGTGATGGAAGGAAGTCTGTCTCCATAGCAATTACCTAAATCTTTTATCAGTCATTTCTGGAAAGAAAATTAGAGCAATTGTGTCAGGATGGTCATATGGGCAGAAATTGCACACTCATTCAAACCACTTATGTCTCTGACTTTGTCCCTGCTTGATGGCTGCTTTTGTTTACTACTATGCTTTTGAAAGCTTGATTGGACATGAGCAGATGTGCCTTACTGTAAGCACAAAAGGTTGGCCTTTGTTTTCTTTCCATTTCTTTTATTTTTTCGTAGGATTGTGACTAAATTGCACTGTTTCTGTTTATTTAAGCAAATTACTCTTTTAAGGCAAAAAAGAGAAAAATTCAACCAGAGCTCGTTAATATTAGCAGCAACGAAACTCTCGGTCATGGATTTAATTATCAGAAAACCTGATAATATTTAATGATTTGGGTTAATTTGCTTGAACACTTTAGAAAAGTGCAGTTAAGAGTAGCTATCTATTTTCAGCACATCATATCACACTTGTAGAATTTTATTGACTAGACAATTAGTGCATTACTAGAGTAGTACTTGGATTTGGGGAAGGATGCCCAGGGAGATTGTACCATGACCCATAGTTGTAGAATTATTAAACCAAATTAAAAGGGGAAGGAAAAGTTGGAGCAGCACCATTAGGATTGCTTCTTTAAAGAAAAAATCGGAACTTTTTTTTCGTTTTTTCATTGCTGGATTTCGAAATAAGAATAAAAAAGCTTAACTGCTGATCAATAACAGTTGCAGTCTATGCTGAGTAGTATGAACAACAGCCTAAGCTCTCCCTTCAAGTTCCTTGTTCAGGAAAATTTACAATTAATGGCTTTCTTACAACAGCAGAGATATCCCCTTCTTCATGGCTCAGCTAGGGACCTGCCAGACTAATCTATTCCCAGTTTGCCGGCCATGGTCCTTTACTCTATCTGTCTTAGCATATTGATTTCTGAGCTGTCTTATTGGTTCCTAACATAATTATACCAGGAGTGGGTCTCTTAGTACAGCTAATACATTTACACCATGGCATCTAGGGAAGCTTATTATAGCGGCATCCGGTAGCACCGCTACAGCTAAGGGTCAGTTACAATTTCCATTATAAACCCCATTTTTCAGGGGTTTATACCTTAGCTGTTTTAATTTGTATCAGGCTAAAACTTGGCATAGACTTCGTCAGCTTGGATTCAAATATATCTATCGATATATTTATAAACTATTTTAAGACATTTAAAGTCCTTTTAAAAATGCTGTTGATGCAATTATATATATTTAATTTTATATAAATAGATCAGGAGCAAGAGATTTCAGTCCTTTCTTTTTGACCCTTTTTAAAATTCACAATTTGTAAGACTGGTAGCTTTTGAAATATTTTGTTATATATGTAAACATTTACTTTTCATAACATGTCTGCTTCAAATGCTTTTTTAAAAATCTCCATTGCATACGGCATTGATAAAACATTATGATAAAAGTATTAATGGTTCTTTTGACGTAGTATCATATCCAAAGGACAAGCAGCTCTGATGCAATGTCAATGAAACTGTCTCATACAATGTATGAATAATTGTTTTTAAAATTTTAAATCAATTTAATGCTGGAAAGGTGCCAGATTAACAGCCCTGGAAACCTAAGCCCTCTATTTATCCCAAGAATAAGTACAGCCAAGGCAGAAGCAGAGTGCCTTAACCTTGACCTGAAGGGATAAAATCTAGGGGTAAGTCTCTGTTCTAATTCAACCTTTCACCTCTCTGATGAGAATGCCAACTAGTTGACCCATCAATGCCAATTCTACTCTTGGTTTTTGTAATACGGATACTAGCCCATTATTAACAGAAACGAGACCAGCAACTCATTTCATATACACCACTGAACAGCCAGTCATTGATCCACCAAAGATGAGATGAATTTTAGAAAATCTGTACCTCTTTCTGAGTGGAAGTTGTATGTATGCTGAACTCTGTTGCCTGATTTAGGCCCTGATTCCACAAACACTTAAGCATGAGAATCAATTGAAGTCAATGGAATAATCATGTGCATAAAGTTACTCATGTAAGTGTTTGCAGGATTGGACTCCAGAGAGAGACAGAGTTTCTGGGGAAAAGGACCATCTCCTTTCTTCATGTTTGTACAGCTCCTTGCACATTGATGGTGGTTAACAAACAAAAAGAAACACTATTCATTTAATTCATTGATATGGCAGCTATTATTGTGTAAGATAAACACTTCATTTACAGAGATTAACATTCAAATTTGATATGACAGTCACTGCTAGAAAAGAAACATCTAAACTGAAAACAAAGGTAAATGTTAAGTAGTATAGAAACTAGTAGTATAGTTAAGTAGAAGTAGTGCAAAAGTGAAAGATTGAAAAGAACACATAGATCATCCACAGCATCTCCATCAATGGAGTATAGTTCCCATGCACTTCTTGGCTTGTGAAAGAGAATCTTGAACAACTGGTGCCACTCCTAACTTAAATATGCAACACACGATTCAAAGCAGGAATCTTTGATGCCTCCCTGAATTGCTTCCTATCTCTTCTATTTCCCAGAGAGCAATTTCAGACTCTGTCGCTGCAATCCTCTTTTGCTACAAACTTCCTGGCTTTATAACCATCACCCAGCCTTTCCCAAGCTGGGCTTCATTATCAATTAAGCCTTTCTGTGCTTGTGTGGGGTATGCACCTCCTCTCATATCCATTCTCAAGTGTCATGTGCTGTAGCACATGACACTTTGAACTGTAAAATAATACTGTCTCACCTGAGAAAGGTTGCAGGGGTATAGGGTAGTAAGTTAAAATGGTTTGAATCCTTCCTTCCTAGAGGGATGCACCCAACAAGCAGTGATAGGAAACTGCAGCTCACTACTAGACACCTCATTTGCGTACTCCCACAAGGATCCAATCTCTTTTTGGTCCTATTGAACATCTACATGTAGCCACTAGATGAACTGGTCAGACAACATGGACTCAAGTGCCTGCAGTATGCAGATGGCGCACAGCTCTGCTTGTCCATCATCACATAGATGGCACAGTGCTTTGATGAAATCAGCTCTTGCATGAAGTACAGCTGTCTGAAGCTGAACCCAAGTCAGACAGATGATGCTGGTGGGCAGAGGAAAGCATTCTGAAGAATGTGCAGCCATAGTGCAGTCTCTTTTGGTTGAAGGCACATACCCACAGTTGCTCAATTCAGTTAATAGTTTATGAGTACACTTGGATTCCTTGATGATACTAAGCTACCACATAGCAGCATCCACAAGTGAAGTTTTCTGTCATTTCTGGTTGGCCAGGAGACCTCATTCCATCCTGGTGAACAATGATCTGCCTTCAGTTATTCATGTTTTCATCCCTTCTTGTCTGTATTACAGCAATACAACATACCTGGACATGAGGCCTTCAGCTCTTGGGAAACTCCAGCTGGTACAGAGCACTTCAGCATGTTTCCTCAGCAATAGGGGCTACCACGAACACATCAAACCTGTCTTTCACCCTACATTGGTTTTCCAGAGAATATCAAATCAAGTTTAAAGTCTCAATCCTTATTTTAAAGGCACTTGATGACCTGGGCCCAAGGTAGCAAAAAGATTTCTTAAAGCACTCAGTTTTGCTCCTATGGTATAGAGCAACTTTCCACAGTTTGAGTAAAGCTTGTCTGTGCAGGAGACACAGAGTGTGTGTGTGTGTATGGAGACTGTAATAAACTCCCACAGGAATTAAGGACCAATACAGTACTCAGCACCTTCCACTCATAGTGAAAAGGGTATTTCTTTAGCCTTGCCTTCTCTACCATAAGCATATAGCAACACATATATAACATTTCTGCTTTTACTTTTTAATTATAGGACTGTTAAAAACCAAAGTGAACACATTTAAAAATCCACTATAATATTAAGGATTTAATTTAAAGTGGATAGAGAAATCAGATTAAAATCCGTAATCCATTTTCTGTAATCCCCCTAGGTACTACAACAGGTGGTTATATATGCCTAGCTACATATCTATGGTCTTTAAAAGCCTAGTCAAAAGTTAATTCAGAGACTGTCTGCCTCAACCCTTATATATTGTCAGTACAAGTGTATAGACTGCAGAAACGGTACTCTGCAAAAAAGTAAGATAATATGCAATATCCATAAGAATAATGAGTTAACCTTTGGGTGTTTACCTAAACTAACCCCAAATTCTGAACCTTTTGAGGTTCATTCAGTTAAATGCTCAAAAGTTTGCATGCCTTTCTATACTCTTTTGGTTTGCAAAGTTAAATTGGAAATTTCACACAGACATGATCTGTAATGAGATTTCCAGTGTTTCCCAATTCTTGACCTAGTCAGAAGCTGGAATTGAATAAATATGCAAAAATGAAAAAATGAACAAAAAAGTTAACAGAAGTTTTTCAAACTTAATAAAATCATAGAAGATAGGGCCTGATCCTGCACCCTAATAAAAACAATGCTCTTGATGCTAATCAGTGTACTCACATGAACAAAGGTTTGCAGGATTGGATCCTTAGAGTTGGAAAATACCTATTAGGTAACTTATCCATCTATCTCTCACTGTTCTTTATCCAGTGATTTATCTTGTCTAGTTTTAAATGTCTTAATCGATGAGGCATCCACAACTTCCTCAGACCCACAAAAGGAAAAAGATTCAGGCTGAAATTTTTGGAAAAGTTTGAAAAATGTTTGGTTTAACAATGGAACCAACCTCTAATCAATCTTTGAAAAATAGATTCTATCCATACTAGCAATCTTGTGTCCAGTTTCAGCTGAATCAGATTTGAAACAACCATGTTATCATGCCATCCCACACCCCTGAAAGTGGTATTTTCAGTGGAGATAGATCAGATCATTAGCCATGGCAGGCACTGTTATCATATAATTCATATTCACAAAATACTCGATTCGAGGATAAAGAGGACTTTGCATACTCTGACATAACAAAGAAGAATTGCCAACTATTTATTTCAGTGTTCCTAATTGTTGTCAGAACGTGACCTGGAACTGTGACATAGAATTTTTCAAAGTCAGTCTGGGAGAAGGGGCGTACATTTATCAATGTTTTTACCTTATTCACCTATGCAGCAGCACTTGTGAAGGTCTGTTTTTATTTAATTCTCAAGATTTTGTTGTTACTGGAAAAGCTGTCTCACAAATTAGAGAAGTGCTCAATTACAAGTGTGACAAAGATTGATTCTGATTCTGCTGTTGGTTACTACTGGCAAGTGAAGGCCAGTGGAAACCATAGCTAGAGCAAGTGGTACATCTCCTTAAAGATGATTAAGAATAAGCAGGTGCAAAGAAAAAAAATAGAAGCAATGGCTTCGTAGCAGCATATTATTTTGCTATTTTAAACACAGAACATTGTTCATTTGCCTTCAGGATCTATCTTTCTGAAGATAGACTAACATAGAAGAACTATAAAACAACGATGATGATGACATTTGATTGCCTAAAAGTTGGTTCCCACTGCAAAGCCCCAGGACAGAAGAGAGGAAAGAAGAACTCCGCAGAAGTTACAGCTCCTATTAAGTACAGTAGCCCCCACAGCTGCTACATTTCCCTCTCACAGGGAATGGGGTCAGGGAATGGTTCCCTGTATAATAGTTACAGATCTACCATCCCCATCCCCAAAGTCTTTCCACTGACTTCAATGGGCTTTGGATCAGGCATCAGCTTCCTCAAGCCTCCCTGTGGAGCACAGCTTGTGTCACACACAGGAGAGTTTCCCTTGTATGACAGGAGATACCCAGAACCTGTTCCATTGATTCTGTTGGTCCAAGACTCTATGAGACTGTGGAAGAGGGACCAGAATTTGACCCTGAAAAATAACATTTTAAAAGACAGTACAGTTAAAATGTAGTATCAGCAATTGAACTTCAATTGTATTTTTCACTGTTTGTACAGTTGTAATGTTACACTAAGTTTGTATGTGAATATTCTATATAAAGAATACTGCAACTATCAGTCATACCTAGGGTATTTTTATTTAATGACTGTCTCTTTGGAACAAAAGCACTGTATCCCTTTCTAAAATGTCTTTCAAACTCAAGCTGCCACATGAACAAAATGTAAACTATGAGGAGCTGGGTAAGAGGTAGGCTTCAACAGCAGTGGGGGCTGTGTGGGGCAGTTAATTAATATATGATAGCTATGTAACTGTGGGTATATTTGATTTGATTGTGAGGTAAATGACAGTTCTATTTATTTATATACCTCCTTTTTAAAAAATTGTCTTGGGGCATTGGATGGGTACTCTTGTAAAAATCTAAATTAATCAAATAAAATAATATACCGCATATTTTTTAAAATGGCACAGTGCTTCCAAAGAAGCACATTAAAAAAGAAAAAGTCTTAATTTTATGTTTTCAGTCTCATGCCTTTTTAACAAAATGGTTTCACCTTTTCTAGGAACCTCAAATGCACTATTCTCTCTAAAGTTTTGAATTGTGAACAGTCAATGCATGAGGTTACATGCTGGAGTCAGAGATTCTTAGCCTAAATTATTAGAAAAATAAAAACAAATATAATATGTATTAGTGGGATCAAAGGGATATAAAAAGAAACCAGTTCAAATGATGCTCACCAGTAGCTGGGTTGCTCAGCTCCTTATTCTTACATGGGGGTGGTAGCACATCCTATTGTTAAGATTGCCCAACATTTCCCAATATAAGATCCTGTTTCAGTTGTTTATAACTTTGCCAAACTGTAATAGTTTAGGCTGAAATTTTCCATACTGGGTCTCTGCATTTCCAATAAAGTGTTTCAGTCATTTCTGGGAATGAAGCTAGGGGAAAAAAAATCCATGTTAAAAATGTGAGACTTATCTTTGAAATGCTCTCACTCTTACGCTTGGAAACAGGGATCTGAAACTTGGCAGAGAGGTGGCTTTGGTGTCAGGGATGTGCATTTTGCCATTTCTCTGAAAATCCACCCAAATTTAACCAAGTTATAAGCCATTGAAAAATTGCATTTCACACGTGCTCATTAGAGACTTACTAGAGTTTAACAGCAAAAATCTCTAAAGGTTCCTTTCCCTTTGAGCATGCTCCATTCCCTCACAATACTACATGTGATAGGACTGTGCATGCTCCAACCTAGGGGTATGAGGGCTCAAAATAATTTTCCCTGTAAGTATCAGAGGGGTAGCTGTGTTAGTCTGGATCTTTAAAAGCAGCAAAGAGTCCTGTAGCACCTTATAGACTAACAGACGTATCGGAGCATGAGCTTTTGTGGGTGAATATTCATCCAACGAAGTCAGCATTCAACCACGAAAGCTCATGCTCCAATACATCTGTTAGTCTATAAGGTGCCACAGGACTCTTTGATGCTTTTCCTTGTAAGGTTATAGTATATTATATACTATATTTGCTACTTGTCAGTGTTAATATTTTGTGTTTGACAGTGAATTAAGCAGAAAGTATGTGAAGCAATTGACGTTGCAGTGCTGGAGGCCTAATGCATAACAGTAAATGTGGAAAAATAATTGTTCTAAGTTTTGTTTTGGTACAGTAGTTAGAATGAATGGGTGCTAAGGTTCAGCTTCCTGAGAGTTACAAGGTAAGTTTTTATGTCCAGCATAGACAAAAACAACAAGAGAAAACTGTGTATTAGACAGAAGACCACAGCAAGTTTTGTCATATGCTCTCAATTTGACATCAAATCATTCAGAATGGGAATGCAAACTTCTGTTGCTCGGACTGGCAGGTCCCTCTTCCCGCTCCATTGTGACAAACAGTGTGGGATAAGAGGTGGAATAGCCACAAGTTTTTGTGGTGGTCTACTACCTATAGGTCATATATGTAATTAGAGCTGGTTAAATAAGTGAAAAATACTTGCATATGATTATTAAATGAAATAAAAAATATTAACATTTGCAACAACTGCTATGCACAAGGAACTATTCAACCATCACTATACATATTGGGTCTCTGAGGTGGGGTGGTTCTCATGCTAGAAGGGTCTTGCCTGGTGAAGTATTCCCCTTTTTTTGGGACAGGACATTGGAAGCCTTGTTCTGGGCTCCAGGGTGGTTGGTTATGATGAAGTGGAGCTGTCTTTGGTTTAGTGCAGGGGTCAGCAACCTTTCAGAAGTGGTGTGCCCAGTCTTAGTTTATTCACTTTAATTTAAGGTTTTGTGTGCCAATAATACGTTTTAAACCTTTTTAGGTCTCTTTCTATAAGTCTATAATATATAACTAAACTGTTGTTGTATGTAAAGTAAATAAGGTTTCAGAATGTTTAAGAAGCTTCATTTAAAATTAAATTAAAATGCAGAGCTCCCTGGACTGGTGGCCAGGACCTGGGCAGTGTTAGTGCCATTGAAAATCAGCTCGCGTGCCGCCTTCAGCACCTGTGCCATAGGTTGCCTACCCCTGGTTTAGTGCTTTGGACTTGCAAAGATATTATAAAATGTATTACCCGTACATACCTATATTGGGTGCCGGGCCTCTTCCAGGTAGTGGCACCACACTTTCAAGGCAGACTTGATTGCTAGAAGGCCTTTACCTAGGATTTTGTAATTTTGCTCTTTTGGAATAAACTTCCATGAGTAATAGCACAAAAGAGGAGATACTGTTGGGAGATGTGTCTTTGGGATAGTATGGTTTTTGATAGCTGTTTTGGAGGTATTGGTCTTGACAACAAAAGGCTACATTGGGTAGGAGTGTGTCAGAAGTATTGCATTGGTGAAGGACATCTTGAGCTGGTCAAATTACTGTTGTGTCACTGGGGACCAAGTGAAGGAGGTGTTGTTGCATAGAAGTGCTGTCATTTGGGTTATCTGGCCCAAAAATTCAGGAATGAAATGCCTATAAAAATTAGCAACCCCAGGAAGTGTTGCATGGGCTGATCACACGTGGTCCAGCAACTCCGGGATGAGTGGGAGGAGGGACCTTGATTGAGGGTCTGATAATCCATGTATAGGCACAGGATCCTGTCTTTCTTTTTAACAAAAAGAACAGGGGCCCTGACAGGCATTCTAACATTGCATAGATGAGGGTAAAGTGTATCTTAACCCCAGGTTATAGCTCAGTCGGTCAGTCATACTCCCAATATGCTGGTTAGACCACTGTGTTTTTTACCCCCACAGTGCTTAGTGAGAAAAGCAGGAATTGATTTTAATGGTCTTACCTGACCCATAGCCAGGCTCTGGGGGTTTTCCAGTCTCTGGTCAGACTCCATCATGCAGTGTGCACATGCAGACATGCTAACAGAATTCAGAATGGAAGTTGATTTTCCATTCCTACCACAGGATATATGGGTCATGGATCACCCATCACAAGACATCAAGGTTTATGGGGAAGTGTAATGAATGGATCACTCCAAACCTTAAGGAGTCTCAGTGATTCTGGATAACAACTTCCAAAGGCATAGTATTCTGTATCACCTAGGACAGGAGCAAGCCATCTATAGTCTCTGTGTAGTCAGAAGTCTCCTTTGGCTGCACTGGGATGCCCAAAGGTTGTGCAGTGTCAGCATCCAGAAAGCTGTCCACTGCCTTAGAGTCTCTGAGTGCCCATTGCAGGGAACTCATTGAGGCTGACCTGGGATGCAGAGGTGGACCTGAATTTGGAGGAGTAATAGTGACCTGTCATGCCTTGGGCATGATTCAGTAAGGGGATGAGTGGCTTGGGGGTCTGCCCAGCCTGGAACCCTTTAATGAGCCTGAGCCTAGTCATTTCCTGAATTTTGCTGGACTCTGGCCTGTGACAGCCAGCCAGCAAGTGTGTGGTCAGTCTCCCAAAAGTAGAAACACAAGCCATTGTGGTGATGGAATTCTTTTTCCTGGGGAGTCACAGCGGCAGGCTGCATCAATCTTCATGGTTTCTGGGACCAGGCCAGGGACTGTTACTGAGAGGTACTGTTTGGTGTGTGGCACTGACCCTTTCTTTTATTCACATCATTAGTTCAGTCTTTTATTGATGCTTATGGAGAGGTCAGCACAAGCATCCAGGGTCAGGATTTCCATGTGAGCTAGTTCACCTTTAACTTCTCCTTGTAATCCCCACCAAAACTGGTACAGCTGGGCTGCCTTGTTCCACTCTGTGTCAGAGAAGCATCTTCTGAAGTGGGCAACATAGGAAACTACTGACCCCTGTCAGAGTTTTTGCAGGACTGCCTTGCCTCAGTGGATGTGGTGGGGCTTGCTAAAAATGATGGAAAACACATGAAGGAAGGTGTCCCCCTTCATCAGCTTCAGACTTTCATGTTCCAGCAGGAGTGTAGCCCAATCTGACACTAAACCCATTAAAAGGGTCATTATAAATCCTACTCTAGCTTGATTAGTGGGATAGGACTGGGCATGGAGCAGGAACTGCAAACAACATTGATTTAGAAGCCTCCTGAATTACTGGCAGTCTCTGCTGAAGTGTTCAGGGAGGGGAACTGTCGGCCCCACATCCATAAGAACATAAGAATGGCCCTACTGGATCAGACCAAAGGTCCATCTAGCCCAGTATCCTGTCTTCTGACAGGTTTCAGAGGGGTAGCCATGTTAGTCTGTATCAGTAAAAACAACAAGGAGCCCTTGTGGCACCGTAGAGACTAACAAATTTATTTGGGCATAAGCTTTCATGAGTGGCTAGTGCCAGGTGCCCCAAAGGGAATGAACAGAATAAGTAATCATCAAGTGATCATCCCAGCTTCTGGCAAACAGAGGCGAGGGGCACCTATGGGTGTCCGGGGGCACAGTGCATGTCTGGAGTGCAGTATTCTCACCTTGAAGCTAGGCAGTCTGCTCTCTCAGGGACTAGTTCTTGGCTGCACACTGTGCCAGTTGTCTGCAGCAGTGTTTTCTTCACATAGCTAGGCAGTCTGCATATGCAGGCTCTGGTTCTCTGATGAGTGTACACTTGTACTGGCAACATGGAGAGTGCCTCCTGGGGATGGTCAACCCATTCAGGCATTTCTGGTGACCTTTGAGATATGCTGTGTAGGCAATGACCCACTGCCTCCATGTTCCCACAGGACTGTCCTTCAGTGCAGTTTAGGGGTCCAGGAAAACTGTCAGGTCCTGAGGCCAGGATTGAGAAGTTCAAGGTCAGAATTCCAGGCTGGGGGCAGGACTTATGTCAAGATTCCAGGTCCAGAGTAAGGATCAGAATCCAAATCCATGTCAAAGTTGATGCTGAGAGTTTGGAAGGAGAGTCACTCCTGGCAGCTTACTAGAGACCACATTGTTTTCTGGACTCTTCCTGGTACAACCTGTGGGCTTGTATGGGGGAAAGGGAACAATCGGGAATCTTTAAGGCTGCTTTCAATTGGTTCTCTCAGGTTGGGGACTTCCTGTAGTATACATCTGGAGTGGTTTGTGGGACATGGGGAGCAGCAGCATAGCTGCTGCTGCTGAGTGGTAGTGTGGAGGTGTTTGCTACGTGGGTGGCTTTACTAACCTGAGTTTGAGTCCTGCTGATCCTTACATTAACTGTATAATAAATTATTTTGCTTTGAGAACAGAATATTCCTCTCTGAATGGTTGTTACCTCCCTCCTCTTCCTCGCCAAGGGGAGTTGGACTGCTATGTAGCCACCTGGAATCCTGCCTTTACTGCTGTTTAGGATAGGGAGATAAGATGTAGTGTAATCTTCTTTTCTCTATGTGCTGCCCTGCTCCACTTTCTTGTGTTGTATGCAATTTTGTCTCCCCTTTGCACTGTACGGTGGAGATGAGGATATGCCTTTAAATATTATTTATTTATCACAATCAAATCAGGCTCCGATATACACTCATGTATCAAAACTCATGCCGTCACTGTTCTGCAACTTATGTTTTGCAAAATCATCTGACAGGGAAAATGAAAGATGCATTTGTTGCAAGCAAATAAATGTGTTCTATAAACAAGCTTCATGAAATAGCACATTTGCTAAAAGCCAAGGATGAACAACTCTATTATTATTAAATTACCGTTCTTTAAGAAGCATTAGACAAATAACAGGAAATAATACTGCGCAGCGGGATAATATAATAAAGCTTCAATTATAAGAGTTATGAACGGTAAGTGAGCCTTTAAATGGCAAAGTTGAAAGTGGCCTATCATTTTAGCTTTACATTGTTTTATTTTCTTGCATAATATTACATTTAATTACATAGTAGAACTTGGACACAACACTCCATGCTCTTATTTATCTATATGACTTTTCAGAGGCTGGAATATGCATTTAGACCTTCTCATTCCCCTACAGTGATGCATAAAATATGAAAGGTAAAATTGGTGCACTTTTACTTCGTAGGGCAGACCGTGGAGGGAAGATGCGCTGGAGCTCTGCGCTGTGTTGCTCTATCCATAGTGACAGAAAAGAAGTCTTTGGGCATGTGGCTACCATGGAGTAAGTCTGGGATAGGCTAGTAGCTTTATGACTAAAGTAGATGAATCCACTAGCCTACCCGTATTCAATGGATTGCATTAGCAGCTGTAGAATAGCTCCACTTACGTTTGGTGAGATACAGGTCTCCGCAACACAAGCTCATTTTACTTAGGCTTTGTGAAGAAGAGGCAGAAAGATTTGGGTCTCAGAGCAAATTGTCTTATAATATGCTAATACCATTTTATCAATAGGGTTCAGATGACTCAGAAATTTACATATATTTTGGGGTGGGCTTCTACAATTAGGTTCTATAAAGAGTATTCTAAGCTGTTTATTGATGTTATAATTCTAACGATTGACCTTCATTTGCTTTTGCTGCTTTGTGGGATTGTGGAGAAGAAAGACAATTTTTAAAAGCTCTGAACTTCATAGAAATTACTTTAGCAAATTGGATGTTTAAAACCTGAAGAAGAGCTCTGTGTAAGCTCGAAAGCTTACCTCTCTTGCCAACAGAAGCTAGACCAGTAAAAGATATTACCTCACCCAGCTTTTCTCTTTAAGAAACTGCTAGCATTCTGGCATATGTATAGTGAATTTTAACCTTATAAATTTTTTTTGCAGAATCTCTGTATATTAAAGTAAAACAAAGTATCCTAGGCCAATTAAAGCTGCTAAATTAGGCAGATTTGATCTCACTCGAATTTCAGGTCCATTTTCATTCCCACCCCTATTAGTTACAATTCATTTAGCTTAATCGAGATCAAAAGGTTTTTGCTAAAATATATGAAGTGGCTTCAGAGATGATGAAAACACTAATCATTAAGGATGAAATTTACCCCATTACAGAGAGCTCGTACAAGCCTATGCGCCATTCAAAACCCACTTAATCTCTGAAAATAGGTTCCCTCCGCATAGGCAAACTTCACTGTAGGTACTGTATAGACCAGAAATGTGCCTAACTTATGAAATGTGGACTCTAATTCAGATCTGAATGCCACCTAAGTTCAAGACAGTTCAAATCTGATGTTCCAATTCAGTGCCAATTTACAGAACAGGGTCCATGATGCAAAGTTCAGATTCAGAATGGAACTTTCCCTAAGTTTTTGTGAGGTTAGATCAGATATTCTGATTTGGACTAAACTGTAGTATGTGTGGTGTTTTATGAAAAAAAATATTTATTTGAGTTATTAAGTTTATTTGAAATCAATCTGAAGGATTTGCTGGAACAATGAATCCTTGTTACACGTCCTAGCCCTACAATATGTTTTCTATAATTGCTAGGTTTAATTTTCAGTCTTTCATATTATACCTGTACCAGACAACGATATTGGTATAATTCAGAGGGAAAAATCTCCTGCTTACATGGATGAGTGCAGGATTTCAGAGAAAGTAAATAAGGGCAAGATGGTCAGATAGAACCATCTGCTTCCGCTTAAGACTAACTGGTCATTCCAGTCATCAGGCTAGAAATTGACTTTACATAGAGTAACATCAAAGTTAGTTACTCAGGCACATCCATTTCTTGCCTTCAGTAATACAATAATGTATTTTTTAAAAATTAAGACATAAAAGATAAACCCTACATCACTCACCTTCACTATCTCTGCCACCCACTTTCCTTCCCAATACAGTTTCCAAAACTTTAAACAACAAAAAAAATCATTGGCAAATTAGAAAAGCATGTGCATTCATTATTACACATGTTCTGCAAAAATACTCTAAAAAAATCAAAGTTTTATATACTATATTAATATGTGGTTGTGTGGTTTTTTAAGAAAGACTTCTGTAGCTTGTAGATAGCATATGCACTCTATAATATGGCAGTTAAAATATAGGTATTTTCATGAGTGATAAAGATACATGCTTAAAAAATCTGTACAACGTAAATCATCAATGCATAAATACAATGCAGTATAACCTAATTCTGTATAGTGTATTTCAACTGTATCATCAATATTTATACGCTTAATTAAAATTTAGTTAGTTAAATAAAAATGAATAGCAATGGAAAAGCAGAATTAAGGATTGGAGATAAGGGAAAAGAAAGATGTTTTCAGCCAAGATTTGAAAATACTGTAGCTGGAAAGTTGATGATGCAGAGATATGCCAAGAACTGTAGAAAATGATCTTGCATCAACAGTAGTGATACCATATAGAGGGAGATCGAGGAGATCACTGCTAAAGGAAGGGAGAGAGCAATCTTGAGAAATAAGGTCCAAAAGGCAGGCTGTGCCGAGTCCACAGACATTTATAAATGACAAAGAGAATATTTTTGAACTGGAACTTGAAGTATATGGAAAGTCAGGGGAGTGAAGGATAAGAATGATATAGGTGTGATTTCTGGATGTGTAAAAAGGCATCCAAGTAATTTTCTGGATATGTTGAAGCGAAAGAGCCGTGCCTTGGAAATACTATACTGAAGGCACTTGCAGTAGTCAAAGCAGAAGATAAAGGCCCAGATGAGAATTTCAGCAGATAGTATCCAGGAAGTGACAGATATAGGCAATGTTGCAAATCGGATGCTAGAAAGATTTGCAGATATAGGAGTTGTGGGAGCAGAAAAATTTTGAATCAAGGTTAAGGCAATGGAGGCAAACAGAATGTTCAAGTTGAGGAGAGAAATGAAGGAGATGGAGTTATGTTTGATGGACATTTTTCCTCCAAAATATATTGTTGTCAATGGGACAAATCAAGGAATATAAGTCAAATTCAATATAATAATGGTGGCTAAAAGAACTGAATTATATTCCAATGTATCTGTTGTCTCGAGAACCCAGAATATGGCAGTCAAGTAGACAAATGCATCACAACACCCCCCTCCACACACATACACTTAAACTGTCTTTATACTTACAACTCACTTCCTCTTTCAATAGAAAGCTTTCTTCCTTTACTTTTAATGAAAGATTGATATTAGAACAAATGCATAAGTGAGATATCTCTCTACTTGTTTAGTCCTGCCCTCTCCTGGAGTCCCAAGGTCTTGTAATGTGTAAATGACAGCCAAAATATGTTTGGCTTATACGAACGCTTAGGCAAAATAAACAAATTTGCTGTGAAATAATCCATGGAGTAGGTGTCTCTTGGTTTCAGAAATAAAGCATTGCATACTGACACTATTTTCTATCCTCTATATTAAGAAATGGGGTATCTGAAGTAATCACATTAGAGTTTATATTGTTATGCTAGGGAGTTTGGTGAATTTCACTGAAGCTGGTGTGTGCAATCACTACCCTTCATTTAGGATAAATGTAAGAAACAATCAAGCTCCTTTATGGAACCTGATACTTAAACAATAGGAGCCACCATCCAAAACACAATCATATGTCAATGCTTCAGTAGAAACTAAACCACATGGCCCAAGGGGGTTGGCTTGAGATTGATATAGCAAACACAAGTGATGGGGGATTGATTAGTGGAGCTGGATGTGCCTGTCTGTGTGAAAAAAGCAGCAGAAATATACAGAAGGATGCAGAGAACGAGCAGAGAAGCCCAGATGCAGCCAGAGAAGCCCTGCTAGCGTGCCCCTGAGAAAAGAAACCTGAGAGAGAGAGAGTAAAGTGCTGGCTGAAAGAGGCTTAGAACTGTGAGCAAAGAAACTGTCTCTTGCTGTTTGATTCCTACTGTGTTCAGAGAAACAGTACATTCTTTATAAACAAATGGGATTTCATCAAAGAAATACCTGACTCTGTCATCAGTTTCTCCTCCTAATGGAATCAACCTGCTACACCCTGAAAATTTGCTAACTGCTTGGGTTAAAAAAAGGGGAACAATATGTAGAGAGAGATACACAGTGAACATGTGACCAAGGTAAAAAATGACAAAAAGTTATTTTCTTCTAAAGCAGAAAAAGAAACGCGATCAGAAGAAGGAAAACAGTATTACTACTAAAGTTTCTCTCTCTAGGTCACTGTGGAGTTTCTGTCCTTTACCTTCCCCAGTTCCCTGCTCCCTGGCTTCCTGCTACAGAGTTAAATCAACACCATACGTACCCCCACAAATTCTGTTAAAAACTGGCCATTCACACCACAGTAATTTCAGTGTCCTTTTAGATATGAAGTATTTAAGTAATAAGGCATACTGCAAATACAATGATAACGGTAAAGACCAGTACAGAAAACATTCATTTTTAGTGGTGCTCATTGTATATTGTAGCTTTCGTCTACCTAAAATGTATTAATAGAAAAATCAATTCTTTATAGAGAAGTGTAATTATGCACAGGTTTTTTTTAACAGCAAGGTGCATTTATGTACACCAATAATCAAAAGTATCCACGTTTCTCTAAGTAAAAAATTTTAAGGATCACAAACCTTTTTGTATCCTTTTTGTTATTCATGTGGAACTTATTTCTCTTTTGATTGATGCCATGTCTACCTACCCAGTGCAATTATTTACAGACATGTTTCAAATAAATTGTAAAGCTTGGTCTAAATATTCTAAACATGTTAATCAACATATTACAGACTGACAGAAACAGTAAGCAGAGTAGATCTTGAAGATGTGCCAAATTACCCTCCATTAGTTCAGTTGTTATTGAACCAAAGGTATTGGCTGACTCATTTGTACACAGTTTCGGTATTTTGCCTCCTATATTGGATAGTATGTAGTGGACACGTCATTCTGGATTTAAAGAATCATTATTCCAACTAGGAAGCAGTCTATATATTGTACATGACCGTATAAAGTGAGTATTTAGCTGCTGCCGACAAAGTAAAAGTGGATGGCTGCTATTCTGCTACCAACACTCTGCTAGTACATAGGTTAGTTGAGTCCCACTCTACTTCCCAATAATGCACTTTCAGGTTTAATGCTGAACAAATCAAGGAGGTGGGAGTCAGTGAAGGCAGAATTAACCTGAAAACTTCTGATATTCTTCATTAGTACTAAATGTTTTTGAATTGCAATTAGTCAGTTCCAAAACGTTAAATCTACCAGTCAAGCTTTACATTTATGAAGAGAGATCCTGTTACATCTTGATGTGCTTTTCTCATCTAGCTGATACTGAATGCTGCCCTCAGCTCAATGCTTTGAACTATTTCCGTTTAGGTTCTAATCTGCTTTAATTGCATGTAAAAGTGCAAGTTCAGTGAAACAGCTGTTAGATACTATTTATACAATATAACCAAAATCTGCTGAATGCAAAATGGGACACATTTTTAAAATCCTGTTCTTTGAACTCAAACCACTCGCTTACAATTGCTGATCACTGTGGCTGCTGGTTAGGTTTATGGAATTGGATCATATTCAGGCATGAAGCATATGGAGTTTAGTTACAAACTAATATCATACATGCTCAGAAAGTTTAGGGTCTATAAAACATGCTCTCAAACCTATTCCACAAAATAGTGTGTCAATATCCAAATGACAACATAACATAGCTTAAAATATTTAGGCCTGAATTTCATAGATTCCAAAGTCAGAAGGGATCACTGTGAGCATTTAGTTTGATCTCCTGGATAAAAAAGGCCCCAAAATAATATCTGTTTGAACAAGGGTGTATCTTTTAGAAAATCATCCAATCCTGATCTTAAAATTGCCAGTGACGGAAAATCCAAAACAACTCTTAGTAAGTTGTTCCAATGGTTAATTACCCTCACTGTAACAAAAGTACACATTAATTCCTATAGGAATTTGTCTCGCTTCAACTGCCTGCCATTGGATCTTGTTATACCATTGCCTGCTACACGGAAGAGCCGTTAAATACTTTTTCCCCACTTATAGACACTTATAAACTGTGATCAAGTCACTATTTAACCTCCTCTTGGTTAAGCTAAATAGACAGAGTTCCTTGAGTCTTTCACTATTAGGCATATTTTCCAATCCTTTAATCCTTCTTGTGGCTTTTCTCTGAACTCTCCAATTTATCAACAGCCTTATTTAATTGTTGATACCAGGATTGGATACATTTCCTCGGATACCAGCTCTATACTCATGTAAATTCCATTAACTCTAGTGGCACTATTTCTGATTAACACCAACGTGAGAGGAGGATTAGGCCTTTTATCTGATTTTAGTTTCTAACTAATCATCAGCAAAGCAAATTCAGGCCTGCAGTGAAACACTGCCATTTCACTGATGCCAGCTAGACTTGTGTAATAGTGTAACGTAACAACTTCACCATCACACTGCATCTACCTGACTGATTGTTTCTCTCATTACCTTTCAAAAGCAATTGTATTCAAGGATGTGCAGAAAAAGCAACACAGCATGAACAAAACCAAACCCTAACAATACACCAATGTAAAAACTTCAAAACGAAACTATACCATGACCAGCTCCGTTGTTGTAATAACTTGTTGGGGAAGCCCAGCACTACATCACAAAGCTCAGAAGCCACTATGTAAGTGTTATTTCCCCATTTTCATTTCATCCTCTCTTTCTCTCTCTCTTCATTTTCGTAGAATTACTATTATAAGCCACAGCTGTGCCAGTAGGTTAGGGCTTGGAGCCCAGTGTACCACCTGAATTTATTAGCATTTTGCTGGTACAACTTTTTGGAGATGTAGTATGTGTTCCCACTCTTTCCTCCCATTTTGGCTTCTGTTCATCAGCAGATGAAGGAGGATGATTGGGCCATCACCTTGCCCCTTGTCCAGTGGAGTACCTTGCACTGCTGGGGGCCTTAACACTTTCTCTGTTCTTATGTTCATGGAGCTGAAGGATTGGGATCACAGCTGTCCTCTGCACAGGGTGCACCATGGCAGGGGATGATTCCTTACCTCTTTTCTTCTTTGTGCACCCACTCAGGGCCACCCACGTTCCAATCCACAGAGACAGGCAGATTAAGTCATCTAACCCATCTTTTTAACATTTTCTGACTGCTCCCTACTGTATGTTTCTTAGTGTTGTGTCCAGGTTAGTTTTAAATGTGGCAAGCAATGTTCCTTCTGCCACTTTCCTTGGCTGGTTGTTTCACAAATGAATAGATTTCACACTTAGGAAGTTTTTTCTTGGTATACATTTGCAGGTGGACAAGGATGAAAAGATCTTTGACCCATTCATTTGCCCATTAGGAAAATTCTTGCCTCATGCCACATCCCCATGTAATGCCAGACAACCTTTTTTCTCCTCCAGCATAGCTTACCAAAGCTTTCAGGTCTGTGTTAGACAGCTCCCCATATTGTTTGAGCTGTTCTTGGCAAAACCTGAGAGCAAGAAGTTAATTTCCTTTCTTAATTTTGCTGGACTGCTCCTCACTACACCTTTTTTATGCTAATTCCTTTCCCCCATTCATGTTTACACTCCTCCAATATTTTATATTCCACCAATCCTTAACTGAATCTAAGTATTTTTATTTGGGCAGACATTCCACAATGCACTATTCCAGCACTAGGCTTTATGCCTAACTTTAGGTACCCACATTCGAAAACTCTTGCCCAAGGGCAAAGAGGGCTTCCATACCAAGTAAGAATTAAAAAGGCAAATTATTTTACAAGACACTGCAAAATATATCATTTAAAATAACATTTTGAACATTTTAATGAAGTTTTTCAGTTAAAGCATGAAATGTAAAAGAATGAAAGTAGTCCAAAATACCACAGAGATTGATTTTACTGCCTGGGAATCACCAATCTGCAGGGGAGTTTCTGAGAAACACAAATATAAAGCATTAACTATTCATAAGGACTAACTTCTGTTGATGAAAGAGACAAGCTTTTGAGCTCCACAGCTTATTTCTTTCACCAACAAAAGTTGGTCCAGTAAAGATATTACCTCAACAACTTGTCTCTCTCATCTCCTGGGACCAACCTGGCTACAACAACACTATAAACAACAATGGATGATGTCTATTTATTGACAGTAGTTTCACCTAGTTTGGATGCCTTGTTTTCTGTGAAAGTCTGAGGAAACGCATAATTCAGGGGGGAAATAAAGATAAATGTGGTCTTTGAGAAAAACTGATTTGGTTCTTTGTATTAGATCGATGGTGTTAAATAATTAATATGATCAAAAGTTTAGAAACAGCAGTTTCTGGATATGGGCCATGATCCAAAGACCACTGAAGCCAATGGGAGTCTTTAAATTTACTTCAGCTGATTTGGGATTAGGCCAATACACAGCAGCTCTTGTTTTCACAATAGTCCCTAAAAGTATGAAAACAATATATTTTTTCAAAAAGTACCTCTACAGATTGAGAATCAAGGAGTATATTTTCACTGCAGGAAGCAGGATATTAGATGCACAATTCCTATTAATAAGAGAAATGTGTGACTAATTCTCCATGCATCTTAAAGTAATTGTTTGTTTACTAGGATTTTTACACTCAGTCATTATTTCTTGGTAGAAGTGAACAAATAAAAATCAGATCAATCAAACAAACAAAAAGAAAAAATAAACACCACTCATTTTTTTCTATCATCAGGCATAACACCATGGAAAATCCACATTATGCAGGTTTCACATAGATAAATACATTTTTCTGGATTGGCAATCTTTATTCTAAATTTCAGTTTCCTGGTTTAAGAAATAAAAATAACAGCTTCATTCAAGACTCATTTATTTATTATTTGAATATATTGTTAGTGAAGGTTTTTGTGTTTTAAAATTAAATATTTTCTACATTCTTCAAGATGAGATGCTGAAACTGCTCATCTTCCATTGTTGAGTGGAAATTAACTTTCCAATACAGTTTTTGAAAAGTGTAGGACAGGGATAATCCCAATATTCTGACATGTATCCAACATTTTCTCTATCAAGTAAGGACCCAGTTCAGCAAAGCACTTAAGCAAATATTTAAGTCTCTCTCTATTCAGCAAAGCACTTATGTACATGTCTAGTTTTTAGTCAGTGAAAGTTACTACTATGTGTATAGGGGCCTGTCTAGGTCCTGATTTTGCCCAGTTCAAATGCAAACTGCAGTGTATAAGCATCAAGTCCCATTGACTTCAACCACTGTCAAGGGAATTTAGCACCTTGCAGGATCAAGCCTTTTGTGAACTACGACTGTTGGTTGCATGATGGCCTCTCCATTTGCCACCACAATCAAAGCAACCTGGCCCCAGTTCTGCAAGCTACTTCATGGGCTCAGAGCCCTGTGTCCACATGGAGCCACACAGAGTTCAGTAAAAGCTCTCAATATGTGGACCAAGCCACTTGAAGAATTGGGGCCCAAGTCTTAACTAAAGGGTCGCACACTTATTCTGTGGTCTGCATTGTACAGGAGGTCAGACTAGATGATCATAATGGTATCTTCTGACCTTAAAGACTGTGAGTCTATATAACTTCTTTGTCGCACACTTCTGAGCTTACTGCACTCACCGCAAGCTCCCTGCATTACTCCATTCTCTCTTCCCTTCCCCGCACCAGGTCTGTGTGCCTCTGTGTCCCATTCCCCTCTGTTTCGGGGACTGCATGCTATAACCCACAATCTCTCTCCTGCTGGCGTTCTGTGTGCCCCCATTTCCACCCTCCCCCATCCCATGCTAGGAATGCTGATACCCTGTCATAAACAAATAGTTAAGGGTTAATGCCTCTTTTACCTGTAAAGGGTTAAAAAGTTCACCTAGCCTAGCTGACACCTGACCAGAGGAACCAATGGGGGAACAAGATGTTTCAAAAGGAAGGAGGGAAGTTTTCCTTTGTTTAGAGTCTCAGTTTCAGCCGGAGTGAAAAAGATCAAGGAACCAGCCTCTTATCTGAGTAGTAAGTTTTAGAAAGGGGTAAATAGGTTTATGTTTATTTTCTTTGTAACTTGTCTTGGTATCATTAAGGGACTTATCAAAATTGGGTATTTGGGTATTTTTTTGTGTAACTAAATTTGTGCCCAGGGGAACATCCTCTGTGTTTTAAATCTGTGTCTGTGAGAGCAGCTGGTATGTTAATCTCTCCCAGAGGGTTTTCTTTTACCTTTTTTTCCTTTAATTAAAAGCCTTTTTCTTAATACCTGATTGATTTTTCCTTGTTTTTCAGGTCCAAGGGGGTTGGATTTGGATCCTTCAGGAGTTGGTGGGAGAAAGGAGGAAGGATGGTTAATTTCTGCTTGTTTTAAGATCCAAGGGGTTTGGATCTGTGTTCACCATGGAATTGGTGAAGTCCCTCAAGACTACCCAGGGAAAAAGGTAGTACCTGGGGGTGGTGGCAGTGATACCAGATCTAAGCTAGTAATTAAGCTTAGAAGTGTCCATGCAGGTCCCCACATCTGTACCCTAAAGTTCAGAGTGGGGAAGGAACCTTGATGTGCCCTTTCTCCCCCATACCAGGTTCCCCAATTCCTTCCCTGCCAGAAGTTCTTTGTGACCCATTCTCCCTCCATACTATGAAGTTTACATGCACCTCTTTCGCCTATTCATGTGCAAACCTCCAATTCCCCGCATTCTTCCTGTTACAGTCTATTGGAAAGATGAGCAAATATGAGATAGTGGTTATTTGTATGCTAGAAGCCATTAATGGGTGCCATCAAACAATACTTTAATCGGTAGATAGTTCCCTGAAACTCGCTGTGCTAAAGAGATGGCAGGTGCTCCATATGTCTCCCATTTTCCTCCTTTTGGTTTTACAATTTCCCCTTAAATCAACAGGGTTCTTGCCACTCATGCCTAATGATTTCCTGCGTTTAAAGGCTTTTGCATTACATACATGCATACAGACAGACTGACAAACACAGAAATGCCATCAAGTTGAGCGTATGGCCTTGCTGGCTTGGCCAACAGCACAATCCAAAGTGTGCGTGAAATGCCTGTCTCCCTACATGCTGGTGGGCATATTCTATGTTGACTGACAAACATGAACACCTGGGAGTATAATAAGTTTATTAAATAGTCATTTACATTTAAAAATAAATAAACTGTTAGAAAATAGATTTTAAAATCCATGCTCCATTTTCTCTTTGACCCCCCCATCACTCCCCCAATAATCTAATTTAAATGCATGCTTTTTATTTTATGTTTTATATAACTAGTATTAAATTATTTGTACAATTCTAGGAGCCCACTACCACTCAAGCACTGTCTTCTCCAGCTGCCAGGCACTCCCAGGGTCCTCAAGCTGAACTCCATTCATCTGCAAAGGGCTCTAATTTCAACTGCTGCTCCTTTTTTCAGGGGGTGGGGATGGCCTTCTAAATTAATTCTTTTGACTGCAGTTTTGAGATTAGACCTTTCTACCTCCACCCTCTTTCAGATGTCCTCTGCTGCTATCATAAGATTTTTCCCAGATCTGGACCTTAGCGTCCAAAATATGGGTGTTAGCATGAAAACGTCCAAGCTTAGTTACCAGCTTGGACCCGGTAAAGCTGCCACCAGCCAGGAATCTATACAGTGCCTGGCGCACTGTGGTCTCCCCAAAACCTTCCCTGGGGGACCCCCAGACTCAGATTCCTTGAGTCTCACAACAAAGGGGAATAAACCATTTCCCTTCCCCGTCCTCCCTTCCAGGTGTTCCCTCCCTGGGTTCCTGGAGAGATATACAGAAGCAAGCTCCGTGAATCTAAACAGAGGGACTCCACCCTCCCTGTTTCCAGTCCTGGAAAACAGAAGTACCGAGAGCTAATCTCTCTTCCCCCCTCACCCAGAGGGTATGCAAAGTCAGGCTTAGTAAATCTAACACAAAGAGATTTTCCCCCTGACTTCTTCCTCCCACCAATTCCTTGGTGAGCTGCAGACTCAATTCCCTGGAGTCCCCACTAAAGAAAAACTCCAACAGGTCTTAAAAAGAAAGCTTTATATAAAAAGAAAGAAAAGGACATAAAAATGGTCTCTCAGTATTAAGGTGACAAATACAGGGTCATTTGCTTAAAAGAAAAAAAATGAATAAACAGCCTTATCCAAAATGAATACAATTTAACACATTCCAGCAACTATACACATGTAAATGCAAAAGAAAACAATATAAACCTTATTGTCTTACTATCTTTGTACTTACAACTTGGAAACAGAAGATTAGAAAGCTGGAGATAGAAAAATCACTCTCATAGCCGAGAGGGTCAGACCCAAGACAAAAAACAAAGAACTCACACACAAACTTCCCTCCACCCAGATTTGAAAAAGTCTTGTTTCCTGATTGGTGCTCTGATAGGTGTGTCATAACATATTTCCCAGATTTGGACCTTAGTGTCCAAAATATGGGTGTTAGCATGAAAACCTCCAAGCTTAGTTACCAGCTTGGACCTGGTAAAGCTGCCACCACCCAAAAAATTAGAGTGTTTTGGGGCACTCTGGTCCCCCCAAAAACCTTCCCTGGGGACCCCAAAGACCCAAATTCCTTGAGTCTTACAACAAAGGGGAATAAACCATTTCCCTCCCCCTTCTCCCTTCCAGGTGTTCCCTCCCTGGGTTCCTCGAGAGATACACAGAAGCAAGATCCGCGAATCTAAACAGAGGGACTCCACCCTCCCAGTTTCCAGTCCTGGAAACACAAGTACTTCCCTCTTCACCCAGAGGGTATGCAAAGTCAGGCTTAGTAAATCTAACACAAAGAGGTTTTCCCCCTGACTTCTCCCTCCCACCAATTCCCTGTTGAGTTGCAGACTTAATTCCCTGGAATTCCCACTAAAGAAAAACTCCAACAGGTCTTAAAAAGAAAGCTTTATATAAAAAGAAAGAAAAAATACATAAAAATGGTCTCTCTGTATTAAGGTGACAAATACAGGGTCAATTGCTTAAAAAAATATGAATAAACAGCCTTATTCAAAAAGAATACAATTCAACACATTTCAGCAACTACACACATGTAAATACAAAAAGAAAACAATATAAACCTTATCGTCTTACTATCTTGTACTTACAACTTGGAAACAGAAGATTAGAAAGCCAGGAGACAGAAAGATCACTCTCATAGCCGAGAGGGTCAGACACAAGACAAAGAACAAAGAACTCACACCAAAAACTTCCCTCCACCCAGATTTGAAAAAGTCTTGTTTCCTGATTGGTCCTCTGGCCAGGTGTGTTTCAGGTTACTGGTGTTACCCCTTTACAGGTAAAAGAACATTAACCCTTAGCTATCTGTTTATGACAAGATGTTTCAGGTTACTCCTTTCCAAGTGAAAGAGACATTAACCCTTAGCTACCTGTTTATGACAGCTGCTCACTAGAACTTCTGGGACTGCTTGAGCCTGGCCAGAACTGTCTGCTTGACCTGCTGGTGCCATTTGCCATTTCCTTTTCAAAAAGGCTATTGCTATCGCAGCTCAGTTCTATGCAGAGAGTGGAGATCTTTGAAACAGATGCTGCTCCATTGCACAGTCTATACAAATAAAGCAGGGTTAAAGAAAAATTAGCTCACAGCTGTTTAAATTATACAGAATCTAGCAATGTTTTTAACAAATGAATTATACACCTTTTTTTTTAAATGGTCATTACTCTGGCTTTGCCGTGGAGCCACATCAATTTCAAAGGCTTTTTCTTCTTGCACAGAACTGAGTGGCTGCAAAAATGGTTCTTTGAAGAGAAAACACCACCATTGGGAGAGGCAGCAGCTCAGGTCTGGCTCAAAGAATCCCAAAAGTGTTAGAGAGCTGCAGAGGACATCTAAAGGGGAAGATCCAGGTTGAGAACAGCCTGAGGAATTAGTTTAAAAGAATCCCCTTCCTGACCCCCCAAGAAATCCTCCAGATGAAGCAACAGCTTTGGGATTCTTTCACAGCTAACACAGAGGGATCAAGCTCAACCAGTCCTGAAAGTCCTGTGGAACAGTAGAGGGTGACTGAAAGGTCTAAATTGAGGGCAGGCCCAATATTAAGGCTTCCCCCTTTCCTGGTGGAAAAATCTGACATGATAAAGCACAGAGGGGAAGAATTAATTATAAAATATGTGGAAAAGCAGAGAGATAAGACTGCAATTTGGATAACTGCATTTTGTCTTACTAAACGTGGTTTCCAGTTTCAATTGGATACAGTAGTTTTCTTCATGTTGTTAAAAAGATGTCTCCTTTCAACGCAGAGGTGGCAATATTTAGTGGTGGGCGAAATATATCCTGTTTTGATTATGTTGTACAGTGTCCCAGGCACCGGATAAACAAAATTATTTTTGTACATGTATTTTTATAGCTTGTAGAGCCCTTTGCAAAGAAAGGTACTAGACAAATGTTCGCTTATTGATGAAGAAAGTGTATATTCCTGATGAGTGTGTGTTTAATTGGAGATAAAGGCATTGGAGAAATCATCATCAAATAAAGGCAAAGCTTTTATCGGAACAATTTTGCAACAGTATTTAACCCATGTAATCTATTTTTGTTTATGAGGCACTTGGATGACTAAAGTCTGAAAGACGCTGTAGAAAACTAAAACCTTTCTCTATTATTGCACATATGGTGCCCCAAAGATTGCCAAACAACAGTGACAAAAACACTATGTTTCCTGGAGAAAATGTACAAAATACAATTTTACTAAAAACATTTAAGTGTACTACGTACTTGATTATGAAAGTTAGTTTTGTCTCCTGGCAATGTGAAGATACTCAAGGCTATTTCAGTTATTTGTATACCCTTTAAGTAAGTATCTATGTCTAGATTGTACAGTGACTGATGTGATCAGTTGATAGATATCCTTTACTGGGAGCAATCTGCATCACTGTCCCTTCAGGAAAATTCCTAGAAAATGTAATAGGAATTAAATCTATACAGTTCTATAGAAATTAAGCACATGTCTCTAGAAGTATCTCTAATAACTTAAAGAATGTTACAGATATTTATATCCCTGGTATGCTTAAAATATTCTGTAGAAAGGTGAAATGTGACCACTCATCTGCATAAGGTTATTCATCTGGGCAAATGTTCACAGGATCTGGGAAGCTCTCATACATTTCTCCTCAAACTTAATTTTTTAAAATTTCAAAACATTTAGTGAAGACTTTTTGATAATTTTTCCTGACTAACTTCTGCATTCCTAGCAATAAAAGAGGGACTTTGTATTCAATACCATGGTATAAGAGAAAGAAAGCAGTATGCACCAATATATTTTTACAAAATTCTCTTATTATTCTTAGGCATATAAACTGGCTTACACTATCAAAGTCAAATAGCATAAAAGATAAAAATATAAGGGGCTCATTATTTACCAGACAAGTAAGAATCTAGAGAACAAAGAGTGACATATAGACAGAAAGAAAGACAGACTCTATGAACAATAAGCTAATGAGTTCCACACCCAGAGTTGTTTAAACTGTCCAGTGATAAAAGAAAGCAAAATATCAGACAATAAGTATAAAAGTAGGGGTTTTTTTTTAGCATGACATCAGAACCATATACTCAAAAGTGGTGCAAAACAAAATCTGTTTTTGAGAGGTTTGCACAAATGTGAAATAATTTTCCACTTGATCCTAAACTTTCACAAAACTGAAAAAATATTTTGACCTGGAAAATATTCTTAAATCTCTACAATTATCTGTGCTGAAGTTCCTTTCACCCTAGATATTAAACTTGTGTAGCTTCCAGATACTTTATGTGTAGCTTTGTGGTTTGTGGAGCTACAAATGTGCTATGCGTTTCTTGAATCTTGTTGCAGTTGATGTTCTAACACCTTTTGCACCAAAGCTATTAAGCATCTTGATTTTACAGTCTCCTGCAACTTTAGCAGCTGAGGAGTACATGTCAATACTAAAGAGGAAGATGATTCATCTTCTTTAGGATTTTCCCAACTCCAGCTACTTTGGTTGAAGAGGATGTTTAAGATGGTGTTATGAGCATTTGATGTGAACAGTTGTCATGATCAAATTAGCTGCACTAGAAAATTTATCTTAGAATTCACTGCCTAGGTATTTATCCTGATCCTGTGTTACATTTGTACCTTAGTATCAATACTAGTAGTACTAATTCTGACATGTCTCTGTATTTCTGTTTTTCTCTCCTCCAGTGTCCTGATGTTTTGCGGATTCTTTTCTCCTTTATGAGCCTTTGGGCCTGATTCACCACTACCTTGCATCTCGTGTAGCCATTTGCTTCATACCTACTTTACACAAGTGTAAATGACTACACAAGACATAAGACAATGGAGAATCAGGCCCAAAAATTTCCTTTCCCAACTCCATGCTTCTTCCATGCTTCCCCATATGGCTGGCACATCCCTAGTTAATGTACACCAAACTATAGCCATCTCCTCCTACAGAAGGCTAAAAAGCCCACTTATTCCATGAAGAATTTTGCACAGTGAGCCTCCTGTGTTTGTTTGTGACCATACCATACCTGTCACTGAATTGTACTTGCTATGCCTTTAGACTGTAGTAAAAGGAATGCATTATCTTTGACCTAATGCTCCTAATGTACAATGCTATAAAAACCCAGATTCTACCACTTTTACTCAACTGAGTAATATTTTACCTTAGAGATAGTCCCAAAGATAGATCATAATCAAGTACAAAAGTTGATTGTGAGCAGATACTTAATACAATCAATATTAACAAGGAGAAGGGAATGCAAGGCAAAATAAGGAAAGGATAGGTTAAAGAATATTTAGATAAGTTAGATAGTATTCAAGTCAGCAGGGCTCAATGAACGTCATCCTAGGGTATTTAAGAAACTAGCTGAAGTGATCTCTGAACTTTTGGCAATTACCTTTGAGAATTCATGGATGATGGGTCAGGTCCCAAAGGAGAAGGGCAAACATAGAACCTACCTTTAAAATAGGGAAGAAACAAGACCTAGGGAATTATAGACCAGTCAGCCTAACTTCAGTACATGGAAAGATACTGGAACAAATTTTTAAACAAACAATTTGTAAGGACCTAGAGGATAATAGGTTATAAGTAACAGCCAACATGGATTTATCAAGAACAAATCATGCCAAGCCAACCTAATTTCCTTCTTTGACAGGGTTACCAGCCTAGTGGATGAGGGAAACAATAGAAGTGATATATCGTGATTTTAGTAAGGTTTTTGACACAGTCCCACATGACATTCTCATAAGCTAACTAGGAAGATGTTGTCTAGATAAAATTACTATAAGGTGGATACAAAACTGATTGAAAGACTGTACTCAAAGAACAATTATCAGTGATTCACAGTCAGTCTGTGAGGATGCAGCTAGTGGGGTTCTGCAACAGTCTGTCCTAGGTCTGGCACTATTCATTATTTCCATTAATGTCTTGGATAATGGAACAGAGAGTATGCTTATAAAATATGTGGATACTACCAAACTGGGAGGGGTTGAAAACACTTTGGAGGACAGAATTAGAATTAAAAAATGACTGTGCCAAATTAGAGACGTTGTCAGAAAGCAAGAATATGAAAATCAATAAAGACAAGAGCAAAGTACTATGCTTAAGGAGAAAAAAAATCAAATGCACAGCTACAAAATGGGGAATAACTGGCTAGATGGTACTACTGCTGAAAAGGAACTGGGGGTTATGGTGGATCACAAATTGAATATGAGATAATGTGATACAGTGCTAAAAAGGCTATTATCATTCTGAGATGTCTTAACAGGAGTGTTGTATGTAAGACACAGGAGACAATTGTCTCACTATATTCAGCACCGGTGAGGCCTCAGTTGCAGTACTGTGTCCAATTCTGGGTGCCACATATTAAGATGTGGACAAACTGAAGAGAGTCTGGAGGAGAACAAAAATGATAAAAAAGATGTAGAAAACCTGATCTATGAAGAAATGTTAAAATAACTGGGCATGTTTAGCCTTGAAAAAGGAAGGAGAGACCTGATAACAGTCTTTGAATATGTTAAGGGTTATTATAAAGAACGTAAGAATGGCTGTACCACGTCAGACCAAAGGTCCATCTAGCCCAGTATACTGTCTACCGACAGTGGCCAATGCCAGGGCCCCAGAGGGAGTGAACCTAACAGGCAATGATCAAGTGATCTCTCTCTTAATCTCAGTAATCAATTGTTTTAATATTCCACTGAAGGTGGGACAAGAACTAATGGGCTCAATCTGCAGCAAGGGAGAATAGGTGAAACATTAGGAAAAACTTTCTAAATATAAGGATAGTTATGCATTAGAATAGGCTTCCAAGGGACACTGTGAAATCCCCATCATTGGAGGTTTTTAGGAATGAGTTAAACAATCACCTATCAGGGATGGTCTTGGTATACTTGGCCTTGCCTCAGCACAAAGGTCTGGACTGGATCACCTCTCAAGGTCCCTTCCAGCCCTACATTTCTATTGATCCCCAATAACAAAGCCAATACTCCAGGGCACCATTGTGCTTCGCTGCCCTAGGAGCATGTGAAGGAAAGACGTGCACAGCATCCACATACTCTAGCCCACCCAGATCCAAGGTCTGGGTACCACGTGCAGGATTGTATATAGAGCAATAAAAAATACAATATGGAAATCATGTAAGATTGTTTCTCACTCTCCCTTACTTGCCTCTGTGTATGTGCAGACAACATTCTAACACTTATTTGTTTACATAGTTTATTAATACTCTTACAGGTTGTAATATTTTTACAACCTGTAAGAGTATTACAGGTTGTAATATCATTTTTCCAGGCTATATAATATACTGGATACTGTAATGTCCTCTAATAGATATAGTGTCAGACATGCTTAAGTGTAAATATTTCTCTTTTTAGTTGGTGGCCCACAGAGGATGCAACTTTAATAGTCTTACATAGCTGTTGGAGATTGTCCAGTCACAAGTACTTTGTTTTTGGAGCAGAACGTCCTTGTTCTGTTCCTATTTATGACTTGTGAAGTCCATGTGGTCACAGTATGCAAAATTGTGCAATGAAAGGAAACGGAATAGGTCACTGACAAGTCCTATGTGGCCACTGAATTGTTATAAGTACCTGTGCTGTTCTTAAAAGTGTGAGCATTAGTCAAAGTACCAGCAGAATGGAAAGCCAGCATCATAGTGTCTCGGTACAAGGGGGAAGGATTTCACACCCAATGTGGCAACTACAGGACAATCTCATTGTTATTAGCCCCTGGAAAAGTCCTTGCTCATATTCTGCTTTGTAGGTTGCAACTGCTCCTTAACAGACATCATTGTGTACAACAATCAGGATTCACTGTTGGGCATTCAACAACGGATGCTGTTCTCTACCTTCCAGCTTCTGGGTGAGCTGCACCGAGAATTTAACCACCCACTTGATGCAGCATACATCAATATCAAAACAGCTTTGATTGGGTCAACAGGTCAGCACTTCGGCTCTCACTGTAAGGAGCTGTTATTCCAGATGTTCTGCTAAATGTGGTGAGTGATTTTCACTTGGCTACCAGTGAGAGAGTACACGCTGATTCATGGCTTTCACTCCATTTCTACTCAACCTCAGCTGTGCAGCAGGGATGCATTCTTGCCCCAGCACTATTCTTTCAAGCTACTCACTGGATATTAAAACTTTCTAGTCCACGTCGGAATCCATATTGCTCAAGAAATGTTTATCAACCAAGACCATGCCAATGCTGCTGCCTTTCTTGTGGAGAAATTAGACAATTTCAGTTCTGTCCTCCAAGCTTTCCAAAATGCCACCTACACTAGGGGGGTTGTATGTCCTATCAGAAAAGACTGAGGTCAATACCACAGAGATGGGCCACCAGACTCTCCATGAAAAGTGTTGATGAATTCAGCCACCTATGATGCAAGCAGAATTCAAACAGTCACAGCAAATCAGACATTTTTGGACAAATAGGCTTTGTTACCTCTTGCATTAAATCCATGTTTCACTTATGGATGCAAAAACATGTTGGTGCTAAGACAAAGTTCAGGATCTATTAGATCTGTGAACTATCTGTATTGCTTTATGGGTTATATATCTGGATCCTCTTACAGGCAGATTTGGAACAGCTAGAAGCATTCCATATGTGTACCAAATCCTGAGCATCAAGTGATTTGACTTTGTGCGAAATGTCACAGTCTGTCAGAGATCTGACCTTCCTTCAATCCCTCATTATATTCAAAGACACCGTGCTTTCAAACTTTCTATCAACATGTGAAGAGGTGCATGCCCTCAGTCTACCTGGTGCTGTCTAGGGGGCTGCCCGAGAGATTCATGGATTTGCAGGATGGAGGCAGATCTGGGAACTTCACTACACAGTACCTAGTGTGATGCCATCAAATGTGCCATCCCAGTGGTTGGCGCAACGGCCCTTAACAGACTATGTGAGTTTGATGATTTCTTGAAGCAGTTAATGTGATTTTTCTTGCTCATGAGAACTTAGTGCACCATAAAAATTGAAACACCTTTTTTTATCATCTTTAATTTTGCTTTACTAATAGTTTTGCCATGTATAAAGGGAAGTCTACTATTAATCAGTAGGCTATTTCTTTAAATATTGAAAACAATGTCATATTCTCATGTCTATAACTTTGGTTGATAAGGTTTATTCGTGGGATATTTTACATAACAAGGGTACTTCTTCCTGCACTTTGTTGCTTTCAGAACATTTTTCACTGCTACCCAGGATGATCTCAGAAGCGATGACAACAACTTAAACTGAAAGCGCTTGAAATTGTCTCTTATGTAACCCTTTGTTATGAGTATGGTAGAGCAGCATGACAAGTAAGCACTACGTAAAACAGATTAGTTGAAAATACTAAAAGTAAGTTGTGTGAGCGATTTAGCCTTGATGTATTTCTAGCACTGAATTTGGGATGCTATCAAACTATAATTTCATACCCATGCATTAATTTCTACAATTAACAAGGAAGGATTCTCCCCTCTTCAGGGAATCATTTAACATTGTTGTGGCAGCACGGAAGAGCTGTAACAGCTCTGGACCAGGCCAGAGAAGAATTCCTCCTGGCACAGTCTTTGTGCAAGATAGCTTACATCCCCATAAGCCCTAGTGTAGAGCATACCAGGAGCTGGACGGAGTGCGGCTGCAATATATAGCACTGCAGAGATCTGAGTGGAACAGTGACCCATAGGCAACTGAAGACAGGCCATTTCATCTCTAAGAGGTACAGAACAAAACTGTACTCACAGTACCTATAAAATAAAGTTCAGTCAAAAGGTCTACATTAGCTACGAGTTTCTTCTAGAGATAGCCTATTAGATTTGGAGTTACATATGGTGCTTCTTTGGAGTGGACCCTTGTTCATCAGGGAATCAGCTGAGACTAGTAAGTCATTTAACTTTAACCGTTGAAGTTGATACAGAGTGTCAGAAGTGAAATGCTTTGTGTGTGCATTGCCAATAAGAATAATCAGAATAATAAAAATAAATATCTCTTTAATTATCATTATAACCTTGTAAGTATTTGTACCTTTCCTCTCAGAGGACTGCACAGTACAATTGAGTTCTAACCAGGAGAATAAGGCTGGAATTGTGCATTTCTTTTTAACTTATCCTTCATGTTAATTTGCAAAGAAAGAGATTCTATTTCTAGCTTTAAAACACTCAGAAAATATCCTCTCCTTCTAAATTATGCTGGCATCCAAAACCAAAACAGTCTACATGGAAAAGCCTTTTAAAAAAAAAGTTCAGAATTACAAATTAAAAAATGTTGAAAGATTCAGAAGTACGATCAAGCTACAGTCCTGACCTGCACTATAGCTAATATAATTACCAGAGTAAAAATAAAGTGCAAACTAATAGGTGCCTTAAAACAATGGAGTATTCAGCATAGATGAAAACACATCAGGGCTGTTCAGCATCTTCTAT
The DNA here is from genome assembly GCF_007399415.2 of Gopherus evgoodei. Taxonomy (NCBI): domain Eukaryota; kingdom Metazoa; phylum Chordata; order Testudines; family Testudinidae; genus Gopherus; species Gopherus evgoodei. The sequence continues at coordinate 241,676,356 of NC_044323.1, read as the reverse complement.
TTTACTTGAAACCAAATGAAAGAGATCACTAAATAATATGAGCATCTACATCAAATGAAGCCTACACAAAGATAATAAAGAACAGGGGAAAAGATAAATAAAGGAGAAAAATGCAGATGGCAAATTTGTCTATAATATGAGGTGGCTTGTTCAAGTGTCCCTATAAAAGGGTCTGGTAAAAGTGAGGCTGAAGTGTTTTATTTACAAATTCTCTTTTTGATTTCCACATCATGTTTGCGCAGGTTACTTTATAGAAAATACCATTCTGTTACTATCATCTCTGTAAAGTCAATCCAATAGATTAAATTAAAATCTACTTTCTTTGTGCTTCACACATCATGAAAACAAAAATTATTCCTGAAAGTGAATACTGTTTCTGCTACCTGCTGGTGGGGAAGGATGAAACAGAAAGGAAAGTGTTTGATTAATCAGCTTAACTTTACAGGGATAAAAACAAAAACAACAAGAAAAAGCATACACACATGTATTTCTAGTCACTTGCATATACACAAGCACACACAGCTCCATGCTGTCTCTTGCTCTTTGTAGGTAATGTATGTATACACTATATATTTTTCCATTAATTTCAGTTTGCCATGCAGAACATATTTTGATAATCTTTCATTGTACAAAGCAGCTTCCCTCCCCAAAGGAGTTTGTTAAAGTGGAAGTATAGTTAAGTACAGCTATTCTGCTTTTCAGAGGAGACTCACATCGTAAACATTTAACAAGGGGAATTCCCCAGTTCTTCTGCCCAATTTCTACATCCTGTAGTAAGCTAATGGTTTTATTTTAACAAGGAGTGTTGTGTTTTCCCCAGTTCAACCTTCACCCCTCATTCCATTAAACACGATGGCCCAGGTCATGAAAACACTCATAGAAAAGCTCAACTTTAAGCGCATGCTTAAAATTGAGCCGGTGTATAAGTGCTTGTAGGATTAGGGCTTAAAACTGTTATCACGATAATAATTTTAAGTGTGTTTGTCCACGTTTCTTCTGTGAAAAGTTGGTTGCCCATTTGCCTTGGTAGGTATATGGTGCAGGTCTGAGACCTGAAAATTCATAGACAAACACATAGTGTATCCTTCCTTTATTCATTTGAAAATGGAAAGTGGATTACTTCATGACCAGGGTGTTTCAATTATATGTTGATATTTTTGCCATTTGAAAGATAGCATGTTGCAAATCATGCCAGAATATTTTTCCTACTGGCTTTCATATCTATCCAATAGTCAAAATATTATTTGTGAAGCATGAACATTTTAATAACTGTTCTTCTGGTTTTGTGAGCTAGCTGACACTATGCAATGGCAGAAAAATGAAACTATGGTGAAGATTTATCAGAACAAAACACTGGAAAAGATTAATCACAAGTAATGAAGCAGGAACTAAAGAAGAAAAAGTCTGCCAGTTTTGTGCTTGAAGAAATGCTAATAAATATTGGTATGTAAATTGTGACATCCTGCTGCATACATACAGATAAAAGTAGTTAAAGAATTTAAAATCAAAACAAGGCTTTATAACAGAATCTCAGAAAACAAAATCCTTAACCCTAATTAATTGTCTGGTGCTAACCACATCAGCACACGCACAGAGTGAGAGCTGGGGTCATTTAAAGGTCAACATGGGAATAAAAACTTCACAGTGAGGGTAGACTGGAGGTGCAGGCGGAGGACTGCAAGGCTGTGGCTTGGAAATGTGACCATAAGAAAGGAGGAGGAGGAGGAGGTATGTCTACTCTACTCAGAAAATTCTGCAATCTGTGTAAATTCATAGAATGGGGGAGGCACTGTAAGTTGATTACAATATCCTAAGCACTGTGCAGTAGGGAAATGGAAAGCTTTGCTCTACTGCTGCTGAATACTTTTTGTAATTGAAGCAGAGACGTATTATACAAACCAGACTAGAGGTATCAGTGGCTAAAAGAGGGCACAGGAGAATCTAACAAAGCCAGATATCCAAACCTAATGGAATCAGCATACCCTCTTACACAATCAGAGAGGTCAGAGGCTTGATTCTCCACCGCCTTGCCTTAGTCATTTATGCCTGAGCAAAGTGGGTGCAAAATGCCAGTGTTCTGATTTGTTAGCATTTCACATTCACTCTGTACAGACGTATTGCCAATCTCGCAAGTTTAAGAATGATAAAATAGACAAAATTCATAAAACAGACCAAAAATCATGTGGCTTTTTTGTCTGTTTTCTAATTTTTGAACTCTTAAGGGCAATTGTCTTGTTCTCTGTGAGAGTGTGTGTGTGTTGTGCATGTAGAAGTGCACATGCATTTCAGGGAACTCAGTATGAAAGTCCAAAAAAATAAGCATACCCATGAAGGGATCTCCTCCCTTTTATTTCTGACTGATGGTGAGGACTCTTCACTAGAACCCTCCTTTATCCTCTAGGCAGACTCCCCAACACAATTCCCAGCTTCTACCATGTGGAATTTCAACTGCTCTTTGGCTGGCTCTCTGCCCCATGCCCTGCTCTCTCTCCCAGACCAACTCCTACACACCAGGGACCTTCTGCTTAGCTCACCTCCCCACCTCTGCTGCACTCCTTGTCACTGTCCTCTCCCTTACCCCATGGAAAGAGCTCGGTGATATTTTTTGGTTGCTCCCCCAGCCCAGACAAATATAGACATGCAAACGTATGCTAGATAGCCTACTCAGAAACCTAACAGAGACCTTAACACAACTTTCATTAAATTACCTACACCTGTAAGTTTCAGATACACAGATACTTTCCAAAGGCCCATTCATGGCTTCCTCAGCAGCAGGCTGCTTCTACCTTACAGCCAGACTGTACCACTATGGCAGGGCCATTACCTGCTCCCCTGCCCATTCCTCTCAGGTTTTCAGGTTGGGGGAAGGCACATGCAATGGTCTGTGGGTGCGGAGTCAGCGCTGGGCGCATAGGCTGCCGGGAGCAGAAATCAGTGTGGCTACGGCAGATGTTGACACTGACCCACAGGCTGGGTGGCCCACTGAGGTGAGTCAGGGGGTGGAGGTGGCACTCCCTCCCTGCCCCCCCATGGAGGCTGGCCCAGCCCTAGGGTTACCAACCCTCCAGGCTTGTCCTGGAGTCTCCAGGAATTAAAAATTAATCTTTCATTAAAGATTATGCCATGTGATGAAATCTCCAGGAATATTTCTAACCACAATTGGCAACTTTACCTGGGCCCTGCCACATGGGGCTGGCACAAGCTTCCTGGTCACACTCACCCCCTCACCCGAAACCTTCCTCCATGCCCCACAGTTTGAAAACCTCTGGACTAAAGAGGTGGGGGGTGAAAGTTCCTGACTCCATTCTCTTCTTCAACCCTTCTATTACTCACCTTCATGCCTTGTCCCCTCCCCAGTGCCAGCACTAGGCAAGGGACTGAAAGGAATAAGGAGGAGAAGCACCTTCTGCAACTGCTTCTTGGCTCTGCTCAAACAGCCCACCACTGCAGCTGCAAAGGGGGAAGAAGCAAAAGCAGATGATGCTAGTGCAGCAGCCTCTGTTGGCAAAGCCAGAATAGCAGTCCAAAGACTGCAGCTCAGTCTTTCCACAGTGGCATCTAGTGGCTAAAGCCAGAACTGCAGCCTCAGTTCTAGCCCCAGTCAGAAATTCTGAGGGGCCAGGAAACAGTGAGAAACAGAAACAAAATAACCCCTTCCTGCCTTGCAAAATCACAAGACTGATTAAAATAGCATGAGAGGTGATAACGCCGATACAAGGCGAACTGGGACCCAGGTCTTTAGAGTCTAGGTCAGGGAACCTGGGTTCTAATGATATTGATGCTAATTCCCTGACATAAAAACCTCCCTGTGCCTCAGTTTTTCTATCTGTAAAATGAGAATAATGCTACATACTATTTCTATCTCACAGAGGAAAGACTTAATCAATTACGGAGAGATCTTAGGTGCAGAATTGCCTCAACTCCCATTGACAGGAGTTTTGGGTTCAATTCACACCTCTTAACTATTGTTTGTGAACTTGGGAAATACAACTTAACTTCTGTGCCTCAGTTCCTATGTGTAAACATAGATAATATTTCTTCCTTGCCTCTCACATGGTAAGAGAAACGCAAACTACAATGATGGGGTATCAGTACATAAACTGATAAACTCCAGTAGGTATTGTGGTGCTTGTCACCTGATAGAATTAGATCATAATGTTTATTATTATGGCAGTTGCCATTGTAACTCAGTCTTCCAAGTTCTTTTTCTTAGTGTGCAAACAAGTTTTGACTCTTGAGAAAACACACTGTGTTGCTGTTTGTTGGAGGCTGTGCAAAGTTCTCGTATAGAGGCAGACTGGGGAGAGAAGGAGCCTAGCATGATATAATTAATATCAGAATATTAATGCACAACATTTCATCAATCTGTCAGATGTTAAAGATGTTTCCATCTTGTTGTCTGGATCAGGTGTTCTCAGCATGACATCACACACAAACAGTAGCATGTGGGAGACAGTAGGATGCGTAAACCGGTTTGGATGAAATTTGGTTCCCATCAACCTACTCTCAAAATGTGAACTGAATATTTTAAGAGTTGCAAAAGAGGCTGTTTTTTTGGTATTTCTAGCACTAATAGAAGCAGAAACTAGCAGAAGTCTCATGTAGCAGTCTGCTCTTATGGTGTTTCTGACCCAGTTTTACAGAATCAAGAGGTTCCAATAATCTGGATAAGCATCCAAACTTCTGCTTCCTTCATGCAACTAGACCTCTCAACCATTGCTAGTGGAGAGGATGCATAAATTAAGGAATCAACTGTATTTTGTCAGTACAGTAATAGATCTGTCTAAAATAAATATATTTTAAGTGACTGAAAAGTCTTTAAATTTAATCATCTATTCAGTTCAGCAGTCCGACAAACTAACTTATAGTGAACTATCACTTCTGAAACAATGATATTCAATATTCACCCTCTCGCTCTCATTTCTGCAGTCAGAACATGTCAGAACATACATTTTTGGATGATTTTGTATGTAATGGCTCTGACATCTAGTGGCTCATTGGGTATACCATAGATGTATTTTCATGTGTAGATGAACTCAGGTATATACAGTAGAACCTCAGAGTTACAAACACCTGGAATGGAGGTTGTTCGTAACTCTGAATTGTTCGTAACTCTGAACAAAATGTAATGGTTGTTCTTTCAAAAGTTTACAACTGAACATTGACTTAATACAGCTTTGAAACTTTACTATGCAGAAGAAAAATAATGCTTTCAACCATCTTAATTTAAATGAAACAAGCACAGAAATAGTCAGAAATAGTTCACATACCTTGTCAAATCTTTTTTTTAAACTTTGCTTTTATTTTTTTAGTAGATTATGTTTAACACAGTACTGTGCTGTACAGTATTGGCTTTTTTTTTTTTTTTTTTTTTTTTTTGTTCTCTACTATCTGATTGTGTACTTCTGGTTCCAAATGAGGTGTGTGCTTGACCAGTCAATTTTCGTAACTCTAGTATTCGTAACTCTGAGGTTCTATTGTATCATACACATTTTCTGTTTATGAAAGAATTCTGAAATTTAAATTGGTATCAATTATCAATTATGTTTCTTTCTAGAACCTGTAATTTCTATAAATAACATCTTCAATAACACCTTCTAACTGAAAAGGGTTGAAAAAATCAGTTACACTTGTATATTTGCTTTTGTAAGGCCCAATCAACTTTCTATATCCATTCCCTAGCATGGTTCATTTTATTTTCTAATTAAAATTAATTCGCTTGTTTTCAGTTTTAGATTGAAAGTGCAACAAATCTCACTTTAAATGTAGAATCACTCATACCAGCCTCTAATATCTGGTTTTGGTACATGAATTTCAATATGCATATTTGTTTTGTTAATTTTCTTTAAAGTGATTGGGCTAGTTTTTTTTAACTCTTTGCTCTTCAATGATTGTAATAGTTTCTTGGTAAATGGTAAACAACTTTTCTTTTGTTACCATGATCAGAACATTCTCATGCTCATGCTGAAATACATTTCTTAGTCTCTAAGTCACAAGTACTCCTGTTCTTTTTGCGGATACAGACTAACACGGCTGCTACTCTGAAACCTGTCTTCTGCAGAAGTACACATGGGATCGCATCTGTATAGAGTTACCATCTTTGAAATGCAAAAAGCCTGGAAGCCCAACTTCCAACCACAAGGCAACTCCACAACTCCCACCTGCCTTCAACAGGTAACACATATAGATAAGATTGATAATATCTAGAGAGATATCTAGAGCGAAAACACATATAGACAAGATTGATAACATTATTTTCTTACTTAAACTGCAGAAGTGGGAACACTGCAACATCTTTAGCTGGACACAGAAACTTTTAACATTAGATATCCCAGTGTATTGCAAATCTTTAGACTCACATAAATTTACCCCAACACATTAAATTACTTTTCTGGCAACTAGCAAATCCATAAAATAACCAGCTAGGCTGGTCAAATACTGGCCAGTTTGTAACTCTACATCTGGAGGGTAGGAAACGCTATGAGAAGCCCTTCAGACTTCTTCTTTGAGAAGGCAAGGTTTTCTCCACAATTTTATTATTAATTACTATTATTATTAATTTTCATTTACAGTAATATCCCTTATGAGTATGTAAAAGTGTGGTTCATTCTTCCAGATGGATACAGTCAATGGTTATAATTGTGCCCCCCAACTATCATCTTATATTTTCTTGATTTTAATAATAGTCATATTATCACATAAGCCTTTGAGATCTCAAAGAAAGGAAGCAACAAGGTGATTGGAAAAGGAAAATAGATACCTATTACTGTTTTCTGGAGTCATGTCAACCTGAAAGTCTCAATTATTTTGGCCACAAAACATCATGTTACTATGGTCCCTGCAAGAAACAATGCTTAGTTGTGGGTGGGACTGGTGGAGTGTTGGCTAAGTTCTGTTGAGTGAGGACTGTGTTACCTTGAGCAAAAATGAGGAGTCAAAAAAGGAGCAGAAAAACCCTCTAAAACACAAAGCCAAAATACTCTGAAACATATTTTATGCATCACAAAAGAGCAAGAAAAAGACATGAACAAAAAAGTTTCCTTATTTGCAATACACCTTTACATCTAGGAAACAAAGATTTTCTCATGTCAGGAAGCTGGCCATGCCACAAACTAGGGGCCATCAAGTCAAAATATAATCTACACTTATTATTTTCCCTACATTCCCGCAGGATCAAAGTTTACACCCTCTGACCTTATAGGGTAGGATGGCATAAAGGTAACAAAAATTGTCCACTCTATTTAGAACTTTAATACATGACAATTTTAAAATGTAAAGCTGTGAAAGCCTGTAATGATAAATGTCCAATCGGCAGATTCAAATAAAGAAGTTTAAGACTGAAACTCTTCAGAATTCCTTTGCACGTGATTGAATGGAATGGATCCAAGGAGCCATTATATATACTAATAAACATATAGTACTCAAGTGTCTGTAGTGCCATCCATGCATGGATTTCAAAGCACTCTCTAATAACGAAATAAGCCTGATAACAGCTCTGTAAGGTAGGGAAGTATTCCTATTCCTATTTTGTGGCTGGAAATTTTAAGCCACAGAGAGATTAAGGATCACATTTTGAAATGTGACCTCTAATTCTGGAGCCTCACTTTTAGGGTTCTTCACTTGAGACACGTCCAAAAGCCATCCTTCAAGTGTGCCTGGAGAAGAACCGAGAAAGAGAGTGACAAGGGAGGCAGCCAGCTAAGAAAAGTCCTATGCACTATAAGTCAATTTCCAAAGCTTAGAGAGAAAGCCAGGATAATTTTTGCCATCTATACTGGAGATGGGTTCCTGGAATCCAGGCTCTTCCAGGGTGAAACTGCAATGGTTCTTCACAATGCTATGGCTGCCATAATGCTCAAATTCCATATATGCAGACAGGGGTTGGTTTGGATGAATGCAGATATCTGCTTAAATGTTACCTAGGTCTGATTTACAGCCATCTTTAGATGCACTTTGTCAATTCAAACATTATTAGTATTTGTATTTTGGTAGCACCTCAATGCTCCAACCGAGACTGGGGCTAGATACACAGGCAAAGAGAGGAGCAATGACTTCCCCAAGGTCACACAGCAGGTCAATGATATGACAGATAACAGAACCCAGGTCTACTGAGTCCCAATCCAGTGCTTTCTCCACTAAACTATACTGCCTTTCAAAACACCTAGCAGTCAGTAAACATAGTTGATTTAAAAGGAAATGATGTACCTGCAAATATTTATAACAGAGGGAATGTAGCTAGACTTCCATGCAAAAAACTACCTTAAAAGATCTTTAGGCTGCAAGTACTCAGAACTCAGGAAATGACAATGTTAAGGTAACCTGTATTACACTATTATTACATGAGCACTTACTATTTTTCTCCTTGAGTGAACTGGGTAGAAAGTACTCTGGGAATGTGGCAGATGTTCAATATATCTTCTTATCCTTATTGTTCATGGATTTAGCTTCATGTCTTATTTACTTTACATCCTCCAAACCCTGCACTGAATAAAGATTTTTCATTCTCTCTTGGGCTTTTTTTTGCAATTACTACAGTATATGATTGCCTCATAAACATTTATAAATTATCACACTATTCCTGTTTAGCCGGGAAGCATTATGATTCCCATTTTACAGATGCAGAACAGAGGCATAGAATGAATAGTGGTCTTTCCTAAAGTTATGCAGGAAGTGGAAATCTATGGCAAAGGGATGAATAGACTCCAGATGTCCTGGGTACCAGACCAGTGACTTGAATACAAGACTAATCTTCAATTTCCTGCAGATCTCACTTCATTCACTTTAGACCATACAGCTTATGCAGTGAATAAAGCAATGGACATGAGTCTGTCACAGCACATCATGCAACCTGTACAGTGAACAGGGTGGGATGCTCTGCATATCATACCCATTCACGAGCCATCCCTGCCTCAGTAACTGCTAAGTGCATACATTAAATGATGTAGGGATCCTCCCCCCCCCAACCGCCCCCCAAAAAAGAACCTGTAAAAAAGATTGTCTTGTAATGAATACACAAGTGGACAATGTAAGATTGCCTGGGCAACCTTTAACTTTGCCATTTGAATCCTTAATATTATTCTGAAGTAGGTTTTTAAATTATATTTTCTACCTTTAAAAAAAATGAAGCAGGACAGAAATGCTACGATTCGCTAGACAACTGCTCACTCTATTGCATAATGTGTGAAATCAATAGGTAGTTGCTTTTGCTTCCTTGTTCCAGACTCACCTTGCTATGTACTCTGGGTGAAGTCAGGATTCCTTTCTTATACACCTTTACAAATCATATTCCATGATCCTTTGTTAAATCTCAAATTCCACTCCACTTTGCTAAACATGCAGCACTAGCAAAATCTTGAAACACCATCCATTCAATGAAAATTTTCTGTATTTGTATTTGTAGATTAAAGCAAATGAGCCAGCTCTAATAAACCACAACTCATTTGCTTTAATCTACAATGGAATAGCAGTGTTTTGGCAGGAGGCACTTTCATCAGAAAGTTTATAACCACCAGGTGTGGATGTTTACAGCTAACATGGACATATGTCAAAGGTAAATGCAGTTTAATTACAGCATGTGCTTTACTAATGAATTTGATTTTCGTCAAACATATTTAGTAATCAGAGAAAAACATATCCCCTAATCTGCATCATCAACCCACAATTAGCTCAGTCAGTTCTCACTTTTGTTCCTTCAGTGAAGAAATATATTTTCAAATTAAACACATGCACATACATACTTTAACCATGCCGACTGAAAGATTGGATTGAGGAGCTGACATACAGAGAATGTTTATATGGTGACATACTGTAAGAAACATTTTACTGCAAGGATAGCCCTACATTTCTAGCAAGAAGGAAAAAAAGACAAGTAATAGAAACCTAACATCTCATACAAGTTATGACAAGTCAACTCTAAAACTTCTCAGCGTGTAATGTTAAATTCTATAAAGAGAAATCTCATTTTAACAAATCCTGAAAATGGGTAGATGCCATCGTACTTAAGCAGAAAATAACTTGAAATACCTACATCATCACCTTGCACCATATTTTGAAACTTTGTATCAAATTAAACTAGACTAGATTGGAGGTTCAATGAAGAATATTAGAGCTTCAGTGAAGAATATTTACTATCTCCCTTACATTTCCAAAGGAAAACTTTATTGCGCTTTTAGAATGAAACCTTCCTTTGGATATTTTATAAGGAATATAATACAGTGACTTCAAAATTATCCTTTGGTCTCTATGCAGGACACAAGACAAAGAAAATTAAGGAATGCAAGTAAGGGAACCTTTCAAAAGGCAAAATTATTTGCCAAAGATACAGTTTGGATCACATCAGTTACAGCCTTTTAAAGAACTTAAGATAGTAATAATGCTATTTAGATTTTAACATTATTGAAAAATCTTATTTCACCAATAACTGGGTACTGGGAAAAATTATATAATTATAAGCTATCATTTAAAAAATAAAGTCTGTTTTTCAATATGCTCAGAAGCTAGATCTTCCATCTTTTCTGCCTTGGGCATGAAGTAAAAGCAATTGCTTTCTATTTATCTCCATAGGTTTCAGGTAACTCATTATATGAGCCCAATAACTATTGGGGCCTTAGCAGACAAACTGAGTTTCTTTTTTCCTATAGTTTTATTTAATTAAATGTCCAGAGCTAATTTAGCAAAATGCACTGTTTATAAAAGTTGTTTGCAGTGTTGTTGTAGCTGTCTTGGTCCTAGCATATGAGAGAAAGAAGGAGTATAAGGTAATATCTTTTATTAGACCAACTTCTGTTGGTGGAAGAGACAAGCTTTTGAGTTTCTTCTGGAAAAGATAACCAGAGCGTTACAGCTAAAGTGGGACAGCATGTTAAGAATAAGGCGTTAATGCATGTTGCAAGAAACCACTTAAAATGGAGTGAGACAACAGTGGGTGAGTTAATAACTTTTATTGGACCAATAAACAATTAACACCTCTGCAGTCATAGGACAAAGGAGAGTTAATAGATTACAAACTGTTATAATGAATATAAAACCAGTGTCTCTGTTGAGACTATGATTTTTAGTGTATAGCAGAGTTATGAATTTTAATTCCCATTCTCATCTTTTGAATGTGTTGTGCAGATTTCCTCTGAGGACGATGACTGTAAAATGGGGATCATAATACTTCCTGGCATGATTGTTCTGTGAAAAGTGTTCACCAATGGCTGATAGGTGTTTGCCCACTTTATCCAAATCATGGGAACAGCCATGGGTACTAGATGGCTCCCCAGCATGCTAACCTCTTCATGGTCCACCTTAGCAAGAATTTGTGGAAAAATGTACTATGAAACCAATGATTTACCTGAGATGAATTGATGATATTTTCACCCTCTGGATAGATGATGTAAACTCCCTCATAGATTTCCATCAGTACTTCAACAACCACCACCCCACCCATCAAATTCTCTGGAACACACACACACCAGCATCAACTTCCTGGACACCACGATCAGCACCAGCAATGGGATCCTACACACAACTATATACAAGAAATTTCTGTATCACAACACTTACCTTCACAGATCCAATAACCATCCCAGATGCACCAAAAAATCTGTTAACTACAGGCAGGCAATCAGATATTACAGAATATACTCTGAGATGGAAGTCCGGGATACACATCTTAACAAGTTTAAAACTGCCTTCACCAAACAAGGACACTGCATCAGACAAGTAGATTGCATCACTGAATAGACCACCCAAATACCCCAAAAGAACCTGCTTCAATACAGAAAAAAATCTACCAATAACATACTCCTAGTTGTCTCCTACCATTCCACACTGGAAATCATATGGGGTATCATCAAACAGTTACAACTCATACTTGATAGGGACCAAATCCAGAAAGAAACCTTTCCTGAACTTTCTCTTCTGGCCTTCATATAATCCCCAATCTTCCCATGTTCATCATCAGAAGCAAACTTTCCACAGACCAGGACACATCAACTCAAAGCACCTGACCCTACCAGAACAAGAGATGCAAAACCTGCAGACTTCTCTCCACTGCTACAATGATCAACATCCCACAAAACACATCTTTCAAGATCCACGCATCATTCACATGCCTATCACACCATGTGGTGTCCCTTATTTAGTTCACTAAATGCTCCAGCAACAACTATGTAGATGAAACCAAACAGTGACTAAGCTCTCGAACAAACTCACACATATAAACAATAATAAATAAAAACACTCTATCATCTATGGGTCCTATTGGGATCCAGGAAGTGCTAAAGGGCCTCTCCCCAGCCTAAGGGGAGGATCCACAGGACCTGGAAGCCAAGTGATTTCGGGGAATAACTAATGAGATAACAGGGACAGGAGTGAGGTCAAAGGGTCAAAAGAAGGGATCCTGATGGGGACCTATCATGTATGGGTGACTTATCACAAAGCAATCACTTCATGTCTGACCTATTGGTCTTTATCCACAAATGAAATCTGCGCAGCACCTTCAAAAGACAAGCATGAGAACTTAAATACATAACTCCGCTAGGTGTTAAAAATCATGGTCTCAGAGACACTGGTTTTATGGCTCATTATGACAATTTGTAACCAACTAACCTTCCTTTGTCCTATAACTTCAGAGGTGTTAATTACCCACTTCATTTAAGTAGTTTCCTGCAATATGTATTAAACCTTTATGCTTAACAATCTGTCCCACTTGTAGATTGCCACGTACTTTAGGGGCGAAAGAAAAATGCAGAGCTGTTATTTACCAGGCTGCACGTGGCAAAAGACTGTATAGGTAAGGGATGCAAGGAGGGTCTGGGTCACGATGCAAACTGCAAGCACGCACACAACTAAAATTAATTGATTAAAAGTTTTATTGGGGATAGTTACAAGGGGTAAGGGAGCAGTGTATGATTAGCTAATAGGGTTAATGGAACTTAAAACATACAATGGCTAAAGTATTTACTATTAAACAATATTTATAAACAAAGATGCAGTAAACAATATTTATAAACACAGATGCAGCATTTAGTAATAACCAATACTTACGAATACAAACCAACTCATAACGACCGGCAAACGTAGAAACTCTGCTTAAAACACGTGAGCTGAGAGAGGCTTCGAGGTGATCAGGCTCGGTTACGGGTGTGCACAAGGTACACAGGATTCGTTTTCCTTTCTCCTCTTCTGCCTGCACATGGCAGACCAGCCTAAAATACCCACTATGACATCATAGAAGTGTCATAGGGGACGGGGCCCAAAAACTGTGTGTGTTCGTTTCTGATTGGTACAAGCAAAGTTTACACCAAGTATGGGAGCAGGTGCCTGAAAGTCTGGCTTCGCCCCCAAAAGGTGAGGAAATGCATATAGTTCAGAATGCCTTTAACACTGACTGACAAAGGAAGAGGCCAGGGCAATACTGGTATGGGCAAGTCTTTTAGGATGCAGACAGGAACTTATCTTAACACCACTATGTATTTAGCTGTGACTCTGGTTACTTTTTCCAGATCTGAAGAAGAGACCTGTAAAGCTCAAAACCTCGTCTCTTCCACCAACAGAAGTTGGTCCAATAAAAAGATATTACCTCATGCACCTTGTCTCTCTGTTCATAAAAGTGAGTCAATGTTGAATGAAAGTATCAGAGGGGTAGCCGTGTTAGTCTGTATCCACAAAAACAACGAGGAGTCTGGTGGCACCTTAAAGACTAACAGATTTATTTGGGCATAAGCTTTCATGGGTAAAGAACTCACTTCTTCAGATGCAATGTTGAATGAAAATCTCTAGAGCTCTCTTAACTCAGAGCTCTTACATTGCAAGGCAGAGTGGTTCAGCCCTTTCATTTTTTGTTAAAAAGAGCACCATTCTTCCACTCCCTGTCCAGAAACCACGACTCTATATGTACCTACCAGAGCCATTGGCAACTGGTCTCTTATGCTCCCATTTCTCTTGTCCAATCCAATCTCACGGGTTACAGACAATGTGCTCCTCACAATATATAGTATCCTTTTGTAGGTAATTTTTACCAAGTATTTTTAAATTATTTGTAATTACTTGCGTAAGCCCTCAAATGGGCTAGGCCCTTTCAAAACACAGAATAAGACCGATTTCTGTCCCATAAACATGCTTACAATAAACAAAACACACTTAAAAAAGTAGAGGAAGGAAACAAATACTAGTCCACATGACGGAACAGGAGGGGATGTAATACACAGGGTAAATGATCGTGTTATTTGATTGAGACACTAAGTATGATGTGTTTAAAATACACACAGGCTCTGCATGTATGCTCCAGATCTACTCCTCTCCTGTCACACACCAGTCTTTCCCCCATAGCAAGAATAGAACAGCTGTAGGAGGTTATAGCAGGTGGTTTATGGAAGGGGGCCAAAGATGGAGACTTTCAAACAGACTGAGCTTGGCCAGAAACTAAAAGTGGGAGGGAGCCACTTCAGTGCAGCAAGGATGCTTTCTCATGTTTGCTTTTACAGGTCTAGGCATTCTAATCCTTTTCTGCTGGATCCCAGCTGAGGTCTCTAAAACAGCTTTAAATCAATGTATCAGTTAAGAGGTTCAGTATCTAGGAGGGTAGAGGTGTCAGAAGGTTCTGAAGCCAAGATCCAGAAAGCAATCCCAAGGCTATGCAATCAAAACTCTCACAGAACCATACACTTAAGCTGACACACCTTTACCCTAATGACCTCAGACTTTTAAACCTTTATCCTCATGCTTTCAAAGTGTTGCACAGGGTATTAGCTTTTCAGCAGACACACCATTAAAATCCTGCTTGCCACTTTGAAAACATAGCTGTTAGAGTCCTAATGTTGATAACCCATCTTTAGCAAGATATCATTTCATTAGTTTGTGACAGTGCCCCAGCTTTTCTGACATCTTCAATACTTAGTAATGAACATTGAATAATTAATCCAGTAGTTCATATGGCAACAGTTTATAACGTCAAACTATCTGAAACACTAGGCTACACAAGCCTAAGTCTGGAGTCAGGTATAGATCCACACTATGGAAAATCCACCGGCCTTACAACAAATATATGCTTTATTGGCAGGATGAATTAATATTTTTCTACTTCACAGCTGTTGGGGATACACATTCTGCATATTAAATATTTTGTTTATTTTTGTATGGTTATTGGTTTTTGTTTCCTGAAATAAACTCTATCTAAATCAGAGATGTTTCAGGCATCCTATTTGGCTTTTTAATAAAAAATTAAAGCTAAAAGCAGCCCAACCACAGGGGAAGCAATACTAAGAGCAGCAGCAAAGCCAGTAGCCTCTATTTTTAAAGCTGCCTTTTATTTCTGTAATCCTGATGGCCAAACTCTAGCTTTCAGTAACACTTCCCCTTGTGACTGGGCTGCTTTTAACTTTTCCATTTTATTAAAAGAATGAAATTGAGGATATTCCATGACTCTGATTGAGCTTTTTTTAAAATAAAAAATGAAAGTCAAAAGTGGTCTAGTCACAAGGGAAGCAATATTGAAAGCAGCATTGGGGCTAACACATACGGCATTGGGACTACAAAGTGTTTGAATAACATGCTGGTGTTTGATTAGAAGAATGTATTCAAACATTCAGGTTTTCCAAACCAGGGAGTGAGACTATGCATATGAGTAAATAATGGGATTTTATCTCTGGTCTCACTTGATTGCTTTTTGAAACTTTCATTTAAAAAAGAAGTCTAAAATAAGACAATTTAAAATATGGCTCAGCATTTATTTCTTCTGAATTGATTTCCCTTTTAGTTCTGCATAGACATTTTCTGTTTCTAAAACCATTTTTGTCATCCCAAAGATCACCCTTTTTTCCAACTAATCACAAAGAACAACACCACGTTCTCAAGGCTGTATAACTGGAAATACTTTTACTAAATGTTAGGGTAGGAGATAGGATGTAGGTGTAAGTAACAGGTAGTTTCTTCATCATCATGTAATTTCAAAACAGCTCCCTGCAGCAGCAGAGTTTGCAATGACTTTAGGCTCTGAGTCAAGAAATGATTCTGAGCCAGGGGATTTTGGTGTTGATTGCAACCTCAAGAACAATTTATTGTGAGTAATGATGATTAGCATGCAGGGAAGATGTGCAGACCCTGTTGAAGTTCAAAGAAAGTAGAAAGGATTGAGAAAGAGGCATTAAGTTTGAATTCTTCCCTTTTTGATTGCTCACCTACAATGTTGCAACCATCGTTGAAACACCTGTTACCAAATTACGATGCGGACAGTGAAAATTCGGTCTCTGAACAGTATATGCTGTAGTTTCTAATTGATGCATTTCCTCATATATCAACCTATTGGTATCTGAAACAGCATACGAAAAAGAAACTGGGACCATATTCTGTTAGACAGAGGGGTGACACGAGTTAATTTCATTGCTGTCAAGAGATATCTTGATAGGTATTTATTGTGCGTTATCATGAGTTACCACAGCTGCAAGGGATTATTTCTACTAGTACTGTAATAATGGCATAAGAGAATACCATAGCCTTTCACAACATTTCAAGTCAGCTATGAAATTAACCCATTTCTTCACTGAAAGAGGGGTCCCTACTGATTTTCTTAAATTCAAAATAAAGGAATGAATGAATGAATGAATGAATATCAATGGGACTTGGACACTCTTGTAAATAGGAACCAAGAATGTTTCTAGAAACTTCTGGGTAATCTAACCTCTCTAGGGTACCCTGCCTAAGGAATTTACAAAACACACTGATTAGGCTCTCTCAGTCCATGTACAATATACTCAACACATTAATTAAGGAATAAAGGTAACAGTTAACAAAAAGACACAATATCAATTAAAGGAGTAAAAACTACCACTCCAAAAGAACTCCTAACTCCTTCCCTATAACCCATCAGGAAAACCCCAGCGTAAATAAATAGGCCTTTTAGCATCTCCTAAAGGTCAACAAACTCCAGCTCAAGAACAGTTGTCCTGTCCTCATCCCCCAGTTGCTTATAATTGAAGGGTCTAAGTTTCAGTCCCTCAACTAATTTTCAGTTGCTGAGGAGGATCGTGAGGAAAGAGGCAATTTCTAAAGCTGCCAGGACCCAAACCATAAAGGAGCTGATAGGTCAAAACCAACACATTGAATTGCACCTAGAAATTATTTGTAAACTAATATTGACTACAAAGCACAGGTCTGCTAAACTCCCTTGTATAAACTCTTTTAAATAAGTGAGCATTCACATTTGGCACTTGCTGCAGTGTGAGGATGAAAACCTTGCCTCACTGAAGTCAATGGGAAAACTGCCTTTTATTTGAATGGGGACTGGATTTCACCTAAAGAATATGTCAACACTTCAAGCTGGAGGTGTAAATTCCAGCTTGAAGAGAGCTACATGCACTAGCTCTGACTGAGCACCAAGATGGTAGGTACATATTCAGGGCATCTAGCACCTCCCATCACTCGCACCTCCAGTCTACATTCTATTTTTAGCGAACTATCTTAAGCAGAGCTAGTGCAGGTATATCTTCTTCAGCTGAAAATTGCATGTCCAGCTCAAAGTGCAGACATACCTTAAAGAGTCATCTCAATTAAAGTGCACAATGGTAATCTGATCTTGATGTAACGAAAGCAGGGATATCTGTGACAATGTCTGCATTCCATAGAAAGGTCATATTCTCCTTGCTATATTTAGAAAGGGTAGGTGCTGCTGCTAACTGACTATCTAAAAGCAGCTGGGGATCTAAAAAGACCTAAATTTGCTAGTAGTACACCCTACTAGCAAAAATAGGGCAAAACTTCTATATTAAGAAAGAAATATCAGCTCGTCTATCTCTCCAGATGCTTTCCCCAACTGGACAGCATAACCTCTGTTTTGCTTGGAATGAGCTACACCCAAAGAGCCCTTATCCAAGTCTGAACCTCATCTAAAATCAGAAGTTTGAGATTGTACTGTATAGATCTGATGCAAAGGAGATGAGGGTCACAGGCATACTGATATCTCTCTCTCGGACATTAACACACACATTGAACAAGAGGAATAGTAAAACAGAATCTTGCAGCACCCTGCATGAGAGTTCCTTTGGGGTGCAAGAGCAATCACCCACTATTAACCTCTAGGTCCTCTTTAAAAGAATACAGCCACTTCTGTGCCACTCAGTCATCCTTGCCAGGATCTTCAGGAAGGTCAACAAAACCTCATGGTCAGTGACTAGTGACAGATCAAAAAGCATGAGCAACATACTAATACTAGCAATAGCATTTAATTTTTGTCTACTGATAACAGGATATCATTGAGCAACAAGATTTCCTGTTACTATAAGGAGCATGGATAATAGCTGCTGCTGAAATTTCTTCTAAACCTGGGTTAAATTTACATAATTTTGTTTGCAGAATTTGAGGCAAAATTGTTTTTTTTTTTAAATTGCTTTAAAAAAAGTTTTTTTTTGATCAATTAAAATGCTTACTGAGTTTTTCCTGCTTCATCAAACGATCATTTGATCCTTGCAAAGATTAATTTCCTTGGTATTCTTTGATATGCATATATTATATATGTATTCTCACCTGGCCCTTCTGGATTCTGTTTTATGGCATTTAAGTTCTCTCATGAAGCAGATGAGATTACACTTGCTGTAACTGACAGTGCTGAAAAAGGGATCTGGAATAAAAGCCTTGTTTCTCTGACCCTCCAGTCTGGAAGAGTTAGAAAAAATGAATATATTCTCAGAAACTGATACTTACCCCCATTATCCTGTTGATCAAATCAGGTATGTTTTTCAGAGAGAACTCTAAGCCTTTCCAGAGTCTTACTTAGGCCAACTGAAGGCACAGATCTCCCTTCTGGATTTTGTTTTGTTCCTTTGTTTAATATGTAGAAATGGGATTCTTGTCGGGGGAAAAAAGAACATTTCTTAGGTGGGTGACATTAGCTGCTTTTTCCTTTTCCCACCCCTCCATCTTTACCCTGGGGAATGCTACATTAACTAGCATATGAATATGTCATTCTTCTTTCTTTTTTGTAATATAACAGCATTATTCTTTCCTTCACCTGCTGACCAGCAGTTACATTACCCCTTTTTATGTTTCTTGTGTTGTTTCTCTGTTAGCTATCTGGGAATTATAAATATTTTTATGAGTTCTTTGTCCATGTCAGTGAAGACAGTGTGTGTTTTGTTTATGTTTAGAAATACCTTGGAAGAAAGAATGAATGTTATCTTTTAAGACTTGCAGAAAGCCTGACAAAAAGATTAGCTTCTTTGCCATGGAAAAAGGGGTTGGCATATCCTCCCTCTACAATTTGTTTAAATCATACATTTAACCAGAAATTTAAACCAGAAAGCTGCCAAGGGGCAGTAAGTTTTTTAAAAAAATAATGTATATGTACAAAATGAAAATGCATTATGCACTCACCTGGATACTAGTTGCCCTAGGCTAGTGTAGTGGTTTTGGAGGAGGGTGACTTCGGGTAGGATGCAAGTAGGGGAAGGAGAGGATGGATGATATGTAAGTGAACAGAGGTGAATGTGCATCTATTATTTTTACAATGGAAGCAGACATACTGCTCCTCTGGAAGTTCACAGGAATTTTAACCGCTTGTTTATAGTTTTTCTTTTTACATTTTCACCTATTATAATTGTATTTTTTATTTCAGAATTACTGAATAGAGTTGAATAATGTTTGTGTATTTTCACTGTGTTATTTACAAGGTATAAGCAACTTATGTACTTTCTCTGGAAAACCTGAATTGAATTGAGATTCTATCCATTTCTGATTAAACTCTATAGCAGCATAAGTCTTTGAGCCTGGTGAATAGCCTTTAGTCCATTTCCTGGCTGAATTTTTAAAGCTCAAATAATATGTTTTAGAAGACTTAAGCCCAGCATCTTTCAGAAAATTCACTAACTGCACTATTAATAATACTTTGAATATCCATTGCACCTTCCATCCCCAGTTATAAAAGCACTTTACAAACTTTAGTGGACTCAGCCCTATGAGGTTGGTATTATTATCCCCATTTTACAGATGAGAAAACTGAATCACAGAGAAATTAAGGAAAACATTTTCAAGTATGTCCACTAATTTTGTGTGTTAGATACCCAATTGGGCACCCAAAAATTGAAACACCCAAAATTAGTGAGACTTTTGAGAATTTTGGTATTAACAACTGCCAAGGTTACACAGGAAATCTGCAGCAGAACCCAAATCTCTCTAGACTTCCACTTCTATGCTTTAATGAGAAAATAAACCTTCCTTTCTGAATAAATAAATTACATAGAGGAGAGAGAGGTAAACCACAGAAAATCCTAGGACAGAAGAAGAAATGGGCCTTCCTGTGGGGAATAAGTTGATTAATTGCATTCACCTCCAAAGTGATACTAGTTTTTAAACTGCCTAAAAACACAATTTAAAAGAAAAGGTACAAAGGCCTCTTTCACCCATCCATTCATATTTAGTTAATACAACAAAACAAACTAACAGGTTGGCTGCTGGCATTTAAAGTTATCTTGATTCTCTACTGTTTTAGTCCATGAAGGTACAAGAGTGTAAAACTAGTGTGTAGGAGGCCCTTAGATTGGTAGTGAGTAGCAAACACTTGGATGCCTTACATCAATAAAAACAATCAATTGTAAAACAGCAAAAAGCAAATCCTTCAAGTTGCTAAAAGGCCCGACAACAGAACAGTCTCCCTCTCTCAGGCCATAACAATATTCCCCAATCCCGTTGATTAAATCTAAACAAAGCTATTTCAAAGGTTTGACCAAACAGAGGCCTCACACAAAGCCCTGAAGTGTTCTAGCACTCAGATTACTGATCGCGACAGATACCCCACATTTTTTAAAGAAATTTTTAACTTCTTAATGCAGAGTAAATATAATGACGTATTTATTGTTATCTCTGGCACTCTTTAAAGCTACTGACTTAACTTCCAGTTATCGACAACAAAATATTCTAAATAAATATAAGAGCACCCAAACTCTGACACATGTTTAGGGCGTCAGTCTCCTCCTCTGTCATGCAGACATCTAAGGGGAGCAAAGTGGAGGAGGAAGCCAACAGGTCATCTAGTTAAGTAAACAACATCAGCTATACCCAGGGAGAAGATCCAAGGCCCTAGAGAAGCAAAAACACCTTCTACTGTGTGGTTTATTGAAATTTGTGTTAAAATGAAAAGCCATCACTCTAATATATAAGGATTTTCCTTGTCCTTCTTGCAGGCTAGGGGGCTCTTCAGGGAAGGATGTGATTTGGATCTTTCAGCAGTCAGACTAAGTGAGTCAGTTTACAGTAAAGTGGGTTCAGTTTTGCCCTTTTGGGGCACAGCCTGCTTTGTTTCTCTCTGTTTTGTGGTTCCTTTTTGTTATCATTCTGAAGTCTAAGAAATAAAGTTGTGTAACCTTCCAGCAATAATATTTTTTGTTTTTATTAAACTTTTTTTTTGTAGGCTATGAATATAACATACTGTTCCCCAGTTTTACAGATAGCTGTATAAGGGCAGGAAACAGTTTTCAACAGCTTCCTTCTCTTCTCTTGTTTGTAGCTGGTGTGGTGGGCCCTTCATGTATTTTAACTCCCAACCAAGACTGGGTGTTCCCCTTTGCCTCCCATACTAGAACTATAGGGAGAGCAGAAGAGAGAAATGTCCCCTTTCAAGCACAGAGTCACCCAATTGATCCATGAGAGTCTGATCCACAGACTATTAAAGTTAACATTAGGCTTTCCTTTGATTTCAGTGAATATTGGATAAGGCTATAGGTGCTGCTCGGATCTCCTGCATCCTGAAAACTGTTCCACCTCACTAGGATGTGAGGAGTGGACTGGAAATTACAAAATCTGAACTCTATTTAGGCTATTTAAATATTTTAAATAGTGTTTTAAGAGTTCAGGACTCATTTTCGGAAGTGTGATGTACCTTACATATGGCAGCATTCACATCCTCAGAGGTGAGCTAAAGATTGTGTCAGTTCTTATTTAATTTGAACTGATTCACCCATTCCTAAGATTCAGCTTGTAAAATGTACCAATGCAATTTGATCTGCAGTTTCCTAATGCATGTGTAGAAAAAAAAATTGACCAGTTTATGGCAAACATATTTCATTTTCACTAAGTGTAAACAACATCACTAGTAAAAAAACTGTTTTCACTTATTGAAAAGACTTGTGAAATTGAAAGGAAAAAGGCAGGCATTAGTAGCCCTTATGAAGCTAACAAAAGGAGCAAAATTTGCTAGTCTTTAAAAAAAATAGCCAGTTTCATTTTTGCACAAAACTTTTGCACACAGCTCTAACTCCTGAATTAATAATAAATAAACAAATATCTCTTGCAGATTGTTCTCAGACACCGTAATGTAATCAGAGTTCATTGATCTCCTGTCTAAAATACTTGGAGAGGCGTACGCATTCCTGGTGAGAACAATTCTGTAGCTGAATCCCTTACTTTTGTTAAGAGTTTTTTTTTTTCAGTATGCTCTTATGAAATATCCTTGATTCTAGATCAACCATTGCAGACTGAAAGCTCTTACACTGAAAGCTGTGTGAGAATTCTCCTTGGGCTTCTGGGAATGCCAGATTGATTTGTGTTACCAACATTTAGTAGAGCACTAGGTTACTACAAAAAGTGATTTTGAGATACCATCTCAAGTTGAAATCCATAGCTTTAGGAAATGATATTTTAAACTGGATTCTCTTGCTGGATTTTTGGGAACTTCAAATCGCCTTGAATAACCAGAACACACATACTTTTAAATTACTCTTGAGACATTTATACTAAGTAGACAGAGCAACCTAACTCAACCTAATTCAGATATTCATCTAAGCTCTATTGCATTTTAATCTAATTTTAAAGATATTTTTAATTACATTTTGGGTTTGAGAGTGTACTGAAATGAAAATACTGAGTGAAAGACAAAATTCTATTTGACAAAACAGGTTACTGAGGAACTCTCTGAGGCTTAAGCTGTTGAAAAGACTTAATTTTTTAAGACAGCCATTTTCCCCATCATGCTGCAGTTCACCCTTTTCTCTCTTATCCTCTATCCCACTCAAGCAGCTATAATTTAGGATCAGTTCACTCTGTTTAAAACCCATTGTAAAAATGTCAGGGTTCATATAGTTCATTGCTATGGATGACCTTGCAGTACTCTTTGCTCTTACATCACTTCTTTTAATTTCAACTTCCATTAATCATCCCTATTACTGTCTAGTTACAATGCATCCATTACATTGTTGGGTTTTGTTTGTTTGTTTTTTATTTTCTTCCCCATCATGTCCACTCCATTCTTTAAAGAACTTCATAACTACTCTTGTCATATTCTTCCTTCTTTTACTCTTAATCATTTACTCTGGTTATATAATTATATTCCACCTGTTCTAGCAGCTACTGCTTATTGATGCCTTTCTTTTAAGTTTGTGCAAACTTCATATATGTCCAGTAAGCAGTAAGACACTTAAAATATGACATTATTTTTGCTAATGGTATTGATATATTTTACTGGACTTCAGTTCGACGGGACTTCTTTTCATATACTTTCCTCAATATGAAGCACCTCATACTTGCTCCAAGTAGTTTGAAGAGTCCCCTCTTGTGGCTGTTGCAATTATTATCTGGTCCAATATTACATTTTCTATTCAGCTCCTTATTTGTCTTGAATGCCTTTTACCCCTTGAATGCCTTTTACCCTCACTCAATCTGCATTCTCCAGACAATGTATTCAACATCTCTGCCATTTAATTACTCGTTAGCCTAAATCCTCCTGCTTTAATGGAATTTTCTAATCATCTTTCTACAAACTTTCTTTAGTCAATATTATTATTAGTGATTTCAACATATGCAGCAATAATTCCTTTAATTAATTTGTCTCAAAGTTTGTCTCTTTTGTTTCTCTTACCTTTTAATTTCCCCATCTATTAGCCCACAAATTCTCTTTTTCTTAGTTTTTTCTTTTTTCTCTTTAGTTTAATAATTAGATTCTAACTTTTGTTGATGGTTTTCTGTTTGGTTTATGTTTGATTGCATTTGACCTAAATATTTTTAAAAATAATGATTAATCAACCTCCTGAATGCACTGCTACCATCACAACATAAAAATTAAGGTGAAGTTAAGTTTGCAAGTACCTTGCAGTGGGTTGAGTGGCTATTATTTTTCAAGGACTTTTTTTTTTTTAACTATAAAACAAAACAGTCCTTAAACATAAAAAACCCAGGAAATATAGATTCAAAGTTGCACTTCTTGGAGAAAGCACACAAACTACTTAACTGTGATCCTGTGAACATAGTTCACCACTCATCAGCTCCCTTCTTTGCAAGTCTCCCATACTTGTAAAGTTCTGAGCACTGCCTGTGAGGAACTGAGCACCCTCAGCCCAGGGGAAGGATGATGCTTCCTGGCATTCAGAAAAAAAAGGCTCCCTACTCCTATACCTGTCTCTGCTTTCTGTGGGTGAAATATCCCGATATCTCTAATCTCTATGCAACTGGCTCCTCCCAAGTTCTTGTCTCCCTGGTTCTAATACCTGACTCCCTTTCTCCTAGCCAGAAAACCTTTCCTCAATGCCCCAACTCCTCCTTATTCCTACCAACAAACGCATCAATGCATCCCAGTTCCCCTCAAATCTCCCAGATCCTAATTGCTTGCCTCCCACTCACGCCTTCACTTCAACCCTTTTTAACTCAAATGAGGCTCCCTGCTCACTCCTCCCTCCAAGGCCGTTGCTCCATCCTCTGTTCCCTGCTAAGTGCAAACCAGCCCCTTGATTCACAATTCACGCCTCCTGCACCCAAGATCACTGGCTCTGGCCCCGACAGTAGACATCTGCTTCACTCCTTCTACAAGCTGACATGAAGCATAAAAAGGGGAAAGCTGTTTGTCTGCTTCCTTGGGAGCAATACATGCACAGAAATATTAACAGCAGTTATTGAAGGAAATGAAATTTGAATGCATAGACATCTAGTGTCCAGACCAGTGTACCTTATCCTTGGCTCAGGGGAATTTCCATAGCTGAGGGAGGTGGGGAAATCTCTTAAATATATAGATTGTCTGACAAAGTTCAGGACAGATGGCAAACTGCTCTTCTTCTGTACCTCAAGTCCCAATTCCCCACAAGCCCAGGCTTGGTAACTCCATACCCACATTTCCCCATCTGCTTCCCTCCCACTATGGTGCTCACCTGACCTCCCACCACCACCCCAACTCTCATACTAAACCCCTAGGAGTCAGCTCCTCTCACCAAAGGAATCTCTTTGGAGGGGGTGAGGAGCTGATAGCCTATTCCCTCTCTCTCACTGTCTTCAGTGGTAGTTATGTCCCCCCATCTTCAAGGGGGACACCTTCAATGGCAACTGCCTTCCTAATCTCACAGAGAAGAGGATGTTCATCAGAGAAAGGGATGCTTCTCTTTGCCTACCAGGTAGGACTCAGCCCCACAGACAACTGAAATGTGCAATGTCTGACCCAGAAGAAACACTACCCTGGGGGGGCTACCTTGTGGCGAGGGAAGCTCCATGCCCCTCTGTGATAGGGACATCCAGACAATTAAAGAAAGGCAGATATCTCTGAGTTTTGACTAGTTCAGCCTGCCAGTGAGGCCTGGCTCTGGGTGGTGATAGAAGGGCAGTGATACTTCCCCTCATGTTTCTAATGCTTTGTAAGACTGTGGTGCAGTGGCCCTTCTTGGGTAAGAGTGAAAACAGTGGGAGGGGAAGGAAAGAATACATTGGCCTGCCCAAAAGACTACTAGAAGAATTCTTGTGGTAGGAGATCAGAGCCAGGTCATTGAGTGTTAGGAGTATTGGACCAGAAAGAACAATAGCATATGGGGACTCTGGGGAGAAGGGAGGAGGTGAGGCAATAGGATCCATAGCTGGAGCAATTAGCACTTTGTTTGTAAAGCTGAGCAGGTGTCAGCTTTGCCACCCTGCTGAGGAACTGGTCTGTCCACCAGCCTATGCAGCAACCTCTGATTCAGAGCTCCTCTACAAGATGTGGAGAAATGAGGAAGGGTAGCTAATATGGCAGGGATTTCCCTATAGACTAATGATTTTCCTCACAGGCCCATAGGAGGGTCTGAAATCTGTACGTCTATGGGGAAAAACCATAGCGTTAGCAGGTGTTTTTGCGAGAAAGTGAGGGCTGGGGAAGAAAATGAAAAAATACAAAACTGTTTTAGAGTGTCATAATTCAATGAACTTCTTACCTGTTTCACTTCACATTTGGTAGAAAAATTCTATCTACATCAATCCCAGATATAACCAAGCAATTTTGAGACCCATGACTTTTTTGTGGATTTTAGGGTAGGGTCACAATTGGTCTTATAATGGAAACCAAGATAGAAATGAAACTATAAAATGGCTCCTGCCATTCCATCATACAATTATTGTATAATTAAGATGTTCTCATGTTACCATTCACTGATTCTTGATCCGTTTGAGCTATATATAGATGTTTATAACTCTATTTTTTTCCTCCCCTAAAAGTCTATTTAAGTTCTTGATCATTCTGACACGAGCAGCTCTTAGTTTTAAAATGTGATATACTTTGGGACTTACTGTGCATTCTGAAATTTGAAAATCCTTCTCAAGTTGAATCCCTGTTTTATCTATCTGTCATCTTGCAAGGTGCTGATACTCCCAACCATCTCTTTCTCCTCATAAACAATTTGTTTTTGAATGAAGTTGAATATACTGTTTTTGTGATTAATAAATGTGAAACTTTCAATTACAAAAATTGTTATAATGGACATCAGATCACTATTAAAGCACGCTTCTTTTTTTCAGTAAATTTTCATTATCATTCCCTACTATCTATCACATTTTCTCTGTTTCTAACTATGAGTCAATTATCTTCACCTTATATAAAAACACTAGAACTTTTACTCTACTTCATGTTTGATGATTTTCTGTCTTCTGATTCTCCCTCCACATAATAGCTATTATTAATGACCTCTTTTTCAGCGGCACATTTCCTGAAGCTTTTAAAGTGGCTACTTTCCCTGCACCCTTCCTTAAGAAGTCTTTATGCAGTTCAAATCCCATAGCTAACTATTATGCATTTTCTTGGTAAAGTTATTTAAAAGATATTCTGTTCTTAACTTTCCAAACACCTTGTTAATAATAATCTCTTTGATTGTTTCCAACTAGGATAGATTTTCATCTCTGGCATAGCACAAAACTGCTCTGTTCCACTTACAGGAGTTGAGGGTCTTTTCAATTTTAGCTGGTGATCATGATTCATTCCCCCTCCTCATTATTTTAGACTACAGTACTGAATTTGACAATATTGACCTTAATATTTTATTCCATAGACCACATGACAATATTTCTAGTTCCCAACAGTTTTATTCCCATGTTTTTACTTGTTCCTCTATTAATTATGTCCATATGTTTTTGAAACATTTACTAGAGTCCTGTCCTCTTTTTATTTCTCTCTTTATCTTCTTTCTCTTGATTACTTGAATAATATTGAAAAAGTAATAATAATTATTCTTGAAAACTTGGGTTTATAATGAAAACTATGACAGAACCTTTATTCTAGAGCCTGCAGTAGGTGCCACTTACAGATGCTAATAGATTTTTGCTATTGATTTCAACAGGAGCAGGACCTTGTTTTGTTAGAGGTACTTTCATTTTTGTGCAGTAAGAAAGATCCTGCGTTCCTCAGAGCAAATTGTACAATTTAACATAGAATACTTGTATGTCAATTCACTAGTCATAGCTAATTAAATATTTTCCATATGCATTTCATATGATGACTTCTTTAGTATCAAATGTTCTCCAACTATCAGTTATTTATTTATAGGCATACATAATACATAGGCATAATCATTGGCTTATTTGAGCACCTCACAATGATTAAAGATACATCAACATTATCTCCTAGAGGGCATAACTCTTCTCTCCCTGCTTTGAAGCTCTTTCTTTACCATAAGATTCTAGTGGTTGAGACCTCCTGTGTTGTATGTCATTATCACAAGATTGTTAGGAAAACGACCATTTAAACAGGTGTGCCAAGAAGTGTGCTTCAAGGTCACGTGATTTGGGGGATCTTGTTAGAAATCAGATTCCTGAGGAAGTATATTTCACACCTGTGAGCATATGACTGAGAACATTCCTCCCACAACATGAAACCTGTTCTCTGTCAGATAAAGTGTGAGCATAACAGTCATAGTGAGAAAATTTGAGACAGTTGTGAGGAAACTGGGCCCTAGCCTTTTATAGGCATAATGATGAGGAAAAGGACCTGGACAATGTCTACAAGTTATGCACTTTCAGTACCCAGAGGCACTCTCCAGCTTCTATTTACCCTTCTCATGTTCAGTCTGCCCCTGCTTGCACTTGGTCTTTCTTTCTTTCTTGTGTAATTTTAGTTGGAAATCCTGTCCCAGACTTATTAATTCTGTGTCTGCCAGACCAACTGTCATAACCTGAACCAAAGTACTCCCTGTTGTGCTATACACTTCATCACAACCAGATGACAGTCCTATAGTATTTGTCCACTGCTAAGTCATTCCAACTTTGTTTTTCAATAGAAAATCATTCATTTGGGATACTGTTCTTTAGTTAGGCTACTACCACAGAAAATTTACTTTTTCAGTGGCCCAGTAAAAATTATTTTAACTGTGTTATCTAAGGGGAATTACTTACTTGTAATTCTGATTCATTGAAGATATTATTGTGGCGAATTCTCAGCCTGGGTCATGTGCTTCCTCAGCATAAGACAGATTAATCTCCCACAGTTCAAGTTTGTGGTCTCTAAAGCTAGGGCACATACTGCCTGGACTCTAGCCATAGTACTTGGAACAATTCAGTATGTTCTGGGCAGTACAGAAAGCAATGGCTCCTTAAAGAAACAAACAGCAAATCCCCCAAAAAATGACTGAAAATTAATGCTTCAAATAAAAACATGTAAAGATAACTACTAACCTTGAAATGGTTCCTCTGCAAATTTTGAGGGGAAATGAGGGGCAGAGGGAGCGCACATCTTCAGAGATGCATAAGTGCAACTTAAGTATATCCACCTTCTCTAAAAACACATAGTGTAAATTATGAACAAGGTGACAGAATCCAGATCTGAAATTCAGACATCCCAAGTTCTGAGATATTCAGATCTGGGTTTGATTGGCCTACTAGAGGGACTGAGATCAAACATGAAATTCAGATCTGGATATGTGTTTGGTTTCCAACATGCACAAAGTTTGAGCGTATTTGGAACTGGGAATTTGGTTTGGATTCAGCTATTGCATATATTCTTTTTGTGACATAGTAGGAGGAAAGGGAAGAGAAGGCCACAGACTAAACTGAATTTAAGTTTGGGAATATGTGTATTTGGTTTGAATGAGGCATGTGGATTGTAGTAAATGCACAGAATGTATGATCCAGAACTCTGAGCTACACATCAAAACTATAGCTTCTCAATGTCACCCTGACAGACCTATATTCCCTCAAGAGCCAGTAGCAGCAAGTGAAATGGCAGCAGTGACAAAATTAGTCAGACTTCCCAGCTTGTTCCTCAACTAGGTTCCCTTTCCACCACTTTCAGTTTGTAGCTAAAGCCTTAGCAACCTTGTCCTGTGGTGGCTGTGAAAAATCACGCAGTTAAAGATTAGCAAACAAAAGCTTTAATATACTGTCACCATGCTGAAGCAGTAGCAGATAAGTTGGCCTTCTCCACAGCAGACTACCACAGACTTTTTAGAGAAGAAAGTGAATTTCAGAGACAAATCATATGCATTGAAATACAGAGGACCACAAGGAACACAGGGCCAAACCCACCCATGCAAAGTGTATTTTTACTTAGCTAAAGGCAGCCAAATACAAACATTCCACTGCACAAAAACTACAAATGTTATGGGGGAGGTGGATTTTGTTTTGGTTTTGGCTATATCTCAACTGTCATGTTTTGGTTTTGCCTGAAAAGGGCAAAAACTTGTTTGATTCGAGGTTCTGTTTTTTAGAATCATGAGCCACAGGAATAGAGTATTTCACATGTTCTGAGTCTCTTCTCATTAACTGTTACCCATAGATTGAAATAATACTCTCTTCCTGTCCAATAAATAATTCTTACCCTGCTTCTACTAAGAAGGAAATACAATTTAAAAAATGAAAACCCCACGAAGAATGTAAGAGCATGCAGTAAACCAGCCTGCCCATTGCTCAGCTACATATAAAAGCTCACAGTAAATCACAGTAATACTGCAATAAAACTACATAGAAAAGGACACACTAAATCACCCTCCACTCTGTATTAAATATAAGAACACAAAGAAAATAAATGTAAAATTGGGGGAAAGTATCTATGACTAGAGATGAGGGAGCCTCCAAATATTTTGGAATTTTGTTTAGATAAATATGCGAAAGTCTGGCTGTTTAACAAAGCTATCCCAACCAGTATAGGTCCTTAGCATAAGACCATAAGAATGGCCCTACTGGATCAGATCAAAGGTCCATCTAGCCCAGTATCCTGTCTTCCGACAGTGGCCATTGTCAGGTGCTCCAGAGGGAATGAACAGAACTGGTAATCATCAAGTGATCCAGCCCCTGTCGCTCATTCCCAGCTTCTCACAAACAGAGGCTAGGGACACTATTCCTGCCCATCCTGGCTAATAGCCATTGATGGACCTATCCTCTATGAATTTATCTAGTTCATTTTTGAACTCTATTATGGTCTTGGCCTTCACAACATCCTCTGGCAAGGAGTTCCACAGGTTGAATGTGCGTTGTATGAAGAAATGCTTCCTTTTATTTGTTTTAAACCTGCTGCCTATTAATTTCATTTGGTGACCCCTAGTTCTTGTGTTATGAGAAGTAATAAACCACACTTCCTTATCTACTTTCTTTATACCAGTCATGATTTTATAGACCTCAATCATATCTCCCCTTAGCCATCTCTTTTCCAAGCTGAAAAGTCTCAGTCTTAATAATCTCTCCTCAGACAGAAGCCATTCCATACCGCTAATCATTTTTGTTGCCCTTTTCTGAACCTTTTCCAATTCCAGTATATCTTTTTTGAGATGGGGCAACCACATCTGCAAACAGTATTCAAGATGTGGGCGTATCATGGATTTATATAGAGGCAACATGATATTTTCTGTCCTATTATCTGTCCTTTCCTTAATTATTCCCAGCATTCTGTTCACTTTTTTTGACTGCCACTGCACATTAAGTGAATGTTTTCAGAGAACTATCCACAATGACTCCAAGATCTCTTTCTTTCTCCAGACCCGTTCTCTACAAACTCTTATGACAAACTTCATCCCCTTACCTGGAGGTAGGTGAAGGCGCAGATCATTAAGACAAACCAAAAAAGAAAGGATCCGACCAGCCTACAATGGAAAATGTCTCTCTGACGCAGTGCTACCAGCTGAGGATCTAGGACCAGCAGTGGATCTGTTATGGCCCTGAGTATTCTAACAGAATGGCATTTAACATCAAAATAGACTTCTTTTCCAAGGGTTTAAAATGGCCATAATGTCTCCTTCCTCCATGTCTTTCCCAAGTAGCTTACTTCTGCAGTTGATTGCAGGGGATAGTATGAGAATGATATAGTCTTGTGTATTTGGGAAAGTGAGGATATATGGTGGGATAGTGTGACAAATGAGGTAGATTTAGAAAAAAGGATTAGGTCAGCTGCTGGCTGGCCATTATTTACTTACTAGCCATCCTGTAATCACATCTTGAATTACATGCTCACTTTCTTTTGCAATTAATTACTAGTTACAGCACCCAGAATTTAATTTAGCACCTTAGAATCATCTTAGCATGAGGGAGACTCTAACAGGCGATTCCACTGGCACATGAATGTGATGTGGTTAAAACAATATAGAAATTGAGGTTCTTAGATACTAGAGGGATTGGTGCAGAAAATACTTCTCAACAGACAAAGAATTGAATAGGTGTAAGTGCTAACTCATTCTTGTCCCGACTGATGATCTATGTTTGTGACCTCCTCCTTAATAGGTGAAATTGGCAGATGTAATTACTTTGCCTGTCTATAGAAGTAAACAAAGCTGGTATGCTTAGAAAAATAGGATATTGAGAAAGACTAGCTCATTTGGCTTGCCAAGGGTGCTGGATTGAAATTTCAAATGGTATATTACAGTAAAATTTGCTCTTCAAGAAGGTCTGATGTTTGTTCAGTGGAATTTTTGATTTTTTTTTCCTTTTTTTTGTAGTAAAAGCTGTGATTTGTTTATTCTTTGTGACCCAGAAACTTTTTGAGACCAACAGGCAGAGGGCACAGGGGGTGCATAGGATTTTACAGGGATCCTCCGGGTTGGAGATATGCATAATAATTCACTAAAAGGTGCATGTGAGGTCTCTACCAAGAGTTAGTAGCCCACCGGTCATCATAATCATTGCAAAATGTATGTAAGGGTAATATTTAATGGGTTATCTATTTAAAAATATGCTTTTAAGGTTGGCAACCAGGATGTGACATATCTTGGACAGGTTCCTTTCAGGCATGGGATAACAGACACATCTCTCTCCCTGGTTATCATCTATTGTGTGTCTCACAATTAATGCCTATTTGCATACTAAACTAGATGCTGAGTAAGAGATTATGACATCTACAAGAAAGGAGTATACAGAAAAAAACAACCATCAGGAGGCATCTTGTTTGTGAATAAAATGGATTGTTTTAATATATCTGGGGGTGCAAAAGGACACGTGGGAATTTTCACCAAGACAAACTGATAGCGTGACTTGTATCAAGATAGGAAGCTCATAGCCAAGCCTGGCAGTAAAACAGTGGAAAAACTTTGCTCTATAAGACATGAAAGTATCTAGTTAAGTATCTAGGTTCCAAAATGTGTGTTATGTGACAATTTGTTTCCAATGCTTCTACCTGCCATCATTGGATCTCTATACTTTGATAAATAAGCTTTTACTTGTTTTCACTATAAACATATATAAGTGTGTGTGTGTCAAGGTGATCTGAGGTGAAACTGGTAAGCTGTGTTGTATTGTTTCATTAGAAGCAGTGAATATGTGAATAATATGAGTATCCAGTGGAACAGGAGCTGGACAGTCCAGGGAGTTGCTTGGAGGGCTCTGGGATTGGAGTGAGCCTATCACTAACCTATAAAGAAAGAGCGGGGCCTGTTTAGGCCTACAGGGGAGTGCTTGTGTTGCCCATGGGAGTTGGAGTTGGGGAACTGACCCTTGGCAGACGCAAACATGGCTTCCCCATGCTAAGGGCAAGTGGTAACAAGGTGCTTCGCAGCCCTGGATATCTCTGGGTAGCATCATGTTCTTTCTGTGGCAAGTAGAGAGAAGAGGTGGTGGCTTGACAGGGTTTAATTTGGAAAGAAGAGTCAACTCATGAGAATAAGACTTTTAATAAAAATAATGTATTGTCCAAAAAGAATCATAGAATCAGAATCTCAGAGTTGGAAGGGACCTCAGAGGTCATCTAGTCCAACCTCCTACTGAAAGCAGGACTGATTCCCAATTAAATCATCCCAGCCAGGGCTTTGTCAAACCTGACCTTATAGACTCATAGACTCATAGACTCTAGGACTGGAAGGGACCTCGAGAGGTCAT
This sequence comes from Gopherus evgoodei, assembly GCF_007399415.2. Taxonomy (NCBI): domain Eukaryota; kingdom Metazoa; phylum Chordata; order Testudines; family Testudinidae; genus Gopherus; species Gopherus evgoodei. The sequence continues at coordinate 241,642,882 of NC_044323.1, read as the reverse complement.
CGAGTCCAGTCCCCTGCCCTCATGGCAGGACCAAATACTGTCTAGACCATCCCTGATAGACATTTATCTAACCTACTCTTAAATATCTCCAGCGATGGAGATTCCACAACTTCCCTAGGCAATCTATTCCAGTGTTTAACTACCCTGACAGTTAGGAACTTTTTCCTAATGTCCAACCTAAATCTCCCTTGCTGCAGTTTAAGCCCATTGCTTCTTGACCTTAAAAACCTCTATGGAAGGAGATTTCACCACCTTCCTAGGTAACCCATTCCAGTGCTTCATCACCTTCCTAGTGAAAAAGTTTTTCCTAATATCCAGCCTAAACCTCCCCCACTGCAACTTGAGACCATCACTCTTGTTCTGTCATCTGGTACCACTGAGAACTGTATAGAGCCATCCTCTTTGGAATCCCCCTTTCAGGTAGTTGAAAGCAGCTATCAAATTCCCCCTCATTCTTCTCTTCTGCAGACTAAACAATCTCAGTTCCCTCAGCCTCTCCTCATAAGTCATGTGCTCCAGCCCCCTAATCATTTTTGTTGTCCTCTGCTGGACTCTTTCCAATTTTTCCACATCCTTCTTGTAGTGTGGGGCCCGAAACTGGACACAGTACTCCAGATGAGGCCTCACCAATGTCGAATAGAGGGGAATGATCACCTTCCTCAATCTGCTGGAAATGCCCTTATTTATACAGCCCAAAATGCCATTAGCCTTCTTGGCAACAAGGGCACACTGTTGGCTCATATCCAGTTTCTTGTCCACTGTAACTCTTGTCCTTTTCTGCGGAACTTCTGTCTAGCCATTTGGTCCCTAGTCTGTAACAGTGAATGGGATTCTTCCGTCCTAAGTGCAGGACTCTGCACTTGTCCTGTTGAACCTCATTAGGTTTCTTTTGGCCCAATCCTCTAATTTGTCTAGGTCTCTCTGTATCCTATCCCTACCCTCCAGCCTGTCTACCACTCCTCCAAGTTTAGTGTCATCTGCAAACTTTCTGAGGGTGCTGTCCACACCATCCTCCAGATCATTAAAGAAGATATTGAACAAAACCGGCCCTTGGGGCACTCCACTTGATACCAGCTGCCAACTAGACATGGAGCCATTGATCACTACCCGTTGAGCCCGATGATCTAGCCAGCTTTCTATCCACCTTATAGTCCATTCATCTAGATCATACTTCTTTAACTTGCTGGCAAGAATACCGTGGGAGATCGTATCAAAAGCTTTGCTAAAGTCAAGGAATAACACATCCACTGCTTTCCCCTCATCCACAGACCCAGTTATCTCCTCATGGAAGGCAATTAGGTTAATCAGGCTTGCCCTTGGTGAATCCATGCTGACTGTTCCTGATCACTTTCCCTTCCTCTAAGTGCTTCAGAATTGATTCCTTGTGGATCTGCTCCATGATTTTTCCAGGGACTGAGGTGAAGCTGATTGGCCTGTAGTTCCCTGGATCCTCCTTCTTCCCTTTTTTAAAGATGGGCACTACACTGGCCTTTTTCCAGTCATCTGGGACCTCCCCTGATCGCCATGAGTTTTTAAAGATAATGGCCAATGGCTCTGCAATCACATCCGCCAACTCCTTTAGCGCCCTCAGATGCAGCGCATCCAGCCCCATGGACTTGTGCTTGTCCAGTTTTTTCTAAGTAGTCCCAAACCACTTCTTTCTAATAACTAGCAGTGTTTTTGTCATGCTTTCTAAAACCAAAACTATTTAATATTTGCTGCGCCTACTCTAAGATTTGAAAAATAAGCACATTTATTTAATAGATTCCCCTAAACAGTCAAACTCAGAGAGTATAACAGTCTACATACCAAATACTATCTATATTAGCACTGCTTGTTAACTAGACATTAGTTTTACTTATTGCATTTGCTGTGCCAGATAGCACCTACTGGTTCTGCATGCTCAATTACTTATTCTTAACAGCAATACATTATTTTAATATCTGCTTTTTACTGTAGTCAGCAAATATTGTGTATTTTGTTTAAATTGACATGTCATATCTTATTATAAAATATGAAAAGAAATGGCTGGGACTCTCAGGGTTAGGCAGAATCATTTTACTGTGGTTTGGCTCACATATATAGCATATTTTCTGTCAGGCAAGCCTCAACAAGGCTGTGAGAATCGAGAGCAACGAATAAAATAAACAGAAAGAGTAAAAAGTGAAATATGAACTAATGACCCATTGTTTACTTTTTTATTAAATTAAATACAGATCTCCCTGCATGTTAACCTACTGTTGGAATAGAAAATATAAATATTCCCTTCATAGGATGCTTAATAACTAAGATAAATCAGATTTAAGATTTCATGCCTAAAAACAAATCTCCTTTCTGCTCTGAATACCACTTTACGTGTGTTAGCCAAAATTGATGGCAAGATTTGTGTTTAAAAACAATAACATCTGAAAATAAAGTGGCAATCTTTAAGGGTGCTCATTGATTGTGGCTTATTATGGAATTATCTTAATGCTGAGCTGAAGGGTAAATAGGAGCTGCTCATCACAATCTCACCATGAAATCAAGACAGTGAGACTAAACAAGTTGAACATTCGGCTGTAGTACCAACTGTAGTTACTGATTATACAATAGGATCAACTATCAAAATACTGCAATAAAAGACAAAGAGACTTAAGAATAGGATGAATTCCAGTTATCTGAATGAAGTGACAAATCATCTTTCCATTGCCTATTTTCTTGCAAAATATGGTGGGAAACATAGTAGTTTATTGTGAAAGTGGCGAAGAATATTACTGAATTATTAATTCATGGGAACACTTATCTTACTCTACTAAAGTTAAACTTCTTGCTTGGAAACTTTTTATACACTGACAACTCTCTATATGTTTGATATCTCAGGAAGATCATTTGAAATTTCTTCACTTTCAACATTTTTGTGCTGGAAAATTTGGTTGCTCACAAGATTTTCCCCGAACATGAGATACCTTATATGATCCTATTCACTTGCCAAAATATTTAATTTCACAAAAAGAACAATGGGAAAAATTGCCTCAGGAATACTGACCTTTATTTATATCAGAGAAATTTACAATTTGTATATAACGGTATTCCCAAAGGAATTGAAGCCATAAAAGAGTAAACAGAAATGATTTAAAAATAAATATAACATTCATATTTTTGTCTTCAAGAAAATTGCTTTAGAAATATCAAGGTGATAGTGGGTGACATAGGATTGCTACCAAAAAGGCCAGATACAGGCCTTCCCAGTTAGGGTGCCTTGCTGTTTTTATTTGTATACTACTCCGCCTTACAGTTTTACTGGGAGGTTTTGGCAGTCATTCAACATGATTTATAGTACAGTACTCAAATTGCTGGTATATGTTCTGTCTTTGTCCCAGTCAGATTTAGATTTTTGCAGTTACCAGCAAGATAGGTCAGTAGGGCATTCCCTAATATCGACCAATCTTTTAGCTACGGGTATGGTTAGCTAGATGCAGGCCTGCATATTTCTAGGATATATTTTTGTAGCTGTATTTGTCCAGTAAATTTAGCATTTCCTGGAAAAGACTTAATATAGGCTTAGGTTGGGAGAAGCTGTCCTTTACTCATGATTTTAATACTGATAGGCACAGTATATCCCAAGATAATTTGATATATGTGATTTTCAGTTTAAAGAACAACAGATTGCTGAGTGGGGAGATGCTCCCATTATAGAATTTTCGTGTTTTAGAGGAGTTCTCATTTTTTAAAGAGTATGACTTCACTGAGAGGATTCTCTCCTTAGGAGATTTACAAACATATAAAACCTGCTTCCTTTGAAAATTTTCACCCACCAAAAAAGACCCCTTTGAGATTTATATTAGGTTTTTGCCCTACTTTAGGTTGTTTCTTCATTTAAGTGTGTATCTTTGCATTGAGGAGGGAGTCAATGACCATTGCTTGATTTCCATCATAAGAACTTTTAGATCACCTGGCTCAGGGATTTGGTAATAAGCATGGAGACTTTCAATTCTAATTAATAGATCAAATCCAGCTCAGGTTAGGAGGCACACAACCTAACACCTGTTTGGTGGCCTCTGCTTTCAGTCCGGAGCTTAGTGGACAAGAAAACCCATTACAATTAGCATCTGTGTTGCTAGTCTCAGCAAACAATCCAAACAGTGAATAGGCATGAGGACTAAACAATGCTTCATTCCGAAAGGTCATCCTTACCAGATCAAGTTTTGATAAACTGACAGATCATTGTGGGGAAGCATGCAATGTAGCTGCTCAGTATATACCTTCTCTCCTGATTGTTATCCTGACAAATTCCATAAACATACAAAGACCTACAAGGCTACAAAAACACTATGCAAAGAAATTTCTATTACTGAAGATGAGGCCTCTGCAAGATTACTCTTCTCTTAGGGTTTTGTTATTGAAAGTGAATTATGTTTCTTTATATTAATCCGGGCTGCTTTTGTGATTAAAGCTTGGTTTGACTAGGACAGAAAATGCTATGTATTTATAAGCCTCTAAGTGAAATCATATGGTATTTCCACCTTAACAAATCTAACGGGTGGAATTCAATATGAAACATACAGTATATGTTATCTTCATAACTCACTATCATAGACATAGTTAAACCATTAATTCTTATATATTGTTCAAGAAAATTAATCTAATGTCATGAAGTACTTTTTAGGAGATGAATCAATACCACTGTGGCCCAGGGAGTAAAAGCAGAAATGCAGACTATCCTATAAATAGGTGATAGAACTAATTCATTATTCACAAAGAAAGTACCAATAATAAAAATAATCATGCCACCAGTTTAGGGTATTTTTTTTTGTGAGGGAAGACTATCCAATTTTTAAACATCTTCAATTCCCTCCCCTGCCCCAAATATTAACAGGGCTTTATTATCAGAAATTGCATATAATCACTGTGTGACCAAAGAGCATTGGCTTGCAAAAAAAAAAGCCTTTTTCTAGGGCTGTCAACCGATTAAAAGTGTTAATCATGATTAATCGCATGATTAAAAAAATAATCGTGATTAATCGTGCTGTTAAACAATGATAGAATACAATTTATTTAAAGATTTTTGGATGTTTTCTACATTTTAAAATATATTGATTTCAATTACAGCACAGAATACAAAGTGTACAGTGCTCACTTTATATTTATTTTTTATTACAAATATTTGTGTTGTAAAAAACAAAAGAAATAGTATTTTTCAATTCACCTCACGCAAGTACTGTAATGCAATCTCTTAATCATGAAAGTTGAACTTACAAATGTAGAATTATGTGAAAAAAACCTGCATTCAAAAATAAAACAATGTGAAACTTTAGAGCCTACATGGCCACTCCATCCTAATTCTTGTTGAGCCAATTGCTAAGACAAACAAGTTTGTTTACATTTTCAGGAGATATTGCTGCCTACTTTTATTTATAATATCACCTGATCATGACATTACTGTAGCCAGCATTGCTAGATATTTACCTGCCAGATGCACTAAAGATTTGTATGTCCCTTCATGCTTCAACCACCATTCCAGAGGACATACTTCCATGCTGATGATCTGCTCGATAACGATCCAAAGTGGTGCGATTGACGCATGTTCACTTTCATCATCTGAGTCAGATGCCACCAGCAGAAGGTTGATTTTGTTTTTTGGTGGTTTGGGTTCTATAGTTTCTGCATTGGAGCTTTGCTCTTTTAAAACTTCCAAAAGCATGCTCCACATCTCATCCAGGAGTGGATTTCCATGAAACAAACCATGCGGTGCCACGAAACCCCCAACGATAGGGGGACCACAAAATGCAGAAAAAATATATGACAACCTGTCCCTGAGTTCCATCTGGCAGCGCAGCAGGGCTCAGGCAGGCAGGCTGCCTTCATGCCATGGCTGGTGGCACTACTCTGCTCCCAGAAGTGGCTGGTTACTGGCACATCTCTGTGCGCCCCTGGTGGGAGATGGGGGAGGCAGCTCTGTATGCTGCCCCTACCCTGGGCAACACAGAGAGACATGCTGCCCCCCTTCTCTCAAGGGACATGCCAGCAGCAGGGAGACATGCCAGCAGCAGGGCTAAGGTGGCTCCCTTCCTGCTTTGCCTCCCTCCATACACGCACCTTCATTCCCAGAAGTGGTTGGCATCTCCCTGCGGCCCCTAGGGGTGTGTCTCTGCGCATTGCTCCCACCTCTAGCACCAACTCCACAGCTCCAGTTGGCTGGGAACTGTGGCCAATGGGAGATATGGGCAGTGCTTGTGGACAGTGGTATGCAGAGATTCCCCCCCCCCCCGCCATCTAGGAGCTGCTGCCGGGGGAGATGGGGTGCCGGTTGCTTTGGGAACCATGTTGCCTGAGGTAAGCACCGCCCTCCTGCCCTGAGGCTGCATCCCGCACCCAAAATTCCTCCCAGAGCCCGCACCCCTCACCCCAACCCCGTCCCACCCCAGAGCCTGCACCCCTCATCCCTTCCCACATGTTAACCCCCTGCCTCAATCAAGGCACCTCACTTTATTTTCATTTACTTCCCATTATTTATAATATAGGAGGACGATGAAGAAAAACAGAATGAAAAATGGAGGGTGAAATAAGACAGAATGTTCTTTTTCATAGCTGAGTCCCGAGGGGGCCCCCCCAAAATGAAGCTGTGCATAGGGCCCCACTAACTCTAAATCTGCTGCTGACATCATCCCTCTAGGATTTTGGAAGGCAATTCAGATTCTTAAACCTTGGGTCAAGTGCTGTAGCTATCTTCAGAAATCTCACGTTGGTACCTTCTTTGCATTTTGTCAAATCTGCAGTGAAAGTGTTCTTAAAATGCACAACATGTGTTGGGCCATCATCCAAGACTGCTATAACATGAAATACATCACAGAATGTGGGTAAAACAGAGCAGGAGACATACCATTCTCTTGCAAAGAGTTCAGTCACAAATTTAATTAACACTTTTTTTTAACGAGTGTCATCAGCATGGAAGCATGTCCTCTGGAATGGTGGTTGAAGCATGAAGGTGCATATAAATCTTTAGCATATTTGGGACATAAATACCTTGCAATACCAGCTACAAAAGTGCCATGTGAACGCCTGTTCTCACTTTCTGGTGACATTGTAAATAGGAAGCGGGCAATATTATTTCCTGTAAATGTAAACAAACTTGTTTGTCTTAGCGATTGGCTGAACAAGAAGTAGGACTAAGTGGACTTGTAGGCTCTAAAGTTTTACATTATTTTATTTTGGAGTGTAGTTAAGTAACAAAAATAACCCTACATTTGCTCAGCTCCTCAAAGTTATTTAGGTGCCTAACTCTGATTAAAATAAATGGGAGTTAGGCACTCAAATACCTTTGAGAATCTGGCAAAAAGCTCCAAGTGGGAACTAGCCAGGGCAGGTTCAAGTGATCCTGAGAATGTTCAATAATAGGAAGAATAACTACAGAAGGAAGGTTTGAGAGAAGCCAGTATATTCAACACATCTGTATACATGTTTGTGAGACTTCCCCTGCCATTTTGGAAATCTGATAGTTTACCTCATTTTAGCAGTGGTTTCATATTCAGTATTTGAGATTTAAAAGACTAAAGCTACCATATTGTACAATGTATAAACTACTGACAGGGCTGGATCCTTAGCTGGTGTAAATCAGTTTAGCCCTATTGATTTCAGAGGAGCTGTGTTGATTTACATCCTTTGAGGATCAGGTCCTCATTTGGTTTTTCCCAATAGGATTTCTTTTCTGATCTTTTCCCAAGGGAGCAAACCTTCCTTACTGTTGAAAGAACATTAAAGCTGCTAAGACAAGTACTCAAACATTAGGGAATGCCAGAATTAAGGTTGTCTGTGCAACCTTAATTTGGCCCTCATGTGCCTATGAATTAAGATTATGTGATCACACCCTATTTTTCAATAACACTCTTGCCTTACTCAGTGCACAAGATAACAAGGAATGGGAAACAATTTTTAATGTTTCTTTTATCTTCCTCTCTGAATCTGTGGACCAGAGTCTTGTTTATCACCCAAGCCCAGCACTGAATACAGAATTATGAATTTCCTCATGGCCTTTTCCATAGGGCACATCACGGTAAAACATGAATCCTTCACAAAGTTGAATGAATATCTGAATGCTCAATGAAGCTCCCCAGTGATGTAGGGAAGTATTGTTATCCTCATTTTACAGCTTGTAAAAGCAGCAAAGAATCCTATGGCACCTTATAGACTAACAGACGTTTTGGAGCATGAGCTTTCGTGGATGAATACCCACTTCCTCAGATGCATGTAGTGGAAATTTCCAGGGGCAGGTAAATATATGCTAGCAAGCAAGCTAGAGATAACGAGGTCAGTTCAATCAGGGAGGATGAGGCCCTGTTCTAGCAGTTGAGGTGTGAAAACCAAGAGAGGAGAAACTGGTTCTGTAGTTGGCAAGCCATTGCTTTGTTCAATCCTGAGCTGATGGTGTCAAATTTGCAGATGAACTGAAGCTCAGCAGTTTCTCTTTGAAGTCTGGTCCTGAAGTTTTTTTGCTACCTTAACGTCTGCTATAGTGTGGCCAGGGAGGCTGAAGTGCTCTCCTACAGGTTTTTGTATATTGCCATTCCTAATGTCTGATTTGTGTCCATTTATCCTTTTCCGTAGAGACTGTCCAGTTTGGCCGATGTACATAGCAGAGGGGCATTGCTGGCATATGATGGCGTATATTACATTGGTGGACGTGCAGGTGAATGAACCGGTGATGGTGTGGCTGATCGGGTTAGGTCCTGTGATGGTGTCGCTGGTGTAGATATGTGGGCAGAGTTGGCATCGAGGTTTGTTGCATGGATTGGTTCCTGAGCTAGAGTTATTATGGTGCGTGTGCAGTTACTGGTGAGAATATGTTTCAGGTTGGTAGGCTGTCTGTGGGCAAGGACTGGCCTGCCACCCAAGGCCTGTGAAAGTGTGGGATCATTGTCCAGGATGGGTTGTAGATCCTTGATGATGCATTGGAGGGGTTTTAGCTGGGGGCGATATGTGATGGCCAGTGGAGTTCTGTTGGTTTCTTTCTTGGGTTTGTCTTGCAGTAGGAGGCTTCTGGGTACACATCTGGCTCTGTGGATCTGTTTCCTTGTTTCCTCGTGTGGGTATTGTATTTTTGAGAATGCTTGGTGGAGATTTTGTAGGTGTTGGTCTCTGTCTGAGGGGTTAGAGCAGATGCGGTTGTACCTCAGTGCTTGGCTGTAGACAATGGATCGTGTGATGTGTCCGGGATGGAAGCTGGAGGCATGAAGGTAGGCATAGCGGTGGGTAGGTTTTCGATACAGGGTGGTGTTAATGTGACCATCACTTATTTGCACTGTGGTGTCTAGAAAGTGGACCTCCCCTGTAGATTGGTCCAGGCTGAGTTTGATGGTGGGGTGGAAGCTGTTGAAATCATGGTGGAAAGGTGCCACATGATTCTTTGCTGCTTTTACAGATCCAGACTAACACGGCTACCCCTCTGATACTTGACACCATGCAAGGCATTGCATTTAGCCATATGGAGTGGAAATCCATCAACCTCATGAAGAAACTTGCACAAATACAGACAGATATCATCTTCCTTTCCAAATGCAAATGGATGGACATCATACCAAATGGACTAAAGGTAAAAAATCCACTGCTATCTACATACTACACAGACCACAGTGAGAGATTATGCCATACTCTATCAAAAAAACTGAGGAACCACCTGATCAGCATCCTATACAGCAAACAGGAAAACATCAAAAAAGAGCTCTCCAACCTGGAGACTCTCATTAATAACCAAACTTCTATACAAACGGACTTCACTAAAATAAGACAGGAGATCTACATTACTCACTTCACCTCTCTGCAAAGGAAAAAGGACTGTAAGCTGTCTAAACTCCTACCTTCCACACGGGGCCACAACCGTGGTACCCCTAACCCACTCAGCAATATCGTCAATCTATCCAACTACACACTCAGCCCAGAAGAAAAGTCTGTCCTATCTCGGGGACTCTCTTTCTGCCCTGCCACCCCCACCAACATGATACAGTTCTGTGGCGATCAGGAAGCCTACTTTCGCCGTCTCCAACTCAAAGAATACTTCCAGGACAACACTGAACAGTGCACTGATACACAGGTGCCCTCCCACCAACAGCACAAGAAGAAGAGCTACACATGGACTCCTCCTGAGGGTCGAAATGACAATCTGGACCTATACATTGAATGCTTCCACCGGCGTGCACAGGCAGAAATCATGGAACAACAACTTCGCTTGCCTCACAACCTAAGTCGTGCAGAACGCAATGCCATCCACAGCCTCAGAAACCACCCTGACATTATCATCAAAGAGGCTGATAAAGGAGTTGCCGTTGTGATCATGAACAGGTCTGACTACCAAAAGGAGGCCGCCAGACAACTCTCCAATACCAAATTCTACAGGCCACTTCCCTCAGATCCCACTGAGGAATACACTAAGAAACTACAGCATCTACTCAGGACACTCCCTACACTAACACCAGAAGAAATCAACATACCTCTAGAGCCCCGACCAGGGTTATTCTATCTACTACCCAAGATCCACAAACCCGGAAATCCTGGACGTCCCATCATCTCGGGCATTGGCACTCTCACTGAAGGACTGTCTGGATATATGGACTCTCTACTCAGACCCTATGCCACCAGCACTCCCAGCTATCTCCGTGACACCACTGATTTCCTGAGGAAACTACAATGCATTGGTCACCTCCCAGAAAACACCCTCCTAGCCACCATGGATGTAGAGGCTCTCTACACAAACACACACAGATGGAATACAAGCTGTCAGGAACACTATCCCTGATAATGCCACAGCACAACTGGCTGCTGAACTCTGTGCCTTTATTCTTACACACAACTATTTCAAATTTGCTGATAATATATATCTCCAGATAAGTGGCACTGCTATGGGCACCCGCATGGCCCCACAATATGCCAATATCGTTATGGCCGACCTGGAACAACACTTCCTCAGCTCTCGTCCACTCACGCCCCTTCTCTACCTACGCTACATTGATGACATCTTCATCATCTGGACCCATGGGAAGGAGACTCTGGAAAAATTCCACCACGATTTCAACAGCTTCCACCCCACCATCAACCTCAGCCTGGACCAATCTACACGGGAGGTCCACATTCTAGACACCACGGTGCAAATAAGTGATGATCACATTAACACCACCCTATATCGAAAACCTACCGACCGCTATGCCTGCTTTCATGCCTCCAGCTTCTATCCCGGACACATCACACGATCCATTGTCTACAACCAAGCACTGAGGTACAACCGCATCTGCTCTAACCCCTCAGACAGAGACCAACACCTACAAAATCTCCACCAAGCATTCTCAAAAATACAATACCCACACGAGGAAATAAGGATACAGATCAACAGAGCCAGATGTGTACCCAGAAGCCTCCTACCGCAAGACAAACCCAAGAAAGAAACCAACAGAACTCCACTGGCCATCACATACAGCCCCCAGCTAAAACCCCTCCAACGCATCATCAAGGATCTACAACCCATCCTGGACAATGATCCCACACTTTCACAGGCCTTGGGTGGCAGGCCAGTCCTTGCCCACAGACAGCCTACCAACCTGAAACATATTCTCACCAGTAACTGCACACCGCACCATAATAACTCTAGCTCAGGAACCAATCCATGCAACAAACCTCGATGCCAACTCTGCCCACATATCTACACCAGCGACACCATCACAGGACCTAACCCGATCAGCCACACCATCACCGGTTCATTCACCTGCACATCCACCAATGTAATATACGCCATCATATGCCAGCAATGCCCCTCTGCTATGTACATCGGCCAAACTGGACAGTCTCTACGGAAAAGGATAAATGGACACAAATCAGACATTAGGAATGGCAATATATAAAATCCTGTAGGAGAGCACTTCAACCTTCCTGGCCACACTATTGCAGACCTTAAGGTGGCCATCCTGCAGCAAAAAAACTTCAGGACCAGACTTCAAAGAGAAACTGCTGAGCTTCAGTTCATCTGCAAATTTGACACCATCAGCTCAGGATTGAACAAAGCAATGGCTTGCCAACTACAGAACCAGTTTCTCCTCTCTTGGTTTTCACACCTCAACTGCTAGAACAGGGCCTCATCCTCCCTGATTGAACTGACCTCGTTATCTCTAGCTTGCTTGCTAGCATATATTTACCTGCCCCTGGAAATTTCCACTACATGCATCTGAGGAAGTGGGTATTCACCCACGAAAGCTCATGCTCCAAAACGTCTGTTAGTCTATAAGGTGCCACAGGATTCTTTGCTGCTTTTATAGATCCAGACTAACATGGCTACCCCTCTGATACATTTTACTGCTTGTAACTGATGCACGGAGAGATTAACACCAAAATTTGTCAAAAATGTCCACCAGTTTTGGGTGCTCAACTTGAGACGCGTAGGGTCCAATTTTGTAGAGTACTTTGTATTTTTATAAGAAGTTATATCTTCAGAGCACAGATCCAACTGACTTCAGCTGTAGTTGTAAGTGCTCAGTTGTTTTGCTGATCAGATCCCAGGTGCCTCAATATGGGAAACCAGAAAATGAGAAACGCATAAATTTATGGCTGATTGTGAAAAGTTTGGTTTAAATTACTTGCCCAGCATCACACAGGAACTTTGTGGTAGAAACATGGACAGAATCCAATTGTGTAGGATGGTATGTAACTGCCTTAACATCAAAGACTGTCTTTTCTGCTCCTAGAGTCCTATGTCTCATTCAATACCACCTGCCAACTTCTGCAACAAATAGGGCAATGTCCTATGGATAACAGCTTAATTCACTGCAAAATCTGATTAATTCCCTGAAGTCCTGTGGAAAACAAAGAACGTGATCATGTAATTTAAGTCTATACCATAATGCATATGCACAAGCTCTGCCTATAATAGTCATTTGTGCTAGTTCTGCTTATAAAGAAGGCAAAAAAAGGGCCTTGCTCCCATACACTGGCAACCTATTGTAACTTAATTTGTTTTACAATTCCAGAACACTGTATTTATTAATACATTTGTTGAGGTTCCTTCCCCACTATGAATTTTAGGGTACAAATGTGGGGACCTGCATGGACACTTCTAAGCTTAATTACTAGCTTAGATCTGATAACTCTGCCACCATCCAGAGATTTCAGTGTCTGGATCACTTTTTGTCCTCCCCAAAACCTTCCCCTCCCCACCCCTGGGTAGCCTTGAGAGGCTTCACCAATTCCCTAGTGAACACAGATCCAAACCCCTTGGATCTTAAAACAAGGAGAAATTAACCATCCCCCCTCCTTTCCCTCCACCAATCCCTGGTGAGTCTAGATACAATCCTCTTGGATCTTAAAACAAGGACAAATCAATCAGATTCTTAAAAAGAAAGCTTTTAATTAAAGAAAGAAAAGTAAAAAAAATCATCTCTGTAAAATCAGGATGGAAAATACTTTACAGGGTAATCAGATTCATATAGCCCAGAGAAACCCCCTCTAGCCTTAGGTTCAAAGTTACAGCAAGCAGAGGTAAAATTCTCTCAGCAATAAAAAGGAACATTTACAAGTTGAGAAAATAAAAATAAAACTAACCCGCCTTGCCTGGCTATTACTTACAATTTTGAAACATGAGAGTCTGATTCAGAAATATTTGGAGAGCCTGGATTGACATCTGGTCCCTCTTAGTCTCAAGAGCGAACACCCAAAGCAAAGAGCACAAACAAAGACTTCCCTCCACCAAGATTTGAAAGTATCTTGTCCCCTCATTGGTCCTCTGGTCAGGAGTCAGCCAGGTTTACTGAGCTTCTTAACCCTTTACAGGTAAAAGAGGCATTAACCCTTAACTATCTATTTATGACAACATTAATAACTAATATTTCATAATGTCAAAGAGTAGGGTGTGGATAACATTTTGACTGGTGAAGCGGTGTTAGAGTCCAAATGTATCTGCACATCAACTGGGAGACAATTGCAATGATTGATGAGTTGTTTAACCAAATCATAGTGTTCATTCATTCCTGTGGATAAAGAAAACTATATTCTGAAACTTGTTTAAGAAAGATACATAAAATTTGAATGAATCAAGTCTAGTATCCTGCTTCTGGTGAAACCTTCTACTTTTTCTGGCACAAAAGGGCAAACAACAACAAAACCTCCTGTGCAAACCAAAAAAGCTCTATGTGTGCAGAAAAATTAATTCCTGACCTTTTCAGTGACCAGTTTATACCCTGAAGCATGAGATCTGATCAACCTTATTTTTGCAATATAACTACAAATGTTATTATTGGTCATAAATTTATCTGCCCTTTTTAAAAATTCAGCTGCAGTATTTATAGTCTACACTATATAAGCATTCTAAGTTTTAAAGTAGCAAAATGACATATAACTGATGAGCCGTGCAGTCATATTTTTCATAACCTTATATTTACCATCTGACTTATTTATCTTTGTGTTACTAGTGCATAGAATACCAGACTGTAATACTTGACATAATGCTAGCATTGAGAAATGAGCTCAAATATGCAGTACTTACATCTTCAATATGTACAATGTTAGTATTGTGTTAATTCCAGTATAGTGATAAAATTATATGATGAAACTCCCTGGGAAATTTCATATGGCACTTGTAATGTTTCAGAGATATTTTAAATATTGCATGCCATTCCTTCTAGTGGGTAGCAGTAATAATGGATTGGAAAGTATCCTCTGAAATTTCAAGAATCTTCATGCAAGTGAAATTATGAATATAGTATCTTAAGCAGATAATTCTGGTGCTTAACCGGAGATAGCACAATTGATTTTTATGCGTGAGTGCTATTTTTTTTTTTTACTCTCTATGCAATTCCACATTAACTGTTCTACTGGAACTCCACTGCCTATTTATATTTCTTTTTCTTTTTCTTTTATTTCTTTTTTTTTAACTTTTCCTGCTCTGACCTGTGTAGAAAACATCTCTTTTGTGAGTCACTTGACTAACAGGGAGGTTGAGTGGTTGACTTGACTGAGTGGAACTTTGAAGGAATAGCACCTTTTTTGAACAGAAACTTCTTTTTCTCACCCTGTTGCTTTTTCAGCATCTTTTTCACAGGCAACAAGTGATGGGTTACAGGGTCTTCTTGTTCTATAGATGATTCTAAACCAGGGTCCAGTGACATACATTTGGTACAATTAGTAGGTATTGGCTTGTGATTTCATTAGCAGTTAGGTCATTAAAGTACTAGGATCAGGCTCCCTTGTTGTAGCCCATGAGAATCCAGCTTCACAATTTATCACGTATATTGCCTTGAGCTGCAAAAGCAAAACAGCAGCATACAAGGCAGATGCATCAGTTTTACTTATAACAATTGCAGCAGCAAGTGCTTTCAGAGGAAGAGCAATCATGAGCTTTGCTGTGGCAGTTTTATTTCTATATGCCATTTTATCTGACTCCCAAAACATAACAAAATAGTGCATATGCAGATCCAGATCCTAGTGGGCTCCAAATAGGAATAAGGCCAGCAAACCAGCAGCCAGCGAGAAACTGCATGAGACAGAAGTTCACTACCCTGATTTTGGCCCTTTGAAATATGCAGGCGATGCCACTCCGATGACCTCCACTACTAAAACCAGGGAGGAGGGGCAGTGGTATCACAAAGAATCATATGCTCCATACAGCAACAACCAGTATGCAAAGACTCCATGTATAGATCATTCATCCACAACCAATTATTCATACTTATGGTAGGAGTAAATTGCTTTGGGCCAGGGGGAAGAGAGGGGCACAGTGCAAGGAGCTTCTTAGAACCAGAATACAAACAAAAACATTAATGCTGCAATTGCATTGTGTATGTGTATACGTATTCGTACATACACACAATTTGGACACTATAATTCTATATCTATTGTATGATACTATCTTTATTTGAAAGCTGAAAATATACAGGAACATATTGTTTTGTTAAAGTTTGTAGATATTTTAGAATCTCTTATTTTTTAACAAATACATGATGTCAAATTTGTGAGATATCCGCTAGTCTTTCAGATCAGAAAACTATTCTAATAGTCGTATATCCCTCTTTTAGGCTATCAGATGATAGTATATGATCTATGTTCTCTTCCACGAACTGTTAGAGACAGTCATGACATAACATGTCAAGAGAAAATAAAAAAATAAAAACCAAAATGAAAAACTCAACGAAAAATGCTTTTGGGCCAAAAGTGAGGTTTTGCATGTTTTTGTGTGAAATAGCATGTCCTGTAGTGAACTAGGTGTTTTAAAGCAACAATGAGTCCTGTGGTACCTTTAAGACTAACACATGTATTGGAGCATAAGCTTTCGTGGGTGAATACCCACTTCGTCAGATGCATGCGCATGATGCTTCTGACGAAGTGGGTATTCACCCACAAAAGCTCATGCTCCAATACATGTGTTAGTCTTTAAGGTGCCACAGGACTCATTGTTGCTTTTTACAGATCCAGACTAACACGGCTACCCCTCTGATCGGTGTTCAAAATCATTCCAGAATTAATATTGGTACAGTATATTTACAATGGGGTATGGGTATAGCTGTTATAGAATTAAGGAGAGGTTGCTTCCTCCCTGCCTCAATATTTCCCTAAAATATAGTGAATTTTTGCTGATGTGTGTCATTTTTGATCACCTAATGACTAAGGAGCTGCTTCTACAATAGGATCAGCTCACACAGACCCCATTCACTTGTGGAGCCCCACTGAAATCAGTGGGAATCTACAGGAGTTTGCATTAGTAAATCCCATGGCAGGATCAGGGACTAAGTTGTAATTTTTAATTAGCTGTAAAACACAAAATTCTCTATTGTGCAGCACATATTTTGTGGTGGAGAGACTATCACTGTATTTCAGTTTTTTGGTTTCTTTGTTTATATATAGGAATCTTAAGCCGTCCTTCATATGGGACTAAAAGGTTGACTATGTAGCCTGAATTTGACATCTCTTAACTGGCTTTATAGAATAGTTTTTAAAGCTGGTTTCAGAGATCATTATGTAACTATATACAAGAACCAATAATGTCAGCATGCCATAACAAGAAGTCACTGTGGTTCGATTTCAAATACTGCTGTGCATTTAATAGCTTCCTGCACGCTTTGTGTTTTTGTCCCAACAATATGATTGTATTTTGGGGCACAAATTAACAGATTAATATTGATAGTTCACATGTTCAATAAAAATAAATTGTGCATATTGCTCGAGACTTTCACATGGAATTTCTCTTTCTATGGAAAGCACACGGCAGTCTTTTAAAAAACACACTACCAGGAAATGGTTTTTATAGTGGGTCCAACTCAGGTGATGTTTAGTTCATCATTTTTCCTTCGCTGCCTCCCTGACATTTTCATGTCAGGCTGTATTCTTGGAACAATAGGATTTTTGATTAGGGATTTCTAAACTGAGTGTGGAAAAAAATCTAAAATCTAGGAACCATAAGTGATTCTGTTTCCTTATTATTTATTTATTTATTCTCATTCAGTTTTTAATGGGACCATGCATGTGGCGATAAAACAAGAGGGATGATAAAAATAATTGCATACTGCCGAAATGATCAAAAATCGTTTGCTCAAATACGTGTTTAAAGAATCAAGTAAACAAGACTCTTTATAGGTAATTCCACTCTGAAGTGGAGGAAACGTCACAAAATTTTCACATTATTCATTACTAAATATCCCCACATAGATTTAGACATTTAATTAAACGTGCTAAATTATACAATAAACACATATAAATAAACTCTCAGTCTCTTATTAAAGTTTCAATAGCATTAACTTTTATGTATTGAAAAATAATCAACAGAAATTATACTCCTCTGGCATGAAACGGAGATTAATCGCGGACAGAATCTGTTACTTGTATTATAATACCAACTGAAAGACTATACTAAACATCTTGAAAGTTAAACTCTAAAGGGACCAATAAGGTTAACTATTCCCCATATTTCAATTTTACTACATTAGTAGAAGCCACGTTGTGGGGGATTTCTAAGGTTTTAGTTTATTTTGCATTTTCAATTGTTATACATCAACACACAAAAAGGGGAATATGGTGGTTTTGATCGGCAGTGAGTGTAAATTACAAAATATGAAAATCTTTACTCCTCTGTCTTATGTTCGCTTAAAAATGTCTCCTATATTACACTTTTAGGTGATTTTTACCTTCTCTTAACCATGCAAAAGCTATAGTGTTTCAAAGCTGCAGATTAGTGATGGTGGCAGCTTATTCCTTTTGGTTATCTACAGCACCATCTTAGTGTCTTGAGGCATAAAAGAATATTATCTGTGTGACAGTTATGGCTGGAGCCATCTATACTGTTCATGCTATCAGCACTCAAAGAGCTCAGAATAGAAATCATTCAGTTTAAGACATTTTCTGTAGTTTCATTAAAAGCTTAAAATCATGAGGTACTGCAACCTATGACTAAGGTTATATGAAAATTTCAGTAAATCTACGATGTGGAAAAGTATGTATGTGGTTGAGGTGGTTAGGATAGAATTGCTAATCTTTTGTAAAGGCAGTTGACCATAAGCAAGACAACCTATAAATCTGCTTTCCTTCTTTACTTAATTTTCATCACAAATAATGTGCCACTCTGATTGCATGAAATCATCAGGAGTATCTTCAATTACTGTGTGCAGTCTCTGATCAAAACGACTTCCTTTATTCTGGATCTGGGGGCAGACGGTGAGGAAAGGAGGGGGGAAAGAAGTGCACAGCTAGTTATGTATTACAAATGTCAGGTTACTGTGCAAGTGTATATATTCATATTTAATAATTTCTAAGCTGGAGTTGTGATTGTAATAATAGCTCATTCATATCTGCATTTCATTTAAATGCACTGTTTTGACTCACTGAACATTTGTCAAAGATATTATAGCTAAACTTTTTCACATGACCACTGAGGTAATGACAGCATTACATTACCAGAAAACTGCATGACTTGCTGATACTTCCATTTTCCTCAGCAGCTTATAAAATAATCAAAATGTGTGCATGAAATGGCGGCCTGTTCTGAATTTATTTTAATACAGATAGGCTTATAGAGAGAAATGAAGAAGAGTGTAGGATCTGAGACACCAGAGACAATGACTTCGCACAAAGCTGAATTTTACTAGCAGGAAAGATGGATATATGGTATTAGACTTTTCATAGCTATAGGAAGGATAATCTTTCAATCAGATTAATGAGAAAATATATTGCATGGGCCCTACAGCACTTTTTGCTTTCCAGGCTAATACGTGATTTAAATCCCAAAAGTACATTTTCAGCATTACAATATCCTTTGATAATAATATCGCTGGCACAAAGACAGATAAAAATAAAACAGTCCCCCTTGATTTCCCATTTTAAATTTGAAGTACATTTTCTGTTCTTTGCCTGCAATGAAGTGAATTCTATTGAGAAGAGTCACATTTAATAAGACAAAGAGAATTTTCTAATTATGCTACCTGTCAAGATTGGAATCTATGGGATTGCAACTGCAATAGAAGAAACAGAGGAAGCAATTGCATATAGTCCAGTTTACTTTGGTGTATGATTACTATTTGCACTTAGATATTGCTAAATGTGAATCAGGCAAACACACAGAAGCATGCTTTGAGGTAAACACCAAAAGGCAGGTCTCAAAATGGATTCTACAGTCCTCATTTCAATTTTCAGTAACCAATTTCCCCAGCTTTCCTAATTTATCTATAGAAAAACAGTGGAAACCTGTGAAAATGAAAAACTGCTAAATTACTGTCTGAGCTGCATACATATGCAGTGCACCAAATGATAAATATAATTAAAGCCAGGAATACTAATGGAATAAGTATGTATATGCATAATTATGCTAGGTAAAGCATTTATGCATCTTACTGGAGGGAAGAAAATACTGTATCAGTGAAGGAAAACAAAAGGCAATTAAAATTAGTGCAGTAAGACAAAATACCTTTCTATACAGTTTGTTACCATTTTTCCTAGTCTGTATTAGTTACGCACAAACATGAAAGAACATCTTGCTGCTATAAATGTAGCCCTGAAAGTTATCACATGCTGTCCGTTGGGGGTCTCCAGGGAACCATTCACTGTGCCCCATCAAACATTACTCTTATTTGCAGCACTGCAAACTTGGAAACACAATGGCACATTAGACAAGGAAAATAAATAGTGTGTTCTTGATGGTTTCTTCATATTGCAAGTTTACACAAATCTGTTGCACACCATCAATTATTACAATTATTTAAAATAAATAGTAAATTAGTTCTGTTTGTAGTACAATAGTAATTTTGATAAACAATATTTTTATTAAAATCATATTTGCCGGGGGTGCCATAAATTATGACAGACAAAATGGGATGTAGCATAAGACAATGCATTGCTCAGCTTCCTCCAAGCTTTTTAATTTTTTTAAGCATGTTCATCTTTAATATCTAAGAAATAATGTACTTAATTTAGTACTAAAATCAAACTGCATTCTATTCCTTCATTCTCCTTTGTATAAGTTTTAAGTTGACTTTTCTAACTATTCAGTTTACATCTCTATTTAGCTGTCTCTTTTGTGTCATGCTAAGAGAGAAGGAAAGATGGCCAGATTTCCCCCCCTTAAAAACATTTAAGCTTTGTAGACTTTTTAATAATTCTCAAGAGCTGCCTTTTTGAGTGCTGCTATCAAATATCTTATTACCAAGCTACAGATTTAAACATTTACAGTAGGAAGGTTACTAAAAATTCATAAATGATTTGAGCATTCCATTTGGGCTCAGATTCTGAATGCATAAATATGCAGCAGACTCAGTTCCAGACCAAATATTTGGTGTCATCTACCCATATGACAACAGCAAAGCATAAAATTCATAGCTCTGGAATCTGCTCTCAGATCTGCACTGCAGAGCTCCAAAATTTGGAATAATATGTATTTTAGATGAGCTGCCAGTAGCCTCCATGATAAACTGTTGATCTGCCAAGATTCTTCGATTCCTCAAATGGTATCAGTACTTCTACATATCTTATTTGTGATCATCACTTCTCCAAAAGGGCATGATCTAAACAAATTGATTTAGCTACTGTTGGCCAAATTTTCAAAAGTGTCCACCTCCAAATTGTTTGAGGAGAATTAGGTTGGTGCAGTAGAACTGAGGCAGAGTGAATCGTCTGGACCCAAAGAGCTACAAAGCAGATGGAAAGCTAATGCAATGAAACTCCCTGTCCCTTCCATCCCTTTCTTCTTTATGTAGGCATCACAGAGGCTAATGAAATCTTGGAGATATAGAAAATGCCCATGGAGTGACCTGAAAAGGGAAACAATGGGGCTAGGGTTGCAGGAGCTCAGATTCAGAAATTGTGTGTGGGAGACTGGGAGAGGGAATGTGCCCTGCTGTGCTTCCCCACTCCCAGATGCCCATGGGCATGGAAGACATCTTTTAGCTTAATGGGTTCCTGCCACTTCTGGCTGATAACTCTCTGCTCTACTGGCAGGGAACCACATGGCCGCCACATCAACTACCTGACTGACATTCAGCAAAGGAGTGATTGCTCTTATACTGGGATGCTAGGTGGTACTGTATCCTTCAAAATCTCCAGTGACTGCAACGTCATGTACAGTAGTAGGTGAGACAGTCAATTAATCAATTTCCAGGGAGGAGAGTAGTTTGTACTCCTGTGATCTTTCCTCTTTCTGATTCTATTATTGCACTGCAAGTTCAAAACCCACCCAAGCCACAATATTTCTGGCCAAGTTCCACACCCAGTCAGCCTCTAGGTCAATATTTGGCCCAGGTTTATCAACCTATGCAGATCTGTACATTGTAGCCTGTCAGTAAAGTGAGCTCTCTGAATAGAATGGGCAAGTCTTTAGCACTTCACTTATTCACAGTGAACACAGGTATACAGATAGGTATGACTCAAATTCTCAGGCCATGTCTACATCTAAAATTTTGCAGCGCTGGTTGTTACAGCTGTATTAGTACAGCTGTATAGGGCCAGCGCTGCAGAGTGGCCACACTTACAGCAACCAGCGCTGCAAGTGGTGTTAGATGTGGCCACACTGCAGCGCTGTTGGGCGGCTTCAAGGGGGGTTCGGGGAACGCGAGAGCAAACCGGGGAAGGAGACCAGCTTCGCCGCGTTTTGCTCTCGCATTCCCCGAACCACCCTGCAAACCGCAGGGAAGGAGACCTGCTTGCTCGGGGGTTCGGGGAACGAGAGAGCAAACCGGGAAAGGAGACCAGCTTCGCCGCGGTTTGCTCTCGCGTTCCCCGAACCACCCAGCAAACCGCAGGGAAGGAGACCTGCTTGCTCGGGGAACGCGAGAGCAAGCTGGGGAAGGAGACCAGCTTGATTACCAGAGGCTTCCTCAGGTATGCTGGGATACCTGCTTATTCCACGGAGGTCAAGAAAAGCGCTGGTAAGTGTCTATACTTGATTACCAGCGCTGGATCACCAGCGCTGGATCCTCTACACCCGAGACAAAACAGGAGTACGGCCAGCGCTGCAAACAGGGAGTTGCAGCGCTGGTGGTGCCCTGCAGATGTGTACACCTCCTAAGTTGCAGCGCTGTAACTCCCTCACCAGCGCTGCAACTTTCTGATGTAGACAAGCCCTCAGTCTGTTTTGAGCCTACAGCTCTGTGCTAACCTAAAAAGGCACATCTTCACAGACAGTTGTATGTCACCATGTACCAAAAAGGGAAAAACAGTTGTCAGTTATGGTCAGTGTGCAGTACTGTTTCATCCTTAAACAATTGCTGTGGTGACTGTATTTCAGTGGTAGATGAACTAATCCCTCTATATAGTTTATATATCAGTTTGCTAAGTTTGTATTGCATTTTAGCAATCACTAGGGTGAAAGGCTTTATAAAATGCAATTAGTAGTCAAGAGAAATGACAGATAAACCCAGGCAGAGCCAATAGCTATTTCTAACCATGCAAAGGAGTGGGCATTGAGCAGATTACTTCTCTTTAAGCCTGCCTTTCAGATCTTGTGTCCTGAATGCATTCAGGATTATTCCTGTACTTCAAAAGAGGTGGCGCTGCTGGCAGAGCAATACTTTTCCTTCCTACACCATATCTATTGCCCTTTTGACCCTGATGGAACTCTGTGGGTCTAGTTTAGTGTTTCTGCTCAGAGTGTGGGGAGAGTAATGAGTGCCAGATGCTTCAGGCCTGAGTCTCATAGCCCTGGGAAGAGTTGCAGTCCTTCTCTTCCCACTAGACTGTGCTGGAGTGAGTTGGTTTTCCCACTAGTGAAAATATACTGCTCCATCTGAGTCCCTTAAAGCATGAATCTGGAAAGGACGAGAGTCTCATGCATTGCACACATACATCATTTTTTTTCAAGCAGTAATTTGAAAGATTGGATGATTCTGTACCAACCTACCACCCTCTATCATGAGATGTGGGGGGCTAAGATTTACTCTCCTTATGCTGACTGTTCCTCTGCTGTTTCCTTTGCTAAGGAACAGTGACACCTGACCAATCTAAGAACTTCATCAGCCCTCCTTGCTCCTACCAAAAAACAGTAGTATCTGTTCTTTAGGCTGTTCCTCACCTTATTTACATTCAACAGGAAGGACCAATTGACCTCACAGCTGGAACTTTGCAGCTTGGAGCAAGAACATGTCCTCAGGCAGGAGAGACTTTTCCAATGTCTATTCAGGAACCAAGATTATTTGGAAAGGATTTTGATAACATCACAAAGAAGCTGTCTTAATCACAGAAATGCCCTATTGTCTAGCAGCCAAAGCATACTGCCTTCAATGGTGGGAACCAGAGGAGGAGCTACTCCCTTTCACCAAGCCCTCATTATTGTCATTTCTTTACAGGAGCACCCTATGTCAATGGGGACCTTTTCCATTTGTGGTAAGTAAAAACTGCAGAGTGATTTCACTTCTCTCCTTCTTGTCTCAATGAAGTCATTGTGCTAAGTATCCCTTCTAGTGGATGGTCAGCTCCCTCCTAAATTAGGGTGATTTTACCATTCCCTCCAATAGTAGTATATCTGTGATGCCTTAAAAAATGTTTGCATTGGACAACAACTGCAGTGGACCCATGGACTCAGGACTTCACATTTGACTTCTTAGAGTTGCAAACATGCGCAGGGAGCTTGAATGGAAGCTAGGGTGACCACATGTCCCGATTTTATAGGGACAGTCCTGATTTTTGGGTCTTTTTCTTATATAGGCTTCTATTACCCCCACCCTCTGTCCCAATTTTTCACATTTGCTGTCTAGTCACCCTAATGGAAACAAGCTCCAAAATAGGTGATCCTAGTGCTTTTCACTAAAAGGATAATCATAGTGGGACCAAAGGGTGGGTCTGCTTAGGGTTTCTTCCTTTGTTACTTCATCATTCACAAAATGACTCAGAGTTTCTTCTATATTTTGGACCTGCAACATCTCTAGAGGTATCACATCAGAAAAATGTAAACATGAAAAACCTTTAGGTTCTAATCCCCAGAGGAATTTCTCTGTTAAATGGAACTAAATGATACTTACCTTCACATTCTCTTAATCTTTTTCTGTTGGTATTATCTGTAAAAAAAGAAAGAGAGAAATGGGACTCGTTTTCATTTTTGCACTCTGCCTTTTTTGTCTTCTTTTGGCATCTAGTTATTTGGAAAAGTACGGAGGTGCCAGTGGACAGCCTCCATCAAAGCAGGAACCACTTTTATCCCCACTTTGATGATTTATTGAGCAGGGCATGAACAGTAACCTACCTTCAGAAGGACAGAGATGAGACTGATCTTTTGTGTTTCAGACTACACATTCCCAAACAAATGAGATGATGAAGAGAAACTGGTCCCATATGTATGGATCTTAATCCAAAACATTTTCCAACAGTCCTGTCATTATCTGACGAGATGCTGCAACAACCTTGCTTACATACAGAGAGTGAGTGTGGCTCCCTCACTTCTGTTCTCATGGATTTGACCTTGAGCCAGTAAGGATAGATTTATTCTTTTTCTAATTTAAAGATTTTTTTTTTCATTATGAACATCAAGTCAGACTTGGTGGAATTGCCACCAGTGCTCCTGTTCTGGTCTAGACAACCATGTTTTTCTCACCTCAAAGGCTTGGAAGTATGTTACCTATGAGTGCTGCCAGGTCATCCAGAACTACTCCAGGAAGGTCTGAATCTATTCTCAAAGCCCTTTGGCCTCAGCTTGTTGGTTTGGAGGAAAAGATACATGAAATAAAGAAGCTCTAAGTGGCAAATTTCCTGGCATTAAACCAGAAGGCAGCCACATCAGAGACATACTTATATTAAATATATATTTCTGAATTGGTGTGGATGGAGATATCAGTTAGGGTCTGTTCCTGGAAAGTTATCATAAACTTCCCGTTAATTAGTTGCTCTAAGACCCTGCAGATAGACCATAATGAGGGCCCAGATTCCCAAGGTCACACTTGAAAAATTCAGATGCTTTTGCAATCTGATCTTAACATTTTACAGTATACCTTTATTTCCTGCACTTGCTTCTGTCATCTGCTGAATCCATTGTCCCTATGCCTAACTCTCTCTCACACTCAATTCCCAAAAGAATACTTGAATATTCAGTTCTTCTTCCTAACCCCCAGAACTCTCTGGATATTTGACTCCCCCACCCAGTAGGCTCCCTACAGTTGATGATATCACATTAAAGAAGGTTCCCCTGGCCAGGCATGCTTTCTACTTTTAAGTAATTCAAACTTTAACTTAAAAAAAGTTATAGGTTTGATTTTGGTTTGAGATTTGGATAGATGCTAGTGCTAGCTATTAATTCTTAACTGGTTTGGCTGACATACATATATGTTTAGGTGTCTGTGTGTATATATATATGTACATATATATATAAACCCTTAAACATGGGCTAAATATTGGCTATTGGTTAGATCTTGCATGGGGAATTTCTTTTGGCAAGTAATTTGGGGCTAAGGGTGTGCAGCCCTACCCAAGAGACACACAACACTTTGCAACATCAGGTTCCAAATTTGGCAGAAACAAGTTTCTAATGACCTCTTTCAAGGACACAAGGGCATGCACACATCTATGCAAATCAAAAGACACAATCTAATGTAAGTTCTGTGCAGAGATAAGTCACAGTTTTGTGGATATAAGTTTTATAAGAGGGATTTTGAGCATTTATGAGGTTATGAACTATAGACATCTGTAAGAGTCCGGTGCTGGGGTTCGTCCTTCTCAGGTGCACCGGGGATCCAGGGCGTCTCCCTACAGGCAGCAATCCGTCCAGGGCCTAGACTCCTCAGCAGGAGCTCAGCAAACAAATGGTCTCTAAACAAGGCAGAGTCCTGGCCCTTCAGCAGGGGCCGGGTAAACACGGAGTCTATAAGCCCGGCCCTGAAGCACGGCGGGGCAGTAAGCAGTCAGTTTCAGGCCTTTCAGCAGGGCTGAGCAAACACAATATATAAGCCCAGGCCCTTGGGCAGGGCAGGGCAGTAAGCAGTTCAGGCTCAGGCCTTTCATCAGGGCTGAGCAAACACAGTTAAGGGTCAGACCCTCAGGCAGGGGCTAAGCAGCGAGTTAAACAGTATAAAGGGCCTTCTCAGGGCAGGAGGGAGGGGAAGTCTGCCATCCGTGGAAGGGTGGTAGGGGGAACGCAGGCCCTCCCACTCCACTGCGTTCCAGCCCAGGGCCCTAGCAGCGGCAAAGATTCACTGCAGTCAGTGGGGATCCTGGCCGCAACACACTGACATTGGTTCGGCGTCCCCTGGAGCCAGACTGGGGTCGGCTACCCCCGGGCCACTTCCAATCTCCCCCTCTCTAGGTACCTGTCTCTCGCCGGCGTCATCTAGTGGGTCCCAGACCATGGGCTCCTCTGGATACCGGGCATAGGGAAGCTCAGGCAGCTCCTCTGGATACCGGGCATAGGGAAGCTCAGGCAGCTCCTCTGGATACCGGGCGTAGGGAAGCTCAGGCAGCTCCTCTGGATACCGGGCGTAGGGAAGCTCAGGCAGATCCTCTGGATACCGGGCGTAGGGAAGCTCAGGCAGCTCCTCTGGATACCGGGCGTAGGGAAGCTCAGGCTGCTCCTCTGGATATCGGGCATGGGGCAGGCTCGGCCAGTGCTCTTCAGGGTAGCGAGCACGGAGCAGGCTGGGCCCGGCGGGAGCTCAAGCACCAGCATCTGTCCTCTCCGGCAGCCCGCGCCTAACTGAGCGCTGGGGCTGAGCCTTTATACTTCCTGTCCCACCCCTGGACTTCCGGGGGGAGGGGACAGGTGATGGTGGCTCCGCCCCATCCTGCGTCAGTTCTGGCCTGTCCCTCTCAGGCGCGGCGGGGAGCCAGGGCTCCCTACAACACCTGATCTAAGTATTTCTTGAAAATGGGGATTTAGAATTGTAGGGGGTGGGGAGAGTGGAGATGGTCATTTGTGATTGAGGTCTGAGTACTTCTGGAAAACAACATTAAAACCCCAGAATGGTTAAAACATCTTTTCAAGAATCAGAAAAAAACCCTAGTATACTACCACTTTTTAACCAATGAAGTAACAAGTCCTTTTTGACACCAAAACTGCTTTTGTGAAGAAATACATTCACTTGCAATCATAATGAACTGGAAATGCTGACTCTTAAAACACACAAAGAGCTCTATATCCCTAACATGCATTTAAAATAGTAAGAAATGACCCTTACTGCAGCAGCAACTAATTGGTTTATTGCACTGAAGAGCTAGTGACAAGAAAAGCAGTTGGTAGCAGGGCTTTCATCACAAGTTATTCTAAGAAATAACTAATTTAAACCTCCTCAAGCACAGACACAAACTGCTCCACATGGGAGTGCATCTCCAGAGGGTTCATTAAGTAACTGGCATTCTAGATTTTGGAATCAACAACTAAACATTATTCTAACCTTTACTATATGATTGCTTGTAGACCCTATAGGCTTAGTATATTTGCCAAAAAACTGAGAGTTGCAAATAACCTGGAATATAAACGAATGTAGAATATATGAAATTGTATGCAGTACAGCTACTTATGTTTAAATCCAGTAAATGAGAAGATATTCTTTGCTATAATAATTTTAAGACAGTTTTCTATTATGATTCAGAGAAATATTGTTTTTTTTCTGTTACAGTGAAGGAATATATTGCTCATGAATACGAGAAAATATTATCCCTGACTTGAACCAGGTATAGTGGAAAATTTGCACATTTCTCTACATAGTTCTGCATATGTATCTTAGACCTGCTCTGTACAGTTCCTGCTAGTCCTGGACCCCTCTTTGAGCAGAGATGAATTTACAGGTCTATGTGCACCACCATTCTCTACAGGAGGGAATCATACATATTCAGGTGTGTGTGATTGTTGACCTCTAGTGATTGGCTTAGGAAGAAGACACTCAAAGCAATATGAATCTTGGTGATTTGGTTGTAGGATGTTAAATGCATACATTTCTGAGTTTGGTTTCACTTCTTTCTAGTCCTCAAGCTTTGTTTTGTGGTTCTTTCATTGAATGAATACCAAAAAACAAAGCAAAACTCAGTCAGAATTGCATTTTTTGTCTCTTTTATGGAAAATAATGTGGCATTTGCAGGTTAGGGTGGTTTCCACTGAAAACGGTAAGTTTGTCCCAGCAGCCATACTTACAGCAGGTTAATGAATCTATACCGAGTCTGTGGTTTGCAACAAAACCTGAAATCAGGAAAATTTCACCTGGTTCTGAATTTTGTTTTTGAATTTCAGCACAGCTCTACCTAATACTCTTAAGAGCTATCTAGAGATCAGTGAGAGTTAGTTCGGTTTAAAATTTTTGGTTTAGAAAATCACCTTGGTTAAGTTTTGGTTTTATAAAATGAAAATTGTCCTACTTCCCTAAAGTTCAAGAGGAAAAGGATAAATTGTTCTATTTCCGGCCCATCTTGACCACTAATGGATTAGGGTAAGTTGGAAAGGCCTGTGCTTTTAGAGCAGAAGGTTCTGAATTACATTCCTAGCATTGCTCATGTGCAGATTACATGACAATCGGTGTTTATATTTACAGTTACACATTATTTACAGAGCTGACCATTTTGCCACATTTTATGGTTTTCTCTGTCAATGTCTAAACTAAGATATCTCAAAGGGAAACGTTAATGCACCATGCCTACCTGTAGAGTTCACTAAATTCTAATATCTAAAAATCAGGAACAACAAAATAAATTACAAGAACACTAAGGACAAGGTTGACTACATTGAAAATGCTGATCTCTTGCTGCCTGCCTAGTGCTCTTTAATTTGTTGCCAGGAGTGAAGGAAGGTGAGGTGTCATCCCTAACAGGGTGGCTCTCACAGTGGGATTTTCCCCCATCTTACTGCAAATGGAAGAGTAAGGGATCCTGAGGGAGAGTGATGCATACCTGTCCACTTTCCCCTGTTATTCTTTTCCCTCTCTCAGGAGATCAAAAGGCTGGCTCTGGGGAAGCTCAGGGCTGGCAGGAAGAGGAGCAGAGGTGTGTGACAGGCAAACAACTTGAGGTGAGTTGCACAGCATTCTGCAGGGGCAATGAGGCTGCTCAGTACTCAGGGCCAGCTCTTTGTCATGTCAGCTGGCCCTGAGGATACTGTTGGTCCTTTCTAACAGCTGGCTGTCTCTCTGGGAGAGAAGATGGCTCTCCATAGCTCCACACCAGGATGCCAGTTTCTTTGAAGTGTGTGGTGGGAGGGAAGAGAGAAAATAGACACTCTTGTTATGCCCTTTCTCAACAGCCATATCCCTCTTTGGGGGAAACTTCCTCCCACATTCACGCAGCTGTAGCTGACAAGGTTTTTCTAGTGTGCAGTATTCCAACCAAATCACTAACGTTGTTGCAATGGCTTCAAGCAATACCACCCTGAGTCATCTTGTTTCTTCAGGCAGCCTCTTCTGCCTTTGCCTCCTGCTGTTGCTATACACACTATCCCTCAGCAGAGGACAGGCTTCCAGGGAGAAAAAGGAGGCTGGGCTCTTGGGTCCCTGAAAGTATGAAATTTACATATATTTAAAGATTAATATTTTATTCACTTTGACACTCACTTTTTATTTTTAAAGTGATGCTAGTGGTTCCAGCTCCTGTTCATAAAAGTTTGTTGATCCTGTTAACTCTGTTGTGAGGGGGTTACAAACATACTGAAGAGTGAATAATACTGGTAAAACTTTCAAAATCACCTAAATTACTTAGGAGTTTTCAAAGCATATCAATCCATTGGAAAGCCAGTGGAACTTAGGCTCCTAAGGAATTTCTGGCTTTTGAGAAAATAACCCTATATCCATAAAATAATACACTTTACCCTGACTCTTTAGATTAAAACATTGATTTTTTTCTTTTACTACATTCTTAAACAAATCCTAAAAAATGTTAAATTCTCTCATTCCACTTTTTGAACTCCTTTGATGCATATTTTTTCAATTATATATAAATAAAATATTATTCCCTCTCATATGTTCAACATGAATGAACATTTTCTTAATAAGTGATTACCATGATAAAATGTATTATCAAAAAAATTAAAAATTTCTGGTACTACTACACTGCATAGAGAAAGGCAGAATACTATCATGGCCCCTCGTGGTCATATATGGGAGTAGAATTCAGCCCCTCTTTGCTCTCATTCTAGCACTTAGTTCACTAAATATGATGAATGAAGTCCTGGCACATTGAACTCAATGTATTGTGTTCAACAGAGCCAGGATTTCACCCAGTGGCTTTGCACATTTTCCCCCCGCAGCTCTCAAATTCAGATGCTCAAAAGTGGTTTTTGGGTTGTATTGTTGTTTGGGTTGGTCTGTTTGGTGTGGTTGTTTTGTTTTGTTTTTTTCAAATATCCAGAAGTGAAGAATATTTGGTGCTAAATTTCACTGTCAAATTTAGAAGTTTTGGAAAGCAGCTTCCGTTTCACAAAAAAATAAATTTAAAAAAGCAAAACTAGATACTTGACCAACTATAGTTAGACTTCCAAAGCTCTGACAGTTGGCTTCACAGAGAAGCCATACATCATTTTATGGGACACCATACACAATTTCCCATTCCTTTCTGCAGACACACGTAGATTCTTATTCTGCAGCCATACACATAAGTAGTCCCATTAGTGTTTGCAGCATCAGAGCCTTAGGGTCAATTTTAAAATTGTCCCTGAATTTGCACACAAGAGGTGAAAACCTGGCCCCTTTAGAGTCAATGAGAAAGCTCCCGAGGGGGCCAGCATCTAGCTAATACTTGGCAGACACAAAATCACTTAAATTGTATGTGCAAATATCTGTTTCCATGCTAATGGGTATGGGTGTAAAGTTTTTATGCACAACTTTAGAAGGTGTGTTTGAACATTTGGCCCTTAACCTAAAGTGCTTGCTGTTGTGATTCCTTAAACACCTCCCTTCACATGCTGGTAAGTGGCCACATTTCCATTTTTAAACTGAAGGGGGGAAGAGAAAAACTGCTTTAAAGTCAGTCTGAAAGAATGCACTTACGGCCAATACAGAAAAATATGACAATTTAGTAGGAAAAAGTCAGAGAAATTTGGCTAAATGGAAGATGCAAATGTCAAAGACAGCCCAAGCAGCTCCTACCATGTGATTTGCTTATTAAGGCAGATTGTAGACAACTTTGTACTGTATTTTTCAATAAAAAATGGATACTTGTTAGAGCAATAACTGAAACGTGGTATATGTGGTACCTCTGAGATACACAGCACTTCCATAATCAAACACTCTCACCAATACATAAATAATAGGACCTCTTCTACTTCTTGCTATGTTTAATGGGGAAAAAAGGTTTGCAAGTGAGCCGATATACTTTTCCAGTTTTCCCTGCTCATTTAACCAACTTGTGATTCAAAACATTTTCCTTTCTATCTTTTTCATTTTAAGGAAAATCAGAATATTACTGTGTAAAAAGGAATACAAATGGGGAGTAGTTGTGTAGTGAGAATAAAAGACACATGCCAGTATCAGGAGCAGTGGATCTACCATATGATGCTAGTTTTGCTATTAAGGAAGTACAACAATAGGGGGCTAGTGCAATTTTAAGGGGAAGAGATTCTGCACAAAAAATCCAGCTGTGAAGATGCGACAGATGCTTCTTTGATGCCAACTCTGCCCACATATCTACACCAGCGACACCATCACAGGACCTAACCAGATCAGCCACACCATCACCAGTTCGTTCACCTGCACGTCCACCAATGTAATATACGCCATCATATGTCAGCAATGCCCCTCTACTATGTACATCGGCCAAACTGGAGAGTCGCTACGGAAAAGGATAAATGGACACAAATCAGATATTAGGAATGGCAATATACAAAAACCTGTAGGAGAACACTTCAACTTCCCTGGCCACATTATAGCGGACCTTAAGGTGGCCATCCTGCAGCAAAAAAACTTCAGGACCAGACTTCAAAGAGAAACTGCTGAGCTTCAGTTCATCTGCAAATTTGACACCATCAACTCAGGATTAAACAAAGACTGTGAATGGCTTGCCAACTACAAAACCAGTTTCTCCTCCTTTGGTTTTCACACCTCAACTGCTAGAACAGGGTCTCATCCTCCCTGATTGAACTAACCTTGTTATCTCTAGCTTGCTTGCATATATATACCTGCCCCTGGAAATTTCCACTACATGCATCTGACCCATGAAAGCTCATGCTCCAAAACGTCTGTTTGTCTATAAGGTGCCACAGGATTCTTTGCTGCTTTTACAGATCCAGACTAACATGGCTACCCCTCTGATACACGCTTCCTTGAATATGTATTAAATGTCTACGTGCATCTACAATTCACTCAAAACTCTACATACATATCCTTGTATATATTAATTTCCTTTGGGCACAGACTATAATAATATTGTAGAAAATCAAAAATAGATACATCACTATTCTGGATTAGAGGCTATATGATTTGAGATCAAAGTTGCAAGAAAAGCCAAGCTACAGCTAATCTGAAATATTAAATAGTGAAAGGAATTTTACATTAAAAGGGCATAGAATTGATATGTTTTATATCTTAGCACAATTAACATTACAAGTAATAATACAACCCAGGTCTACAAGCCCTTTTTTCATAATAGAAATCTGCTGAATTAAAGAAGAAATTTAAGAGAACTATCCATGTTGTCTTTTTTTTTTTTAAAGTGCACTACACTGGTTTATGGAACACTTCAAAACAGAATTAAATGAAAATGAATTCAAATGTATATATCATCTGCTGTTCTTTCCATCACGAGAAAATTTTCAGGTAGCCAACTGTTTTGAAATAAAATTCCCTGCAGTTGCTATAGTGATGATAATAAAGTTCCTACCTCAATTTGCGTGATAGAGGTTCCTAGCAGAACGCTTGAAAAGGTAAGCTAATCAAAATGAAAACATCGTTAGTTCTCATACTCAAAGCAGCCTCCTTGAATTTAGTTCACAATTACAGGACTCCTCCATTGTTGTCAATTTTATTATATGTACATTATCATAATCTTCCTCAATGTGGAAGTAACAAATTATGCGGCACAGACAGTACCACTCTTTTTATAGGTTAAAACTAGAAGACAAAGAATATGTAAGTTTGCAACAATTATCAATGATTGAATCAAAAACATTTATCTATTAGCTATTTTTGCCCATTACAAATCTTCATTTTTTAATAATGCAATGATTGTATGTTATATTTTGATTCTATAGTACATATTGTTTAGGTCTTGTTTTATCTCAGTGTTGATGTAAACTAAATAGCTTTAAAGGCGACAGTCACCTGTCAAAATGGATGAGTCATCAAAGCGATGTCAAAGATAAAACAGGATTGCTCAGATGTATGTTCTATGGCAATAATTTTGTAAAATAACATAATTTACTTTAAAACATTTGTGAAGCTAAAATAGCTTCCCTAATAACTGGTTTAGAAGGAAAAATACGCAAAAGAGCTGACAAAAAGTAGAATGTCATTAAATATTATTTACATAAATAAAATAAAACAGAAATACTAAATCTGACAAAAAATAAGACTAATCATTATGAAAACAATAATGTTTTAGTGAGTTTCTTCTAAAAATATCCATTATTTACAATTGTAGTTTAACTACCTATGCATGCATGTTTCTGTGTGGGTGTTTGTATGTGTTTTGATGTCTCTGTGCATCTGTCATTAAAGTTATATGAGCTACCTACACTCTGCTGCCACATTCTGAAGCATAAATCATGCCCACCAATAAGGATAACATTTTATTTGTAAAAGCATTGTTTGTTGGTAAAAAAATAGATAAAGACTAAAGTTCATTGACAGCTAATGTTTGATGTGCAAGGGCACAAGCATTGTGATCAGGACATGTCGTGTAATAAGAGAGATCAAATAAATTAATGAAAAAGGCTGACAGAGTTAATGACCATAATGTCAGTAAGCTTTTAATTAATATCTTTCATTATTTTAAAAGTCTTTTATAGATGGACTCATTAAGACTCCATGTTCTGTTATCCAAAAAGGCAAAACCAGTTAAGATGATTTTACCATAAACTGAAATCTCTATCTCATCTAGTGCTGCAGTCTCAATAACAGCATATGCTCTTTGGCCAAATGTGTGAAGCTTTAATCTGACCAGTGACATTCAGGTCATGAGTACACATATGGTATGCCATACTGACTCAATTAACCATCCATCAATTTAATTGCATAATATATCAGAAGATGTATTCCACTACCACTTACAGTTAGCTGGGAGCATAAAAATAAATAAGACAAAGCAACAATTTTCTGGTGTTTGTTTACTTAAGTGGGAATATTATAAAGATACAACAACATATTTTATAAGGTATTTTTTGTTCTCAGAAAAAGAATTTTTTGACAGCTAAACTGATCGGGGACTGCTAGTTTTAGAAATGATGCTCCTTATAATAAGTGAGCGTAGGTGGAAAGCACACCTTACAAGAAAATTACAGTGCTTCAACTGATTCTAATCACATTAATGTAGGGATAAGAAAAAAAGAAGGTATATTATTTAAACATTATGCAAATTCTGAAGAAAGTTAACACATTGCAAACTTATAAGTAGTGACACGACTGAGTTGATTTATGCATCACTCCAGACATCAAATCCTTCTGGAATAATATACATGACAAAAAAAATGACAACATGGTGACACATTAAAAAAAAAGAAGAAAAAATTTAAACCTATATTTTAATATTCTAATGCAAAAGCTTGAAATAATAGAAGTCAAATATAAAGCCTTCCAAACTAGAAATAATTCATATGCAGGCAGAGAGAATTTCAGGTATTGGGCAAGATTTCCACTATTTAAGAAAAACCTCATTAGACTTTATTACTTTTAATCTGTTGATTTTAAACCCTGGTTTTGAGAAAAAAATGCTAGCTCATCAGCAGCATTAGGAGGTTTTAAAGACTTGAGTTTCCTGTTTCAGTTTTGTTAGAACACACTTATTTTGTAGCCCTTCTAAACCAGGGCCCTCTTTTGCTGCTTCTGTGTGCATCACAACCAATGCACAGACCACCAGCTGTCAGCCACAGGCCATAATGGTATTGTGTGCATCTTTACTTTACATGAACCAACTCCATACTGCAGAGATTCTTCCCATTCTGTCCCTTTTCTGGGGGTGAAAATCATTGTGGTGTGATTTGTCTTTACTGAATTGCAGTTGTTACCTAGAATTAGATTTTGCCTCCATTTTTATTTTTAATGGAAGAACACCCAGCTCAATGTATTTGCTTCTTAGCACAGATTATTTAACCAAAACATACCAGAGTTTCCTCACTGTTAATAGTTGCCTTCTTCTACAAAGAAACACAAAAGTGGAACCTGCTAGACTAATGTAGGTATTCTAAAACCAAGAACAATGTAATCATGTCTCTTCCAGAGATGCGGCATCAGCATTATTAATGCACTTTTTAATATAGTTCCTGGGAGTTGTGGGGCATGGTGGGCTTGTCTTAGAAACAGTGTCCATCAGCAATTTCAGAGCAACAACAAAAACAAAACAAAAAACTGTTGTTACACAGTATTTTTAGATTTTATGACTCAACTTGGGGTAAATAATGTAGCTCTCTCCTATAGCAAAATAAATGAAATTTGAAAGGACAAATACTGTATCATTATTTATTAGACCGTTCAGAGGCCATCTAATTAGCTAGCCTTTTTGTTTGTATATTTACATTTCTGTTTATTACTACATTTCATATAACTATGTGTTAGCTCCCCTCCATAGTAGTTTTATAAGGAACAGATACATTCTATTTGTCCTATTTTCAGCTAGTCACAGAACTGGTAGGATGAGAAGCTTCTTTAGAAGCTTCTGTCCTTTGAACTGGCTGTTAGAGGGCATAATGTTAACTACAGCCTCTTCAAAGATTCAGGCAGGGACATACTTGTATGGAACCAATGATGGTCATATACAGAAGGCAAACAATTTTATTATCAGTTTGATTCCACTGTACATATAGAGAAGCTATTTACGTGTGTCTATACCAGGGAGCAGTGCACTTCAAGAATGAGCAACAGAAAACTTGACTGACTAAGTAACTAGACATTTTAAATAGCAGGCTTATTTCTTAAGGAACCATTTTAGTGACTTCTAAATTCCTGTGTGACAGTGTTTGCAGGCAGTGAATCTAGGCCTGCAGCCAAGATATATTTGGTCACAAAACAAAATTTGTTTCACGGCAGAACAAAATTCATTTTGGAAACATCATCCAACATCATCCCGTCATAATCCAAACAGGGAACAGAAATAAAACCCCAAGATTTAGGTGACAAATACTGAATCACAAATTTCTAGTACTCAAAGTAATGCTTTCAGCTAAAAATCCATGAGCAAGTCATAGCCTGACATTCTTTTCAGTAAAACAGATATTTAACAATCCTGAAAAGCAAAAAATTTCATAAAAATTGATGTCTGTTCATGGACAATTCAGAGACAGGAAGAAGAGCTATAATTGCCAAAATAATGATTTGTTGCAAATTGTTCACCCACTTTTATCAATAATCTGGTTTTCATATAACTCAGGAATTTGCTTATCAGATTCACAAGACACTTTTAAAGTAAAAAAATACTTGAATTGATTATAAAAATCAGTAGTGAATATGATTAATCCATTTCTATAGATTCCAGCCAATGATTTCTGAGTGTACTGGCTTGGCAGATTAAACAGAGCATCCATTTTTTAAAGTGAAGTTAGTGACTGTGTTATTGTATTGACAGATGCAGGAAACCATATTCCTCTATCCATGAAACATATACAGCATGGACAGTGGTGGTGCACGCTGCCTGCCAATGATCTGGAGGAACCTAGGAGTGAGAAGATAGCACAGTCACTAAGTCCAGTCAGTCTCTGGCCTCCAAAAGCATAGGGCCCCCTAACTTTATCCTGGGAAACTATTCCAGTACTGTCTCAGGGTTGTAAGTGCTACCTGCAATGCAAACATCACCAAAGCTACTACTTGCAGCACAAAAGCTGTTGCTTGGAGGCCTCTCACACAAATAATATCAAGGCTTGCTTAGCTAGTGACCCATAGTACAAGATGTTATGAATGCAGCTCATGTTGATTTGAAATTTGGTTGTTTTCTTTTAAAAATATAACCACGCTGACTGAATTGAACAGCAAAAGGACCCCGGTAAGAACTCACAAATTTTGAGGTGAAGAGGAAACTTAACAAACCATGAAATAATGTTTGAGGCCTTGCACTGGAAAACAAGAACCTATGTGGCAGGAAATTGAGTTACTTCAGTTAGTCGCTAGAATAACTGCTTGCTTCTAGCAAAGCAGTCTACTCCCCAAAATAGGAAGGCACTCACAATAGGCATAAAATGAGACATCCATAAAAGGCACCCAACAAATCTGTCTGTAAATAGTCCCACACAGAAGTCTCTCTAAATAATTTACCCCATGACAGAATTTTTATGGCTTCTGTAGCACTTCTATAGTGAATTGACTCAGGATTATTTATTTTAAACAAAAGATTGATGCATTACACATATTCAGGATCCTGACTAAATAAAATGGTATGTTTATTCATTAACTATCCTTTCAATTAAAAATTTACAGATAATAAACATAACTTAATTACTTTAGAAAAATAGAGCATCTGCTGATAAAGGATATAATGCTAAATAGTAATCACTAGAAAGCCATCTCATTATTCTTAGTTTTGTGTTTGATATGGGTTTGGCCCAAGGCAAAGCCTGGGGCTTTATTTATTTAAGAGGGTACAAAAACAAGGCAATATTCACATTTCATATTAAATATTATTATGGAATTATACTACATGTGTGTGAGCGAAGATCATGAAGAGCCATGCAGAATTTAAAAATTTATATTTTGTTGCACATTTCCTCAGACATACTCAGATTTCCTCAGGGGTTATGAGCATACTAATAGCCACTGTATTCTGCTAATTCATTATAAATCTCACAGTAAAAGGATATCTATTATTCCCCACATCCTTAGGTATGCCAGATTTCCACATGACATGTTATTTGCTATTATCTGTTTTTTTTTAATTGCAAAGTCTGATGAGTTTAAGTCAACATATTTCTTAATGCTCCTTCTGCTTGTCAGCTGTAGCTGGATTGATAAAATGCAAATGAACAAATCATTAACGGGTGCTGGTTATGAATCTCTCAGGCAGTTCAGGACCCTATCAAATCCTGCACCTATTACTTTGTGTGATTGATGTACTATTGTAAGTGATTGTTCCTGATCTTATTAAATCTTATTGATTTTTTCCCAGTTTCTATTTTATGCAGAACCAGGCTTGGACTATTATGAATGTTGCTGAACACTGTTAATCAAGCTTACACAGCTATTTTGATGGCAAACAATTAGAACTCTGCAGCAATACCTTGCAATTAGCTTCAGGGATATGGACCTCAGCACTGTAATAATGAAAGAGGCCTTCTCCTTCAAGCAAGGTAATGAGATTTACAATTATGACCCCAAATAACCTCTGAGAAATAACCAATCTGCAAACTTAGATGTGTTTATCAATAATTTTTGCCCTTTTTATGAAAATGTATTTTTAAAGTTTTCTTGATAGTATAAGAAGTCATTGTTTCTATGAAACAGTGTACAAACTATTGTAAAAACCAAGGAACATACAGATTTTAAATCCACACTGTGTACAATTTGCATTCAATGTTGATTTTTACAGAATAATATTCATCAGTATCAATGAAGTTTTGAAAATGCAATATAGTAAGAAAATACCAATATAGTGTGTACTTTGTATAAAAGTTGTATATATATATATATACACATACACACACACACGCATACACATAACTCTATGTATATATGTTTGCATAATTCAAATATTCAAAATCTCTTGACTAAATTCCTCTTGGAAAACAAAGTGCTCATCAACATTATTCTGAGAAGTTTAATGCAATATTGAACATCACAATGGAGAATTTGTTTTTTTCCTCTATCAAAAATAATTTATAAATTGCTAGTTGTTGCATACAACAAATATCAGTGAACCTTTGAAATGGAAAGTAGAGTAGCCAGGATGTCCTGAACTTCTAAACATTTACAGTTAGTTCTTTACAGTTTCTTCCCAAACTATTTTTCTGATCATATAGAAATGACTATAAATGATTGTGTACATATATATGTAAAATTATGCATCTATAGCGGACTTTATCTCTAATAGAACTATTTTCCTAGTCAGCATATTTACTAATTTCTTTAGCTTTTTCTTCGAGACAACTCAGCAAATGAAGAAAACATTCATATCAGGACACCCCTTGAGTATTAGAAAAACTTAAAAGCATTTGACAGACCAGTGCATGACTCCATTTCTCCTTGATGTTACTCTGCAACAATCAATGCCTTTACACCAATGTTAAACTGGTATAAGAACTGCCATACTGGGTCAGATCAATAGTCCATATAGCCCAGTATCCTTTCTCTGACAATGGTCAATACCATATCTTCAGAAGGTGTGTACAGAACAGGGCAATTTTGGAGAGATCCACCCATGTCTTTCCTTCTAGTCAGAGGCTTAGGGTCACCCTGAACAAGGTGTTACAGCCCTGAACACCCTGACTAATAGCAATTGATGGACCTTATCTTCCATGAATTTATCTTGTTCTTTTTTTAAATCCAGTTATATTTTTGGCCATCTCAGCATCCCGTGGCAATGAGTTCCTCAGACTGAGTGCTGCAGCAGTGACTCCAGCCCAGAGATTGGAAAGAATTATTTTGAAATAACACAGAAAGGCCCATTACCACCTCACTCTTTCCTGGTAGTAAGGCAAACATTACTTCATTGTACAATTCATTTGGGATACTGCAATATCAGTAGGATTCCAGTGAGCTATTGAGCAGTCCCTCCAAATTTACAAGCTCCCTATTATTTACCCCTCATATTCAAAGCCACCCCTATTCAGTTCTGCTATTGAAACTGAGCAGAGTTCTGGTTCTGTGAACTGGGGCTAAACATAGGGGTGGATTGGAATTCTGTAGCTAGAAAGGAGGCTTACAGTGGAAGATCACTTTTTTAAATAAATATGTTAATCCAGGTTCAAGATGAGATTCTTGGGCTAGAAGGGGGAGTGCTAAGAGAGACCAGTATTTTTTAGGCCTGTCACTTTAAAATATATCTACCTCAATGTTGTGTCAAAGTAGGAACAGGATTATGTTTTAAAGTACAGGATTAACAGAATAAACTCTCTTTAACTTATTCAATGCTCTGTGATCTGGGGAGTTCATCCGAAGCAGCAGCATCCATATGTGCCTATGGGTGTATGACATATAGCTATGTTCTGCTTGCAATGTTGTTATTTCACAGCACTGTAGGAAATTTCATCCCCCCTGAATGCACACACTAAGTCATGCTGAAGGGGTTAAATGTGAGAGTTTAGCAAACCTGATGAGATTTTTAAAAAGGTGCACAAGCTAATTCACCACATGAGGTTTTCCTATTTCTCCTAGCTTTGAACACAGCTAATAAATATGAGTTATTTTAATGCCAATTTCAATTTTTATCATATAAATATAAATATTTTTGCTGGATGTAATGGTTAATGAAATGCACATAATATGTAAAACCTATACAATTGTTATAGTTATACATTATTTTCTGTTGGACAACCTTTGTAAACAATGTTTAGTATATCAACTTTCTTGTGCCAATAAGCAGATCTGTCATCTTGGGACAGCTAAATGAATTATTTAATCAATAACAGACTACACTCTGATGATAAGACAAGCTCAGACAAATTAGAAACTGAACCAGGTATAACGTTGAGAATGAGCAACACAGGTAGTGTAATGTACACTTAATATTCAGTGGGAAAAGATTTAAAAAATCCCCAAAATATACAATAGCTCAGTCAAACCATTTGCATACTATAAAACAGGAAAACAACTTTGAAATTAGCTTGGGAAACCAAACTACAAATAAATAAATTTGTTAATGTTTTAAGATGCTTTGAACTGCTAAATATATGCTAAATATTTTCCAAATTTAAGGACGATCATTTTCAGTAGTGATTTGTACAATAAAACATTTAAAAGGGGGATTAGGTATGAGAGGTACATAAATAATAAGACTGTAAAAAACTCAAGGGTTTGTGTGTTATGTCCAGCTGTATAATGTCATGAAAGTAGTTAGATGGACACTTGAGGGACTCCTACTGGTTTAAACACTGAAAGCCACTGTTTAAATGTCTCTCCTCTTTCCCACCCCCTCAAAAAAATCACAGAACAACAGCACAGATTCATCATTTTTTCTGTTTTTCAAGAATTAAGGACAAAGATGTAAGTCAATTTACATCCACTCCCCACAAATTTTTCTAAACAGATCCTTAAATCTTTGGAAAACTGCACCAATTACAAGTTATTTTCCTTTTGACCCCCACACGTTGAGCATGGTCACATGCTGCATTTGTATTGTTATTTAAGGTGGCTTTCAGCATCCCTGAAACAGCATAAATAGGGTCAGCCTTTTGCTTTCAACATTAGCGTAACTGGATGATAAATTATAGTAGCCCCGGAGCTGCTGTAACTTACACACACGTTCCATTTTGAAATAGTTTCAGTAATTTTTATTGAATATGTGTATTAGCATTAAGAAACACACCTTTACAGCTTAGTCTAGTCCCTTGTGATTTGTACACCTTTCACATACCTAAAACAGAAAAAAGGCCTTTTACGCTCAGGGGGACATTACATGCTTTACACTGAACCCTCTCCCTCTCACCTCCCAGATTTTCTGTGCTTTGCCATCATAAAGAATGCATAAATCCCACAGAAATAAGAGGACTAGAATAATGTACATGTTTAGCAATCTGAATGGGAAGCAAATCTATAAATAATGTGTTGTTTTTGATATGAGGATTAACTTTAAAACACGCTGATGGTACAAAACACTTGTGTCAGCTAAGAATTCTGTGAATTATAACAGGAAGACAAATTGATATAAGGACTTGCTCTTGTCCCGTTTACAGCTGTATGTATTAATGTTGGGTAATTATGGTTACAAACCCCTTGATGCTAGTGGTAGCAAAGTATCTCTTTGCTGCCAATGGGATTAATGACAGCAAATTCCAATTCATCAAACAGAACACCACTGCATTGCACATCATGCATGATGACTCTCTAATAACAGTGTATAATCTCAGAGAAACATGCATTAAAGAAACATTCATCAAAGTGTAATACTACATTTTAAAAGTTATCTTTGATATGAGAACTTGAGGTTTCCAAAAACACTCTCTCAGCTTTGTGTTCTTTTGTATAGTTCTTCCTCCTATTTTTTCTCTAATCCCCTTGGGACTTTCATGTCTCTCTCATTTTATACACACACACACACAAACACGCTCTCTCTCTCTCATTTGGAAGATCATCAGGGGCTATGGTGATGGTGCATGTCAGTAGATTGTAGCAGTATTATTGTTTGCACAAATACTGACTTCCCATTAGATGTGTGAGTCACATTCTGCCACGTATCAATATATCAAAATTGGCCTATCTTAAGTCCCTCTAGAATAAGGTCCATAGTTGGGGCAAATACATTAAAAGGTTAGACATATGTGGAATAAAATCACC
The DNA here is from genome assembly GCF_007399415.2 of Gopherus evgoodei. Classification (NCBI taxonomy): domain Eukaryota; kingdom Metazoa; phylum Chordata; order Testudines; family Testudinidae; genus Gopherus; species Gopherus evgoodei. Next base: position 241,599,947 of record NC_044323.1, on the reverse strand, counting down.
CAACCATAGAAGACTCAATTAACTGTCCTAGGATGTTCAGCCTTAGATTTTCTTTAGTTTATTTGCAGAGAACAGCAATTTGGTTTTTATTCTATATCTTGTACATGTCATAAGATTATGTAATATGTAGAAAGGCAAAAAAAAAGGTGCTGATGGCCTGCAGAAAATAGCAGCGGCTTCATTTGGTACTAATGTACACAAAGCAATTAGTTACTTGTCATGATGGGTGATCCCTATGGCAGTGCACTTTCTCCATTAGCATTTATATCTTCATGCCATTAAATATTAGACAGCACTAAGTAGATCTGATATGCTCAGAAAATTGCTAAAGTCATGTGCCATCAAGAAAAGATATTCGCAAACATTATTAGCACACCGGTGGAGCTGGATCGCTCAGCTAGATAGCCAGTCACCAAAGAGATTTTTTTTTCTAAGCACTTTCAGAGAATACAAAAAAGTAAACTCTAGCTAATTAGCTGGCAGATATGAAATTACCCCTTTGTTTGCTGGGGAAACCTCTCTTTGGCTAGTGATATTCATGACAGTTGCTTTGGAGTATATTTTTTTCCTAATAGAGTATGCAGAGGCAATTCTCAGGAAGAAATTGAAGGGAGAGCACTAACCCTGTTTAAAGAATTTCAATTAAGAGACTTGAATATGAAGCAAAATTGCATGAGATAGTAAAACATTTCTTCATTTCATTAAGGTTGGTCAGCTGTACTCTCAGCTTATATGCCTCTCTCCCACAATGCACTGTCCATTCCTCTACTTCCTAGCTTTGGCTATCCCCATAGTTACTACTTCTACTCCAGCCTCTACACTCTGGAAAAAAATCTAGGGACTAAACTAGCTTTCTCCATTGTGAGTTCATTCTCTCTTCCCTCAGCCCTGTTCTTTTCCATTCTACACCATTTTATTTTCTCTACTGTAATAGCCTTTTGCTTCTAATCTCCACTGACTCCTAGGAACCTTCAAACTTTCTCCATAAATGCTCTTCCCAGCCTCTCTATGCTTGGCTTTGGTCAGTTGTTTCAGTTCTTCAGTAACAGCCCTACCCAGCAAGAACTTTTTTCTGTGCTCTTCCATGCCTCCATATTTAGATGCACCATCACTTCTTTAACCCAAGACTCCAATTCCTAGGCCTCCCTGTTAACTGCTACCAAGTCCTCAACTTTTTCCTTTATCTGATTCACCCAGACCCTCACTTGTTCCCTCTCTAACCCTTCCTTGTTCCTTATCTTAACCATATTTTTCTCTTGCTTCTTTGGGTCACAATAAAAACATGCTCCCATGTCTTCTATTCTAAACACCCTCCCCTCCAGCTTTCCCTCATCAGCTCTATTCTGGCTTTTGGCATCTTGACTCTGTTGAAACTGCCCTCAGCAAGGTAATTAATAACTAAGTCATTACTATGTTGTTATTTACTCATGTTACTGTAGCATGTTGAGCTCCCAACCAAAGTCAGATCACCATTGTGCTTGGTGCTGTATATATACTTAGTAAGATAAGAGAAAGTCCTGATGAAACTGGAATCTAAATAGACACTGTGGAGACAGGAAGTATTAAAACTCCCATTGTACAGCTGGAGAGCTGAGTTTTATCAATCTGTTGTCTTTGACACAAACCATGGAATACCCCTTCCTTTACTTCAATGACCTTCTGCTCTCCTGGCTCACATCCTACAAAGCTGATCTCTCTTTCACAGCCTTTGCTTTAGTATCTCTTCATCCTCTCCCTAAACATTCTGTCTTTCATCCTCTCTTCTTGGTCGTTGGTGCTACCACAAACTGGATCTGTGATACTGAAGTTTCCCCGTATACAAAATGGCTCTGCTATCTCAGATGTCATTGCATGATAACCACTAGTAGATATTGACAATTTATTGACAACCGCTCTAAGTTGTGCAACACAACTAAGATGTAAAATGGGCAATTTTGGTGTACAAGTATGAAAAACAGGACCAATACCTAGTATATCATTTTACTACTGGCTGTGGACATTTTAAATCTTGTGCATTTTCAGCTTTTGTAGATGGGGAAATTGAGGTTTGCAGCACTGACGTGCTGCCCACATTCTAACAAGAGACTCCTCTTTTTATAAATTCCATGGACCAGGCAGGTGATCAGACTACAGAAGTGAGGGACTGAAGACTGTTACTTTGTTTACTATTTTTTTAAAAAGTTTTTCTTATTACCACAATTCATGAAGGACGCGATACTACGTCACAAACAGACTTACATTTACCTGCACTTCTCTAGAATGGAACATATTTTTTGCTAGAAAAATATGCTGACTACAGCATAGTAAAGCATGGTGTTCAATTTCTGTAATTTTAATTCTGCAGAGCACTTGGGGGGGTTTTCTTGCCTGCCATTTTTAAAAAAATACTCACAAGTCTATAATTTGCTTGTTTTTAATTAAAAGAATAATACAAAAAAAAAAGAAAAACCTGTAACAGCTTGTGCAAATAGATACAGCATTTTACATTTTTTTTATTGTTAGAAATTAAAAAGAACAAGAATGTGCATTACTCAAGTCAATAGCAACTCTACACACCCAAATAAATGAACTGGCTCTGTAATGAAGGACATATATCCTGGATGGCCACTCCATACACTTGAGTCTAGATTGGACACTTAACTTTGGAAGTTTGCTTATCCTACAGAATTAATGAAATAAAGATTTATCTTGGACCTTCCTGCAGCATCTCAGTGTATTTCTGTGCTTTGAGGAGAGAGTTTAGGTGCTCCAGGCTTCATGAAAGAATGAGATTCTTCTTCAAGATGCTCTTCACAAGTCATGCAACCTGAAGAAGGTGCAGCATACAACTCATCAAAAAACCTTCAATTGATGCACAGAAGTAGACTATCTCAGGGAAGAGTGAATACATATTATTGACAACAAATTAAGTTCAGGTTTGTTATGATGATGATTAATACCATGGGCATAAAAACTACATTCTTTTATTGGTAAAAACAGGGCCGCCCAGAAGATTCAGGGGGCCTGGGGTCTTTGGCTGTGGGGGGCCCCTGCTTTGGCAGTAATTTGGCGGTGGGGGTTCGTTCCACTCTGGGACCCGCTGCCGAAGTGCCCCAAAGACCCGCAGCAGGAGCCGCCCACTGCTGAACTGCCACTGAAGACCTGGAGCGGAAGAAGCTCTGGGGGCCCCAGCCCCACAAGAGTTTTCCGGGGCCCCTGGAGCAAGTGAAGGACCCCGCTCTAGGGCCCCCAAAAAACTCTTGTGGGGGCCCCTGCAGGGCCCAGGGCAAATTGCCCCACTTCCCCCCCCCCATCCCCAGGCAGCCCTGGATAAAGACACTAACAACTTGCACCAAGAATGAGTTTAGATATTGAGCCCCTGCAAATTTTTAAAGATGTTGTAGCTTGATGTCACTTTGAATATGCAATAGACAATTTGTACACATACATAGGAAGAATTGTACTGGTCAAATTACAGTAAATATAATATAGAACCCCTATCATCATGAAACTTCTAGCTAAACTTAGCTAAAGCCTAAAATCTGCTCAGACATAGAAGAGAAACCCTGTTAAACTTCTTCAGAAAAAGTATACCTGTCCCGTCTCTATCCTCAGCCTGTAATTTCTGATAATGAGTCTTTCAGTAGGTTTTCTGAAGAAATTCATGAGAGTAGAATTCCACAAAATAGCAAATCTTTTCTAAAAAGTCTAGTCAGCAGGCGTTTGAAAACTATGCCCACTAGGGCTTGAGTCACAGTGTTTGTCACAGTTCTTGGGGGGTTAATTAGAGCTCACCAAAAAGTTCAAATTTCAAAATGAAGTTTCCAGTGAAATGTCACTAGTTTTCAAATGAAACAAAAAAGGTACAAACATTGCAAATTCTCCTCCATTTTCACAGTTCTCTAGTATTAATTCTTTCTCATCTTAGAATCATAAACATATAGGTCTGGACAGGACCTTGACAGATCATGAACCTGCCTGTGCTGAAGCAGGATCAAGTAAACCTAGACCATCCCTGATGGGTTTGTTCAGTCTGTTCTTAAAAACCTAAAATGATGGGGATTCCACAATCTACCTTCGAAGCCTATTCCAGAACTTAACTCCCTTAATGGTTAGAAAGTTTTTCCTAATACCTAACCTAAATCTCCCTTGCTGCAGATTAAGCATGTTGTTTCTCATCCTACCTTCAATGGACATGGAGAACAATTGATCACCATCCTCTTTATAACAGCACTTAACATAGCTGAAGACTGTTATCAGGTCCACCATCTTTAGTCTTCTTTTCTTAAGACTAAACATATCTTTTTTTTTCTCTTTCCTCATAGGTCATGTTTTCTAAACCTTTTATCATTTTTGTTGTTCCCTTCTAGAGCCCACATTTTGTCTACATCTTTCCTAAAGTGTGCCCAATACTGGCCACTATACTCCCGTGGAGGCCTCACCAGTGCCAAACAGAGTAGGACTCTTACTTCATGTGTCTTATATACAGCACTCCTGTTAATACACCCAGAATGATATTGCATCACATTGTTGATCTCCATGTAATCTCCAGAACCTTTTCAGCAATACTGCCACCTTCCCAGTTATTCCCCATTTTGTAGTGATGCATTTGATTATTTATTTCCTAAGTGTAGTACTGTGCACTTGTTGAATTTCATCTTGTTGATTTCAGACCAATTCTCTAATTTGTCAAGGTCATTTTGAATTCTAATCCTATCCTCCAAAGTGCTTAGAACCCCTCTTTGCTTGGTGTCATCTTCAAATTTTATCTGCATATTTTCCACTTCATTATCAAAGTCATTAATGAAAACATTGGACATATACAGAGGAAGAACTGTACTGGCCAAATTACAGTAAATAATGATGAAACTTCTAGTTAAAGCCTAAAACCTACTCAGATCCACAAGGAAACACTGCTAAACTTTCTCAAAGAAAATATACCTGTCCCATCTGTATCCTCACCCTGTAACTCCTGGACTTAGGACTGACCCCTCTGGGAGCCTACTATATATGTTGCCCCAGTTTGACAGTGAAACATTGAAAATTACTCTTTGAGTATAGTCTTTCAATCACTTACCCTGTAGTAATTTCAATAGATCATGTTTCCTTAGTTTGTTTATGAAAATGTCACTTGGAATTGTGTCAAAAGCCTTATTCAGATCAAGATATATCACATCTACAGCTTCCCCTCTGCCTCAGTCCCCAATTAGGAAGGAAATTAGGTTGATTTGTTCTTTACAAATCCATATTGGCTATTACTTATAACATTATTATTAATACTTACAGAATTTATTGTTTAATAATTTGTTCCAGTATATTTCCAGCTATTGAGGTTAGCCTGAATGTTCTATAATTTCCTGGGTCCTCTTTCTTAAAGATAGGTACCGTGTTTGCCCTTCTCCAGTCCTCAGGATTTCATCCATCCACCATGAGGACTTGAAGATAATTTCTAACAATTCTGAGATTCTAGCTCCTTAATTATCCTAGGATGAACTAGTTTGCCCAGCTTAATCTTATGAGTCTTCAAGAAGTTATCTAAAGATGCCATCTTGGTAAGAATTAAAGTGCCTCAAAATTTCCTCACTTATTCTTTCATACTGTAAGCCACCTGTAGGGCCAGATTTGTAGCCTTTGAAAACATAGCTTAACCCCTACTAAGATCTGAAGGAAACCATTATGCTTCCCCAGATTAACTACCATATATTCAAAAGGCTGGGGAGGATTACTGGAGTTCTCTCTTGTGGTACAGAAGGCTCTGGCAAGAGAAGTTTTCAGGTGGGGAAGAGAGAGGTGTGTGTGGGGGGGTGGCATTTCAATATCTGGTACAGGGTAGGTATTTGGCTCTCCTTTCCTGCAATGACTCTAGCTAGTCCTGCAGTGGTATTTTGTGGTAAATGGAACACCTCCATCTCAGGGTATGTTAACATTGCGATATAAGACCAGGGTTATGGGTTAGTTGCACCTGAGTCAACTCACCCCTGTTAGGAAACCCTGGCTTGAGCGTCTACATTGTATTTTAACCCTATGTTAAGACATTTCTAACCCATGCTTGCAGCTGGGCCTCTGGTGTCCACATGGCAGCGTGCAGACCTGAGTTAGAGCAATATATCCCAGAGTCCCTAGAGCTCCTTGCTCCCACCAAAATGTCATCACTCTAGCCCTAGGACCATGGTGTATTGTGGTGTATTACTGCCTGCACATATAACTGCACATCACAGGATGTTTGAAGCAGTTCGCTTTGCAAACTGCTCAGTTTGATCAGTTTGCCAGCCTCCTGGGTTTGCAGTGGAGTTCTGATTGTGTGCTTGCAGATTGGTGATCAGAAGAGAAGAGGTTAACACTGACCTGAGCTTCTGCTGTTTGCAAAGGAAGAGGAGGTGTGGCTTACATTTTCAATAGAGAGGACTGAAGATTGCTGAGATAGAACTAAGGAAGTTGTCCCATGGAACTGTGGAATACTTTTGGCTGACTTCTGGGTCAGTCACTGTGTCTACGCTGCAAAGCAATAGGGCTCAGATCCTGGGATCTGACTTAACTCGAGTTCTGATGCTCCAGTCCTTCAGAGTCCTGGGACCCCATTGTCTAGGCATTGACCTAATACATAGAAAGGGACAGTCCATGCCAAAAAGAGCTTACAGTCCAGTTAAAGACAAGATGTAGCAAGTTGGTGCAACATACAAGTGGACAGGGAGGGAAGACAAGGTTACCAGTGCTAGGAACATGTGGTTACACAGACTAGCTACATGCACAATTAGTTAAATTGGAGTTTATATGGATTAGTAATCCAACCTGACATGGCCCTATGGGAGGAGTCAGTTTTGTTCATTGAAAGTAATCTTTGGTGAGTTGTCATAGAGGAATAGAACAAGGTGATGCTCTGAGGTACAAACTGCAATCTTCACTCCCCAACCTGAATGTCTCAGCTGGGAGCAGAGGGAAAAGAGACAAATCTTCCCACAAAGGCTGTTGACTAATAGTGTCACCACTTCATGGAGCTGCAGTATCCTTCTGCTCCCAGCATGCTCGTCCCATTGGAGAAAAGACCCATAGATCCTCTGGACTGGCCATGGGTCCACACCCCTGCCACCTCTTTGCTGCTACAAAGTGAGACCCTGCATTGCTAGGCATCTCTTCGTGGCTGACCCAAATCCAGCCCCACCTCCTGAGCAGTGTAACCACATCTGGTTAAGCTGACATGAGTCCCTTCATGCCTACTGAGACATGGATTTGCCACAGCACTTGCCCCTAAAGTGAAGAGATGTGTATCTCTCATTATGCTAGAGACAAACAAAAATTCAGTAAAGAGGCAATACTCATAGATCAACCCTTTTATATTGTTGTCCCTGCAGGCAAGAAAGGGTAAATATCACAGATTCCCATTATGCAGGGAATAGTGCAGAAAGAATAATTGTATATGTTTTAAAAATCAGGAAAACATTGTGTCATTGTAGAGAATGCATTGCATTAATATCATCAGTACAGGAATCTATTTTTCTCTGCAGCCAAATTTTATTTCATGTTCCAAAAATGCCATTTTTAATACTTACAAAATATACTTTAACATTTTCAGTGGATAATTGAGCTATGTGTGTATTTTAGTACAAATATTGGGAAACACCATGTTCGATATCAATGTCTATACCATTTAAACAATGAAAGCATCAGGTAAGTAACAACATTTGGACAGCAAGTCAATATGACTATGAAAGGTCTCCAATAATGAGCAAACTCAGACCAATACACTGTTTGAGAATTTGGCCTTCCTATTGACAAAGGTTGCTTTCAATCACACTGTATCTATTACCATATCAATCATCACTCTAAATGAATACAACATTATCATTGACGAAGACATTACTTAAGCAGAGAAACCACAGGTTCTATAAAAGCAAATAATGAAACTTAGGTTGATCACAGCATGAAAATTAGACCTAATCCTTAATAATTCCTATTTGTAAAGCAAACAAATTGAAGCTAAAAATGTTAACTCTGTTTCTTGCCAAGGATCTTGAAAGATATAGAAATTGATATCACATGCTTAATTATTAAAGATAATGCAATCCAATACTTTGTTTGCGACACAAATTAAGATATGGAATTGAACTGATGAAAATGATTTACGTGCAGGATTAAAATATTGGCAGCTTTATAGAGTGAAATGTCACTATTCTGCTGTACTTTCAAGTTTTACATTTCCTCCTTTGAATCCCTGTCAGCCTTCATGAACACTAGAGAGTTTAATCAATGCTTGCAGTAGCCATAACATAACACTGGGTATTTTACCCGTGTAATAATCAAACTGCTGTTTAGTATGAGTCACAAGAAGAAATGACAAACATATATAGTCCATTTGGAAAGTTTACAATTTAAATAAAACACAACATAAAAAAAAAATCTCACACATTTCAATGCTTCTTATCTCTCCATGAAACAAACCTATATTTTACAACAGCTGAATGTACCCTAAAGCAATCAGCTTGTATTTTGGATGACTCAGAGGTCATAAAACTTAAAGTCTTATGAGTTACTGCACTTGAAACAATTTTTAATTTATATGATACAAAATACTTGTGAAACAAACATTTTATTTTCTTGATGTTCTCCAAAGGTTGGATTTCAGATTGCAATTTTGTTACATTTATTGAGAACAATCAATATCAAAGTGAGGCTCCCATAAAGATAGGAAGGATTGATATCCTAGTATTCTGGCAGTCTGCTCCTTTTTTAGATTAATTTTGTTTGCAGCTAAGCTAGCATTCTGGGAAATCAGGAAATAAAGTCAATGATGAAATAATATGAAATTTAGGAAATTAAGACCACATAGAATATTCATGCAGATTTTTCCAAAGGGTGTCAAATATATGAAAGTTGGTTACAAAGTTTGAGCATCAAAGAAAATAATGCAATGATTATAGACATGTTTTTGGAAGGGAATGAAGGAATATTAGGGTAATGTCACAAGACAGGGAAGAAAGACTGAGATGGGACTAAGCTGTTGAGCTGAATGTTCTTTCCTTTTCTAGTATTCACTTCTAACTTTATATATTTAAATAATTTTGAATATATTGAAATCTACTTGGAATAGTATGTATTTAATAAAGTTCAGTTAACATTCCTTCCTTTTATTTTTTGGAAACAAAAGGGTTATTTTTTCTACCAGTTACGATGGAGTTATACAAGAAGAGAATTTAGACCAAAGTATAAAATAGTTCCCTAACTTTTTAAATTACAAACCATTTCAAAGATTCCAAAGGGGAGGAATTTTATTTTGGTTAAAAAAAAGTCATATTTACTTAGAATTTTACTAAACTTATCTTTATTTGGATAGTGTGATAAATCACTACAGTGCCATAACTACATTGTGTCATATTTTTGTATGAAATAATGTTGTGTGTGAAAATATAAAGAAGAAAGTTTGGTACAGTAAATGATGTACATTCCTGTAATATTCCTTCAGTACTAGACTATTACATGGCTGTCTAATTAATCTTTTAAGTAGTATTTTATGTGGTTATATACTATAGATATATAGTAATTTAATGATGTACAGAAACTTTGGTCCACATTGTCCATCCTCATCATTGCTAAAACACTTAGCAGGAAAACCTGATTTCCAGCAGGTGTTTCCAGAAATATCAAATGTTTAATCCACCTGTGCAAGATAGCCAATTTGAGAGCATTTATTAATGGAAGTGGTTGATTCACTCTCCTCAGTTCTATGTCTGGTCACATACACAGTGGTGGTTCTGTAATATAAACATATGCACTACTTCAAAAGTGCTCATTAAGCTAACCTCCGTTGTGAAAGTAATTTACATTTACTGTACTTCAGGCCATAGCACTGCCATTGTTTTAGGCAAGCAAATTGAAAACTAGAATTTTTACTCTAACTTGATCTTCATTTTTCTCACAGCCTGCATTCACCAGGGCTAGGAGGACAAGAGCAAGCATTTCTCCATAGCATGCTGTTCCCTGTCTTGGCCAACAATAAACAATGTAACTGTGTGACCAGTATTTTGAATGCTTCCCCTCTGACCACCACCATTACACATAAGCATACATGCTAGCAATGGGCAACCTTCAGAGGTTCAGAGATCACAGAAGCATCTAACAGTCTGGATCCTATGCCAAAGCACATTCAAACTTTTCAGAACTATTTAGCCTGTATTATTTGACTGGAAATCACACAAGAACAATCTCCCCTCAGAGATTTCCTATACTTGCTTATTTTTAGTCAGGTCAGAAATACCACAGTAATTCTTTCAAAGTATTTTGATGTTTCTGGCCTTAGTCCTACCAAATCATGTGAAAATTATTTTTGGTTAATTTAATAATTATGATAATTAAAAAAACATATCTGGGCCCTCAGAAAGGTTTAGTTCAGTTCTGGAGCTGGGCAAAAGTTTGGGGTGCATTAGTCCTACTCCTAATGCATAGACAGTGTAAATGTAATGTGTCCATCACAACCCTTATGGGACTGGGCTTCTGTCCAGCTAGCTAGAAGAAAAGAGGAAAGGCACCCTTGCAAGAGGGGAAAAGGAGGGGAAATGTACAGGGATGGACAGGAAGAGCTGGATGCAGTTGGGTCCGGGTTAAGATCACTGCATTGCCCTTCAAGCTGCCTGGAAGAGTGAGAGGGATATTTCTAAAGCATGCAGCTATGGAGAGGCCTCTTTGCCAGGATCGGTTATCGGATAAATTGGATTGGAAAAGCATTTGAAGGAAATGTGGAAGATGAGTAATGGGAGTCTGAGGCTCCTATGTCTTGTCAGTAGGGAGCCATCACCTCCTTTTTTTGGCGGCCCTTAAGGGAGCTGAGGAAGGTGATTTGGAGCTCCTTCATCTGGATCAGCAGAGGGCCAACACTCTTCTCCATGCACTGTCCAGTGAATAATGTTGCAGCTTAATTAAACCACATCCATGGCCTCCTGTCTTTCTTCCAGTGTGGATGGACAATATGAAATTTGTTTTCCCTGTAACCTGGGTAGAGCTGCAGCTAGTATTTTTAAAGCCATGGACAAGATTTCAAAACAGCATTTCCCTGCAGCAACACTAGCCTAAGTCAGTTGGCATCTTCTTCTGGTTGGTGTACCCTATACAGAGGACCTCAACTTAAGTTTCTTAGGCTACTATAGAGTTTGTACCAAGGATAGTGAATAATTGTCCTTTCAAGAGAAATGTTTGCAGTTCAACAGAGAGGTTTCATCTGATAGTTCCTATTACCGTTGCAAAAAGGGCATTTTCATCAACTGAACATATGGGGAAATGCCAGCAATGTCTCAGTGGGAGAAATGAATGCTGTGGACAATGAATACTCAATGTTTGTAGTCTTACAGCAGGAGATCCCCTCCTTTATATGAGAAGTAGGGAGTGGAAGGACTGGTGGGGAAGTAATTGTTGGGAGATGGAGCCATGGACAGGAACTCAGGAACTGAGTAGGTTGAGAGGAGTCAGATGGGGCAACAGGGGGTCAAAGTGATTAGTAAATTGGAAGCTCAGTTGCAGAGCGGCTCAATGGCCTGTGGAGCGAGCACTAAGCAGGGCTAGCAGAGCCAGAGGACCAAGTTGGCAAGGGTCTGAGGATGAGAGTGAGCTGATGTAGCAGGCACCTATGGGAGGGGTTGTGTGGATTGCTCAGGACAGAGGGATATATTAGTACCTAGGCAGTACTGAGGCAGGAAGATAGTGAAGTAGCAGGAATCTGGAGAACTATTTCAAAGCTTCTTGGGCAAGAGAAGCTGTAGCTCCTGCTCCCTTTGTGCTTACCTGATCCCCAGCATGTCTGAGGTCCCAGTCTGGTTCCACATCCTGTTCACTAACTCCCCTCACCTTTCCTCTCACAGATGCTTGGTAGCTCCCAGTCCTCACGCCCTAGTCCCCCTTAACAGCAAACCTTTTGACTTGCCCATTATTTTGCTTCGTGCCTTGCTGAGCACCACTCAACTTTCACTTCTCCAGTGTTTGTCAGTTCTCTTTCCAGCAATGATCTCCCTACCCACCCTCCTCTGCTCCCACTCAAAGAAGGACCTATGTGCAGAAATATGCTTTGAGTGTCCAAGAAGCTGACCATTTTTAAAGGTGTAGTTGGATTCCAAACCAGTGTAACAAGTTTTGTGTAAGTTTTCATTATAGCTTGTCAGTAAATAGTTTATATATTTGTGAACATTTGCACGGTTTTTCCCTCCAGTTTCATCAAAGTTATATTTCAACAGTTCTAATTGTCACCAATACGGGGCACATTCTGCAATCAAACAAGCATACAAGCTTTAATGGGAGCAACATGAATGCATGTGCTGGCAGCACTTAGCTTTGTTGCTTTAGATGGAGTCTCATTTTTACCCCCCTCTTCAGAACAACACATTTAGTTAATTTACTGTAACTGACATACTCAATCTCTGATCTCTGTTTATAGTCCCTAACCACTATGTACTCAAAGTGGTGAAAGGGTTTTAGCATGTGACTTCCTTTAAAATCAACGTGAATCGCATGGTACAAAATCCCACACAACACTTTAAAATTAATTATTCATAACAACACGCTGCTTTTTCCATCTGAGGATTGCAAAGCATTTTGCAGACATTAATTAATTAAGCTTCAAAAGTTGCAATATGCCAATGAGGCAGACATTTTATACCCATTTTTATAGTTATGTAAACTGACACTTAGGGGGCCAATACTGTCTCTACACTGGGGAAATTTACAAAATAATTCACACTGGTTCTGATAAACTGCTGTTAGAATGAGCTATCCAGTTATCCAAACTGCAAAGGAGCTGTAGTGACCAGGCTCCAGTGGCTTCCAGCCTTTTTCTCACTGAGTTAGTTAAACCTGAATAAAAGACTTAATTAACATGGTGGTAAAACAAAAGATCCAGACACAGAAACTTGTCTACAGGGCCAGGCTCCCATTGATTCTAATAATTGTTTGATCTAACAACTGGGGATTTGTGCATGTGTGTAAATTTCCCCAGTGTACACAAGGCCACAGTGACCTGATAAAAGTCCAAGTAAATCCACGCCAGAGCATAGAACAGAACCCAGTAGTCTTGACTCCCCATTTCCTGCTCTAAACATTAGACAATCATTCCTCCCTTGGTAACTGTTGTAAAACTTTACATTATATTGGTTCAGTTCAGAAAGTGATTTGTGGATAAAAGTTTGATCTGCATTGACTTTCTCGCTCCTCGGATATAAGCGGGAATATAGCCCTACCTTTGGGTGTTTTTTTCATGGAATTGCATGATAGGATATCACATGTGCCCACTAGTATATTAAAGGTTTTGTACTCTAGGTGAAGTTCAGTCTCCTGGCCTTTCCGGAAAAAGCCAGAGGAACCTTCGCCTGACTGTGTGCAAGGAAACCACCTGCAGGTTGGGAAGGATGGAAACTTCCCTCCTTACTTTCCATGGTAGTCAGGGCCAGCTCCAGGCACAAGCGAAGAAAGCAGGTGCTTGGGGTGGCCAATGGAAAGGGGCGGCACATCCAGGTCTTCGGTGGCAATTCAGCGGCAGGTCCCTCAGTCCCTCTCGGAGCAAAGGACTTGCTGCCAAATTTCCTCCGAAGAATGAAGCAGTGCGGTAGAGCTGCCGTCCAAGTGTCACTGATCACGGCTTTATCTTTTGGGGGACCCTGATGGTAGTTACGCCAGTCCCTGACCAGGAACAGCAGACACAATCTCTAAACTCGCTAAAGATACTATGATGATGAGTACTATAAAAATGCCTTAAATAGATCTATGGCCAGTGGATCCATTCATTTAATAGTAGACTCAGTAGCCACAGCTGTAATGCCATTCATTTTGTGCTGAGCTGCATGACACTAAAGCAGAGTCCAGCACTGCCATATACTGGTTGAATAAAGCTGTCATAAACAGATAAGTACGAGTTAATAGAACAAAAGTGCTTCATATCTCTTTTGCCTGGAAAGGGTTAACAAGAACAGTGAGCCTGGCTGTCACCTGACCAGAGGACCAATCAGAGGACAGGATACTTTCAAATCTTGAGGGAGTGAAGTTTTGTGTGTGCTGTTAGTTTTTTGGTTGTTGTTCACTCTGGGGGCTCAGAGGGAGCAGATGTGCAACCAGGTTTCTCTCCAATCTCCCTGATACTGGTTCTTATAGATTCAAAATAGTGAGTACTAGGTAGATAAAGCGAGTTAGGCTTATGCTTGTTTTCTTTATTTGCAAATGTGTATTTGGCTGGGAGGAATTCAAATGTGTATTTGGCTGGAAGGAGTTCAAATCGGTATTTTCCTGAAAAGATTTTAATTTGTACTTGTATACTTAGGCTGGGAGGGTATTCCCAGTGTCTACAGCTGAAAGACCCTGTACCTATTCCATTTTAAATTTACAAAGATGATTTTTACTGTTTTTATTTTCTTTAATTAAAAGCTTTTCTTGTTTAAGAACCTGATTGTTTTTTTATTCTGGTGTGAGACCCCAGGGGACGGGGTCTGGATTCACTAGGGAATTGGTGGGGAAAAAGGAGGGAAGGGGGAGAGAGAGGCTAATTTCTCTCTGTGTTAGGATTACTGTCTCTCTCAGGGAGAATCTGGGAGGGGAAGAGAGAAGGAGGGGGGAAAGTGCATTTTCCTCTCTGTTTTAAGATTCAAGGAGTTTGAATCACAGTGATCTTCCAGGGTAACCCAGGGAGGGGAAGCCTGGGAGAGGCAATGGTGAGGGAAAGGGTTTACTTTCCTTGTGGTAAGATCCAGAGGGTCTGGGTCTTGGGGGTTCCCGGGCAAGGTTTTGTGGAGACCAGAGTGTACCAGGCACTGGAATTCCTGGTTGGTGGCAGCGCTACAGGTTCTAAGCTGGTAATTGAGCTTAGAGGAATTCATGCTGGTACCCCATCTTTTGGATGCTAAGGTTCAGAGTGGGGAGTTATACCATGACAGAAGCGCTTCTCTGTGACTTCCTTACAGCTGAAAAGCTTTATATAGTGGAACTGCTACAGTTTCACTGTGTTAGGAGCTAGCTTTGCACATCCCTAATGGCTCTTTTGGCAAACCTCACCCTGCACGAATATAATGCTAGTGAAAGGTGCTAGATTAAAAGCTCTGGAAAACCTTTAGTTTTAGTCTGGGCAGAAAAAAGTCGCTGTCACTTACTTGAACACTACTCTGAAGAGACTACATCTGAGATCCTGTCCGTAACCATGCTTCTTCTGTAGTCGGCCTTTCTGCTGCCTGTGTCCAGGATTGCACCCTAATGACTGACCACAAACACAAACTTTTGGGGAAGCCTCTCACCAGATCCAGTTCTCTTCCTCTCCTTATAATCCTCCTTTCCAACAGGGGCTTTCCCTCTGTGTTTTGGGGGTTTGGAAGGATGGTTAAGCAGCTTGTTCTATCCTGACCTGACAACAAGTAACTTCTTCACTGGACTGGCCAGGAAGCTCCTTCTGCCACCCAATCCCTCTAATCAATCTGCTTCTCCTTCTGCTTAATCTTCTGCCTCATCGCACAGTGATCTCTCCATTGGGCGTACCTTCTGCTCCAACTATTTTACAGTGTACAAGACACAATTATCAGAGGGGTAGCTGTGTTAGTCTGGATCTGTAAAAGCAGCAAAGAGTCCTGTGGTACCTTATAGACTAACAGAAGTACTGGAGCATGAGCTGTCGTGGGTGAATATGGATATGACATGCATCTGATGAAGTGGGTACTCACTCACGAAAGCCTATGCTCCAAAACTTCTGTTAGTCTATAAGGTGCCACAGGACTCTTTGCTGCTATGACACAATTAGATTTCCTCACAATTTAGGTTGGATTTGGGTTCAATATTAGGGAATCGGGAAAAACCGAGGTAGGGAGCAAGGATTTTTTTTTTCCTTCAGAAATGATGTGCATATTTTAAATAATGGCATAAATGAAAAAAAATCAGGACTGCAATAATTTATATAAGTTACTCATTTAAGAATATATTAACAACTAAACCAATTAGTTACATAGTATTTGGCCGAAACTTCCATTTCAAAGAGTGTAACATTAAAAACAAATATGCACCCTCAAATGACATCTGAGGTTGTGACTTATTTGGAAAAGGTGACCCATTGTGCAAGTCAAATTTATGCTCATCTTTGATAACTGCAGGATTTACACCTGCAACCACCTGACTGCAGGTGCAAATAAGGCAAGTATTCAGATTTTCTCCAGCTATTCATTGTACAGGCACAAAATAAACAGAGATTAAGCTTTAAGGTTATAGCTGACACCATGCTTCATTCTTCGTTCACGTTTTTGTGCCTCAGAACTCAATGTGCAGCCACACCATTCTGACTTAATGGCAGCATATTACCCTAAAACTTAAATCTTTTGTTTTCAGCAGTTTGGGTTACAAACATAACTTAAAAATCTTTTTCTATCTATTAGAAATGAAGTGTTGGCGCATAGATCATGGTAACTGAAAAGCTTTACTGTACCAGCAGTAATCTTGTATTATGTCTTCATTGTATTATGAAGGACTTAATTTGAGGAAGAGATATTGCGAACCCTTCTATTTTTTCTGTCTTAAAGATCCATAATCAGACAAAAAGTGAGAACCTTCAATGAAAGGTCTTTCAGACACTGAGAGAACAAGAGCAGGAGCCAAACCCCTAACTTAATAGGGTACATTTTCAATTCATTGCACAATGGACTAGGTACACTTGTATATTAACAATACAGGGAGATGAGCAGCTATTGTCCATGTAGCATGCTGAATATTTATTCCTATTTGTCTAGAGGCTTTTTTTACAGTATGTCATTATTACTACACATTTTCACAGCTGCTTTTCAAATAAAAGAAGGAAAGATCGACTAAATGAACCCCCCCATCCCCCTGAATCAACCCTATAAGGTCCATATCTAGTCATCAGTCCCAATGTGAAACTCTCCTTTGAAATCCAAGATCAAGAGATAGCATATATGATAACTAAGATGAAGGAACCAAAAACTTCCACTGTTTCCATTTTATGGGACTGTTAAATGGAAACTAAAACCACCATTTTCTTAGTGCTAGGTCCATGAACCTCACAGCTATAAGTGCAAAATGAGAGGAAGCCATCCTGTAATCAAAAAGGAACAATATATTTAAATAGCACTGAAGGCATGAAAATAGCTGGCTACAATCCCAGAATCTATAAACGGTACAAACTTGCTCGTCATAACTCCATGGATGATGACAACGTCACTGGGAAATGAAAACAGAAAAGGAATAAATGAACTGGATCTTGGGAATGAAAGATTGCGCTTTCCCAGGGCACTTTGCTCAAGTTAGACAAAAATACAAGGGTGGAAAAGCAGCAACAGGAACTAACAGCACTGAGTGTCCAGCAACTTAATGATTCAAAGCAAAGAAAGCAGAGAAGAGATCAGAAAACAGCCAGCTGAAGAATATAGCATTTATTGAAGCAGGTTCTTAAATGTTATGAGATTGATGAAACACAATGTTTATAATTTGATTTCAACATGATGAATACAGTCAGTGATTTATACAAACTAAACCTTTCACTTAGTACAGAAGTTATGACATCCCCTTCCTTCCCTTTTCCATGTAAATCCCTGTAACTTTTAAACAAAACCAGAAATAGCATCAATACTGTCAAGAATTTTTTTTAATTTCTTTCTTTCTTTACTAGCAATACAAAACCACAGTAGATTCCTGATTATCCAAACTGCCTGGGGGATACAGAATTTATTTGGATAATTGGGGGTTCAGATAATGGAGAGGGCAGAGCCATTCAGCAGTGGGGTGGCCTCCCCTGTGGCCAGGGCCTCATCCTCTTTCTAGCCAGGGGTCTCTGCTCTGCCTCACTCACTCACTCCCATGGCAAGGGGCTGCGGAGGGCTCCCAGTACTGTCATAGGAGACATCCAGTGGCCAAGGTGGCCTCCCCATAATGGAGGCAACTCCTTCTTCCAGTCCTGCTTTGGGATCTCTGCTTTATTATCTGAACTCTGTATTACCCATATCAATTCTTGTCCCCCAGCATGAGACACAGGGCCTCTGCAGTTTGTATCTCAAGTGTCTCATGCTGGGGAATAAGAAAGGGATTTGAGTAATACAGAGGTTGGGATAACAGGGTTTCGGATAAACAGGAGTGCATAAAGTGATCATTAACATGACTAAAAGATATTTGAAATGATAGCTATCCATATGAAAACAAGTGACTGAAGAGAAATAGTCTTCTCTCGTAAAATATAACACAACTGAACTCAGAGAGAAAAATGTCCCTGCCTCTCCATTCACGGAAGACTTTTGCCAGCTCATCGGATGGGAATCATTATACAAAATATGTTAAAAACCAAAAACAAACCCCAGCCACAGGTTCCAGCTGATGAACTTTCAAATCCACACAGCTCTCTGACCTCAAATGCATGTAGAGAACACGTTGACTTGTCGTATACTGTCTTATAAACTTGAAAAACTGATGATAGAAGACATCACTTACTCTCATTGTTAAACATTTAGGGTTCATTTCTTCCACACTTGTTCACGTTGATTAGTAACTTGCTCCACAAGTGCTGCTTTTTATTTCAGTGGGGTTACTTACAGAGTAAGGTACTACTGAACACCAATAAGGATGGCAAATTCTGGCCATTAATATGCATAAAAAACCCCAATGCTTCAGGCATCTGAACAGGCATGATGTTTGCTTGAAATACACCACGGGGTTAGCAGGTCTTGATCCTGCTGCTAAAGGGTTAAAGGGCCACTGCTGATTCACTAAAGCAGAGGATCATTGCCTTATCAAGATAATAGCAAGGTGAAAATAGCATTCTAGTGAGACAGGATCTAGGGTCTGGGCTGAACAGTCTTAGGAGAAAAAACAGAAGAGTAGCTAACCCGACTTATATTATAGGATTTTTACATTTCCTTATTAATAAATTCATTAATTCCACCTAGGGGGCAGGGGGCATGTGTTAACTCTACACAATATGCAGACTTTCTCTGAAAGCAAGCTGGAAAGACACCTCTGCAGAGACACCCTTTCAAAATCCAGTATCATAAACACTTGATTTCAGAGAACACAAGAATATTTACTACAACCCTTTTTCATGACCTATTAGACCAGGAGATTTTTGAATGAGACATGAATGTAAGTCAGATCCACTTGTAGTAATTACATTCTCAGTGAAAGTCTTCTCCCTATGCCAGGGGCTATGACGCTGCCTCTTTCTCACTGGGAAATTCCCCTAAGCCAGGAAAAAAGCCTCTGTGGCTAGACACACCAGCTTTGCAGCCCTTTGCAGCAGCAGAGCAACACAAAAGGTCCATCCTTCAACAATGAATCAGTCCTATGGCATTGTTTAAATAAAACCAGGGTGTAAAATGAGTAAATATAAACCACTGTTAAAATTCGAACAAATCCCCACAGGGCTGTATATGTGCAGAAGAAAACTTCCATCTGTTTCCAAGTAAAATATTTCTAAGCCTGATCCTCATACAATGTTAAATGACAGCAACAACTTTAAAAACAGAAAAGTGAATTGAGAATCTAATGTTTTCAAATAAATCCAAGGTTCAGATGCCACATTTCCTTGAATGAATGTGATTGGGTGAAAGTTTACTTTTGGACAGGTTAAAGAAGCAAGCCCTGATTCTCTGATCTGGCCAAACTGTGCTCAGCACCGTTTCAGAGGGAAGGGCAGGACACAGGAAGGCTGGCTTTACACCACATTTGTGGTTCCCAAAGCTGGAGCCGGCAGGGAATAGTTTTACCTTCAGGTCGATTTGACTGGCCTCACGATTGCTTTGATTGGAGCCTGATTGCATATGGCTCCAAGGCCGGGGTTGTTCCGAATACAGGGGCTAAGCAAAGCACAATGGCACCCTCACTATGCCCCTTTTCTACAGCCCAGGGGAGAGGATGGTGTGGAATAGAGCAGAGCAGAAGAGTTGTAGGAGGGCTGAGTATCTGGTCCAGTATGTTTAAGTCATATCCCTGTAATTTTTGGATAAAAGTGTGTGGGCTGTAGGGCAGTTAAAGTGGGTGAGTGGTGGTGTATATCAAAGTATATATATATATATATATATATATATATACATATGGCTCTGCCGTTAACATTTTTAATGAAGATTTAATACAGGATATAAATACCTCCTATAAAGCAATCAGCATAATGTCAGATACCAACTGAGAAAGCTAGAGATCTATTTCTTGCCAGTTGCCGTTTGTGTGAAAGTGGTGCTAATATAGGCTTTATAAAGCTGCGCACAAGCGACCAGGGAGCTTAGCGAACAGGAGCTGCTAACAGGGAGTTTTGCAAGGGAGTTTGGAAGGGGAGTAGGAAGGGGGGGGTCCCTTGTCGGTCTCATCTGTGATCCATTGGTCCCCCGAACCCATAACCTGAGCCACATCAAAAATCTTTCTGTTTACAGCAGAGAGGAGCGGACAGGGAACTGTAGACGGGAATTTGCGAGAGTTTGACAGAGGGAAGCTTACAATGGTGAGGAGGACCCGCAACACCTGTGCCAGCACTGCTTCTGTCTCCTCCACCTGCGCCTGTAGCCAGACAGAGCACCAAAGCATGGATGCTTTTACCCAGATTCTGGTGTGGGCTTGCAAAGACTGTAATTTGCAATTTCCACTTACTGATATCCAGGCTGGGGGTAGCATCCAATGTGAAAGGTGCCTGCTGGTGGAATCTCTCAGGCAGCAGGTGGGAGAGCTACAGGAGGAGGTGGCCAGGCTGAGGAACATCTATGTCCATGAGCAATTCCTGGACAGTATTCATGTGGAGACAGCTGATGGTGCTGTCCCAGTTGACAGGACTACTGACACACCAGTGGAGGAGGAGATGCCTCAGGGTGTATCTGACACACCAGTGGAGGAGGAGGCTCAGGGTGGACACAGCCAGCTGGTTACTTCTAGCAGCAGGCAGTGCTCCACTGCTGCTGCGAACCCTCCTGTTGTGGTAAAAGATAACTGTTATGCTCTTCTTGATACAGGAGAGAAGAAATCACCCCCAACAGTGAAGGGGGTGAAGCCTCGTACCCCTAAGGCTGGGAGGTCTGCTGCCACCACTGATAAGAAACGTAGGGTAGTGGTGGTTGGAGACTCTCTGCTGAGGGGGACGGAGACACCCATCTGTCGCCCTGACCGTTCATCCCGGGAGGTATGCTGCCTGCCAGGGGCCCGTATCCGAGATGTTACAGAGGCTTTGTCGAGGATTATCCGGCCTTCTGACTACTATCCCATGCTACTCATCCATGTGGGCACAAATGATACTGCGAGGTGTGACGCTGAGCAGATCAAGAGTGACTACACGGCTCTGGGAGTACGGGTTAAGGAGTTTGGAGCGCAGGTGGTATTCTCTTCGATTCTTCCTGTTGAAGGTAGGGGTCCGGGCAGAAACAGATGCATCGTGGAGGTGAATGCCTGGCTGCGAAGATGGTGTCGCCAGGAGGGCTTTGGCTTCCTCGACCACGGGATGCTATTTGAGGAAGGACTGCTAGGAACAGATGGCGTTCACCTTTCGAAGCGGGGAAAGGCCTTATTTGCGCACAGACTGGCTAACCTAGTAAGGAGGGCTTTAAACTAGGTTCGACGGGGACAGGTGAGCAAAGCCCACAGGTAAGTGGGGAACAAGACCTGGGAGATGGGTTGGAAACAGGAGGGAGCACGGGCTATAATGGCAGAGAGGAAGGAGGGTCAGGGCGAAGCTGGGAGGCAAGATCAAACCAGTATCTTAGATGCCTTTATACAAATGCAAGAAGTATGGGTAATAAGCAGGAAGAACTGGAAGTGCTAATAAGTAAATACAACTATGACATTATTGGCATTACTGAAACTTGGTGGGATAATACACACGACTGGAATGTTGGTGTGGATGGGTATAGTTTGCTCAGGAAGGATAGACAGGGGAAAAAGGGAGGAGGTGTTGCCTTATATATTAAAAATGTACACACTTGGACTGAGGTGGACATGGACATAGGAGACGGATGGGTGGAGAGTCTCTGGGTTAGGCTAAAAGGGGTAAAAAACACAGGTGATGTCGTGCTGGGAGTCTACTACAGGCCACCTAATCAGGGGGAAGAGGTGGATGAGGCTTTTTTCAAACAACTAACAAAATCATCCAAAGCCCAAGATTTGGTGGTGATGGGGGACTTCAACTATCCAGATATATGTTGGGAAAATAACACGGCGGGGCACAGACTATCCAATAAGTTCCTGGACTGCATTGCAGACAACTTTTTATTTCAGAAAATTGATAAAGCTACTAGGGGGGAAGCTGTTCTAGACTTGATTTTAACCAACAGGGAGGAACTTGTTGATAATTTAAAAGTAGAAGGAAGCTTGGGTGAAAGTGATCATGAAATCATAGAATTTGCAATTCTAAGGAAGGGTAGAAAGGAGTACAGCAGAATAGAGACAATGGATTTCAGGAAGGCGGATTTTGGTAAGCTCAGAGAGCTGATAGGCAAGGTCCCATGGGAATTAAAACTGAGGGGAAAAACAACTGAGGAAAGTTGGCAGTTTTTCAAAGGGACGCTATTAAGGGCCCAGAAGCAAGTTATTCCGATGGTTAGGAAAGATAGAAAATGTGGCAAAAGACCACCTTGGCTTACCCTTGAGATCTTGCGTGACCTACAAAATAAAAAGGCGTCATATAAAAAATGGAAACTAGGTCAGATCACGAAGGACGAATATAGGCAAATAACACAGGAATGCAGAGGCAAGATTAGAAAAGCAAAGGCACAAAATGAACTCAAACTAGCTATGGGAATAAAGGGAAACAAGAAGACTTTTTATCAATACATTAGAAGCAAGAGGAAGACTAAGGACAGGGTAGGCCCACTGCTCAGTGAGGAGGGGGTAACAGTAACGGGAGACTCGGAAATGGCAGAGATGCTTAATGACTTCTTTGTTTCGGTCTTCACTGAGAAGTCTGAAGGAATGTCTAGTATAGTGAATGCTTATGGGAAGAGGGTAGGTTTAGAAGAGAAAATAAGGAAAGAGCAAGTAAAAAAGCACTTAGAAAAGTTAGATGCCTGCAAGTCACCAGGGCCTGATGAAATGCATCCTAGAATACTCAAGGAGTTAATAGAGGAGGTATCTGAGCCTCTAGCTATTATCTTTGGGAAATCATGGGAGACGGGGGAGATTCCAGAAGACTGGAAGGGGGCAAATATAGTGCCCATCTATAAAAAGGGAAATAAAAACAACCCAGGAAACTACAGACCAGTTAGTTTAACTTCTGTGCCAGGGAAGATAATGGAGCAGGTAATCAAAGAAATCATCTGCAAACACTTGGAAGGTGGTAAGGTGATAGCGAATAGCCAGCATGGATTTGTAAAGAACAAATCGTGTCAAACTAATCTGATAGCGTTCTTTGATAGGATAACGAGCCTTGTGGATAAGGGAGAAGCGGTGGATGTGATATACCTAGACTTTAGTAAGGCATTTGATACAGTTTCGCATGATATTCTTATAGATAAGCTAGGAAAGTACAATTTAGATGGGGCTACTATAAGGTGGGTGCATAACTGGCTGGATAACCGTACTCAGAGAGTAGTTGTTAATGGCTCCCAATCCTGCTGGAAAGGTATAACAAGTGGGGTTCCGCAGGGGTCTGTTTTGGGACCGGTTCTGTTCAATATCTTCATCAACGATTTAGATGTTGGCATAGAAAGTACGCTTATTAAGTTTGCGGACGATACCAAACTGGGAGGGATTGCAACTGCTCTGGAGGACAGGGTCAAAATTCAAAATGATCTGGACAAATTGGAGAAATGGTCTGAGGTAAACAGGATGAAGTTCAATAAAGATAAATGCAAAGTGCTCCACTTAGGAAGGAACAATCAGTTTCAAACATACAGAATGGGAAGAGACTGTCTAGGAAGGAGTATGGCAGAAAGAGATCTAGGGGTCATAGTGGACCACAAGCTTAATATGAGTGAACAGTGTGATACTGTTGCAAAAAAAGCAAACATGATTCTGGGATGCATTAACAGGTGTGTTGTAAACAAGACACGAGAAGTCATTCTTCCGCTTTACTCTGCGCTGGTTAGGCCTCAACTGGAGTATTGTGTCCAGTTCTGGGCACCACATTTCAAGAAAGATGTGGAGAAATTGGAGAGGGTCCAGAGAAGAGCAACAAGAATGATTAAAGGTCTTGAGAACATGACCTATGAAGGAAGGCTGAAGGAATTGGATTTATTTAGTTTGGAAAAGAGAAGACTGAGAGGGGACCTGATATCAGTTTTCAGGTATCTAAAAGGGTGTCATCAGGAGGAGGGAGAAAACTTGTTCACCTTAGCCTCCAATGATAGAACAAGAAGCAATGGGCTTAAACTGCAGCAAGGGAGATTTAGGTTGGACATTAGGAAAAAGTTCCTAACTGTCAGGGTAGTTAAACACTGGAATAGATTGCCTAGGGAAGTTGTGGAATCTCCATCGCTGGAGATATTTAAGAGTAGGTTAGATAAATGTCTATTAGGGATGGTTTAGACAGTATTTGGTCCTGCCATGAGGGCAGGGGACTGGACTCGATGACCTCTCGAGGTCCCTTCCAGTCCTAGAGTCTATGAGTCTATGAGTCTATAATGCAATGCCCAAACAGCAGTGCACTGCCATTAGGCGTATAAAGACTGCAAATATCTCCCAGGACATTGATCCACTTAAGGTGAAAAAAACCCAATGTTCCAGTGTCAGTTTGACCAAGCCGCACAATCCTTCAACTTTTTAAGAGGAGCAGTTTAGGGACCCTTTAATTCTCTTTACCCCATTGAGAGTGATGGCTTCCTGCCAAAGAGGAACAGGTTCTTAGTATTGTACTGAGCCTCTGCTTAGACTATATTCCTCCTACTGGAATTTGCTGCCAGAGGCATCAGGAGGATTTGAAAGCAAGGGCTTTGGGCCACAGATAGAAATTCAATATTTTTTGGGAGAAAAGATAAGCCCTGGGAGCTTGTGTTTTACTGCTCTCTTCACTGTGGAGAGTGGCACTTCATGTGATCCTCACTGCAGAGCATGACACAATGTATTTTAGAGCTGAAACTACTGGACTGTAGCTAGATTTTGCTTCAGGGTGGAAATAGGTAGTGTTCTAGAATCAAGAAAAAAACGAGGTTGTTGAGTCCCCACAAAGCAAACAAACGAACATAATACAGTACAGCTAGAGGCATGCTGCACTCCCCCCCCACACTTTATTTGTGTTTAAAACCAATGTAAAAATACTTTGCATTTCTGAACATGGAAAGGCTTCCTTGTTACTAGCCTATCAGCTTTATTAAGCCACCTCACCTGCGGCCTGCCTTATTCATCCTCTGCAAGCACACAAACCAAATACTCAAAAAATCCCCAAGCCTGTTTATATAATTTCAAATTGCATTTGAATTCTAAGAATTTATAATCATGTAATAATCAGGGTCAAGTTAATCATGTCATTCCAATGATAGGTGAAGATATAAATACTGCTAACAAGGGTTTTAGTATAATCACACTTACAGTTTTATGGTCATATTTTCAAGAAAACAGATCCCTCTAGCATGAACTGAAATGCTCATTTTTGGCACAATTACTGTGATTGCACAAGCAAATTGTGTTTGTACATGTACCAGTGCTTATTTAAGACACCACAGTTAGGGTTCAATTCCTCTGAAAAATGATGCTACAAGGAACATGCGGCTACATGAGGGGCTGCTCAAAGGTCTCAGGTTAAAAAAAAACAAATCCTATATTCTATATGGAAAGAGAGGAAGTAACCAAGATTAATTATAGAGTCAGTTAAGGCATGCAAAAGAGCAGAAAAAGGAACTGGGGAGACTAAAGATGGCTTTAATACATATGGAAAGCAGGGTGGGGGAAAGGAGGGGAGGAGCAGGGGCAGAGAGAAGTGCTAGGGAGAAAGTAGATTCTTTATATTAAGTGAAGAAGGGGATGAAGCTAGCGATGACTCAGAAATAACCAGGATACAGAACTACTTTAAAAACTTCACAAATATTTACACAAATGTTTTTGAGGTATTTGTCCAGCTGTAATGATGACTAAGAGGGAAAATAACAGTCTACAAGTATTTGAAAGGAGTAAACACTCAAGAGGGAAAATAATTATTTAGTATAATGAAAGAGGGCATAATTTAAACCGAAGTCTGATGAACTTAAAAGCTGGAAAGTTTAGACTGGCTGTACAGGAAAACATCTTCATAGTGACACCTCTCAGCTTGTGGAATACATCACATGGGAAGTGCCTGTCCCATAGCTCATTTAAAAGCCCTATTCTTTGGTCCTGAGGCTGCTCTAAATTACACCGGAGCCATTTGAGTTTCCAATCAGCCCCAAATCATAAGAGTGCAAAAGTAGCTTAAAACCACAATCCCCCATTTCAAGTCTGAAGCTGTGGATTGAACCCAATATTTGAACTGTGATCTCCTGCCTCTTACAATATCTATTAAACTATGCAGCTGAATCCAGAGTTTCAGGAAGCATTCTTTGCAGATGGAACATTATCCATTCGCTTTTCAATGCCAGATTTCCATTCTGTTTTAACATTTAATTATGCTAGAAATTGTTATTTCAAGCATTTGTGGGTTTTAAAATGCTTGACTTGTACAAAAATGGTATTTATCGCATTTTTTTCAAGACATCTTTCTACATGCTCTGCCCTCAATGTTACAACAGAGATAAGGCACATTTATATTTTTTGCCTCGATAAATGTTTTTATTAGCTTCATAGCAGACTAAAAAGTTGGAAATAGCAAGAATCAAACCAATTCTAGTGGATTATAACAAAGCTAACCTAAACTAATAGAAACATCTGCCAGCCATCTTTCACCTTCAGAAGCAATCTATAGTATAAAAAAAAGTAGTGCCAAATTTATCCATCAGACAGTTGCATGTAGTTGAGACCATGAAAGTCCCATGTTTATCTTTAAAAGGGTTCAGCAATGCAATCGACATACAAATTAACATATTAGAATTTATTATAAGAGTTTTTCATGATGGTCTTTACTTAATCTTCTATTAACAGTTGGGAAGAGCACTTCCTAAGTTTAGCCAAAGATACTGATTATTGGGCTCCAGCTGTAGGGTCTTGTTCCCTTCTCTCCCACTGGAAGTTAAAACTGTGGCTTGTGGCTCAGGCATGGGGTAATCTTAAGTTTCAGAACTTCTAATCATCAATTTTATGCCCAAAGAGTTGTTGATTGCAATATTTGGGGATGTGAAGGAATTTTCCCTTTACAGTATGTTCACCCAGCAATGGGCATTTGTATTATTATTTCTGATTTTCATCTAGTACATTTAATGGGGGGTTCAAATAGTCAGGTGTTGCCATAGGTCAGATTTGATTATATTTTGGTTTGTGACTTTACCTATGCTGACCTGTAGCTGGTTGAAATGATTTTTGTCTTTATTTTACAACTACATTGGGCAGTAGTTCAAAACTTGGGTGCAGGTTTGGGTATGACTATGAGGCTGAGGCATAGGAAGTTGGGAGCTGGACTTAAGAACCAGCAAAGATACAAGACTCTTTCTTTTGGGGGAAGTTCTCATTTGGAAGTTGAAGTTAAAGGACTGCTAATATCCCCTTTACACCACTGATAGTGGAACTTTGATGGAGTTAAGTAGGACCACTGGGACTAGAAACACCAGGTTAATTTATATTTAAATAAAAATAGTTGCAGCCAGAGGGCGTTATATTCAGTTTCCTGTTTGTGTCTGACTGAAGTCACTAGGGGCAGCCAGGGCAAAATTGCTCATACAAAAAGATATTTAAAAATAGAAGGCAGACAAGTGGTTCAGTGATTAAATACCTTTAATTTGGTGAATTTATCATTAGTTGATCCGGCTTCAGGGATGCCCAGTAAAGAGTTACATTTACCCACAGTTCACAGTGATATCTCAGATACTACAGTGTAAAGCCAATCATAGTGATAGTGTTTTACACTAGTTGAAACTATCCCAGGTATAAATAATCCTGGTGTTACTCAACCAGTTTCAGGGTTGATTCTGAGAGGCAGAAGAGAAATATCTACAAAGTTCTGTCCAAAAAGCAGAAACTTCTCATAGACTCTGGAGTATCTGAGGTAAGCAGCAGTTGAATCTCCACTTGACCACTGTAACCTTTATATGTAAAGCTGTTCAGAAGTCTGAAATTTCAGTTTGTGAAAGTTCATATATCCTCTTTGAGTTGTTGTTTTTTCAGTCTGTGGGCTTGTCTACATCAGAAAGTTGCAGCGCTGGTGAGGGAGTTACAGCGCTGCAACTTTGAAGATGTACACATCTGCAGGGCACCACCAGCGCTGCAACTCCCTGTTTGCAGCGCTGGCCGTACTCCCGTTTTGTCTCGGGTGTAGAGGATCCAGCGCTGGTGATCCAGCGCTGGTAATCCAATGTAGACAGTTACCAGCGCCTTTCTTGACCTCCGTGGAAGGAGGAAGCCTCTGGTAATCAAGCTGGTTTCCTTTCCCGGTTTGCTCTCTCGGTCCCGGAGCCACCCAGCAAACCGCAGGGAAGGAGACCTGCTTGCTCGGGGTTCCGGGACCGAGAGAGCAAACCGGGAAAGGAAACCAGCTTCGCCGCGGTTTGCTCTCGCGTTCCCGGAGCCACCCAGCAAACCGCAGGGAAGGAGACCTGCTTGCTCGGGGTTCCGGGACCGAGAGAGCAAACCGGGAAAGGAAACCAGCTTCGCCGCGGTTTGCTCTCTCGGTCCCGGAACCCCGAGCAAGCAGGTCTCCTTCCCTGCGGTTTGCTGGCTGGCTCCGGGACCGAGAGAGCAAACCGCGGCGTTCCCGGTTTGCTCTCTCGGTCCCGGAACCCCGAGCAAGCAGGTCTCCTTCCCTGCGGTTTGCTGGGTGGCTCCGGGACCGAGAGAGCAAACCGCGGGGAAGCTGGTTTCCTTTCCCGGTTTGCTCTCTCGTCCCGGAACCCCCCTTGAAGCCGCCCAACAGCGCTGCAGTGTGGCCACATCTAACACCACTTGCAGCGCTGGTTGCTGTAAGTGTGGCCACTCTGCAGCGCTGGCCCTATACAGCTGTACTAATACAGCTGTAACAACCAGCGCTGCAAAATTTTAGATGTAGACATGGCCTGTGTGAGCAGCCACTTTTTGTCTAGTTTCAGGATAAACTGGACACAATCCATTGAGTTTCACATGGTCACTCCCCTCTCCCGCCCCAACCATGGATTAACTGAAGATTTCAAAACTCAGCCAAGATTTGGTAAACCTGACCAGATTTTCAGGTTGGTAATCAAACCAGGCAGTGGCATTATTGAAGGTTTGCAAAGCACTTTTTTAGCATTACTCATCCCAAATTCATGAGAACTGCTGTAGAGAGTTTCAAGAGATGCAAGTAAAACTGGCTAATGAAAAGAGCTCACAAACCAGAGCCAAACTAAACAATCATAAAAAAAAAGCTCTGTGCATATTTTGTCTAGATTTTTTCTGGTATTGTACATTTCCTGTTTTGACATCATTTTAACTGCCACCATACATCAGTCCAAGGATATAACAATCCTGCAATAACCACTACAATAGATTACTTTCATAGTAGTTCATTTTACTGAAAAATGCTATTGGATTGTTTCTGGTGGAGTTCTCTTCTTTTTAAGACAATATATTTTAATATACCATTGTTGTTGTGGGGCTGATGCTTTAATATTTGTTCAAATATAACTTCCAGTGAATTAGCTTTGGGTAGATAAGGACTACAGGCTTTGGCCTTATATACATAACAATTGATTCCTAACTTTTCTGAGTAAAAGCAATTTAATGAGTGCATTGAGAACCTTGATAAAATATAAAATAGAAATTAAATCAGTTTGAAAATTAAGATGCAACTACAGTATCTTTGTCAAGCCTCATATCCATATGAACATTGTTCTATAGAGGCTAGTGCTGACAATTGACCACCTCATACATTTAAGCAGGGGGGTATTTGGCTTGTTGGCTGAATGAAGGGAACTTGCTTTATGGCTTGGGGAATGGGAGATGAAAACTGCTGCAAAAGGGTCAGTGTGGTCACTGACTGATCCCGTGGGAATGAGGTGTTTAAAAGGGGCAGTCCAGTGCTTTTGTATGGAGCAGGCTGAGGCCACACCCACTCTTCCTCCCCTATAGGTGGTAAATACCAGGTTTGGTCTAGACCTGCCGTGGGCATTACACTAGCCGCCCCTTTGCCAAGGGAGGCTGGGAAGAAATTTTTCCCTTGACACTATTATGTCCTAGGAGGAGGAGAAGGGTTTTTTTTATTTTTGCCTTCCCCACAGTAGGTTCAGGCAGGTTCTGTTCATGCATGGCATGAAGGGTGGTAGGCTATATGTCACAACTTATTATTTAACGGTAAGGCAGATGTCCAATGCAGGTACTCCATAGGAAATATAATGACCAGATAAATGGCTTGGAAAAGGACTTAAAAAGAGATGTTCAGTAAAGGAGTGAATGGAGTGCAGTTGGGGACTCCTATGATTGGTATGGCAGGGAGCCAACCCCCATTATTATAGCCCACCTTAACCTCCTACGAGATGGGGAGGGTGGATGTGAGGTCCCAGCAATGGATTTGCTGGAGGGATCTGGATGGGAAAAGGATGTGGGGGCGGGGGGAGGAGGAAGGCTGGTAAAAGTCCCCCAAGTAATTATGGAGTATACATGGAGTTACCTGCACTGAACAGTTTTATCAGCCGGGTAGTCCCAGACATCTAATAATAAAGTTGCGGCCTGATTAAACACGTCAGATGTCTCCTTTCCTTCTTTCAGTATAGCCAGTCAATGACTAACATGCAAGAAAAAAGCTAGACAGTATTGACAACTGCCTGAGGAAAATTCTGATCCTTAAGATGGCAACATGACAAAAACACAAATAGTATGATTAAAAACACAGAAGTCTTATTCAAATATTATACTGAGGAAACAATAATCCAGAGGGCTAGAAATTTTATATCACACGTATAACATTTGGTTTCTAATAAGAATATTGTGCTGACCAACAACAGAAAAATGCAGGGGAAAAAGAACCCCTGAAAAAATGCAGTGAAATAAAATTAAACATTGACATAATGATGAATATCAGCTTGGATGAAAGTGAAGAAGGTGGCACTGGGCTATAGAAATTGAATCACATACATTTCAGTTTAGCAGATGGCAAAATGAAGATGACAGCAAAAGTTGCAGCAGAAAATTAAAGACATAATGCCCTCTTGATTTTTTAAACTCTTTTTTAAAATGTAATTCCAATTTCTAACACAGAGCTTTTTAGGTAGTAATGGCCAATTTTTTTCCCTCTCCTCTTTTGATGTGTACATCGTTTTAACAAAACAGAAATTAACTATACAGGGAAATAGTGAAACCCAGGATACAAAAACTGAAAATATGGAGAATTTTTTCTTGTTAACTTAGAGTTACTTGAAAGTGCAGCAGATTCAAAATTTTCAACCAGAAATGTGACCCTCAACTTTTTTTGCCCTGTAAAAATAAGATGAAGTGACATCGAAGCAGCGCCATTGGGGCTCATGAATCCATTTTCATTACATATAACACAATACATTTAAAGTAGCAGAAATGCTGTAATGGATGGTAAAATGGCAAGCATTCAGTTATTTAAAATGTAGAACTACAAATTATTCTAACTGAAGCAAATGGAAAAATTGCTAGTGCCACCTATTGGTGAAAATGGAGAACTCCAAATGATTCTTGATAATTAGCACATTCCTAAAGAAGACATTGGAATCAACAGAAGACCCACAGTTATTGTTCTACTGTTTGCTTTTATTGCTTTGAGATGAAATACTTCCAAGTGTGTGATTTTTATGTTGGACCCATTTTTTAAAGCTTTGTTTAGCTTTTAAACACATTACCATAATATCAGAGAATTGGAGAGAGAGATGGGAATTTGAACACTGAATTAGTACCTAACATGCTATTCTTCTTTAAGTAAAATTCCCACAAAATAGGCCTTGATTCTGGAACCACATATGCTCATGCTTAACATTCTGCACATGCATAGCTCAATCAAAATTAACGAAGGTACGTCCATATAGATGAACACGTGTGCTCCTGATCAAGACCTTAATGTTTTGCTTCAGTAACAACTGTAGAATTGGGCCTACTGAATTGATATATTAGCTCTACACCTAATGCTCTTGAGAAATTAGATAGCTTCATTATGACATAACTTAGAAAATTTACCTGACACCAACTAGCCCAAGGACTAAACATGCTAGTCAGAGTGTAAAAGACCTGTACCGCCATTCACTTTTAATCCAGGGCTGTGATCCTGAAATACAAAGAAATAAAACAGATGGTCTGTTTATTGCATAGTGTATTTAATTGCAACATTGTTATTAACTATCTATGTAATTCATTAGTAATGTACCTATGTCTCAGTGCTTTCGTTGCACATCTTCTCCTTTCTTAGCTTCATCCCACTTTTTCTTCCTTATCTTTCCTACATATATCTATAGTGATATATTTAGCATTTTTAACCCCATTTTCAGTTGTTCTTTTGACCTTGTGTTCTCTAACACACTATTTCTTTTATTTTGTATCCCCTCAATCTCTCCCTTTCTCCCACACATCTGCTCACACGGCCATCCAGTCTCTAAGGCACCACCCCCCTTCATAAACACACATGCCCTCCCATCCCAAATTATACTACCCATTTGTTATATGAGCAGTGGATCTGGCCCTAGCTCTAGGGTTGTCACCTTTCTAATTGCTGATAACTGGACCTCTGAGGTCCTGCCACTTCTTCACCTCTTCTTTGTCTCTTCCCCCAAGGCCCACTCCTAAAGAAACAGCACATCTAGTTGATCTTCCCTTCATGCTCCTTAAACAAGCAGCAGCACTAGCTGCTCTGCTCCATTGCCTCTCCTCTCCATTTTAGTTAAAAAGATAGTAGCTTCAGCCATTCTGTGCCTCACCCCTTTCTGCCTGGGTAATTCTGCTCTCTATCATCCAATATTGCAGAAAAGTCACCAATGATTTTACAGCCCCATTGAGCCCACTTTTCATTTCCCCAGACCCTGACCAAGTGAATTTCTCAAGCCCTGGGATACAGGGGGTGGGGGTGTTTGGTTTTTTTTGCTTTTTTTTTTTGTCACAAAACAACTTTCTAATGAAATGTGATCAGGACACATTAGTAGCTGTACATATTTGTTTAGCTGCTTTTTTTTTTTTAAGTGTGACACTGGCAGACCAGGTGCCAGCTCATGCCAAGGCCTCCAGGCCTCAACTGAACACTAACAAATGCATAGCTGGAAACCAGTCACGCTCATCTGTGTGTAGTGTTGTTGAAATAGATATAAGATTTATAAAAATGTATTCAGTGTTTAACTTCATGAAATGCTTGTAAGTTGCAGCATGTATTAATCTCACCTATAACAGGTGTATCCCATGTTATAAGATTATATTCAAGTGTTTGCTCTGAAGTTGTAAATCAGCCAGGAGAGAAGCATTACCAGGTCTGAAATACTAGTTTTCCACAGGAGGTATTAACTCCTGACCAACAAAAGAAGGCCCATAAACACCAGATAAACCACTGTGCAACATTAGAGGTCAAAAGACTTTGTTGATTGCTCCCCTCCACATCCACGAAGAGGACATGTGCATATAGACTCATCCCGTCTTCTTGAACTCTCGGAGAAGGGAATAAAAATCCCTGATAAGAAGAAACTGTATCTATATGCTGCTTGTACTCAGAGGGGCAAGGATTCCTAAGCATAAGAAAAAAGATCCCTAGTAACTGCCCCAGGTTAGCCCTTAAGGGCAAATAGAGCTTGCTTATTATAGATGCTTCTACCACCTTCAGAAATTAAGGCTGTATGTCACTTGTGTGTGTATATTTATCTGCTTTCACCTCGTAAATAATTCTCATGTATTTTACTTCATTAATAAATGTCTAGTGATTGGCTACAAGCATCTTCGGTGTCAGATCTAAGGTGTATTTGACCTGGGATAAGTGACTGGTCCTTTTGGACTGGAAGTAACCTGAATATTGTTGTGATTTTTGGCATAAGGGACCAGCTACGACAAAGGCAAGCTTACCTGGGTGGGAAAATAGATCAGAGTACCCAATGGGGTACTCTGTTACTGTGTCTGTGACTCCATGTTTTAAGGCTGTTGTAGTGCTTGAGGAGTTCACAAAGAATAATTGGTTGGTGAAATCTAAGTACAGAACTCACTAGTTTGAGGTTTGTGCCGTGGTTCTTAACACCCTGCCCTGAGGTTGGCACTCATGCTCTTGAGTCATGCCAGACAAACTGACATTAGGTACATAAAAAGATGCCTTATCTAGAGATATAAATACCTTTGACAAACTCCAAGACAAAGTGATTGAATCCAGCTGTTAGCCATACCCACAGCCTCCACCCCACAAAGCTCAATCCAGAATGAAACTTCTATCAAACTCCACCCTCCACTACAAACTTAAGCCTCCTTTGAGCTCCTCCCTTCCTTCTCCAAAGCCTAGGTAAATAGATAAGGCTTGGCAGATACATGGCAGATCAGTGGAACCAGACTATTTTAGACCAAGGTGGCCAGTAAGTTTAAGAACGGAGACCTCATGGAGCACACTCTACTGACAGCTCCCTCGGGTAAATCTATGAGACCCCAGCTCAAGTCCCTCCACTGGCTGCAGCTACTGTGGTAGAAATAGAAGTAGAATATCATATAGATTGTTTCTAGGCCATTTGTGGCTTTATAGGTCAAAACTGTACCTAAAATTCCACTTGAAAATCAAGAGGCAGCCAATGCTGGATGTCATATGCTCTGTCAAAAGAAACTCTTAGGGCTTGTCTACATGAAGCAGTAGTGCACACTATGGACTGTGTGACTACTAAAACATGCTGGCATATTGTGTATTAACTGGTCCACATAGACACTAAAGATTCTGTAGTGCACTTTAATGTTGTACATCACCTGGATCTACACAGACCAATTCATGAGCTACAGGTTAGTGTGCTTTAGCAATCACACCTCATACTGTGCATTACCACACCATGTAGATAAGCGCTTAATGAATGGACTGCTGCCTGTTGAACCAGCTTCACTTAATGGGTTGGCTTATGGGCAGCCCCATATACAGCATAGCACAGGCTTCAGGTAAAAAGGAATGGATTATCGTAGCAAGGTAATCATTGTACCAAAACGCTGATGGCCATTTCATTTTCAACTTCTGATTCAGTCGCTTCTTCTCCCCAGCTTCCAGGCTTGGCTCCTTATATTAACAGTCTGATGCTCATCTGCACAAGCCATGAGAGGGGAGCTGAAGAAAGCAGCAATGGGTCAGAAAGCATGGAAGGGGAAAGCTGTGGTTCTGCAGCATACTTTTTACTCCCCTTCCTTGGAAGTCTCTGACTGGCACATTGTATACTCTTGTGCTTTGAGAGTCAGATCTTGTTTCACGAGCATAGTGGTTGAAAAGAGGAAGTCAGAAATCAGCCCTCTCTGTGGCATGCATCCCAATAGGAAATTCACTTGAGAGTTACTCTTGACCCAAGCAACAATTAACTCCTCACCTTTTAACTCTACTTGGTGGGGTAGTTGTGTGAAGAGCGATGTTGTCTTATGGAAGGGAAAGCCCCTTACATGGCTGTCTCAAGATCCACAGGGATGGAGGCTGGTCTTCATGGGGTATCCAGATTGTATACCCCTTACCTGCACCCCTTCCTCTTGCAAAGAACTGGAATTCCTCCCCTTTCAAGGGAGGATGTGCAGGAAGGGTGGAGTTTCCAGCATTCCTTTCTTCTCAGTTTTTGTATGTGAAGGAGATAATCAAGCTCTATTAATGAGCACTTTGAATTTAATTCCATGTAAGATCTAATGAATATTTACTTGAGATTTTTTTTTCTGGAACACTATAAAAGCAAAAGAATAGCAACAATTGAAAAAACAGTACCGCAGGAGTCAAAGCTGTCTGTACTTCTCGTGTGAATTAAGCTCTTCATTCATTTCTAATTATTTCAGATGAGGGTAGGACAACCAAAGCAAACTTAATTTGCATTTTCTAGGAGCATATCGGTAGATGAATATCTTCCTGATGAAAGCTGATATAAGAGATTAGTGTATTTAGCATGAAATTAGCTGTGGCCGGTTCTGGAAAAATTCTATGCTCTAACAGACTAACCTACTATCCCATGTACACTCTACATGTATCTTCAGAATTGTTGATGGCACTATTATAGATAGAGGCACCCTGCTTAGTGCAGCTGGTGTTGAGTGCTTCACCTTTTAATAGAAGAAGCTAGACAAGACTCCGAGATTATACACTGACCCCGTAACTTGAACCTCTAAGGATAAAGCTGACCAGACAAGCAGTTAGGATGATCTATTCAGAGTGGCTGAATACTTTCCCTTTTGTGTGAAATAAATGCGCCTGGATCTCCCACCTCCCCTAATCCTCCAGCAGCCCCCATCTGCCTCCCCACCCCTACCAGAAGAGAAAATATATTTAGCCTCCGGTTAGTGTAAGAAAAAACATTCTCATATACTCATGTATATCAATCACACACAAAAACATTCTCATATATATCAGTCACACACTGCTATAGAGTTTATGAACGTAAGTGTCTCTGTGATGTATTTGTCTGAAGAACTTGAGAACTTCACCCATGCTAGTTGCTTGACATAAAGTGTGCTGAGAGGAGTATTCCTGAGAGAGATCAAGTCCTCTCCACACTTAGAAAAGCCTTTTTTCCCTTTTCTCTGTTCTTTAAACTCCTCCTCTTCTCATATTTCTGTGTATATTTCTCCTGTTTCACTCTGCAGCAGCGGTACTGAATGCAAATGAGATAATACTAAACCAGTCAAACAGACTACCATTTGTCAGGTACTTTTAACAGGTACCAAACACCATAGATATATTTTTTCAGCACTAATATTGGTGTTAGATTACTTCAGGTACTTTGGAAGGAGCCATGGTTAGAATATATATTTCAATCCTGATTTATTTGAATACATAATGTACCTGTCTTGCATATATCAGTCCTATTTTCTTATGTCTTTGATTAATATATTTACACAGAAATGATCCTCTATTTTCACAGAAAATATAAACATTTAATAAAGCTACACTATGTTAGAGTACATGAAAGACCAATTTTTGTAAAATACTCAACATTTTTATTTTATTTGAACAATATGTTCTTAAGTCATCAGTACAGTTGAAATACAGGCAGAAATAAAGAAAATGCAATTTGTATCAAATCGTATAACTACATTTTAGAAGGAAAAAATCTAAAGGATATGCAAAGGTTAGCACTTAATTACTACATCTTAGGTACTGAATTGTACATAGAAATCGTCTAACCAGCCAGTGAATCATTCTAATAATAAAATCGCTCATAAATCTTATACTAAATAAACATATCAGTTGCAAAGTTTAACTAGAAATTCATTCATCTTTATGCAAAGTCTGAATAAATTAATGAACAATCTTGTAACATTTCTAACAACAAACAACTTATTGCGTGATCTGATACGAGGCTTATTTCTAGTATTAATGAAATTTCATAGAATTCCATTTCCTCCTTGGCCTACTAGTCATTCTTGCCAGTCTAATTATGACATTAAATCTATATGATCATTATTCATCACTGGCCAATCCTTTTCCCTATAAATTCCTGTTGGTGGTTCATATTACACAAAAATTTGAACTTGGTTACAATACACAACTACAATTGCACTTATCTCAGAAAATCTATTTTAAGAACCCAATTATGTGACAATTCAGCAAGGGATTCTACACATAAATTCAGCAGCCAAAGCCATCAACCCCTATATATCTTATATGGTCCATTGGATGATGGTTAAAAAATAAAGTGATGTCAGGAAGGGTATGACACATTGAACTCAGGACTTAAATCATTTTGGCTCTCCAGCATCTCTGTTGTATGAATTGAACTTGGATAAGCTGCCTGTTCAAGATTCATTGTCAATTATTACAGATGTTTTTCCAGTTATAAAATTATTCCAATATATATTGTAATTATTGAAATGTTGAACAAACTTGTCAGAATTGACATCAGTAGGAATTTTGCCTCAGTAGAAACTACAGGATTGGACTGAATATTGATTTATAGAATTAAGTGTTTAAGATTTAAGTTAACAATATTCCTAGATATAAATTATAATAGTCAAAGACTGAACATTCTGCTAACTAATTATCTTATTTAAATAGCATTTTAAACAGTTTATTATTACATGTATTCGTGTTCTTCTTGCTCCCCCCGACTGGAAGGCAAAGATATTTTCATAAGGACACACAGGCAAATGAAACACAAGACACAGGTACAGATTTTAAAGTAACAGCATGAAACTTTATTAACAATTCAGGGGGTAGAGTGGTGGAGGTGGACAGCAGCTCCAAAATACTAAGTTTTTATTGGGTCAAGTGTGGGGTTAAACGGCATCAGACCATATTAGCAGTAAATCACAGTTAGCCCTCTTCGGACTAGCCCCCCAGTCCATCTCTAAATCATCTTCTCCTTCCTCTGTGAGGAGGGATGAGAGTACCTCTGAGGAGTTCCTCAGTCTGTGAAGACTTACAGTTTGCCCTTCTCCTTATGTGCTAAAAAGTCACCAGCTACACTCTGGGTCTATTCAGATTTACCTCTGGGAGCTGGCCCTTTTAGCCTTTACCTGCACTGGACACTGACCAAAATTTACAACAAAGTAAACATTTGAACATTACCTCTGGACATTAAAATTTCTATTCTCACCTCCGCCCCCACCCTTTACCAAAACCTGGGCCTCCAGAATACTACGAGGAAGGCAAATCCTTTCCCTTTCCAGATAACCTGCCAATATTCGCGGGGGGGGGGGGGGGGGGGGGGGGGAACAAAAACACAACTTCCTCATTCCAAAGCAGGCAAACTGGTCAGACCCAGTAGGGAGGGAAGCTGGTGCAGCTGCAATGGCAACATGGTCACCAACTGAGAGAGAAGTTAGCCAATCAGGAACAAACAATCCATCTCCCTCCCCTACCCCTTTGGCTGGCCAGTGGGAGGCAGAAAACCCTCCATCTCCTCCTTAAGATCCCACCACTTTGATGGACAAAGAAGGACACTAAGAGGGGAAAGGCTCCAGGATCTTTGATCATGAGCACTTTCCCCCCACTCCACTGCTCCTGGTCCCAAGAGATTGGCCATTCCCCAGCTGTTCTAACCGACCTTCACCACCACTGGGTTGGAGGACGGCATTTTGTTTTTCACATGATAAATATTTTATATAGCTTGAACAATTGAAATATGAACACAAAATCAAACACAGTCCATTATTATTATTTTTATCCATGATGCTTTACAAGAACAAAGAAGAAAGGGCAAGAAGAAAGACAGGGTCCCTGCCCCATAGAGCCTACTCATAAGAAGAGGAAATATCAGCATTTAAAAACATATTCCAAGAAAATTTTCAGTAAATATTAATAATTCATTTACAGATGAACATTAATGCAAAGTGACACGTATAATAGCAAACATATAAGAACTGCAAATGTCAAAAATAAAAGAGATCCATGGCAAGGTAATTATCTTACGTCTGCAGTAAATTATGTGTTAATGCAACAGACAACTTAACTCTTGGAAACTTGTCCTCATTTAGAACAACCACTGTTGAATTAGCCTTCAGTAAATGAACTGTCTGCATAGAAACTCTGAAATAGCTGAAATGCTAATACTTGCTTTTCTGATTCTCCTGGCTAACGCCACCCTCAAATGAAGATCTAAATCTCTGGATGCTGTTGAAGGCATTTATTTTCAGTTTCTAAATACCAGGCTACCTTCCATCACGTTAATATTTTAAAAAAGCAAATCAAGAAATTAATAACAATATTTCTGTATACTTCATATGAAGCATTTTATGAGGCTCGCACAGAACCTTGAATCTACTTCATTTTCTCAATCTTTTTGTTTCACTTTCTCAAGTTCTCGACTGCTTAATTTAGGAAGAAACTTCAAAGATGCAACTGACATCTTTGAAGCATCATACGGAAACTGAATCTGAATAGCCCTTTTTACAAAGGCTTGAATCCAGGATCTAACGAGGCTCAAAAAGCAAATGACACTGCTTCTGCTCCTTACACAAAAAAGGGTCAGGCACAGTTTTGCATGTACAATACAGCTAACTTTGAAATTCTTCCATATACTGTGGAATATTCAGTTATAATGAGTTCACTGATTGTTAGCCTGCTGTTCAGAATTTAACTGAGAAATTTTAACATTAGCCAATTTGAAATGCACATCTCACAGAATCTGAACTTGCTCATGAAATGGTTGCTTTCTCTCTATAATCCTATTTTTTTTTCTTGCTAAGAATGAGCTTTTAAATTACATAAAGAGAAAATCATTTTAAATAGTTCAGGAATCAAAATTGGCATTTCTCCTGTTGAACAACTAAAGGAATGAGCTCTTGCTCCAATATTCACCCCTTGAATAAATTTCATAGCAGTTTGTCTTGACATAAGCATCCACGTTGCACTGACCTTTATTTTTCAGTCTGTAGAGGCTGAGACCACACAGCATTGGTGCTGTTATTGCGAACTGTACTTAAACTTTGTGTCTGATCAACTTAAGTGTATTGGATGTGAAAACAGTTAGTCAATTGTTTCTAGTCCCTAGGTGGTGGTTTATGGTAATGTTTGCATCAATACTAACAAAAGCCATGCTGCAGTACAAAGTACATCAAGGAAATGAAAGACAAGGCTGCCTGTTGTCAGCTCTGTCTACAATAAAGGCAGGATTCAGAGCTAGGGCAGAGATCGTTAGAGAACCACAAAAATGAATGAACCACAGAAATCGTAGGGCTGATGGTTCACATCAAAGGTTTGGGGACTGGCTAATGGGCAAGGTTGCGCACAGGCCAGACGACACACAACCTAGACTCATTTGGCCATACAAAAAGGTCACAAAGGAAAAAAAGAGCACAAGCCAGTATGATATGGAGTCATGTAGAACTATATAAAAACTGAAAAATGTTATTAATCTCAATGCTTAAAGATACATTCATTTGTAATTGTCAATCTAATATGTAAAACCTGTAATGTTCAGTATTTCTGTGGGACGATATTTGTATTGCAGAATGCATAATATAGTTTTTTCAGTCTTGTAGGTAAATTATTGGAATTTATTTTCAGGTTAAGTAGAAAACAGTAAATTTAATATGCTTACTGAAGAGATCTATCAAATGGGAAGATTTCTCCAACATTCTTAATTCCAAGCGGCGTCCCCTGTATGGAAAATATTTCCACTATATAAAAAACTAATGTGCACAAATACAACAATGATAAAATAATAGATTGTGATATTTTTCTCACTTTGTCTGAGTACGTGTTATCATGTATAATTAAAAAAAAAACAATTAAAGGAACTAAATGCTGCCATAATATGACATATTCATACAATGACATCTATTAATGTAAGAATGTAGTTATCCTTTATTTGAAGCCTAACCTCTGGATACCTGCTGTGCTGCTAGATGCTAGAATGTCAAAGAAAAATAAGTGAAAGCATATCTCATCATGGGGTAAATTGCCTGTTGAAAAGAAATGTACTTAGTTTCTCATTTGAATGCTGCTTTCTGCTAAAAAAAATTATCAAGGTAAAGACTAATCTTTTCTGATCCTCCCCCCCAAAAAGTTCATTTGAACAAAAGCTGTAATCCAAAAGGAAAGGGTACCAACATCTTCTCCTTTGTGTTTTATGCCCATTTCAATCTAATTTAGGCTTTTAACATCAATGAATGAAATCTGAGATCCATAGCATGTATCAAAGGAAAAAAATGCATGATAAAAAGTAGAGATGTGGAATATCAAGAACTTTTTTCTTTTACAAAATAGGAAGCAGTTTTTTTTAAGTATTTATATTTTATGTCATGTATGTGTTGCATAGATTGAAAAAATAGAAACATTACAAGTACCTAAACGATCTGTGCTGGGTATTGCATATTAAATTGCTACACAGAACTTCCACTGTACATTCCTCAGTTACTAAGGAAATAATGAATCTATACTTAAAAGATATAATTACATAGCTATAACATTTGTTTAATAAAGACTCTGGGAGAAGCAACATTTTCATATAATATTTTCTACATACTACTTCAAAACCTTCCTCCATTTTTCATTCCTTAAGTCCATTAAGCAGTTCTGAGTTGAAAGTTCAGAAACAATTACAATAGTTCTTAAAATGAATAACAGAATCTACATTTTTAAGAGTTTTGAAAGAAAAATGCACGACTAAGAATTCAAATAAAAATAATACAGACACTTAAAAAACCATCACTACATTTATTTGACCTACCTTATCTGTAGCAAAATGCTAAGTCCCCAGAGAGGCCTTTGACTAATTTTCCTAGTAAATTCTTCAACGACACATAAACAACCAAGGTTTCCTTTACAATTTACTCATTTTACAAATACTATATCATTTTTCAACCTTTAGAGATTGTACTAAAACTTCCCAAAAGCTTAGCATACTGAGCAAAGCAGCATTTGTACTTTAAAACAGGACCATCTGCATTTCATTAACAGCTTAACCACCATCTTGTCTACAGATAAATACAGCATTATTAAATCTAGTTTTCAGAAAGTAGTTATTACTCTGTGTTCTTAAGTTGCATCAAATTATATTCTTATAATATTCCATTGCTGTAACCTAAAAGAGTTTAAAAAATAAAGGGAAAGAACATAAGAATCTTTCTGAAACGAGTTATTGATGCAGCTTATAGTAATGAGGTATAGTTTGTACCTACTTTGCAAAATTTCATTACAGAAAAAGATTGCTCCAATTTTATACAAAAAACAAACAAACAAACAAACAAAACCCCAACCCATTCAAAATGACAAAATGTGTTTGGATAGGAATTTTAAAAATTCAAGGACCTTTGAACGGTAGCTGTCATTATGGTCCAGTTCACTGTTTATTTCTTTGGTATGCATCTCCTGACCTGTATATAAAATTCATAGTTTCAGAAGTGACATGTGCAAGCCTTGGACAACTGGGGAAAAGGCATATTTCCTGACCTTGTAACCATAGCAACCACTAGCTGATTGGTAGCAGGCAGGCTTTCCATCCTTTACCACTGAAGGCAAGTAAGTGAGATTGCTGGCTTTGTTTGTGGCTTTTGCTTTATTTACATGCAAACATGAATTCCAGGCTTATAATCACTGTTTTTGTTAAACATTATGTTACTGGAATGGAAAATAAAGACAAGTTCATAGTTTCATAATCAGATCACTACTAAAATTAAAGCAAGATGTACTTCCACATTAACAAATATACAGACACCTTGGACCAAGTTACAAAGATCACCAAAATCCTACCATTTTGTCCATATATATGTGCTTATAATATACAGTAGTGTTTTAATTGTTACTCAAATTTACAGACGAAATATGCATTCTTTCTATGTATATAGAAATCAATTCAAGTGATAATGCTTTGAGTTTATTTATACTTTTTGCTTCCATTCTTCATCTTCATTTCTGAGGAATTAACTAGAACAACATTAATTGCAAAATATGGATACAGTGAGCCTGTATGGTTCTGAGATTGATTTTAGACTTTTCTTTCCAGAATCACATGCTTAAAGTTCAATAAATGTGCCTGAAATGAGTTAGGTATTCTCAATCCAGACGAATGCTTTGTTGATAGTAGTCTAACACACCCCTCCCACATACCCCCCCACCCCTTCACTTTCTCCTATACTGGATTTCACTATAATTCAGCTTGATAAATAATCTGTTCAGGAGTGGCAGAAGACTAAGCAAGCATGGATACACTTTTTTTTATCCTTAGATAGGGGCTGCACCTCCAGGTCAGAGCTGCTGTTACTGATAGGAAGCCAAAAGTGAAGTCCACTTTGCCAATTCCTTGCTTAAACACCAAAATAAACCAAATAA
Organism: Gopherus evgoodei; assembly: GCF_007399415.2. Classification (NCBI taxonomy): domain Eukaryota; kingdom Metazoa; phylum Chordata; order Testudines; family Testudinidae; genus Gopherus; species Gopherus evgoodei. The sequence continues at coordinate 241,556,155 of NC_044323.1, read as the reverse complement.
GAGCAGAAGAGACCAGTCTACATAATTCTATTTCTCTAACCTATTGTGAAAACACTAAGTTGTGTTAATTTATTTGACATATGAATATTATGCATTTTATTTTTTATTAAACTTAATCCATAACATTATCAAAAACAACAAAAGCAAAACATTTTACCTGATAATTGCAATAACTGGCATTTTATAGGTATCTTTCTTAACCATATTATTAAGTATTGTATAAATGATTTTGCAAAATCTATGTGCTTATGTGTATAGGAAAATTCTTGCTAGCATTTTTTCAAGATAACATAAATATACTGTGATTTATGTAATTATTTGATAATTAGAGGATATGTTAATGAAATAAGGACACTGGTTTAGAGTTTTGTAATATAAACGATTCTTGAGAACAAAGTCTTTACATCCAGTATAGGCACAGCTAGAGTAGGGTGTTGTAAGTATAAAGTTTATACCACTTTACTGAGCTTTCCTATTTTTAAAGAACATTAAGATGCATATATTAAAACCAAGACAACATAAGCAAAATAAATATAAGAATTATTTTGATATATACATACGCAGACAGTATGAATACATATACTCATTATATTGTATAATACACAATATGTGTTTAGTAATGGGAAGATCAGCAAACAACATTTCAAAGTGGTACTGTTCTATCCATTTTTTGTTAAAATGGACACATATAGGGTACAATCCTGCAAACACTTACATGTGTAATTTACTTACATGAGGAGTCCTCATTAACAAAATGGGACTATTCATGTGAGGAAAATAACTCTTGTGCATATGTTTAGCAGGATCAGACCTTTATTTTTGAAACCTGAAATTTTACCTTGCACTTTGCATATTCAGATAAGGTTTAACAATTCATTGTAAGTATACAGCCTCTCTCTGGGACCTATTTAAAAATCCTCCTCTTAAAAGCTTACCCTTACTTATTTTTTTCCGTGTACGAAGGTAATTTTCAAGAGAGATAGAACTCAAGAAAAAAACATTATTTAATTCTTAAATAAGTTAGTTTGCAGTATATAATGACATTATTTTAATCAGTTATCATTGGATATGATTTATTCTAAGCTGGAAGAGTCATGCATGTGCAGGAAAAAGGAGATCTCATCCAAACAGTAAAATTACAATCTCCCTGTATAATGAGGTGAGAGGAGAGAGTGGGGAGAAAGGCTTTGTTACATTTTCAATCCTTTCTTAATATAAATATTAAAAATCACAGGATCTTGACAGGACAGGTCGCTTAGGTTAGTGAAAGATTTTTCACTTTTTACATAATGGTAGTCCTCAGAAGTAATTTGCTTTTACTAGAATACTGTAAAGTTCTCTCTCAGCCCTGATGTACTGTATAAAACATTTCTTAACTCATTAATGTCAAATATAAATTAGTTGTATACTGGAATTTTAACAGACCAGCTTCTATAGGCTATATAAAAATCTAGACCATTGTCAGAAATGGTGTAAAGCTGAGTGCAAATTCAAACCAGGAATCATCTATCATAAAATAAATACTTTTTTTTAAAAAGAGCTACACTGCACTTCCTAGAGTGTCCTGCAAATATTCTTGAATAATGGAAAACACTATTAGTTGCTTAGATTTTTTAAACCAAAAAGTCACCAGTTTTAACTGAAGCAATGCAAGATGATTGTATCCATATTATTTAAATATGTGGCTTGGATATAACAACCCATGACTACGACTAATGTTCAAATGTCCCAAATATGATTTTTTCCCCACATGTACACTCTTTGAATATCTCAGCAAGCATATTGTATTGTATTAATATCATAATTCAAAGGAAAATTTATCAACCCCCTCAGAAGGTTCCCATCATAGCTTAAAAGTTGCAAATTCCAGGTGGCAGAGCCTAGACAGTAATATCAAATTTTAATAACAATTTCTCTTCTTCAGTCACTGCTATACTGAAGAAAAGCATAAATTGCGGTGACTGACCGTTAGTTGTTGGAGAAGCAATCTGACTTCTCCACACCCTTATTTCAGTGTATCTGCTCTGTCCCTCAGCTGTATTAATGATAGCATGAAAGGTCACATGATAAACGAGTGACAAAAATATCAAAACATATTAGCCGGTAGCTTTGTTATCAGTGTATGGCAGAGATGACAGAAAATTGTGTTTTTCCCCCTGAATAATTTTGTGTTACATTTTGCTGGCTAGGCAGAGTGAATTAGGGAGAAATTTCTGCCTCTGACTGTTTGTCTCTTTTTCTGACATACTGGAAGTAATAATATACATTAATAATAGGGCGTATGCACAGGGAAGAGGCATGAATTCAGAAGCAGACTGTCTGCTTCAATTCTACAAAGTACTGTCCTTGTTTTTTTCCACAAAAACAAATTTTGTTGAAAAATATGCAGAACACTGAATGATATTAATGCTAGTAACAATGATCTGCTGTATATTATGGATACAGCAAGTGAGCGATACACAAAATGTGGACATGGAAAAAAAAACTTTAAAGTACTGAGGAGCTGCTCCACACAATTGTACTTCAGCACTACAAATGCATGTGTCCACTAATTAAATAAAGGCAGGCCCAAAAATGCTTGATCCATCTCATTGTGATGTAGACCTAGTAATTACAAATTAGAGACAGATATTACCCACACTGGTTTACAGGCTAGCAGGAATTGCAGACCCTGGAGAGATGAGGTTAGCAATCTTTGAAAGAGAAAATAGAAATTGGCTGGAGCTTAATATCTTCTGGACTATCAGTCTCCACGGTCAGGAGTTACAGCCATGCCATATCCAAGCTCCTTTGCTGCTGGCAAACAGCATCACTGGCAAGCTCCTAACAGATCAGAAGTGTTGAGTAGAGGCCATTCTGAAAGGCAGGGGAAAGAGGATCACAAGCCAAATATGAAATATTAATATAATGTAAACTCTAATAAACAGAAGAGTTATAATATATATATATGGAGCATTAGTGAGCTACCAAAATATAATATGTGAAGTATGAATAAAAAATTAGAGTATATTACTTTGCAGTTTTTGACAAAATTATAATATATAACTAGGAATGAGTGAGCCAGACTGGAAGAAAGAAAAAACCCCTGAACCTGAATATCAAACCAGCTGTAGTAAGTTTCTAAACTGTTTGGTTAACTTTTTATCTCCACTATTATTAATTTTCATGTCCCTCTGCCCTTCCTGGTTCTCTCTAGGAACAGAAATGCAGAAATACCACTGAAAAGGCTTTTCTAGCAGTATTTACGAGCTGGCTAAAAGCAGAAAGCACAGAAATCTTGAGAGAGAGCCTAGTTTTCAAGCTATATTTTAGAGACCAACACACACTGATTAGTTTGAATCAACATCCAAACTCCAAGTCCTTTAAGGTTTGCACCTTCCTACATATGTCTCGTTACATATTGCAGGGATAGAGAGCACTTTAGGAAGAAACAAAACCAGGAATCCCATCTAAATTCTCTGAGTCATCAGATACTCTGCTATTCCCCTAAAAGATTATATACTTTATTTTAAAAACTCTTTTATTATTTGTATTACAGTTGTACCTCAAGGCCGAAACCAAGATAAGGGTCCTATTGTGCTAGGCTCTGCACAAACAGACAGTAAAGAACAATTTTTGACTCAAAGAACTTACAACCTAAATAAATTATACTAGTGGTTGCACTGCTCTCCCTGGTAGTTTATCCGAGGCATAACTACTCTGTAACAAAACCAATCAAACAAAACCCAGCTAAATTCCTACAACACCTAGCACTGCCTCAACTACAGTTCAAATTCCCTTTTTCTTTCACTTGACATTTCGCTCATGCAGATTTGCAATGTCCATATTTTGCCCAATACTACCATTGCTCCATGAGTAGGGTCCTACCAAATTCGCAGTCCATTTTGGTCTATTTTATTGTCATATGATTTTAAAAATTGTAAATTTCATGATTTCAGATTTTTAAATCTGAAATTTTACAGTGTTGTAACTGTAGGGGTCCTGACGCAAAAGAAGGTTGTGGGAGAGTCACAATATTGCTACCCTTACTTCTGTGCAGCCAGTCTCTGGCCACCCAGCTCTGAAGGCAGGGTAGAAGTAAGGGTGGCAATAACACAACTCCCACACAGTAACCTTGTGACACACCCCACACCCTTTTTGGTTTGGGACCCCTCAGTTTCAGAAACGCTGGTCTCCACTGTGCAATCTCTATAGTATAGGGTAAAAGCACACAAAAGACCAGATTTCACAGCGGAGACCAGATTTCTCAGTCTGTGACATGTTTTTCACGACCATAATTTAGGTAGTCATTCTCTTCTGGTATCTTCGTTGTTTGCGATACCTCAGTAAGTCTATGTTCAACCTCTCTCCACTTTCTCACCTCTCCCCTCCACAAAAAATATATTTTTTTCAAATCTTTCTGAATAGCTAAATTCTGAGTTATATAAGTCTGGTTACACTCTTCTGTATTTCCTCTAGTCTGTATAGAGTAGATTGAATTTTTTTTCTGATTTATATTCAGTAGCTCTGTTCAAGCACCTCAGATATTAATACTGCTTTACTTATTGCTGTTGACTTTTGTTCCAAAGTTTAGTGTTTGATGAACCCAAGGCGGTTTGATTGCACTTTTGGATTTAAATTGTGGTATGTACTTACTCTGTTGTCAGTTTCATCCTCATCATGCCACAAGAACAATGATACAGACAGAGAGCAAAGAGCAAATATTCCTTACTACTGCTTTCAGATTCTTTTTTATCGATATGGAGATGCCCCAGAGTTTCCTTTCTCACTATAATAAAGTTCACATGCAGATTGCTTTTTGCACTTAAGTCCTATCAGCATCTAACTTTTCAGCTGCTCCAAGTTCATCCATGTCTTCTCTAATTGTTGTATATCTTGTCAGTCAAAAATTGGACTTTATACCCATGAATGAACTCAAGTGCTATAACCTCATATTCTTGAGTTATGAAGTTTGAATGATCACATTGAGTTTCCTTGTTATCTGTATATGTTTCTAACCTATCATTTTGAATTTTATCATTCTCTGCCTTTCAACTGACTGCCTTCCTCATAACATTTTGCATCATTAGTGAATTGAGCCACCTTACCTACTGCATGTTTTTTTCCTTCTAAAATTAATTTTAATAGTGATCCTGGAGGGCCTCAACTAGTAACGTCCCAAAGTACTTCCTCTCACATGTAATCTTTGACTTCACTATCCAAGCCAATTCAAGATTCACTGGTAACACCATTCCTAATTTTAAATAGATTTTTCTAAAATACAGTGGCTATTTGTTTTGCATCTTTGAAATATATTTCTTCCAGCATTGCAGGGTTTATTTGTTTATTGTGAGATGTTGCAACATAGTCATCAGCATTTTTAGAAAAATTCCTGATTTCCTTCAAGAATTTCTTCCTTCTCTCTTAGTAACTGTTTAACTGTTTCTAGTATTTATTGTACTACTTCATGATCATCCTTAACATCTCTCAAAATACTGACCCTATTCTACATGGGCATAGGAAACATGTAAGTCTTTCATTGCCACATGCTGGTTTTCCACAAACCTAACTGGATCCTGAGAATGGTCAGGCAGTTTGAAAGGACTTCACAACTTCTCTGCAGTCAGGAACCACACAGCTGCTCAAGGGGACAGAATAGTCCTTTGCAGATCCAACTCCTTCCTATATTCAGGCTTCATGGCCCATATTGCAGTAACCCTTGCAAACTAGGCATGAGGAAGAGGTGAGGTTCTGGATACATGGTTATGAAACACAGCCTGAAGCTGGCTCTTAGAATAGGATTGTGTACTCCCCACTTCCATCTAAGTGGGGGAGGAGGAGTTTTTGGTCTTTCTTGGCAGATGATAGCTTAATTTTGGGCCACTTAGTGTGCATCACATGACACATACACTCTCATTAGCCACCACTCAGTCAGGAGTCACCTCCCTGGAAATCACTGGAAGAACCACTGCTTCTCCTTACATACCTCCTCATCTCAGGACAATCAGGGAGTAGAGTTGCAGACTCCACCTCATGGTAAGGGCCTGAGGAAAATGCATTACAACTACTTGAGAGCGGTTGAGAGGATTTTCTCTCCCTCAGATTTCCATTCCTCTTCTGAAGATGTAGAGGCTGGATGCACCATGGAGATATGGTGTGATCCATGCTGTAGGGGAAACATAAACCAAGATTTATCTTAGAAATCTTCCTTATGGTACATACAAGATATTTCTTCCTTATTTCAAGCTCTTCTGAAGTCTCTCTCTCATTCTCACCTTTGTTCTACTTTCCTGATTTTCACATTCTGAAAAATTTTATAGCTGCTGCTTTTAATCTGTCAAACAGTATCTGTCACATTTTTCTCTTCTCTCTTTAGTTATCCAAATAGCAGAAAAAAATCTCTTAAGACATTGGAACATTGGCTATGTGTTGTACACCTGAATTTTTTTTCTCCAAGCAGCATACTTAATAACATACATACAGCCATTTTGCACTCTGTCATTCTGCTGCACTTATTTTATCATTCTGTAATGATGTAATCTTTTGTAGGGCAGGAAGATCATGCAAAATCTTCCTTGAACATCATTCTGGCAACACCTTCCTGCTTCATAAACATTATGATTCCTCCTCATTAGCTTGATTCTTCTGATCAGGCAGCCTATAGCAAAATTCTATTGTTTATTTTACTTTTATCATCCTTGCTTTATTTTGCTTATAGTTTCTTGAGCAATAATGGCTTGATTTCACATATAGTTCCTCTGGAGTCTTGTATCTTAGTTATATCCTAAACTTTCTTTAGGCTGCTCTTCCCGTCTGTTCTCTTCAATCTCTTTAAAATAGTTTAGATTTCACAATAAATGTTCCCCATTTTGTGTGTGGAAGAGGGATAACACGAGGTAAGAACTACTGCTGAAGATCCACCACTCTACTTTTTTTTGTGGTAAAATGATTTTCTTATTGTTTCATATATGGTACTTATTTAATGATTATTACAGGTGAAGTAGGTAGTGACCCTATATTACGATGCCTAACACTTCCCATTGTAACAGATTCTTAGGACGATTTTTAAGAAGCTGTAACACTTTTCATTGCTTGCAGTAGGCCTTTAAAATTCAGCAGGGAGAAAGCCCTCAAGGTAGGGAAGTGCCTACTTTCTAGATCCCACAAAATTCCATTCAGATTAAGCTTATTTATAAACAGTTAAAAATCATTATTTCTCATGTCTCACTTGTGTTTCTCAGGAATTTTTTTTTACAACAGTCCAAAATAATAATTGAATATGAACATTTGCAAGTGCCTACACCAGTGCAAAAGCAGCAGCAGCTCTAGCATGAACTGTACTGGGACTGCCCGGGAGCCACCAGAGCAACTGCTGTGGCAGGTGACATAGCTGCCAAGTTTTGTGCAGCTCCACATGCAACATTTTGTGCAATTATTTAATAAGTTTCACACGTGTCCAACATTTTCATACTTGCAACTAATTTGCATATAAATGTCACCATTGAAAAACTGTGTGGTTTCAGCACTCTTACATCCCTGGTGAATGAAGCCCCCTGTTTATCTGCAGGTCAGTAGCAGGTCAAGCTTCCCATGTCCACTGCCTTGCCAGCACACCTGACCTCTGGCGGTAAAGAGGGATTGTTCAGTTTCAGTAGTCTACAAAGTCCTTGCTGAGTCTGTCACTTTTGCAATGCGTGTTGATGAATTTGGAACTGGAACTGAGATCCACCAAATTCATCTCACAGAGGGGCCACCAAAAATCCATTAGATGGGAACAACTTGTCATCTCTCTTGAGATTGGGAGGGGAGGGGGGAAATCATACTGGTGACCTGCAGGCACAAAGGGCTCTGAAACTCAATAGCAACGTTTTACTACATCCAGTCCCTTAATAATTTACACCTTCAGAAGTGAAGCTTGTTTTCTGAGAAGGTAAGTTTATTAAATTAAGTTTTGCCCTTTGTGATGCTTACACAAACAGAGTCTTCCACTTTCTGCACACACGAGCAACATCTCCCACACACTGCTCTAGCTTCTTCAAACAAACTCTACATTATGTTCCCCACTGTACTGTTAAAGGCACAACTCCTAATAGCCAAAATAGAAATACTAACAGTACAATAGTAAAACAAATATTAACACAACATACAAATTCATGTGTAAGTATAATGTTTTGTAATATAGAATAAGTTCAAGAAATTTTTCAGAGCCCTATTAACAATAACATATATATATTTTCCCACATTGATCGTGGGTAGGCTTGGAAGGATTAGATTTTATTGGTAAATGTCAATAATTTCATCGCACACACGTGCAAACCGACAAAAATATATTTCTATTTATAGCAATCAAAATTTACAGTTAGGCAAAGAACAATACTGCTTAAGAATTTGTAAGAGTTTGATTTAAGAATATTTACTTTGTATATTTTGACATGTGATGTTAACAATTTACGTTTTAACAGTAACAAAGCTTTAACTTTTTGAATCCTTATCTACTGAAATCAAATAAATATTGTCTGATCTGTTGTCTAACCCCCTCCCATAATTTCCTAAGACTGTTAAAAATTAAAAAGATAAAAATTAAAAATGCTTAAAAAGAAACATCAATATCATCCATCTAGATTATAAAAAATATTGAATTCTGTCAAACCTAGTCATAAGAGCAATTTAAATCTTCAACCACAGCAAAGACCTCTACTAAATCAGCTATAGAAGGAACTGCTAAGGGAAGCATGCTGTATGCTCTAAGAGGAGAAGCCCATAGCGTCAGGAACAACACATACTTTATCACTGGGTGACACAACTGTTTGTGAACAAGCCCTATTGGGGTATCAGGTATTCTGGGTTATTTTTCTGGCTCTGGGAGCAGAGCATAGTCTAGTAGCTACAAACAGCATAGGCAACTGTAACTATGTTCCTTTTTGGGTTATCTATGGGGACAGATCTGGAGCTAAGAGCATCAGCTTCTACCACATGAGCTAAAGAGAAATGCCCATTGTCAAGGAGGCAGTAATAAACCCATAATCCTCTGTATGTGGTTGAGCCACTAGAGAAGAATGAACAGCTTAAACTGTACTACGCATGCTTTAGACCATCACATAATTAAGCCCATTTCAGCCAAAAGGCAGTGTGACAATTTGAGTGAGGGTTGGGTTTGTCATATTAGAGACCTAGGTTTTACTCCCTCCTGTAACCTTATCTAACCATTCAAATACTTTACCCGTAAAATGAGTGGAAGACTATTGCCTTCCCTAAGGTTGTATGATGCCTAATTTATTAATGATGTTCAAAGTAGTACCATGAACATACAGTAGAAGAACCATGTTTAGAGCTCTTGGCTGTTAGTTCAGGGTGCTTTCCTGAACAGTGTGTTAATGCCAACAGGTGTGGGATATCTAATGCTCGTAGGTCTCTTTGAAAATCCCAGATAGAAAGAATATGCCCGTTAGGCAATATATGTTTGTAAATTGGAAATGGAGACTAAGAACCAAGCTGTCTGTAGGTTATCATTTCCCAGTTATCTTTTTTAGATATAGCAGCAAAGAGTCCTGTGGCACCTTATAGACTAACAGAAGTTTTGGAGCATGAGCTTTCGTGGGTGAATACCCACTTTGTCGGATGCACATAGTGGAAATTTCCAGGGACAGGTATATATATGCAAGCAAGAACCAGGCTGGAGATAACGAGGTTAGTTCAATCAGGGAGGATGAGGCCCTCTTCTAGCAGTTGATGTGTGACTGAAGTTTTTTTGCTGCAGGATGGCCACCTTAAGATCTGCTGTTGTGTGGCCAAGGAGGTTGAAGTGCTCTCCTACAGGTTTTTGTATATTGCCATTGCTCATATCTGATTTGTGTCCATTTATCCTTTTCTGTAGAGACTGTCCAGTTTGGCCGAAGTACATAGCAGAGGGGCATTGCTGGCATATGATGGCGTATATTACATTGGTGGATGAACCGGTGATGGTGTGGCTGATCTGGTTAGGTCCTGTGATGGTGTTGCTGGTGTAGATATGTGGGCAGAGTTGGCATCGAGGTTTGTTTCCTGAGCTAGAGTTACTATGGTGCGGTGTGCAGTTACTGGTGAGAATATGTTTGAGGTTGGCAGGTTGCCTGTGGGCAAAGACTAGCTGCCACCCAAGGCCGGTGAAAGTGTGGGATCATTGTCCAGGATGGGTTGTAGATCCCTGATGATGCATTGGAGGAGTTTTAGCTGGGGACTGTATGTGATGGCCAGTGGAGTCCTGTTGGTTTCTTTCTTGGGTTTGTCTTGCAGTAAGAGGCTTCTGGGTACACGTCTGGCTCTGTTGATCTGTTTCCTTATTTCGTTGTGTGGGTATTGTAGTTTTGAGAATGCTTGGTGGAGATTTTGTAGGTGTTGGTCTCTGTCTGAGGGGTTAGAGCAGATGCGGTTGTACCTCATAGAATCATAGATTATTAGGGCTGGAAGGGATCTCAGGAAATCATCTAGTCCAACCACCCTGCTCAAAGCAGGACCAATCCCCAAATCCCTAAATGGCCCCCTCAAGGACTGAACTCACAACCCTGGGTTTATCAGGCCAATGTTCAAACCACTGAGCTATCCCTCCCCGCTCAGTGTTTGGCTGTAGACAATGGATCGTGTGGTGTGCCCGGGATGGAAGCTGGAAGCATGAAAGTAGGCATAGCGGTCGGTAGGTTTTCGGTATAGGGTGGTGTTAATGTGACCATCACTTATTTGCACCGTGAAGTCAAGGAAGTGAACCTCCTGTGTAGATTGGTCCAGGCTGAGGTTGATGGTGGGGTGGAAGCTGTTGAAATAGTGGTGGAATTTTTCCAGTCTCCATGCGGGTGACCATAGCGGTGTCACTGATCAGGAGATATATATTGTCATCAAGTTTGTACGGAAGTTTGGTTATTTATGAGAGTCTCCAGGTTGGAGAGCTCTTTTTTGATGTTTTCCTGTTTGCTGTACAGGATGCTGATCAGGTGGTTCCTCAGTTTCTTTGATAGAGTATGGCATAATCTCTCACTGTGGTCTCTGTAGTATGTAGATAACAGAGGATTTTTCACCTTTAGTCCATTTGGTATGATGTCCATCCATTTGCATTTGGAAAGGAAGATGATATCTGTCTGTATTTGTGCAAGTTTCTTCATAAGGTTGATGGATTTCCACTCCATATGGCTAAATGCAGTGCCTTGCATTGTGTCAAGTATCAGAGGGGTAGCCGTGTTCTTCTGGATCTGTAAAAGCAGCAAAGAGTCCTGTGGCACCTTATAGACTAACAGAAGTTTTGGAGCATGAGCTTTCGTGGGTGAATACAAACGGACTTCACTAAAATAAGACAGGAGATCTACATTACTCACTTCACCTCTCTACAAAGGAAAAAGGACTGTAAGCTGTCTAAACTCCTACCTGCCACATGGGGCCACAACTGTAGTACCCCTAACCCACCCAGCAATATCGTCAATCTATCCAGCCACACCCTCAGCCCAGAAGAAAAGTCTGTCCTATCTCGGGGACTCTCTTTCTGTCCTGCCATCCCCACAAACATGATATGGTTCTGCGGCGATCTGGAAGCCTACTTTCGTCATCTCTGACTCAAAGAATACTTTCAGGATAACACTGAACAGCCCACTGATACACAGTTACCCTCCCACCAACAGCACAAGAAGAACTCCACATGAACTCCTCCTGAGGGTCGAAATGATAGTCTGGACCGATACATAGAATGCTTCCGCTGATGTGCACAAGCAGAAATTGTGAAAAAACAACATCGCTTGCCTTATAACCTAAGTCGTGCAGAACGCAATGCCATCCACAGCCTCAGAAACCACCCTGACATCATAACCAAAGAGGCTGATAAAGGAGGTGCTGTTGTCATCATGAACAGGTCTGACTACCAAAAGGAGGCCGCCAGACAACTCTCCAATATCAAATTCTACAGGCCACTTCCCTTAGATCCCAGTGAGGAATACACTAAGAAACTGCATCATCTACTCAGAACACTCCCTACAGCAACACCTAAGATCAACATACCCTTAGAGCCCCGACCAGAGTTATTCTATCTACTACCCAAGATCCACAAACCCGGAAATCCTGGATGCCCCATCATCTCGGGTATTGGCACTCTCACTGAAGGACTGTCTGGATATGTGGACTCTCTACTCAGACCCTATGCCACCAGCACTCTCAGCTGTCTCCGTGACACCACTGATTTCCTGAGGAAACTGCAATGCATAGGTGACCTTCCAGAAGACACCATCCTAGCCACAATGGATGTAGAGGCTCTCTACAGAAACATCGCACACACAGATGGAATACAAGCTGTCAGGAACAGTATCCCTGATGATGCCACAGCAAAACTGGTTGCTGAGCTCCATGCCTTTATCCTCACACACAACTATTTCAAATTTGATGACAATATATATTTCCAGATCATTGGCACCGCTATGGGCACCCGCATGGCCCCACAATATGCCAACATTTTTATGGCTGACCTGGAACAACGCTTCCTCAGCTCTCGTCCACTCACGCCCCTTCTCTACCTAAGCCACATTGATGACATCATCATCTAGACCCATGGGAAGGAGACTCAGGGTTGTGAGCTCAATCCTTGAGGGGGCCATTTAGGGATTTGGGGATCAGTCCTGCTTTGAGCAGGGTGTTGGACTGGATGATTTCCTGAGATCCCTTCCAACCCTAATAATCTATGATTCTGTGAGGTACAACCGCATCTGCTCCAAACCCTCAGACAGAGACCAACACCTACAAAATCTCCACCAAGCATTCTCAAAACTACAATACCCACACAAGGAAATAAGGAAACAGATTAACAGAGCCAGATGTATACCCAGAAGCCTCCTACTGCAAGACAAACCCAAGAAAGAAACCAACAGGACTCCACTGGCCATCACATACAGTCCCCAGCTAAAACCCCTCCAATGCATCATCAGGGATCTACAACCCATCCTGGACAATGATCTCACACTTTCACAGGCCTTGGGTGGCAGGCTAGTCCTCGCCCACAGGCAACCTGCCAACCTGAAGCATATTCTCACCAGTAACTGCACACCGCACCATAGTAACTCCAACTCAGAAACCAAACCAGGCAACAAACCTCAAGGCGAACTCTGCCCACATATCTACACCAGCGACACCATCATAGGACCTAACCAGATCTGCCACACCATCACCAGTTCATTCACCTGCACATCCACCAATGTAATATACGCCATCATATGCCAGCAATGCCCCTCTGCTATGTACATTGGCCAACTGGACAGTCTCTACAGAAAAGGATAAATGGACACAAATCAGATATTAGGAATGGCAATATACAAAAACCTGTAGGAGAACACTTCAACCTCCCTGGCCACACAATAGCAGATCTTAAGGTGGCCATCCTGCAGCAAAAAAACTTCAGTCACACATCAACTGCTAGAAGAGGGCCTCATCCTCCCTGATTGAACTAACCTCGTTATCTCCAGCCTGGTTCTTGCTTGCATATATATACCTGCCCCTGGAAATTTCCACTATGTGCATCCGATGAAGTATTCACCCACGAAAGCTCATGCTCCAAAACTTCTGTTAGTCTATAAGGTGCCACAGGACTCTTTGCTGCTTTTACAGATCCAGACTAACATGGCTACCTCTCTGATATTATTTAGATATATTTGTTGATCGTTTGAGGACATTAAAAGGGTCAAAAGTTAAGGTGATGAATGAGGAAGACTGCTATGGCAGTGAGGACTGTATTGGATGCGTTACATTTTCATATGTTTTAATATTTAGATTTTTGCATTGAAAGAGTACAAATATTTGTCTTTGGCATTAGCTGTAGCCACCGTCAACACTGTTTAATTCTTTTCTATCTTGAAAAAGGGTTTCTGTGTTTGTATTTGTCTAAGGTTTACCTGAGTTCTATTAAAAAAACCCAAAAAACATTGCAGATTCACCATGCAGTGTGTGTCTAAAGTGCATGAATGTAGTTTCCCTTTCTGTAAAATGGGGACGATACCTCCTTTGTAAAGAGCTTTGTGATCTACTGATACAAGTGCTAAATAAGAGCTCAGTATTATTAACCCTCACCCTTCGTTATCCCACGCCCTTCCCACTGCTTATTTTTTTATTTTTATTGGGGTAGCACCTAAGAGTCCCTGCTCATGGACCAGGACCACACTATGCTAGGCACTATGCAAACAAAAAGATGATTTCTGCCCCCAAAGAGTTTGCAATCTAAGTCCTGCTTGTCACCTTCACTCACACTGTCATGCATAAAACTTAGTGTGTAAACTTTGTGGGGGAAGGGCCATGACTTTTTATATCTTTTGTGAAGTGGTTAGCATGTCTTTGGACACTATAAAATAATAATAATTACTATTGTTTCTTGATGAACTGCCCATGAAGAAAAGAAAAGAACTGTTTAACTACACTGTTCTGCCAGCAGTGATATATGGAGCGGAAAGATGGTCAAGGATGAAAGGAGAGGAAGAAAAATTCACTGTCTCTCAGAGAGCAACGGAAAGGCGAATGTGCAAGATATCAATTTGTGATCTGAATGAGGAGATCAGAAGGCGTACAGAAGTGACCGATGAGTGCAGGTGATATATGATGCAAAGTGGAGATGGGCGAGTCATGTGGTCCGCAGGCAAGACAACCTGCATCAGTGAGTGGATCCCCAGAGATTACAAGTGAGTGCTGGGCAGACCAAAAATGCACTGGGCTGATCCCATGACAAAAATTTTTGGCCAGAAATGGAAAAAAATGTTCTTGCAACAAAACAGAATGGTGGCGTTGACTTGTGTTCATGGAGGGACGGAAGAAGACAAGCCAGACAAAGGTGAAAAAGGTAATAGCATTTTTATTCTGAGGATCAAAAAGTCAACTCTGTATAGCCAACATTTCTATGAAGCATTGATAAGTTATATTTGTTCCATAGATGGTTATTATAAAGCGCCAACAGATTTGGTCACCAGAATGTTTCAAAGGGTTCCATGGGCAGGAATTAGGAGCAGGGTGTTGGTCCTGCCCCTGGCAGGATGGGATGCCCTGGGAGGATCAAGTCCTTCCTTTGGTGGGGAGACCCTCAGAGGGCTGTGGAGCCTGACTCACACTCATCCCACAGTGGTGGCTTCTCAGCTCCAGTACTGCTGGTCTCAGCCTCCTGCTTCAGGCATTGCAAACTGATGTGCAGGATAGCAATGCTGCTAAGGTTTGGCCCAGCCCTCCTTCCAACATGATAACAGAGGACTGGCCAGGCTGTGACCTCATTTTCCAGGTTTGCTATGAGGGAAGCTTGAGCAGCACTGAGATTCAGGAATTGCAACATCTGGAGCTGGGAACCAAGTCCAGCCAGCTCCCTGGGACAGGAACTGCAGGAGCTGTCACTATAGTATGCATGGTGTACTTATTATGCTAATATGTGTATTATATATCAGGTAAGAAATATTTAGTAAGCCATATTTCTTTTTTACCTTAAGGCTATTTCTTGGGTCATGACAGGCTATCAAGGTTTACAAATGGGTCCTGAGCCCAAAAAGGTTGAGAACCATTAGGTTATACTACTTGCCTAAGGTTATTCAGAAAGTCAGTGCCAGTGTCAGTGGACCTGAAGACTTCCCATGATCCCAGATCTGGCCTTTCTACATCATAAGGAAAACACAATAGGTGTGATATGGTATTGCACATTTATTTTTGTAGCATCATATTTTTCCCCCTCAGGATTCACTATATGCACAAATTCCTTCCCTCCCCACAACAAATACACCAACCCCAGGTAACAAGTTTATCTCAGGATGATTTGGGGAGATTTGAGGAAAAGAAATCCTCTCCTACTATTGCCATGGATAGGACCCTACCAAATTCATGGCTGTGAAAAATGTGTCACAGATCATGAAATCTGATCTCCCCCATGAAATCTGGCACCCAGCCAGGGGCTCCTACCCTGCACAGGTCTCAAGTTGCTAGTCCTGGCTGGGGATGGGAGGGACAAGACTTCTTCTTCTCCTGCAGGGGCCACTCCCAGGACAGGTGAGACCCACCTCCAGCATCTTCCCTGGCTGCAGGAAGCTTGGTGGCTCAAGCTATCACCTCCCACGCCCTGAGGCAGCTTGAGCTGTTAGGAGGAGACAGACAGGAAAACCAGGCATATGGTAATCCACTCCCCAAAACCTGAGATGATCTTTTCTGCGCTGCTGTTGGCAGTGGTGCTAGCTTTAGAGCTGTGCACCCAGCCAGCAGCCTTCTTTCAGAGATGGGCAGCCAGAGGCAGCACCTCTTCCAGCAGCAGGGCAGAAGTAAGGATGGCAATCCCACAACCCCCCTACAATAGCCTTGCAGCTCTTCCACTCTGAATGCCTTTTGGGTTGGAACCCCCCAGTTACAAAACTGTGAAATTTCAGATGTAAAATCTGAAAACGTGAAACTGACTAACTTAAAAAACCCTGGCCATGAAATTGACCAAAATGGACCATGAATTTGGTAAGGCCCAAGCCATGGACTGCATAACTGTACTGGTTTTATGCCAGGAGTGCAGACCTTCTTTACAGAGCTCATTCAAAGCCTTTTTTACCACTTGCAACAGAACCATACTAGTTCCCGAGATTCTCTGCATTATGGAGGCAGGTTGGATTTGCCCTTGTGCATATATATCAGACTGCATTACTAATATTGTAAAAATTGAAATCTCAGAAACTTCTTAAGTGACCTTCTATGCATGTGTTAACTGAGATTGCCAAATAAGAATCAAATGAACTATTTTCAGAACTCCACTCAAATTCTGATGTCTCAAAAAAATTGGTTAAGTTTTGTTAGCCCTGAGGACACCTGCTATAAATGTGTTGACCTATTATGTGAAGTCTTCTATCTAGGAATACACCTGGCCACAAATTATAGTCCAAATTTAGCCCTGGTATAACTCCAATCCATAGCAGGAATAAATCTGAAACTGTATATTCTGCTTCACATTTGCTGTGTCCCATTAATTCGGGTCAGTGGCTTTTGCTCTTCATCTACAAGCATTCCTATCGAGTGCATCTTCCAAGCTGACACTAACCTTCTTTGTGTCCTCCTTCAGCATCCTGAACCACATTTTTCCTCAGTCCTCCTCATGGTCTTTTCCCTGTGGCTGCTAGGATTTTGTACTCTCTCACCAACATATCTCACATCTTGTCATATCACATGACACAACCATCTCAGCTGATACTCCCTCAGCGTCATGGCTCAGACAATTTCATCACAAAGTCCATCAGCTCTCATCTTACCCAGCATCTACCTGAGCAGTCTCATTTCCTCAGTATAAAGTAGCTGTTCTTCTTTCTTCTTCATTGGCCAGCATTCTGCCCATATACCATGGCTGGCCTAATCATGGTCTTATATACTTTGTTCAGTTCGTGTAAAGCTTCCACCCAGTGGAGTTAGCAGCAAAAGGGCTAGGTTCAATATCCAGGGGTTCCTCTTAACAACATAAAACAAAACCAGCTCAAACCCCCATCCAGTAATCTGGGAAAATTTATCACCACCCCTAGGTACCTCTAAGAGGCAATATTCCCCACTTGAAAGCACTGAGTCTGTGCATAATAAACGAACAAACAAAAAATTTTATTCAAAGGGGACCAAGCATTAAACCACAACTACATTAAAAAGCATGTGACAATAAGCAAACCAGACCCCACAGTGCATTAGGCAGTGTCTTTTGCCTCAGTTTCCCACCTTGCTGTGGGAAAGTCTGACAAATGAATGTCCTCTTATCACATCACAGTCCCTCACCCTCTGCTGCACCCCAATCACAGCTGGCTGTCTTTGCTTAGCAAAGACCTTGAGTTCAGAGATGTGTTTACAAGGAAATGTCTTTGCAACAGGCTCACAGCTGCCTCTGTTGTTTCACTGGCTGCTGCAGCCACTGTCTCTCTGCCACCACTAGCCACTGTCTTTCTGCCACTGCTCTTTACCACCACTAGCCACCACTGCTTGCTGCTTTAGATACCTCAATAAGCACAGCATCTGTTCTCACTACCTTCCAACTTTTCATCATCTTTAGCACTGTCTGCATCTCCATGCTGGTGATAGGTCTTGTGGCTTCCACATATTCACTTCAGCAGTTTTCTCAGATTCTCTTCACTGAGCAGTTATTCACAAAATCACTGCCATCTCCTAATTATTTCACTGTCTTCCACTAGTACTCTTCTGTTTTCAAATTTGACACACTTCCCGGCTCCAAAGTCCTCAGCACTTTTTTGTCTTATCTTGGCTAATGTGCACGTTCCTTTCCCCCCCTTTCTTTGTAAGTAGTGCTGCATATAAGGCTTTAAGTACCTGATCTTCTGCAATTGCTCATTTCACCTTTTTCTTTATCAGCTTGTATTCCTCATACCTTTCCACAATCCTCACTGTCTGCCATTGGTGATGTTGCTTCTTTACTACCTCCTGCACATTGCTGGACCACCACCACATATCCATGCCATGAAATTTCCCTCCTTTCGTTTGGCCACAGAAAGCTTTTGCATTTTCTGTAATGTTTGAATATTTTCCTGTAAGCCTCACTGACATCGTTTTGGTTGGTTTAGTCATTGTCCAACTTCCACAGAAACTCATACTCAGATCTCAGAATAATTCCCTATCCACAAGCGTCCTCTACTTTATCCTTTGTTCCACAACTTGTCTTTTGTCCCCCACTAGCCTGGTCACCCTGAAGTCTATTACAAGCAAGATATGTAGCTCCACAATCTGCTCTCCCAGAATCACTTTACAGTTTCTCACATTTTTAGATGCATGCATACAGATAGGATGAATATATTCAGTAGAATATAACCTTTGTAAATATATGTTACATGGCATACCTAGCATAAAACATATTCCAGTTATGTCATATTTATACTCATAAGCATAGTTCTATAAAACATTATGGGGTGCAACGTCACACACGTCTGTTGAGATCTGCGCCAATAATCAGGCACTTTGTTTGTGGTACTTTATTTACCACTAGGTCCAGCATTATCTGGAATGCCTCCTCCTCTTTTTGTTGAACAACCAGACTGTGACATGTATCTGCATATAATCTGCATATGGCTATATGCAAATTACAATGCATTCTGAACACGTAAAATGTAAAATGAAAACTACTCATTAAACCATCATAATCTTAAATTACTGAGTTCAACACACTTACTACTAGAAGCCTTATTATTTTTAAGGGCAATCTCTTTTCCCATGGCATGCATTTCTTGATGCTGCATGTTTTTATTAAGGAAAATAAATGGTAACTTTTTCTTGATGGTAACTCTTTTTTCAATTCAAACAAGACCTTGTTTCATGTTTCAGGGTCTACCCATACGCAAAAGATGTTCTGTCCCTGCCTGCCCTGTAACTTTGGGACCCTTTGTTCTGTGCAGATATGGTTCATTTCCCTGACACAAGCCAACAAGCATAAGGTGTCACATTGGCACTCACCAGTTTAGTTACTTTTTGCAGGGTGACACCATCAATGCTTCCATTTCCAAGTCTCCCCAAATATATCATCCCAAGTTCTTAACTACCAACACTCAGACTGTTTCTTTCTAGTTCATCACCCCCAAAGGGTTGAAGCCAGCCTCTCACAGTTATCAGTTCACTTTTGCATACACTCGCCACACAGCTTGCACACCAGAGACCTGCTTAGGATAAAACTAACCAAAAAGTTTATTGACTACAAAAAACAGAGATTCAAAGATGACATAGTAAGGGGAATGCAAACATATACAAGTTACACACAAAATAAACATAAACCTCAGGCTTTACACTTGCACACTAGATACAATCCCTATTTCTAATTTATTTATTTATTCAGCGTTTGCTTATTCACAGAGACAAGCAATAGCATTCTCAGTGGCCAAATGGAGCTCTCGAATCTCACCCCTGAATTTGGTTAGTGGGCATTCCTCACCAATGTGTATCATTGTTTGATCTGCACCACACCTGCAGCTTGGATTATCTCTGTGACAGGTCTGGGCCCTTTGGGGTGTCACCTGATGTGCTGAGGTTTAACTGAGTCAGCCTATTCTACCAGCCTGGGTCACCTTTACTTGGCCTTGCTGGGTTAGGCTCACAAGTTTCTTCCAGCCAAGCACACAGGAAGGGACACACTCAGCTTCACAGAGAGACAGAGATACACTCTAGAAAGATTTCAGCCTTATGGGCTTGCTCCAACATTCTGGTGCCCACTCCTTCTAAGGGTACAAACCCAAAGGTTTTATGAAATTTGCCCTTTCCTCAGTGTGGAGGGAGATATGCACAACTTCTCTCCCACCCACCCCCAGTTAGAAATTACAGAAACTGGGTTTACTAATAAACTAAACAAATTTTATTAACTACAAAAGGTGAAATGTAAGTGTATATAAGAGATAACAGACAGAACAAAGCAGATTACTGATCAAATAAAGCAAAATACACAAGCCAGGCTCAATATACTTAAGAAACCGGTTACAAAATGTACTCTCTTACCCTAAATGTTATTTTAGGCAGGTTTCAAAGTTTCTATGGTTCAGAATTAGTGTTCAACTTCTTTTCAGACCTGACCCCTGTCTCAGTCTGGACCCCCAGCCCCCTGCCTTCCCTTCACATGGCTTTAACAGTCTTTCTTCTTGGGCAGACAACCTGTGGAGAGGAGGAGCCCAGTTTGCCTTCCATGCCTTGTGATGAAAAGCATGTAGCTGGTGAGCGAAAAAGGTCACTGAACAAGGGGAAGTTTGTGTTGACACATATCTTCTCAAGCAGTTGCTAGCTGCAATGTCCTTCCTGATGTAAGGGGCAGCAATATGGCCTGGAACTGGAAACCATGGAAGATGAGTTGATCAGAGAGTTCCTGTGATGATGTGCTTTACTGAGTTCAGTTGCATGTAAACAAGTGCTCCATACTGGCACACAGTACTCTGCTATTGAGTACGAGATGGCAAGGGCTGAGGTCCTTAGGGTTGGAGCATCCGGCTCCCCATAGAGAATATACCAGTTTGCTGAGAAGGCTGTTGCTTGTCTTGACCTTTGCGATCTTGTTCAGCTGGCTTGTTCGGTTGAGGGTCACACCTAAGTAAACTGGGCATGTTTCATGCTACAGCCTTTACCATTCATTGTGATGTTTAGTTCCCTTTTAGTATTGGCATTGCAGAGGAGGAATGTGCTAGAGATTGTCTTGCTGATGCTAGCCTGAAAGTGCCATGTCCTGCAGTAGTCGGCCAGCGTTGTAGCATCATCACTCAGGGTCTTCTCCATCTCAGAAGAACTGGGAGCCTGTAGCCTGCAGCAAATTTGTCTGCATAGATGAACTTCCATGACTGGGTTGGTGACAGGTTCTTGATGCATAGATTACCAAGTTTGGGGCTAGAACAGACCCCTGAGGTAACCCATTCATCTGTTTTTCCAAGCACTTGTTTTCTCATCCACATGCACCCTGAACCATCTCTCCCTCAGAGTAGCAATTAGATAGCACCAGAAACCCATGGTGGGAGGACTCTTGATATTTTAGCAAGTGGACCCGTGTGCCATACCATATCATACTCTGCAGTGAGGTCAAGGAAAATAACACCTGTTTTCAGGTTGCTTTGAAAACCGTTTTCAATTAATGTGGTCAGCGCAAGTACTTGGTCGTATGTGCTTCGACCTTGTTGAGAGTCTCTTTGTTTGACATTCAAGATATTTTCCAACTCTGGTGTTATTTGCTGTAAAATTAAGTGCTCTAGAATTTTTTCTAATGACACACACTTTTCTAATAAGAGTTACCTACTGCATTAAAACAGTTTCCCAGCATACTCCCTAGCTATAGTACAGATTCAGTGTTCAGGGATAGCCTCCTGCCTTGAGACTGTCTCCCAACTTCTCGATGATCTTCAGTTCAAACCTCTTCCACTTTAAAAGAGTTTCCAGGTTTTTTTTTCTTCAGTTGCTATAGAAATTCAAAGTGAGGACAACTCCTTCCCTTCTTAGTTTTCAGAGTGTGGGCTTTTCTTTTCAGTTTCAAGCTGTTCCAATTTGCTTTGATGGTTCCTCATTGTTTCTTCCTGGGCTTGGTGCTTGAAGCCAGTCTCCTTTAGTTGGGGAGGTTGCCCTGCCCTGCCTGATTGCTTCATCACCCTCTTGAGAGGGGATGCTGAAGTCACACCACAGTTACAATTACATTTTTTTATACATATGCACACAAACCTTCACAATCATAACCTATATACACGCCTTATAATGAGTTCAGTGTGTTACAAGCTTTCGTAAAAGATCTTACTCAATACACTCTTACAATGAAATAACACAGTATACTTTCAGTGATTTAACTGCTTATTTGGGGGGGAGGGGTTCAAATCTTCTGTTCTCTCCTTCAGATGCCTGTACCCTGATTGTCACAGTTGCTATTCATGATATGCTAACCTTGCTTTGTGACTTTTAACATGCCTTATACTTTTCCCCAAAAATCTATGTAAGGCTCTCTCCATGATGGTCAAATTTCCACTGTGATGTTATATACCCTATAGCTTTTAAGTATAACTACTTTACATGCCAAATTAACCCTTTTGCATAAACAGGTCATTTATATCAATGGAGTTACATCAGCCCCTAGCAAGGAGGTATTGCTGTGCTCACCTGATTTAGGTGCCTAAATGTCATTTTCAAAAGATATTTAGCTATTTAGGAGCTGAAATCCCATTGATACTCAATAGAATTCAGGCTCTAAGTGCTTACATAACTTCTGAAAATGAGAGGCTCCTAAATCAGTTAGAGACAGCTATACTTAAATACCTTTAAAATCTGGGCATAATTGCCTAAACTATGAGCCTTTTATCTTCTTATTTTTGTATAGTGTGACAAGTTGACTCTCAAGATATGCTACTCATTTTGTTATCACGGTGTTGTATAAGCCAACACTACATTTACATATACTCTCCTTTGACTGTTTGTCCTGGAATTAACACATCCAGCACTGCTTACAAATCATATTACTCTCCATTATAGGAACACAATTGCTCAGATTTGCAATATCTTGAAGCCTGTATAAAAAGCTGAGACAAGAAAGATAAATACAATGTAAAAAGAACCAACGAGTCTGTATGCCCCACTGCCTATGCACAGATTCAGTTGCAGCCCAATTAAACGCAAGAGTTCACAGGTAACGTTACAAGACTGACCTTAACAGACAATTCTACTTACAACTCTTTGAAAATGGTTTTAAAGCTTGTTTTTTACATCAGCAAAAGCAAACTAAGCCAGGATATAGTAGGTAACAGAAAAATGACACAATAAAAAACCCACAATCAGCATCAACAAATTCAATAAGCCTCTGGTGATCATAGGAGATTATCTCCATCCACCCAAAGAATTACACTTTCTAAACAAAAATGTCAGTAATTTTTCAAGAAATCCTATTTCTTATTAGGGTCTGTTAGTATTATTTGACTTTTTTTTCTAAAATGTTGTGCATAAAGAATATTGAATATACGCCAGTTTCAGCATCAGCAATGACCACCTCATCTTCCATGACAGAAAACTCAGACAAAACAGAAGTACAACTACTCTCCACTGAGTGGTACATCAAAAACCAATTTAAACACACACTTCATTAGTGTTCTCATTAGTGTCTGTTCTCATAGACATTTCCCCTAGTTTCTTCTGACTTTCCCTGATTTTGGTCTCTTTTCCAGTATCAATGACCATGCCAAATTCAGCATCATCACTTGAACATATCAATATTTACTTAACTCCAAAAGCCCTTTAGTTAGCTTTGGGTTGGATTTTAAGGGTTTGGAACCTCAGTCCAGAAGGTATGTAAAAGTTCAGGTTCTTTTTTTCAGCATCTTTCAAAAAAAATGGAGATTGTAAAACTGGGCTGGAAAGAGTTTTTCCTTATAAGGAAGAACCATGGAATGGAGGGCCAGCACAAGCCCTCTGTACCAAATAAACCCAAAGGTGCATTGAATGTACATGAGTGCCTGCATTCTTGTCATGCCATAGAAGGGTATAAGGAAGGAAACACAGATCCATGCTGGCATGGGTCCAGCGGTCCCCTTACCTCTTTAACACAGGCAGAGGAGATACAAATTCTATTCAAATCTATTGGCTGAAATACTGTCCACAGTGGGAAGCTTCATACTCTGATCCTGAGCTGAGAGATGATTTTCATCTCATCTGATTTACACTCCACCTGCATAAAAGCAGGATACTTGCCCTTTCTGAGTTGCAGTGGATTTCCCCATCAAGAACGCTTTTCACAAACGACTTTCAGCAGATCTGCTTCCATGCCTGAGCACTGAACATTGGAGATGTAGAAAAATGAAATTTAAGAGGCGGAAAATAAAGTTAACCCCAAATCAGAGCTAGTTAAGGTTCAGGACAAGTTTTGAGTGTAACAGGGCTGGACTTGCATGACAGTGAGATGTGCTGGGAAATTAAGCTCACATGACAGAGCTCTCAGAAAAATGCATAATGAGAACCAATGCCTAGAAGCTGAAGTTAGACAAATTCAACCTTGAAATAAGATGCAATTTCCTAGCAATGAGGTTAATTAAACACTGGAATAGTTTATCAATGGATTCAACATCACTTGGGATCTTTAAAATGAGATTAAATATATTTCTAAAATACATGCTTTCATTCAGCTTCTGGGAAAAAATTCCATAGTCTGTATTTGCAGGTGGTCCGGCTTCATGTTGTGGTGGTCTCTTCTTGCCTTAGACTTTATGAATCCATCTATGAATCCATTCCTTCCCTTCTTGGATCACGAAGAGAACAGGAAGCTTTGCATTGCCCTGAACATGCATATAATATGTACCTCTCTGCATTAAGACAATGACTATAATGAAATCTCATGTTTCAGGTCTACAACCAGTCACCTAAAGGGGTCAGAAGGATTTTTTTCCCCTATGGACGGTTAGCAAGATATATTCTGGGTTTTTTCCCCCTTCCCCTGAACCATCAGGGATTGGCTACAGCTGAATATAGGACACTGGACTGGATAGACCAGTGCTTTGTAGTAGTACAGAGAATCTTTATTATTAGATGTCTCTCTGGCGAGTCTTGCTCACATGCTCAGGGACCAGCTGATCACTAGATTGAGGGTCTAGCATGAATTTCTCCCCCAGGTCAGATTGGCAGGGACTTTGAGGGGATTGGAGGTGGGAGATTGACTTTCTTCTACACGAGGGGTAGGCAACCTGCGGCACGCAAGTTGATTTTCAGTGGCACTCACACTGCCTGAGCCCTGGCCACCGGTCCTGAGGGCTCTGCATTTTAATTTAATTTTAAGTGAAGCATCTTAAACATTTTAAAAACCTTATTTACTTTACATACAAGAATAGTTTAGTTATATATTATAGACTTATAGAAAGAGACTTTCTAAAAAAGTTAAAATGTATTACTGGCACGCGAAATCTTAAATTAGAGTGAAGAAATGAAGACTCGGCACACCACTTCTGAAAGATTGTCGATCCCTGTTCTACACTATGGAGCTTGGATCACCTACTAGTATCATCTGGGCATATCTCATGTAATCAATTCCCTGACACTGCAGGGAGTTTGGACATTGGTGGCACTTCGCTCCCTCCTGTTCTCTGCCTATGACAGACAGCAGTTTAGTTTCCAAACATGTGACATCTATAACAGTGGTGTTAAAAATTAAGTACTGAGGTTGAAAAAAAACCCGAATAAATAGCCTCAAACATTCTAGCTCAATCAAATCCTAAAAATACACTCAGTACTGATGAACCAATGATTTTTATAAGGTATAATTAAGCTTGAAGAAAGACTTGAAAACTATGCTATATATATTTAATTATTTCACTGCCTATAGAATTTTAAAAAATCTTTTGTTTCTAAAATATAAAATGTTCTTCTTACTTAGAATTTAACAGCTAGGAAAAAATAGAATAATTTCATACTAAGCAGTCAAGTCATTTAACAGAAAATATTCTATAGCTAACATGTAGTCAGAATAAGTTGAACTCTATACTGAGATTTCATAACAACTACAAAGGGTAGGAATATTTATTCCCAGAGTTGCTCTCCTTTTAGATCAAATGTTCCAGGGATTGAACAAGTTCTTGAATCTTCTTCAATTTGTAATAGGTTTAAAATGTGTTCTTGGTACAAGAAATATTTCTCTACTATATTTCCTCAACTGCTGTCCATTTCTGTATCTGTGTAATAAAAATACTTTCTAATGACTAGTTTTATTTCCTGAAATGTATTTGCAGAAAATTGTTGATATATTTCCTTTTTTTTTTAAATTAAGTGTAACATCTTTCAATGCACATCATCATATCAAGCTCTAAGCTTAGTTGCTAGCAGTTAGGCCTTGGGCGAGACATTTAAACCAGCAGATACAGGATCTTGAGTCATTAAGAGATACATAGAGTTTAAGACCAGAAGGGACAATTAGATAATCTAGCCTGATCTTCATATTACAAGGCATTTAATTTCACTCACTCACCCCATAACGAGCCCAGTAACTTGTGTTTGACTAAAACATAACTTGTGTTTGGCTAAAGCATGCCTTCCAGAAGAGTATCAATCTTGATCTGAAAACACCAAGAAAGGGAAAAATCACCACTTCCTTTAGTAGCTTGTTTCAGTGGTTAATCACCCTCACCGTAAAAAAATTGATGCCTAATTTCTAAGAACATAAGAACGGCCGTACCGGGTCAGACCAAAGGTCCACTAGCCCAGTATCTGTCTACCGACAGTGGCCAACGCCAGATGCCCCAGAGGGAGTGAAGCTAACAGGCAATGATCAAGTGATCTCTCTCCTGCCATCCATCTCCATCCTCTGGTGAACAGAGGCAAGGGACACCATTCTTTACCCTTCCTGGCTAATAGCCATTTATGGACTTAGCCACCATGAATTTATCCAGTTCCTTTTTAAACATTGTTATAGTCCCAGCCTTCACAACCTCCTCAGGTAAGGAGTTCCACAAGTTGACTGTGCGCTGTGTGAAGAAGAATTTCCTTTTATTTGTCTTAAACCTGCTACATATTAATTTCATTTGGTGACCCCTAGTTCTTGTATTATGGGAATAAGTAAATAACTTTTCCTTATCCACTTTCTCCACATCACTCATGATTTTATATACCTCTATCATATCCCCCCTTAGTCTCCTCTTTTCCAAGCTGAAGAGGCCTAGCCCCTTTAATCTTTCCTCGTATGGGACCCTCTCCAAACCCCTAATCATTTTAGTTGCCCTTTTCTGAACCTTTTCTAGTGCTAGAATATCTTTTTTAAGGTGAGGAGACCACATATGTACACAGTATTTGAGATTTGGGCGTACCATGGATTTATATAAGGGCAATAAGATATTCTCAGTCTTATTCTCTATTCTCTTTTTAATGATTCTTAACATCCTGTTTGCTTTTTTGACCGCCTCTGCGCACTGCGTGGACATCTTCAGAGAACTATCCACGATGATGCCAAGATCTTTTTCCTGACTTCTTGTAGCTAAATTAGCCCCCATCATATTGTATGTATAGTTGGGGTTATTTTTTCCAATGTGCATTACTTTACATTTATCCACATTAAATTTCATTTGCCATTTTGTTGCCCAATCACTTAGTTTTGTGAGATCTTTTTGAAGTTCTTCACAATCTGCTTTGGTCTTAACTACCTTGAGTAGTTTAGTATCATCTGCAAACTTTGCCACCTCACTGTTTACCGCTTTCTCCAGATCATTTATGAATAAATTGAATAGGATTGGTCCTAGGACTGACCCTTGGGGAACACCACTAGTTACCCCTCTCTATTCTGAGAATTTACCATTAATTCCTACCCTTTGTTCCCTGTCTTTTAACCAGTTCAATCCATGAAAGGACCTTCCGTTTTATCCCATGACAGCTTAATTTACGTAAGAGACTTTGATGAGGGACCTTGTCAAAGGCTTTCTGGAAATCTAAGTACACTACGTCCACTGGATCCCCCTTGTCCACATGTTTGTTGACTCCTTCAAAGAACTCGAATAGATTAGTAAGACACGATTTTCCTTTACAGAAACCATGTTGACTATTGCTCAACAGTTTATGTTTTTCTATGTGTCTGACAATTTTATTCTTAACTATTGTTTCGACTAATTTGCCCGGTACCGATGTTAGACTTACCGATAGGTAATGGCCTGGATCACCTCTAGAGCCCTTTTTAAATATTGGCATTACATTAGCTAACTTCCAGTCATTAGGTACCGAAGCTGATTTAAAGGACAGGCTACAAACCTTAGTTAATAGTTCCCCAACTTCACATTTGAGTTCTTTCAGAACTCTTAGGTGAATGCCAGCTGGTCCCGGTGACTTGTTAATGTTGAGTTTATCAATTAATTCCAAAACCGCTTCTAGTGATACTTCAATTTGTGACAGTTCCTCAGATTTGTCACCTACAAAAGCTGGCTCAGGTTTGGGAATCTCCCTAACATCCTCAGCCGTGAAGACTGAAGCAAAGAATCCATTTAGTTTCTCCGCAATGACTTTATTGTCTTTAAGCGCTCCTTTTGTATTTCAATCGTCAAGGGGCCCCACTGGTTGTTTAGCAGGCTTCCTGCTTCTGATGTACTTAAAAAACATTTTGTTATTACCTTTGGAGTTTTTGGCTAGCCGTTCTTCAAACTCCTCTTTGGCTTTTCTTATTACACTCTTGCACTTAAGCTCGCAGTGTTTGTGCTCCTTTCTATTTGCTTCACTAGGATTTGACTTGCACTTTTTAAAGGAAGTCTTTTTCTCTCTCACTGCTTCTTTTACATGATTGTTAAGCCACGGTGGCTCTTTTTCAGTTCTTTTACTGTGTTTCTTAATTTGAGGTATACATTGAAGTTGGGCCTCTATTATGGTGTCTTTAAAAAGGGCCCATGCAACTTGCAGGGATTTCACTTTAGTCACTGTATCTTTTAACTTTTGTTTAACTAACCCCCTCATTTTTGTATAGTTCCCTCTTTTGAAATTAAATGCCACAGTGTTGAGCTGTTGAAGTGTTCTTCCCACCACAGGGATGTTGAATGCTATTGTATTATGGTCACTATTTCCAAGTGGTCCTGCTATAGTTACCTCTTGGACTAGCTCCTGCGCTCCACTCAGGATTAAATCTAGAGTTGCCTCTCCCCTTGTGGGTTCCCATACCAGCTGCTCCATGAAGCAGTCATTTAAAGTATTGAGAAATTTTATCTCTGCATTTCGTCCTGAAGTGAAATGTTCCCAGTCAATATGGGGATAATTGAAATCCCACACTATTATTGGGTTCTTAATTTTGATAGCATCTCTAATTTCCCTTAGCATTTCATCATCACTATTACTGTCCTGGTCAGGTGGTCGATAACGGATCCCTAATGTTATATTTTTATTAGAGCATGAAATTTCTATCCATAGCAATTCTATGGAACATGTGGATTCGCTTAAGATTTTTACTTCATTTGAATCTACATTTTCTTTCACATATAGTGCCACTCCTCCCCCTGCAAGACCTGTTCTGTCCTTCCGATATATTTTGTACCCCAGAATGATTGTGTCCCATTGATTGCTCTCAGTCCACCAGGTTTCTGTGATGCCTATTATATCAATATCCTCCTTTATCACAAGGCACTCTAGTTCACCCATCTTATTATTTAGATTTCTAGCATTTGTATACAAGCACTTTAAAAACTTGTCCCTGTTTATTTGTCTGCCCTTTTCTGATGTGCCAGATTCTTTTTTATGTGACTGTTTATCATCTGATCTGGCCCTTACGTAATCCTCTTCTGTCCTCTGTTCTTGACTATAACCTGGAGATTCCCTATCATCAAACTCTCCTCTAAGAGAAGTCTGTGTCCAATC
Source organism: Gopherus evgoodei (assembly GCF_007399415.2). Lineage (NCBI taxonomy): Eukaryota > Metazoa > Chordata > Testudines > Testudinidae > Gopherus > Gopherus evgoodei. The sequence goes on along the minus strand of NC_044323.1, from coordinate 241,526,413 downwards.
CACATGCTCCTCTGCAGCAATTGGCTTTCCCCCATCTCCTAGTTTAAAAACTGCTCTACAATCTTTTTAATGTTTAGTGCCAGCAGTCTGGTTCCACTTTGGTTTAGGTGGAGCCCATCTCTCCTGTATAGGCTCCCCTCATCCCAAAAGTTTCCCCAGTTCCTAATGAACGTAAACCCCTCCTATCTACACCATCGTCTCATCCACGCATTGAGATTCTGAAGCTTTGCCTGCCTACCTGGCCTGGCCCTGCGCGTGGAACTGGGAGCATTTCTGAGAATGCCACCACAGAGGTCCTGGATTTCAGTCTCTTCCCTAGCAGCCTAAATTTGGCTTCCAGGACATCTCTCCTACCGTTCCCTATGTCATTGGTACCTACATGTACCATGACCACCGGCTCCTCCCCAGCACTACACATAAGTCTGTCTAGATTCCTCGAGAGATCCGCAACCTTCGCACCAGGCAGCCAAGTCACCATACGGTTCTCCCGGTAATCACAAACCCAGCTATCTATGTTTCTAATGATCGAATCTCCCATTACTAACACCTAATTCTAATTTTGAATCTGTTAGACTTCAGCTTCCAGCCATGGTTCTTGTTATGCCTTTCTCGTCTAGATGAAAGAGTCCTTTAGCACCTCCCTATTCCAACCCACAACTCTCCTATTTATACAGCCAAGGATGCATTAGCCTTTTTTGTCACAGCATTGCACTGGGAGCTTATCTTGAGTTGCAATTCATGAAAGCCACACCTCAGTCTCCGATGTGCAAGAATACTACTACTCTGCATTATGGATCATAATATTACACTCAGGAAAGAAAAGTTATTGATTGGGGATGGAAAGTGGGCTTGTTAGTTACCATGAAAGGTTCTGTCTTCCATTTATCCACAAACAGGTCAGCAAGGGTAAAAGCAGTGAACCTTCTGTATATCAAACTGCCCTAACTGTGTCAAGGAGAGATCACCTCTAGGATAAGAAAAAGGTTCAGTCTTCATGGTCCATCCAATCTTTGGCCTTGACGCAGAGATTAATAACAAAGGTGCGGTGCATATGTGTAATATAGACACAGGTATTAGCAAAAAGACTAGGTACCCAATTACTGTTGACCTGAGCTATTGAATCATAGAATATTGGGGTTGGAAGAGACCTCAGGAGGTGATCTAGTCCAATCCCCTGCTCAAAGCAGGACCAACACCAACTAAATCATTCCAGCCAGGGCTTTGTCAAGCTGGGCCTTAAAAATCTATACTAAGAAGTTAAAGGCTCGTAACCAATTCCTATTCCCTAGCCATATAAATCTGCAAATCCAACTCTTATGATGATTTTTCTCACAGCTTTTATCAAATATATCTCCTTTTAGGATAAGAGTTGCGACAACTGGTGGCCAAACCTGACAGCACACAGTGTAAAGTTTTCTTTGTACTAGGCTTCTGTGTGCAGGCAAGGATCTGTTCTTCAGTAAGTTCATTACTGTCACAATTGTATTTTGGAAAAGTTATTAGAGAGCTGAAATCTGTTTGATCTTCTCAGTTACAGACTTTGGAGACATGACAACACAGCTAACATACATATATAAGGCCTTGATTTCTAGCTTTGGACAATTTAATATGCAATACTCAGCTTTTATTTTGGCTGCCTTTAAGGATTAGTGAAACTCTTCCACCCAGGGTGGTACCCTGTTTCTGGTGGTACCAATACCAGTACTTCAGAGAAATGTGCATGAACATCATATTGTTCAATTATGGAATACCCATGTTTCTTCCTAACACTTGTCAGTCAGAGGTTGGCTTATACCCTGAAACATATACCCCATCTGATTTGCCCAAAATGAGCAACAGGGCCTTATAAGAAGGCCAGGGAAGCCAGGAGCGAAGAGTCTCTCTCTAGCTGTAGAGAAAGGAGGGCCTGGACACAAGGTATCTGAATGAAGCAGGGCTGGGGAAAGGCAGAGGAGCTGGGGAGCTCCAGCCTGGAAAGCCCCAGGCTGCAGCTAAGCAGAAGGCAACAGGTACTGGAGGTTGCAGTGGGCAGCCCAGGGGTAGGCCAAGGCAGCAGGTCCAAACCCAACCTTGCCAGTGATGAGCAGGCTGATACTGCAGTCTCCCCCAGGGCATGGGGGCTAGACAATGACTGGCAGTAGCCATTACTGAGGCAAGGTGGGGATAGAGGGTGAGGGTTCCCCTGGGAGGGGGAGACCCTAAGACTGAGGGGTTACTGTGAGGGGGCAGCATCCCAGGTAACAGGGCACTGGGGTCCATGAAGAGACATGGGGCCAGAGGACAGGTGGATCACCAGCCTGCAGAGGGTGCTCTGGAGGCTGGAACAAGCTAATTCCCAGAGAAACCAGCAGGAGGCGCCACAGGGGTGAGCCTGATCATCTATAACAGACATTTCTCACCACTTTTGACAGTATCGGATTACTTGCCAACATGGTAACAAAGCAAATACATTTTTGGGAACTGTTTATCTGAATAGTTATGGAATCATTTTGTTTAAACATGAGCTTCAACAAGTAGTGCCAAATATACATTGCTTTAGGATTGCTACAGCCATCTACACTCCATTATGGCTTTCTGTTGCACATAAATTCAGATTGGCAGAAGAAAGTATGGAAGGAATATACACAAGTAATGACTACCAACACCGCACAGTTCCTCCCTTACATTTAATGGTCACATAGGGTGTGAAATGCTCAATTCTGGCAGTTTGTTTGTAGAGTTTTGCGATAAGTCAGCACCGCTCTGTTCAAATTTTGGGTGCTTGTGTATGTCACGTCCTGCAAAGCACTCTACTCAAGACAGCATGCAAGATTTCAATCAAGTTGTTCCCCTTCATGGGATCAAAACCAGGAATATCTGATTTGGCCTCGCACCCACAAATGTTGATGGTTATCCAGACCTTTTTCAGACTTCTTGTGTTTGCAAGATTGAACTGGAATCTCCTAAGATTCAGTTTTCTTTCAAGTTTTCCATCATTTCTGCTTCCAGTTAGGCTACAAATATAATGAGCTGCATCTATTTTTATAGCATCATGGCCTTTCTGCTTCCGATTATGGCTGGAATAAAAAAGAATAGAAGTAAATAAAAGTTTGATTAAAGCTATTTTTCATTTAACAAAACTTTTTCAAACTAGATGGAGCTGTGAACATTGTCCCAGTTGGTTATTTGTCCAAACCAGTTCACACACCCATAATAAACTCACTGGAGAGGAATTTCTAAATTTCTGTCAAAAATGACTAGTAGTGCTGTCTCATATATACGCAGAAAAAGACTACATCAAATACCAACCCTTCTCTATGGTGCAATGGGCCTCAGATATAGTGGAACTGGTGTGATTTTTTGGCACATAATGGGGCAGGATTGTATAGGCTGTATATAAGGTGTCTGCACTCCTTGTATCACAGATAACAATTCTGCTGGGTCCCCACATACTCATTTTGCCCGGTGAAGATTTGCATCTGGGCTGGAGTCAGTTGGGAGATGAGTGTGAGGAAAGGAACATTGGAAACCTCTGCTATTAAGGGGGACCACAAAACTTGAAACCTAGATATGAATTTGAATTTGAGCACAATCTTATATTCTAGAAAGTGTGAGAGATGTGTTAGGGAACAAACAATTCACCAATTATATTGAAAGGTAAAGTTATTTGCCTTTACTTTCCTGTTAGAGGTACCATAAAACAGCATATAACAATAGACATGGGATTCTGGACTAATTTTGCTGGGGAAAGAACTGGCAAATGTAGAAACTATAGTCTGCAACTAGGTAACAGTGTTAAAGTACACCAAACGTCACTGAGAAGGCATGCAAAATGTGTATTATTTAAACTCAATGCACAGGTAATTAGAAACAGTGTTGCATGTTATCACTTGTTGATATTCAAGTGAGAATGAACAAAGATGTTGCATTTATTAGGTGGATCTAGCCTAACATTATGTCTAAAAGTGGGGCAAATTAAACATGCTAAATTCATAGAGAAGAGAGTTGTACAAAAAGTTGAGGTCTTTATTTTCCTATAATGAAATAGTGCTAAATTACTATTTTAAGGACACCATAAAGAGGCATGTCAAAAATTTAGGGGCATTTGAGGTATTTCCTCCAAATATCAAAGAGGATATATTTAAGAGGGTCGGCTTCCCTGGCTATTTTTTCGGTGTGCTTCACACCCAGCAAGGCAGTGAGCAGTGAAAGTAATGGTTACATATGTCTTTGCCTACTAAAAACTCTACACAAGCCAAAGAAGGAGACACCTGATAAAATGGAATGCAACCAAGCTTCAGAGTTTGTGCCACCTGTGGAAATTCCCATCTGCTTATTGTTTGTAACATTTTTCAGGATGTCTGAGAATCTTCTGCCTTGGACTGTTTTCAAGGGAGTCCTACCTGTTATCTTAAGAGAAAAAATGCTAGGAACTTGCATATGGATCGTGCCATATACAGTGTATTTCACTGATTATCTCTATTGGCATAGGAGACAAGGTCTGGGGGAAGGAAGGAATGAGCTGTTATCCTTTTTTATAATTCAGAAGCATAAGCAGCTGGTGAAAATATTCTTTGGAGCAAGCAGAGTCCACCCCCCACACACCCTGCAGTGGCAGCTCCTGTTCCATGGGACTGGGTCCAGTTCACCACTTGGCTCATTGTCCTCACAGATTTGGAGGAGTCTACCATAGTGTCACTTTGACACTCACATCTGCAGGCAGTATCCCCACCCCGCAATGTGACAACAACCCATCCATTTTCTGGTCTTGGTGCCACTGGACACAGGGCCTCCCCCTTCCCCACCATCACCTCAGGCTATCTCCACTTCCCCCAGTTAACTCTTTCCCCCCAGGATCTCCCCCTTCCCCTGGGACTCCCCTGCCCCACTCAACTCCCTCAGAATCTCTCCCCCACCTCCTGGGGCTCCCCTTCTCTCTCAATCCCCCCTGGACTCCCTTTCTTCTTACCCATATCTACTCAGGATCTCCCACCTCCTCTTGCAATCCCCTTCTCCCCCCTATCCCCTCAGGAGCTCCCTCTTTCCCCCAGAAATCCTCTCCCCATCCCAGCAAACTCATCCTGATCCCCAATGGGGAGGCTCTACTCTCTGCTCTGTCCCAGCCCCATCTCTTCCCCTGGAACCACCCCCCAGGATATCCACTTGGACAGGATTCTCCTGCTCACCTGCTCGGACTCCCAGGACACCACAGCTCGTCTTCCTCTGTGGCTTACTCCAGAGTGGCTACTGAGCCTCCGCGCCCAACAGAGCTTCCCACAACTGGCATTTTTCAAACTTCAACCTTCCCAAGAAGTGTCACTTATGAGTGCAGAGGCAGTGCCCTGTGCTGGGACTGAGGAATCTAGCTCCACCTGCCAGGAATCCAGCACACAGACAGAGCCCTTCCCCCGCCACACCCTATCCCCATTCCTGTCTCTGGTGCTGCTGGACATGGGGCTTTGCTTGACACATGGGCGTGTGGTACAGTGGCTCAGAAAATGAAAAGACAGAGACAGAATGGGGGAGGGGGAATTCTGAGCTCCCTCTACTCCTAACCCTGCTGCCTATGTTCAGAAGAATGAAATCACAGCCTTGATCTCCAGTAAAAGATCCTCAGTCAATTGACACAATGGGAAGGAATTCTTCACACTTACAACTGTGGCTGGCAACCCTCACTTAGAATGGGACATTACTCCCAGATGGAGAATTCTGCTTAGTAGATGAGTTCATGTTCATCTGGGTTGCATGACAATCATATGCAAATGAAACTACAACTTTTACTTTCCAATTATAGTTCATTATTAATCTTACATTGGACAAGGAAGATGGGATTTGGACACCGGAGTTTAGTTGCTTACCAAACAAACATTTAACTGTAAAACAAAAATAAATGAAGGCATTGGAACCATCTTCTGTGGCCCATTGTTAAGTTTAGAAATATCTTAGTCTGTCAATGTGATTTCATAGCAAGATGAAAAATGTCAAAAGCGAGGATGACAAATCAGTCTAGTGAGGAAAAATGACTCTCAGACAAGAGATGTCATTTGTCATGATTGCCATTTGACTGCACTTTCCCCTGTCTTCTCTTTCAGATGAATGTTACTTTGCCATTAATTTAAAATTATTTTAAATCAACAATAGGCTGAACATGAAAAGCAAAAGTCTTTTAAAAGTTTTGTAATAAGTTGAAATATTTTAAAAGTCAAACCTACTGGAAGCTACATGAACATTATACAGGTGGTTATCATCATGAATTGTTAACTTAGAAAATATTACAGTTCTTCAGTTCAAAAGTCCATTTTTTCTAAATACAGGCAACAGCATGGCTTTTGTTCAAAACTGACACAGCTGAGCACAGCTCTCTGAGCCACAGCATAATACGGGTGGTAATTAAGCCACAGCTTCAAGGTTGCATGGGCACAAGACAATTCAGCCTAATGAAGTATCGATCGGCTGCAGTTGAGGTAAAACAAGTTGACATTCATTTAGAGGTAGCAATGCGAATATACCACAATGCCACCAAAAAAATAAGGAAAAAACCCCAATGAGACTGAATTTTAATCACAATTAAGAATCTTATTTACAGCATATTTCTATCACTTAAACTAGAGCTAATTGCATACTTACTGCCCTGATATAGGATTCTTAAATCAGCAGAAATTATATTCATAGACTGATGGCAGAAAAGCACACAAAGTTCACCGTTTCAGAATCCCTACTCCTGAAAAATACTTAGCATTAAATTTAGTTATTGCACAACTGAGTTTATTTTAAGATCCTATGATAAACCACTCTGCAACAGAAGAGTTTAAATTACATTCGAAACTTTTGTAGACAATGGTTTTATCTCATAACAAAATAATTAGACATTTCTGTATGCTAACTACATTATGCTAATATTTAATTTCTTTCATTTTTTAAGCATAAAGAATTTTTATTATTTTGTAAAAGAGAAGTAAAGAGAAATATATATATATATATACACACACATATATAATTGGTACATGCAAAGCCATGCAAATAATACACAAATGTACATATTTACATTATTGTAAGAATTTCATTCCTAACACCGACATCCAATTTTCTGAAAAGACATTAGGTATTATTCACAAGTAACATAACATGATTGCAGAATTTTCAACATTAATAGAAATACAATTCTCAGTGAAACAAAAGGATTTATTTTTGGTCCTATTACTGAATATTCATCAGTCTCAAGATGAAGATGTGGAACTAGACAGCTTTGCTGAAGTATGTTTAATTAAAAAAATCCTGAAATGATTCTTATACACGTCAATTGTTAGAATGACATTAATAAGTACTTAAAAGAACCCAATGAATTATGTTATATGTAATAAAATCAGTTAAAAACAGGAGGTCCTTAAAAACCAAGATTTCTGACAATCCAATTATTGGTTGCAAAAGAAATACAAATGTATACAACAGCAGCTTTAACAATTTCTTTAATTTTATATGGTTTATTTTAGTTTTAAATAATTCATAAACCAGCATGGATAGTTGAAGATAGTCATTGACAATAATCAGAAACCCATTTTTTAATATTGTTTCTAAAAGTATTATTTTTGACAAAAAGAGAAACTTCATAAACTACTGTAGATATCGTCAGACTTAAGAAGACTAAAGCTTTAAATCTTGCAAACAGACATTGAGAAATTGTTACAAGTCTGTATGTGAAACTTGGACGTCATTCTACCAAAGCGCACTCTGTGTAGCTGAAATACAAATGTATGAGGACTGTTCATCTTCCAAAAGTGCAAACATTTTACAGTTTGCACCAATCATATTTTCTCATGAAAAATACCCTCTCAAATGAATAAGAAAGTGCTAATGTGCCTAATTGCACTGTTGACCCCCTCCGGCAGACAGACATTTCTTTAAAAAGTAACTCATTAAAATACTCTGATTGCCAGATGTTGGGATTCACATCAATTGCCCTACTTGTGTATTGAATGAAAACAGTATGATTATGGAAGTAAGTCTTTTAACATATTTTAGTAATTAATTGATTACCATACAAAAATGAGGGAAGAGACATCTGTAAATTGGAATTTATTTATTGCTTTTGGATTTTGAAAGATGTTGTACATTTCCTTACTTAGAACATTCTATGGATGCTCAGGCAGTCTACAGCCCAATCTTGATTAAACAGTGCTTTAATTTAAACAAATGAATTCCACAGAAACAAAACTACATTTTTTACTATAAAAAAATCTAAGCATACTAGTGTCCATCCTTATAGCAACACTTTGCATTGAAAGTGGTGTTATTTCCTGGCAATGGAGCACCGATCACAAATTGATCACACCTTTTTTATCCAGCTATCATTGTCTCTTGTGGAGGCAAGATAGATTGAAATTGGTGGAAATTTTTGTAGGAAGTCATATATAATCTTACTAAAAGTATGTAGTTAAGACATTTCACTAGAGTAAAGTAAAAGACTGTATTCAGATTAAATTTCATCTGGCCTTCTGAAAGAAGATTATCTCACTCCACAATGCCAGAAAGAAAAATCCAGCTTCCCACTTGAAAGTTGTGTTGCTGCTCATATGTAAATTAGATTTCCCCTCTTTCTCCCACACAGCTCCTTATCTTAGCTGACTATCTCTAACATGTTGTATTAATTTAGATGGAATAAATGGGCCAGAGTTGTTAACATAACCCAGTCACTGTCCAACATTAAACAGTATTTAACAAGGTTAGGAGTTTGGCATACAGCGACCTCAGCCTGCTTAGTAACATGGCAAACACATCATTAAACATCCTTTTAACCTTTATTAAAGATAAAGGAGAGAAGAAAAAACAGTTAATACATTTGAAATGTAAAGTAGTAAATAAGGCTTTCGTTTTAACAACATCCCTAGTTCCCTTTTCCTTTAAATGGAGAGAGTATTAGAAGGAAAAACCACCCTGTTTGACAGTCTCTTAGATGATTTCACAGATGGTAATAAATGTCCTTTCTGGGTAAAAGAGAAGCTTGTTGAGATGAACTGGAGCTGTTGCTGTAGCAATTGTTAAGGTCTGAAATGGTCCTTTTTGGGAAAAGAAAAGAAGTTAATTGAGAAAGGTTTTGTTCTTGCTGCTACTGTTGAAGTCTGATTCCACTTCATCTCAGAGGGTGTTTTGGATTCAGTGGGGAGGCAATATCATCTGGAGCTCTCTCTCTGGCTGCTCTGGTCAAGACATCACTCAGGATTAGGAGGATGAAGGCCTGGAGTCTGAGGAAATGGTGGGGGTTGCACCCATGATGGGGAAGCTTGCTACAGTAGCCTCTGACTTGTTCCTATCCCACGCCCCCCCTAAACAAAATCTCTTTCTTTGAAGATCCAGAAGGGAAGTGATGAGTGGAATAGTCCATGGCTTCATTATTTTGTCCACCAAATGGGTCTAATATCCGAGACACCAATTTTGGTTCATTGCTTTCCACATCTTCTGTTTTTACCAGGCATGATTTCCATACAGTCCTTGAATCACATCAGCACAACCTTTTTGTTTGGACTAATTTAGTCTGTCTGATTCCTGTGCACTTCTTTATAACATTCATTACTGAAAGCAACTTGATTTATTTTCCATTAACATTTGTTATTATAGGTGACTGTAACATCTTCTGAACTTTCATATATTTTTTATAATTGAGCTCATAATTAGAGTACATTTGTAGGCCCAATTATCACAATACCACTCACCATGTGCTAGAGCGACTCACTAGAGGGAAGTAGTGAATAGGACTTTTGCTCACTTGTCATTTTGTTAAAACAAGAAAACAAATATTTAATTGAGATGAAAACTCTTCCCACCCTGCCTCTCTATTGTGGAGCAGTGATGAGAGGGGTTCAAACCATTATTATTACAGTGAGGATACCATCTCTTTTCCCAACTGATCTCCTAAACAGAGTTCATTCCAAGGAGGCATCTATTTTGTGTTTCATGACTCCTTTACAATTCTTTCCTTGTTGGCATGCTATCACTAAGCTGTTCTTATGTAAAGACATTGGGGGAAAGCACTGATCACTCTCAAGATAGTTTAACTATTTTCATTAGCCCAATTTCTATAACTGGTGTGACTGGAATAATAGATTCCACTTCAGGGAAGGGTTTTGTTGGGGTAATTGCTTATAGAACAACTAGCATCACATAGTACCTTTGAGATGTTTCTACCTCCTTCAGAGCAAGGAGTAGCTTCCACATGTTTATAGCTCAGATCCCATAGAGCTGACCTGGGCAGTTTTGGAACCAGATGGAATTAGATAGGGTTACAGGACTATTTTGAGGATTTGAGCTCAAAGTAGCAAGTAGATTTTGATCAATAGTTCATATTCACACACCTACATTTCTACGATAGTGTTTCTAACTGCCTCCAAAAAAACCACATTTTCACTGCATTGTTTCATAATATAGAAATAAAAGGCTGATGAAGCACAACGTGTTGAAATATGTTTATTTCAACACATTGTGCATCATCAGCTATTTACTTCAATGCTTTGTAATGTCATCAGCATTTTGACTGATAGGCTTTTTTTCAATTCTGCAGTTGTATAAACAGTACTTACCGTACAATAACTTAATTCTAGATAGGGTATTAATCTTCACTAGCACGGGGATGAGTTGTCACAACGTACTTGAGATTGTGCCATCTTTGTGTTATGATGTCATCTCTTCTGGAAATAAATGTAGATCAATGATAAAATTGGTTGCCAGTTTGAGCATAATGTAAGTTTATAGCCTAATTATGAACTTCATCAAAACAGTTGGAGATCAATTATTAGGAAACTTGTGAAGTTTCAGTTACTAGGTGCACTGCTGTCTCCATAGCTAACTCCTATTCACAACTTCAAACTAGATTGTTTAGTCTTCACAATATCCCCTTTTAAAATGAAAACAAAGCAAAAAACCTGACTCTTCAGAAAGAATACAATCACAAAAATGTGAACAGTGATGAGTGACTGTTTATTTAGAAAGGGTTTTTTTTATTTTCAGCAAATTTACAAATTTACAATTTCTCTTCCCAATTTCAGCAAATTTACAAATTTACAATCTCTTTTACCGTGAAGTGCACTTATTTCTTAAGACTATGACAAGATTCGATTTTCTATATAAAACTTGAAATTATTATACAACAAAATAACTATTTGGAAGTGCCTTTAGTCTATTGAACAAATAGAATGTATTTCCTCTCTTTTGCTCACACAATGAATATATTTAGTATGCAAGACTGATTATAAATTAGGCCTACATTTTTAACAATTTACAGTCATTAGATTGTCACTCATTATCAGGTTTTACTTAACTAACTATGATTATTTCAGAAAATAGTCTTTATACTCTTAATTTTTAACATTAATTACTCTTCTAAATTAACTAACATGAAAACGCCCTTGCTATTTGTAAATAATCAACCCATAGGCATTACTCTCTCAAAATAATCTAAATTATCTTCAGTGGCGATTTCTTCCAAATCTGAAAATGTAAGGCAAAGTATTATTCTTTTTTAGAAATAATAATAATGGGGACTTTCAAGTCCTTTGCTCAGAAAAGTAACACTAGATGTTTTATACTTATTCTCCCTAAACTACTTCCCTGCAAAATAAAGTGTTACAACTCAAATTTAAGTTTTTTGTTTTTTAAAGTGACAGTAGTGTAGACTTATTTGCTTTCTAAAAGTTAATCCTTGTCCTATCTATTATGTATCGCATCCATTACAAATATAACTGACAGCTGGCGATTCTAGTGATGATGTATGTCACAGTATAGAATGCAGTTCAGTCTTCTGAAACTGTAACAGTGTTACTATTTATCTAAGATTCTTATATTCCCCCCATTACCATAGCATTTGAGTGACTAACTACCTTAGTATTTATGTCAGATAGGAAAATAATATTATCCCATGTAACAGCTGGGGCGCTAAATTACAAAGAGATTAAGTGATTTGACAAGGTCAGAGGGGAAGTCTGTAGCAGAGCAGGATATTGAATCCAGGTCACCCAAGCCTCACTCAGGCTCTCACCCTAACCAAAGGGTCATGTTTCTCAGACCTTACAGGATTTGCACTAGAAAAAGTCACTAACTCAGTTTATACGGTATAGACATAGATACCATTGTATATTTTATAAGTTAATCTTCAAACAGCAGTTTCTTGTGTGGTGTACAAAGCTGGTCTCATTGGCCATGTTACCCATCATGGGAGGTCTTCCTTCACCTATCCCCTTCCCTACTCCTTAGAACGAGGTCTGATACCAGACCCCATTTAATTCTAGAAATCCAAACACAATTAAGGAGCATGTCAAACTGTGCATGACATGGAAACGCCCATCTCTATTTGCAAGGCACGAACCAATTCAATTTGTACCTTCATCCCAGGCCCTGTAGGTGGGTTTGGCAGTAAATAATAATACCACAATCTGTCTCTTATATAGCACTTTTCATCAGTAGATCTCAAAGTGCTGTACAAAGGAGGTCCGTATCATCATCCCCAGTCATCGCTTCACAACTTTTTGGTGAGCTATGTGAAATGAATTGGTAGTTTCTGTTCAGATACTAGAGGACTAATGTCCAAATCACAGAAGCCTTGGTCAAAAACACAATTTGGCATCTTTGTTATAAGCTTTAACACTGGAAGTCAAGGAATAAATGGACCTGGATATGAATTACTTATTCACTCCAAGACATTGGGCTTTAGAACAGACTTGAGGCACAATCAAGGAGTAATGTGAGAAAGCTTGCATGATGCCTTCCATGCAAACCACAAAAGAATAGACTTCATTGTACTATCACTAAATTAGTTTAAAAATTAATTTGGCTGCTAGTCAGTCCTAAATCAAAACCTTTTTCGCTTAAGGTTGGCATGATATTGAAAGAATGAAATATAGTTACCAAATATGGACAATATGTACTTAATTTTTTTTCTAATGTATAGTGCCAACCTCACTCATGTGAATTTACAACTGTCACAAGTGCATCACAATGTGAACGCAAGTCTATGTCAAAATGCAACTGCAAAGACATTTATATTACGGTTTATGGCCAACACATTGCAATATCAAATTATAGTGAAAATTGTTTCAGTGTTTCCTCCATCACCAAGTTATAATATCAAGTTGATGACACAGTGAGGTAAATACAAATCTTCATAGACCTGATGTTCAGACAGTGGCAATAGAATCTTGCAATCCAACCTAATGGCATCCAACTACAAGTGTCAGGTCTCGGTAAGGTCAACTGGGAAAACAACCCTGGGCTCAAGTCAGCTCCCCTCCTCCTGCCCATGTGATTGGCAAGTGCCCAACTTCTGCCAGCTGCCACCATCTCACTCCACTGGGTGTGCTGTGGTTTGAGCGTGCCAAGAGATACCGTGCCTCTCTCTCTCTGCAGCACACACACACACAGCCCAGCATGAGCATCAACCATCAGAAGCAGGATATGCAGCTACCACCATGCCAACCCCCAAGAGCAAGAGGAGGAGGACTGACCCCATGGGTAGGAGGTGGTGGTGACACTGACTCGGGTTCAGGTGGACGGGTAGGGGTCAGGTTTGGTTGGATCATAAAATGACTTGATCTTCTAGGGCTCAGCTCTGGTAGGCATGAATCTGGGGATCAGGCTTAAAAATTAGCCCTGAGCAGATCTCTACATGGAAAGTGTGTGGATACTCCGTTGTCAACACAATGGGCAAACAAAGTGGATGGAAACCCACTAAACTTTTATTAAGAGGCCAAAACAATGGCTAAGATGACATCAGTGGAAAGCCTTTAAAGTATATTTTCATGTCAGATGAATTAGAAAGCTTATCAAAGAACCTTTCACTAACATGAATAAACAACAACAAAAGAAATACTAAACAAAAAGCTACTCAATCCATCAGCCTCTCAGACGTCGTTACAGCCTTTTCTTTTTCTTACCCTCTCCTCCAGCTGAAATCTGTTGCCTTAGGACTTGTCTATACAGGATCTTAGCGTGCAGTGAGCCAGGGCATGAAACTACAGCGCACTAGCTTGCCACATAGTAATGTCCTATGTAGAGAAGCCTGTAAGAGTCCCCAACTTCAACTGCATTCTTTCCACTACACAATACCGTGGAGTGCTCCTTCTATTGCTCAGTCCTTTCTCCCAGTCCCAGGCTCTAGCTCTTTCCTTGCATCTTTTTCTTTTACAGAGACTCAAAGAGTAATTATCAACTCTTTGCTCTCAAACTGGGTGACATATTTACAGGGGTCCTACAAGAATCTGTCGTCGGTCTAGTACTAGTCAATATTTAATTACTGATTTGATAATGGAGTGGATGCTTATAAAATTTGCAGAAGACACCAAGCTTGGAGGGGATGCTAGCACTTTGTAGGACAAGATTCGAATTCAAAATCACCTTGACAAATAAGAGAATTGGTCTGAAATCAACAAGATGAAATTCAATAAAGACAAATGCAAAGTCCTATACTTAGGAAGGACAACTCAAATGCACAACTACAAGATGAGAAGCAACTGACTAGGCAGCAGCAGCTCGGCTGAAAAGGATCTGGGGCTTTTAACTGATCACAAATTGAATATGAGTCAACAATGTGATGTAGTTGTGAAAACAGCTAATATCATTATTGGATGATGGATCATTCTTTAGGAAAGTTATGGCTACATTGGAGAGAGTCCAGAGGAGAGCAACAAAAAATGATGAAAGGTTTAGAAAACCTGGCCTATGGTCATGTTTATACTCCAAACCTGGTGTCCATCTGCCAAAGCCTTCTTGATTCACTTGCTTTTATTGGGAATTTCAATTTACTCTTGTCAAGGTTTTTTCCCCACTTTGAACTTTAGGGTACAAAAAGTGGGGACTTGCATGAACACTTTTAAGCTTAATTACTAGCTTAAATCTGGTATGCTGCCACCAGCGAGAATTTAGTGTCTGGCACACTTTCTGTTCCCCCAAAACCTTCCCTGGGGAACCCAGACCCAACGCCCTTGGGTCTTAAAACAAGGAGAAATTAACCATCCCTATCCTTTTACCCCCAGACTTTCCCCTCCCTGGGTTGCCTTGAGAGGCTTCACACAAATCCAAACTCCTTGGATCTTAAAACAAAGATGAATTAACCATCCCCCTCCTTTTCCCCCACCAATTCCCTGGTGAGTTCAGACCCAATCGCTTGGATCTTAAAACAAGGAAAAATCAATCAGGTTCATAAAAAGAAAACTTTTAATTAAAGAAAAAAAAAAAAGTAAAAGTTATCTCTGTAAAATCAGGATGGAAAATGCTTTACAGGGTACTCAGAGGACCCAACCCCCAGCCTTAGATTCAAAGTTACAGCAAACAGAGGTAAAAATCCTTCCAGCAAAAAGACACATTTACAAGTTAAGAAAACAAACATAAGACTAATCCACCTTGCCTGGCTATTACTTACAATTCTGAAACATGAAAGACTGATTCAAAAAGATTGGGAAAGCTTGGGTGTACATCTGGTCCCTCTTAGCCCCAAGAGCGAACAACGAAAAAAACAAAAAGCACAAACAAAGACTTCCCTCCACCAAGATTTGAAAGTATCTTGTCCCCCTATTGGTCCTCTGGTCAGGTGTCAGTCAGGTTCACTGAGCTTCTTAACTCTTTACAGGTAAAAGAGACATTAACCCTTAACTATCTGTTTATGACACATACCCCAAATCTCTGACAGTGTGGAACCACACTGGCGGTGATTTCTTCCCAGAACTTTAGAATAAACAGATTAATAAAACACATGCACCTTTACATATACTACTAATTATGTAAAACTACAAGACTTCTTACATTTCAAGGACAATTTTTAACCAGTTGATTCTGGGAAACTTTCACGGGAGAAGAACAAGAGTACTTGTGGCACCTTAGAGACTAACAAATTTATTTCAGCATGAGCTTTCGTGAGCTACAGCTCACTTCTTCAGATGCACAGAATGGAACACACTGACAGGAGATATTTATACATATAGAGAACATGAAAAGATGGAAGTATGTATACTATCTGTAAGCGAGGAAAAGAAGCCCTCGAGGAATTCCGCTGTGATTTTAACAATTTCCATCCCCCAATCAACCTCAGCCTAGATCATTCCACACAAGCAGTCCATTTCCTAGACACTACTGTGCTAATAAGCGATGGTCACATAAACACCACCCTATACCGGAAATCCACTGACCGCTATACTTACCTACATGCCTCCAGCTTCCATCCAGGACACACCACACGATCCATTGTCTACAGCCAAGCTCTAAGATACAACCGTATTTGCTCCAATTCCTCAGACAGAGATAAACACCTACAAGATCTCTATCAAGCATTCTTAAAATTATAGTACCCACCTGCTGAAGTAAAAGAACAGATTGACAGAGCCAGAAGAGTACCCAGAAGCCACCTACTACAGGACAGGCCCAACAAAGAAAATAACAGAACGCCACTAGCCATCACCTACAGCCCCCAACTAAAACCTCTCAAGCGCATCATCAAAGATCTACAACCTATCCTTAAAGATGATCCTTCACTCTCACAGATCCTGGGAGACAGGCCAGTCCTTGCTTACAGACAGCCTCTCAACCTGAAACAAATACACACCAGCAGCCGCACACCATACAACATAAACACTAACCCAGGAACCTATCCTTGCAACAAAGCCCGATGCCAGCTCTGTCCACATATCGATTCAAGTGACACCATCATAGGACCTAATCACATCAGCCATGCCATCAGGGGTTCGTTCACCTGCACAGCTACCAATGTGATATATGCCATCATGTGCCAGCAGTGCCCCTCTGCCATGTACATTGGCCAAACCAGACAGAGTCTTTGCAAAAGAGTAAATGGACACAAATCTGACATCAGGAATCATAACATTCAAAAACCAGTAGGAGAACACTTCAACCTCTCTAACCACTCAGTGACAGACTTGAAGGTGGCAGTTTTGCAACAAAAAAACTTCAAAAACAGACTCCAAAGAGAGACTGCTGAACTCGAATTAATATGCAAATTAGACACAATTAACTCAGGCCTTAACAGAGACTGGGAATGGCTGGGTCATTACACTAACTGAATCTATTTCCCTATGTTAAGTTCTCCTCACACCTTCTATGGATCATCTTAATTATCACTTCAAAAGTTCTTTTTCCCCTGCTGACGCTCATCTCAATTGATTAGACTCTTCCTTTTGGTATGCATACTTCCATCTTTTCATGTTCTCTATATGTATAAATATCTCATGTCTGTGTGTTCCATTCTGTGCATCTGAAGAAGTGAGATGTAGCTCACGAAAGCTCATACTGAAATAAATTTGTTAGTCTCTAAGGTGCCACAAGTACTCTTATTCTTTTTGCGGATACAGACTAACACGGCTGCTACTCTGAAACCTTTCACAGGAGAGTGCATCAGCTACTTTGTTAGAAGCTCCTGAAATGTGTTGAATTTCAAAATCAAAATCTTGGAGAGCTAAACTCCATCGAAGCAGTTTTTTGTTGTTTCCCTTGGCAGTATGAAGCCACTTTAGCGCAGCATGGTCAGTTTGTAGCTGGAACCGCTGTCCCCAAACGTATGGGTGTAGCTTTTCCAGGGCATACACAATGGCGTAGCATTCTTTTTCACTGATTGACCAGCGGCTTTCCCTCTCAGACAGTTTCTTGCTGAGAAACACGACAGGATGGAAGTTTTGATCTGGTCCTTCCTGCATTAATACTGCTCCTACACCACGCTCATATGCATCTGTGGTTACTAGGAATGGTTTGTCAAGGTCTGGGGCCCTTGGCGAAGGGTCAGACGTCAGTGTCGCCTTAAGCTGGGTAAATGCCTTCTGACACTCATTAGCCCACTTAACTGAATTCGGCTGGGTTTTTTTGGTCAGGTCTGTTAGTGGGGCAGCGATTTGGCTGCAGTGTGGTACAAATCCCCTGTAATACCCAGCCAAGCCTAAGAAGGATTGGACCTGTTTCTTTGACTTTGGGACAGGCCACTTTTGGATAGCATCCACCTTGGCCTGTAGGGGGGTTATTGTTCCTTGACCCACCTGGTGTCCAAGGTAAGTCACTCTGTTTTGGCCTGTTTGACACTTTTTAGCCTTAACAGTTAGTCCTGTCTGCCTGATGCGCTCAAAGACTTTTTCCAGGTGTTCCGCCCATGAATCAGAAAAAATGGCCACATCATCGAGGTAGGCAACTGCATATTCTCCCAATCCTGCTAGGAGACCACCTACAAGTCTTTGGAAGGTGGCGGGTGCATTTTGCAGCCCGAAAGGAAGCACATTAAATTCATACACCCCTGCATGGGTGATGAAGGCTGACCTTTTTTGGTGGGTTCATCTAGTGATACTTGCCAGTACCCCTTGGTTAAGTCTATTGTAGAGATGAACTGGGCACGTCCCAATTTCTCCAATAGCTCATCGGTGCATGGCACTGGATAGTTGTCAGGACGAGTTACAGCATTTAGCTTACGGTAGTCCATGCAAAAGCATATTTCCCCATCTGGTTTGGGTACTAGAACCACTGGAGATGCCCATGCACTGGTAGAGGGGCGGATTACACCCATCTGTAGCATGTTTTGGATCTCCTTTTCTATAGCAGTTTGGGCATGAGGAGACACCTGGTAGGGTGGGGTTCTAACTGGGTGAGCATTACCTGTGTCAATGGAGTGGTATGCCCGTTCAGTCTGTCCTGGGGTGGCTGAGAACAATGGGGCGAAGCTAGTGCACAGCTTCTTGATCTGTTGCCGCTGCAGACGTTCCAAGGTTGTGGAGAGGTTCACCTCTTCTATGCTACCGTCACTTTTTCCTTCGTAGTAGACACCTTCAGGCCACTCAGCGTCATCTCCTCCCTGGGCTGTAAACTAACAAACCTTTAAGTCTCTGGAATAAAAGGGCTTGAGAGAATTAACATGGTACACTTTAGGCTTTAGGGTTGAGGTGGGAAATGCTATGAGATAGTTAACAGCTCCCAGGCGCTCTTGGACTGTGAATGGCCCTTCTCATGATGCTTCCATCTTATGGGCCTGTTGTGCCTTCAAGACCATAACCTGGTCTCCTACTTTGAAGGAACGCTCTCTGGTATGTTTATCATACCAGGCCTTTTGCTCTTCCTGAGCATCCTTTAGGTTTTCTTTAGTAAGGGCTAAAGAGTGTCAGAGGGTGCTTTGTAGGTTGCTTACAAAGTCAAGAATGTTAGTCCCTGGAGAAGGCGTAAACCCCTCCCATTGCTGCTTCACCAACTGTAATGGCCCCTTAACCTCGTGGCCAAACACAAGTTCGAATGGTGAAAACCCTAAACTGGGATGTGGTATAGCCCTGTAGGCAAAAAGCAACTGCTGCAACACTAGGTCCCAATCATTGGAGTGTTCATTTATGAATTTACCTATCATGGACCCCAAAGTTCCATTAAACCTCTCCACCAGGCCATTGGTTTGATGGTGGTACGGGGTGGCAACCAAGTGATTCACCCTATGAGCTTCCCACAGATTTTTCATGGTCCCTGCCAGGAAATTAGTTCCTGAATCTGTAAGAATGTCGGAGGGCCAACCTACCCTGGCAAAAATGTCTGTTAAGGCAAGGCACACAGTTTTAGCCCTGGTGTTGCCTAGAGCTACTGCTTCTGGCCATCCGGTAGCAAAGTCCACAGAAGTCAGTATGTACTGCTTTCCTCTGGGGGTCTTTTTTGAGAAAGGACCCAGAATATCCACAGCTACTCACTGAAATGGGACCGTAGTTATGAGGAGTGGCTGGAGAGGGGCTTTGACCTGGTCTTGGGGCTTTCCCACTCTTTGGCACACCTCACAAGACCGGACATAATTAGCAGCATCCTTGCCCATCCCCTCCCAGTGGAAGGACTTCCCCAACCTGTCTTTGGTTCTGTTCACCCCAGAATGGCCACTGGAATGATCATGGGCTAAGCTTAAGAGCTTTACCTGGTACTTAGTTGGAACTACCAACTGTTTTTGAGGATGGCAGTCTTCCTGGTGTCCACCAGAAAGAGTCTCCTTGTATAAAAGTCCTCGTTCTACAACAAACCGGGATCGGTTAGAAGAGCTGAGAGGGTGCTCTGTGCCGCCACCCAAGCATTCTGAAGGCTGTCATCTGCTTCCTGCTCAGTCTGGAACTGTTCCCTTGAGGCTGGAGACACCAGTTCCTCCTTAGACTGTGGACTTGGGCTTGGTCCCTCTGGAAGCGATGTAGGTGATGGAGTTGTTTTCGTTGATGGTGAACCGCTTTCTGCTGGTGTACTATGCAATATTTCAGGCTCTGGCTTAGCCTCTTGGGTAGGGTTTTCTGCTGCTTCTGCCAGTTCAGGCCTGCTGGTGCCCTCTGGCGTTGGAGTGGTAGATGGGTTTGCAAGCTCTGGCGTCAGCGCTGGCAATGGTTCTGGTGCTGGTTGCTTTTCCAGTTCCGGTTCTGGGACTGGATGCACTATGGCTGTTGCAGTCGTTGGCAGGGAATCCGGGTCCACTACCTCTATCTGGGTCTCTAGTAACACAGACGGGGCCCTTGTGGATGGCTCAGGAACAGGGATGGGTCTGGAAGCTTGCCTGGCTTGGCTGCGCGTAACCATTCCCAGCCTCTTGGCCTGCTTCACCTGGTTGGCCAAGTCTTCCCCCAGTAGCATGGGGATGGGATAATTGTCATAGACTGCAAAAGTCCACATTCCTGACCAGCCCTTGTACTGGACAGGCAGTTCAGCTGTAGGCAAGTTTACAGATTTTGACATGAATGGGTAAATTGTCACTTGGGCCTCTGGGTTGATGAATTTGGGGTCCACTAAAGATCGATGGATAGCTGACACTTGTGCCCTCCATGTCTCTCCACGTGATAACCTTGTTTCCATCCACTCTCAAGGTTTCCCTTTGCTCCGAGGGTATTTGAGAGGCATCTGGGCCTGGGGATCTTTGGTGTGATGGTGGTGTAATGAACTGCACTAGGTTGGGGTTCTTGGGGCAGTTGGCCTTTATATGTCCCAGTTCATTAAATTTAAAACATTGCCCAGCTGACTGGTCACTGGGCCGAAGTGGGTTGCTGGAGACTGGTGAGGGGGGACAATAGGGTGTCTGGGGCTTTCCTTGGGTTGTAGGTGGGGTCTTGGGTGGCCCTCGGTGATAGGGTTTATTGTTGGCTTGCCCCCTGGGATATTCGCTCCTCTTTGTCATAACTGTCCTACTCAGATCTGAACCTTAGAGTTCAGAACATGAGACGCTAGCATGAAATCTCCAAAGCTTAATTACCAGCTTAGATCTCATAGCGCTGCCACCAATCAGGAATTTTAGGGCCTGATACCCTCTGGTCCCCCCAAAACCTTCCCTGGGGAACCCCCAAGACTCAGATGCCCTGAGTCTCACCACAAAGGGAAATAACCCACTTCCCTTCTCCCTCTTCCCCTCCAGGTGTTCCCTCCCTGGGTTCCTGAAGAGATATACAGATTCAAGCTCCGTGAATCTAAACAAAGGGATTCCACCCTCCCTGCTTCAAGTCCTTGAAACACAAGTACCGAGAGATCAAATCTCTTTCCCCCTTCACCCAGAGGGTATGCAAAGTCAGGCTTAGTAAATCTAACACAGAGATTTTCCCCCTCCCTTCGTTTCTTAGCCTTAACCAGTGAAAAACACTCAAACAGGTCTTAAAAAGAAAGATTTATACAAAAAGAAAGAAAAAGGACATAAAATGGTCTCTGCATCAAGGTGACAATATACAGGGTCAATTGCTTAAAGGAAAAAATGAATAAACAGCCTTATCCAAAAAGAATACAATTTAATACATTCCAGCAACTACATACATGTAAATACAAAAAAACAATATAAACCTATTGTCTTACTATCCTTGTACTTACAACTTGGAAACACCCAAAACTCACACCCAAAACTTCCCTCCACTCAGATTTGAAAAAGTCTTGTTTCCTGATTGGTCCTCTGGTCAGGTGTTGTTTGTTACCCCTTTCCAGGTGAAAGAGACATTAACCCTTAGCTATCTGTTTATGACACCCTTGCTAGTAGCTTTTTTCTTTTCTGCCACTTCCACCCATCTGGCTCCAATCTCCCCCACCTCGGTTACAGTTTTGGGCTTCCCATCTAGGATGTACACTTCTATTTCCTCAGGAACACCCTCTAAGAACCGTTCCATTTGCATTAGGAGGGACAGCTTTTCCAGAGAGTTAACATTTGCTCCTGATATCCAGGCATTCCAATTCTTTCCAATGTGGTAGGCGTGTTGGGTAAATGACACATCTGGTTTCCACCTTAGGGCTCTGAACCGCCGACGGGCATGCTCAGGTGTTAGCCCCATTCTGATTCTGGCCTTCGTTTGAAAAAGTTCATAATAGTTCATGTGTTCCTTAGGCATTTCAGCCGCCACCTCTGCTAAGGGTCCACTCAGCTGTGGCCTCAGCTCTATCATGTACTGGTCTGTAGAGATGTTGTACCCATGGCAGGTCCTTTCAAAATTTTCTAAGAAGGCCTCACCTGCCTTATAGGTGGGGAATTTCCTGGGATGGGGAACAGTATCTGGAGAAGGGGTTTTATGGTTGGCTGTTCCATCCTGCTTAGCCTTTTCTAATTCCAGGGCCTCCCTCTGGAGCTCCAAAGCCCTCCTGTGGTCAGCCTCTTTGGCTTTTTCTTCTGCATCCAGCCTAGCCATTTCCTGTTTAACTGCGTTCTTGGCAGTCATTTTTCTGCTTTCCTGTGCTGGCCGCACCCCCTTGCAGCTTACTGACTGGGATGTTTCAGCTCAGGCTGCTTGGTTAACAGAGATTTTCTAACTACCTATACCCGAGAGGTAGAAAGAAAGAAAACAACTCAACTTGTAAATGCCTTTTGCTGGCTGCCTGCTGGCTCACAGCTTGAAGTCTCCTCTTAACAAAGACTCTTGTTAAAACTTAACACCTCTGCCCTCAGGCTGCTTTCCAAGCAGCTAGAAAGGAGAGAAAAAAAATCCTACTGGCTTTTAGTTCCTAAAAATCCCACCTCTTCCACCATGTCAAGATTTTTTCCCCACTTTGAACTTTAGGGTACAAAAAGTGGGTACCTGCATGAACACTTTTAAGCTTAATTACTAGCTTAAATCTGGTACACTGCCACCAGTGAGAATGTAGTGTCTGGCACACTTTCTGTTCCCCCAAAACCTTTCCTGGGGAACCAAGACCCAAACCTCTTGGGTCTTAAAACAAGGAGAAATTAACCATCCCCCTCCTCTTCCCCCCAGACTTTCCCCTCCCTGGGTTGCCTAGACATTAACCCTTAACTATCTGTTTATGACAACTCTCTACCACCCAGGCGCACAACCTCCTTGTTTTAAAATATTTGCTCCTTCTTCATCTCTGACACCAGGCTGTTGTCAAATTCTATCACTTCTTCCTTCTTCTCATGCTCCCAAATTCATCTTTTCCTCTCCATCGCTATCACAAAAAATATAGTCCATGCAGTGGTCACTTCTTGACTACCTCCTTCTCTCTGACCTTCATGCATCTTAGCTCTGATTTCCTCCTGCACTGATTTCTACCTCCTATATTTCTTCCAAACTGCCATATTAAATGTGATTGCTTCCTTCTCCCATTTATGCCTTTATGTCTTCTTCCAGGTTGCCCTTTAAACCTAAAATTCATTCCCCTTTGTTCATTTAAGTCCCTTTGAGGACAAACTTCTCCCACAAAGTTGTACATTTGAGTATAATTGAGCAACACTATTTAAAACAAAACAAAAAACAAACCCTGTAACACTTTGGATAACCATATAGTGTTTTATGTGACTGAAATACACTACCTGGAATTATATTATAGTACATTGGAGTGGAAGGCCCTACCTCTAAAGTTTGTACAGCACTGTTCACACTGATGATATTCAGAAAATAATAACAAGAATTAGAATATTAAAGTTGAAGCCAAAACATACAAAAAAATGAAATTTTGACTTACAACCAGTCAGAAATTCTTAATTCTACTCAACTCTGTGCCTATAAATTGTGAAACATGTTGTACTTTATAAGAGCAGCATAATATTAAAGTTACATAGTAGAATAATATTTCAAGTGATGTTCTAGCCATGTTGGTCTCAGGATATTGGAAGGAAAAGGAGGGTGCAGTAATATCTTTTATTGGACCAACTTCTTCTGGTGAACAAAACACGCTTTTAAGCTACAGAGTTCTGTGTAGAAGAAGAGCTCTGTGTAGTTCAAGAACTTGTCTCTTTCACTAGTAGAAGTCGGTCCAATAAAAGATATTATCTCACCTACCTTTTCGCTTTAGTAGGATAATCTTTATTTTAAAGATATGTGCAAATAAATATACTCTCCTCGTGTGAGGTACAGTTTTAAAATGTATTTACAAGGAATCATCCATGGTTTTCAAAACAGCTTAAGGAATGGGTAAGCCACATGAGATCATCTGTTTCACTCAATACCAGTAAACGGGTACATCACTGACAGACTTTCCTGTTATGATGGCTGCAGGGCATATTCCTTTTCTCTTTTTTCACACATTTTAATCCTTCTCTTTTCTGAGTGGCCTTTTCTAAATTAAAAGCTGATATTTAAAATCATAACATTGTTACAGTTTTCTAAATTAAGAATTTACAAAGACTTATATTTTTCCACTTGTTTAAAGCTGGCATTCATCAGAACAGCGTGAATAACAATATTATCTTCACTGAAGCAGATCATTCACACTTGTTCTTAAATAATAAATTATATCGATGCAATTTATCCAGAACAAGTGTGATAAATATTTTAATCTAATGCTAATACTAATCAACAGGGATGTCGAATGCAAATGCAATGGAATAAATTTATCATGATTTTTTCATTTTAGAATCTACCTCTCTCACTTCTCCAGAACTAGTATTTACATCTACACTGACAGATAAGAGCAATGGAAAAACACTGTTGTGGACTCTCTTCCACCATGTCCACAATGCACCAGTTCAGTTGCACTAGGTCAATAAAAATTCCTCTCTTTGATTTTTTACCTCTTCAGTAGCTATAAAGAAAATACATAATTTTATTGGGTTATGGTAAGCCTTAAATTTACCAGTACACAGTTGCAACTCTCAGAAGTAAAAGAAACTTGAAATCAATGTTGTAAGATCACTCAAGGAGGATTTTTGTTTGCAGTGTTTTTCAAAGCATAGCACAAACCAGGGCCGGCTCTAGCAATTTTGCCACCCCAAGCACGGCGGCATGCCATGGGGGGCGCTCTGCTGCTCGCCGGTCCAGCGGCTCTGGTGGACCTCCCGCAGGCGTTTCTGTGGACGGTCAGCTGGTCCGGTGGCTCTGGTGGAGCTGCCGCAGGCGTGTCTGTGGGAGGTCCACCGAAGCCACGGGACCAGTGGACCGTCTGCAGCCACGCCTGCGGCAGGTCCACCGGAGCCGGCTGCTGCCCTCCCAGCAACTGGCAGAGCGCCCCCCACAGCGTGCTGCCCCAAGCACGTGCTTGGCGAGCTGTGGCCTGGAGCAAGCCCTGGCACAAACACATTACCAAAGGCATTTCGATCTGCAATCCAAAGGAATGCTGCTATGCTATCTGAATTTAGTATCACATATTATGGTTTATATATATTATGCTTTGTTGCTTTCACTAACAAAAAAGCAACCATTAGTTAAAAAAAAAAAGGCAGTCAATAAAGTTCCCTAAATTCACTTATTAAGAAAGAAATCTATGTGTGATTAAGTCCGTGTCCATATGATCAGCTTAGACCCTTTTGGCTAATTCTTTAAAGCATTTTGTACCAAAGGAACATCTCAAATTTAAACAAAATAATCACACACATATAGCCATGGCCCATGGTTTTAGATGTGAACATCCTGGCACACAGTGAATAAATGAATGTATGTGCATCCAAAATTAAAAGATAATATATGTTTAAAAAGGATGAAAGTGTTTTTTATTGTTTAATATCTATATACAATAAATGTCCATAGGTCTAGATTGGGGCTTTATTGTACGAGGTGCTGTACAAACAGAGCTTGACTGTGAGGGAGATTGCATAGGGGAGAAAGGAGCAGTAAGAACCCTGCTTTACAGTTTTGTGTGGGCTACTCAGATCTGAGGTATTCCCTCTGACTTCATCCCCTGAAGCAGTGGGTAGGAAATGGTCAGGGAGGACAGAGGAATAAACGGAGCCTTGCCTCCACTCCCTCATTACCCTGGGGAGCACAACAGAGTTGGCAAAGGGGCATTGTAATATTTTGTCAATATAGCATATTTCTGCCTCCTTCACACTCCCCACCACTTCGAGGCAGAAGTAGGGATAGAATTCTGCCTTTCAGGAGTGTTTCTGAGGCACAATAAAGCTAAGAGATTCTCCTTGAGTGGTACAGTTTACTCATCATTCCTTGGTCAGGACTGTATCTAAAGGCACAATCTTGTCCATAAAGGAAAATAGAGTTGCCATCCTGAACAGTTTACAATCTAAGAAAAGACAATATATAATATTACAATTATAAAATATAATATTTAATACCATTATGTAATGGTAACATGTAGTATTTAATGCCCTGGAACATAACTGAGTACTAGTACACTACATCCTATTAACAAGGCAAGGGTGTCAAAATCCTTTGGGCAAGAATTGAATGGTAGGGTTGGTAAACCATTTTCGTCCTGTTATCTCACGTAGTCTGTCAGTTCAACAATGACATTTTCATGCTCTTTCTTTTTGTGGATTCTGGAGTGACTCTGAAGTCTGAAGTGTGACACGCATGCTTATGAACAGACCGGGCAGACAAAGTAACTGCTGAGCGTCTTGGTAGCTATAGCAGTAGTATGATGCTTTTCCCTTGCAGCTAACAGTCGATTATTTGTGTCCTTTTGAAAGGCTCGGAGTGTTGTATGTCACCAAGCTGATCTATTTGATGCAGCCTTCTTGAGATCATCTGGTTTTATTGCACCAAAGTTTACGCTGTTGTTGATGCTGTCCTTGTACCCTTGATCCGGTGTCCATGTGCCCATTCTCCACAGAATATTTTTCTGGGGAGTCGATGTTCAAGCATCCTAATGATCTGTCTGACCTAGCATAGCTGGGCTTTTATCAGCATGGCTTCAATGCTTGTGATATTTGACTTTTGGAGAACCTTCAGGTTGGCAATTTTGTCTTGCCAGTGGATCCCCACAATGGCACGCAAAGACCACATATGAAAGGTCTCTTGCTCTTTGATATGCCATTTGCATGGCGTCCAGGTCTCACAGCCATAGAGGAGAGACGTGAACACAAAAGCTTTGTAAAGTTTTATTTTTGTTAAGAGGGTTATGTTGTACGATTTCAGGACTTGGTTGCATACCTTTCCTAGCGACTGAGAATACCTCCTGATATACCATTACTTACAATACTTTACAGATGTATTCACCTTCATCTGAAACATCTGAACTAAGTGGACAACTGGTCGGTGGAACCCTGGGTACCAGCTGACAGAGAGTACACAGAGTATAGGGCTTTACTGGGAGCCCCTGGGTCAGATATAGGCATAATAGTTCACTGAAGGGTAGAGTATAAGATGTGTAACGAAGGCCAGTAGTCCAATGGTTAAAATAATCTTTGTAAACTGTATGCAATGGATAATATTTAAGGACTTAGGTATCTACACTGAAAATTATGTTAAAGTTTTGGAGTGAAGGCAGGTCATCAGGAGGCGATATACCTCAAAATTGTTCCTTTGAGGCAGGAGGTAACAGATACCAACCTCCCTATCTGGCCACTTGGATATAGTGCACTTAAAGCCTATTTTCATACTAAGCCAGTTGCAAAATGAGAGAGTTACAAGATGAGTCAAACATCTACTAGCCCATGGCAAGCAGAGTTTGGGAGCTGACCCCTAGCAAGCACAGACAAGGCTTCCTCATGCTAAGGGCAGTGGTAGCTAAGGTTCCTCACAATCCTGAGTATCCCCAGGAAGTGTCATAGTCGGTTTTAATCATAAGGCAATTTTTACGCTCCCAAATACTTTAAGGTTCCTAACACTTTTAGCAACAAGTTTAAATTATATCAAGCCACAAAAGTGTATACAGATACTATTCCAAGAAAACCTTTGTCTTATTTAGCCATATAAAAACAAAAGAAAAATAGAAAAAAAAATGGACAGAGAGACTCATCAGTCTACCTGAACTAGTCCTCTGGTCCAAGAAGAAATAATTGCTTCTCACTGGATATACTGATAAATATTAATACCCCCTTTTCCACATTCATCCACCCCAAACCCATTTGCCAGCTGCAGGTGGCTTTCCCTATTTAAAATCTATGGGTATGTCTACAATGCAGCTGGGAGCCTGCTTCCTAGCATGGTTAGACTCTGCTTGAACTAGCACACTAAAAATCACAGTGTAGCTCAGAGTATTATGGGTGGCAGCTTGAGTAGCTGTCTGAATAACAACCCACCTGGACCTCCATGATATGAACTCAAGAAGCTAGCCTGAGCCACCACCTGTGCTACCCCTGGTATTTTTATGTTCTATCTCAAGCAGAGCTAGCATGGGTACATCTACTCAAGCTGGGAATCACACCTCCCAGCTCAAATATAGTCAAAGCTGTATACATACCCTTTGGGAAGCTCCAACCGTGGTGCACTTGGATACCAATATAAAACACTACATAAATCCTAAGGTAGGTAGACAAAAGTCAGATGATATTGGTAAGATTTCATTGTTAGTTCAGGCTGTGATATGCAAAACAGCACCAGGCAGTTAGGTGCCCACATCCCATTGGCTGTCAGTGGGAACTGGGCAACTAAAACCCTTACATGTTTTGAAAATCATAGCTTTAATTTAAAATTCTCATTGCCACTTTAAGAGTATGATGGGGCATTTTCATTAGATTCAAAGGCAGATACTCCACCCTCCACTGCAGTCAAATATACTCCTTTGTGAACGTAATGCAGGCACAGCAATACATTCCTGTCTGTGAATAATTAATGACTCTTGGTCTCACCACTTGATTTCAAATCATTTGACTTGTATGCAATACTCTGAGTCAGTTTCATATCTCCAAGTCTTAAATGCAAGTGTCCAATCATCAAGTGCAATGGAATATGAAAAATAAGAGTCAAAATAAAGAAAGAGAACTGCTAATCTGTCTTGCATTTCTTAAAAATGCTAGTACAAAAGGAGACACCAAGGAAGGAAGTTTATGGGAATGCACTGAAGCAGGAGCTGTTTTTCAAGTGTTCTTATTTCTAATAAAATTATTTGTAACCAAGTTGTTGTTGCTGGGCAGGGGGGCTGGGAGGGAGTGATGGCGGGCTGTGTGTGTATGTGCGCACGCGCGTGTGTGTTTAAGGCTGACTGACGTTGTGTTTGGGAAGGTTAAGTTGTTACTTAAGTTAGTTATTTACCACGTATCAATAAAGACTGAGTCTGTCAACTGGAAGTCAGCTAAGAGGTTGCCATTCAGTGACAATGCAGGCTTCTCTTGTCTAACATTCTGGAAAGGCAAACACGATAGCGCTGAGCTAAACTGATTAGAAATTCTTCCATGACAAGTTAGACCAGACTTCCTCCCATGAGACAAGAAGTTGGACTAGATTGGAACTGTTCTGAAAGGAATTGTACAAAATGAGAGTGCCCAGGAAGGAGTCTATAGCGGAACTACACTAGACTCAGCCAGGAAGAAGAAACTAAAGTAAACCAAAAACAGTTTTAAGAGAAGACCAGATTAAGAGGAGAATGGAAGAAAATAGCTCTAGGTCAACCCAGATAAACATTTTCTGGGTTACCTAGGTCAATGGGTACACTATTTGGAGAAGTGTCCATGCATTGTGTGCTAGCATGATACTGAGTTAAAAAGATTGCTCCTAAGGGTTCTAGTAAAATGTTTAAAGTCTATTTTGAAATTGTGTCTTGATGGATATTTACTGAATAAATATTTTATTGGTTATTAAATCTATTAAGGGGTTAGCTGAGTTTTTGGTTTCAGAAATATTTGTTCATTTTAGGGGGGTAGGACACCAGTATCAGATGTCTTCTTATATAAATTGCATGTGGTACAAAATGTCAGTCTGATTTACTCGCTGTATTTCAATCAACCAAACAGAGTTATTTAAGAGCCATTTGTGAACAAATGAAGGTCAGATTCTGATCTCAGTTACACTAGTGTAAATCTGAAGTCACTCCAGTGACTTTAGGGACTTCTATCTCCAGTATTTTTTTAAGTAAAATATTTTTGCAGAGCATCCTAAATATTTAAAATATGTTCTGCATTATCTCAATGTTTTTAGCATTACACTTTGTCATTCAGTAACAGTTAAATCACTACAACTTGCAATTACTGTACTTGTCATATATTGCTCTTGCCAATACCAATTCCTTCTAAACCACTTACATTAACTTGTTGACATATAAAGTCTATTTTACCTGAACCAAATAAAAGAATTAACAAAATGTATCAGCCATTATCTATAACACATTTTAAGCATCAGAGAAGAGAAAGATTCTATACATAGCAATATTAGGCTTGGGTAAAATTCAGCATTCGTTCAATTGCCTTTGTGAAAACTCTAGAGAGCAAATTTTCTATTTTACTACTATGGGCAAATATATTAATAACTGAAAAATAGTCATATTTAAGGGCCCTAACATTTTCATGACATTCAGATACCCTGGATGTCAGTATCATTTGATATAAAAAATGTGACTAACCAAGGATTTGTTCTAAAATCTTTGAAATGAGTGTTTTTAATCGAGTGTCATCGTAGAAAATAAATCTATTTATGTGCAAGTATAATTTATTCATGCATATGTTTTATAATGAGTGGGAACTTTTGTAACCACAGGGTGGAATCCTAGCCCTACTAAAGTCTGAGAGTATTTTGCCAGTTATTTCAATGGGGCTAGGATTTCACCAATAGTGTCTTAGTTGTCAAGATAAAGTATTCTTTTCATTTTTGATATTTAAGGATTATATAATTTGAACATTTCATATAGGGTGGAATTCTGCTCCCTTTACAAGTCTATTGTGCTACTTGTATGAGTAAAGGAAGCAGAATTTCTCCATACTTTGTTTTAATTGTTATAATTTAGAATATAATGAAGTTAAGAGTGGGGGGTGTGTGTGCATATATATATATATATATATGGGCTATCAAGAAATTAAAAAATATTCGTGATTAATTGTGCAATTAAAAAAATTAATCATGATTAATTGCACTATTCAACAATAATGGAATACCATTTATTTAAATATTTTTGGATGTTTCCACATTTCCAAATATATTGATTTCAATTAAAACACAGAGTAAAAAGTGTAGAGTGCTCACTTTATATTTATTTTTTAATTACAAGTATTTGTACTGTAAAAAAATAAAATAAATAGTACTTTTCAATTCACCTAATATAGTTAATATAGTGCAATCTCTTTATCATGAAAGTTGAATTTACAAGTGTAGAATTATGTAGAAAAAACCTGCATTCAAAAATAGAAAATGTAAAATTTTAGAGCCTGCAAGTCCATTCAGTCCTACTTCTTGTTCAGCCAATCACTCAGACAAACAAGTTTGTTTACATTTTCAGGAGATAATGCTGCCTGCTTCTTGTTTACAATGTCACCATTCCAAGGGACATGCGTCCATGCTGATGGATTCTGCTCGATAACATCCAAAGCAGTGCAGACCGACATGTTCATTTTCATTATCTGAGTCAGATGCCACCAGAAGAAGGTTGATTTTGTTTGTTGGTGGCTTGGGTTCTGTAGTTTCTGCATTGGAGTGTTGCTCTTTTAAGACTTCTGAAAGCATGCTCCACACCTCGTCCCTCTCTAATTTTGGAAGGCACTTCAGATTCTTTAGAAATCTCACATTGGTACCTTCTTTGCATTTTGTCAAATCTGCAGTTAAAATGTTCTTAAAACGATCAACATGTGCTGGGTCATCATCAGAGACTGTTATAACATGAAAGATATGGCAAAATGCGGGTAAAACAGGACAGGGGACATACAGTTCTCCCCCAAAGAATTCAGTCACAAATTTAATTAATTTTTTTTAACAAGCGTCATCAGCACGGAAGCATGTCCTCTGAAATGGTTGCCAAAGCATGAAGGGGCATATGAACGTTTAGCATATGTGGCACGTAAATAACTTGCAATGCCGGCTACAAAAGTGCCATGCAAATGCCTGTTCTCACTTTCTGGTGACATTGTAAATAAGAAGAGGACAGCATTATCTCATCTAAATGTACACGAATGTGTCTGTCTTAGTGATTGGCTGAACAAGAAGTAGGACTGAGTGGGCTTGTAGGCTCTGAAGTTTTACATTGTTTTGAGTGCAGTAATGTAACTACAAAAAAATCTTCTTTTGTAAATTGCGCTTTCATGACAAAGAGATTGCACTATGGAACTTGTCTGAGGTGAACTGAAAAATACTATTTCTTTTGTTTATCATTTTTACAGAGCAAATATTTGTAATAAAAATAGCATACACTTCTATTTCAATTACAACACAAAATACAATATTTATGAAAATGTAGAAAAGCATGCAAATGATTTAATAAATTTCAATTGGTATTCTATTGTTTAACAGTGTGATTGAAACTGTGATTAATTTCAATTAATTTTTGAGTTAATCACGTGAGTTAACTAATAAATATATACATATGCATATAAAATAAAGCAGTTTTTGGTAAAAGTATAAAGTTATTAAAATGTTTTCATTGTAGTATATGAATAAAGAAGGCGCATACGGTGTAATTACCAACATTTCGTAACTCAGATGCTAGTATCACAATTGCTGTTAATGCTCCTATTCACGTGTGTGTATGTTTCTGCCAGATTAATGGCTGTCACATTTAATTCCTGTATTCACACTCTTTATTACTGATGAGCAATTAAACACAAGCTCTCTGGGATATCCATTTACATGAAATGAACCCCAGAGGTGCAAGTTGTTGCTGTTAAAAATCAACTGAAGAAACAGAACATGTGTAAGATTTTTGTCTTGGATTATTTTACTGCCTATGTTCTAGCTGCTTTTTTCCTTCACTAACTTCTCTAGAAATTAATGCTGTCCTAAATATATCACTCTTTTAGAATTTAAATTCAGAGTCATACATGTTTAACTTCAGAATTATATGAGAGGCTACATATAATTACATATAATTACCACCTTTGAAAATTTAGTTTATTTTTCTAATGTTCCTGTATAGACAGCTTTCTTGGTGATGAAAGGATACAGAAGATATGTACTTAACCAGTTTATTTAAACTTGAACAAGCATTGTATTTGAATAACTTGCTTCACAGCAATCATCAATCATCAATCAAAAAATGAACTTAACTGGTGTACGCAGCTCCAATACCATGAAATAAAATTGTGGAGATTCAGTTACTAAAAGTATAGAACTTTGATTCAAAGCAAGTGCATAAGATAGTGAGTGCATGCAGAAAAAGCATTTTTGTGAACTTTATGATTCTATTGTGTATATTTAATGATTTTTTCAGTTTTTCAAAGTCATTTTTGCAAAGTTACATCGTTCAAAGAAAAAATCATTAATTGCACAAATTAATTCAGAATAAATGAAATCTTCATACAAGCAACAGTGAATCTTAAACTATAACAAATGAAAGTCAATGACAGTAGTAAGAACCTCATTGTCTGCATTATAGCATATACATATTTTGACTAAAATTTTGCCGGTGGCTGTGTTTGCGGCCTTTGAAGAGGAAGAAGAAGCTGCAAACGTATTGCTCAGAATCCAGTCTCCACAACTTCAAAGTGGCTTTGTCTGGAATGATGGGGGTAGAGGGGAAATGGTAATAGCTTCTGTAAAAGTACCCATTCACTCAGGAGTTGGGAGGAGGGTTGTGGGAGAGAGGGCAAGCATCACCTGAGCTGGTGAACAGACACATTCAGCTAGTCATTCCTTAGGTTTTCTGATAAACTGGAACCAGAAGTGGACTTGGGGAAGGAATCCCCTAAAGAAACTGGGGAATGAACTGAGACTTTTGTTGTCTGATACAGTGAGGAGAAGACAACCCCCCTTCTTCAGCCTCTTAACACTCTCACCAAGAGGAGAGCAGTACGGTTCCAGTAATAGGCTGGGACCAGCTCTGGATGGATGAGAACCTGATAACAGTGGAAGGAATTTTGACCTACACTGTCCAAATTATTACTGATTAAGTCCCAGATGAGTTAAGTAATAAAACCGCAGTCTAATTAAACCATATTTTTTGCATTTTGTTTTGCTGGGACAAAGGCCCCCTTATCAGGACTGTAGCAAACTGATTGTTCTGCAGGGAGCTGTACACTGAATTCTACCTCATGATAGATAAGGCGGCACAAAGTTGGTGATTTGTGGCAGGGGATGACCTTGAATATAAAAAGAGGGAGAAATACTTCCTGAATTATTAGATTTAGGTCTGTGATTAACTAATAGAGCTATATGTATTATAAATCCCCAAAATTAAGGCTAAACATTTGGGAAAGTGGCAGAAATGATACTACTACCTAGAGGAACAAAAAAGTGGTCATGAACACTTTAAAAGTCATATAAATTACATGATCATTTGTAATTTTTTTTCTAAACACCAGAAGGAAGCCAATGGAAGGAATTATTACTTTTTGTGCTGAACATTTCTTTATATTTTTTCCTCCAAGGAGAATATTTATTATGGATAGAATATAGTCATCCTATATAGTTCCCAACTAACAAGTGGTCTTGGGCTTTATGCAGGCAATGTTCATAAGTTTTATCCACAGGGACATCCCGTGTTACAGAAAAAAAATATTTCTAAAGGCTTTATCCTGCCATCAATCTAGGCATGGGGAACTGTGCATAAAGTTGAATGCAGGATGATACTGTGTAGAGTTATGCACTGAAATTAAAAAACCTTGAAATTAGAGAGTTCACGTATTCTGAATTCATACAATTTCTCATTTCATGTTGGGGGGGTTGCTCAAATTAAGGTCACTTCTAAGTGGATCAGAGTTGATTTTCATTCAAAAATGGTTCTATAGCTGAGCAAACTTTTGGAAATTTTTATTTTGTAATTTGATTTAGATGTAGATATGTCTTAGTATTAAAACATGGGAAATCTAAATTCACAAGTTTTAATACTAAATCAGCCATGGAACAAAATAGTCACTTTTGTGGCGTGGGAGGGTTCCTCTTGGCTTTTTTGCAAACTAATAATATAGTCAAAATGTAAAGGGGCTGAATTTTTTAATGCACATGATTTTAGGTTTCAAATAATAAGACTTCACAATCAATGAGTTTTCTGTCCTCCGTTCTGAATTTACATTCTTTGTCTCATTATGAAATATTAAGAAATGTTTGGATATGCAAATTGTTTGAGTGGATATTTCTTATGCTCATTTTTACTGCATTTACAATAAAACAAAAGGATATTCACTAATATGATGAACAGTCCAGGAGAGGTGATGGAAAGTTTACCAACTTAAAATAAGGTTTTTTTTCCTCTGAAATTCTCTAGCTGTCTATTTGAGTATATGTATAAATGGTTCTATGAATTTTCTCTATTGAAATTCATAGTTAAGGCATCAGAACAGCAGTTTTCCATGTTCATTTAGCCTGACAGTGGTAACCTAGGAGCAGTTTGTGAATTTTAAGTAAATTTAGAATTTTTAAGTCTCACCCTTCTGTAATCAAGTTTTGCCTGCCTGTACTGTAATCTCTTGCCTTTGTTTTGGTCAGCACAATACTCAACAAAAGAAAATATCTATGTATGTAAATGCAGCTAAAGTCTCATGTATTTTAAAGCTATTTGTGAATTGTACATTGAGGTTATTCCACAGTATACCTTGTCCACCCTCCCCTCACCCTGGCAGCTCTTCTTGCTTATTTTCCTTTTAAAAGTGCCTTTGTTCTTAATGTGTATTTGTCTTCCTTTGGTTGTGACATTCCTTCTAACTATAAGTTTCCCTTAATTGGCAGGTTTGCATTTGAGTTTCCTATGTTGAATGACCCCTTGTTTCTCATTCTGCGGTGTCAGGAAGCAGAAATGTCATTGCTGATTAGGGGCCTGAACCCTCTGCTCCTCCTTTTCATACAGTGGGTAATCTTGTTCTCTACACACTCTAGCTGCAGGGTTCCTTAAGGGAACTCTAAACAAGTGTCCACATGGGACACCAAAGTGGAAGGGGCACTGATAGAGGCAAGTGTTCTTTGAGCTCATTTGTCTCCCACAAAAAGCCACTTCTGTCCCTTTAAATGTAAAACGTCCACTGGCATTGCTCAGGTGTCTACATTTTAAAAACATGGAAACAGTTCTGTGCCTCTGGCTTGCTGCACTTGTACATCAGTGATGATAATATCATCTCTGCCTAACAATGTGACACTGAGATGTACTTCTAATGGTATCTTTTCTCTGAACAGAAATACTAAAGCTTTCATTTTAGGGTTTGAAAAATCTCTGCTACACCAACTCTGACCCCATTCAGGGCACTATTACCTAGTCTTGCTTGGGGCACCAGAAGCTCTAAAAATGGTTCTGTGTAGTTGTGGTTGAAAATTTCTCTCTGAATGTACAGATTGCATCCTATCTCACAATCATGTGGAAACCTCTGCTTCTTCCACTTTCACTCCTCAGCTAAGGAAGTAAAACAATAAGCCAAGGGGTTGAGAGGAGAAGAGGGTAGTTACAGAAAAGATGAATAGCAGATAAGTCCTCCAAGTGACAGTTTACATAAAATTCAAACTCCTCCCCAAACCAAAGACCAGTGCAAAATGGCCAGAAACTAAATAAGAAAAAAAACTGCCATCCCTCAATTTTCACAGTCCAAAAGAAATCTATGGTCAGAACAAAAATACATTCTCAGCAAAGTCAAACTTAAAGTACACAATTTGGTTAGAGACTGTGGAATATGGATTTAGTGTTGATTCTGATTATCTACATTTCAACAAAAAATAAAATACATGCAATATAAAACCACCATTTTTTAAAAAAAGTCAATGTTCAATTTGCATGTTTTATTATAGCTGTTTGTGTCTTTGTGTATATTTACATTCTTCTGCAAAACTGATGCTGATATTGAGAACATATAAAACATTTTAGTTAGACTTCAGGTATCTGGCCTTGGACAGGGCAAAGAATTAGCATATAGTGAGAAAGTTTCTAAGCATGCCTTCAGGTCACCAGTCATACTCTAGTGATTTTTTATGGTGGAGTATTCTAAAGAACTAATAAAAATTACATGTTTTAGTGATCTAAAAAGCCTTCTCACTTCCTTTGGTGGTAAGATAAAAGAGATCAAGAGTGAAGTGAAAGGATTATCTATAGTTTATGCTATTTTAGCCAATATAAATGTAAACAGTTAATGGGTACAAACACTCTTAGTAAAAGTCAACAGAACTCTATCTCAGTTTCATGAACCAATCACATCTTTTGGAGGACACATAAAACTGAAGCCTTCCTGACAACTTGTCATTAAAGATCCCATGGCACTTTTCACAAGAGCAGAGCTATTAACCCTGGTATTCTGGTCAAATTCCAAATTACTTTCCAGCTACCTAATTCCCAAATGGAGAAATTATTCTCCATTTCCCTCACAATCCTGTTGCACAGTGTCTCTGGTACAGAACTGCTTGTACCCATGAGATGGCAACATTTCAATGGAACTTAAAGGATTTCCTTATATGGTAAGGTGATTTAACGAAATGGTCCTTTGGAATAAATGCTAAAATAATGCAAAATCTATAACTATAAAGGAGCATGTGGCAAAAGACATAGTAGTTTCCAAATCAAAAGACTTCAGTTATTTGCAGACTCTGCTTTTCTTATGAATTTTGTTGCCATTTGGGATAAGTGGGCCTTATAAACAGGTTGCGATACTTACTACCAAAATTCATCATCAGTGCAAACGGAATGACATGAGTTAGGCAATTATAAATCATTCCCAATGGTATGCAAGAATGCCTTGTTTTAGGTACTTAAATTATCAGTGGAATAGTTTTATAAAGAAAAGCATTAATATATTACACATTTCATTATGCGGTTTTATACTGTAAGAAATAGTAGATTTTCAAAAATGTTGTTTTTGCCACTGAAGAATGGAGTTCAAATTCTAGTGCAGGTCACAACTGAAAGTATATTGATGACCTATTGCTATATAACAATCTTATTTTCATCCTGGATCATCTTTGCCAAAATAAGAAGAAGAACAGAAGCGTCTGTCTGAACGTGGCTTGTTTGTTCATTAAACTCAGCCTGGTCATGTCTCAGAGTATAGTATCCTACATCTAATCAGTGACTGGCTCTAGGTGAGGCTGATCTTCCTCTTGTAATATTCTTTGTGGCTGACAGTCTCTGCTTATAAGAGTACTGCCCTAACAAGTGGCATTAGAAACCAAGATCCGTTCTTGGCAATTCCAACTGTTGAAGCTCTTTGCATGTCTTAAGCCAGTACTATTAGCAACTCACTGTCATGAACTATTCTTTTTCTACTGATCATACATAATGGGGTACAATTTCATCAAAATGCATTGAGATTACATGGATTCAGAGCAGTGTAACTGAAATCTAAAAAATACTAATTGTCAATGGAGATTCATCATCAAATGGGGACGTTTCTAGTGGGATTCCCCAGGGATCAGTATTAGGGTATTCAATATTTTTATCAATTTGGACGTAACTATAAAGTCACTACTGATAAAATTTGCAGATGACACAAAGTGGTACATAATGATGAGTGCAGGGTAGAGCAATCTGGATTGGTTAGTAAATTGGGCCCATTTAAACAAAACGCATTTGAGTACAGCCAAATGCAAATTATACATCCAGGAAGAAGGAAATCAGGACATACTGCAGAATTGGGAATGGAAAGCAGTGACTCTGAAAAATATTTAGGAGTCATAGCAAATAAGCAGCTCAATATGAGCTCCCAGCGTGACGCTATGGCAACAAGGACTAACGGGCTCCTTGGATGTATAAACTGGAGAGCAATCAGTTGGAGTAAGGAAGTAATTTTGTGCATGTGGCATTGGTGAGAATGATACCAGAGTAATGTGAATCATAGGCATCGACTCTGTGGTGCTCCTGGGCTCAAGCACACACAGAAAAGAAATAGGGGGTTCTCAGCATCCAACACACACAGCTGTTTGGCAGAGGCTACTGATCAGTTGTTCGGTGGCTGGCAGGAGGTGCTTGGGGAGGGTGAAGACCAGCTTGCTTGACCCCTGAGCCTGGCAGCTGAGGCGGCAGTAGTACGCCCCCACCTGGGCTCTGCTGCCCAGGATAGGGGCCGAGTGAGCTGGAGACCCTCTGCCTCCTCAGCATGCTCAACCCATCCCAGACACTGCCTCACAGTCAGGCTCTCTCAGGCAGAAGCAGCTCCATCCCACTTCCTGCCTGGCTACCAGGGAGAGCAGCCAAACATGCCTGGGGGCAGGTGCAGGAACAGAAGGACAGAGCCCTCCTCCCTCCCTGCCCCCAGCAGGCCAATCGGGGGTGGGGGGACACTTGACCCCCACACCCTCCCCATGTCACCTCTGCCAGAGAGCAGTGAGCGGCCAGCATGAGGAGGTTCTTCAGGGTAGTGGGCAGAGCAGGGGCAGGAAAAGGCAGAGCGAGGGCTGGGCCTTGAGGGAAGGGATGGGGGGGGGCCTCAGAGGGCATGGAGCACCATTGGGAAAAATAGAAGTCAGCACCTGTGCTGTGTATAGTAAATTTTTTAAAGAATGATGAAAATTTGGAGATGGTGCGGAAAAGAGCCACAAAAATGTTTTTATGCCTTAAAGAGCTCAAACTGTTTAGCTTATCAGAAAGAAGATTGAGCAGTGACTTGATTAAAGTGTACAAGTATCTTCACAGGGAGAAAATACTGAGAACTAACAGGGACTTTAATCTAACAATGAAAGGCATAATAAGAACAAATAGCTATAAATGAAAGCCAGATTCATTTAAATGAGAAATAAGGCATTTTTTTTATAAGTGAGGCTAATTACATATTGAAATAAACTGCCAAAGGAAGTGGTGGATTCTCCACCCCTTGATGTTTTCAAGTCAAGACTGGATGCTTTTCTGGAAGATATGCTTTAGTTATATGTAACTTGGTGGGCTCACTGCAGGGTGACAGGGTGAAATTAATTCTATAGCATATGTTATGCAAGAAGTCAGACTAAATGAGCTAATGGTCCTTTCAGGCCTTAAAAAGCAATTAATTTAGTAGCAGATTTCTGATTAATGTCCCTAGCAATCTCCACCTGCTATATGCCATCTTCAAATCTTACGTATTCTGAGGTTTCTCTGGAGTAAGTGGGCTATCCCTTTGAGAAATCATTGATTTGGGAGATACCAAAATATGAAATTTAAAAACATCAGGGACTAGGAAACAGTTTTTTTAATGAAACTTCATTGATGAAATTTTGAAGAAGGGTGTGGATGGACAGAGTAATTGAGATGGCAGTATGGAATATGAAAAGGACATGCATAGTCTGTGAGGGAGACGGAGAAGAGATAGGAAAGATGAAAGAGAAAGACCTTTAAGAACAGCATCCAAACTTTTGGAAATTTCTCCAAAGTAAACTTCTGGCCCCTTTAAATTTTACCCATCAGTAGTTTGAACTGGTGTTAAAGAATCAGACCATGTGATTTAAATAATCCAGAGCTTTTAAAAAGTAATTTAGGCTAATTATGTTTGTGGACTCATTTCTGTTGCATGTCTATATGCTCACCATCTGTTTATCATTTAGGATGTGTTAGCAAGATATGAAACTCATTGTATAGTTTCCCAGAGCATGTAACAGTTCAGTGCAGTAAAGTACAATAGAAAAAAACTACTTGATCCCTCATTAGAACATAAGTTATATTGCACCCCTACATTTGCTTTACGTGTAAGATATTATAAGAGAGCTCATAAAAATGTACCCACACAAAAATCACATAGTTAAATGTGATCCAATATATACACTGCTACCTAAGGCTCCTTGGAATAATTCTGTTAGTCTATAGATAGGATCTTTATAAATCCATCTCTGGCATTTCTCCAGCAGTGTCATAAAACTCCTGGAATCTCCTCTTTTCTGCATTTCTTTTAAGTGTTTCTTGTCATTTAAATGTTGGTCTTAAATCTTTCCAGGTACTATCAATAATTCACACAATAAGAAGTCATTTATATTCAGGTGAATATTCCCACTTGATGCATCTTTGTGAATTAGGTAGCTGTTTGTCTTATTGATAGTCTCTAAAACTGAGGGGAAAGCAGACAACTTAAGTTTTAGCAACCTGATCATTTCTCAATTTGCAATCTATACGCTGAGATATTGGCACAGTGTTGACCATCTATTGTATTTATTATACTATGTATACTATTATCAGGTATTTATTTACCTTTCTCCTTGATTTTTTCTTTCTCTCTCCTCTAAATCTTAATTTCTCATTAGTAAGGCTGACACCAATATTCTCTCTCACATTTTGTTTGACTTTCATAACCTTAACTACGCACTTCTTGGTATGTAAACAGTTTTGTAGCCATGATTGTGGATCTGAAAAGTATGGTAGCCATTATCGCCACAATTAAAATCTTTTGTTTAACATGCTTGTAAAATAAACTCATGGTTGGTCTACATAGAGGACAACATTATGTTATTGCTGTAAGAGAATGGAATTACTCCTTTAGCTCAAGCAGTAGAAGTCTGTACTCAGGTGCCACTGATGACCTGTGGAGAAGATTAATTTTGTTATATGGTGATTCTTTTTATATGTACTTTACCAAAAGATACCAATAAAACAATTTGGTTTAAAAAATCAAGTTTTGTTTGGGTTTTGAAAAAAGCCTGCTGCTACGGGTCCAGCAGCCAGTGCATTCTCTTGCGCACCCCTAGTTAAAATATTATAACTAATTGGAGGAGAATAGCTTGTTTTGAACAGATTAATAAAAAATTGTACAACACAAAACTCTCTCTCTCTGTGTATGGGTTGGGTTATAAAATTTGTACAGATCTCTCCTTTTTGCAGAAAAAAAGATCCACAAGTTCTACGTACATAAGTTATTAGTTACATGCAGTCTGGTTAAACCACTCATCATTATGAATACGATTTCTTACACTGCCACTTAGGTGACTAAAGACTGAGTAAAGGCCTCCAGGATTTGCTGCATCAATGTAAGTTTTATTTTCTGTACACGTTTCTAGCTCTTTTTGTTTAAAAAATAGGCTTCATAATGTAGATCATTGTATTATTTGAGTTAGTTGCCAAAAATATTAAAATATTAGCAACAAGAGAGATGCAAATATTCTCCACTCATTTTAATGAGGGTCTTAACTTTGAAGCCTAATTGCAAGCACTTAAATACAAAGTACTATTAACCGTTTCACTACTGGACAATATATATCTCAGGCAAAGCTCGCCCAGTGTGTTTGGATTATCTAGACACAAGGTGGGTGAGGCAATATTATTTTATTGGACCAACTTTTGTTGGTAAGAGACAAGCTTTTGATTTTCCAGCATATCTCAATAACCAAGTAATCTGAATGGGCATCACATAGAAATATGAAAAACTGATGCCATAACATATTCATGTTATACAACAAACCAGAATTAACATGATCTGTTTCGGTTCTGACCAAAGATCAATTAAAAACCAAAACACATATACAAAAACATACCTCACTATGGACTCACGTTGAAAAAATCAGAACTGTCTTCTCTAACCTACATCTACATTTAAGATATCAGTTATTTGCAATAATGTCCAGTTAAACCTGTCTGCATTTAATTAGTAACTCTTACAAGGGTTAAAACTTATTTTTCTGCAAAACCAGCCTTTCCAATTAAGCTAATTGGCGATTGACTGAATAGCACTGAGTAAAATCCTCAAGCCCAGTTCCGGTAACCTTACTCATATAGGGTCTGGATCCATATTCTATTAAATTCAATGGGCTTTATATCAGGCCCTTGGAGCAGTAGCTCATTTCCAAAGTATCCACTGAAATT
Organism: Gopherus evgoodei; assembly: GCF_007399415.2. NCBI lineage: Eukaryota > Metazoa > Chordata > Testudines > Testudinidae > Gopherus > Gopherus evgoodei. The sequence continues at coordinate 241,483,603 of NC_044323.1, read as the reverse complement.
TATGATTTAGTATTAAGAGTTTAAAAAGATACCCTGCAACCACCTGGAAAAAGATGCAGCTTGTTGGGTAGTGTTGCTGACGTGAGTGAGTGCATTTGGGGGGAAGGAAGAATTAGGGATCCCAGAAAATCAGAGCTCTATCACTACAAATATAAATTAATTTTCTTGTAAATTTTAAATTATTTGTATTCATTTCCATTAATTGACTCTAAACACAGGTTCCTTCATCAAGAAGGATTCCAACACACTTTACAAACTGTAAGAATTGTTTAATCCATCACTGAAATGATATCACTGGTGGGGTGGAATGGAGATACAATTTAACTGTGTACAGGATCATCACATACATTGTAACACCTTTGTGATGGGGTTTACGAACTTCACATTGGAGATCAAGGAGTTAAGGAACAGCTCTGGGCTCATGTAGCCCCGCCCAGACACACCTGCATAGCCAGCACAAACTGGAGGCAGGGCTTTAAAATGGGAGCAGAGCAGTTCAGAGGCAGGCAATGGAAGAGAACAGACTGTTTCTCTGGGAAGAAAATACTGCCCAGGAACTCATTGCCTGGGACCTGACAACACAGACCTGTGCAAACCCAGAAAGGAGAATCAGGGGACAGAGTATGTGAGTCAGAGACTTGATTAGAGTGATTTACTCTGGGAAGCTGGAGGAGACTGGGGTAGGAAGCAGTCTCTGGGGGCAGAAGCTTAGCACCCCTAGGTATTGAGTGTAGCTGCTCACCATTAGGCCCTCGTCCAGAGCCCAGAGAAGAAGGTGGGTGCAGGCTCCCTTACCCGCTCTAAGAGGACAGTACAACAAGAACCTTCACCTCCAGTGAGAGGCCAGCAAGAAAAGACTGTGTAGTAGGGTTTAACCCTCAGAACCCCTATGCTGAAAGGGAGGAATGGAAATCCTTGGGGTAGAGTGGCTGACAGACAGGACTGTTCTTCATCGGGGAGACAATCCGCCAACTCCCTCCTGACCACTATGTAGCACTGTCTCCACAGTGCACCCTCTACAAACTTATTAAAACTGAAGGGGGAATTAAGTGGGCAAAATGTAATTAACCAGACTAGAATTGGCCAAGGACACCAGGAATAATACTTTAACTAACTGACTAGTGGTGGGGGGAATAAGTGTATTTGATCCTCCAGTGACTTGGGTGACAAATTTTAAAGCTTGAATATTGAATAATAATATTGCACACTTTGCACACAATCGGCAGACTGCCATAATTTGTTCACCTGTGAAATCTGCTGAATATTTTCATGTACTGAATGAATTAAGAAATGTTGTGAATGGTTTTGTGGATGCTTCATAAAGCCAAATTTCACTGAATTTTGTATTTAAGCCTGTATTATTCAGCCTGATCTAGCTAACACCTCTAATTTTCTCAAGAGTGCCTGAGGATCTCTAATTGCCAGAACTGGTCAGGACCTTGCTTGGGAGACTTTTGTTAGGTATGGGCAGGAAGAAGGCTGTTCATGGCAGACAAGGACAAGGCAGCATGAACAATATAAAATACATTGAAAATGATAAAAAAGGAGAGGCAGATGTATCTAGGCAACCTAGCATTAGTGAAAATAATGGTTGTAAAATAATAGAGATAATGGAAGAAGAGAAATGAAACACAGAGGGGCAAATATGCGTCCCTTATGCAAAAGCGAAGAAAACTGGCTTGATGTAGGGAATATCAAGGATGAAAGAAACAGAATTCTCTCCCCAACACAGGTCAAAAAGCAGTAGCATAACTACTCCATAGTCGCAAATACAGTCTATGGGCTTCATCTCCTAGGAGAGTTTGCAGGTCAGACCCACAGATCAACTCAAACCTCTGCTCTGGCCTGCCCCAACCTTCCTTCTTCCATTTTGCTGTAAAGAAAATAGTTGAATACTCTTCTGTGGCATACCAGGGAGGCTCATGCTTTGTCTTGACCATCGGTACAGCAGAACCGTAGAAGTTCTGCTTCATAAAAGGCCTATTCCTTTTTTTGGAAGCCACAAGGAAAGAATCACGATGAGTGGAAATTATACGAAATAGGCAAGTCTGTTAATTAGTTCTGTGTTTTGTTAAATACTATCTAAAAGTATAAAATGTTAATAGGGTATCCTGAATTCTTAAAGGTAAACATCTATTCATTATTTGTATTCTAGTAGCACCCACTATATACTGGGCACTGCTCAGACATATAAGTAGACAAGGGTCAGGAAGAGAGATACAATTAAAAATGTCAACACACATATACTACATATTAAAGAATAAATACACACCAGCTACAACTAACAGCCCCTCTCTGCCTTATTAGTTGGCTAATTTGTAAACATCACAAAAAGAAATATGTCATGAGGAGATAGAATATTAGGATTGGAAGGGACCTCAGCAGGTCATCTAGTCCAACCCACTGCTCAAAGCAGGCTCAACCCCCAGCTTTTTACCCCAATTCCACAAATAGTCCCTTCAAGGATTGAACTCACAACCCTGGCTTTAGCAGACCAATGCTCAAACCACTGAGCCATCCCTCCCTAGCTGAAGTAGGAGAGGGTAGTGGCTTTTTGGATCAATTCAGGGAGAGCAATTTTTTCGTAAGAGACAACATGGAAGAAGGCACAAAGATGATTACCAAAGGAGCAGCAAGCTATTAGCTGGCCAAGTGGAGAGATGATGCAATAAGAGGTGAATAGATACGTGGGCTGTGGGTGGGGTGGGCAGAAATGGGAAGAGGCTTGATGTTTACAAGAAACTGGAACTTTATATTGTGAAGAAGGGGGAGTCATTACAGGGGCAGTGCTACTTTTATATGATTCCATTGCAAATTTAGTTTCAGTCTAAGGTAGTGTGACAGGATATCACAAATCCTGGCCAGTCAGAATGTAGTCTTTGCTAGTGCTATTAAAGTGATTTGCTATGCATGTACTCCATAGCTCATTCAGAGTAGTAACACTTGAACTGATCTCTTTTTCTATATACTTAAATTGCTCAATATATTTAGTATGCCTCTGCATATTGTAAAGTAACAACACTGTTTTTTCCTGAGCTGTATGGTTTAAAGCAGGGGTGGGCAAACTTTATGGACCAAGAGCCACATCTGGGTATGGAAATTGTATAGCGGGCCATGAATACTCATGAAATTGGGGGTTGTGGTGTGGGAGAGGGGGAGGGGATGAGGGCTGGGCATGTGGGCTCTGGGTTGGGGCCAGAAATGAGGAGTTCAGGGTGTTGGTGGGGGGTTCCAGACTGGGGTAGCGGGTTGGGTGCGTGGGTGGGGTGGGACTCTAGGGTGGGGCTGGGGATGAGGAGTTGTGAGTGTAGGAGGGTGCTCCATGCTGAGACTGAGGTGTTCAGTGGGTGGGAGGAGGATCAGGGCTGGGGTAGGGGGTTGGGGCACAGAAGGGGGCCAGGGGTTCAGGCTCTGGGTGGCGCTTACCTCAAGCAGCTCCCAGAAGCAGCAGCATATCTCCCCTCTGACTCCTACGCGGAGGCACAGCCAGGTGGCTCTGCACACTGCCCTGTCTGCAGGCGTCATCCAGCAGCTTCCATTGGCCACGGTTCCTGACCAATGGGAGCTGTGGGGGCAGCGCATGGGGCAGGGGTAGTGTGTGGAGACCTTGGCTGCCCCTACGCATAGGAGCTGGAGGAGTGACATGCTACTGCTTCTGGGAGCTGCATGGAGTGGGAAAGCCTCCGATCTTGCTCCCTGGCTGGAGTGCCAGATCGGGGAAAGCTCTGGACCCTGGCTCCCCGACAGGAGCTCAAAGGCTGGATTAAAATGTCTAGAGGGCCAGATGTGGCCCCCAGGCCATAGTTTGCCCACTTCTGGTTTAAAGCATATATAAAAGCAAAGGCTCTCAGACACTGTCCCACAAAGGATGACGAGTTGAGAGTGCTAATCTAGGAGCAAATGATTTTCTCTCGAATCAAAATTCCAGTGTTTCACTTCTCTTTTAAACTCCTAATCTGATTTAAACAGCTTCACTGGCGTTACTCTTTTCCTGCAAACATATGCACTTAGAGCAACAAAGGCTAACCCTGTTTTCTTACAGGGGACTTATCACATCTTCACTGTAATTTTCATAGTCTCTGCCCCAGAGAGGAGAAAACTAGCAATTTCTCCTAAACTCAGATCTTTCGTGCTGTTTCGATGGGCTAACAAATACTATGTCTCTGATAATGAAGACATCACCCTGGATTTTCTACATTCAGGCAGCTGACTCCATCCCAAAAGGAAACAACATGAGAGGGAAAGTTCTGGGTCTGATTCTAAACTGCATTAATAACATATACAGTTTATTAGTGAGCAGCTAAATATAATTCAAGACAAGGAATAATTCTGAATAATGAAAGTTTCAAATAATTTAGGGAATTTTCTGTGTAATTAATAAACAATGGAAGGCACAAACCAATAATTGTACAAGTATACAGAAAAAACAAAATAACATACTGACTTTTATCTTCCTGTCTATCTATCTCACAGTTTTGTATTATCTGAGTACCTTCCATGCAGCAGCAAAGTCCCAAGAGGACTTCATGAAGTTTCTAGCTTTTTTCCTTCCCCTGTGCTCTCCCCACCTTGGTCTTTTACTCTTGATCGACTCGCTTTCTCCCTCATTATTACAACAGTGTGATATCTTTTAAGTGTCCCACTGACCTTCAGTGAGACTTAAGTTCCTAAGTGCCTAAATCACTTTTGAAAAGAGACATGCTACAGAGCAACACCTACTAAAAATCTGCACCTTAGTCTCTCTGTGCCTGAGTTCCTCATCTATAAGATTAGTCTAAAAGTACTTCCCAAGGAGTGCTGTCAGGATAAACACATGAAGTGTGCAGTTACTACAGTAATGGGGGGCCAGTACCTAAGAAGATAGATTGGTGGGTTGTTAAACTTACACTAGCAATGGTTCCAACATGTCGGAGTCTATCCTTTTACAGGTCGGGGCTAGACAATCCTGGGGGCATTGGGTTTCTGGCAAGAGTTCTTTAGATGCCATTCCCTCTCACACAGAAACCCACCTGTCCTGAGCTCTGTGTAGTGAGTCATCTATTGGCCTCAGCCAGTTATTTCCTGTGAGCTCCATTGTGTCCGAAGTCCACATTAGCAATTCCAAGTAGAATTGGAGGCAGCTGGTCACAATTCTGCATGGCAACTGTGATTTAGTCAGGTCACCATGATCATCTCTCGGGGTGGGAACACTGGACACAACTCTTTTGGATAATTCATTTAAAAAAAACTGAAGTTCAGCTATATTGATTTTCTTACAACTTTGCTACTTGCTACTCAGATTCATAGCTCTGACTTGACATCTTCCTTCAGACATGTAAAATATCCTTGCTAATCTTGACTGATAGGCCCAATTACAATGGTAAGATAACTCTATTATTAAGAAGAACTCTAATATAATAAATCAAACTATAAATAACCTTAAAGGACTTTTCAACACAGAGCTGTACTTAACATATGCTTTATTAAGCAGAGTTTATAAATTATACATTCTCTCTCTCATTCTCAACATCACGATTCCACCTGATGAGCCCCATTTCAAACAATACTATAATGTCAGCCAAATCAAAAAACTCTCTTGGAACATATGAAAAACCGTAATAGATATTACATTCAAATTCGCTTTGGAAGTTTAAATTTTAATTACCTTCCAAATACTAAGTTATTCAATAATTCACACCATTCCAAGGTTTACCTAGCATATTATAACTAGTTTGTTTTCATTCCAGTTTATTTCCTCCTGCAATTAAATATGGAGTTAAAATCGCTCATCCTTTTTCAAGAGTAATTTGTATTTTTAAGAGTGTATGTACTTTCTTGTGATTAAAAATTAGCTTTAACTAAAGCCTCAAATGTCATCCCCTCATCCACGCATGTCAAAGGGAAGAGAGGTTTCCATTCTGAATCCCTGGATCTGAATTACCCCTGTGGTTTTGACTCCTGCTTCCCAGATGAGGTCCTATCTATCTAGATTTTTATCTGTCCCATTGCCATGGCATCAGAGTATCTTATGTATTTATTAAAGTGAACATAAAAAGTGCTGTTTCTCCCTTTCTATCCCTCAGCCAGTGGGAATCGGTTGGTTTGGTTTTTGGCTTTGGTAAAGCTGAGGAAAGTGGGACCCCGTTTGTTCTAACAGCACTGAGATTCATGGTTGTTCCAATCTATTCCAGATGTGAGTTCCAGTTGGGGCCAACTGACAAGAAAACTTTGTCTGCTGTATAAATGCTTATGATCAGGCAAGAAAAAGCAGTCTGTCAGGTAACTTGGATCAGTCCTATGGAATTTGATGCAATATTCAGTAGAGAACAACTTAGTGAGGTGCTCTCACAAGGCTTGTGTTGTTCAGCTGATGAGTTGCTGTGTATTTCAGCTGATGAATTGCTGTGTACTTTAAGTTTGTCGAATTCATGCCTGATTATGGTTTCTTAGCATAGTATCAAGTCCAAAATGGCAAAAAAAAAAAAATCTTACAAAATTTTCACCATGCAAGATGAAACTATTTTTGTGGAATCACCTTTTTTCTGGTCAAAATTTTGACAGTGACACTGAACTCTAGTCTAAGTATAAATCTGAACATTGCTTTCTTGTCCTTCTCTATTATTAGTGTCTCCTTTACAGAAACACCGTGTTTTGCTACAGATCCTATCTGTTCATACACTTACAGCATAGCAATTATACATGCCAATGGAAGTTGAAGAATGGGCTCTGCTAATTATCAGAAGTCTGATGTAAAGTATACACCATAAAAATAAGTTTAAACCTCCAACAGTGGGCATTTACTTATTTGGTAGCAATTAAAGGGTTTTGAGATGCAGAAGGACTGTTCCAGCAAGGTTCAGTGGGCATAACAAAGAACAATAAGCTTCCTCCATATAATTGCATATGATGCTATTCAAAAATTGCTACTTTCTGATCTGGAGCATGGTAAATTATGGTGGAAGTACAATGCTCTCTAGTACAGAAGCTGTATATTTTGCTGGATATGAGAGAATGATGTGGTTTTGCTGAGTGATTAAAGTAGATGAAAAGTCTTTGTGTGACAACCAAGGAATGTCTGTTGGAAAGCAAGTTTCTAAAAGTATTTGGAACCAAAGGTAGCCTTGACATTTTTTAAGACTGAAGACATTGGCTGTATTTGTGTTGTGAGTACCATGCAGTTACCCAAAGATAGACCAGAACATTAAATGAATTATACTCTACTAAACAGTTTTGAGTACCAGCATAAAACAGCATAACTAAAAAAAAAAAATTTAAACGTCAAGAATAGTTTGTTTATTATTGGGAACGTATTCTTGTCAATTCTTATTTAATATGAACAAGTTTTTATATCCCCAGTTAGAGCACCCTATGACAGGTGCTTGTCACCTGTTGCTAAATGGATTCTTAGCAGGGCTGGCCTTACCATGAGGCGAACTGAGGCAGCTGCCTCAGGTGCCAGACTGTGGGAGGAGGGGTGCCAGTAGGACCCAGAGTGTAGAAAATTGTGTGTGCTGCTGGTGCATATGTATTCTTTCTGCTCTAGATGCACAGAGATGGTGGAGTGCTGTGCTGGAGGAAGGAGGGCACAAGAGACATACAGGCAGGCAGGAGAAAAGATGAGAGGGAATAACAGAAAGCAGCAGGAGCTGCAGGGAGAGAGGAGGAGGAGGAGCCTCTTATGTACCTCTCTAGCACCCCCAGGAGCCTGGACTGATTAACACCAGCTTCTCGGGGAGCTTCCTGTTTCCTGATGCTCCCCTGAACCCACTTGAGAAGAACGGGCAGTCAACTGAAGTAGTAGGAGCCAGTTAGGCCCTTAAGATGCTGTTATCTTCCTTCACTCAGGCCCTGCTACTAGCCTGCTTATTTTCCCCCTTCAACTGAGTGTTGAGAGCCACTATAGCTGGCACAGAACAGCAGTCATGAGAGAAAGAAGAAAACACCCCTCTGGGGCAGCATTCAGAAAAAAAAAGAAAGCAAAGGAACCTTTTCTATCTAAGCAGGAAGGGGCTCTCCTGAGATACATAGACACAAATGTTCACAGTGAGCCTTACAGGCCCAGTGATGATGTGAGTGGTGAGGAGATGCCTGATCTTCCAGTTAGTCAGAGTGCAGGTGACCTGGTAGCTACTGTAGCATCCATATCTCCATCTCAAATGGATGTAACCATGCACATTCCTGAAGAAAAGTATAGATCAGAGAAGAATGTGGTGGAGGCACAAGAAACAGCTGCTGAGTTTCGTTCTTTAAGTCTAGACGATCCAGGACTGTGGACCCACTTGAGCAGTAGCCTGAGGGACTTCCTTGTATTGCCTGAGCCACAGCAAGTGAAAAACTTCATGTTCTCCAAAGACAATGAAAATAGAAGTTTCCATCCAATACATTATTAGCGGGAAATCCCCAATGGTGACAAAGTTGAAAGGCCGTGGCTTATGTAGTCAAAAACCCAGAATGCTGCATACTGTTTTTGTTTCATAGATTCATAGATTCTAGGACTTGAAGGGACCTCGAGAGGTCATCGAGTCCAGTCCCCTGCCCTCATGGCAGGACCAAATACTGTCTAGACCATCCCTTATAGACATTTATCTAACCTACTCTTAAATATCTCCAGAAGGATCTGAGAAGAGTCACCATCCAAGAAACATACACACACCACTCCCTTGGAAAAACAATTCAAAATGAGATCATACAGTTACTGGCAACAAAAGTCAAAGAGAAGACTGAGGCAGATCTGAAGTCAGCAAGATATTACTCTGTTATTCTGGACTTTACACCTGGCATCAGCCATACAGAACGAATGACTTTAATGGTGTGTTTTATAACAACGACAGAACCTGGTGAAAATGCCCCTGCAATGGTGACTGTCAGAGAGCATTTTCTAGAATATATTGACATTGCTGATACTACAGGAGCCGGTATGACAAATTTGCTTCTTAAAAAGCTGGAATATACAGGAATTGTGATAGCTGACATGAGGAGTCAAGGCTATGATAATAGTGCCAACATGAGTGGAAAGAACAGAGGAGTGCAGACATGGATCCGAGAGTTAAACCCTCAAGCTTTTTTTGTCCCATGCAGTTCTCATTCATTGAACTTGGTGATCAGTGATGCAGAATCAGCTTCTAGGGAGGCTGCTGAATTTTTAATGTAATTCAAAGCATCTATGTATTTTTCTCTGCATCAATTCATGAATGGTAAATTTTGAAGCAACATCTGGGAACATCCTCTCTGACACTGAAACCACTGAGTGCTACATGATGGGAAAGTCGAGTAGAAGCGATAAAGCCTATCAAACACCAAACTGGAAGATAGATGATGCCATAGTTGCCATTATGGAGGATAATGCTATGACAGGAACTGTTTGTGGAAGAACAGTGGCAGAGGGAAATTGAATCACCGGAAACATATATAACTTCAAATTTCTGTGTGGCTTAGTGTTGTGGCATGACATACTGTTTGAAACAAATATTGTAAGCAAGAGACTCCAAGGTGTTGACCTTGATATATCTGGAGCGATGGAACAACTGGAAAAGGTAAAGTCAGACCTACAGTCTTACTGGTCAGATGAGGGATTTAAAAACATTCTGAAGGGTGCACATAAGTTGGCAGAGGAACTTCACACTGAAGCAATTTTCCCACCCATTCAAGAATAGGAGTCACCAAAGAAGAACACATTTTGATTATGAGGCAAAAGATGATCTCATAAGAGACCCCAAACAATAATTCAAAGTTGAATTCTTTAATCAGGTGCTAAATTGTGCAATACAGTTAGTTGAAGAACGTTTCATGCAGCTCAAGGAATGCAGCAGTATATTTGGGATGTTGTATGATATTCCAAAACTCCTCACTATACCTGAAGAAGACCTACACACCAGCAATGCAGGGCATTAGAGACAGTGTTGACACATGATGACATGCACAATATTGATGCGAATGATTTAGGTGATGAACTGAAAGCCCTTTCAAGGTACATTTCAGTAGGATCAACTCCAAAGGCTATTCTGGAATATATGTGCACAAATAAGATGACTGCTCTCTTTCCAAATGCTTTTCTTGCTCTGCGCATACTTCTAACACTTCCTGTAACAGTTGCCAGTGGAGAACGTAGCTTCTCCCAGGTGAAGTTAATAAAAACTCATCTACACTCCACAATGACCCAAGAGAGGCTGGTTGGGCTTGCAATCATCCCCATAGAGCATGAGCTGGCCCAAACGGTGGACCTTCAGCATGAAGCAGTTCAAATCTTTACAACCACGAAGGCACAGAAAGCACCACTTTGATTATTCCAACAGATAAAAATGCCAGTGTTTCCTATGCAAACAAGAAACGTTACATTTGCTGTTCAGGTGTTTGAAAGTTAAGAGTTACTTAAAGTTTTTGAACAAGGCATTTTAAGTTGTTAGTTCTCCTTTACTGGGATAGGTAGCAGATGACAAGTAGAACAAGAAGGCGGCTGAACTGAGACCTTTCAAACTTTTGGCCCAAACGAGGGGGCATGAGGGCGTCATTTGAGCTCCCCACCTCAGGTGCCAAAATGTTATGGGCCAGCCCTGAGTCCATACTAACTAAAGAACAAAAGTCAGCTGGATGAGGCAGTTGAGCCAGAGCATATAGGAGAATATAGTGAACACAAAGCTCATAGAACTAGTATCACTACTTTCTTTTTGTCAACCAGAACTATTTTTCTCAGAACATACATGGATTGCACTGACTTCAAGTTACAGTTAAACTTTTGCAAATATGTGAATTATCTATAGAGATGGCAGATTTTGACATTTTTAAATAATTGACAGATAATACCAATGATTATTTTAAGTTTTTGCCCAATTTTTGCCAATTTAATTTAAATGTCACATTTAAGTTGTAGGTTTAATCATTTTTTTTTCAATTTTTATCTATTTAAATTTTCAGAATTATGGAGAGGTCTGACAGTAAGGGGGATCATATAATAATAGTTTAATGAGATTCGAAAAGTTAAAGCTTTTTAACCATTAAAAAAGAAACTGTATATTTTCACGTGTGATAGGGACAAAGTAAATATGCTTAAATCAAACTAAAGTTCTCAAGCAGCAATTTTCTTATAGCACAGCTACACTAGAGAGTTTACAGTGGTGCAACTGCACCGAGGCTGCATCTGTAAGCTCTCTGAGGTAGCCACTCTAAGCCGCACTTATGTCGGTGTAACTTACGTTGTTTTGGGCAGGTGATTTATTCACACCCCGAGCAACATAAATTATGCTGACATAAGTTGTAGTGGAGATAATAGCCTATCTATAAATTTCACTTATCATTGATGGAAATATTTTTTCATCAGTTCATGTGTGTATGGTGAAATTGATATTTACTCACATTTACTGATTAAAATTGAATCCTTCCAAGGCTAATTGTCCAGTTAAATAATCTACCATTATATGGTCCTGTGCAAACAATATAATAAAAAAGACACTTGTATGTTTTCCGTGAGTGAAGGAACCTAATTCTTAACTAGAAACACCTTTTTAATTCAACAAAGAATCCATTCTACAAAGAACTATTTTTTTTAATCTGATTTATTTTTTGTAACGAAGGCTTTATTTGTAATGTGTGAATGTCTATCTATGGCACTGAGCTTGGTCCAGGTTCATCCTTTCTATAGCTCCTAGTCAGCCTATCACAGTTAGGGGGCAAGCTGCACTTTAGTCTCTCTGGAGTCCCCCTTCAGGCCTGGCTTCCTGTACCTCACACTGGGTGGAATCATGTGTTCCAACCACTCTTAGACCTGTTTATGAATCATGTTAATTCAGCAAGCCCAGCTGTTTTGGTACCTGTAAGTCCTTCGAATCCAGGGATCTGTGACAGCAGCTATATAAAGTGACTCAAAAACAGCATCTCTAAAAGAAACTAGCATTTAATTCCTGAAGGGAATGCATCATTTAGGAAAATGGGTTAACACAATAAAGAGTCCGATACACATATTTCCTCTTACCTATGCCTTGATCTTTCCTTGCAAACATTTCTGTGTTCCCCTCAGCCCAGCTAATCCCCATCTCTGTCAAGAAGCAGACTGTCCCGTTCACAGCATTTGCTCCCTGACTTTTCATGCAAACCTGTCAGCTCTGTCTCCCCAGTCAGACCTCTGGCCGCTCCTCATTCGCCACCCTCTTCTATGCCCAGGGTTCCTTTAATGCTAGGTTTTGGTTGGTAATAATATATCTCACCAGATTAGCTGAAGCCAGACATGAGTTATCCCCAATAAATAGCTTCTACCTTGTTTCTCCAAAGACCCTTATCATTCCTTATGCTAGTATTGCCATGGTTTTATGTCCCCCTTGCAGCCTCCTTTGATTTAATTCTATTCATTCAGATAGGTAACATCACACAGAGACACAGAGGTGCATGTGACATTTCTAACAAATAATACACATAAGCTTCCTCATTCTCCACAGTGACCAGGAAAAAGGGAAGAAAGGTTCAAAAGTTAGAGTAAATTAAAACACTGAATTATTAACAGAGATACGAGTTTATCTGGGGAAGATCTCATTGAAGTTATGCAATCACAGAAAGAAGGCTCTCCTTGCGTACAAGTAAGTTGATAGAAAATTGAATAGTATGAAAAAGGATGTGCTCACACCCCTTCCACCATATCATAAGCAACATGTTTTTTAGACATTCGGTGAAGGACAGTACTCTGCCTCAAAGAGCTCATTGTCTAAGGTAAGACTTTTGAGTCAACTGTAGATCAGAGTGGAAGGGCAGAGAATTTTCAGGCTGATAATGGCTATATATATGTGTGTCTGACTGTATTATGACAGTAGACCAGGACTAGGAGACATATCAGCACCATTTCTCTCACATATAGGATCAAAGTATGTGGGGCTGGAGAAAAGCCCTATGAGTCAGTTTTAGGGCTACTAAGACACAGTACTTCCAAGAAGTGTGAATCAGGTCACATCCGCAGGAAGCTTCAAGCTCACATGTAGCTGAAGTAGTAGCTACAATTTCAAACACAGTTTGGCTGGTCAGATACATCAAACTATGCCAAATATATTTTCAAAAATCACATTTGAACCTAGATTATGTGTAACAAATGTTCTGGGGTTGTTTTTTTGAAAATGGATTTAAAACATTAGGTTCTATCAATGGCAGTCAAGGCCAAACTATGTTTGAGACCAGTTTACCTGGACATACATTGCAAGTGTGTTCAAACTTGTTTTCTAAACATGGTTTAAAATCCAATATACCCAAGGTGTTCCAAACTGTCCAGGACCAGCACTATTAGACATTTTCTTTAGAACTTAAAAATGATGATGCTACAAGGGGACTTCACCACTTATTTTGAAACAAGAATCTATTTCATGCCATCAATATTTTTCATTCCAGTGGAACTATTTAGCACTGTTCTCTCTTAGATCATTACTTTAGTCAGGGACTGTTTCTGGATTTTACATGTGACCTGAATAAGGGGAGAGCAAAATATTGAGCACTGTACATACTGGGTCAGACCAAAGGTCTATCTAGCTCAGTATCTTGTCTTCAGACAGTGGCCAATGCCAGGTGCTTCTGTGGGAATGAACAGAACAGGTAATCATCAAGTGATCTATTCCCTGTTGCCCATTCCTAGCTTCTGGCAAACAGGTAGGCTAGGGACATCATCCCTGCCCATCCTGGCTAGTAGCCATTGACAGCTCTATCCTCTATGAATTTATCTATTTTTTTTTGTTGAACTCTGTTATAGTCTTGGCCTTTACAACATCTTCTGGCAAAAAGAGTTCCACAGGTTGTCTGTGCATTGTGTGAAGAAATACTTCCTTTTGTTTTTCAAACTTGCTACCTATTAATTTCATTCGGTGACCCCTAGTTCTTGTGTTATGAGAAGGGGTAAATAGTTATGAGAAGGCATCAATAAACACACACCCTGCCCCCAGACATGAATGAATTCATGACATTTACACTGATTGTTTTCAGGAATGGAATCTGTTTAGAGAGCTTTTATGATAATCCTGAAAAAATCATAACATTTAAAAACTATCTGGAGATTTTTGTGCTGAGAATTTTAGAGAGCAGAATGTGCGCACTTAGACAATGATAGCTGGAATAAATTCATTTCATTTGTCCTCTTTCTGGAATGAAAGAGGTTTGCATTTTACACAGTTTTACACCATTAGTCAATTTCCATGATTTTATCCAAATGATAGTCTGTTAATAGAATCATTTTTTGTAAATAAGTAATAAGAGAGTCAGATTACTATATATAAGTTACTGGGCCCAAATCATAAAATCAAGAAATGTATTTGTGAAAAATGCAAACATAAGATCATCCTGATATTTAGTTTTGAAGAGCAGGTGTGCTACAGATTGCTTTTCCTTTACAAAGTGGACATGTTTGAGGAAGAGTGCACATTTACTTTTTCTTCCATTAGAAAGAATAGTTCAGTATGCTGCCCTGCACAGGGTAAGCACTTACCTTCTATATTTGAATATAAATCAGGAAAGGAAAATAGTGTGATATTCAGAACTAGTGCAGAAATTGTGGGACTTAATATAGAGTATGTCTACACTTCAGGCTTGATTAGAACTAGTTTGGGTGTGTATCTTCAAGCTGGAATTTACATGAAAAGAGCAGCCAGGATAGACAGGTATGGCAGAGCCTTGTTTGTGCCCTAAACAATATCTGACAGAATAGGAGGGCATCCAGTTCAGATTATACTACTTCCTAAAACTCAACAGGAAAATGCTGTCTCCTGACAGAGAAGATGCCGAAACTCTATTTTAATCCTCAGAGACTGGATCTCTGTTATTCAGAAGAGCCAGTGATTGTTATTTAGTGCCAGAAATCACAGATGATTCTAGTAAGTCAGGTTCATCATACATACTGTGCAGAGAGAGTTAAAGTTGGATACTGAAATGATTAACAGCTGAGCAAACGTACTAAAGTAAAAGAGAGAACCTAATTTATTTCAGAACTTTTATGAAAATAAAGGAGAAGACAGCAACTTAGTCTTATGCCTGCCAAAAATTTTAAGACTATTAGGAATATAGGCTAGATCCTCAGATGGTGTAAATCTGTGCAGTTCTATTGATTTCAACAGAGCTACACTGATTTACCCCAACAAAGTATCTGGCCCTATGTATTTTGCATGACTATGACAGGATAATATAACATTCAAGGATTACCTCCAGTTTGGAAACTCTGTTTCACAATTTCAGTATTCTTGTTCACAATGAGAAAGTTAATAATGGGTTCAGCACTGATACTTTCTTGTCTCATGCAAAGCTGCTCCTAGAATGCTGAGTCACGTTTTTGGCTGAGTTCTTGATTAATGCAATAGTTTCTGCAATTGTACCACAACAAATACAAACTGCAATAATCTCACCGAATTTACTAATCATGAAGTGACTTGAACAATGATCTTATAGTGCAACTAGGTAGATAATAGCTGAACTCGAAAAATACATCCACTCATTACAGTAGTTCCATCAAAGCCTACACCTACAAGTCCACTGAAATCATCTCCTATGGTATGCACCTCATTCAATATTTTTGCTGCGTTGCCTGTTTCCATCATAATAGTAATTTCTGTAAACTGAAGAAATACATCAGCAATTCTGCAAACTGAATGCTGGTGAGGTTTACATATGTGTCTGTTATTTCCTAAGCAACCCAATGTATTGCACATTTTTGGGACCATATTTTACATGATTTTTCAATTCCTTGTTATCAATGTAGACACTTGCACGCACACACACACGAAAACTCACACAGGATTCCATCTTTCTGAACTGATTCATTCTCTATGGCAGGACTATTATCTTTGTGATCACAAAATGGTGTTCCACAGCATGCAACAGAAACTATTGCCCGTATGATAATCTTTCTGTTCCACTCAATTTCTTAACAATTGATTTGGCTACGCTGACCAAAAATATGATTGATTAGTAACCAGCAGAGGCAGTGCTAGCCCATTGAGGCCCTAAGCAGGAATATTTTTGGCCCCCCGTGAAGGGGTGAACTCCCCCCACACTGGATGGGTTAACTCCTCATTGTGGGTAGAGAGAGCCATGCCTCCACATCACTACTGGGTGGTGTAGCACCAGTATAAGAGGGAGCAGCCCAGCTTAGTCTGGGCTGACTGCTGGAGAGGAAAGACGCCTCTTGACAACTCCAGCCCAGGAACTGCTGGAGCCCCGGACTGTGGAAGCCAGAGGTGCCGAGACCCAAGCAGAAATCCAGCTACCTGAGGACACCCCAGGGAGGTGTGAGCTACAGGGAGTTGCACCAGCCGAGGAACCCGGAGACCCTGAAGACACACAGACCTCTACCACGAGTATGACGTAGGAAGCAGCACGGGGGGTTAGCCATTGTCCCAGTGATGGTCAGCGTGTTGCAGATGGATCCCCACTGACCCAGTGATGGACTCACTCACCAGTGATAGGGCCCTAGGCTGGGACTCAGTGGAGCAGGAAGGCCTGGTTTCCCCTACCTTGGCCCTCCCCCACCTCCCCCATGTGGTGGTCCACACATCCCAACTGGAGAGTAAACCACACAGCTCCACCTCAAGGGGCTGCTCTGTTGACTCCAGACACTAGGCCATACAACCCTGCCCCGGAGGACAAGTCTATTGACTCTGGCCGCTAGGCCATGCTGTCCTGCAAATTCAGGGTGTCTCTAAAGACTCAGGCTGCTAGGTGTCATTGTCCAATGGAGACGAGCTACCCCATTGATGTAGGTCACGAGACCCTACTGCCCTGTGGATCAGGGTGATTATATTGACTCTACATAGAAGCACTTGGAGGAGAGGAAGGTGATCAGGAACAGTCAACATAGATTCACCAAGGGCAAGGCATGCCTGACTAACCTGATTCCCTTCTATGATGAGATAACTGGCTCTGCGGATATGAGGAAAGCAGAGGATGTGATATATCTTGACTTTAGCAAAGCTTTTGATATGGTCTCCCACAGTATTCTTCCCAGCAAGTTAAAAAAGTATGGATTGGATGAATGGACTATAAGGTGGATAGGAAGCTGTCTAGATTGTCAGGCTCAAAAGGTAGTGAGCAATGGCTCAATGTATAGTTAGCAGCCAGTAGCAAGCGGCGTGCCCCAGGTGCTGGTCCTGGGACTAGTTTTGTTCAACATCTTTATTAATGATCTGGATGATAGGATGGATTGCACCCTCAGCAAGTTTGCAGATGCTGGAAGGTAGGGATAGAGTCCATAGTGACCTAGACAAATTGGAGGATTAGGCAAAAAGAAATCTGATGAGATTCAACAAGGACAAGTGCAGAGTCCTGCACTTAGGACAGAAGAATCCCATGCACCGCTACAGGCTGGGGACCAACTAGCTAAGCAGCCATTCTGCAGAAAAGGACCTGGAGATTACAGTGCATGAGAAGCTGGATATGAGTCAGCAGTGTGCCCTTGTTGCCAAGAAGGCTAAAGGCATATTGGGCTGCATTATTAGGAGCATTGCCAGTAGATCGAGGGAAGTGATTATTCCCCTCTAGTTGGCACTGGTGAGGCCATATCTGGAGTATTGCATCCAGTTTTGAGCCCTCCACTACAGAAAGGATGTGGAGGAAATTGGAAAGAGTCCAGCAGAGGGCAACAAAATGAACAGGGGGCTGGGGCACATGACTTATGAAGAGAGGCCGAGGGAACTGGGCTTGTTTAGTCTGCAGAAGAGAAGACTAAGGGAGGATTCGATAGCAGCCTTCAACTACCTGAAGGGGGGTTCCAAAGAGGATGGAGCTCGGTGGTTCTCAGTGCTGGCAGATGAAAGAACAAGGAATAATGGTCCCAAATTGCAGTGGGGGAGGTATAGGCTGGATATTAGGAAACACTATTTTACTAGGAGGGTGTGTGAAGCACTGGAATGAGTTACCTAGGGAGGTGGTGGAATCTCCATCCTTAGAGGTTTTAAGGCCCGGCATGACAAAGCCCTGGCTGGGATAATTCAGTTGGTGTTAGTCCTGCTTTGAGCAGAGGGTTGGATTAGATGACCTCCTGAGGTCTCTTCCAACCCTAATCTTCTATGATTCTATGACTCTGAGCACTTGGTCTTACAGCCCGGCAGATCAGGGCAACTCTACTAACTTTAGCCCTTAGGTCTCACTGTCTAGAAACAGAGGGCAGCTCAAAGGACTGGTTGAGCTTACCCTGCACTGGATGGGTTCTCCCCACCCCATCACAATCCCCCTCCCCCAACACATATTTAAAAAGTGAATAAGGGGACCCTTGAGCTGCTTGGGGCCCAGTGCAGTGCTTAGTCTTCCTTATGCCTAGCACCTGCTCTGATAACCACCATAAGTTGCTAGGTCTTGTTCTTTTTGCGATGTTCTGCACAGCTCTAATTCGGACCCAAGGAGAACATGCAGGGAAACCACAGGGTTTTTCAGTGACATACAGAAAAGGAAACAGGAGGTATAAAATTCTTGTTTCTTATCCAGAGCTACTAAGGTCCAGAGTTTGTGAGCCCTAACAGTAGAATAAAGCTCAATTATATATTTCAAATATTGCAATATTTACTTACCGTACATCTCTAATTGCTCTCCATTGCCAGCGGAAAATACAAAACATGTAATAATTTTAGTAAACGACACTCAATACATCTCAATGGCAGTGGATTAAAAAGCATCATATTTTTCAACAATAAATAGTGGTGTAAAGTTATAGCAAATTTAAAATTAGCATAAGGATTGAATATTGTGTTGCTAGAATCATTTCAGGTGTGCTGAGTGGTAGGTGTTTTATATATATATATATATATATATATATATATATATATATATATATACATACCACCACACACACACACACACACACACATGCCTCATGAATTGGTTAGGTGACTAATTCAAGAGCATTACTGGACTGTTACTGATAAATCGGCGCATTAAAATATTTCTAATTAGAAATACAATTATTCTTTAGTGACGGGGATATATTTCTAGCTAATGCTGAGTATGTTATTTACCAGAGAACACTTCAAGTACTTTGTTAAATGGTTGTACATTTGGGATTTTTCCGACAGAGTTCTACACAAAAGTAAAACAATCCTGTTTAGAGTACCAAAGCATCAATGTCTAGCACAGCAGTTACAGTGTGTACATTACATTATTATGAAATGTATATTTAGCAGTTTATTAGATAACAATATTTCCACATAAAAAGATTAAGATCACTGGGTTATGTCCTTGCCATAACTTTTCCCTGAACTCCAAAAATCATAAAGAAGAGGAATAACATGTCATCACTTACATTCATATTGCAATTTGCCTTTCTGGAAGAGACCTTTTTATTTTCTTGGGAAAAAATCATATCATATCATTTAACCTGTAACAGTTACATGTCTGTTCTTCCCTGTGACAGTTGCCTGCAGGGTGAAGAGCCTCAATAGACCTAGGATTGAGCACACATTACTCACGGGAATAAAGAGAGGGGGGTATGATCACAAAGAACTTAATCAAAAAAATTATGACTGTGCTGTTCCTCACCATCAAGAATTGTAAATGCTAATACTAAAGTTTAGAATTATAGTGAAACACAAACTTACATCTAAAAAGGTATCAACAAACATAACCGTGGGAGAGGACATTATCACCAAGGCTCTTTGTACAATGTGTCACATTAAACCAAATTTATTCATCCAGCCGCCCATTTGCAATTTATGCAGTAGAAAGGTGGTGCATTATGAGGCCAATGTTAACTGATTACAAAGTCATTCCATAAGCTGTGTAGCTTCAAAGCTGAGGCACCTACAATGAGAGACAGTTGTCCTTCACACATTACCCCCATCCGATATTAGATTCAGTTTAAGGGTGTAGTCCTCATATTCAAAGTCTTTTAATGCACTTTGGCCTGACTACCTACAAACTATTTCCCCCTCTGCATCAGTCCAAGATTGATGGAAGCAATGGAGTCCAAACTAAGTATAATAGGAAGCTTGGACCTAGAAACCACAGCCACTTGAATTTAATATAGTAAATAAGGAATTGGTTTAGAATAATAGAAAATTGGGAGCTGGAACAGATTCATTGGAAGAATGGAATGCAGCAGATGTGATAAATCTAGTCTTTGGTAAAGCATTTGATACAGTCTCTCATGAAAAAAAATTCTAATTGACTTAGATGTGGGCACTTTCATCCGTGTGACTAGACATAAGTTTATTTGGTAGCAGGCCCACGGACAGAAATTCCAGGCCCAGGGCCGTCCTTGGGGAGGACAGAACCCAGGGCAGAAGTGACGAATCTGTCACTTCTGGAACCTCCAGGTCTTTCTGGGACCAACCCTGCACCAGCCCTCAGGGACCCACAAAGCACAGGGCCCAGCCCTGGAGTGGCGCATGTCGCCTAGGAGCCCTGTGGACCCAACCAGGTGATATAAAAGGCCTGGGGTCCTGGCCACCACTGCCACTACCGGGCCAGCGGCCGGGGCCTCAGGCCCTTTTAAATCGCCCGGGCCCTTGGCAATTTGCCCCCCACCCCCATCAGCAGCTCAGTTTCACAGAAACCCTAACCTAATACATGCAGGAGATACCTAAGCTGGTACATGCACCAAAAAATCCCCATGTTTTGGCATCTTTCTGTGGATTGTGTGCCTGAAGCAGTGCAGCTGGGCTCTGCACAGCAATCAAAGCAGCAGCATTTTGGAGCAGTGCTACTCCCTCTCAGTCAGACTCAGCTGAGCAATGTGGAGGGTGGACATAAACATCCGTTTCCTAATGAGAAGTGCAGATTATGCAGCAATAACAGTTCCTGACCACAACCTACTTCAGCATAATAGTCTGAGGAGAAACCTTGCAGGGTGATCAAGGTTGCAGGGGGATGATTTTTGGACAGCCACTGGTGTGAGAGAGACAAGGTGTAAAAGAGGGTAAAAGTGATCCTAAGAGTCAACAACAGCAGAGAAGACATTGGTGGGAGAGAAGAGGAGATATTCAATAGTTTCATTTCAGTTTATTTCCCTCTGGTCCAGGAACCATCACTGAAAAGCTGTGTTCTACTGAGTGGTGGTGCTTTCTATTTTCTTGAAAATGTTTTAAAAATTCTAGATATCTAGTAAGGTGGAATCAGATAAGGTGATAACACACAAACAGAAACAACTAAC
This sequence comes from Gopherus evgoodei, assembly GCF_007399415.2. Lineage (NCBI taxonomy): Eukaryota > Metazoa > Chordata > Testudines > Testudinidae > Gopherus > Gopherus evgoodei. The sequence goes on along the minus strand of NC_044323.1, from coordinate 241,462,539 downwards.
TGATTCTATGAGAGCAATCAAAACTGGGATCTGACTCATCAATAGCAATTCATAAGGTATAGGGCAGCTTTGTGCAAGACAACCTAGTAGTCTGTCAAGCATAATTCTTGTACAGGAAATGTAAAAGCTGTAGGAACTCCTGTTTGAACACTCCTAGTCTAGTATTTAACTTTAAAATCTCATCTGATGACACTGTGAACATAAACAATTTGCAGTAGGTAAATACCCATAAATTCTATGTGATGTATGAATTATTTGTGTTTAATCTTTTCTCTCATCTTTTTCAGTAATCTTAGATATTACTTGCAACACCAGTGGGTCCACTCTCTCAAATGGAAGTATGATTTTCAGATTGTTGTAACCATTTGAATAGAGGGTGCTGAGTGCAGAGCATCACACACTATATAAGGAAGGGAAGGACCAGGTATTCCTGGTCCGCATCAGAGAAGCTGTCATGATGAAGAAAGCTATATCTGTCCTCCCCACCTCAAAACCACCCAGAGGAAGAAGGATAGCTTGAGGCCTTCTCATTAGGGGGAAGAAGGGTCATACAGCTAACTGGCTTCCCTCTAAGAAAGAGAGATTGAGATTGCAGTCAGGAGAGTTGGATTGCTTTCAAGTCAGATAAGCAGCTAAATTTGTATTATTGAAAAAATAACTTTGAACTTAGAAATTATATGTGCACACCAAACATGCATTTACTATTTACCAAGGACAGCTCTGATTATTAAAAGTGAAATAATATTAAATGCTCATTTTCTTGTCATTTATGCTCTTTTGGGGCAACCAATCAATGGAAGTGAGTTTCTTTTTCAGATTTTACAAATTTAAATTTTAGGCCACCTTGAAGATGACATTAGCCCTTAGTCAAACCCAATTTTTTTCTGGTCTCTCTCACAAATCTTCAAGATCTGCAAAATAGCAACCCAAGATTGGAGGGAAACCCCTGATGGTCAGTGCCACTTTGCAGTCTACCAACACGGTCCACTGTAGACTACTGAAAAAACAAACAAAAACCAAAAACCCCCCACACAACCAATCTACTCATGTTTCATGCTCTTTGGAGTGGCTGACGACCAAGAATTGCCAACATGAGGGCAGGACTGCCAAATAGGTGGAATGTAATTATAATTAAATTTCACCAACCCAGCAACAATGTGAACTCCTGGGACCTCTATAACAGTCTTACCATGGAGTCAAGACAGTCCACTTTGGGGTCTCCAATCTTACACCCAGGCAAGCTGGACTTAGTGATAAATGGTCACTTAGTGATAAATGTGGTCACCAAAAATCACAAAATATTCAGGTTGCTTCCAGGCTCAAGAAACCAGTTGGCTTACCCACGATCAATTTGTACCTTAGATCTGACACCAAAGACAATGCCTGTAGGCCAATCCTGTAATAAACTAACTAAAGGTTTATTAACTAGGAAACAGAAATATGCACAAAATGATTTACAGTCTGTAATTCAAAAGGTCAGGGAGATTTAGTAATCCGTCAGGCGAGGAATGTCTTTTCAGTGCTTAAACTAGGTGGACCTTGGGGATCTTCTGCTTTTTTATTTCTTTGGACTCCTACAAGGGTGTAGGCTAACAGCAGAGAGATGAAGAAATCTTCATGTTAGCTCTTTTATTTCCCTCTTCCAGCATTTCACACCAATTGGACAAGGCCTTCTGCAACTAGTAGTTTCATTGACAAGGTAAACAAACCTTATGAATAGGAGGGAAGTGGTAGATGGTGGTATATTTTGACTTTAGTAAGGCTTTTGACACTATGTCACAGGACCTTCTCATAACAAACTATGGAAATGCAACCTAGATGGAGCTATATAAGGTGGGTGCATAACTGGTTGGAAAATCATTCCCAGAGAATAGTTATCAGTGGTTCACCATCAAGCTGGAAGATATGTTAAGTGGGGTCCAGCAGGGATCAGTTCTGGGTCTGGTTCTGTTCTATATCTTCATAAATGATTGGATAATGGCATAAAGAGTACACTTATTAAGTCTGTGGAAAAATACCAAGGCTTGGAGGGCTTGGCCAAGTGTTTTGGAGAGTAGGATTAAATAATTCAAATGATATGGATGAAACTGGAGAAATGGCCTGAAATAAACAGGATGAAATTCAATAAGGACAAATGCAAAATACTCCACTTAGGAAGGAACAATCAGTTGCACACATACAAAAAGGGAAATGACTGCCTAGGAAGAAGTACTGCACAAAGGGATCTGGGTTTACAGTGGATCACAAGCTAAATACAACTCAACAGTGCAACACTGTTGCAAAAAAAGTAAACATAAGTCTGGGATATATGAGCAGAAGTGTTGTAAGCAAGACAAGAGAAGTAATTCTTCCGCTCTACTCTGTTCTGATTAGATCTCAGCTGGAGTATTGTTTCCAGTTCTGGGTACCATATTTCAGGAAAGACGGGAACAAATTGGAGAAAGTCCAGATAAGAGCAACAAAAATGATTAAAGATCTAGAAAATATGACCAATGAGGGAAGATTGACAAAATTGAGTTTGTTTAGTCTGGAGAAGAGAAGACTGAGATGGGACATGATAATAGTTTCAAGTACATAAAAGGTTGTTACAAAGAGGAAGAGAAGGGAGCTAAACTGTTGTCCTTAACCTCTGAGGATAGGACAAGAAGCAATGGGACAAGTTTAGATTGGACATTAGGAAAAACTTCCTAACTGTCAGAGTGGTTAAGCACTGGAATAAATTGCCCAGGGAGTTCGTGGCAGGTTAGACAAACACCTGTCGGGGATGCTCTAGATAATACTTAGTCCTGCCATGAGTGCAGGGGACTGGACTAGATGACCTTTAGAGGTCCCTTCCAGTTCTACGATTCTATGATTCCATATACTTCTCCATGTTTGAATGTGGCAATTAAAATTTTGTCCTATAATAGACCACTTAATTTATGATAGTATTCCATTGCTGGGCAGGGGCGGAGAGGGGTACTCTTCCCATCTGAGTTCACCAGTTCAGAGCAAGCATTTTTACAATTATGAAACAAACATTTTGCCTTATAGTATGGATTACAGACATTACCAGTGAGATTAATGCATGCAGCAACTACCAAGCATTTCATAGAGTCTAAATTCTAAATACATTCTTATAAGACTAATACTGATTTTGAACACAACTAACATAGGTGAGCTGGTTTGATTTCCAGCTAGTAGTTTGTCAGTTAGTTAGTTAGTTCTGAGTTAATGCAGCCTTGGCCAGAGCTGGGCATTTGGTTTTACTAGCGTACACCATGTTAAGCTCAAAGTGCTGCTTCCGCATACATCTCCTGCTGAACCATGAAGTAAATAGTGGCTGCAAGAATCAAAATAATAGCTGTGTAGAGAATTATTCACTTTGCCACTAGGCAAGATACTTAGACACATTCCTATATTCAATAGTTTTATGCTGTCTTCAATGAAAATATATCAAAATTAATCAAAGCTTTCCTGCTTTAACAGAAGACTCACAGCTTTTTCAAATCCCCAGTATAAATTTCTTTGACACTTGACTTTTTTTTTTTTTTTGGAAGACCAAAAGGCCATCACTATACTAAGCTGCTTAGAGATAAGGAGGTATTAAAAATAGAGTTCCATGACCTGTAGGTCATTAATTGATTGTCAGACCAAAAATGAATCTGTGAATAACTACTTTGATTCTCTGTATCATCACAAAAGCATCCTTCCCACATAACGAGTATATTGATAGGAAAGTTTTCATAGATGTTTTATCACTCCTTTTACCCAAGCACTACAGGTTTTGGGCTAACATGAGGTACACTTCACTAACATACGTTATATCAATGCTCTGACCTTTTACTGTGACTTCCAGCTCCAGGAAGAACTCAGACTTACAATACGAGTTTGAATTTGAGAGAGGTTATTTTCCAGATCTCTCTTGTTGCTGTTTGGAGGTCAATTGGTTGCACTGGGGAGAGGTATAAGATATTTCTAATCATGCTTAGAGCATTGTATGCTGTTAGAGGGCAGTGATATTAAAAAGGAATTTAGAGAAACAGATAAAATGTAATGAAAGTTGTACAGCATAAAGATTTTAACTAAATGTCTGTTACTTCTGGACTACTGAAATGGCTTAACAAGCTATGGGTTGACCTGTGGAACCTGATGTTCCAAAGGACTGAGACTGACAGTTGGGTTGGGAACGGTAACCCTGTTAACCCAATGAAATTCTGAATTCTGAAGCACATAGAAGAGAATCAGTCCTTCTCATTTTCCTGGGCGGAGGTAGGAAAAAAAAGAGCTCCCATGTTTGAGCAACCTTGACCGATAAGGCAACATATAAAATTGGTGCATAATGATTAACATTGCTGAAATCTACCATAGATGTAAGGTGTAATGGGATGATGCCCCTTACTATGAGCACTAGTGCTGAGCAGCTTATACAAGACGAAAAGTGATATGAAAAAATAGCTACACACAGATTTATACAGGAATTCGAGGCATGAAGATTTGTGGAGTGACAAGTTCAACAAAATAAATATTAACGCTAGATGAATAGTGCACAAAGTTTTCAACAAATACTCATTTACTTTTAAGCGCACACACTGACTGTGTTTTTGCCTGCTTTGTGTTTTGTTTTCATGAACGTTCTAACAAGTGTACTGGCAGGAATAGTGACAGTGAATTTGAAGTGAATTTTGAACCTGTCAGTGCAAGCATTCACCCCAGCAACCAGATTAAATTCTTCTAAGCAGGGAGCCGATGTATACTATGTTACCTATCAGTCCAATCAAAACTAATTATCATTCACATTTCAATATCAGTTATAGTGTGCTCTATGTATACAAACAAGAGACCAAGAGTTATTCACTAAAATTATTCAGGGATTGAATGTGACATTTAAGAACAGTCCACAGTAAGGAACCTCTCGAGGAGCACTGGGGAGAAGTCCAGGAAGCGGAAAGTAAGCTCTGCCCCAAAGAGGTGGAACAACAGATATGGGGCACATCCTCCAATGGTGAAACCAATGGAGCTATGTCAATTTACACCAGCAGAGAATATGCCCCATGGAGTCTCTGTGTACCTTTGTGCACTTTAAAAGGCATTCTGATCTCAAATGCACAGAAGTGGTGCAGCCATTACTTTACTTCTTTGGGTGGAGTTTACTCTCCTCAGCACCTGGACAGCTCTGCTGGGTTCTGCATACATGTTAGCTGGAGGAACCAGAGCACAGGGCTTCATTTCTGCCTACTTTTATATGAGCCATAACAGGTGCTAGAGGAGGAATAGAAGGCTCCTTACATCTTCCATCCATACTGCACACCTTCAAAAAGGTCAGGTACAATCTGGATCTTAGTGAATAATTTAAAACAAATACATCTGAGAAATTCATAAGATGTTCCCTAATAATTCGCAATAGAAAAAAAGGAGCAAAATTTATCAGATAAATTATTAGCTGATCATTTTTCACTTGGCTCTAATAACATATTTTAATTTATATTTTAAAAACATTGTTTAGAAAGAATTTTTCCTTGAAATTTAGTCCACAGTTGAATGCACTATAGAGATTATATTTTCAAAGTCAATTTGATACAGTTAAGGGCCTTCTTTAAACTATGATAGATTTATTCTTAGACTCATACAATCACCTCCTGCCCTTTATTTTCTATGATAACTTTGCTAATCATCTGGTCATATGTTATTTTATGTGTTAAAAGACTGAAAGAAAGTAGGCATTAAGCAGCTCCGCCTTCTTATCTTCCATTGCCAGCTCACCGTCTCCATTGAGCAGTGGACCCAGACCACCCCTAATCTTTCTTTCATGTCCGACATATTTGTAGAACTTCTTCTTGCTGTCTCTAACATTTGTTGCCAGCTGTTACTCATTCCTTGTCTTGGATTTCCTGATTTTGTCCCTACACACTCGCAGTATTCCCCATGTAGACTTCCTTGGCGACATGTCCCTTCTTCCATTTCAGGTATGTATCCCTTTTAGATAAACTCCTTGTGGAGCCACATTGGTCTCCTGTGGTGGTTCCTATCTTTACTCTGCATTGGAAAAGCTTGATGTTAAACCTCTAGTATTTTTCAAGTTATATCATTACTGCAAAGAAAAACTGGAACTATTGACAGCTCTAATCCATATTAGAGATCACAGTTCTAATCTACATGGCAAAATATTTCTTTGATTTATTAATCTTTTATGAGCAATTTAGTTGTATTGCCATACACACAATTAAAACAAAACAAAAACAATCCATGTTAACTTAATATCTCTAAAAAAGACATAAGTAACAGTTCCTTTATCTAATGGTGTAGAGGAACTAAAAAGGCCCTTCATACTCAACCCCTTCCTCAAAGAGAGCCTGAATAGAGTGACAAGTCTTTTGTTATGCCCAAAAGTTTGGGTTCTTCTCACCAACCCCTGAAGGGAAGGTTGCCTCAATTGCCCCAGTTATCTCAACTGTTGGAAGACAATACTGAGAGCAGCAGTTTGTAAAATTTGCAGGGACAAACAATAAAGCTTTATAGATCAAAATCAAACCCTAAATTGCACTCATAAATTAAATGTGCAAGCAAGCAGCTGCATTCTACACCAGCAGAAGTTCACAAGTGGTCTTCAGGTACAAGAAGCTAATCTGGACAGATAAAATACAGATAACTGTCCACATCTGAAAATAGTTTCCACCTCCTATCCATATAAAATAGAAGATAAGAAAAGAAAAAAGACCCATAGGCAAATTAAGTGAGGGAGGACCTCAGTGATAGAGACAACTGGAGGACTGAAGAGAGAAGTGTCACAATGTCTGGAAAGTGTCAGAGGGGTAGCCGTGTTAGTCTGGATCTGTAAAAGCAGAAAAGAGTCCTGTGGTGACTAACAGACGTATAGGAGCATGTCTGGAGAGGAAGACAGGTGGGCAGGAGATCAAGCAGGGGAGGCTGGTACAGGAAACCAAGCTACGGGGGTGGGCTGTGGTAGATAAGAAGTTGTTACTATATGCCAGATGGACGGTAGCCATGGTTACTCTGAAAGGGTATAAACTGTTGACTTAATTCTCCTGTTAAAATAATAGGGAGGGGAAATGGGCAACCTTCAACAATGTTTCTATTTATGCCTCTGTGGTTTCAGGTAAACAATGTCCTGGTCAGACGCTAGTATTTCAGATCATTCATACTGATACAGAGGTTCAGAATGAAAAACAAAGGAGACCAGAAGTTCAGTATGCAAGACACAGGAGACCAAAAGCAGAAGAATTTGGTGAAAATGTTTGGAATGCCAAACCTAGAACGAATGGTCTGGTTTTCCCCCTTGCACATTTTTTTCCAATCCGGAACTATTTAAATTCCAAACAATATGACCTGACCCTTCCCTATTGAACAAAAGAAAGAACGAGCCTACCTTAGGTAATGGATGCCAGAAAGGGCTCTTGTTCAGGCAGCACCATCTACCTATGTTTGATTTTCCCCATCTCTTTTCTGTTTTTGCTCCTTTCTTCTCCACTGTTTTTCTCCTCTGTCTCTTCACTGAACTCTAACCATTCCCACTTTACAGCATCCACTACCCTCTCCTCTTTGCTTTTGCTATCTCTGATTCTACCTCACTCTCCAATATCTCTGTCTTTCTCCCCAACCGAGCCTCTAGCTTTTTCCCTTTATTCTCTCCTTTCCCCTGAACAGTTCCCTAGCAACCAAAGGGAAGGGGAAAATTCCATCTCCTCTACCTGTCTTTTCCTCAGAGGTTCTGGAGCTACCTACCCCTGCATTGTCTGTCATTTCCTCTGGCCTTTCAACTCTCTCCTCCTATCCATTTTTTTCCTGTCACCAGGTGGGTTTTGATCCCTCCCCATCCATCCTACCTCTCTTCCAGCAACTAGCCCCTACCAAACATCCTTAATCTACCAACTAGGTTCATCCCTCATCTCTTTTCTTCTGGAAGCTAGGGACACCCCATTTCCCCATACAATCAGGGGCTACCCCAGCAATGCCTTCTTTCCTCTCCCCAGGTCCCAGTGATAGAACTTGCATTCTTCTGTCTGTAGTCTTCACATGACCAAGAACCTTCCCCCTCCTCTCACAAGCCCCTTAACTCTTTGGTGCTGTGTGTTGCTGCTGTTGGACAGGAGACATGAAGTTGGACATCTGGGGGTAGGCTGCAGCTAAGAGAAGCATAGGCTGCAAGCTTTCAGCCCTCCCAGCAAGATAGTAAGATAGTAACATTCTCTAGTGGAAGAGAGCTGAGGTAGGAAAGTTGCTAAAAACAGCAACAAACCCTATGATTTCACAAAAAGCTAGTGAGCTTTTTTGGCTTAGTCTTCCCACATAAAAGTACATTGAAAATTGGGCAATTATTGGCAAGGCTGTCCCTGTCAAAATACAGTTTCATGAACAAGGGTCTAAAAGCCTCTGCATCTTACCACAGGAGATACTGCAAGCTTCAACAGCACACCATAAGAACATAAGAATGGCTATACTGGGTCAGACCAAAGGTCCATCCAGCCCAGCAACCTGTCTGCCGACAGTGGCCAATGCCAGGTGTCCCAGAGGGAGTGAACTTAATAGGCAATGATCAACTGATCTCTCTCCTGCCATCCACCTCCACCCTTTCACAAACAGAGGCTGGAGACACCATTCCTTACCCATCCTGGCAAACAGCCATTAATGGATTTAACCTCCATGAATTTATCTAGTTCAGTTTTAAACCCTGTTATAGTCCTAGCCTCCATAACTTCCTCAGGCAAGGAGTTCCACAGGTTGACTGTGCGTTGTGTGAAGAACTTCCTTTTATTTGTTTTAAACCTGCTGCCCATTAATTTCATTTGATGCCCCCTAGTCTTATATTATGGGAACAAGTAAATAACTTTTCCTTATTCACTTTCTCCACATCACTCATGATTTTATATACCTCTATCATATCCCCCTATAGTCTCCTCTTTTCCAAGCTGAAAAGTCCTAACCTCTTTATTCTCTCCTCATATGGGACCTGTTCCAAACCACTAATCATTTTAGTTGCCATTTTCAGAACTTTTTCTAATGCCAGTATATTTTTTTTTAGATGAATGGATCACATCTGTAAGCAGTATCCAAGATGGGGGCATATCATGGATTTATATAAGGACAATAACATAGTCTCCATCTTATTCTTTATCCCTTTTTTAATGATTCCTAACATCCTGTTTGCTTTTTTGACTGCCACTGCAAACTGCATGGACATCTTCAGAGAACTGTCCACGATGATGCCATGATCTCTTTCCTGATTAGTTGTAGCTAAATTAGCCCCCATCACATTGTATGTATAGTTGGGGTTATTTTTTCCAATGTGCATTACTTTACATTTATCCACATTAAATTTTATTTGCCATTTTGTTGCCCAATCTTAGTTTTGTGAGATCTTTTTGAAGTTCTTCACAGTCTGCTTTAGTCTTAACTATCTTGAGTAGTTTAGTATCATCTGCAAACTTGGCCACCTCACTGTTTACCCCTTTCTCCAGATCATTTATGAGTAAGTTGAATAGGATTGGTCCTCGAACTGACCTTTGGGGAACACCATTGGTTATCCCTCTCCATTTTGAAAATTTACCACTTATTCCTATCCTTTGTTTTCTGTCTTTTAACCAGTTCTCAATCCATGAAAGGATCTTCCCTCTTATCCCATGACAACTTAATTTACGTAACAGCCTCTGGTGAGGGACCTTGTCAAAAGCTTTCTGGAAATCTAAGTACACTATATCCACTGGATCCCCCTTGTTCACATGTTTGTTGACTCCTTCAAAGAACTCGAATAGATTAGTAAAACATGATTTCCCTTTATGGAAACCATGTTGACTTTAGTTATGTTCTTCTACGTGTCTGACAATTTTATTCTTTACTATTGTTTCAACTAATTTGCCCAGTACTGATGTTAGACTTACCGATCTGTAATTGCTGGGATCACCTCTAGAGCCCTTTTTAAATATTGGCGTTACATTAGCTATCTTCCAGTCACAGGGTACAGAAGCCAGTTTAAAGGACTGGTTACAAACCATAGTTAATAGTTCCGTAATTTCACCTTTGAGTTCTTTCAGAACTCTTGAGTGAATGCCATCTGGTTCCGGTGACTTGTTACTGGTAATTCCAAAACCTCCTCTAGTGACACCTCAATCTGTGACAGATCCTCAGATTTGTCACCTACAAAGGACGACTCAGGTTTGGGAATCTCCCTAACATCTTCAGCCATGAAGACTGAAGCAAAGAATTCATTTAGTTTCTCTGCAATGACTTTATTGTCTTTAAGTGCTCCTTTTGTATCTCGATCGTCCAGCGGTCCCACCGGCTGTTTAGCAGGCTTCCTGCTTCTGATGTACTTTAAAAACGTTTTTTTAAAGTTGGGCCTCTATTATGGTGTCTTTGAAAAGTGTTCATGCAGCTTGCAGGGATTTCAGTCTAGTCATGTCCTTTTAATTTCTGTTTAACTAACCTCCTCATTTTTGCATAATTCCCCTTTCTGAATTTAAATGCCACAGTGTTGGGCTGTTGAAGTGTTCTTCCCACTACAGGAATGTTAAAATGTTATTATATTATGGTCACTACTTCCAAGCGTTCCTGTTATAGTTACCTTTTGGATCAGATCCTGTGCTCCACTCAGGACTAAATTGCTAACTGCCTCACCCCTTGTGGGTCCCATACCAGCTGCTCCAAGAAGCAGTCATTTAAAGTATCGAGAAATTTCGTTTCTGCATTTCGTCCTGAGGTTACATGTACCCAGTCAATATCAGGATAACTGAAATCCTCTACTATTATCGAGGTCTTTATTTTGATAGCCTCTCTAATTTCCCTTAGCATTTCATCATCACTATCACTGTCCTGGTCAGGTGGTCGATAATAGATCCCTACCATTATATTCTTATTAGAGCATGGAATTACTATCCATAGAGATTCTATGGAACATGTGGATTCATTTAAGATTTTTACTTCATTTGATTCTACTTTTTCTCTCACATATAGTGCCACACACCCTCATTCCCCCCCCCACATGACCTGTTCTGTCCTTCCGATAAATTCTGTACCCCAGAATGATTGTGTCCCATTGATTGTCCCCACTCCACCAGATTTCTGTGATGCCTATTATAACAATATCCTCCTTTAACATGAGCATCCTAGTTCACCCATCTTATTATTTAGATTTCTAGCATTTGTGCACAAGCACTTTTAAAACTTGTCATTGTTTATTTGTCTGTCCTTTTCTGATGTGTCAGATTCTTTTTTAAGTGAATGTTTCTCATCTGATCTGGCCCTTACATTATCCTCTTCTATTCTCTGCTCCTGACTAGAACCTAGAGAATCTCTACCAATAGACTCTGCCCTAAGAGAAGTCTCTGTCCAATCCACATGCTCTGCTGCAGTAATCGGCTTTCCCCCATCTCTTAGTTTAAAAACTGCTCTGCAAGCTTTTTAATGGTTGATACCACAACCAGTGTTTTACCCAAAGACTGCAAAAATCAAAAAGTTCCAAATTTTAAGTCCTGGCCTAATTTTCTCCACACACCTCTGGGACAACCAATAAAGAAACTAACCAAATCTAATTAGCAAAAATCTCACACTTCTCCTACAAAGTCACTCATGTACATAAATTTTTACAGGACTGAGCCCTGCATCATAATTACAATTAGTATGAATCACAATGGTGAGAAAAGGTGGGTGAGGTTACATCTTTTATTGGATCAGCTTATGTTGGTGAAAGAGACAAGCTTTCAAGCCACACAGAGCTCTTCTTCAGGTCTGTGAAACTTACGCAGAGTGTCACAGCTAAATACAAGATGGAACAGATTGTTTAGCATACGTTGACACATATTTTCACCCCTCCATCATAGGGAGGAAAGGAAAGAGAGGTGAAGCAGCTACGGGGGCTGTTAGTGGGTTATAGATTGTTGTAATACGCCATAAATCCAGTGTTTCTATTCAGTCCATAATTTTTAGAAAGGAAAGATTTTTTTCAGAATGGGGTCCCCATTGAGGATTGGTTGTAGTATGATAATACTCCGTACGGGTTCCAGCACAGGGTAGTGGGTGACAACTAGGTGTGTGTGTGGTCAGAGGAGGTTTTATTTATGTTCTCTTTAATCCTTATGGCAGTGATAGTCAGCATTAGAACTGGATACATATTTTTAAATTAATATGCTTCAGCCATGTTCACACATTTTGGGTTCATTTTACTGGAAAAAAGCAGAAAGCAAACTTCAAAGTTGCAGTGTGAATATTTGTAGAAATTGAATTTTAAATCTTGACACACAGCTATTCATGACATTAAGGGGACAGGAACAGCACCAGATGGGCACAATATATCATTGCAAGTCATTACAAATTTAGGCATACCAAATATTCATATTCCACATTTCATATTCCATTACTTTTTGCTTGGTCAAACACATAAGAAAAATAGCTTTGCTTGTTTTTTTGTGAAGCTATTACTATGAATAAAAGGGCTCACAAAACACTAAAAAGCCCAAACATTACTTTTAAGGATGTTTTATTTTCACTTGACAAAAATATTGCTTATACATTTTTGAAGTGGATTAACACATGACTTCATTCTGCTTCTACTCCCCTTTGGAGAGTAATCACAGCGTCCAGATGCCAAGCTATCTTTTGGTTTCCTTCTGAATTAAATTAGATTTTGACTTGAGAAATGTGACCACATTATCTCTTTGAACATAAGGAAACTGCACAAATCCTTCATAAGACCTATGTAAAACTCCTTTTATGATTAAGAAGGGGCAATTTTCTCCTGTCCATACTTCTTAGAGAGAAATATGTGTTGCCCTCTGAGGAACTTGCATTCTGGTGCATATTCTGCTGCATTTGTAAATCAGTAGTGAAACATGTAATCGATTTGCTATTCAAAATAATAATTAATTTGAGTAAGTTTTGTGTAGGCGCTCATTGTAATAAAGACATGATGCAACTGTTACAGCCAAGGTGCCATAATAAGAATATGGTACATATGGCTAAGCCTGTGACATTTCTCATAAAATAATCTAAGGTTCAAATGCTAAGATAAATTAATTTAACATTACTTTGGGGATGTGAGGGGTGATATTATATGAAAATGAATACTAAAGGTTGCACAATGAAGCTATCCACAACTGGAAAAAAGAGAACAAAGGTAGCATGTGCATTCATAACTCCATCCTCTTGTGCATATACATTACAGTACAGACTTTAATTATGTAACATATTATTCCTCAAATGGATTGCTTTTCTACAACCATAGAAAGACATTTGAAATACCTTGTAGGTTTTTAATCATTCTTTCATGTTTACACTAAGTTCATTATCATCCTTGTACAGCTTCTCTTTTGTTTCCAAATTCTTAAGTGAAAAAATCTACTTTTTAATAAAATATCGTACATTTTACTTGTGGGCAGGGACTGTTTTCATGATTTGTATGTAAAGGGCCTAGCAGAATGGACTCCCAATCTGGGATTTGGGTGTCAAGGCACTACCACAATACACATAAATTAATAAAAATAATATAAGATTTTCCTTGACTGAATATAGACACATCTTGGTGATTGATTCTGGTAATAGGACAAATCTTAGCTCAGAGTAAAACTGTACTCTTGTAGAGCTGTATTTGACTTTTTCTTTGTTATATACTTTGTTTTGTTCTTATCTTTCATGTGAGCTGAGGTCAAATCTCTTTAATATAGTTCAAATACTGTTTCAGAGAATATTGTATACAATTGCCTTAAAATATTATTTATATTTCTAACTTAAGTCACCTAAAATGAACATTTACAATTTTCTGCATACAAATCTAGATTTTTTTCCCTAACCATTACACCCTATTAGAACAATTTTTGGCTGTTAGACAGTTCTTTTCATCTGTTTTACAACTTTAGCTGATATGAAGGCAATTAGTGTGGACTATAGTTATGAATGTAAAACAATTATGAGATAGCTTTTAGCAGATCACATCCTTCTAATAATGCCACATCCATTGCTCAATACAGCAGCAGTAGAGATGAGGGATGAAAACAAAAAGCAACACTGAGCACTGGACTTTGTTACTTATGGTCCAGTAAAGGTGAAAAGCCAAGAAGAGCAGGTCTCCAGATTTATCAGCCAGCAGGCATGCTTCCAAGAATAGGTTATGGGACACTGATTGGCTGTGAGACTTACTGTTTTCTTTGGGACCCTTGGACACACTTCTGGGCTAGTGGCTGGCCCTGCTCATAGTTTCTTCCAAATACCCATCTCATTTGAGTGAAGCTCTTCTACTTGTTGCTAATAAGAGTAACTGAAAATCCTAGAAATCAGCAGGGGCTGCTGTCTAAGGAAAGACAGAGAGACAAAAGGTAACCTTGAAGGGACTAGGAGCAGGGCCAAGAGGGTAAGCTTCAGACAAGTCCTGAAGACCAGAAGCACCTTTTGTGTCACTGGAACTTTTGTTTGGGCTTGTTACCACAAAAGGGGATTGAACTCAGAGTGACCCAGCCAGGGGGCTGAGCCCCATAAAACCCCTGGAGAGACAGAAAGCCCTGGAGAATGTCTGTTACAGCTATCCCCCTATTTCCCCATACTCCATTTTGTTTTTGTTCTCCTCCTGTGGCCGCCCTGCCCTGGCTGTTCAGTTGCTTACCAGGGCCACTGCCCTTCTCAAAGGGAGGGCCTCTTGAGTTGTTTAACAAGAGCCATTGCCCTTCTCAAAGGCATGGCCACTTGTGCTGCGTGCTAAATGGGACCACTGCCCTGTTCAAAGGGTTAGTCCTGTTATCACCTCGTTGAACCTGGGCTCGGTGTAGGGCAGGCAATGTCCAGAGCTGCAAGACCTATTGTGTTTTTAAGATCTTGGGCATGAGTCATAGGCCTCATGTGCTTTTGAGTCACCTATTGCACAGGACTCTGCCCAGACATGTTTCTGTGCTCACCTGCCTGGTTTTTCTCTGTGCCTCCTCCCCTGTGACAGAGGGAGCCTATCAGGATTACTGGCGGGAAACTGCCTGAGTTTGCCTTTAAAAACAGTCATTTTTGGAACAAACATCAGAAAGGTTCCTGCATTGCTGCCTGGTCTGATCAGCCAGGGGTTCTGGGGGGTCCTTTCTCCGCTCTCGTTTTATTTTTTGAGTGTACCCCCGGTTTTTGAACCCCCCCCACGAAGAAGAATTGCTGCCTGAGAGATCTCCTGATTATTGAGACTGTACCGAGCCCTCCTTGCTTCTTCTGATGTTGCTGCTGCTTCTGCCTTTGCTGCTGCCTTGGGGACTGGTAAGAATCCCTCTGTGAAACTTTCCATACTTTTATTTTATTACTTTAGCTGCTGGCTCTGTTTCCCCAGCACACAGACTCAAGCTAAACCTTGGTCTGTGTCTTAAAACCTCTCTTAAACTCCTCGGCGTTTTGCTGCTAAAAATAAGTTTGTGCCGCTGCTAAGCTCTGCTCCTGTGGGCCTTGCCTCGGGGCTCTCTGCTTTCAGCTGTATCCCTTGGCTTCAGCCACCCTCCCTTGGCTTCCTTGGGAGCTGGATCCTGGGCACATACCACTCTGCCCTCTGTGACTTCCCCATAGCATAAGGTGCACCGTAGGTTTTGTTTTTTTTAGTTTAATAAGTCATAGTTTGTTAAGATTGTAGAGCTTGTACATTTCACCTGCCTTGTTATCGTTTACTGTTTTGTTGCTCCGTACAGTTGCTTGTTATAGTTTTGCTTAGAATTGTGATTTGTTGTTTTGCCTAGTCGTTGGTTAATATAGATAAGGGTTTTGCTGCTTGAATTCGTCTTCCCGCTGTCCCGATCTCCCCCTGAACTTTCCCGTGTCCGTTTTTCCCCCGCTCCAATCCCCCCCTCTGTGTACTTCTCCGTGTCTATAGACAAGGTTTTTGCCGCTTGAATTCGTGTCCGTTTTTCCCCCGCTCCAATCTCCCCCTCTGCGTACTTCTCCGTGTCTCCCTGTTAAAACTCCTTGCTGCTTCTCCCCCTGTATAAACTTCCCAAACCCTTTGCTGCTTTTCCTCCCGCATCTGCACTCTCTCCGAACCTCCCAACTCCTTGCTGCTTCCCCCCGCCGCGTCTACATCACCCTCTGAACCTCCCAAAGCCCTTGCTGCTTCTCCCCCTGTGAAACTTCCCAAACCCTTTGCCGTTTTTTTTCCTTTGTTTTTGGCGTCCGCTTGTTGTTTAAACCTCTCTCTAGCCCTTCTCCGCTGCCCCTCCCCTACCGAAGATCACCATCACACTGCTCCATTGTCCTTACCTTGCAGGGCTTCAGAGTTCCTCGCTGCTTCCAGCCGCACTCTCCTCTCATCAGTTGTCACTAATCATTCACTCCCCTCCCCACTCCTGTTCCTTGACAGATTATCTGCTATCCTAGCCTCACAAATTAAGTCATTACTTTTCTTTTATACCGTTGCATTGCATAAATTCACTTATATTCACATTTTACTTGTAATTATAACACCCCATTGGTTGCTTCCACTTTTCTAATATACTTTGTATTTGCATTGATACCATTGTGTTACATTGTGTATAAGGCCACCAACCACTTAATACATTCTATCTAAGATTGTTGACCATTTTATACAGAAGCTACTATTTTATTTTGCATTTCTTTTGATACACTTCTTGACTATACTGTATCCTATTGTGCTGAACCCCATTTACTGTACCCCACTGTTAGAACTCCCTACACTGTTCAGTAAGAACCCCCCCCCCGTCATTGTCTATTGTAAACACCCTATACACCCCATCCCATCGTATTTCATTGTTAAATTCCCACCACTTCCTTTTTCCTTTAATAAAGAAATTAATTGGCACCCCACCTGTGTGGTAATTTCTCCCCAAGATCCCATATACCTGCTGGCAGGGACAGAGAGGAGTAAACTGAGGTAGGAAATGCCTAGAATGCCATACTCAGCCGACAGGGAGGCACCATGGGGCAGTCACACCCTGTGACACCTATAAAGAGGAATACTAAAATCTTTTTTATCAATGTAACTATTTCCTTCGGGGCAAATCAAGTCTCCCTTCTGTGATTGCAGAGTGCCTGTGGCAACAGAACGGGTGTAGTTTCAATGCACATGGGTGTGAGGAAAGCCAATATGGGGAATGTGCCTTTTGTTTTGCATGGAGCCCAGCTGTGTATAAGCACACTGTATGGCAGTGTGGAGAATGGGATAGGTAGTGGCATGGCAGGGGCGGACATGGGGCAGACAAGTATGTGTTGCTGTGTAGATCCTCCTGTCCTCCTCTTGCCAGAGAAGATGGCGCCCTGGAGAGCTACTTCAATAACTGGGCTGCAGCAGCTTTTTGTGTAGTAGCTCTGCAGCCTTGAGGACAATTCCTCCATTCTTGACACCTGTGGAGATACCCAGCTAACAGTCCACTACCTGGGCTAGGACTGGATCCCTGGATTTGCCATTGATATTCATTGTCAAATACCAATACATTGCACAGACTGTTCTTTTTCTGAGTTGGCAGGACTGCCAAAACGTCCAGCACAATACATAATTTACTGTTTTAATATACCATTTGACTCCCACACCTCCTGGGCTACTAGCACATAAAAGCAACCATTTAAAGTTTTAATTTAAAAGCCAATTAATTCACAGATAGGCAAGCGGCAATAATTTTGTTCTAGTATTTAAGTAATAAAATATAGTAAGTGGAGAACTGAAAATATTGGGCCAGATTAGAAAATTGAATATCAGGCCATAGAATATGAAATCCAGTTCAAAGCCAAAGTCTTTATTTTTAAGGTGATCAGTGGCCTGGGCTCAAGACATCTAAAAGATTATCTAGAGCTCTGCAATGAAGATAGTGGTTGACTACTTCACTATCATCCCAGATGGATGATGCCTTGGATATCCTGAATGACTTGATCTCTGCAGTAAACACCATCAAGTAACCATGGCACCAGAGGACCAGGAGATGATGGCATTTATCTGCCCCTTGGGGTTTTACCAATTTAATTGCCTACCCAAGGGAGTATCTGGGACTCTGGCCACATTTCAGTGACTCATAGAGTGAGTGGTAGGGAACATGCTCCTGTTAGAATGTCTGGTCTACCGGGATGATATCATGGTGTTGGGCGCATTTTAGAAAACAAGGCTCCACAGTGTGAAGTCCTGGATTGTTTGTAGGAGGCTGGCCTCAAGTAATCCCTAGACAAGTGCATCTTCTTTCAGATGTCCATATGGTATGTGGGACATAGTGTCTTCAGATGGTATAACAAAGGACCTAGATTAGGTGAAAGTGATAACCAATTGACCGAGGCCCATGACCTTCAAGGAATTACAGCTGTTTCTGGGATTCTGCAGTGATTACTGCAGGTTCATAAAGAATTTTTCAGACATTGTGCATGCGCTCACAGAGCTCACCAAGACCTACTCATCAACAAACAAGAAGAGGCGGAATCTAGTCTAGCAACAATACTTTAATGTGGGTGCACATTTCAGAAAGCAGTGGACTGTCGAGTGTGAAGAATATTTCCATAAAATCATTCAACAGCTCACACAAGAACTGGTGTACGCTGATGCCACCCAGCCATATGAGCTCCATGTTGATGCAAGCCACACTGGGCTAGGAACCATCCTTTATCAAAAGTGTGAGGGCAAACTCTGACCAGCAGCTTTTGCAAGTAGAGGCCTCATGCTCTTTGAGAGAAACTATCCTGCTCATCAAGTGGAGTTCCTGTCATTAAAGTGGGCTATGACAGAGATTCGATGACTACCTCTATGGAACCAAGTTCATTGTAAAGACTGATAACCCTTTGATGTATGTGAACACAACAGTGAAATTGTTCATAGAAGATGGTTAGCACCATTCTATGCCTATTATTTCATCCTGCAGTACCAACCCAAGCAAACAAACATGGAGGTGGATGCCTTGTCTCATTGACTTCACACTAAGGACTTATCACCCAATCATTGGATGAATGTGGAGACCCGTAGAGCTTTATGCCAACAGGTATCCATGTGAAAGAAAAATCCATAGCCAACAGAGAGTGAGCGACAATGTCTAGGGGCACCACCAGAAGCCATACCCATAATCTATTCAAGTTTTACTAGAGTACAGGACCCTCAGCTGTCCAGATTAAAGGACTGAGATGTGGAGCATACCCAGTGAGCCAATCCACAGATGAATGACATCCTTTACACATTGGAAAGGGGAAAGGACCCCAAAGCTATCCGACCAAATCACCAAGAGGAGACCCTTTTACTAAAGGAATAGGGCTGCCTATTGGTTCAGGATGGATGACTTTAATATGGCAGAAGCATCCCCAGATGCCTTACCCAAAGCAGTTTGTGCTACTGCAGAAGTACTAGCGAGACGTGCTAGAGGCCTGCCATGATCAAATGGGGCACGTGTGATTACAGTTGTTGGAGGCTCTAGATGGGGGATGGCATCACCCACTATGTTCACACCTGCACCAGATATACCCAATGAAAGATTTTGCCTAAGCTGGCAGTTCCTTTTGTCAACATCACAAGTTTGGCACCCATGGAGCTTGTCCTTATGGACTTTCTGTCAGCGCCTGATCACCAGGGTATATATTGGTTTTTATTGACCATTTCACTCATTATGCCCAGGCTTATCCCACCAAAGATCAGAAAGTGTCCACAGTTGCCCAGAAGTTCTATATTCAATATGGGTTGCCCAAGAGACTGCACTCAGTTCAGGGATAGGATTTTGAGAGTTAGTTAATAAAAGAACTGTGCAAGATCATGGGGATCAAAAAGTCATACCACACTTTATCATTCACATGGGGATCTGCTGCCAGAATGATTCAATCACATGCTGCTCGACACACTAGGAAACCTGGAGCCTCAGCAGAAGAAATACTAGAGCCAGCAGGTGGAGCCCCTGGTACGTGCTTATAACTGCACTCAACAAGATGCACCGTACATACTGATGGTCGGCTGAGAAGCCCGGCTGCTGGTCGATCTGTTTTGGAGTGTCTTCAGAGGAGGCACTCCCATAAACTTATTTGCCTAAGGGATCAACTGCAGGAGGCATATCAGATAGCAACGCAAGCCTCATGCCACCAGAATCAAAAGAACAAAACACGATATGACCAGCAAGTGAGGCAACAGGACCTTCAAATTTGCAATTGAGTTTGGGAGGGATAGAGCCTGACTAGAGACACCCAAGGACAGGAGCCAGGAGCACCATGCCAGGACAGGAGCAGCAATGTGCTAGGACTGAAGAAGCACTGTGTCAGAGAGGACGCACCCAAGAAGGATAAACCGGAGCTGGACCCAGTACCACTGTTGCCCAGAGCTGCATGGAGCCATGAGTACTGGGGCTTGTGACCTTGTATTGGGAATAAGGAAGGAGGCTGTAGTTAACTAAGTGGGAAGGTTGTCACTCTGTGTGGGTTTGCAGAGAGCGGCAGAAGAGGGGACCAGACGGGTTTGTTGGGGAAAGTTCACTGGTGACAAAGATAACCAGGAGCACTTAAGAGTCACTGCCAGACTGGAACTCTACCCACGATTTCTGAACTCTGAGCGTAGACACATTGCTCAGTGTCCGCCCTTTCATATTGTGGTAGCACTGGGCCTGTGGGTCCTTGTGTTGGATGTAACTTTGTTTTATTGCTCCCCCTGTCTTGTCCCCTGTTCTTTTTCTTTATTCATCACTCTGTAAATAAATATTTCCCTTTCCTATATTCATTGTCCTATTCTGGTATGTGTGTGTTTACTCCAGGGGGTGCGGAACAGGTGCCACTGGGGTGGAAGGGAGCTTTCCTGCTTCATCCTTCATATATCTTTCCTTGGTCAGAGCTTCTTGCACAGCAGACTCCATCCTGGCCATGAGGGTGCTAAAGTTACACGCATTAATAAACAAACAAAATACCCTACCAAAATAAAACACTCCCTCTAGGAAGAATTTGAGAGAGCAAGCAACACATGACAGATGTTAGTCATTTTTTAATGTACTACTGGAAGGAACCCAGTATGGTGATGAGGATAGTATAAGGATAAGATTTAAGGAATAGGTTTCCTGCAAAAGGGGGCAGGACATGGTATAGAGATTTAGAGCTCCCAAACTCTTCTCCACTTTGAGAATCTTGGTTACTCTCAACTGTAAAGTAGGGTTTATTGTGCATGTTATAACCTAAGCTGATCTTTCACCACAATAGGGGACATTAGGGCACAGGAGGCTTATGTAGTTGTCCTGGGCTTAGGACACACAGTACCCACATGCAGGAAGTTAAGTCACAACATGTGAAACTATAGAAATTGAGCACTGAAACATCCCATCTTGAGTCCAATAATATCTATAAAATCACTATGTAAATCTGAAAGAATCTAAGTGTTGGTGATCAAGAGGTTACACATAGTAGATCTTTCCAAGCTTCTACCTATACACAGTCCAACAGATTTATAATTCATTTCACCAGTTTTCTTTAACACTTGCTGCTGCAGGATAACACAGTAGATTTAAGCAACGAGAATGAGTCAAAAATAAAAAATATATACTTTGTGAAAAATCAGAATTTTTAGGAGGGGGAGGGTAAGGGGAATTGAAATTTTCAACATTTGCTGACCAAATATACAGCTGGCTGAAAAATGGAAAACCATTTTCACTGAAAATGTTCTCCAGTGCTGTTATTATTTCTATTACCATAGTGCCTTAAAGCCCCAGTCAACCTTTGGACTCCATTTTAGTTTAGTTTCAAGACAGGCTGCACTTTTAGCATATGGTCTGCTGCCAATGTTCAAGTGACTTCACTGTCTTGCCTTAAATAAAATACGTCATTAACCAGGCTTCTTTTTACTTTCTAAATGACCTAGAATACTGCAAATACTACAGTAATGGTATTTAAGGGCTCGTCTATATGGAGAGTTAGTGTGTGGCAAGCTGGGGTGTAAAGGTGCAGCATGTTCACTTTTTGTGCGGACCCTGCTGCCGCGCACTAACAGTTCCACATGTGCTTTGATCTACTCCTTTTTCAAGGAACAGAACTGTTAGCACACATTAAAACAGTTCATATGGTCACTTATTGTGTGACAGTCTAGTGAACTCTGTATTCCAGCTTGTCATGCACCATCTGTATGACAAACTTTAAATCAGTGGTGGGCAACCTGCGGCCCACATGTGGCCTGTCAGGGTAATCCACTGGCAGGCCGTGAGAGAGTGTTTACATTGACCATCTGCAGGCACAGTCACCCGCAGCTCCCAGTGGCCGCAGTTCAACATCACTGGTCAATGGGAGCTGCGAGAAGCAGCAGCCACTATGTCCCTGTGGCCTGCGCCGCTTCCTGCAGCTCCCATTAGCTGGGAATGGAGAACCGTGGCCACTGGGAGCTGCAGGTGGCCATGCCTGCAGACGGTTAATGTAAACACTTCTTGCGGCCTGCAATTGGGTTACCCTGATGTGCCGCATGCAGCCCACGGGTTGCCCACCACTGCCTTAAAGCAATTAGCAGGTATTCAGATGCTTAATCTTAACTCGTCATCATTAAAAAAAAATCATGGTAACAAAAAGCTATTGTTTTAATTTTCACTCTACATTTAAGAATGAAGTATGCCCAGAATATTTTTTTCCATTTTAATTAGAAAGGTGGCTAATTTGATTTATACATTCTATAGCACACCTTTCCAAACACAGACAAAAAGGATTGTGGAATACGTTATAAAAAATCGCTTCATACCCATTGACTGTAGTTATTTGACTATTGCCATCATTTTATATTTACCTCTGTTGCGAGAAAACATTTTGAATATTGGTTCTACCTGATCTACAATAAACTTTTCAGAACTATTATCCCTAGAAAACTCCTCAAGTTATTTTTAGTTAAATTGACAGTGATTTATACAATAATTCAAAATGGCTATCATCTCTTCTCTTTCCCCTATTTAATTAGCTGAATACTGAATATATTTAAAGAGGCCTGAAGAACTTTCTGTAATGTAGCACATAAATTAACTGAGTTAAACTGTTTCTGCAAGAAAATATGAACAGAACTCTTGATCCTATTCAGAAAACCTGACTCCTACAGCACAGAAATACATGCAGGACTGGATACTGTTCTCCATTACACTCCAGAGTTACAGCATGGACTTAAATCGGTACTTCAGTTGAGTTATTATTGATTTACAGGAGTTCAAAGCAGATCAAAATCTGTCCATAAAGCCTGTTATTGGATGGCTTCACATTTATTATAAATATACAAATAGAGATCAGAATTCTACTAAAAATTGGAAAATGGCTAAAAAGTTGTCTGTGTGGTTGAAAAAATCCCATAACTTCCACGGATGTGAATAATCCCTACTCACTTGAGTTGTCCCATGGAAATCAATAGGCCTATCTGAATGGATAACGGTTGCATAATCGGGCCCTAAAATTATATGAGGACCGAGAGAAGACAGCAAGGTCATGTGCTATTTTGTATTGTGTACATGTATGTAACTTAATATTCCTGCATTTGTAATGTAACCTTTTAAGTTAATTATTAATGTTAAGGCCTGAATTATTTAACATAAACTTTGTATTTTTATTCTAGCAATAAAAAGCTTTAATCTAAAATAAATAAAAACAAAATCTGAAAATGGTACGACCTACATCAGTACCATCTAGACAAACTCACACCAGCACAACAGAAAGGAACAACATCAGTGAACAGGATATATTCACTGAAGAAAAAAACAATATAATCCCTAATTTTTGGATTTACAAGCCTTCATTAAATCTTTAAGTCTTAATGAGAATTAACTAAGTTGCTGTGCATTATCCAGTATATTTGAGGCTGAGCTGTCAGCAATGTATTTATTCCTTTCACCACCCAAGACAAATGATATTTTCTTTTATGTGAAAGGGATTGGAAGATTGTCTTTTGATTATTATTATTTCTTTAACTTTTACCACTTAGAATGGAAATACCTGTGAAGCTTAAAAAAAATTCAGTATCTATTCTTATTACTTGTATTACCATGGCACCGAGGAGTGCTAGTCATGGACATGACCCTGGTGCACTAGGTGCTGTACAAATGCGCACAAAATGAGAACCCCCGCCCCAAACTGCAGACAGTCTTTCTGGCGTGAAACCCTGGCACCATTGAAGTCAATAGCAAAGCTACCACTAATTTCAATGCGGTCAGGATTTCATCCCTAGTGTTATGGCCAGAACACTTCCAAACTATCTACTTTTAAATACAAATGCAATCTTTTTGGATAAATGAGTATTATAGCAGAGCAATAGTTACACTGAATTTCAACAGGAGCTGGGTATTTAAATCTCCTCTCTTCCTTTGGAAATCTATCCTCCACCCCTGGAGTCTTTAGAAGTGACTATTATTGTGGCCACTATCTTGGCTTTGTTCCTAAACTGTGATCCCACAGATGCTTTTAAAGATTTGTTCTAGTTTACCAAGGGATATTTGTTTACTTTCACTGACCAGAGATTGTAACAGGGACGTGAGAGAAAACAATGCCAGCACCTCCTAGCGGCAGATGTCCAGTGCAGGTGCTCTATAGGAAAGGTATACAGTGATCAGATAAATGGCTTGGACAAGGACTTAAAAAGAGATGTTCAGTAAAGGAGCGAACAGGGGGTGGTTGTGCTCCTATGATTGGTATGGCAGGGAGCCAACTCCCCATTCTAATAGCACACCTTAGCCCTCCTTCTTTTGGGGTGGGGAGGGATGGTAAGGTCCCAACAATAAATTTGCTGGAGGGACTTGGATAGAAAAAGAGGGGGAGTTGGTAAAAGCCCCCTGGGTATGGTAAGATCTCAGCAATACATTTGCTGGAGGGACTTGGATGAAAAAAGAGGGGGGCTGGTGTCATAAACAGATAACTAAGGGTTAATGTCTCTTTCACCTGAATCACCTGACCAGAGGACCAATCAGGAAACAGGATTTTTTCAACTCTGGGTGGAGGGAGGTTTGTGTCTGTGTTCTTTGTCTTCTGCCTGTATTCTCTCTCTCAGCTATGAGGGGATTTCTATTTCCTGCTCTCTAATCTTCTGTTTCCAAGTTGTGAGTACAGAGATCATGTATTTACATGTCTATAGTTGCTGGAGTGCTTTGAATTGTATTCTTTTTGAATAAGGCTGTTTATTCATATTTCTTTTAAGCAATTGACCCTGTATTTGTCACCTTAATACAGAGAGACCATTTGTATGTATTTTCTTTCTTTTATATAAAGCTTTCTTTTAAGACCTGTTGGAGTTTTCTTTAGTGGGGAACTTCAGGGAATTGGGTCTGCAGCTCACCAGGGAATTGGTGGGAGGAAGAAATCAGGGGGAGGTCTGTGTGGGCTAGATTTACTAGTCTGACTTTGCATTCCCTCTGGGTGAAGAGGAAAGAGCTTTTGTTTTCAGGACTGGAATTACAGAGGGTGGACTCCCTCTGCTTAGATTCACGGAGGTTGCTTCTGTGTATCTCTCCAGGAGCACCTGGAGGGGGGAAGGGAAAAGATTTATTTCCCTTTGTTGTAAGACTCAAGGGTTTGGGTCTTGGGGTCCCCAGGGAAGGGTTTCTGGGGGACCAGAGTGCCCCAAAACACTCTAATTTTTTGGGTGGTGGCAGCAATACCAGGTCCAAGCTGGTAACTAAGCTTGGAGGTTTTTCATGCTAACCCCCATATTTTGGACGCTAAGGTCCAAATCTGGGACTAGACTTATGACATGGTGTGCAACGTAGTGGGATAGAGAGAATCCAGAAGCCAGTAGGAATATTATATTTTTCTTTTCTCTGCTAGGGGCTTTTAAGCAGAGAGAAACAGTTTGGTTTTAAAAGGGGAACCAGAGAGAATTTTTTTTCTCTGCTCTCTCTTGCAGTTTGCATATTAAGCAAGGAACCATTAAGCTGTGACAAAAGAGTCTGTTATGACACAATAGCTCTCCCATTAGGAGGCAAATACCAGCACTATATACATGCAAATAAAGTGGTTTTTCTAGTTTACGCTGGAGGAAGAAAGGGAAATAAGCACTGTTGCTAGGCAGACTTCAGGAGGCAACAGAGAGCCTGCAGTTCAGACAATAAGCACCGGAGGGCACCCCAACACAAGAAAACAAGAACCATGCCTAACAGGACAAAAATGGACGCCGAAGAACTAATCGAAGATGCCGAGCACAGGCGAGAGATGGGAAAAAACAAACAGGAACTAGAAATAAAACAAAAAGAGATGGAGATGAAAGAAAAGGAAGAAAGCATCAAATTGGCAGCCTACAAAAGAGAACAAGCAGCCAATGAGGCAGCCCACAAAAGAAAACTAGAAGAAGAAGAGATGGCCAACAGAAGGAAACAAGAAGAAGAAGAGGTGGCCCACAGAAGGAAACAAGAAGAAGAAGAGGCGGCCCACCGCCGAGAAATGGAAAAACAACAAAAAGAAAATGAAGAGAAGGAAAAACAGAGAAAATATGAACTGGACTTAGCGCAAGCAGGGCTGCATGCGCCAGCCAACCCTAACAACCCTGCACCAATGATTGTTCCACAGCACAGGAAATTTCCCACCTACAAGGCAGGTGATGACACCGAGGCCTTCTTGGAAAATTTTGAAAGAGCCTGTCTTGGGTACAGCATCCCTGAAGACCAGTACATGGTAGAATTGAGGCCACAGCTCAGTGGACCTTTAGCAGAGGTGGCAGCTGAAATGCCTAAGGAGAACATGAATGACTATAAACTTTTTCAAACCAAGGCCAGATACAGAATGGGGATAATCCCAGATCATGCTCGTCGGCGTTTCAGAATCCAAAAGTGGAAACCAGATGTGTCATTTCCCAAACACGCCTACTACGTTGGGAAAAATTATGAGGCCTGGATATCAGGACACAATGTTAAAACCTTGGAAGAAATGCACCTCCTCATACAAATGGAGCAGTTCTTGGATGGTGTTCCTGAGGACATAACACGGTACATACAAGATGGAAAACCCAAAAATCTCACTAAGGCGGGGGAGATTGGAGCCAGATGGATGGAAATGGCAGAAAGCAAGAAAGCTACGGTCAAGGGGAACGAATACCCCAAGGGGCACACCGACCATAAACCCTACAACCGAGGACAGCCAAAGACCCCACATACAACCCAAGTCAAGCCACAGACGCCCTATTCGTCCACCTCACCACTCTCCGGTAACTCACCTCGGACCAGTGACCCATCAGATGGAAGATGCTTTAAGTGTAATGAACTGGGACATATCAAGGCCAACTGTCCAAAGAACACCATGCGAGTGCAATTCATTACACCACCATCACACCAAAGATCCCCAGGCCCAGATGCCTCTCAAATACCCTTAGAGCGGAGGGAAAATTTGAGAGTGGGCGAAAAGAAGGTTACTGCATGGAGAGACACGGGGGCACAAGTGTCAGCTATCCACCAATCCTTCGTTGACCCCAAATTCATCAACCCAATGGCCAAAGTTACAATTTACCCCTTCATGTCACAAGCTGTAGACTTACCTACAGCTGAACTGCCTGTCCAGTACAAAGGCTGGTCAGGAATGTGGACTTTTGCAGTCTATGACAATTATCCTATCCCCATGCTACTGGGGGAAGACTTGGCCAACCAGGTGAAGCGGGCCAAGCGAGTGGGAATGGTTACCCGTAGCCAAACCAGGCAAGCTTCCAGACCCATTCCTGTTCCTGAGCCATCCACAGACGCCCCGTCTGTGTTACCAGAGACCCAGACAGAGGTAATGGACCCGGATTCCATGCCAACCACTGAAACAGCCACAGTACCTCCAGTCCCAGGCCCGGAACTGGAACAGCAACCAGCACCAGCAATTGCAACCACATCTTCAAACTCAACGCCAGAGGGCGCCAGCGAGCCAGAACTGGCAGAAGCAACAGACAGCCATACCCAAAAGGCTCAGCCAGAGCCTGAAATACCCTCAGGTGCACCAGCGGAGAGCGGTTCACCAGCAACGGAAACAACCCCATCACCTACATCGCTTCCAGAGGGACCAAACCCAAGTCCCCAGTCTAAGAAAGAACTGGTGACCCCAGCCTCAAGGGAACAGTTCCAGACTTAGCAGGAAGCAGATAACAGCCTTCAGAAAGTGTGGGTGGCGGCACGGAGCACCCCACCGCCTCTCAGCTCTTCTAATCGATCCCGGTTTGTTATAGACCAAGGACTTTTATACAAGGAAATTCTTTCTGGTGGACACCGGGAAGAATGGCAGCCGCAAAACAGTTGGTGGTTCCAACTAAGTACCGGGGGAAGCTCTTAAGCTTAGCCCATGATCATCCCAGTGGCCATGCTGGGGTGAACAGAACCAAGGACCGGTTGGGGAAGTCCTTCCACTGGGAGGGGATGGGCAAGAATGTTGCCAAGTATGTCCGGTCTTGTGAAGTATGCCAAAGAGTGGGTAAGCCTCAAGACCAGGTCAAGGCCCCTCTCCAGCCACTCTCCATAATTGAGGGAGCTGTAGCTGTGGATATTCTGGGTCCTTTCCCAAAAAAGACACCCAGAGGAAAGCAGTACGTACTGACTTTAGTGGACTTTGCTACCTGATGGCCGGAAGCAGTAGCTCTAGGCAACACCAGGGCTAACACTGTGTGCCTGGCCCTAACAGACATCTTTGCCAGGGTAGGTTGGCCCTCCGACATCCTTACAGATTCAGGGTCTAATTTCCTGGCAGGGACCATGGAAAAACTGTGGGACACTCATGGGGTGAATCACTTGGTTGCCACCCCGTACCACCATCAAACCAATGGCCTGGTGGAAAGGTTTAATGGAACTTTGGGGGCCATGATAAGAAAATTCATCAACGAATTCTCCAATAATTGGGACCTAGTGTTGCAGCAGTTGCTGTTTGCCTACAGGGCTGTACCACATCCCAGTTTAGGGTTTTCACCGTTTGAACTTGTGTATGGTCATGAGGTTAAGGGGCCATTAGAGTTGGTGAAGCAGCAATGGGAGGGGTTTACGCCTTCTCCAGGAACTAACATTCTGGACTTTGTTAGCAACCTACAAAGCATCCTCCGACACTCCTTAGCCCTTGCTAAAGAAAACCTAAAGGATGCTCAGGAAGAGCAAAAGGCCTGGTATGACAGACATGCCAGAGAACGTTCCTTCAAGGTAGGAGACCAGGTTATGGTCTTAAAGGCGCAACAGGCCCATAAGATGGAAGCATCATGGGAAGGGCCATTCACGGTCCAAGAGCGCCTGGGAACTGTGAACTACCTCATAGCATTTCCCAATTCCTCACTAAAGCCTAGAGTGTACCATGTTAATTCTCTCAAGCCTTTCTATTCCAGAGACTTACAGGTTTGTCAGTTTACAGTCCAGGGAGATGATGCTGAATGGCCTGACGGTGTCTACTACGAAGGGAAAAAAGACGGTGGCGTGGAAGAGGTGAACCTCTCAACCACCCTGGAACGTCTGCAGCGGCGACAAATCAAGGAGCTGTGCACTAGCTTCGCCCCATTGTTCTCAGCCACCCCAGGACAGACTGAACGGGCATACCACTCCATTGACACAGGTAATGTTCACCCCATTAGAACCCCACCCTACCGGGTGTCTCCTCATGCCCAAGCTGCTATAGAACGGGAGATCCAAAACATGCTACAGATGGGTATAATCCGCTCATCTACCAGTGCATGGGCATCTCCAGTGGTTCTGGTATCCAAACCAGATGGGGAAATACGCTTTTGCGTGGACTACCGTAAGCTAAATGCGGTAACTCGTCCAAACAACTATCCAATGCCATGCACCGATGAGCTATTAAAAAAGTTGGGACGTGCCCAGTTCATCTCTACAATAGACTTAACCAAGGGGTACTGGCAAGTACCGCTAGATGAACCTGCCAAGAAGAGGTCAACATTCGTCACCCATGCGGGGGTGTATAAATTCAATGTCCTTCCTTTCGGCCTTTGAAATGCACCCGCCACCTTCCAGAGGCTGGTAAATGGTCTACTAGCAGGACTGGGAGAATTTGCAGTTGCCTACCTCGATGATGTGGCCATTTTTTCAAACTCCTGGCCCGAACACCTGCTACACCTGGAAAAGGTATTTGAGCGCATCAGGCAGGCTGGACTAACTGTTAAGGCCAAAAAGTGTCAAATAGGCCAAAACAGAGTGACTTACCTGGGGCACCAGGTGGGTCAAGGAACCATAAACCCCCTACAGGCCAAGGTGGATGCTATCCAAAAGTGGCCTGTCCCACGGTCAAAAAAACAGGTCCATTCCTTCTTAGGCTTGGCCGGGTACTACAGGCAATTTGTACCACACTACAGCCAAATCGCTGCCCCACTGACCGACCTGAACAAAAAGACTCAGCCAAATGCAGTTAAGTGAACTGATGAGTGTCAAAAGGCCTTTACCCAACTTAAGGCAACACTCATGTCTGACCCTGTACTCAGGGCCCCGGATTTTAACAAGCCATTCCTAGTAACCACGGATGCATCTGAGCATGGTATAGGAGCAGTTCTCATGCAGAAAGCAATGGATCACAACTTCCATCCTGTCGTGTTTCTCAGCAAAAAACTGTCTGAGAGGGAAAGTCACTGGTCAGTCAGTAAAAAGGAATGCTATGCCATTGTGTACGCCCTGGAAAAGCTACGCCCATATGTTTGGGGACGGCGGTTCCAGCTACAAACTGACCATGCTGCGCTAAAGTGGCTTCAGACTGCCAAGGGGAACAACAAAAAACTTCTTCGTGAGTTATGACAGCTGGTAACCCCCCCTACAGGTAATTACATAAAAAATGGGGTTACCTGCACTGTACACTTTTATCTGCCGGGTAGTCCCAGACATCTAATAATGAAGTTGCAGCCTGATTAAACCTATGTCAGATGTCCCATGCCCTTCTTTTGGTACAGTCATACAATCTTCTTTGTGCCTTTGGAAATCTAACCGCCACTCCATCAGGCTCCC
Organism: Gopherus evgoodei; assembly: GCF_007399415.2. Taxonomy (NCBI): domain Eukaryota; kingdom Metazoa; phylum Chordata; order Testudines; family Testudinidae; genus Gopherus; species Gopherus evgoodei. Next base: position 241,431,775 of record NC_044323.1, on the reverse strand, counting down.
TTCTTTTGACCCTCTGACCACATTCCTGTCCCTGTTCTTTTATTAGTTGTCCCCTGAACTCAGTTGGGTTTTGAGGTCCTGTAGATCCTCCCCTTATGCTGGGGCGGGTCCTTTAGAAGTGGGTGGGCGCCCGCCCACTTCCCGGAACCCAATAGGTACAATGAACTATACGCCCAACTGGTGCTTTAACAATATTCAGAAGATGCATGAGTGTGACCACTTAAGTCTTTAGACATGACTATTATGGTGGCCACTATCTTGGCTTTGCTCCTAAACTGTGAACCCACAGCTGCTTTTAAAGCTTTGTTCTCCTTTACAAAGGGATATTTCTTTACTTTCATTGATCAGAGATCATAACTGGAACCTGAGAGAAAACAATGCCTTGCAAAAAATATCAGTCAACCATTCTGGAAGGTATGGGACCAATATAAAAGTATACAATTCTTTCTAGGGCCTGAGATACATCCAATTCATAGCACACATAGGCAGCTCCAAGAAACTGCTTTTCAGATCTTCAGAAAAATATGAATTTTATTCCTCAATGTCATTAATCTTTCTTTAGAAATGGAAGTTTCCTTCAATTGGTAATATCTTGGGCCTTCACATGCTTTGTTTTGGATAAAACTAGCAATTAGGAAGCTTCACTTTTTATTCAACAATGATTATTTACAGAGAAGACCAAATTCACTCTGTCATATGTAGGTTCAGATTCTATTATATGAACGGATGCCATATCTATTTATGCAAGTGCTACATACATATTATTTATTATTATTAGTGCCACAACCAACTCATTAGTCTGAACAGACTTGTGAAAGTTTCAACTGACAGTTGAAAGACACTTTTTCCTTTAGCTGTATTGAGTTTGCCAGACAAAATATTACATATTAAGCATAAACTAAATTTCCTTCTCTATGAGATTGACAGCCCTTGAACAGTCACTGGAAACCTAAACTGTAATATATCACATCTTTCAAAAACTAAGAATTCAAAAGATAGGATTCCTTTCTTTCTTTAGGTTGTGTGCTCTGGGGCAGAGACTGTCGTTCTTTAATATGAATACGCAAAAATCTAGCACAATGGAATCTCTACACACTACCACAATACAAATAAGTTAATAGTGAAATTTAAAAGATAATTTTGCCAAAAGTTTCTTAATAAGAAGAAAACTGATAAGATACACCAATTGCTTCTCTAATCCAGACACAAACCTTGGCTTCTATAGTATGCCATGTGAACCAGAGAAAAATATATCAAAGCAATAACACGCCAAAAAGCCAAACTCTATTTTTTACTCTAGTATTCAAGGCAGAAAGAAATTGATATCCTTACAAGTTGCCACAAAGAATTATCTCAATTCATGTTCTAAAAACACTTCCCTCCTTTTAAATGCTCTCTTCAAAGCACAGCCAGATTTTATATTTAAACATCTCATAGATATGATGTGATTCCAAATCAATTCTAATTCTTTATACCATATCCAGTCAATGCTATGTTTACCCTGGACGTATAGACCTTACTGTATCTCCTTAGCTGGTAACCTATACACTTCAGAAAAGTCCTTATGTATGAACTATTTTCTCCATTGATTAATCGTTCACTGAAAGCAATTTTTGGAAATATCTGCAGTAAAGGCACAAAGTCCCCAGTAAGTATTAAGTTTCCAACCTCTAATTGAGGAATTGAACAAATCTTTCATATTAAGTAGGATATAGTTTCTGACCTGAAAAACCCATTAAGTCCTTCCCGCCTTCTCTTCTGAAATGCTCCCTTCAATCATATTAGAAAGTAGCATACACAAACTCCACAACTCCATTTTATAGTGAAAGTTCTTTGGACATGAATGACCACCTTGATAGGGACTGACATCCAATAGTTCACTCTTGGACTTCTGAATTCTTACTCTTAGTATGAGCTGCTCACATCTAGCCCACACTAGCAGCTCAATATTTTCTTGTAGTAACGCTGCTCTCTTCTCTTTATCCAGCATTACTGGGTTTGATCAATCTTAATATCAAGCAGAAAAAGAGAGCAAAAGGATAATGTTCCAGTTCCAGATTCAGCGGTTTCTGAAAATGAAGTTGGCAAAGAAGCTGTCTGCAATATTAGCTTCCACAGGAGGTGAGAAGTGTGAACACTTTCTGTAGCTGATTTTATCTTTTTGGGCCTTTGCGGTGTCCATTATAATGGGAGCTGATGGTGCTGGAAGAAAATAGCTTTTATTGCTGCAAGCTGACTTGCTGCCAGAAATTCTTCAACCTCTGGGTCCTGCAGTCAATCAGCCACTTGAATAGACTGGACTTACAATCTTAGGAAAATTTTGCCTGAAGGCATAATAAAAATAATACTAATAAAAAACCACCACCTCTGAAACAGTAAAAAGACTTTGGAATTGCTTCCCCTGCTGGAGACAGAAAAATTGAATAAAGCTCTCCGGCAAGCTTTTTGGACACAGTACAGACAGACTCTACCTCAACAACCCAGAGATGTTTGAACCTAGGGTTTGGTTTTGTCCCTTTTCCAATACATTGTGGAAAGACGAGATAAATAGAGAGCCTCTAGGATGGAAATCAGGGTAGGTGACCTAATCCACTGCCTTTACAAATGAGAGGATTATTATCCTGCTTGTTGGATCTCAGTCAATAACTCCTGTCTCTGAACTTCATCGTCTTTCTGCTCACATAACCTTTTCTTCTCCCTACTGCCCAAAAATTCCTTTGCAGTGTCTGTTTGGTCACCAAGGTGGATCTGGCAGCTGGACCTTGTGTTTACTGTTTCTTGTGTTCTTCCATTGTCAGCATCTTTTTTTCCAGGGAGTGTTTCACCTGTCAGTGCACAAGCATTATCAGAAGCATTCTGGATGTCCTCAAGAACTGGCCAGTTACCTTGGAAGTTTTGCTGTTGAGTTTCAATGGGGCAAAGATTTTACCCTTCTGTAGTACTGGACTTGTCGATGTCAATGGGGTTGCCCAAGTGCTGAAATTTAGGCATGTGTGAAAAGTACCTTGATGAATTTGGTGCTTCTACCACTGGCAATATTGGGATCATATTGTGTTTCATGTTTGAGTAGTTACTCACTTCATGATGCTACTCTGAGCTGTTCTGACTATAAAGTGAATCAGTCTCACTGGAATATAGTTTCATTTAAATAAATGTTTTAATGGTCTATGCCAGTGTGGTTCTCAACCTGCGACCTGTCAACCTCTTGTGGCCCAATCAACACACAGCTGTAGCCCATGTGACATCCTCAGGGTTAAACAGGCAGTATATATACTGTATGGATGAGGTCCATGTAACATATAGAGAGCTGCATATGCAGCCCACAATGGTAAATAGGTTGAGAACCACTGTCTACGCTATGCTTATTTTTAAAGAAAATAATGAAATATTTATTATTGTTATGAGCCTACAATAATTAGGGCCACTATCTAACTGCAGATTACAGTTAACACGAGATGTGCCAATTAAAGAGTATTCTGCTGCATTGTACTAATGTAGCACAGAAATATAACATACAGTATATAAGAGCTAACTTCAAGGCATAGCCCACTACAAGCTACACGCAAACACCCCAGCACAAAATGATTACATCGTAAAAAGACTTGAAAACAATGCTGATCAAATAATATAATCGTTCTTTTGGAAATTCTCGTTCCGTACCACAGTTCCATGTAACTACAAGTGTGTGCGTGCGTGTGTGTGTGTGTGTGTGTGTGTGAGAGAGAGACAGACAGACAGACAGACAGACAGAGAGATAACCAAATGATTTAATCAGTAATTATTTCCTTCAACTACAGACAGTCTAGTAACTGCAAGGTAAATTACCTATTATGATATACAGAATACACTGGAGATTTTTTTCTAAGCAAGTTCTATTCTGTGAGACAACTCTCTCCTCTCAAACTTCAGTATACAACTACATTTTCAGAAGTAACATCATTATCTCAAAGCAAGCCTGACAGGGCATTTTACCCAGTAAGGTCAATTATTTACAGTGAAGTTCACCTTATATAGTATACCATCTGCCATTATCTAATTTCAATGGAAAATAATTATTTTCTATTTTAATTTAATTAATGGATACAAAAACAACACATTCTTGGTTTATGTATAACTTGAAACATCCTTTTACAAACCTTATTTTCAAAATAATACAGTTATCAAGAACTGGAGAAAATATATCAATGCTTACAGGAAGCTTAATCACATTAATATATGTTGTAAGAGTATTAAACATTTTGCAATCTGGAGATATTTTGTGTTTTAAACACAAACCAAAGAAATATGGAGTTGCTTTGTAATAATAGAATATTTTGAACCTACTAAACTAAAATACAGTTTCCCATTTATATTTTGTAATGACTTGACATGTTTGTATTGTTCCCAGATTTCGTAATATATTTTCACTCGGGTGCTTTTAAAAAAGGTTCCTTTGAAATAAGCAAGACACCGATACATCTTATATAGGTTTAATTCACAAAAGAAAGTAAGTATAAATAAAGACTGCCCTGTAGACCAATCCCAGAGTAGAATAATATGGGTGAGAAATGTTTTACTCATCAAAGTCTGTGGAATAAAACACAACAGATCACAACAGAAAGATTCAGCTTGTTTAGGCCTGGAACTCTCACCTGTCAGTGATTCAATGCATTGTCAGAAAAAGAGCTTCACGGCACATGACTTATGCTGATAATGAATCCCTCTGTAACAACTTCAAATCTTCAAGAGCAAGCAAGAATGGGACTCTTATTTCCTACCTAAATATTCTACTCAATTAAAGATGAAGTCAAATACAGAGAACTCTGACTGCAAGACTGCCTATTACTACACTCCTTCTGCTATAGGCCATTATGCTTTGCTCAAAACTTACAAACATGAGCTTTACAATGCACACAACTAATTTTAGCACATACACTCCTTTAGTTCAAGGGATTAATAGCATAGAGGCTTCAAAGTATATATATTCCATGTGAAGCTTTCTGTACACTGAACAGTTTAATATATTTGCCAACAGCAACAGCTGCTTTTATAGATGCTTTTATTTCAGTCTGTTTTAGTCTGTCTCCTCTATTATTTTGTGCAAATTTGCCAGAATAAATTTCACTGGTCAGTTAACACAAAGTAGAAGTAACATTTGCATAATGAGAAAAATTAGTAAAAGCATGAAAATCCAAAGATAACACAAGTACTCTGTCCTGAACTCCACTAATGTCAACTTTTACTCTACCTGACTGCATAATAAACTCCCCCCTTTTTTTTTTAAATTTTGAAGATATAACACTGAAAATTGTTTCCAAAAGTCAGCTCAAGGTTTGGTAACCTTGAAGGGTTGTTTGCAGCACACCCTAAGGTGTATTGCTAATCAGTTTGAAAGTATGATTGATCCATGTGACAAGTATAGTATTTTTCAGTGCCACTAAGACCTGCCAGACAGAATCCTGAATCCTCCCTGCCACTTTCCACATTTAAGAACTTTGGGTTCTTAATGGATCGAATGGAGGCAAAATACTCAGTGACTTCATTGAGAATTTTGCTTGCTTATTGACTGTAACAAAAGAGCTGTGTTCTATTGTGCCAGTTGATTTCAGCTACAGGCCAGTAGGATTAAATATAAAATTATGTATAAATAAATAAATAAATGGATGCCTAAAGTTAGGATTCCTAATTTCACATTGGGGCCTCAGATATTCAGAAGTGCTGATTACTCACCAGTTCTTATTGAAAACAAGGCTACTTATTTAGGTGCTTAACTGCAGGCACTCATTCTTTGAAAACTAGGCCCCTGAAAGGCAGGTACAAGAATTTGCTTTGTTGGAGGAGTGAATCCAAGATAATGACCATAGACAATGTGGCAGGAATTCTTTGAGCTACACATGCTATGATCTCAAAGATTCACCAAATTGTCAGCATATTCTGCAGAACATACTATATATTATTGCCCCGTGCAAGGGTAGTCTGATGACTGTGCAATTTTGACATAACTATTCAACCCTAGAGATCCAATTGTTGTTTCTGGGTCTCTATTGTGAGAAGTAAGAAACAGCGTGATGTTTAAACACTGTTTTATTGTGCTTTTATTAAGACAAAAATCTATTAAAAATGACCCATTTCTTTAAGGCTCAAACACAGGAAAAATAGTATTTCCTTTGGCTGTGGTGTAAAGGAAAAGTATACCATATAGCTAGCTTCCTTCAGAAAAAGTTAAAGAAAAGAGTAGGGTGTGACATTCTCCAGACTGTACAAAAGAATAAAGAAATCATATTATCTACTCTCATTCACTCCAGCTCCAACATACTCCAGCTTCCCAAAGAAGTAAGAACATAGCTTCAACAACTCCTCACAATTTTGACCAATTCCATCCCAAACTCTGCTTTCTAAGCAAGAGAAAGAAAAATATCCCTCTTGGAAGTATTTGCTCATTATTTCCTTTAGTGTTAACAATGGAGGTCTTTTTGTCCATAGCTGGCACCCCCACAATTTCTCCAACATGGGACAAGCCCTCTAGCTGTTTCCTCCTTGTAGATTCATAAACGGCCCCTGCTGGCCTCTTTGGGGATGGGGCACATTCACTCCATAACAGGCTCTTATATCAGAAGTTTCCTTAATTTGAGACAGGGTTCTTTTAAAAAACATATCAACTGCAGTAACATATGCAAGAAATTTCACACATTGTGGGTATGTTTCCAGTTATGTGACAGAAGGTGAATCTTTCAAAGGAATAAGAAATGCAAAAAAGTGTAGCAATTTCAAGAAAAAGTTTACATAACAGTAAAAAGGAAGTACTTTCTGTAGAAAAAATAAGCATAACAAAGTTGACCCAGGGCACCTCTAATTTATGGAGTGAAAATGGGACTCACGCAAACTATCTTATACAACCATAACAGCGGAGACCCATACATACAGTTAGGGAATCAGTAACGGCACTATGTACTGAACAGCTTTTTTCATAACTATATTACATGTATATCTTGTTTCAGTTTAGCATTACTATACATACAACTGAGCAACATCAGTTCTAAAATATATATACATTGGATCAGGATATGGGAAGTGGAAGTGGAAACAGAAGATTGTGAAATTGCCTTGAAAACACTTCTTCAAAGTACACTTGATACAGTGGGCTGCATTAGTGACATTACTTTTAAATATGTAAACACTGAGGCATTTGTACCTAACACCTCATCACTATTATTGAAAAATGCAATAAATATTCACACACTTGCTGGCACACACATATGTACACAAATGCAAAATAACATGATAAAGTTGCAAAAAGGACATAAAATTAGAAACTATTAATGGAATACTGTGTACTTTTTTATAGTATGAGAAGTATGGAATTAAACATAACAGTTCATCTCCTCTGAACAGCCTAACATGGGTAATTTAAACTTGTTTTTATGGATTGAACAAGTTCAGACTTGACTTGGTTCCTGATGAAATTTTCCTTCTAGCATAATGAAACAGGGTTCTGGTTTCCACTTGCATTTTGTGTTGAACAGATGGATTTTTAAATTATGTATGTCTCTTTTTAAAAAAAAAACAAAGAAAAAGATAAAAAGGAACGATTACTCTACAACCAACTGTGAAATGGCTTTTAAAGTATGCTTGGGACAAAACCCCAGTTACAATACTCTCACTTTAAAACAACAACATTGTGGTCCAATGGGACCAAGTGGTTTATTTTTTCAAATACCACCAGGAGCTACAAAATCCTAACAAACACTGAGAATTTGCTTATGAGTTATGGGTCCCATATCATTTTGTATTAGATATCATTTAAATATGCTTTGCTAATACAAAATAAATCTGCAAACCAGTCATTGGCATACCTCATATAAATCAAATTCAAGACGGCCATCACAAGCTTATCCAGTCAAGACATAGAGATAGGGTGTGCACTTAAAAATAACCTAATTAAGTATAACACTTCAGATTTAACTCATCTTGTTGACGTCTCATTGAAGGATTTGATCATGAGATCAACTAAGTTCCTTCAGTGCCCTTTGACCTTATTCAAGTTCATTGTACTTGACTGGACCAGCCCTTTACTTTATCATGTTAGAGATGGTGTGTTCTATTCTGATGTTCAGTGGATACATGTACTTCCTTAAATATAGTTACTTCATTTTAACATCGCTAAGTAGGTGAATTCTCTGTGTGGTATTTCTCATGTATTAAATGTGACATAATGATATGACAGTGCTGTCACTCTAAAATTATGTTAGACCGACTCCTGTGGGAGCTGCAGCTTATCATACCAGCTTGTGGCCTTTTCCTTGCATTTATGCTCTTTCAACAAGATGAGTACCAGCAGTTGTTTTGTTCTGAAATTGTTAAGGTTTCGTTTTCTACAAAAGATATTTATCATTATTCGAATGGACTTTTGTAACAGGATCAAAATTTGACCTGGGCATTGCTATTCATTTTGGTGGGCTTTCAGACCTCTTGTGCTGTCCAGTCTTGTGACAGCTCTGTATCTGCTATAATTTGAAAATGACTGCAGCATGCATGACCTCTCATTGCCACTCATTTTATACACAATATCAGCTATAACTGGTGAAGTATATTGTTATGGATTGAGGTATATGTTGTTGTGGGTCAAGTGTATATAAATAAATGTAAAGAAGCCATTGTAATCAGGTGGCTGTGAGAACAGAAGTAGCACCCAAAATATAGGCAACATGGAAACGCTGAGGAGAGGCTGAATCATGTGGTTTTACATGCAGGGGATTGGTGAAATTGTTTTGGACTGTTTGAGACAGAGAGCTTGTCTTCACTACGGAGGGTAAATACACCTAAATTACACTAATCTAGCTATATGAATAATGTAGCTGGAGTCAATGTAGTTGAGGTCGACTTACCCCGGTGTCTTCACGGCGCTGCGTCAATGGGAGATGCTCTCTGGTCAACTTACCTTAATCTTCTCAGGGAGGTGAAGTACCAGGGTCGACTGGAGAGTGCTCTGCCATCGATATAGTGGGTCCTCACTAGACCTCCTTGACTGACACTTGCTGCATCGATTGCAGCTGCATCAATCTCTCTGCTAGTGAAGAAAAGCCCAGAGAGACAGCACATGGTGAAGCACCAAAGGACATACTGAAACAGTGAGAGAAAGCAAATCAGATAGTAACAGATGGCTGGTAACATGGCACAGAGAAAAAACTAAAAGAAAAGAGCTGTTTGAGTACAGAGTGCCGGCTGGAAGGGCAGACTTGAAACACTGGATACAGGAACTGTCTCCTTCTGTTTGTTTCCTATTTTGTTCATGAAAATAGGATTTTATACATTTTTTTGTAAATAAAAAAATTTCATCAAAGAAATGCCTGACTCCATCACCAGTATCTCTTTTTAACTGGAACAACCAAAGAGACCCCAAATTTTTGGCTAGCTCATGTTATAAGGGGTAACAATACAGTACCTGTTGGGCTTGACCAAAGCCCCTTCATTTCAGTGAAAGTATTTTCACTGACTTCAAAGGATATGGTAGATTCTTACCAAGCCACTTCAAACACATGTCCTTGTCAAAGGTACTTCAGAATTATTTAAATTCACAAAAAAATCCTAGTTAAATGAATTCATCTTCCAATGTTGTAAAATAATTTTTCTTGGTTAGGAACTATATATATACAACTGTGTAATTAAAACAAAAACAAAAACTAGAAATAGGAGGTTTACAATGAAAATTTGCATTGACATTTAATTCTAGACACGTGAATGCTGGTGCCATCAGTCACATACAGTATACTATAACATTCTTTATATAATTTCAGTCAAACAACATGAAGGTAAAGATTTACACACATTTACAGTATCAAAGAAGCCATATTTTATTATAATTACATAGCTATAAAATAAATACATACAATTTAATAAGCACCGATTTTCAAAATGTTTTCTTCAACTTGCTTGTTGAAACACATAATGTATGACTGTCTTTCACTGCATGACAAGGCAAACTTCATAACACCTTTGATACTGTTTTAACTTCATTCTAATTCTGTTTGAAGCTAAATGTTGAGTCATGTTTGTTTCAGAGCTGAACTCTTTTTAAAGATGACTACCCTTTAACAGCTTACTGACATATTTGGCAGAATCACAGGGATTCACACAGCATTATCACTGGGTAGATATATTTTAAATTAAGAAATCAGCATGGTTAAATGATAGGAAAATCATTTGTAAATTGGCTTCTCTTCCTCCACCCGTAAATTACACAAATCTGACCTCACCATAAGAACAGCAGGCTGATAGAAGTGAACTAATTGTTTTATATTGGCCTACTAAGCTCATCTACCAGATCCTGAACTAGCAGCATCCTCACACTAAGGTTCCATCCACAGTATGGGGGGAAATGATTTTATTAAACAGCTTTTAAACACAGTTGCAGAGGGCGCAGACTAATATAGTTTAAACCTATTTTTCCTAGTCAGTATGATTTTCTTTCCATTGTGGAAAGGACTCCACCAGCTAAGTTTATTCTTTGAATAACGCTTTAACAACTCAGTACTGTTTTCAGAATTTATGAAAATGCCTTTCATAGAAGAATCATAGAATCCTAGAAGATTAGGGTTGGAAAAGACCTCAGGAGGTCACCTAGTTCAATCCCCTGCTCAAAGCAGGACCAATCCCCAACTAAATCATCCCAACTGGAGCTTTGTCAAGCTGGGCCTTAAAAATCTCTAAGGATGGAGATTCCACTGTCTCCTTCAGTAACCCATTCCAGTGCTTCATCACGTTCTTAGTGAAATATTTCCTAATATCCAACCTAGACCTCCCCACTGCAACTTGACACCATTGCTCCTTGCTCTGTCATCTGCCACCACTGAGAACAGCCAAGCTCCATCCTCTTTGGAACCCTCCTTCAGGTAGTTGAAGGCTGCTATCAAATCTTCCCTCACTCTCCTCTTCTGCAGACTAAACAATCCCCGTCAGGAGCGGCTCTAGGTATTTTGCCTCCCCAAGCATGGCAGGCAGGCTGCCTTTGGCGGCTTGGCTGAGGGAGGTCCCCAGTCCCGTGGATTCGGCGGCATGCCTGTGGGAGGTCCACCAAAGCCGCGGGATCAGCGGACTCTCTGCAGGCATGCCACTGAAGGCAATCTGCCTGCCACCCTCGCAGCGACCAGCAGAGCACCCCTGTGGCTTGCCGCCTCAGGCACGCATTTGGCGTGCTGGTGCCTGAAACCGCCCCTGATCCCAGTTCCCTCAGCCTTTCCTCATAAGTCATATGCCCCAGCCCCCTGATCATTTTCATTGCCCTTCGCTGGACTCTCTCCAATTTGTCCAAATCCTTTCTGTAGTGGGGGGGGGGCAAAACTGGATGCCGTATTTCAGATGTGGCCTCACCAGTGCCGAATAGAACAGAATAATCACTTCCCTCGATCTGCTGGCAATGCTCCGACTAATGCAGCCCAATATGTCGTTGGGCTTCTTGGCAACAAGGGTACACTACTGATTCATATTCAGCTTCTCATTCACTGCAATCCCCACGTCCTTTTCTGAGAACTGCTGCTTAGCGAGTCAGTCCCTAGCCTGTAGCAGTGCATGGGTTTCTTCCATCTTAAGTGCAGGACTCTGCATGTGTCCTTGTTGAACCTCATCAGATTTATTTTGGCCCAATCCTCCAATTTGTCTAGGTCACACTGGATCCTCTCCCTACGCTCCAGTGTATCTACCTCTCCCCCCAGCTTAGTGTTATCTGCAAAACTGCTGAGGGTGCAATCCATCCCATCATCCAGATCATTAATAAAGATGTTGAAAAATAACAGCCCAAAGATCAACACCTGGGGCACACTGCTTGATACTGGCTGCTAACTATACATTAAGCCATTGCTCACTACCCTTTGAGCCTGACAATCTAGACAGCTTCCTATCCACCTTATAGTCCATTCATCCAATCCATACTTTTTTAACTTGCTGGGAAGAATACTGTGGGAGACCATATCAAAAGCTTTGCTAAAGTCAAGATATATCACATCCACTGCTTTCTCCATATCGACAGAGCCAGTTATCTCATCATAGAAGACAATCAGGTTGGTCAGACATGACTTGCCCTTGGTGAATCCATGTTGACTGTTCCTGATCACCTTCCTCCCCTCCAAGTGCTTCAAAATGGTTTCCTTGAGGACCTGCTCCATGATTTTTTCAGGAATGACATGAGGCTGACCAGTCTGTAGTTCCCTGGCTTCTCTTTCTTCCCTTTTTTAAAGATGAGCATTACATTTGGCACTATATAGGGGGACTTTATTATATGGGCACTTTACCGAAGGCCCTGACAACCCAAAGGTTTGAATCATGCTAGCAACAAATGTGTTCAAAATGGTTCTCAAATATTATTTGAAAACCATCATTACAGCCTTATTCCAACAGTGTGATTTCTACAGTAGATTCCCTGTTCAGTATGGTCAGCAATTGTTCTAGATTAAAACTGAGCAGTTGACCTTAGTGTGTTTTCTGAATATGACTTGTAATCACTGAGGTACATCTACACTAGGAAAATTAGTAACTGGTTTGCCTAAAGCAGTCATCAATGACACAGCTGCACTGGTAGTAAATCAGGTGGCATAACATTCATATGAAACTCTGCTCAGACACCTCTACAGTAGCATTCAGCATGAGCCCACAAGCCATTCAGGCAGTGAACAGGTTGAGAATAGCTTGTTCCACCATATATAAGGATGAACTGAGGCAGTTCAAAATACCTGTGAATTTTCACCATGATCTAACTAATATTGTTAATATTTAGGTTTGACTGTTCCCAATTCCTCTTTTTGGATCTGCAGCCACAGAATCTACTCATCAGCATACAGCAGGCAAATGAGCAGCAGGGTTTTGATGCTGCCAGATATGGTTTAACTGACATAGCAAGCAGGACCAGCTCACGCCAACGCTGCCAAGTATCAAAGACTAGGTCTTTGCAAAGGTTTAATTATTCAACAGGAAGGATAACAATGTTATGGGGAACACAAGTTGTTTTGCTAATTCAAATAAAGAGAGACCTCTAGCTATTGTGGCCCAGGTACATGAGTATTGTCCTGGTATTGTCCAACTTGCTCCCACAACAAGTGTCAAGAAGTGCAGGCAAATCTGGCAAGCCAATATCATGGCAGCGGGTTAGGCTAGATGACCTTTGTGTTCCCTTCTATGATTCTAAGGTAGGTATCTCCAAAAGCAGTTAATATGGAGGTAGCAAAATTGTTGCTTGCTCACAAAGACTAGTAAGATACTGAGTCACCACCAGGTTGTTTACAACCACCTACAGTTATTTAGAGAGTACAGTGCTCGTTAACATCACAGCTGGACTGATTTTTTTAAGCATACTTGTACTTAGTTAAATAGTCTTAGATTACAAGTTAGATTTTGTAATGTTTTGATATTTCTGTGGCAGAAGTTCCATGTAGTAGAGGTTGCTGTCGTGACCTGCTTTCCTATAACTTTTGCACGGGTTTGGGAACAGGACTACTAAACATGGCAGTGGAGCACATAAAGTCCGAACTAGTGCCCTGAATGAGAATCTTTCAGTTGACTTCAATGGCCTTTGGATCAGGCTCAGAGTCTGAGACAGGGTGTAATATCATCAGTATTGCCATCCCCAAGAGTTCAAATATCACATGTCAGGATGCAAAAAAGCATGAGATGGGCTTAAATATAAGGTTTAATAAATACATTCGGTGTTATTTTCATTTGCCGTCTGGTTTCTGAGCCTTTATGGAGCACTCACTTTCTGTATTTCAGCTTTTCTCTGCATCCAGGTGGACTAGGAAAATTACTTTTTTTTTTTTTCATGAAAGCTGAGAGTCTCATGCAATTTCTGGATTCCAGCACCTTTATGAAAACCACAAAATATCATGATATTCCCTGAGAGTTGGCCATAAAGGTAAACAGCTCCCAATAATAAAGTATGTTTCTTCCCAATATTGGTATGGTTTGCAGCTCAGAGATCATATCTGCAGAGAATCTAAGGCACGTGCCTGATGCCCTCAGGCTCTATGGTTACTTTCTACTGCAGGGATTAACAGCTGTTGAATAAAATTGCTGTATGAGCAAATGTTTCAGTAAAAATTGCAGCCTTGGTCTTTAAACCAATCGTTAGTGAATTGTGTTTTCTTTCTGCACCATCCAGAGTGGCATCAGCAAGCACACCGTACTTAGCATTTATAAAGTCCTTTACTGTTCTTTTCTAAAACAGAAACTATACATACATTAACTAATTATATGATCTCTTTAAATGCACTAGGCCAAATTCCACCCTCAAATACACATGAAGAACTTCCATTGATTGCAATCTTTGTAGATTCAATGGGAGTTGAGCCCAGTCCTTGTATCTGAGGGCAAAATGTGACCCCTGGTATCCATTAAGTAAGCTCAGACTGTATAGCTCTTTATCAAGTTAAAAAAAAAAAGAGAAAGAGAGAGAGATAAGTGGATGGAGAAAGACAGAAAAAAAATATTTCTGATGAGCAAATAGGGGACACATCAGAAGCCTGAAATATAATGTAAAGAAAGTATTCAACTATTACTGATTTAAAATTATTCCAATAGTACAAATTGTCAACCCTTTAAAATATAATCCTTACATGTCTTACATTTTAATACAAGAAACATGGGATAAAAGCAGAGGTTTAATTTCCTTTTTTTAAACAAAAGATAATGAATTGTCTTGATGCATTGAAGTCTGATTCTATTTGTTCTGTATTTATTAAACAATCTCATTGTAACTATTAAAGAGTTAAAATCCAATGACAAATTTAACTGTTTCATATACAGTAAAACCTAACTTAAGTTTTCACTGAAGGGTCTGACAAAAATTGATTGTTTAGCAGAGATGAGCTTCTAACAGAGGTGGAATTGAGTTTTACCCAGTACACTCAGGGACAGTTTGGGTGATTATTTAAGAGAGGAGATTACCTAAAAAGCATGACTTTGGGTACAGTTTCATTGGAATACAAGGGGTATGGTTTACATAACACAGTATAATAATCTAAAAAATTAAATAAACAGAGAATAACTACATTCTGAGCACTTCATTTGTGTTTCAAATACTGAAATATTTTGAGTTATACATAAATAATTAGAAACACGGAATTGGTCTTACAAAGTGCTGGAAATATTCATTATTCACTTGCTTTAATTTAAAGAAGGTAGATGGTGTTTTGGTTCTCAGTTACTGTCACTTTGGCATGAGGTCACTCACAGAAGGAAGGTGGAAACCAAGCAGCTTGACACACAGTGTTACAATCTCACAACAGTGCATATGGCAGCCTGGTGCTGTTCCTCCTGCATGGAAATGATAAGCCATTTATTTAATATTGCTGTGATTAGTAATACCTGTAAAATTACATATATGCATAAATGTTAGCCAAACTGGATTTGGCTTTAAGTGGCTTAAAAATCTCCATGCAGGAAGAACAGTTCAGATCTGCCAAACAACTTCAATGTAATGTGTTACTTTAAGAAGAGATGGCCTTTATTAGCATGAAAACTTAATAGTAATACTTAACATCGGCCCAAAAAATAAAGAAGGAGTGGGTCAATTGATTCATCTATTGGAGTAGAGGTGCCTATCATTTCACTCCACTGGGCTCATAGGCATTAGACATGAAAAATCATGATTAGGCTATCTAGTTCACTTTGATGACTATGCAAGATTGTTCCCTGTGATGCAATTTCTATAATTTGGAAAGTTTGGGTATAAATATTGCATATAGAATTGGTCTCCAGTCACTTTCCTTGAGAAATGATTCCACTGTCAATTGTTTTTCCTAACTGTTACCCTTTCTCGATTCATCTTATCACACCTTGTTTATAACCCTGTTCATTGACTCAGACTTTAAGACCAGAAGGGACCATCATGATCATCTAGTGACTAGGTTCTAGTCTGACCTCTGGCACATTGCAGGACACAGAACCTCTTCCATGCGCTCCTGTAGTATACCCATAACCTCCACTGACTTACTGAAGTCCTCAAATCTTGATTTAAAGACTTCAAGTTACAGAGAATCCACCATTTACTTTAGTTCAAACCAGCAAGTGACCCATGCCCCACACTGCAGAGGAAGGGAAAAAATAAACCCATTGTCTCTGCCACTCTAACCTGGGGGAAAATTCCTTCCTCACCTCGAATACAGCAATCAGTCACACCATGAACATGTTGGTGAGACCTACCAGCCAGACTTCTGGGAAAGAATTCTCTGTTACTCAGAGCCATTCCTCATCTAGTGTCCTGTCTCCTCTTATATAAAATAATTTATCTCCCTCCGCTGTGTTTAAGCCCCCACCAATATTTGTAATTTTTAATGCAGAAAAATGTCAGTAGAACAAACCAAATATATAGCAGAGCAAATTTAATTATTTTCCATCATTTTTGTTTAGGAAAAATTATTTATAATTTAAAAGACCATAATATAATATATGTGGCCTTAGTTTAATATTTTATGTTTCCAAAGGCAAGTATGTATTTTCAAAAAAACATCCTTGTACTATAGTATTTTCAATAGAATTGCTGACTGAAGTTTGTTTTCACACAAAATATGTTATTCTTTTTGAGTTAATGGATAAGTTTGCTCATCTCTTTCTTTATTATAAGGCAAAGATAAATAAGTCTTTTTCACTCAATCTGCTGAGATAACTTGTGCCCATGCCGAAAGGTGATCTGTTCTAATCAACTTCGTGGAGTCTGATGGAATTACACTGAACATATTTCATACCTGACACAACTACAGAATGATACAGTTCAGGACAAACATTGGTGACCTGAATAATACATGACAGACAGATGACCGGGTGAGAAAAGTAATTTTTCACCTACACCACTTGAGTTTCTTTATTAAAGGCTGAGACATATTTGATGGAAAGAAGGCTGCTTTGCCAGCTAAAAGCTGGTGTGTTTTATTAATAGCTCAGTCAGTGTTCCTTGGCCATTTTACTACTTGAAACATTATTTTGACAATAAAGTACTACATGTAGTACCTACTTTGCATGGAAAGGCAACATTTAAAGACATTGCTTAAGAATATTAAGTCACCAATAATCAAACATTATAAATTCATCATAGAATATAAAAAATATTAAATACGAAACAGACAAAAAGATTGAAGAAATAGAGGTAACAGTTTATTCTTAGTAGCTGGATGATTTAACATTGGCATTATAAATTCTCATGGGGAAAAGAAGGATCCTGGAAATAAAGCATCTACATAATCATGATATAATACAATTAATAGCTATACATGGGTATAAATTATTTTTCCATGAGCTTACAACTAGTTATAATACATTAAAATGTATGTAAACTTTAATAAAAGGCAAACAAATTTGGTCATAGTTATGAGATATTATTTTATGTCATTTTGTTTAAGAGCATTTTGACAAAGAAGGTTAAGTATAGGACAAAATAATATCCTGGATGCTGACCTGTGTAAACGCGGACTGCTTCAAGGTATTTCTGGTCTCTTAAAGCATACCAAGTTTTACTTTTGGTTAGATGTTTCCTTTGCAGACTGTGTCCAGGACAAATAGCTTTCTATAAATTCATAATATGTTACATCCATGAATCCAAGGCGCAAAGAAAGAACATATGCTCATAATGTATTAATGCTTCTTGTTCTATCAATTTAATAACAGAAACCCTTCCTTCAGCACAACAGCTACTAATACCTTTCAACAAGCTTATTTTCTTTCATGCAGAAAGAATTCTTAAAACTTATTTTATATGAGGTCTTAGCAGTTTGCTAAGACTTTCTACTCACTGTAACAGAAAAAGATACAGTATTTATCTGAACTATGTCTCTTCTCTTACTGAAGGCAGTTCAATCCACCTTATATTGAAAATAGTCTGAATACTGCTGTAAGTTATAATTTGTGTATGAAAATGAACATATATATGGTTAGCAAGCATCATTACATGTTCACATGTTCATTGATAGAGGGAAAATTTAGCAAGAATTTACCTTGCAAAAATAAATGTAGAAATTAGTATATTAAAAGTATTTTCGAGTGTGCACTGTCTGATATTGGACATCTCTTTGCTAACATTAGATGCTTCACAAATCTATACAATCATTTAGGTACAGCTTTAAAGGTATACTGCTTAATCAGCTTTACAAAAAAAATTAAACCCCACTGTAATCGAAAATTTGTTCCAAATCTGCAAATGGCTTTAAAATCCTCTGCTTCACAAAGCATTAAAAATCAAAACATAAAAATAATGCAAACACCATTTTTACTTAGGAAGATTAGCCTTTTAAGTCCCTGGGTCTTGGCTTTTCAGGCATTTCATCAATAGTGAGTAGAGCAACCACAAAGAAATGGGTTCCTATTGCATTATGAAACATGTTAATGGAACCTCTCTCATATCCCAACAACAATAGAGATTACCCTTTAAGACAGGGAGCCTCCATATCTCTGATGGAGACTGGAGAATCCTTTAATGTGGATCAGACAGGGCTCCCTTTGGGCATAACGGCCCCTTCTTAATCAACAATAGGGATCTCTGTTGTAAGACACAGACATGTTCTCCCACATCTAGGGCCTGACCATACTTCTGCAATATTTGACTTCCAGGAAGATAGAAAGCAGTAATGGGACACAAAACACTATTTCCTTCATGGCAGTAAGATTTTTTACTTTATTTTTAAGAGCATAAACTCTTTGGAGCAAGAACTGTGTTTAGATGAATGTCTGGCAACAACCTCAATATACAGCTCAGCCCCAATAGAGGGAAGACATATTGCAACACTGAGTGGGTATGGGTTATGTGGACACTACCAGAAACACAATATAATGGCAGAATAGATCACTGCTACTCTGGACTGCACCACTAAGGATTTGTTCCCCTACATGGAGGAACACAAGTCTAGATATTGTTTATGGGAGTTAGACTTTCTCATTTCACAGTAAAAAATGTATTTTAGACACTCACCCACTCCCGCCTCCACCCATTTCTTCCTTGGAATCTGAGCTCCCTCTGCTAGAGTGCTGCAGCAGCCCTGCTTGCTCTGCCTTTCAATAAAGCAGATTTAAGTTTGCTACTATTCCAAGTGTTGAGCTTTGGCCTGTAAACATTTCCTCTCACAAACTGCTAGAAACTTCAAAAGAATTGGATTTCAGTACATGGAACCTGCTGACTTTCCTTTTAGGGCAACCTCAGGATCCTCATTCCTGCTGGCTCCCTCAGGCTGTGTGTCAAGGTGGCCTAGACCAACCTATTAAACCTTCCAGTGATTTCCCTCAGCAATGCAGCAAAGCAGTCTAGGCCTTATAATTACACTACCTGTACCAACAGATCATCTAAGCAGTTATCTTGCAGAAAAAGTAAACCTGAATTTTTCTCCTCCATGTGTACAGAATAGCAGTTTAGCTTAACAAGCCTCATTAGCTGGTCTGCTCGCTGTTGTGTTGTGGTGCAAACCAGAACAAGGGCCACAGAGAGGCTTATGTGGCTTCAACAACACTAAATAGTTTATTAATAACTGGGAAGAGACACAATCAGTCGGTACTACTTCCGGGTGTAGTGAAACCTTCAATTAACTCTTTCAATGCCTCACAACGTATCTTCTGCCTTTGAAAAGTCCAATGAGGCCTAGCCATAAATTCAAAGTGGAGGAAAACGTAGGCTACATGAACCTCTGGGTCTATGCAGAGCACTCTTCTTTTTCATATTCAGTGGGCTCTCTACCAACCTATTCTTTCTTACTTTTCTTTATTTTAGACTTGTCCTTTCCCTCCTCAATTTTAGATTTAGCCTTTCTCTTCCATTGGAAATTAGATATTTTTGCCCAAAGTCCAAACATTCATCAGCAAAATGTCAAGCAATGAATAAAGGAAGCCATTTGCAGTACATAACAGCAAGCTAAATTGGTCCTTCGGAACCCAGGAACTACACTACATATTCCTGAGTACCATCTATTGGCATGTTAACTATTAACTACTGATGTACAAAGACAGAGCTCTCTCATAACAAAAACTCCTTGGATGTGAAATATCAACCATCTATATCAGACCAGTGGAGAAAATCAGATGCTCCTATTCTTCCTTTATGAGGGTTTTTTAAAAAAATGCCTGCCTCTCAACAGATACAATTTAACATGCCGACCAAGCAAGGCAATCAATAAGACCAGGTGCACAAGGAACACCAAAGTACATTCTGCAAGCAGTTCATCAAAATTCTGGGCCAAGAAGAATAATCCTTTGTTCAATCAGATTTAAAATTATTTCACTAAGAGCATCAAGAATGAAACTCTCTCCTTTGCTGATATAGCCTTTGGTCTGTTGGGCTGCCCTCAATCTAAACAAAGCAAGCAAATAAAATTAAAATTACAAAAAGGAAGTGAATAAAGTTAATTCAATTTTCATTTCTCCTTTAGGGATTCATGTTACCTGTATTTGATGTTTCTTCCCTTCTAAGGAATCAGCTTTTCCTTTTTTCTCCTTCCCATGAGTAGTGTCCAGACTAGTGGATGTCCATGTATGAGAAAGAAAATTAGTTTCTTCACTTGTAATTTAAACGTCTACAAGTGGAAGGTATCCACTGGTCTGGAAAAACTCTCCCTTCTGTACATATCAAAATGCTCTTGATAATACTTTTGCTAGATGTTGTAACTTAAAATTCTAATAATGCTATCACCTGCACTGTTATTAAAGTATTCTTCCAAGCTATCATCATCTGATGACAGAATGGAATACGTTAGACACCTGGCAGAGGGAGAGTGAACTCTAAACAAGTGTTTTTCAACCTTTTTTCATTTGCAGACCCCTAAAAATTTTTGAATGGAAGTGCAGACCCCTTTGGAAATCTTAGACATAGTCTGTGGACCCCAGGGGTCCATGGACCACAGGTTGAAAAGTACTGTTCTATGGGAATGACAGTCTTTCGCAGACGACTTAGACATGGTCTGTGGACATCCAGGCATCCGCAGACCACAAGTTGAAAACCACTGCCCTAAGGAATACAGGGGAAAAGAGTCTTCTTTATTTTGGAACAAGCAGGTGTAACCCCCAAACCGGCATACCTAAAGTTAGCCCTTAATTCCACATTTACGGATCTAAAAATGGCCTGTATTTTCAAAAGTGTCGAGACTACATAATTCCTAGGGAAATCAAATGGAAGCCGTGGGAGCTCAGAACCTTGGAAAAAATCAAGATTTTTTATTTAGCTATCTAAATAGGAAATTAGATGGATAATCACACATGCTTCAGGCTAAATTGTGCTCTCTGATGCACGCATGTTAAGCTCCCACTAAAATCGATATGAACCTTACAAATGTACCTAACGGAAAAATTTGGCCCTTTTAAAATACTACTATCTCTTGAACTACAGGTTCAGAATGTTCTTTCTCCTTTTCACAACAATTACAAATTCCAAAATGTATAACTATGCTTTTTATATTTGTATTTCTAAATAAAAGTCATAGTGAAAAGGCAATAGTGATAATAATTTATATTTCAATAGCACACCAAATGAAGGAGGCACAGTAAAAATATATAGAAAGAACAATCCCTTTTCTAAAGATTTTACACTCTAAAAAGGCAAAGACAACTAATTTATCTTCCTCCGATCATGTCCTTCCTCTCTTCTTCTTCCTCGACTTTTCACAGTCTTCTGAGAGAATTCTTTTTCTTGTGTTAATCCCATCAAATGGGGTCCATTCTCTGAGTCCTCTCCCTCCAAAGTGCTCTGTTCAAAACTACATCCTCTATCACGTCACATGCTAACATGTTTTCCTTTATGATATTTCACCACTTCTTGGGTTCACTTCTCTTTTCCTTTCCTTCCTTGATCAGCTGGACTCTTCACCCACATAGTTGTCAGGACTGCACTTTATATGACCAAACCATCTGAGCCTGCACTCCCCCATTTTTTCTTTTATGGATGTTACTTTGAGCATGCCTCTAACATTCCTCAGATGACTGTTCTTGCTTACACCACTCATCCATCTCAACATTTACATTTCTGCAGAACAGGATTTATGTATCCTCTCTGTTGCCCAGTACTCAGCGCCATACATTGAAATTGGATGGACAATCTTTTTATAGACTCTCTCTTTTAATCTTCCTGGTATCTTCCTATCACAGACTACACCATCTCTCTCTCTCTCTCTCTCTCTCCCTCTCTCCATTTGAGCAAGGTATTTGTTAGCCTAGCTCTAATTACATCCTTCACTTTCCAATTTTCCTGGATTCCAGAAGTTTGCATTTTCAGTATGCCCTGCCCATCTAGTTTCAAGGATAATTCGTCAGTGATCACACTATTAAAATTGCATACAACATACTCTGTTTTCCCTCTGATTATTTTGAGCCCATGTCTCTCCAACACATCTCTCCATTTATCAAGATCCACTTCTAGACTTTTTCCTCACTGTATAGAACAACAGAATCTGAAAACACCATGCACCAAGGAGTCTCCTGTATGTTTCTTACCCTCAGAATACAAGCATATCATGGTCTCCTCTGTACTTGAAAAAGCCACTCTTAAGCCCAACTGCATCTCACTTCTTCCCTTCACAACTAAACTCACTAATATGGAGGTTACACAGGGCTAAGTCTTTTGGCCGCTGACCTGTTTTTTCTTTATACTCTCTCTCTGGATGATCTCATCCACTCATATAGCTTTCAGATCTTTATGCCTCTCCTGACCTCTCCCCCTCAACCATATCCCACATCTATGCCTGTCCTCCCTTAAACCTTTTTCTGGATGTCTCACTATCAACAATATTAATGTAACCAAAATTTAGCTTCTGATCTTTCCTCCTAAAACCTCTTCACTTCCTCCAATAGCTGTCACAGTTAACCAGCAACAACTTCCCAATTACTCAGGCCCATACAGTGGATCATCTTCAATTCTGGCCTCCTTTCCCTGCACCTCAAAGCTGTGTCTTTCTTTTGCCATTTTTTCTCTATAACGTTTCTAAGATCATATTTTCTGTTGGGGAAACAGAACTACCTTACCTTAGTTCTCTCACTTTCCTCCTGGTTAGTAAAGGGTATGCCCTGTGTATATATTGGGGTGACAAATGTGCCATGCTCCTCTGACACTATTGGCGGGTTCATCTGGCACAGGGAATCCCAAAATGGCTCCCCTTCACTCCTCCTAGAGGTACCTATGGGGTTTTCTGGGCCTGAGACTGCCAGTATTTACAAGTACAAAGTACTTTTCAGCTGCCTCACCCACTCTTTTCTTTAGAAAAGCTCACTGGAATTCCTGGCATGCTGAAGTCTTATCCAAGCCCTGGAGTGGTCCTGCTGGCAACTGGTTGAGGGTGCTGTGCAGATCAACTGCAAATTTACGTGTGTATTTATAAATTTTATATATTTGATTATATTCATCTCCCCCAACCCTTCATACGTTATGTAGCTCCTTAGATTGCGAACTCTTCAGGGCAGGAACAGTATGTTTAGACAGCATCTAAACACAATATATTAAACATTTAATTTAAAGTATATAATTTAAATATTAAATTAAAAATAATAAATATGAGTGGGGAGTGGCAATCGGTATCGCCAGGGAAACCACTCTGGACATCCTCATTTCAGAACAAATTATTATTCTGAGCTATTTTACTGTTATCAGACAGCAGCAACATCAGGATTTTTATTTTAAAATTTATTTTAAATTTGTTTTTATTTTTATACTTTAAAAAGCATCCTTTTAATTTCTGGTCAGATATTGCTTGACTACATGGGAACTTGCATTGCTACAGTACTTAAAATGGAATTGTACACATATCACAAGGGATTTTCCCCCATAGTATGGGAAAGATGGACAATGACAACATTCATTCCGCTCATGAACGGGTAATATTCCTGTTCAGGGAAATATTTTCTTAATTTTATGAGCTGTAGCAACATTGTTAATTCAGATCTGGTTCCTGGGTTTGCAGGATAAGTGGTCACCTCAGTCCAATACTGTATGCTGTAGGTTGAGTAAATGAGCAAACACCCTTGATACCACACTATATGATACCTGCCAGTTTTCAGTTTTTCCATATGATATGTGACTTGTAGGAGTATTTCTAGTCATAGTACAAAATCTTGTATTTATCTCAATTTGTGTTTATCACCTCCTTTTCTGCTGTCTGTTAATTTTCATGTACTTCCTGGATATCAAGCACACCCAGAAGGAATGCAAGCTCTTTAGCTTGCAGGAGTAAAGTTCTAATAGAGAGGTGTATATCCTTCTGTTCCACATATTTTTAAAGGGATCAGCCAACACTCACAATTTTCCAAGAAAAGCACTCCCTCCAGCTACTGTGTACAGTACATAAGGGAGTAGAGCCAGTTTTAGCCACTTATAAAACTAAATGTATTTGTGGAGAGGCCAACTACAATAATTAACTGTGTGAACTACAGGAACCTTCAGAAATCAGTGGTGAAGCAGCTGGGTTTGTGCTGCTTTTCCATTTAAATGTAAGGAGAATTAGTGTAACTATTACTATTTGCACCATGATCTTGCAGAACTTTCCAGTATATCTTTTCTTTATTTAAAAAGGTCCAAGGGTGAGTCAGTGGTCCCTGTTAAGAACAAGTATTCCCATCTTCCTTTTAGAAAAGTATTACTGGTTACAACATTTTTATAAGTGTTCTCCCTTTATCCTCCAATAATTCTTTAGATTCCTGTGGAATGATGGCAACATATCTTTATCTTCAAATTGAAAGGACCACTGACTCTTTGGCAAAACCCCAAATATCTAGGAATGGCTCACCATAGTGTATTCTTATAGTTATCATAGTTTAAGTCAACGAGAAAACAATAAGTAAAATCTTCTGACAAGGGCAATGGAAAAGAACTATATCAACACAGAAGGCACTGCTGCTATGTCATCACAGTCCCTTGAGGAGTCTCATTTATGCTGCCATTATATGCCCTATCTTGGCCCTAATAAGTCTGAAAATGCTGCTATGCCCAGCTAGTTAAAAGGCACTTTTTTCCCCCACCAAAACTAGGCCAAATTCAGGGAAGATTAAGATGAGTCAGGGAAGATTAAGATCTCAGAGGGAATACACTGATGGTGAAAATGGTGACTTGGTGTGGGGTCCTTCCAAGAGTCAAAGAAGCTATTTCATAGGTCCAAAACACCAATGTGGGTGACTAGTGGGGACCATGAATAACCTATAATCTTTTGGAAATAACAGTGACCAATTTTCATAATTTCCAGTGAGTTTCCATTTCCAACACTTTCTCCATAGCAAAGTTGCTGCTCACTCTGTTTTAATTTTAGGGAAAAAGTGTGATATTTGCCACAGCGACACCATAAAAACCAGGAGCCATAGTGGGAGGAGCTGAGGAAGGAACTCATGCCTAATTAAACATAGGAAAATGAACACCTTCTCACGTTTTCCTCTTTGCAACAGATGTTACCACAAAAGACACTGCCTCTGCTTCCACACCACTCCATACAAGGGCAGTAAAAGGAGGCTCCTTTCCTGCCTCCCTCATTCCTCCATCATGGTGGCTACCTCTTTCCCCACCCTACATTCTTGCCTCTGCTGAGAACTGCTGAGTTAAGAGCAGTAGCTACTTCTCTCTCCCCTTTTACCCATATTGCTTCTGACCTACCTCAGGTTAAGGGGAGCAGATCTTCCCCTTAATCTCCAAAATGTCCAAAGGAGAGAAAGAGAGAAGGGAGGGGGGTGTCAAACGAGGCATATTCATCATGTATGCAAACTAGGACACATTATTTGTATGCCCCACCTGCCCAGATATCTGGCTTTACAGCTTTAATAAGTGTGAGGATTGTAGCCATAGTGACTTTTGCAGTATTTTTGGTTTGGTTTAGGAAGATAAAATTTCTCAGTAATGTTAGGAGCACATATAAGCACATCAGAAATAATTAAACTAAGACAGTAATGTTGAAATAGACATTAGTTCAACATCAATACCTTGACCTGTGTTATGCAGGAGGTCAAACTAAATTATTTTAATGGTTCCTTCTGGTGTTAAAATCTATGAATCTATAAAAAAAATTGTTAGGAACAACATAGGGAACAAAGAATGTTGGAGCTCTTTATTCTAGTTACAGTTATAAAAAATTTTTTAAACAATTTGATATTTTCCTATTTTCCCTCTAGTATTGTTTGGGAGTTCATCATCAAGAGCCAGATTTTCAAAAGAACTCAGCACACAATAGCTGCTATTTAGGCAGCTATGTAAGTGGCCGGACTTTCAAAACAGCTGGGGTCCTCTACTTTGGCATCTAAATGAAGTGGTCAGATTTTCCAAACTACTCAGGACCCCACATAACAGCTCTCATTGACCATGGAGCCAGGACATAAACAAAACTATCAGGACTTGTGAGGGTTTAATTTCTGTGTTTATGGGAAATGTGAGTGGAGGAGGTACAAATGGATTCAAACTCTCAGAGACTCCAAGAGACATGATGGGGAGGGAGAAATAGGAATTTATTGTGGACTAAAGAGACAAGTAGAGCTTGGGGACTTGTTGAGTGGCTTGGATATACAATGATCACTATTAAATAGCCAAAATTACAACAGATCATAGAATCATAGAAATGCAGCACTGGAAGGGACCTTGAGAGGTCATCTAGTGCAGCTCCTACTGCTGAGGCAGGACCAAGTATTCCTAGTCCCTCCCTGACAAGTGTTTTAAACCTGTTTTTTAAAAAAACCTCCAATGATGGGGATCCACAATTGGTAGCCTATTCCAGTACTTAAATATTGTTACTAAGATTTTCCTCATATCTAACCTAAATCTCCCTTGCTGAAGATTAAGCCCATTACTTCTTGTCCTACCATCAGTGGACCCAGGGTAGTAGTTTTCAACCTTTTTTCATTTGCGGACCCCTACAAAATTTCGAAGGGAGGTGTGGACCTCTTTGGAAATCTTAGACATGGTCTGTGGACCCCCAGGCATCTGCAACCACAGGTTGAAAACCACTGACAGAGAAAAATTGATCACAATCCACTTTATAAAAGCCTTTAACACAGAGGTCCCCAAACTCTGGGGTGTGCCCCACCAGGGGGGCAGGCGTAATATTTGGGGGGTGTAGTGAGGCCTGGGACAGCCCCCATGGGTCGCAAAGGGAGCATCATCCAGCCCCAGCCCCTGCTTTGGCCCCACCCCCAGCCACGGCCCTCGGCCCCGCTCCTGGCCCCAGCCCCAGTACAGCTCCACACCTGGTGGTGGGCCTGGCTGCTGGCCACCACTGTGGCCTATCTGCAGCTCCATTCTCAGACCTGAACCCTGCCTCAGTCCCTGGCTCTGTTCCCAGCTCCAGACCCACACCCAGCTGCGATCTCCTTAGCCCTGTCTGCAAATCATTTGTGGTCCTATCCTATGGACTTTCTTCAATTTGTCCACATCCTTCTTAAAGTATGGCACCCAGAACTGGACAGAGTGCACCAGCTGAGGCATCCCTGGTGCTGAGTAGAGCAGGACAATTATCGCCAATATCTTACATATGACACACCTATTAATATACATATATTAATATATCAGCAATTGCATCACATTGTTGACACATATCCCATTTGTGATTTCACTATAACCCCCAGATCCTTTTCAGCAGTAATAATGCCTAGCCAGTTATTTCCCATTTTGTAGATCTGCATTTGATTTTTCCTTCCTAAGTGTAGTACTTTGCACTTGTCTTTATTAAATTTCATCTTGTTGATTTCAGACCATTCCCCAATTTGTTAAGGGTATTTTGAATTCTAATCTTGTCCTAGAAAATATTTGCACTTTGTGTCATCCACAGATTTTATAAGTATATTCTCCACCTCTTTAGCCAAGTTATTAATGAAAATATTTAATAGTACCAGACCCAGGACAGACTCTTGTTGACCCAACTAGATACATCCTACCAGTTGACAGTGAACCATTGATAACTACTCTTTAGGTATGTTTTTTCAATCAGATATGCACTCATTTTATAGTAATTTCATCTACCACATGTTCCTAGTTTATGAGAATGTCATGTAAGACAATGTCAACAGCTTTGCGAAAATAAAGATAAACATGACTACTGTTTCCCCACTGTCCATGGGGCTATAAAAGAAGGAAATTAGATTTGTTTTGTATGATTTGTTCTTGACAAATCTGTGTTGGCTGCTACTTATCACTCTATTGTCCTCTAGGTGCTTACAAATTGATTGTTTAATAATTTGTTCCTACATCTCTCCACGTATTGAAGTTATGCTGACTGGTGTATAATTCCCAGGGTCCTTTCTGTTCTCATTTTTAAAGAGAGGTACTATGTTTGCCCTTTTCCAGTCTTCTGGCACCTCACCCATCCTCCATGAGTCCATCCTCCAGGAATTCTCAAAGATAATTGCTAATGGTGCTGAGATTTCTTCAGCTAGTTCCTTAGGGTGAATTTCTTCTGGCCCTGCTGACTTGAATACAGCTAACTTAGCTAAATATTTTAAACCTATTCTTCCCCTGATCTGGTCTATGTTCCTTCCCTCTTGTTATTAATATCAATTGTGTTAAGCATCTGGTCACAACTGTTTTAGTGAAGACTGAGGCAAAATGGGCATTCATCACTTCAGTCCTCTTGATGTCATCCATTAGCAGCTCTCCTTCCCTGCTAAATAGTGGGGCTCCACTTTCCTTCATCTTTTTCTTGCTCCTAATGTATTTATTGCCTCTTCTTATTGCTTTTCATTTTACTTGCTTGGAATAATTCATTTTGTGCTATAGTCCTTCTGATTTTGTCCTTATATACTTGTGCTATACTTTTGTACTCATCCTTAAAAATGTGTCCATGTTTCCACTTTTTGTAGGATTCTTTTTAATTTTGTGGTCATTAGGGATGCCACAGAGTTATAAACATTATTCCTGTTCCAATCGCAGGGGGAAATTGTAGCACCTCACTGTGATAACCTTTGACAAATACTGACTTTCAGCAGTGACCACTTCAAGCTATGTTAGTGATTGGGCTGAAGAACTACTATTTAGGGGACTTCTGGTGGAAGGGATGTGTCATACTAGCATGTAGAGGTTAGAATGGGAATGGTTTTGGAGCAAGTTATTGGCTTTTCTGAATATATAGTGTATATATTTCCAACTGAAGATCATTCATATCCCTGTTAGCAGTCAAAAACACATTAGCAGGTTACAATACATTATATCATTAACAATTATACCTTAGGAATCATAGCAGCAATTGATTTAAGGAGAGCAAGGAAATACATTATTTGAGCCTGATGAATGATGATAGCCCTATGCTCATAGGGGAAGTGGAACCAGAAAGAAAACAAACTGCCGCTATACATTAAACTGAGTAATATATTTATGTACAGACTTCTAATAAAGCGCTTTCATGTAAATTTAAAAATCATTAAAATAAAAAAGAATGCCTTCTAAAATTTTAAACTAAAACCACAGGCAAGGTGGGTGAGGTAATATATTTTACTGGACTGATTTCTGCTGGGGAGAGAAAGAAACTTTCGAACCACATACAGCTCTTCTTCAGGTCTGGAAAAGGTACTTGTCTCACTGACTAACAGAAGTTGGACCAGTAAAAGATATTCCTCCCCCACCTTCTCTCACTACTAAAACCAGTCAATGAAAGATTTAAAAAGGGGTAAAAGTGGTGTAGGAAGAAAAATAAAATAAAATAAAATACGACAGCTTCAGAATAAAAAAAACTGCAGATTTTTTTTAAAGTAAGAAAGATTAAATGAAACAGATTTCAGAAGAGACTGAGCTCTAGGGCCTTGGTCCCACCACAGCAAAGGCCCAAATGACTACCAGCTAAAGACTTGATTTCAGGATCATTAAACAGTGGGTAGTGTTTGAACACAGATACACATCAGGCAGAGGCCCAAGGAATAGGTCTCAAATCCAGACAGAGCCTGCACTGCTAAGTGCTTTAAAAATCAACAGTGACTTCTTAAAATGAATCCACCACTTTATAGTCAGCCAATGTAAAGAATGCAGGGCGGCTGTAATATGATCACAGCAGAGCCAGCTAGTGAGCAAACGTGCTGCTGCATTCAGAACAAGCTGCAAGCAGCAGAGAAGACAAAGATGAATTTGATTTGAAACCAAATTTCAGCTTTAAGATTTTAAGCTGTTACTGTAACAAAGTTAGTTAAGGAATTTAGATCACATGACACAGAATTGAACAGTGTCCCTTTAAGACTGATTACAAATTAACAGCATGATGCATTTTGATTTTCTTCCTAAAGTCTGTCAGGGGTTAATGTATATAATTACATTGTGTAATGTCCTGGGTATAATATTTGTTTATAATAGTCTCCATATTACAAGCTCAATCCTATCTTTTTGTGTTGGTAAGAGAAAAGATAATATGGTGCCCCTTCCCTGTGAGCACTAGGAAATAGGGCTGGCTGACGTACCAACTGGAATTGCCACAACCCAAAAGGAGAATGAACATCCAGGCAGAGGTATGACCAATCTCTTCGTTTGTATGATCTAGCTGGCAGCCAGCCAAGCCACGGTCTCACACTGCTCCTTTTGAAACATACAGTTAAGTGTGAAAAGCAACATATCTCCTGGGCATGCCTCATGGAATCCTAGCCTACATGATTCCCAGAGCAAAGGCTGTATCTGCTAGCAAACCTGGACCTGTGATTTAAATCCTTTACAGTGATGATCAGGAACGTCAGAATTTGCTAGGAGTTGGTACTACTTTTTAACTGAATATAATCTCTCAAGTTAACACCTGTGAAAAATTCACAAGGTGTTGGCATTGTATTGTCAGAGGTAGCTCTTACTTCTCCTTTTCACCTCACTACAGTGCTGTTACTCTACGAACAACTAATTGTGGAGGGATATGATTGAAATATCACGGGGGGTCGGAGCGGTCAGGCAAACTAGACTATCACACAGAAAAGAAGAGAGGAAGGCTGAGGGAGATTCTTTAGGAAGTGCTATATTGTTTGAGTCTGAGATATAATAATATTATACACTTTGGCTGAGAGGGCAATTGTTAATCTGTGTTTTGTACTTTTTAATTAATTTTACTTTTATTGCCAGAAGAAAAGGATAGCCGTTTTAAAAATGATTTATATTAATTCTGTATGTTACAGAGGTTTCTCATGCAGAAAAGATTTCACTCCTATGAATTATTGTTCTGCCCATTCCTCTCAAAAGATTCAGGATAAAAGTGGTAAATTAATAATATCCCACCTTCATTCATCATATAGTTATGTCCCACACATGTAGGTGTGTGCATATTTCCAATCTTTGGCAATTATTTACCTAAACAAATGTTGTTTAATAGCATATTATAAATGTTTATATTGCTGGTTCTGTAACGTGCTCCACACCTTGAAATCACTTGAAAAGTGAAGTTAGTGTAGAACAATGTAGTGGGGCCCCTACATATTAAGAAGAGATTCATGTTAGCAGCACATTACACCAGTGCTCTGTGATGTTCACTGGCTGCCATTACACTTTCCAACTGGAATTCGAGGTACTGGTATTAACCTTCTACAGAACCCTAAAGTGTTACCTAAGCAGCTGCTTCCTCTGCTGTGTGGTTTTGCAGCAACTGTGGTGATGTACAGGCTAGAGCTCTCTCACTTTAAAGAGATACTCCGGTGATGAACGTGGTATCAACCTATCTAAAATAGCACAGAAAAATGGCTTTTATAAAAGAAAAGTAAATAAATGAGTGCTCCCAGAAGTAATTTATACACCACTCCCCTAAATAAAATTGACAAGTTGTAACACAAAGATAAGGGACAGAGTGCTTTTGCTGGATCTTATGTGACATATTAGGTTGGGGAAAGAGATTCAGAATAAACTAATATAAGGTAAAAAGCAACAAAGAGTCCTGTGGCACCTTATAGACTAACAGACGTATTGGAGCATAAGCTTTTGTGTTAGTCTATAAGGTGCCACAGGACTCTTTGTTGATTTTTACAGATCCAGACTAATACAGCTACCCCTCTGATACTTAATATAAGGTAAATCCTTCCTAACTTTATTTAACTTTTACCAATAGTCTTCAGTTTAGACAACCAAACCAGGCAAAAGTATACTCACACAAAAGTATTGTCATCAATAACAATAATAGCAACAATATTATCTTCAGACCTAAAAACTGTTGAAGGCAAAATAGCTCAAATGATTCTTAAAGCCTTTCAGGCACATCTGAATCAAATAAGGTAATTATTCTTTAAAATGCTTACACAAAGTCTGATTTGCATGCTAGTAATTGCTATGCCTTGTGGCATCTAGCAATTGACACAGCAATGATTTTAATTATTGTAATTTCATCAGTATAAATACTTCAAAGTTATGCAAATAATACCTCATAATCCACATAGACAGTTCGGAGTATTTGATTTACTAGTCTTGTAAGTCTCTTTGTCTATGCAGTTTACTCTCAGATGTGACTATGCATTGCAATTGAAGCCTTTCACTCACATCAAAGCTCTAAATCATAACAAGATGAGCTAATTTTACAAAGACTGACACTTCAAACATTAACTTGCAAATACAATTATAAGATGAAATACAAAAAGGACTTTACTTGGATATCATCTGGCATGAATACCTGCAGCTAATCATGTCTAATGTTTTCTATTACACTGGTAAGCAATGATACCACATAGCCAAATGTCTCAGAGTGAACAAGTGCAAAAGGCCACTCTTGCTTCTGAAATAAATGTGTACAAATAGGGTAACATTTGTGTTTTCTACTGTTCAAATTTTGCTATATTTTCAATGTTAAAAAGAGTGGTAAGCTTTTTTTGTTTGTTTGTTTGTTTTTAAAAAACAACACAGGAAAAATGTTCTAAAGAATAAACAGTTTCCTTCACTACCATAATATGATTTGGAAAAAATGCACTATAGATGACCCTATTTCCCAGTGGCAATGCAAGTGTTCTATACTGTAAATCTGTAATTTGTCAAAATTTTATGCTATCTCTGGGAGGAAAAAAAGCAGTATTATTATTTAATAGCTATTAGTTGTGTTAGCTAAATTTTCATTTTTCATGCACAAAAAACATACAGAGCAATTATCAGAGGGGTAGCCCTGTTAGTCTGGATCTGTAAAAGCAGCAAAGAGTCCTGTGGCACCTTACAGATTAACAGACGTTTTGGAGCATGAGCTTTCGTGGGTGAATACCCACTTCGTCAGATGCATGTAGCGGAAATTTCCAGGGGCAGGTATATATATATGCAGGCAAGCTAGAGATAATGAGGTAGTTCAATCAGGGAGGACTAGGCCCTGTTCTAGCAGTTGAGGTGTGAAAACCAAGGGAGGAGAAACTGGTTCTGTAATTGGCAAGCCATTCACAGTCTTTGTTTAATCCTGAGCTGATGGTGCCAAATTTGCAGATGAACTGAAGCTCAGCAGTTTCTCTTTGAAGTCTGGTCCTGAAGTTTTTTTGCTGCAGGATGGCCACCTTAAGGTCTGCTATAGTGTGGCCAGGGAGGTTGAAGTGTTCTCCTACAGATTTTTGTATATTGCCATTCCTAATATCTGATTTGTGTCCGTTTATCCTTTTCCGTAGCGACTGTCCAGTTTGGCCGATGTACATAGTAGAGGGGCATTGCTGGCATATGATGGCATATATTACATTGGTGGACATGCAGGTGAATGAACTCATGATGGTGTGGCTGATCTGGTTAGGTCCTGTGATGGTGTCGCCGGTGTAGATATGTGGGCAGAGTTGGAATCGAGGTTTGTTGCATGGATTGGTTCCTGAGCTAGAGTTACTATGGTGCGGTGTGCAGTTACTGGTGAGAATATGTTTCAGGTTGGCAGGTTGCCTGTGGGCGAGGACTGGCCTGCCACCCAAGGCCTGTGAAAGTGTGGGATCATTGTCCAGGATGGGTTGTAGGTCCCTGATGATGCATTGGAGAGGTTTTAGCTGGGGACTCTATGTGACGGCCGGTGGAGTCTTGTTGGTTTCTTTCTTGGGTTTGTCTTCCAGTAGGAGGCTTCTGGGTACACGTCTGGCTCTGTTGATCTGTTTCCTTATTTCTGCATGTGGTATTGTAGTTTTGAGAATGCTTGGTGGAGATTTTGTAGGTGTTGGTCTCTGTCTGAGGGGTTAGAGCAGATGCGGTTGTACCTCAGTGCTTGGCTGTAGACAATGGATCGTGTGATGTGCCCGGGATGGAAGCTGGAGGCATGAAGGTAGGCATAGCGGTCGGTAGGTTTTCGGTATAGGGTGGTGTTAATGTGACCATCACTTATTTGCACCGTGGTGTCTAGGAAGTGGACCTCCCATGTAGATTGGTCCAGGCTGAGGTTGATGGTGGGGTGGAACCTGTTCAAATCATGGTGGAATTTTTCCAGAGACTCCTTCCCATGGGTCCAAATGATGAAGATGTCATCAATGTGGCGTAGGTAGAGAAGGGGCATGAGTGGACGAGAGCTGAGGAAGCGTTGTTCCAGGTCAGCCATAAAAATATTGGCATATTGTGGGGCCATGCGGGTGCCCATAGTGGTGCCACTGATCTGGAGATATATATTGTCATCAAATTTGAAATAGCTGTGTGTGAGGATAAAGGCACAGAGCTCAGCAGCCAGTTGTGCTGTAGCATCATCAGGGATAGTGTTCCTGATAGCTTGTATTCCATCTGTGTGTGGGATGTTCATGTAGAGAGCCTCTACATCCATGGTGGCTAGGATGGTGTTTTCTGGAAGGTCACCTGTCATGGTACAATTCCCCACTCTGAACCTTAGCATCCAAAAGATGGGATACCAGCATGAATTCCTCTAAGTTCAATTACCAGCTTAGAACCTGTAGCGCTGCCACCAACCAGGAATTCCAGTGCCTGGTACAATCTGGTCCCCACAAAACCTTGCCTGGGGACCCCCAAGACCCAGACCCTCTGGATCTTAACACAAGGAAAGTAAACCCTTTCCCTCACCGTTGCCTCTCCCAAGCTTCCCCTCCCTGGGTTACCCTGGAAGATCACTGTGTGATTCAAACTCCTTGAATCACAAAACAGAGAGGACAATTCATCTTCCTCCCTCCTTTTAGGTTCTTAAACAAGAAAAGCTTTTAATTAAAGAAAGAAAAAACAGTAAAAATTATCTTTGTAAATTTAAAAAAATGGAATAGGTACAGGGTCTTTCAGCTATAGACACTGGGAAAACCCTCGCCTAAGTATACAAGTACAAATTAAAATCTTTTCAGCAAAATACCAATCTGAACTCCTCCCAGCCAAATACACATTTGAACTCCTTTCAGCCAAGTACACAATTGCAAATAAAGAAAACAAACATAAGCCTAACTCGCTTTAGCTATCTAGTACTCACTATTCTGAACTTATAAGAGCCTGTATCAGAGAGATTGGAGAGAAACCTGGTTGCACATCTGATCCCTTGAGCCCCCAGAGTGAACAACAACCAAAACTAACAGCACAGCACAAAAACTTCCCTCCCTCAAGATTTGAAAGTATCCTGTCCTCTGATTGGTCCTCTGGTCAGGTTACAGCCAGGCTCACTGTTTTTGTTAACCCTTTTCAGGCAAAAGAGATATGAAGCACTTCTGTTCTATTAACTCTTACTTATCTGTTTATGACATCACCAATGCATTGTAGTTTCCTCAGGAAATCAGTGGTGTCACGGAGATAGCTGGGAGTGCTGGTGGCATAGGGTCTGAGTAGAGAGTCCACATATCCAGACAGTCCTTCAGTGAGAGTGCCAATGCCCGAGATGATGGGGCGTCCAGGATTTCCGGGTTTGTGGATCTTGGGTAGTAGATAGAGCCCCAACCAGGGTTATTCTAAGGGTATGTTGATTTGTTCCGGTGTTAGTGTAGGGAGTGTCCTGAGTAGATGTTGCAGTTTCTTAGTGTATTCCTCAGTGGGATCTGAGGGAAGTGGCCTGTAGAATTTGGTGTTGGAGAGATGTCTGTCAGCCTCCTTTTGGTAGTCATCATGAACAGGTCGGACAACAGCACCTCCTTTATCAGCCTCTTTGATGATACTGTCTGGGTGGTTTCTGAGGTTGTGGATGGCATTGCGTTCTGCACAACTTAGGTTATGAGGCAAGCGATGTTGTTTTTCCACAATTTCTGCCTGTGCATGTCGGCGGAAGCATTCAATGTAGAGGTCCAGACTGTCATTTCGGCCCTCAGGAGGAGTCCATGTGGAGTTCTTCTTCTTGTGCTGTTGGTGGAAGGGTACCTGTGTATCAGTGCGCTGTTCAGTGTTGTCCTGAAAGTATTCTTTGAGTCGGAGACGGCGGAAGTAGGCTTCCAGATCACCGCAGAACTGTATCATGTTGGTGGGGGGTGACAGGGCAGACAGAGAGTCCCTGAGATAGGACAGACTTTTCTTCTGGGCTGAGTCTGTAGTTGGATAGACTGACGATATTGCTGGGTGGGTTGGGGGTACCACGGTTGTGGCCCCATGAGGCAGGTAGGAGTTTAGACAGCTTACAGCAAAAAAAACTTCAGGACCAGGCTTCAAAGAGAAACTGCTGAGCTTCAGTTCATCTGCAAATTTGACACCATCAGCTCAGGATTAAACAAAGACTGTGAATGGCTTGCCAATTACAGAACCAGTTTCTCCTCCCTTGGTTTTCACACCTCAACTGCTAGAACAGGGCCTCATCCTCCCTGACTGAACTACCTCATTATCTCTAGCTTGCCTGCATATATATACCTGCCCCTGGAAATTTCCACTACATGCATCTGACGAAGTGGGTATTCACCCATGAAAGCTCATGCTCCAAAACGTCTGTTAGACTATAAGGTGCCACAGGACTCTTTTCTGCTTATACAGAGCAATGTAGCTGGTGTTTTGTGCTAGATAGATGCTGTAAATTGGTATAATGTCACTGATCTCTATGAAACTCTCACTGTTACCACCAGCTGAGACTCTGGCCCTTAAATATCAAGCCCTCATTGTGCAGGCAAATTAAAACACAACAGGTAATTGTAGCATAAAACTAAAATGCATAGTAAAATATCATTGATTAACAAATTTAAACTTTTTAGAACAGTGTTGCCACTTCTGACCCAAGTGTCTAGCCAAAAATGCAGGGTCTTTGTAGGTTGCTGCCGTTAGGAGGAGAAAATAGTGATAGTTTGTTATTTTGCTGATGCAGTTTTGTTTATTTACAAAGGACGTACAAAGACAATGGATTTCAGGAAGGCGGATTTTGGTAAGCTCAGAGAGCTGATAGGCAAGGTCCCATGGGAATTAAAACTGAGGGGAAAAACAACTGAGGAAAGTTGGCAGTTTTTCAAAGGGACGCTATTAAGGGCCCAGAAGCAAGTTATTCCGATGGTTAGGAAAGATAGAAAATGTGGCAAAAGACCACCTTGGCTTACCCTTGAGATCTTGCGTGACCTACAAAATAAAAAGGCGGCATATAGAAAATGGAAACTAGGTCAGATCACGAAGGATGAATATAGGCAAATAACACAGGAATGCAGAGGCAAGATTAGAAAAGCAAAGGCACAAAATGAACTCAAACTAGCTATGGGAATAAAGGGAAACAAGAAGACTTTTTATCAATACATTAGAAGCAAGAGGAAGACTAAGGACAGGGTAGGCCCACTGCTCAATGAGGAGGGGGTAACAGTAACGGGAGACTCGGAAATGGCAGAGATGCTTAATGACTTCTTTGTTTCGGTCTTCACTGAGAAGTCTGAAGGAATGTCTAGTATAGTGAATGCTTACGGGAAGAGGGTAGGTTTAGAAGAGAAAATAAGGAAAGAGCAAGTAAAAAAACACTTAGAAAAGTTAGATGCCTGCAAGTCACCAGGGCCTGATCAAATGCATCCTAGAATACTCAAGGAGTTAATAGAGGAGGTATCTGAGCCTCTAGCTATTATCTTTGGGAAATCATGGGAGACGGGGGAGATTCCAGAAGACTGGAAGGGGGCAAATATAGTGCCCATCTATAAAAAGGGAAATAAAAACAACCCAGGAAACTACAGACCCATTAGTTTAACTTCTGTGCCAGGGAAGATAATGGAGCAGGTAATCAAAGAAATCATCTGCAAACACTTGGAAGGTGGTAAGGTGATAGGGAATAGCCAGCATGGATTTGTAAAGAACAAATCGTGTCAAACTAATCTGATAACGTTCTTTGATAGGATAACGAGCCTTGTGGATAAGGGAGAAGCGGTGGATGTGATATACCTAGACTTTAGTAAGGCATTTGATACAGTTTCGCATGATATTCTTATAGATAAGCTAGGAAAGTACAATTTAGATGGGGCTACTATAAGGTGGGTGCATAACTGGCTGGATAACCGTACTCAGAGAGTAGTTGTTAATGGCTCCCAATCCTGCTGGAAAGGTATAACAAGTGGGGTTCTGCAGGGGTCTGTTTTGGGACCGGTTCTGTTCAATATCTTCATCAACGATTTAGATGTTGGCATAGAAAGTACGCTTATTAAGTTTGCGGACGATACCAAACTGGGAGGGATTGCAACTGCTCTGGAGGACAGGGTCAAAATTCAAAATGATCTGGACAAATTGGAGAAATGGTCTGAGGTAAACAGGATGAAGTTCAATAAAGATAAATGCAAAGTGCTCCACTTAGGAAGGAACAATTAGTTTCACACATACAGAATGGGAAGAGACTGTCTAGGAAGGAGTATGGCAGAAAGAGATCTAGGGGTCATAGTGGACCACAAGCTTAATATGAGTGAACAGTGTGATACTGTTGCAAAAAAAGCAAACATGATTCTGGGATGCATTAACAGGTGTGTTGTAAACAAGACACGAGAAGTCATTCTTCCGCTTTACTCTGCGCTGGTTAGGCCTCAACTGGAGTATTGTGTCCAGTTCTGGGCACCGCATTTCAAGAAAGATGTGGAGAAATTGGAGAGGGTCAAGAGAAGAGCAACAAGAATGATTAAAGGTCTTGAGAACATGACCTATGAAGGAAGGCTGAAGGAATTGGGTTTATTTAGTTTGGAAAAGAGAAGACTGAGAGGGGACCTGATATCAGTTTTCAGGTATCTAAAAGGGTGTCATCAGGAGGAGGGAGAAAACTTGTTCACCTTAGCCTCCAATGATAGAACAAGAAGCAATGGGCTTAAACTGCAGCAAGGGAGATTTAGGTTGGACATTAGGAAAAAGTTCCTAACTGTCAGGGTAGTTAAACACTGGAATAGATTGCCTAGGGAAGTTGTAGAATCTCCATCGCTGGAGATATTTAAGAGTAGGTTAGATAAATGTCTATTAGGGATGGTTTAGACAGTATTTGGTCCTGCCATGAGGGCAGGGGACTGGACTCGATGACCTCTCGAGGTCCCTTCCAGTCCTAGAGTCTATGAGTCTATGAGTCTAAGACCCGTGCCTCTGAAGGCAGAAATAATTGGACAGCAGGAAACACCTTCTTTTGCACCCAGCACAAGCAGCATTCTTTTCAGCTTGAACCCCTGGGTCAAAAACCTCTCCCCAGATTTCTCCCAACATTAGCCACCAGGCATTCAGTGTTTCCTTGAGGCTCTCTCTCTCTCCTTCTGTCTTTCCTAGACTTTTGTCTGTTATGCCTTCTCACACACACACACACACACACACACACACACACACACACCCCTCCCTTCCCAAAAC
The DNA here is from genome assembly GCF_007399415.2 of Gopherus evgoodei. Taxonomy (NCBI): domain Eukaryota; kingdom Metazoa; phylum Chordata; order Testudines; family Testudinidae; genus Gopherus; species Gopherus evgoodei. The sequence continues at coordinate 241,392,300 of NC_044323.1, read as the reverse complement.
AATATTGAATGATTAACATACATCTTGTGTCTCCGCTGGGAGATTATTCTTACAGTTATGTTATGAGGCAAATTCATACCTATCAACCTTAGTGAGATTTTAACTCAATCAAGGTTTCTCTTCTCACTTACATGAATTTTACTAAAGCAGCTCCATTGGTTCAGCTGTTTCTGATTTATCCCACTGTTCCGTGAGAGGAGAGACAGGTCCATTGTATTTATTTGGTTTACTTTACAACCTTTTCTGAAGAGCGAAAATAGTGACTATCTGGATGAGACTGCCGACAAATATAATACTACAGAGGTGCCCAATATTCAGAGACACCGTGGAGTGGCCTGATGTCATTCCCTGTCTTCTGCTTTGGCAAACAGTCTAGGAAAAGGAACTCTGTACTAATGGCAGCAGATATGTTAACAAGGAAGGTTTAATGTAACCTTTATAAACTAGGACTTCAGCTGTGGATCCAGAAGCATGCAGGCGGGTTCACCATATTAAAAATCCAAAGAGGCCATTTGAGCATCTGTGGGCTGCCTACCAGGTAGCTTTCTCCCCTCCCCCTCCTTTGGTTAGGTCCCATAAACGTTAGACAGCCATTCAGTGGTTGCACATTTCACAAAAGTCCTAATGTGTGCTATTAGAGAATATAAAATAAATCTTATGGAAAAACTACTGCACAGTTTGCATATTTCCTAAGAATTTAGAAAGCAGTCTGTTTCTGGAATGCATTAATTTACACATTCAAATATAAATTATGCTCTCCCATATTTCTCAGGCAGAGTGAAGAGAAAGTTGACAGAGGAAAAAACAATGTCAATATGAAGCCAACGTGTAGCCTACATAGCTTAAAGCAGGAAGACTTGCAAATCCATATAATACAAGGAAAGGAATCACTTGAAAGAAAACATACACTGCTAGAAAAGAAGACAGAAGCATGAACAGTGAAATAAATTCCATACATCAAATAATGAAATACAGAGAGAGAGCATCAGTGAACCACATTGCACAGGAGCACAGTGACAGAAGTGATATAACAATGGAATCACATGCAGGAAACTGAAAACATTACAAAAAAAAGCAGAACTAGTTTTACATGTTCCACTAGCAAGGTTGTATTTTTTTTTCCAAAATAATTTCCTCTAAAGAAATGCTTTCATTTACTAGTAGCACATTTCTATCACTTTTGTGTTCCTCAAGTTGATGGGTGAATAAAAATGATTTAATACACACAGACTGATTTTAGTGACAAAAATAAATCCCCATGTTCCTTCTTGGCTGTTTGTCACATGCCATAAAATACTTACAAATGGCACAGATAGTTGATTGTCCAATTTTGTCCTATAAATGCGATATCTATTTAGATCCAAATTTCAAGAAGGCCTCCAATCTCTGTAAGAGAGAGCACCATATTTTGCACTTTTGCATGTGTAAATCCCCTTTTGTATGTAATGTGAATTTTGCACATAAATAAATCAGAGTACTGTTGAAAATTTGGTCTTTTAATCAAAACTTTAGAGGCATTTAGCATGTACAACTGCCACTAACTTTAGCTGGAACTTTGTGTCCCCAAAACTTCTGAATCCCAGATCATTTACTTGGAAGCCAAAATAAGGTTTGGACCATAGCTTTCAACACACAAGGTTTAAAAAATTTGGTTCAAAAGTTGACATAGCAGAAACCACCACAATAATGTCAAAAATTGTAGAGGTGTAAAGATTGAACTATTTTTTTCATCTGTAGAGTGGACCAATCAAATTCTAATTTAATACACAATATGGGAATCTTGTACTATCACTGTCTTTGCAGTACTTCATGTTTCTAGGGCTGCCATACTGGCACCTTTCCAAGATCTGGTTCAGTTAATATTTGTGAACTATTTTCAACAAATTTGGTTGTTTTGAGAAATTCATATGTAGAATATAATGAGTAATTTAAGAATCTTAATTTAAATCTACAAGATGCATACATATAACTTAAGATCATAGATACATAGGGCTGGAAGGGTCCTTTAGAAGTCATCAAGTCCAGCCCCTTTTGCTGCAGGACCAAGTTAACTTAGACCATCCCTGACAGGTGTTTGTCCAACTTTAACACTGACAGACCCTGGTCGATGGTGAGCAGGATCGAACCTGGGGCCTTGGTGCATAAGCCTCTACTGCTTGAGCTAAAAGCCAAATGCATGTTAGCTAAGGCTATAGAGCAGACTCATTAATTATCTCCTCCTCCTCCTCCACCATCATTCCCCACAGGTGTGTGAGTTACACAACATGTTTTTAAAAACCTCCAGTGACGAGGATTCCAAATCTTCTTGTAAGCCTATCCCAGAGCTTAAAGACTCTTACAGTTAGAAAGTGTTTCCTAATACCTAACTTAAATCTCCCTTGCTGCAGATTAAACCAGTTACTCCTTGTCCTGCCTTCAGTGGACATGGAGAACAATTGATCACAGTCCTATTTATAACAGGTCTTAACATATTTGAAGACTGTTATCAGGTCCCTCCAATTTCTTCACGTCTTTCCTAAAGTCTGGTGTCCAGAACCGGACAGAGTATTCCAGTGCTGAGCAGAAAGGGGCAATTACTCTCATGTCTGCTAATACGTCCTAGAATTATATTATCCTTTTTCGCAGCTGCACCACCTTGATGACACATATCCAATTTGTGATTTCACTATAGCCCCCAGGTCCTTTTCAGCAGTACTACTACCGAGCCAGTTATTCCCCATTTTGTAGCTGTGCATTTGATTTTTCCTTCCTAAGTGTAGTACTTTTCACTTGAATTTGTTGAATTTCATCTTGTTAAATTCAGATCAATTCTCCAACTTGTCAAGGTTGTTTTTAATTCTAATCCTGTCCTCCAAAGTGCCTGCGCCCCTCCCATCTTGGTATCATCTGCAAATTGTATAAGCACACTCTCCCCTTCATTATCCAAGTTATTAATGAAAATACTGAATAGTATTGGACACAAGACTGATCTCTGAAGGTCCCCACTAGATACACTCTCCCAGTTTCATATAAAACCATTGATAACCACTCTGAATATTGTCTTTAAACCAGTGTTGCACCTATCTTATAGTAATTTAAACTAGACCTCATTTCCCTACTCTGCTTATGAGAATGACATGTGGGACTGTGTCAAAAGCATTATTAAAATCAAGAAATATATGTACTGCCCTATTCCCCACCCCACTCTCCGTCCATTAGGCCAGTAACCCTCTCAAAGAAGGAAATAAGGCTGGTTTAGGATGATTTGTTCTTACAAATCCATGCTGGCTCCCTCTTATTCTCCAGGTGCTTACAAGCTGATTGTTTAATAATTTGTTCCAGTATCTTTCCAGATATCAAAGTTAGACTGACTGGTCTATAATTCCCTAGGTTCTCTTTGTTCCCCTTTTTTAAAGATAGGTATTCTGTTTGACCTTCTCCAGTCTTCTGGGACCTCACCCAATGTATGACTTGACAAGAGAGATAAAAATCCCAATAAAATTCATGTTTCATTTTTAACCTCCTGACTTTTCTTTCTGTTAATTAATGCTGGGACCCATTCCAAAACCATTTAGACAACTTTAATTTGGTAATAAATTAAATCATCTCTACTATTGCTGGGGACACAATATGTCTTTGTAGTCTGAGTACTTTATGTCTCAGAAATATAGTTAATTTTTCTCCTAACCATTAAAGGCAACTTGGAGCGTGATTAAAATAACATGTAACATTAAATTTGAATTAAACACAGGGGTAATTATATGGGCATGTGTTTGGAGCAACAAAATTAACTAGAGAGTGCACAAAAATGTTTATATTATAAAACTAGAGTAAACATGAAAATAAAACAAAGTGTGGAAAACAGGATGCACCTCAAATCAGCATATTTCTCATGTTATACCATACAGTGCCTTGGAACTTGGGAGGGCAGTTAGTGTTATTTGGGCTGCATGTGCATAACAATGCTTTACAGATACTTAAAAGACACTATCCTGCAGCAAGGTGAGGACCTTGAATTCAAAGTGTAAAAAATGACAGAGCTAAACATTGCAGCAGCATCTTATGAACAGGAACAGACAAAGAGGTTCAGACTAACTAAGGATCAGTGTAAACCAATTCATTTTAAAAATCAAAGAAATCTATTTGCCCCATTTTCTGTTCCTGACTCCCAACAAAATTTATGCCTTCACTGAAATCCACTCCAGTGTACAAAAAGATCAAGCAGTTTCTGCATGCCCAAATGCAGTCATGAAATCTTGTGATATTCTGGGTTTGACTTGGATCAGAACTGGGCAATGCATTCTGGGGCAACTCTGACACTTACCAACCTATATATGTGAAGTGGATGATCACTATGTTAATATTAGAATATCAAAAGTTATGGCAAGGTTAAAAAAAGAAAAGTGAGGAAAGGCAATTTTGTCTCATCTGAAAACCCAAACCAAAAAAGCAACAATACTCATGAGAAAAGCAAGTTGCATTTCCACATGTGAATATTTTATAAAAGACACACTAACATGATTTACATTTTTCAATTTTATATCTCTGAAATAAAAATATATATCTGCTGAAGAATTCTCTCCCCACTCTATCACCTGGAACAGACAAGTATAAAAGCAACATTGCTTTGTTATCATGCATATAACAGTAAACCATGAAATGAACAAAGGTATTACCATATTACCTTTAGGAGCTGAATCCCAGATTGAGTCTGTGACCATGGGATTATGAAAAGCTTGGGTGCCTGGAATTTTTCAGTCAGTAGTAGATTCTGTGGATAAAGGACAAGAGGCAATGACACCATATTAGTTCTGCAGAATTTACTCAGATTGGCCATAGAATTATTTTACTCTTGCCACAGAAATTGTTCAGTAATTCTGCACCCAAGTCAGTCAGTCAAGTATTCCAAATGTTCATATTAGAAGATCTATTTCTCAGGATGTGTATGTGGCACATGACACAATATATTGACAATTGATTGTAATTAAAATATGTATGACTGAGCTTGATATTGACAGCTAGCTATCTTTGCTGAAAATTAAGGCAATCCATGGTATTAGGCTAAAAAAGCCCATCATCATAGATCCCCATGAAAAGACCAGATGGTGTCAGTCCAGTTCCTAGCAAACTGGTATCACACTATTGCTACTTTTGTCAGTCTTAGAAAAGGCAAGAAATCCTTAGCACCCATGATTTATTATTCACCCCAGCAGTGGCCTCCTTATTAAGGGTCAATATGGGGAAAGTGGCATTTCTCTTGCTGTACCTAGCTCCATTTCAAAGTTAAAAAAAATGCAAATTCAAACTGAAAAGTTTAGTTTCAAATGTATTTTCTTCAATGTATACAGCACACGGGCGGAAGTTTTCCTCACCATGCAAACTTTCAGATTGCTGTGTGGAGCTAAATGGGTGCAGCTTCCTTTTGAGTGCAGCAGAATTCAACAGTTTAAGGGTCAAACAGTTGCTAATGGATTTTAACTTATTTTAAAATAACATAGTATTGTATACCGAAGTCGTATTAAGCTAGTTTAGATTTTCAAAGAGTTGAAAATATCATTCCTGTAAGAGTTACCTCCCCATTGTTTTAATTATATAGATTCAGAGGGAGGGGAGGAAAAGAAACTCTCTCTCTCTAGCCCAGCAGGAAGAGCACTCCCCTGGCAAGCAGAAGACTTGGGTCATGTCCCTGCCCTGGGTTACTGGCAATTCTGGGTGTCTCTCTCAAAATTCCATCCTTGAGGTGAGAGATCTTCCCCAAAGTTTTCATGAAACCTATTTGTTTCCACAAACACGTTGGTTTTTTTAATGAAAAAACATCCACCTCACAAACATTCAGTACAATACCAACAGGCAGCCCATCTTTCCCAAACCAACCATTTCCCCACACAGCCTATAGCTCTGGATTGTAATGAGGAGAGAAAGAGATTCCTGACAGAGTCAACAATCTCTCAGGGACAAAGTGGATAATGTGCCCACTGAACATGCTGCAAAGCATGGGAGGGAGAGGAATGGGCCTGTTATCTTTATCCTTAACAATCTGAGAGGTTCAAATTACATTTAAGTAGCAAATACATGACATACACTCAAATACAGCTGTAAAAAACTGTTAATGAAAGTGAGGAAGAAAGAGGAATTCATGGTTTCCTTTTGAATTTCAGGCAGCAAAGGTAGTTTTTCCACGTCTAGTTTAAAAATAACATTCATTCAGACTCCAGTGACTCCTGGGAGTTGTAGTACAACTTCATTCCAGGCAAACCACTATCTCAAACCCCATCAGGGATTGTGGAGACTCCAGATGAACAAGGTAGGGCATAAGGTTCAGTGGAAGCATGTCCCCAGTGGAGTATTAAGTCCCATAGGAAGTGGTTTTCTTTTGTTTTTGTTTTTTCTTAGCAACAGCCTGTGAGATCAACAAAGCCTCCCTAGCCTGGTTGCATGCAATATTTCTCAGCCTAGCAGAAATGGACTCTCAGATAAACATTCACCATGTCAGAATTGCCCTGGGACAAATTCATAAGTTTCATTAAATTTTGCACATTCTCTTATCGTATACTTCCCTTTCTTTCTTCCCCCCCCCCCTCCAAAAGCCGTATTTGAAGGTGGGAGTGACACAAGTAAGTCTTCCTGTAAATTTATGACTATACCTGAAAACTCAAAACAATATTATTGTTTTATATCCTTTATTGGAGTATTAGCTCCTCTTCTGGATGTGTGTTGAATACCCATTACCATTAAAAAGTTACACACGCTTAGTGAGAGGAGAACTGATCCTAATAAAGCTGTGCACTTATAAGGACATGACAAATATCAGAAAGGAAAAAAAAACCGAATGATGTAATCATCAATAAAATCTATTCCTGCCATGGTGACAAATATAAAGCCACTGAAAAGTATTCTTTGTAGTCATATTTTCAGTTAACAGCAACAGAAGCAATCCTCTGAAGTTTAAGGAAAAAGTAATACCTTTTAAAACTTTCCAAAAACTTTCCACACAACATAGACTAGGGAAACTGAATGATGTCAGCTTGCCCTTCTCAAACAGCTCCTACACAAGCCCAGACACACAGGGTTCAGAAGCAGTACTCCTTCACTTGATAAATAGGACTACCTAGAGATGGCAGCATGCAGCATTTTTCTACCAAATGCATCAGAGCATGAGGAACATCCCATCTCTAACATTGAGTAAATGTGCTCAGAAAGGACCACGTGGCCCCCTTACAGAATTCTAAACAACAGACGTCTGCCCTCTCTGCTTACAATATTGAGATTGCTCTGATGGACTGTGCCTTCATTCCCATTGGTAGCTCTTTATCCTTCACTAAACATGCTTGCTTAATGAACTCTTTCAGTCAGTGGGAAATAGTTCCCTTGAAGGCTGTCATTCCCTTTTGGTAACCCCCTCAAACAAAACAAAGAAGTGATCTGACTTTGTGCTATCCAGAAATCACTTGGGATCCATTCTAACAACTCTGACAATGTCCATATTAGGCAGCTTTTTCTCTTTCCTGTTAACAGGGTTACAACAAAAAATGAGCAAAGTTGATTCTTGATTCAAATAAAAATGAGAAGTCACTCTCTGGTAATTAGTAAGTTAATAAAATAACCACTGTATTCTTATGGAAAAAGAAAGTCCTCCAACCCTTCTTAGTGTGAAAACAGGTTTTAAGGAAAGATGCAGCTCAGAACTGCAATGCTAGAATTGAGTTTCCAAAACACTATTGTAAAATATTCAGCTCTCAAGGGACCCAGGAGAGTGCACCTTGAGGTTAATCTTGACAACTGCCCAGAGGAAACAGGCAATTGCCTGCCTGACCACTGACCTAGACTATACTTCACACTGATCTGAACAGAAGCCTGAAGCATCAGGAATCTGACAACTATAGCCTTTGTCTAACCCGATCCAGCACCAAGAGACAAGATCTGACACCTATGGCTCCAAGGTTTTGAAGTATCCTCTGAGGTAAGTGAAATGGAAAAAATGCAAACACTAGTCTCTTCAATCAATCTGGAACTAACTACATCATGATTACCTGTTCTAGAGTTAACTTATTTAGAATGTCATTGATAAGAGAAAGGCATTCAGCCCAGCAGTTTAGGACCCTCTCAGCAGCAATGGATCTTAGTTTTACAGGACTCCAAGCAAATTAGCCCATACAGATGACAACATGTTTTGCCATCTGTGTCTGGCCCTCGACACTCTCATCTGTGTGTTCTATACTCCTTAGCTACTTTATGATGTGAAGAATATCTTTTCCTCTATCTCACAGCTATGCCTATTTCTGAGACTCTGCAGACATTTATGACCCACTTATATTCACTGGGAAGCTATTAGGTGGATTTGAAATGCAACTTTCTGAATTAGAGAGGGCTGTTAGTGATTTCAACAATTTGAACATGAAAGTCCCACCACTTTATTGTGGTGGATATCCAAACTGTCCCTAGAGCATCTGGACTGGACTTCCCTTGTCCATAACACCTCTGCCATTTTAGGTTAAAAAAATAAATCAAACAGTTCTTAATGGACACATCCTAATAAATATCTTGCAGCTGTTTCATACTTACTTGCTAAAACTCTGATATACTCAGCTGATAAACAAAGTACTTGTCCTACTTAAAATCATTTCAGTTTCAAAGCACTAAAAACCCCCACATCAATTAGCTAATCACCATATCCCTTCATAAGGGACAGAGACTCCAAAGATTCCATGGAGCATAAGGCTATGGGTTTTTCAAAAAGGATATTTGAGAGTGCAGGCCTTTATATGCTGATTATGTTATTGAAGATCACTTGACTACTGAGTTCTCATAATCACTCATCTGAGGAGCAGGATCCACCTGCTAGATGATTGGGACACCTGAGAGTGAGACTAGCAAATGCATGGTGCAAGGGGAAAATTTGTAACGGATCCAATCTCATGATGAGCTAGGTTGCCAACCCTCCTGGTTTCACTGTGAGTCTTGGGGAAATGGACTTGATCTCCCTGAAGCCAAACTGCGAGATTTTAGGTGCTAAATGTCCAGTGGTGCAGTGGTTTGAGGCAGGCTCTCTGTCTGCCCTGGCTCCGCACCATTCCCGGAAGTGGCTGGCATGTCTCTATGTTCTGCTGCACTACCAACTGGGAGCTACCTGAGGTAAGCACCCGGCCAGAGCCTGCACCTGCACCCCCTCCTGCATCCCAACTCCCTACCCCAGCTTGAAGCCTCCTCCTGCACCCTAACCCCCTCCCAGAGCCCACATCCCAAACCCCCTCCTGCACCCCAACCGTCTGCCCCAGCCCTAAGCACCCTGCCCCAGCCTTGAGCCCCCTCCCGCACTCAAACCCCCTGCAGAGCCTGAACCCCATGCCCCCTCCTGCACCCAATCCCCTACCACAGCGCAGAGTCCCCACCCATACCTAGACTCCCTCCCAGAGTTTGCACCTATCGCCCCTCCTGCACCCCAATCCTCTGCCTGAGGGTCAGCCTGGAGCCCCCTCCCACACACCGAACCCCTCAGCCTCAGCCCAGAGCCTGCACCCCCACTCCCTGGGACAGCCTGGTGAAAATGAGTGTGGGGGGAGAGCGAGCGATGGAGGGTAAGGGGATGGAGTGAGCAGGGTGAGGCCTTGGAGAAGGGGTGGGGTGGGGGAAGGGCAGGGGGTTGTGCAAGGGTGTTTGGATTTGTGTGATTAGACAGTTGGTAACCCTATGGTGGGCCACCCCGAGGAAGAACCAGCAGGAACTGATGTCCAGCGAAAGGACTTCAGAGTATTTCAAATAAAGGAAAGAAACAAGAATTGCTATCTAGGAAACATGCTAGCTAGATCTACCTCTCCTCAAAATTCTTGTTAAGTGGAAGTCAGAGGCCTGTTCCTCACCTTGCAGGATACAAGTAACTTCTCTTGACCATGACTCATACCATGCAAAGAAGAAAAAAGACAGCAGAAAGAGAATTGGGCCTCAATCAACAAATTGAAAGGAAAAAAGCTTTAAAAAGAAACAATTTAATTTATATTAAGACTAAAATTTAATAGCTGCCTAGAATCAGCACGTACTGGAGAAAGAAAATAATTTAATCATGTGAGCTAGCAAAACTCTTATGGGGGAAGTGACATCAGAAGTATGGCATTGTAGTATCTGTCCCTACCAGTACAAGATCCCACTAATGGGAGCTTGCATATGAGACAGAGCAATAGCAAGTTACCAGAATGAATGAAAGCCACTGAATGGAATACCAGGTGATTGAAAATTCCAATGTGAATAACCAACCTGCAGCCAGATGGTCTCCAGTCACTCAATCCAAAAGGCGAACTAGCACTTTGTCCACATACCTCCCCCTACACACACACCCTCCCAGGATTTACAGATTATGCCAGACAGCAATTAGCAGAAGTATTATCAGCAAGAAGCTTGTTTCCTATCTCAGAGTGAATAATCAAGAATGTGCCAGTTGGCTCCTAGTCATTCAGATCTGAAAGGCCAATTGGCAACTTTCTCTCCTCCTAGATTAATTCTTTCAAGCTGCTGCATAGTATAGGGATTGATTGGTTGATTTAAAGAGAGAGCGAGCACGCACACAATGGAATAACTGGAAACCAATTTGGAAGACCATTAAAATCTAGTCTTCATAGGCATAACTTTTAACAACTGCTACAAAAAGTGGCCTCAGAATGTTTATGAAAGTGTTTATTTTAGACAGGTAAACCTGGCACATCGAGATTCAAAAGAGCACAAAGAATGATTCAGTAAATAAGATTAACCTAAAGTAATAGGAGAAAATATTTCTTCCATGTTAATTAGAGGTGATATACTCTTTTAGTTGGAATAGAGAAGTTTGGAAGTAGCTTATCAACTTACATTTTCTTCCCAGTCAACAGTAATGAGAGTAATTCATTCTCTAGTGGCTATAAGAATAATACTTTGCACTTCCATAACACTTTTCAGTCGAGGTTCTCAAAATCAACAAGTATTATTTATTTTACAAACATTCAATAAGAAACTAATGGTCTATGTCTCAAGTAGCCTCACAGCAATCTTATGTACATAGTTATTGTTAATGTATTACATTATTAATTTTTTATTATTATAGCAACACCTACAGGCTCCAATCAAGATTGGGGCTGCACTGTACTAAGTGCTGTACTGAAGTGTAGTGAGAGACAGTTCCTGACGCACACAATTTTTAATCTCAGTAGACAAGACAGACAAAGGGTGAGATAAATGAGGTATTATCATCCCCATTTATAGATGAGGAACTGAGGTACTGAAACTTGTGGCAAACCAGGAATCAAATCCAGCTCTCCAAAGTCCCATTCCAGTGCCTCAACCACAAGACCAACCATCATCTTCTGAGAAGTATTTCAGAAAAATGTCTGAAGTAATTTAAAAAATAGAATTAAATGCTGTGGAGAACTTGAAAAAAAATTTTTTTTTCAAAAAATGTCTATAACTTCTCAATCATTTGACAAGTAAGCTCACTGTAGATGAAAAAAACAATAAAGTCTGGAGCACTGTTAAGCAGGCCGATCTCATACAGAAAAGATTTCCATGAGCACAGTGTAATCTATTTATTATTCACCTGCCAAGAGGTATTAGTTATTTATAGATCTTTTACCTCAATTCCCTTTTTGGCAGGGGAAAACCTATTACATTTCTCAAATACCTGGCCATAATGCTTTTCAGATGTTTCAGACATGTTTTGCTCGATACCAGAATCAATGTCTCTCAAGCTATGGAACTTCACCTTGATCCATATTTACCCTCAGAACCTTAGTAGAAGTCAGTATCTGCTTATTATACTCATTTTAAAGATGGATAAATTGAGGCCATAAAACAAGAAAGATAACTCAGGAGTCCTGACATCAATTAAGTCCTTTGTTTTAATGCAAAATTATGCTCCCTTTCCATAGCAGATATATTTGGTGAGATACAATCTCTCTCAAAATCTATAGTTTTGGACAAGACTGAGACACAATGTTACTGAAGTCATTTTTATAGGCCATTTACATATGTATTGCTTCCAAGATTTGTAGAATCATAGAATAATAGAATATCAGGGTTGGAAGAGACCTCAGGTGGTCATCTAGTCCAACCCCCTGCTCAAAGCAGGACCAATCCCCAACTAAATCATCCCAGCAAAGGCTTTGTCAAGCCTGACCTTAAAAACCTCTAAGGAAAGAGATTCCACTACCTTCCTAGTGTGGCAAATTGCCAGCACTATACTGATGGGTCTCACGCTTTCTCTTCCTTCTGGGGGAGGGGTCAGGGCACCATTTCTTGCCCCTGCAGTGGAATGTTAACTGTCCCACTAGTGTCCTAGAGGAGGGGAGTAGAGAGGGAGGGACCTGAGCCCACCCTCTACTCCAGGTCCCAGCCCAGGGGCCCTGAGAATAGTGGTAAACCACTTGAACTGACAGGTCCTTCCCTCTCTTACCCTTCAGCTTGTGGGGAGCTTCCTGCCCTCCCTCTGTACAAGCCAGGTGCCTCTTTACTAGGGTCTTGGACTTCTTAGCTCACCGCAGTACTTCTCCAAACTGTCCTCTGCTTTCCTTCAAACTGTTCTCTGCTCCAACACCAATTCATCTCTGCTCCAACTCCCACACTGTCTGATTGAAGCAGGGGGGTTTTATCATGTGACTGGCTTCAGGTGCTCTAATTAATCTATAGCAAACTTTCTTCCCCTTACAGGGAATAAGGCTCCCTTGTAATCCTCTCCTGCTGCTGGCCATGCTGTATCACACTAGGTAACCCATTTCAATGCTTCACCACCTTCCTAGTGAAAAAGTTTTTCCTAATATCCAACCTAAACCTCCCCCACTGCAACTTGAGACCATTACTCCTTGTTCTGTCATCTGGTACCACCAAGAATAGTCTAGATCCATTCTCTTTGGAACCCCTTTTCAGGTAGTTGAAAACAGCTATAAAATCCCCCCTTATTCTTCTCTTCTGCAGACTAAACAATCCCAGTTCCCTCAGCCTCTCCTCATAAGTCATGTGCTCCAGCCCCCTAATCATTTTTATTGCCCTCTCTGGACTCTTTCCAATTTTTCCATATCCTTCTTGTAGTGTGGGGCCCAAAAACTGGACACAGTACTCCAGATGAGGCCTCACCAATGTCGAATAGAGGGGAATGATCACGTCCCTCCATCTGCTGGCAGTGCCCCTACTTATACAGCCCAAAATGCCATTAGCCTTCTTGGGAACAAGGGCACATTGTCAACTCATATCCAGCTTCTCATCCACTGTAACCCTTAGGTCCTTTTCTGCGAACTACTACCTAGCCATTTGGTCCCTAGTCTGTAGCAGTGCATGGGATTCTTCCGTCTTAAATGCAGGACTCTGCACTTGTCTTTGTTGAACCTCATCAGATTTCTTTTGGCTCAATCCTCTAATTTGTCTAGGTCTCTCTGTATGCTATCCCTACCCTCCAGTGTATCTAACACTCCTATCAGTTTAGTGTCGTCTGAAAACTTGCTCAGGGTGCAGTCCACGCCATTCTCCAGAACATTAATGAAGATACTGAACAAAACCAGCCCCAGGACCGACCTTTGGGGCACTACGCTTGATACCAACTGCCAACTAGACATGGAGCCATTGATCACTACCCGTTGAGCCCGATGATCTAGCCAGCTTTCTATCCACCTTATAGTCCATTCATCCAGCCCATACTTCTTTAACTTGCTGGCAAGAATACTGTGGGAGACTGTATCAAAAACTTTGCTAAAGTCAAGGAATAACACCTCCACTGCTTTCCCCTCAACCACAGAGCCAGTTATTTCATCAAAGAATGAAGTTAGGTTAGTCAAGCATGACTTGCCCTTGGTGAATCCATGTTGACTGTTCCTGATCACTTTCCTCTCCTCTAAGTGCTTCAGAATTGATTCCTTGAGGACCTGCTCTATGATTTTTCCAGGGACTGAGGTGAGGCTGACTGGCCTGTAGTTCCCCGGATCCTCCTCCTTCCCTTTTTTAAAGATAGGAACTACATTAGCCTCTTTCCAGTTATCTGGGACTCAGGGCCGTCCTTAGGATTTATGGGGCCCTACACAGTATTATTAAACTGGTGCCCCTATGCCGGATGGCAGCCCAAGCTCACAGTCTGTTGGGGGCGGGGGAGGAGGGACTTGACAGCAAAGGATAAATGAGATGTCCGGCCTGCCTCATGGTGGCGGAGAGTCACAGTTCCCCGCAGAGACTTCCATGCCCGCTCCCTCATGCAGAATGGACATGAAGAAAGTACCTAATTAAAAGCACTAAAATTTGGAAATAAAAAATGTCAGTCACAGGTTTTTTGATATGCCCTGAAGTTTGTCAGAGATTTATTTGCAAAAACTTCATAGTAAGGGTGAGTCAGCTGTCCTGCTGAATACAACATTACATATAATGGAATACATGATGCAGCTCTTCTCTGTTTTACATTTTCTTATTCAGTATTTCTAAATTGAATTTATATTTTAAATGTACTCAAATCTTAAGCCAGCCTTCCAGATTATTACATATTTAACTCACTGAAGCAAAGACATTCTTTTAAATTAATCAGAGAGGTGTAGTGTGTTCATAACAATGTTCATTGCTTTTAGAAAAAGGGAACAGTAATTTACTTTGTGTAATCTCCATAACAAGAGACATGGTTATGAAATTTCACCAACTTTAAAAAAATATGTTTCCAAAGATTTTAGGTATAACAAGGATTTTGTCTTACTAAGGTACTGATTTTGCTGGAGGGTTCTTTTAAAACTAGTTTGTCGGATAGTCAGAAGTAAAGAAAGGGAAATTCTTTGTCCAGCTATCTGGAAGGGAAGGACTGTTGTCCCTTTAAGGGCTCTCTTTAGTGTGGAGTGGGGGGAGAGGTGGTGAAGGGATGGACAGAAAGGACAGGAAGACTTGGAAGCACTTTTTTTTTTTAACTATAGTAATTAAAATGTGTATTTTAGATAAGGGAGGTCTTTTGAAGGATTTATTTAAAAAACTGTATGTCTGAAGATCCACGCATTTAAGGCTAAAGATGATTGTGCATCTAAAACTCTATGCAAGCATTTTTTGGAAATGTGATTTTATAATCTTCACCAGCTCACTAATGAAATATTTTTAAAGCAAATTTTAAACTAAGGTCCTGTAGACTGACATGTTCTGTGTAAATATTACATTAATGCACAACTGTTTTTGTCAGTAAAGTCAGAAACTGACAGTATAAAAATTTATTTGGGCATAAGCTTTCATGGACATCGGATGAAATGGGTTCTAGTCCACAAAAGCTTATGCCCAAATAATTTGTTAGTCTTTGAGGTGACACAAGGACTCGTCCTTGTTTTTGCTGATACAGACTAACAGGACTACCACTCTGAAACCTGTCAGTATATACCTTGGGGTTGGCAAATGCCTGTTAAATGGCTTTATTACCCCTTGAATGTCTCTTTAACAGTTTCAATGTTGTGCTAATAGGTCTGGCAGGCTGGAGGTTTTTTCACTTTTAACTACTAGATTCCCTCCCAAGGAAGACTCACCAGGCTAGAGCAGCCATCTGTGGGAGCCTGCAGGAAGGGTCAGAACAGGGATAGGAAAACTAGAGGGTGGACACTAAGACTCAGTGGTGCCCCAAATTTTCCGGTGCCCTACGCAGCTGCCTATGTTGCCTATGCCTAAGGACGTCCCTGCTGGGACCTGCCCGGATTGCCATGAGTTTTCAAAGATAATGGCCAATGGCTCTGCAATCACATCCATCAACTCCTTTAGCACCCTCGGATGCAGCACATCTGGCCCTATGGACTTGTGCTCATCCAGCTTTTCTAAGTAGTACCAAACCACTTCTTTCCCCACAGAGGGCTGGCCACCTCCTCCCCATGCTGTGCTGACCAGTGCAGTAGTCTGGGAGCTGACCTTGTTCGTGAAGACAGAGGCCAAAAAAGCATCAAGTACATTAGCTTTTTCCACAGCCTCTGTCACTAGGTTGCCTTCCTCATTTAGTAAGGGATCCACACTTTCCTTGACTTTCTTCTTGTTGCTAACATACTCGAAGAAACTCTTCTTCTTACTCTTAACATCCCTTGCTAGCTACAACTCCAACTGTGATTTGGCCTTCCTGATTTCACTCCTGCATGCCTGAGCAATATTTTTACACTCCTCCCTGGTCATTTGTTCAACATTACATTCACAACATTACTTTTGAACTATAAGCTTGAAGCAATTTGAAATTCCTTAATATCTACTTGTTCATATTCTATTACTCCAAGACAATAAAGGCCCCGGTAATCTCTTCAAACCCTCCTCCTGAGCGAGTATCAGAAACAATAATGTGACCAATCACAGCTTGCCAACGTAAGTATTGAGTAATGAATATTTGCACCAAATTTTTTGTAATCAATTTTAAAAATAAATCTTGCCAAAAATTTTAGCATCAGTGTATGGAATAAATCAATTCAGGAAATTGCAATCACCTCACAAACATTCTGTGTGATGAAAAAGAGACTAAATTAATTGATTGAATTATTTAGTGGAAAATATTAGCTCATCTTATTGACACCACCCAGACTTGGTACAAGCCATTATTTCTCTATCCAGTATCAAATTCAATAAAGTCCATTCCATGTTCTTTTAGTGTAAGTATATACAACACTGACAGAACACTACCTGCACCTTAGGCAGGGCTACAGAAAGTCTCTTTTGAAGGCAGTTGTGAAAGAGCTGTTAGATCAACTTCCTGGGACTGCAGAATCCACTATAGATGTTTCTAGTGTTTCTGCTATCAGACTTATTAGGGAATAATTTCCTTTCTCCTCTCAGTACCTGAACATAGTTGGGGCCATATTCGCTCTATTATAAAAGGGTTTCTTCATGTTCACATGATATACTCAGTGTTGGTATCAGCAATATCCTGGACAAACCTCGTGGAATTAAGTTAAAATTTACTGAATTAAGGTTAAGTATTTTAGAAGTCCATTGTCTTGAAATTGCAAATGTTTACGTACTATTGTGGGATTGTTTGGAACTTCTTTAGGAAGCAGGACACGATTAATGCCATCTCTGGAAGATATTAGGAACTTCAAAGGACAATACTTGTGAAGTGAATTTCCTAGGAAAAACTTGGGGGGGTGAGGGGAAATGCAAATGACTCACCTCAAATCCTTCCTTTTGAAGCTGCTCTCTGAGCACAGCCCTCTTGTCGAGCTGATAACCTATTCGAGGTCAGTTCAAAGACCACCAAACTGTAGAAAAAAAGGATTAACCCTCTCATGTGTGCTAATTCTGAGCTGAGGCTGTTACAAACTTGTGACCACCAAAGACACCCTTTCAGGGGATCTGAAGGACTCATCTGACGGACCCCATGCTGGAGAATGTTGGAGGGGATCTCTGGTAAATTTATTTATGTGTATGTAGATTCTTTTATTGTTTTAATATGTTTTCACTTCAATGTTTTCACCCTAGGAATAAATATGCTAGCATAGGTAGTACTGTGTGGTAATTTAGAACTTTTGGCAATTACTCTGTTATTAGTCTCTGAAGAGAAAGCAAGAGTAGCCTGCTTAGGCAGCTTGTCTTTTGCTGAGAATAACACAATGAAGGCAGAGAACTGTTCAGCCTGGAGATACCCTAGTCAGAATAGAGAGACTTGTCTCCACTCAAGAAAGGCACTGGTTAGGGAGTAGAAACCCTGAGAGCAGGTACCCTTTATGCTCCATAAAAGAAGGAAGCCTGTCAAACAATCAATGGACCCCCACAGGACTGAGGTGCTCAAGGAGTGCTCAAGGAAGACAAGGCCGCTGCAGAGAAGCTAAATGAATTCTTTGCATCCTTGTTCACTGCAGAAATGCGAGGGAGATTCCCACACCTGAGCCATTATTTTAGGTGACAAATCTGAGGAACTGTCCCATACTGAGCTGTCAATAGAAGTAATATTGGAACAAACTGATAAATTAAACAGTAATAAGTCACCAAGACCAGATGGTATTCACCCAATAGTTCTGAAAAAACTCAAATATAAAATTGAAGAACTACTAACTGTACCAACCTATTGCTTAAATCAGCTTCTGTACCAGATGACTGGAGAACAGCTAATGTAATTCTGATTTTTTAAAAGGCTCCAGAGGTGACCCTGGCAATTACAGGCCAGTAAGCCTAACTGAAGTGCCTAGTAAATCGGTTGAAACTATAGTAAAGAACAGAATTATCAGACACATAGAATTATCAGACACTGTATGTTGGAGGAGTGAACATGACTTTTCTAAAGGTAAATCATGCCTCATCAATCTATTATAATTCTTTGAGGTGTTCAACAAACGTGTAGACAAGGACGATCCAATGGATATAATGTACTTTCAAAAAGCCTTTGTCAAAGTCTCTCACCAAAGGCTCTTAAGCAAAGCAACAGTCATAGTTTAAGCAGAAAGGCCCTCTCATGGATCAGTACCTAGTTGAAAGATAGGAAATAAAGGATAGGAGTAAATGGTCAGTTTTCACCGTGGACAGAGGTAAATAACAGGGTTCCACAAGAATCTGTACTGGAACCAGTACTGTTCAACATATTCATAAATGATCTGAAAAAGGGGGTAAACAGTGAGGTCACAAAGTTTACAGACAATACAAATTTATTCAAGATAGTTAAACCCAAAGTTCACTTTGAAGCATTATAAAAGTATCTCACAAAACTGGATGACTGGGCAACAAAATGGCACATAACTTTCAGTGTTGATAAATGCAAAATAATGCACATTAGAAAACAATCACAACTATACATACAAATTGATTGGGTCTAAATTAGTTATCATTGCTCAAAAAAGAGATTTTGGAGTCATTGTGGATAGTTCTCTGGAAACATCTGCTCTATGTGAAGACACAGTGAAAAAGGCTAACAGAATGTTAGAAACCATTAGGAAATGACTAGATAATAAAGACAGAAAATATAATGCCACCATATAAATCCATGGTATGCCCACACCTTGAATACTGCATGCAGTCCGGCTGACCCATCTCAAAAAAGATATATTTGATTTTCTAAAAGTACAGAGAAGAGCAACGAAAAATTATTAGGGTTATGGAACAGCTTCCATATGAGGAGAGATTAAAAGGCTGGGACCTTTCAGTTTGAAAAAGAGGTGACTAAGGGGAGATATTAACAGTATGAGAGAAAGTGAATAAAGTAGTGTTATTTACCCCTTTCATGTAAATACAAGAACCAAGGGTCACCCAATGAAATTAATAGGCAGCGGATTTGAAACAAACATAAAGAAGTATTTCTTCACACAACACACATCCAACCTGCGGAACTCCTTTCCAGGGGATGTTATGAAGGCCAAAAATTTAACTAGGTTCAAAAAAGAATTAGATAAATTCATGCACCAGTGGCTATTTGCCAGGATGTCAGGGATGCAGTTGCATGCTCAATGTATCCTTAAGCCTCTGACTACCAGAAGCTGGGACTTGATTACAGGAGATGGATCATTTGATAATTGCCCTGTTCTGTCCATTCCCTCAGAACCATCTGGCACTGGCCACTGTCACAAGTTAGGGTTCTGGGCTAGATGGCCTATTGGTCTGACCCCATATGGTCATTTTTATGGTCTTGTTGGATATACAGGTGCAGTTACCCTGAACTGTGACAGCTGAATCTTAGGCAGGACTACAGAAGATCCCCATTGAAGTCAAGAGTGAATGAGCCATTAAGTCAAATTCCTGGGGCTTCAAAGTCTACTGTAGGTTTCTCTAATCACCTTTAAATAATTTACAATAATTTCTTATGTTCCCTAGTACAGCGGTTCCCAACTAGGGTTTCATGTACCTCTGAGGGTATGCAGAGGTCTTTCAGGGGGTACATCAACTCATCTACATATTTGCTAGTTTTACAGCAGGCAACATAAAAAGCACTAGTGAAATCAGGACAAACAAAAATTTCCTACAGCCAATGACTTATTTATACTGTTCTATGTACTATACATTGAAATGTAAGTAAAATATTAATATTCCAATTGGATTTATTTAATAATTATATGGTCAAAATGAGAAAGTAAGTAATTTTTCAGCAATAGTGTGCTCTGACACTTTTGTATTTTTATGTCTAATTTTATAAGCAAGTAGTTTTTAAGTGAGGTGAAACTTGGGGCATGCAAGACAAATCAGACTCCTGAAGGGGGTACAAGTAGCCACTGCCCTAGCATAATAGTCACACTTTTTTTTTCTTTATCCTTTCCTTACTTCTCCATGGTAATGCTTAGCTAGATGGACTCATGTTTGAATAAGCCTGCAGTAGAGGATAAAAGACAGACAAGATTCTTACTGTGGCAAGATTATGGACCAATTCCCAATAATGTTGTGACTAAGTGCCTTGGATTCTTACCAAAATAGGTATCCTAGTTCCTGAACACTTGCAAGCACATAAACCCAAAGTGCATACCCACTCACTGCAACTTTATACTTGAAAATTAGGTTAGCAATTTCATATGCACACTTCTAAAAGTCAGGCTCTATTGATTGTATGAATGGCAGATTTTAATTTGTGTGTTTCCCCAGGAATAACTGTTTCAGACGTACCAAATGGATGCACAGATTACTACAGTATTATTAAGTAACTGCTTTTATTAATTACTGAACAATGTAATGTCACATCTCCCCATTTTCAAACACTTCATTTTTTAATATTTATTGTCAAATAAATACCGCCGTTTGGAAATGTGAGGTATATAGCCACTTTGAGATGGCTATCAGTGTCCTTGATGCAACTAAGAAAATAAAGCACGTAACTACTGCAGGTTACACTGCATGCATTTACCTTGGTACATTGCCCAGTTTTCTTACATTTATTTTAAAGTATATGGAGATTCAAGAAATAATATAATCACATAATGAAAAGGCAGCTTGTTTTGAATGTCAAACTGTATTGACATTTCATTAGTGAGTTCTATCCTTTGATATTGACTGTGAACCACAAAATTTACTGTCCCTGAAGAATGTATTTATTCTATAGCCTGCATACAATGTATTCAAGAACGTTCATACAGTTCTTTGTTTTCCTCATATGATTGCTTCCATTACTAATATTTCTGCTGATGTCATAAGAATGTTTGAGAGCTGAGAGCTCTTTAATGTGTGAATCTTTTTTTTTAATCCAAAAGTAAGGGAAAGCACCTTTTTTTCAAATTTTTTAAATAACAATGTTGCCATTGTTATTTAAAATAATTTTATTCAAATGAATTACAGGCACAAACACATTTTTCCTATGTGCATATATTTCATATTTGTCTTTCAAAGTTGAAAAGTAGAAGCTGGGAACTTGTAGAAAGAGATTTCATTTATTATTACAACAAAACAAGAAAGTTCTGCCTCTGATAAATGCTAACATTGTAATCAATTTCTTTATAATATATCCAGACCTATATAGCTCCAATCCACATAGATATCCTTTCATTCATCCCAGCAATTGTGTATTAAATAGTCACTTCACATTCCAACATTACATAAACATGACATCTTTTTAAAAATAGTCTAAATTATTACACATATATTTGTACCCCTCTTTGAATGTGAATTTCTGAAATCTATATATTTTATTTTCATTTCCCAGGCTTCAAAAGGGATATTACCTGTAGAACATTAGAATGACATTTATGTAAGAGGAAAAATTTAAAGTAAACCTAAAATGAAACATTTTTAATGCTAGCAGATATTGACAGTATTTTCAGCTAGTTCATATTTTAAAGTTCTAACAGAGGAACACAAATATAAGAAGTGCCATATGTGAATTTTCAAAGAGCAGATCTTAAGCAACATGTATTATCAGTTATCTGTGAATGATGCTGTTTTAGGAGTCATATCTGATATAGTAATGACATGAAAATGAACGAAATATTTAGCTTGAGGACAAGGTAATATGTCTGTTTTGATATTTATAAACTGAGAAAACACAATCAGTATTTGTTTGTTTTTTATAAAGCTATGATTGTGATATTTTGCAGTTACAGAAAATTGAATCCCTCTGCACAAATATTAAAAAATAAAGATGAAGATAGGAATTAGAAATTTCTTCTCAGTCACTAATCTTAACTGATAATGTAACTGATCTCTTCAAGACTTGGATTAATGTGCACACACACATTATTATGAGTTGTAACCAATTAAATACACCAAGTATTATTTTGACCAAATGAAAATAAAAACACAGACTTTCTCTTTACAATCTAGGAAGAGGCAAATAGTTGAAGAAAAACATTTTAGAATGGAGATGAGGAAGGGAAATATAGATGTGAAATAAGCAAAGTTCATAAATGCAGTTTACTAAAACAAACAGCACTGTAGGGGATTAATTAATTCTTAAATGCACACCATAGAATACCTATATAATACAAGTGGTTTCCTTCAGAGTGTAAATTCATCATACAGAAACTATGCATTGCAAAGTGATGCACTTTCTAGGTTTTTTCCTTCTTAAAATAAAGAACTATTATGATTCTCTTGCGTGGATGATAAATCCAGCTTTAAAAATCTACCCACTGAGTTCTGCCAAAACATAGTGCTGAGGATGAGCTGTGAGAATATGAATTATGATGTACCTGTGGTGTTCAGTGTGTGTATTAAAGAGAGTGGGGAGGGGAGAGAGAAATAGCAAGTGCAAACAAAACTCAGGAAAAGCCAGAAGCACTTCTACTAAAGTTAAAAAAACCCCACATCAGATATTAAACTTAAACTTCAATAATTTGAAATATACATAACTTCAAAATAAATAGCATCCAAACCTAATATTTTAAATGAGATGGACTACCCATATATGCATGCAGATAGATGTCAGCTTTCAGTACTAATGATTTTTTAGAACTATTCATCACTTGTTTTCTTCAGATAAATTTAATTGTCCTATTTAACAAAGATTCTTGGTGTCTGCAATCAAAGGAGTTCTCACTTTCCTCATTTGCCTTTCATAGGTCTAAAAGTTAAATATTTAGAATTAAAAAAACCAAATAATGAAAGCAGAATTATGGGGACATATTTAACATTATAAAATACTGGAGACTTGAAAATTTTAAAAAGAGTATTGGAGTAGAAAAGACAAACTCTTTTAAAAACATGAACCACTTGAAGCACTCCAGTAATTTTCAATTGTTCTACAATGTGCAAGCAAAGAACCTCGATCACTTTCACAATGAAGCACTTAAGCTCTGATAATTTTACACCCTCTATATGCAGCATATTTCCAGAAACCAGTCATTTACCAACTGAATGGTTTTAAAAATATGTGAAGTGTTCCAATAATTTTAAATTATTCTGTGCAATACAAGCTCAGAACCCTGATAACCTCTAAATTTAAGAGCTTATAAAAATTTGGAGTACCCCAATATTTCTAAATGATTGTGTACTGTAATTTCACTTGTTTTCTAAAGCGTTTCTATTTGGAAGGAAGTCCAGAGACAATCCATAATATAGGTATTTTCTGATGAACCTAGCCATGTAAAACCAAGAAATTAAAAAAATTAAATCAGAAAACATATTCATACTCCTACAAAAAACAAAACATGCAATAAACTGCAGAATCTTCAGATTAATCAAAGAATAAAGCACTCTCCCCAAAGTTACAGTAAATTACTATGGATACAGGAAGGACTAACATAGCTGAAGGAGATACAGTAAGCATAGCAAATCAATTTATGCATTGTTTCCAGGCAACTCTACCTGAGTAATAGGTCTTGGAAAATATTTCTTGTGCTTCTACTATATATATTATATATTATTCAGTCATTTTGTCAATCTGTGGGTAGCCAGCACATGTGTCACTTTCATCTATGTAGGGTTTTGTTTGTGTTTCTTTCTTTTTATTTTTAAACTTGGCAGTCATTCCCTAAATTATAGTTGCAAATGAAAAATGTGTTAAATTGCATCTGGCTAGTTCTGTTATCCAATATATTGGTTTGTTGAAAATCTGTGCTCATTTTTCTTCTAGGAACGTGAATAGTTTGCTATTCCAATGTGGGCTTCCATACAGACAAAAAGACCTCCTTGCATGAAGGTTGTGGTGAGCACATTGTCCGGCCACGTCAGAAGAAAGGCAGAAGACAATGGATATGGTTTAATTAACCCACAACTTTATTTACTTCAGATATCTGGGAGTAACTGGAAACCAATTGTACAGTGCAGGTCATCCTCCTTTCCTTCATCATTTCCAATAATCCTCAGCCAGGTCCTAACTATTCTGTTGATATTTCTATTCCATAGGCTTCTGGGGCACAAACAATAGCTGCCACGCAGACTCACCTATACAGGGTAAAGTGGGCCTGTTGTGCGGCCTCACACCATTACCACCAGCCTTTAGAAAAAATTATCTGCAGCAGGTATTTCAGAGTTGCCTGGGGGAGTTGAGCTTGTGTTTAAATGAGATCCCCACTTTACATCCTCCTTCTCTCCACCTTTTCCTTTTCCTACCACACCCTCACACACAGCTGGATTAAGTTAAGAGGAGGAGAGGGTTTTGTTTGTTTGTTTTTGTTCGTTTTCTTGTTCAGCTCTCTCAAACAAATCTTTAGTGGAAGTGGAAGCTCTTCAGTTTCTGATCACTGCAAAGGGGTGACATAGGAAAAAGGCAGGCTTGCCCCAGATGGCTGCAAGTAGAGAGCAGTCATCTGGGAGTATTAAGGGGATCCCCTCTTTTTCTTTTATTTTGGGGATTCACCTTTTGAACTGGGTGAAGGGATCATTTCTTACTGCCAAATCCTTTTCAGAGGGACAATCTTTTACCTTGTGGGCTCCTCTCTCTTCCTTGGCTGTGCTGTTTGGGGTCTGTCAGTTTGGGAAGAGCCATGCTTTGGAAAAATATATACATATAAATGAAGTTTTATATGTATTTGTATTTTTATATGTATAAAAATCAGGAGTAGATTTCTGGGCACCTTTCAAGTCATCCATTGACAGGGACTGTACATTCGTGGGATAGAGTTGCTGCCCCAGAGGTAGCTAGGGGGCAACTGGGCACTGAGCCTGCCCCAATGGTCAGTCTTAAATATGATTATGCAGCGTTGACTGACCTGATGGGAGTTCACCTTCTGAATACTACTAGGAATACAATTTTGAGAGGTGAATATGTAGATATGTTATCACTGTTTCATAGGGAAGTGCTGACAGGTCAGAGCAAGCAGGGCAATGAAATGCCCAAGTGGACAAGGGTGGCAAGAACATGGGAAAATTGAGAGGCTGCCTTCCTGATCTATGAAGGAGTAATTGCAGAGGCTTACCCATATTGTTAGGCAATCTGTATCCAGCAGGAAGCAGCCAGCAAAGGTATAGCAAGACATCATCATTTTACTAGAGAGATAAAGGAGAATTTGGAGGTGTGGGAACCATATGTGAGCCATTTTAATAGTGTGTCATTATAGAAAGGAATGGTTACTGGAGGCTGATTTAAAAATCCACTTGAATGCACCAGGAATTTTGGGTTTGGGGAATTTTACCAAGGCAGGTAATGCAGCAAGCATTGGCCCTCCATCTGAATGCAAAAATGATTAGTGTGGGACATGATATTTCTGGATTTTTTTCCCATTTTGGTTGAAGTGGTCATTTGGAGAATTTGCTACTAAAAGGGTGTGTTTCTGATGTGACAACATTGTGGTGATACATGTTGTCCATCACCAGTCCTCCAGATCATACAGGATCATGAGGTTGGTAAGGACATGTTTAGGCCTTACCATTTGTTTCTCTTCCAAGCCTGTACCCAGGTTAATAACAGCATAACACATGCATTGTCTCATTTTCAAGCAGCTCACTTAGTTTCCTGAGGCTTTGTGTGTGTGTAACTCGGGGAGAGGGACACTGTCCCTGCTAGGAAAAGGGAGCCAAGAGCAGACTCAGAGTTGGCTAGGCAACCCTGAGGGATAGAGGAGAGGTGCTATTTAGCGAGATGGGGCCCTGGTTGTGGGGAGCAGGTGACCTACTTGGAGGAAGGGGCAGAGTCAAATGATTGACAAATGAAAGCCCGGGAAAAAGGGCTAGCCTAACAAATTGGGAGTGAGATGCTGTCATAAACAGATAAGTAAGAGTTAATAGAACAGAAGTACTTCATATCTCTTTTGCCTGTAAAGGGTTAACAAGATCTGTGAGCCTGGCTGTCACCTGACCAGAGGACCAATCAGGGGAAAGGATACTTTCAAATCTTGAGGGAGGGAAGTTTGTGAATGTGCTGTTAGAATTTGGTTTTTGTTCTCTCTGGGTTCTAAGAGTGACCAGACGTGCAACCAGGTTTCTCTCCAATCTCCCTGATACAGGTTCTTATAGATTCAAAATATTAAGTACTAGGTAATAAGGCAAGTTAGGCTTATGTTTGTTTTCTTTATTTGCAAATGTGTATTTTGCTGAAAGGATTTTAATTTGTATTTGTAAGAAAGACCCTGTACCTATTCCATCTTAAATTTACAAAGATAATTTTTACTGTTTTTTCTTTCTTTAATTAAAAGCTTTTCTTGTTTAAGAACCTGATTGTTTTTTTATTCTAGTGAGACCCCAGGGGACTGGGTCTGGATCCACCAGGGAATTGGTGGGGAGAAAGGAGGGAAGGCGAAGAGAGAGGTTAATTTTCACTCTGTGTTAGGATTACTTTCTCTCTCAGGGAGAGTCTAGGAGGGGGAGAGAGAAGGATGGGGGAAGATGGATTTTCCTCTCTGTTTTAAGATTCAAGGAGTTTCAATCACAGGGATCTTCCAGCGTAACCCAGGGAGGGGAAGCCTGGGAGAGGCAACGGTGCGGGAAAGGGTTTACTTTCCTTGTGTTAAGATCCAGAGGGTCTGGGTCTTGGGGGTCCCCGGGCAAGGTTTTGTGGGGATCAGAGTATACCAGGCACTGGAATTCCTGGTTGGTGGCAGCGCTACAAGTACTAAGCTGGTAATTGAGCTTAGAGGGATTCATGCTGGTACCCCATCTTTTGGACGCTAAGGTTCAGAGTGGGGATTATACCATGACAGATGCCTTCCCCTGGCAGCCTTGGAGGGGCAAGAAACCACTTTGGAGAGTCTGGAACCAGCTAGGGAAAGGGCAAGACTGGCTGTGGGGAGATGGGGAGCCCCAGGTCTATATGCAGGTCTCCCCCAGAGAACTGGCCTCTGGGGCCCTGGAAGCAACATCCCTCAGCTTGGCCCTCTAGAAGGTGACTCAGTTGCCAGGGAGTGAGGGGGAGGAGCTGATCAGGAGGCTGCCAGTGAGTGATGAGTACCCACTATTTTTTTCCATGGTTGCTCCAGCTCTGGAGCACCCACACTGTTGGTGCTATGACTCCCAGTTTAGAGAGCTTTGTTTGGAAAACTGCCCCTCTCCCTCTTTCCCCAGCCAGGCAGAGTTAGCACTTCAGCTCCCTAGGTGAAATCAGACACCACATGGGAAGCTCAGTTCTGACTGCAAATTCAGGGCTTCTGCCTGATGTGGTGTAGAAGATTAAAGTTATGACTTTTAGTATAGTTTTGTAACTTGTACCTAAAGCCCAGCACCCCCTTATCAGGAGGGGAAGTCCTGGTACCAGAAGCAGCCTGACTCTTGCACGAGGTCAGCTCCTCCGCAGCAACTGAGGAGTCCAGGATCTTCTCTGAGCCTGAGCATTCATTGTGGAGTTGTGAGTGCATGATCTTTTAGCAGATAGTCAGGGGAATTGTTTGGGAGACCCTCTGCCCTCATCTGGGAGTAAGAGTTTGGGAATTTTATTACCTGCAGTCTATTAAACCAGTGGAGGTACTTACTATCTTATTGTGAGTCTTCTGAATCCATCAGCCAAGTTGCTAACTACTGCACAGAAGATGGTCACATCTCATCAATAGCCTCTACAAAGTGCAAGTACCAAGAGGACACTATCTTTTTATGTTCACTATAGCAGGTTATGTTACTGAGTGAATTCACAGGTATTATCAGCATGGCCACGGGTGACCCACAGAATGGTGTTTTAACCTAATATGTTATGTTTATCTCCTGTTTAATATAATTCCTGGGTTGACTATATTGTATGTGTTTGTGTTATTTCTTGGGAGTCTCCAACTATCTGGCAAGTAAGTGGGGGTTACCCTGTGGTTAGAATTTTCCTCCCAAGGTGCCCTGGTAACCCTACCAGGAAGCAGCAAGAGGAGTGGAGGCACCACTAAATAAATTCATAGGGGAAGAATATAAAGAAATTACACCCAGCTGAGCTGGAGGTGGGGTCCAGAAGAACCCAGGCCTGTAAATCAAAACCCATAAGAAGACTGGCACTAAAGAAGGTAACCAGGTGGATGGGGGCGGTACAGATAGATTTTGAGAGCTGGTGCCAGGAGTCAGCAAGGAACCTGAGCAGATGCTGCTAACACTATGGAAACGTGGCATATGATGGTTGCCAGTGTATCGCAGAAGTCAGTGGCTCCATAAACATTGTGGAGCTATGTAAGAATTTTTAATGATTTGGTGCAATTGCAGGATCTGGAAGCCCAGTCACTGATATGGCCTGTTACAGAGGAATGTGTGTTGCAGTACATGGTGTCATTAGTAACACAATGACTGGTGTCCTCAGCTATCTCCAATCATCTATTGGTCCTTATGTTTGTCAGTAGGATTAATGGTCACCCAGATCCCTTGCACCAGTTTCTTAGTTTGAAGGTTTCTAGTAGGGTTTTTAGGATCACTGAGTTAGTACTGCAGTCCTATTGGAAGGGCTTTGAAACTGCCAGATATATCCTGGGAGGGGCAAGAAGTTACATTAAACTCACAGAAGTCAACGTTAGATCAAGGAGACCAGTGTGAATCCATATTCCTACATGAGGGTGGTGAGCACAGGGTCTGCAGGTTGGCTGGGGACCAGGATAGTAAAGGGAGGGAGCTGATGAAAGCCCTTCCACCCCCAGATTGATATTGAAATTATCATGGAGTTACCTGCACTGTACACTTTTTTATCTGCTTGGTAATCCCAGACAGTGAATAATAAAGTTGCAGCCTAATTAAACCACATCCAGTGTCTCTTGACCTTCTTGCAGTCTAGCTGGACAACTGAAAGGAGGGGGAAATCAATTGCAGCAGAGGAGTTGTCCTCATCTCTCCCTCTTCCAATCAGCATCAGGACTTATTATTGCCCCCCAAGGAGTTATTTTAAGTTTTATACAATAAAGCTGTGGCCTTGGACCACTTTCTAAATAAACTTGTGTATGTTCTCATTTCTAGCTATCCTCAGTAACATTTTATTTAACCAACTTATCTGCAGCTCTGGAACTTAATGTCCTCTCATTTAGTGACACACTGTTCTCCTAATCTGTGTGCTTAACACCCATTCATAGTAACAAGAGTTATGCATACGGAACAGGCAGCTGAACTGCTAGTGAAGAACTACTGGTTTATGATGCCATTCTAGCAACTTTATTTTAAAGTTAACTTTATTCTGCAACTGAGGGTACATCTACAATTTTGTAGCACTGGTTGTTACAGCTGTATTAGTACAGCTGTGTAGGGCCAGCGCTGCAGAGTGGCCACACTTACAGCAACCAGCGCTGCAAGTGGTGTTAGATGTGGCCACACTGCAGCGCTGTTGGGCGGCTTCAAGGGGGGTTCGGGGAACGCGAGAGCAAACCGCGGGAAAGCAGGTCTCCTTCCCCAGTTTTGCTCCAGTGTTCCCCGAACCCCCGAGCAAGCAGGTCTCCTTCCCCGCGGTTTGCTCTCACGTTCCCCGAACCCCCGTGCAAGCAGGTCTCCTTCCCAGCGGTTTGCTCTCGCGTTCCCCGAACCCCCGAGCAAGCAGATCTCCTTCCCCGCGGTTTGCTCTCGCATTCCCCGAACCCCCCTGCAAACGGCGGGGAAGGAGACCTGCTTGCTCGGGGGTGCGGGGAAGGAGACCTACTTGCACGGGGGTTTGGGGAACGCGAGAGCAAACCGGGGAAGGAGACCTGCTTCCCCGCGGTTTGCTCTCGCGTTCCCCGAACCCCCCTGCAAACCGCTGGGAAGGAGACCCACTTGGGGGGGGGATTCGGAGAACACCGGAGCAAACCGGGGAAGGATACCTGCTTGATTACCAGAGAGGCTTCCTCAGGTATGCTGGGATAACTGCTTATTCCACGGAGGTCAAGAAAAGCGCTGGTAAGTGTCTACACTTGATTACCAGCGTTGGATCCTCTACACCCGAGACAAAACGGGAGTACGGCCAGCATTGCAAACAGGGAGTTGCAGCGCTGGTGATGCCCTGCAGATGTGTACACCTCCTAAGTTGCAGCGCTGTAACCCCCTCACCAGCGCTGCAACTTTGTGATGTAGACAAGCCCTGAGACAAAACTCTTCTGGCCAATGAAATAGTAGCAGGGGCAGCTTCCAAAGTAGTCCCTGCTAACCTTGGAGAAAAGAATCATGGCCATGATCCTAGGTTTAACTTGGGTGAAAATGGCAGATCAGGGTTCCAACAGAATTCCCAAGGGTAGGGAAATGTACATCCCAGTTGTTACTTAGTAACAATAGTGGCATGGGGAAGAAAACTACATCTTTATACATGTTGCCTATCTAATATTAACATTAATTAATAATAAATTTTTTTCTTTGATGCTACAATATTATGTTTTAAATATTCAATTTGATATAAAGCACACTGATGGCAGCGTCAAAATATAACATAGCAAAACTAGGAGAAAAAGAGAAGAAATATTTCATATACACACAATTTTGGGGGCCTATTTTAACAAACTGTTGAAAGAATTAGTCTTCATTATAACTGTAACAGTAAGCCATTTATTGTTCTTAATTACAGCAGAACAACAGGAATACTTGATTTGATCCTTCTGCTCTTACTCACCGGAACTGAATTGCTAAAATAAATGGGCCTATACTACAGGATAGGCTCTATATCTTTTAAACTGCACAATAATGGATATTTTGCCCAAGTAAATGTCTAGATGCTTATCCCAACATCATTATTCTCCAAGTTTCACTACAACATGCTCCTGTGTGAAATTTCTGCAACTACCTGTCTTACTGGCTGAAACCTAGCAGTGCAGGATCTCATAAGCATGAATAATAATAATAATAATAATTAATAATATAATAAAGAAACACTCACTGTACATCTAAAGATAATTTCATTTCCAGTACTGGGTACATCAGGTGAAGCAAGATTTTTTTTGTTTCCTATTTTATCCAGATGGGTTTGTACCTCCCTGATTTGTCTTGTGTGTTGACTTTAAGTGAGTGAGTGGAGAAATGCAAATAGTGAAACACTCAGTTTTACCTAATGGAAAGAACTGTGCTATTTCAGGCAAATACACAGATAACAAATAAAAATAAGTAGGGAAAAAGCTCTTTTTAAAAAGTCTTAAACAATCACAGGTTTAAGTAAACCTAATGAGTTGGAATATGCCACATTTGACATGCCATCAAATGACTCATCTACTCAGATACGTCAGTACATCATGTTTCATTAATGTTGCATAATGTGACATGTTGACACAAACACAAGTATTATCAAAATGAGGTGTCAAATCTGAGAAATTCAAAAGAAACAAAGTTTGTAAAAAAAAAAAGTCCTTAAAAGTGATAATGCATTTTTAAATAATAATTTTACTTTCTTTATTTTTTTAAAACAGGTGTTTGTTTATTTATTTTTGCTGTGTAACATAGCTCTAAAGAATGGCTATATCGTGTGTTTAGGAAAGATTACCTGCACAGCTGAAATGATCCACCGACTTCCAAACCTAGAAATTTGTATGGCAGTCTGACCAAGATGCACAGAACACTCTACCAACATAAATAAACTTATTCTCTGCAACAAGATGAGTTGGAAAGGAAAGTTCATGCAAATAACCTCCCCACTTTCCATTCTATGCAATTTCCCATAATCAAGGCTGCGAGTCTTCCATGGAGGTCACGGAAGTCACGGATTCCATGACTTTCCAGGACCTCTGTGACTTCTGCAACAATCAGTGCAACCCTGGGGCCAGCCGCACCAGTTGCTCTCAGGCAGCCCCCTCCATTGCAACAATGGTGGCATGCTGGAGGCCCTTCCCTCCCCTGAGCAGCAGCAGCAGCATCCACTGGAGTCCCCTGACCCCCCAGAGCACCTAAGTTTTAGTCAGGGGCATTTATATAGTACAAGTCATGGACAAGTCACAGGCCATGACTTTTTGTTTATTGCCTGTGACCTGTCTATGATTTTTACTAAAAATACCCATGACTAAATCATAGCCTTACCTATAATTTCTCTCTTCACTCCTGCCGCTGAGTCCATGCAGATCACAAGAGCTGTGCCACATTAACAACTCCTTCCTTTTTCTTGCCATGAGAATGAAATTTAGCTAGGGTTCCCCACTCTCTCAAATGAGTTCAATAGAATGGTGAGGGACTCACACTTCCTAAGAATAGGATGCGGCTTCAGCTCTGTATCTCATTGCTTATAGACCTTTTGCAGAATCTAAGTACACTAGGCCTAATTCTAACCCAACTGAAAATCTGAGTGTGTTCAAGTTCCTTACTGTGTCCTATAGGAGCTCCACAATGGTTTTATCTTTAAGGGTGCAAAATGGGAGCACAGGAGCTCCTTCTGAGGATTGTCTTTGGATATTTATGCCCCCCCCTTTTGCCCGCAATTAGAGGCTACTGCAGCTCTGAGGCTACAGGAACTCTTGCACAATTGTCAATGTGAATAAGGGTTCCAGGATTGAGGAAATAGACATTTTCCTGTGGGTAGGAAGTCTGGGGAAGTCTATGTCATTCCTCACCAACATCAGCTTGTGTGTTTATGGGAGGGGATCTTCAGCCAGGCCAGCTGTTTGGAACTGCATGGCCTCTCTAAGGACCTCCAAATAATCAGAGGTCCCGGAAAGTCATGGAATCCATGACCTCTGTTAAACACTCACAATAACTGGAGTCCATCTTCTTGAAGTTAGAGAGTAGAGCCTTGCATTGAACTGTTCTTCTCCTAATCCCACTCACTCAAACTATTATGGCATTAGGTCCTGCAAGATCCATGGGATCCTGGTCCTGCTGCAGGTCTCTATACTAGTCCTGAGCTTGGCTCTGTTAAAGCAGTGGTTCTCAAACTTACTTGATCGTGCCCTTCCTTCTTTGTGTCTATAGTACTTTACCCCCTCTGCCACTTGAGCTGGAGTTTGGGGTCTCAAACCTGGTGAGGAAAGTGGATCTTTACGCGGCCAAGGACTAGCTGCTGTATACCAGCTACATGGAAGCTCTTGGTGCTGAGAAGAAAGTTTCCCCTCAGTCCTCCACACATGCTGTGTTACGACTGATTTCCTGCCAGCACTGTGCCATGGAACTCAGTAGGGCAGAATTTGCCCCTGCAGGTTCAGAGGTAGTCTAGAACTGTACATCACTGATTCTGTACAGAACAAGAAAACAACTATCTACTCCAACCATATTGTTAATATACTAGTTTAAACTATATTAGTATCAGACTCTCACAAGGCTCACTCTCTGCATTGCTTCAAGAAAAAAAAGTGTGGTACGTAAACCAGATAAAATATTTGGAGCCATTTTAGTTTGAACACATTTTGACATTTCATACATCTTTTACAAAGGATGCACAATATTTTAGCTCATAGCTGAACCATAACACAATGTCCATGCTAAAAGGCAAAACAAAACAAAAAATCCTACACTTGCATGCTGCTAGTTAATTCTAAATCTTCCTGAAGCAGGCCACACAGTAATAATGATGACAACATCTAGTCCAATAATACAAAATCAATGTAAGGCATTGAACTGCTATCTGAAGCAAATCTAGAATGCCATTTGGTTGATTATTAATAAAACTGACTCTTGCCAAACTAAATCCAAACAACCTTTGTTTTACATTGAAAATTAAAGTAATTTCTCCTTGTCCAATAAAATGACTAACAAAAGTACAATTTATGGTGGTATTAACAAAGAATTCCAACTGATTACTTTTTAAAACACTAGGCTTTGACATATTTAAAGAAAAAAATCTGATTGTATAATTTCCAAAATATAGCTTTTACAAATGGTATTTCAACTCATATTGATCATGACCTTGGCATTCAAAGTCTAATTATACTAAAAACTGTGCTATGTCTCTAGCACACTGAAAAATCATTACCTGAAATTAATCAGTACTCCAAACATACCATTCCTAATTACAACGTGATTACAATTTTTGTTTACCTTTTCGTTCTTAGAAACAAATATGATAAAGCTGCAATAATCAAAAACAGCCAAGAGATTAGTCCTAGTTCTACCACACATTCTACATAGTGAAAGTATAATATAGTGCACCAGATCCCAATAATTGGAATGTATATGTCCCAGCACAGGTGGATTTCTTGCAGTCTTTTTAAAATGAAAATTCAATGAGCTTGCACTTCTCTAACTCTAACACACAACTTCTTCAAGAAGAAAAGTGTAGCTTTCTGTAGCATATTTTTGAGTTGCATTCAAGAGTCATCGTAATTAAGAATAAGTCCTGAAGTCACTACTCCTGGATGTTTTTGAGCTACATTTCTGCCTCTTGATCAGTAATATTATATATCACACTTAGCTTAACACAATTTTTCATGTCAGTGAATGCATTTATTAATGGAATACATTGCCCTTTTTGAAATCCATTTTTCTGGTATTGTGATGACCAGGGGCGGCTCTAGGAATTTTGCTGCCCCAAGCACGGCAGGCAGGCTGCCTTCGGCAGCTTGCCTGTGGAAGGTCCGCTGGTCCCGTGGCTTTGGTGGACGGGAGGTCTGCTGAAGCTGCAGAACCAGTGGACCCTCTGCAGGCACGCCTGAAGGAGGTCCTCTGAAGCCACGGGACCAGCAGACCCTTCGCAGACAAGCCGTTGAGGGCAGCCTGCCTGCTGCCCTCTGCAGCTTGCCGCCCCAAGCACGTACTTGGCGTGCTCGGGCCTGGAGCCGACCCTGGTGACGACTTCCCCCTGGGGTGCCACCTGGAACTGGGGTATCACTGAGCCTCTCTAATCCACCAGCCTGGGCTCCCTTTTACACTGTATTGCTGTGACAAGCTACAAAGCCCTCTCTAGCCTGCACTTTCACCAGTATACATACAGGTAGGGACACACCCAGCTGCAGTTACATGAAGGTAGGCTCTTTGACCAGCCCCACCCAGCTCCTTAGGCATGCACCCCCTCTGGAGTGTAAACCCAAAATTATACCATCTTGCGCTGCACAGGGAACCATACAGCATAAGCTCCTAAAATTCATCTCCTCCCTCAATGTGGAGAGGAATATGCAATAGCCTTTTGCCCTGAGTTATGATTCTCACACACTGGTTTAGATAAAGCAAAAATAAGTTGATTAACTATAAAAGACAGATTGTAAGTGACAATAGATACCAAACAGATCGAAACTGATGACCTAGCAAATACACAAAAAATGGAAACTAAGCTTAACATACTAAATAGATAGGGTGACGATCTGCTACTCATATCCAAAGTGATGATACAAGCAGATTGCAGATTCTTAAGGGACAAGCTGCACTTGCTACAGCTTGGAATCCACAGGTGTTCCATTCACAGGCTAAAAATCCTTTTAGCCTGGATCCAGCACTTCCTCAGTTCAGCCTTTGTTCCTCAGGTGTTTCCAGGAGTCTTCTTGGGTGGGGATGTTACTCCTCTGCCTGATATAGCTTTTTAATATGGCGAGAACACTTTGTTTTAAAGCTTGGCTCCCATGCCAGTCAGTGGGAAAATACTGACATCCCAAGATGGAGTCTAGCACCAGGTAACCTGGTCACATGTCCCTGTAGAGTCACAGCAGCCATCCTTCATGGGCTGTTTGGAGCATTTACAGGAAGGCTCACCAGATGGGAGATAAGCCTCTCGTAGGGCCTATTGTTTCTTCCTAATGGCTCATTAACCTGAAAGGTCCCTTCCCAGCCAGACATCTAGACAGAGCATTTTGCTTAGTGGGCATTACCCAGGAATAGCTACATGTTAAATAGATACATAGTCAATATTCATAACTTTGGATTAAAAAAAAACATGCATACAAACAGGATAATGAGATTCAGCAAACCATGACCTTTCCAATGACACCTTACATGCCTTATCTTGCATAAAATACATCATTATATGTCAATATCACCATGAAGAACATGGGGTGTATTGTCACAGATCTATTTTGGTTAGATGGTCAAAATCTCTTAGGTATGGGTGTCTTAAAAATAAAAATTACATAGAAAGTTACTTCCTGTACTACTTATGGATATTTTTGGATGAATTTAGTTGTCACGAAAACAAGGGATTGACAGCACTAGCCAGAGTAATGCCAATTTACTTAAAATGCTCTTAAAAGGCTTCTTGGTTCTGACCTATGGAGCCCCAAGTATTGCAGACCTAGGTCTCCTCTGAGCAGAAACTCATTTGTACAAAATTAAGTGGTTAATATTTAATTATATGGCATAGTGTTTTGACTAGGGCAGCAGTTCTCAAACAGGTCTGCAGCCTCCTGTGGGGGGGAGGGGCACAAATAGGTTTCAGGATGCCGCCAAATTAAACCAAAGAGCCGGGCTGCCACACATGGCCAAAGTCCAAGCCTGAGCAACTTAACTTTGCAGAGCCCCTTGTGTCACGGGGTCTGTTTGCTATCTCCTGGATATGCAGAAAAACAGTTCTAACGGCACAGCTGGGCTGTGGAGTTTTTATAGCATGGTTCGGCAGCATCAGCAAGAAAAAGAATGAGAGCCCCTGGACTAGGAAATTGGTTGAAACCAAACGTTTCAAGTATGCAGTATAATATATCTGATTTATATAGAGCTGTTCTTACACAGCATTTTATACTGCTTTGGATTATGTACACCAGCTCATTAAATACATTTATCTAAACATGACAGACTAGTATAGCCCCATGCAATACCTCTTCATTCTTATTTAAGACTAGTGACACAAAAATAAGAGGTAGGTGACCAACTCAGAAAAAAATAATCTTACTCTCATATCCTCTGTAAACAGGGAGGTTGGGTTCAGATAGTAAGAGCTTTGCATGTTTTGATCAGGAGATAAGGAAAAGCATGGTAGTAATCTAACCATGTTTAGAATGTGAAATCATAATAATCAAGATATGAAAGTTCATTGTCATAAAGAATTGTCACCACTGACTTTTGTGTTGCCCTGCAGTCGCAAATGGAATGTGTTGTCCACAGTCCTGGTACATTTAGTGATACAAAAAATAACATTCCTGAGATTCTTTGGTTGTGTAAGGATCAGAGAGCTGGGCATCAGTGCCAAATTTAATGGGACCAAAGTGGTAGAGAATCTTAGGAAGTTTACTTGGCAGAGCCTGATCTTAGCCTATAAAAGCAATTTATTCTTGATCTTGCAGTTTATAGGGGTTGACAGGATCTAGTTAATCACCTGCTCCAGCCACTTCCCCTACTAGAGATTTGCCCTTGGATGCTGCTCAAGGCACAGACAAGACCAGTACTAAGACACTAAAGGCAAATAAACTGCACTCAACCAAATTTGCTTACTTTCAACAAAATTTAAAAAATGGTTTTGTTAACCGTGCTCTGTGTCACTTTGAAGAGCCCACGCTTCTTGTTGTTAAAACATAAATTTGAACAAGTACAATTCCACAACCTGCTCAAGAAGACTACCATCAACTATGCGTTTTGAGGGAAATTGGACAGTCAACTCTTACAACAATCAGTTGAATTTATATATGTGAGAGTGTATTATCTTGTGCAGGTGCTTCATATTTCCCACAGGTCCACCTTTTAAATGTTCACTGAGAGCTTGGCTTGTTTAGCCTAACCAAAAGAAGGTTGAGGGGGATATGCTTGCTCTTTATAAATATATCAGAGGGATTAATATTAGGGAGGGAGAGGAATTATTTAAGCTTAGTACCAATGTAGACACAAGAACAAATGGGTATAAACTGGACACTAGGAAGTTTAGACTTGAAATTAGACAAAGGTTTCTAACCATTAGAGGAGTGAAGTTCTGGAACAGCCTTCCAGGGGAGTAGTGGGGGCAAAAGACATATCTGGCTTTAAGACTAAGCTTGATAAGTTTATGGAAGGGATGGTATGATGGGATAGCTTAATTTTGGCAATTGATCTTTGATTATCAGCAGGTAAGTATGCCCAGTGGTCTGTGATGGGATGTTAGATGGGATGGGATCTGAGTTACTGCAGAGAATTCTTTCCTGAGTGCTGGCTGGTGAGTCTTGCTCACATGCTCAGGGTTTAGCTGATCACCATATTTGGGGTTGGGAAGGAATTTTCCTCCGGGGCAGATTGGCAGAGGCCCTGGAGGTTTTTCGCCTTCCTCTGCAGCGTGGGGCATGGGTCACCTGCTGGTGGATTCTCTGCAGCTTTAGGTCTTCAAACCACAATTTGAAGACTTCATTAACTCAGACATAGGTTAGGAGTTTGTTATAGAAGTTGATGGGTAGGATTCTATGGCCTGCTTTGTGCAGGAGGTCAGACTAGATGATCATATTGGTCCCTTCTGACCCTAAAGTCTATGAGTCTATGAGTCTAAGTAGGCTATGTTTTCCTCGCTACAGAATAATTTAGAAAACCAGCACATTGTAAATTCTCTTTCTAGTAGGCTAAGAAATAGTTGATGTCATGAACTTCATGCTGTAAATTATAGATGTCCCACGGCAGATGTGTCTTTAATTGCTGAGTTCAGAATCTAGGTCACTGGAGTTGAAAACAATTGAGCCCAAATTTGTAAACACATTAACTACTTAAAAACCTTGGTCATTCAGATTCAAAGTCATATTTCTTGGAGCTTTGACAGCTGAGTCTTTCAATTACTTTTGACAATTGTTGTTGAAGATGCAAGCACAAATTTAATCTCGTTTTCAGATTTGGCAAACAGTGCACTGTCATCAACATGGTCAGAGTCTGCCAAGATCTTTCACCCTTTCTTTGATTGTGTTGCTGTCCTAGAAAGATCAAGATAGGCATTGCATAATCTATCTCACACTTCAGAAAAAAAAACCACCTTTTATCTCACTAGTCATCTAAAAAGCAACAATGAAATCTTCCTGCCACCACAAACAAGCCATTATTACAGTCTTTAAACAATAATTTGAACTGTAGTATTTTCCTAGAAATTCTATGTCCAACAAGTGTGGTCCATTTTAATTTACAACTGATTGAAATGAAAGAAAAAACAACATGCAAAATTTATGTGATTCAATCTTTAAAAAAATTCCTTGGTTATGCTGCTGCTGACATATAACCAAACCAGCTGTTCTAAATGCTTTCAAAATACAGCTGAGCTCTTGTCCATAGAACAATTTAAAAATACTTGCATATTGTTCTGATATTCCTGTATTACCACAAACATTTTACGCTAATTTTCCGCATCTGTTTTTTATTCAGAAAAAGAGTAATGCCTCTACTAGCATAGTTAAGAGGCAGTTTTCTTAAACCTTGTGACTTTGATGACCTTTAGAATTTATTCTCACACTTTTTAAAAAAAATAGTTTTAACTGCTCAGAAGAGATGCCCCAGTCCTTTCTTCAGCATACTGCAAGACCACGATAGCAAACTAAAGTGAAATGGTATTAAGAAAAAAGCAAACAACAACAATAAGGGAAGAGATGGCTGCCAGTCAAACAACTGTTGGATCCATGAAACCTGAATCCTTTTTCAATTGGTGATAAATATAACCCTTGTTTGCGGGTATAATAAATTCACATAAGCTTTGGCTATAATACTGTTCTTTAAAGTCACTTGGCTGTCTAGGGTTGCTTGATCATTCCTAAATGCTTAATTTTACTGTGCTTTAACTTTCTCATTTAAATATCTCTTCCCATCAATCATTAGTGCTTTCCTTCCTGGGTCATTGAGAGCATAATACTTCATCTGTCAGCTGAAGGTGTGTTGATCTACTTTTCCTGGTTAATTTCAAGGGTAGGATCAGATGTTCCAT
Source organism: Gopherus evgoodei (assembly GCF_007399415.2). Lineage (NCBI taxonomy): Eukaryota > Metazoa > Chordata > Testudines > Testudinidae > Gopherus > Gopherus evgoodei. Next base: position 241,352,534 of record NC_044323.1, on the reverse strand, counting down.
TGCTTTTAGTAATTGATCTGACGATAGATCTTCACTGGAGCACCCATGACATGGTCTAGGGGGCATTTCCAGGCATCACTGATTTCAAGGTTATTATTGAAATGAAAAATTCTCAAATCAGTTAGGTAACTCGACTACACAGTCTATTCTTGAAGATGGTTCTTTCAGCTTAACCAAACAAAGGCAATATGCTTTCTGATGTTCAAATACAATAGATCACATCACAGTTCTCTCTCCTTTTTGGTGTTTATCTTTAATAATTTAGAGATTTGTGCAGTAAATGCTATTCTTTGTCATGCCGTTTTATCAATGAGCTAATACTGTTGGACCTAAACAAAAGTAGATGCTCTATCCAATGATATCTTCAGTCTTCCAAGATGCAAAAAACTGAACAGCTGTCATCAACGGCAATGTGGCAGACTGGCCTGTTCAACAGAAAGGGTAGCTTGCACAAAAGGCAAGGCACAGAATTTTCCCCTGAACAAAATCAGCCCTCAGGAATAAGTTGCTAAGCTGACTAGGCAGGAAAGTAGGCAGTTTGTTCATGCAGTTTGTCTCTTGCACTCCACTAATTTTGATTTTTCAGGTCTCTGTCTGCAGTACTGTTGCATGCACCCTACAAGCTATATCAGTCAGAACAACATGCACACATGGCCCATGGCGGGGGGGAAAAAAAGAGACATCGCCCAGCTAGGCTTCTGATCTACCAAACTAAACATTTTTTTAAAAAATTTCAGCATGTTGGAGCAAAACTTTCTGCTCCCGGTCACACATCAATGTTTAGTAGGGTTCTGACTGCAAAGAGAGGGAGGGACTCCCTACCGATTTTGTAAGATGGGGCACGTAAAATGCAGTGGCTATGGTTATGTAGTGTTTGTTTTCTTCCTTGTTTTTGAAAATTGCAGACATTTAATATCATGCAATGACACAATGGATTTTCTGTGTCAAATCTAATAGGTTTACTTAAATGTATAATTATTTGTGCAGCTATGTTGTGATATTTTACAATATGTTTGTGATTAATGTTGTCAGAGATGTTGTTGTTAGATGCACTACCAGTGTGGTGCTCTGCTCTCTTTGTTGGTATCACTCAGCTGCGTGCGTGTGTTCCCACTTGTGCTGTCCCAGCTCTGCAGATAGCTGACACAGCAGACCCGAAGAGAACCCCCAATGACCACAGAGTCTAGTAAGGTACGAAGGCATGTCGGCCAGGTTTATTGCGCTCGGACACACTTGCAGGGTCCCCGTAGATTACTTAGTCTACCGGGCATACTGCGACAGAGGGCCTCTTGTCAATGGACTCGGCTCAGTTAGTGGCGGGACTTTCCACTGCCCCCTAGGCCAGACAAAGACATCGCCCCAGGGATACATTTTTATACACAGGTACAAACAAGTTACACATCACTCCTGACGTATTGAGGTGCAACCCCTCTACGCAGTAAGGTACAACCCCTCTACCTAGTAAAGTGCCGCCTCTCACCTTGTACATGTTGGTTCGATCAAAACAACTCTATCCATCATATTACCCTTTTGCCCCTGTCATTGGGATGGGTCGGCCTGTTCTTTCTTATCTGTGGAATGTTCCAGTATAAGGTATTCTGGTACCGTGTTTATACTTCGGTATGCTAGGTGAATATATATGTTTATGCAATATCAGCCCTTTCCTTGCCAGCATCTGTGAACTGAGCCGGCCTTCAGCTCACAGCTTGACTTTGCTTTCTAGCTAAGTCTTGACATTACTTTAGTTCAGGCCTCAGGCCTCATACTGGGCCTTTATCAGGGCCCTCACTTACTACAATTAAGAAAGGAAAAGCTTTTCGAAAATGAATGCCTGTAGTTAGGTTCCTAAATCCAGGTTTAGCCACCTAAATAAGTGGTCTGATTTGCAGTGGAGTCAAATGTAGCTAGATGCTCAGCACTTTTGAATTCATTACCATAAACATTTTGAACAGAAACAGCAATCTAAAAGTTTTACTCATCCAGTCAGTTCACAGAAACACACAAAATGACCTATGTATTCAAGCAAAACAACTCAAATGTCTCATATTTCATGTGATAATTATAGCAATCAGTTCACAAACAATCCAGAGGCTGGAATATATTTGTAGAAAACATCAGCTGAATAATTTCAAACAAATATCATTGACAAATCACTAACAGAAATAAAAGAGGTAAATCTGACACACACACTCTTCACTGTGAATAACTCACCTACCTCTACACTCAGTATGTTGAATCTAAAACCTGTCACTGGTGAAAAACTAAATATTGCCTATTCTGTGCATGAACACATTTTATGATGTATTACATAGGTGTACACATACATACACACCGAAAATCATGGAGATGACAAAGGCCTTGATTCTGCAAAACCCTAACTCAGTAGGACTTACACAAAAGTTTAATTTAATATTTAAGTCTTTAAATTATCAATAATGGAAGCTGAGATTCTAAAAATAGCCTGTTAAAGTTGGACTTTTTAAAAAATTCTTGGTCATTGGTAATAAAATTATAGCTAATTTTTGTTTATAATTATTAAAATAAAATAAATTCACTTTCAGAAAATATACTGCAGAGGAAACTTAATCTGTCATGCATAATCTTTAAATCATAGCCTTTTCCCCAAAATTATTAAATGTATTTTAGACATCAATTAAGTTAATACTTCTGTAATTTTAAGTTACACTACAATATCTTTGAATCGTTATTTTATTAAGCAATATATAATGTGGAGATCCAAGTACTAGGAAATCATGGAAACATTCAAGGTATAGTCTTTATATTCTGATTGCAATATATTGGAATGTGTGCTGTTTGTTTTGTATTGATATTTCTTCTCAGACTATACATGAAAATGTCTTCCTGGCATAAGTGATTCAGTATTTCAACAAGACAGGTGGGGAAATGGCATAACCAAAAACAAGAAATTACTTGTGAACAGAAAACCATCAGGTTCTGAGATTTGTTTAATACACTGAAACACCATAACATGAAGATATGTAATATTTAGTACTTCATGAAAGTTCTTTATATTTCACTATACAGCATCTTCTGTTAAAGAAATCCTTTAAGTCTACAATGTGTTAATGTTATGGGAAATTTTCAAGAGTGATCCCTTAGATCTTCCCTGAGAAGTTAACAGCCAATTTAAAAGATGCCTTCAATGCACATTATTATTGACATTATTGTTAATACAATTATAGTCAAGCCCAGAGACGTCAACAAATGAAGTAACACTTACTAAGTGCTTCACAGTATGGTTAAAAATTCATTCTAGCTCTTAAAGCTGGAGTGAGTTTGGCTGGGGTCACTAGGATGAGCTACTTGCTGTTCCAGGCAACAAGAAAATGGGGATCTAGGACCAATCCCGGACAGGAACAGGCCAAGATTAACAAATTCTTCTAAACTGGTCTTGAGCGGCAGGTGTGTTGACTGGGGTATGTACATAAGAGGCAGACAGATGAAGATAAGGCTTCTTCTGCTGGTCTGCCACTATTACCGAGGCCAAAAACAATTTTATTAGAGACTCAACCAATTCTCAAGTCAGCCAACTACAGTTATAGGCCTCTAGAATCAGCCATGAAATTGGCTGGTCACATACATTACACCAACTGGCTTCATAACCTACCTTGCCTGGTTGAGGCATCTTAAATCCTATGCTCTTCGTGACCATCCACTGGTGATGTTGCATTTTTACCACCTGGTCCCCACAGTTAAGGAGACAGGAGTAGGCAATTTCCCACAAAGTACTACTCACCAAGTATATGCAGTGTGTGTCCAGGCTCAGCAAGGACCCACAGGTTTCATACTACCTTAAAGTTTTGGTGCCTCCAATCAATGCAGAGGTCATCATTCCAGAACATTCTCTCTGCATAGGAGCATCACTTTTACCCTTCTCACATTCAGTGAGAGCCAGCTGGTTATATCTTCCAAGCACACGCACAACTTGATGGCCGTGAAATTTTCAAGTGACACAAATTATTTTTTAAAACTAAGAAGATGTTGTCACAGATCCTAGGAAGTGCTCTGTCCTGGCTACCCATTAGAACCACAGAGAGGAGAATCCAAGACTTTGCTGCTCTGGATTCCTAGGGTGTTTCAGACTTCGGAGTCCTTGGGGAGATCATGTGTGTTCCATCAGGCAGAGTCCCCTGCCCTCTTTCCTACCCTGCCCCTGAAGCAGCCTTTTTTATATTAATCTGGTGCAAAATGACTCTTCCCCCAACTCTCCCTCTATGAATCCGTTTATAGACTCCTGCTGAGATCACCTGTTTCTTTTGTTATGCATTTTGGTAACTGTCCACTACTCCCAAACTCTCATCCCTTCAGACAAGAGGAGGAAATGTCTTCTCCCAGCTTCAGCATACCCATTACCCCAAGATGTTTTACTTTGAATAAATCATCCTCAAGTGCTGATCACTCACCATTGTCTCTGGCCTGGCAGAGACATGACACAACCCTGGGGGATATACATACCTATAGGCTTTCTATGACACAATAATTTCATGATACTATTTCATAAAGTCAGTCACAATTTGGAAGTGGTACAGATTGAACTCCCAGTTCGTCACACATGGAAAGCCACATTTTTAATATTTAAAAATGTAGCAAAAGAGAAAGAGGAAAATATTCAAGAAAAGCACACTGGAAGTATAAAATTTTGAACTATACGTTGATTTCTATTCAGTCTTACATCCATAAAATAAATACCCTTTTAGAAAGATGTCTTAATGCTTGATGGTTTAACAGAGGATTGTTTTTGTTTTATTTTGTTCTTGTTAATTTTAAGTGGGGCCAAGTGCATTGTGTACAAGGGCTTTGAAGCAGATGCAGCAAGACAATATAGCAGGTCTCAGATTAAAAATAAAGATCTTTTGCAGAAAAGCCTGTTTCTAGCCAAACAGATTTCCGTCCTCACAGCCTGATGCAAGCTTTTCAGCCCAACCACTGACATTGTGTGTTTCACTGTTTATCTCAATGTGTAGCTTCTGAGTTTTCTTTTAAAAATATATGAAGACATTACTGCAGACCTGATTCAATAAAAAGTATGTCCAGACTTTCATGCCCTGGAAGCTCAAACAATGTTGCAAAAGCTGTGGAAATGGGACATATTTTCTGTTGAATTGGGTACTGAGAATGCTCATAAGTTTTTCGTATTGATTTTTGTAACAGCTAGCAATGAAAGACACATCCAATATTAGCTGCTACCACTGTAGGCATGTGGATTTCACTTTCTGCATGCAACAGGGCACACAAAGAAATCAGAGCAACAAATTTAAAACAGGTAAGAGGACATTTTTATGCAACATAAAATCAAATGTGTGCACCTGATTGCCATAAGAATGTTTTCAAGGCAAACAGCTTATTAAGAGTCACCAAAGGACAGGATATGACGTGCTGTGTAAGAACATAACTTTTTCTCACGTAACTTGCACTCTGTTTTATTTTTTGCTGGTTTGGAGGCAGCTTTCTCACTATATTCCTGAGATCCACAGTTTACATAATGTAGCCTTTATTAATAAAGTTAAATATCAGGTGCTGCAACTGTACAAACAACTCATTTACCAGAGGGCTAATTCACTCTATACAACCTATCAATGGTAGTGAATCTGCACTCGCCAAACAAATCCATAGCAGCAACAAACTAGCTACTGTTCTATGTTCCCTCTTGGAAAGGTCATACTGAATTTTAAAAGTGTTAGCAGAATTTTATTAAAAAATTAAGATGGTTCTAAAAATATTACTTTGCAAAACCTATAGAATTGAATTTAAGAATGGTAAATTTTCCATAGGTGTTTTCAGTCACCCAAGAGAATTCTATAACAGAAACAAAATTTTCTATTAAATTGTACAGGATGGTCTAAAAACCCTAGACAAAAATTATAATAGTCTATGACAGTCTATAATACTTTTCCAAAAAGGTTCAGATCTTGGATAGACTAAAATCTCAGCTGCCTTTTCTAAATTGGGTCTCAGAAAGGCTAAAACATGTATTTAAGGTCTCACCCAATACAAGGAGTTCCACAGTCAGAGACTAATACAAGCCCTAGCTCTAGAAGAGGAAAACTCAGGACTTATTTAGGAGTGGTAATAAATGGACCTATTCAAAGGGGATTTAAAAAGCTCCATATTCAGAGTTCCCAACCCCACTGGGAGTTACCACTAAGTCTTAAATCTGAAATCCCTATATCTCTTCATGACTGCTTAGCAGTTTTACATGGACAATCTCAAAGACTTAAATGTAACTGTTTACGAAGGAGATTTTCATGAAAAATGAGACCAAACAAAGCCTCTCTCAGCATTCTCATGCATCCTTGAAATGAGTACTGTATCTGTAATAAATGATGATATTTGGCCTGTGTGTTGTCTCACAATTGTTTACTATGTTAACAAGGACCAGTTTCATCCACTAAGGTCTCTTGACATGAAAATACTTATTTAGGATACTTGATTATGGCAAAGAAATCCTAAAACTGCATATCTCAGCCTCAATACATCTAGGAAAAACACTGGTTTTTTTTAATAAATATAAAATACTTTTTTCTAACTCCTTCTCCTCATCTAGATTTTCTGGAATTGAAAGCAGATGCAATAGGATGGATGCTAAATCTCCTCTAGTCCAAGAGAGAGACAACCTACTACAAACTTCTATCAGGCAGTGATCTCTGCTGTTTCATCCACTCAGAGGAACTCAGGAATAATATGATTTGTAAAAGCTTTGCTCCCTGTGTTCCCAATGGTCATGCTATTGCATGGTCAAACAAGAATGCCTACTGGATGCAGGAAATAGGTGAACCAATTGCAAAGCAAGACCACACTTGCTGAAGGCTCCTTCGGCTACATGTCAGGTGAAAAGGGAACCTCACTTTAATAGAGCTCCACTTCCCCTATACTTGTCCACATTTTACCTTCATTTGGCTCTCAGAGTCTAACACCACCATGTAGTAGCAAACATAGAAAGTTTAGTTGAAAATTCCAGTTAATAAATTCTGATATTCTCTATTATTTATACCTTTGCTTTAAAATATTAGTGGGGAAAAAATAAACTCATTTCCTTTGTATTGTCAATCTAGATGTGCTGTAAAGAAAAGAAAATGCAAATATTAACTCATCAGAATTGTATGAGCAAGAAGAAAAATATTTGTCTGACACCTGTTTTATATGAACCGTATTTGTAAAGTTATATGTTTTTGGAAACAAGTCTGTAATCTATATCATACTGAAACATATTTGCTTACAAACAAAAAATGCTGCAGTGAAATATGAAAAGGACCCTCGATTTTTTTAATTAAAGTTCATTCCATAATGATATGTGCAGCTCAAATGTTCCAACAATATAAATCTGCCTTTTCAAATTTAATTCAACTGCTTGCTTGTGTAAAATTTAATTTATGTATCAATAACATATTTTCAGAGCATCTGCTTGAAAGCAGAATGAGAGAACAAATTCAGTCATGTTGTGTTCTGTAAATATACAATCAACATAAAAAGGTAATCCAAGAATTGTAAAATTTTTGATTACAAGCAGGTTTTATATTGCCAAATAAACAAAACAAAAAATCCCACCACATTGCTGGAAGGTTTAAGTCTAAATTAGAGCTAAAGTCCTTTGATTAACATTTTACGTTACATGATTATTACTTAAAATACATGCACACATCCTCATTGATATTTACTGTGGATTAAGTATTTATGGTCACTGTATTTTAGTGTTGTAAAATTAGCATCATCTAGGCCCATTACTCTTTATTACAAACAGTCAACTGATGCACTATATAGCCAGTGGTGCATGACAAAAATGGACTATACAATCAGAACAGTAAGAAAATCAACTGGATACAGCTAACAATTTCTGACATAGCTGATTTTGATGGACAGGTGAATATACTCTCAAAAATTCTGTTTTAAAAATACATAAAGAAATTATTTCACCATTTACAGCTTGTATTTTTAATATTTATAGTTATAGTTTATTCTATATTTTGTAGGGGAATTTTATGTATAATAAAATTTGAGAGTGCTACTTTATGTCCTCTTGGACTTTACATTGACCACACCACACCTGAAGCAGGGAGAACGTTGTCTGGGCTTGCTGAAGGTATGCAGGGGTGCTTTATGGCTGAGGGTGGGAGGGGGGAGATGAAAGGAGGTCAGAAACTGCTGCAAAAGATGAGTGTCAGCTTTGCGGTGCTCACTCACTGCCCGGGAATGTGATATCGGAAGGCTATAAAGTTGCAAAGCCTGAGCTTTGGAAGCCCTTTTCCCACAAAGCAGGCAAGGCAGCAACAGCTGCAGGGGGCAGAGGATCCAGGCTGGTTAAGCAGCATGGCTCTAGGTGCATGCAGGAGGGTAAGAGCGAGGAGAAAGGGGCTAACATTCCTCTACCCCAGGTACATGTAAGAACAGGCAGTGTCAAAGTACAAACAGTAAACAGGGAGGGTGAGTCAGCAAGTGAAATTGCTCAGCATCTGACATAGTCGCCAAGCATTGAGAGGGGAAGAGGGAAGCGAGGGAGCTTAACTCTCTCAGATGGCAGCCATGCTGTGAGTAGAGGTATGGGGGATCAGGTTTCACTTTTTTCCTGCTACGAGCAGGTTAGGGCTGGGGGGAATGTACCTTCACTGGGAGGGACAGAAGCAAACGCTGCACAAAGCAGTCCAAATAGAGTTCAAGGGCTAGAGGGGGACCCAATGGTAGAATCATTGCAGCAGGGGCAAGGGGTTGTTACCAGGATGGGGTTTGGTGGAGCCCAGAGTGTTTCGGATAATCCAAGGCACCTCATGTGCTGAGGGATGGGGATGCTCGTGGAGAAGCAGGTGGGTAGGCTATGCTTGCTAGTGGGAGAGTCAGCAGGGCTGTGCGGCAAGTGGACCACTTGCGAGGGCCTCAGCGAGGAGCAGAGTCTAGGCTCAAACTGTCCCTCTAAGTTTACTTGATGTGGATGGGAGTGGGCCTGGCGGGGTAATAAATAAACTGGGCCTAGGAGTGGGAGTCTCAGAAGCCATAGCAGACCCGTCTCCTAGTGGAGACACTAATGGTGTTACATAGCTGCTGCAAGCTAATTTGCAGTTGTTGCAACAACTTCAGGCATCTGGGTGAGGGATCCAGATGGGGTGACAGGGCAGGCCCAGTATCAGCTCAAGTTTGGGAGGCAGGAGATGGGCAGGTGGTGGGGTGGGGGAGGCACCCAAGCTAATTTCTGGCACCTCCTTGTGGCAGCTGTCCAGTGCAGGTACTCCATAGGGAAGGCATCCAGTGACCAGATAAATGGCCTGGTAAAGGACTTAAAAGGAGGTGCTGGATAAAGGAACAGAACAGAGAAGGAAGGGCTGGGGACTCCTCTGATTTGTACAGCAGGGAGCCAACCCCTCCCCGTTCTTATAGCCCACCTCCACCCTCCTACGAGGTGGGTGGAGGTAAGGTCCAAGCCGTGGATTGGCAAGAGGACCTGGAGGAAAATGAAGGGGGGCTTGGGGAGGCTCCGGGTAAGTATTTGAATAAACATAGATTTGCCTCCACCGTACACTTTATCTGCCGAAAAGTCTCAGACATCTATATAATAAAGTTGCAACCTAATTAAAATCCATATCAAGTGTCTCCTGTCCTTTTTCAGAATAGCCAGATAATGTGGTTTTGGCCAATTTAGAGCCACACACAGTCCTCCAAGGAAGATTGATGGCTGTGGGAAGAGTATCTATCCTCAACTGGAACAAGTCCCAAGAGGCAGCTACTACAACTTCTAACACTTTATTATTGGTTAATTTGGGGGTTTCTTTCACTCAGATGACATCGCTAGAAGGATGTCACTGCACAAATCAATACCTACTGCCTTGCCATTGATGTGTCTGCTACCTTAAACAACAACAGCTGTGTCTACAATCATCTCTGAGTTGTTCAGGATACTAATTATTGTAAGCACACTACTCTTACACCAGACTGTCCAGAAAAATTCTGACCTCCTAATAAAAACTTGAAGAGTTTGCTGCACATTCTCTAGTAGCCTTTGCTATTTCATTTTCTGACAGCTAAGACTTTCTGTCTTTGCCATCAATGTCATGCAAATGGTTTCATATATGTTTAAATTAAAATTCCATGTGCTTGCAGCTTAATGCAACAAGAACATCACATTTATTCAAAGCAGAAAACGTCTGAATTCCAATACCACATCACGGATTAAGCAGCAATATGTTTTACAAAGATTTACATTACTTTTTTCTGGACTTTTAAACTACTATCATAATCTAACAGGTTTTACGCATTGTAGTTGAATTAAATTAAATGTATATTTTAATTCCCTGAAAAGTGCTGCAAGGATTATGTAAGATTTGTGAATCTTTACATGCTTTCAAACCTCCCAAGATGCGAAAGGTTGCATGCAGTTTTGCTTTAAAGGATATCATAGTGCTGAACTATACTTTAATCCCACCTATTGCCAAGATTATTATTCAACAATCATATAGTATCATAGCAGTGCTGCTCTGCTATTATTGTATAGCAGAGGATATAAAATTTCTCCTATTTTGAAGTGACATGCCACAAGGTGGTCTTACTTAAAAGACCACCTTGTGACATGTCACCTTTCAAAAACTGAGAATGCATGGGTCTCCTATCTGTAGTATTAGTGCCTTTTTGACAGGTGGCGGGTGACTGCACCTGGGACTCAATATACGAGGGTGACTTTTTTGGTGGATTATAAGGTTTGCTTGAGTTCACACAAGACCTGAAGAGTTTGGATGCATACCTGAAACTATGCAATTCTAAGTGTTTTTTTATCCCTTTCCAACCCTTCTCTTCTTACCCCCACTCTTCTCTCTGCTGGACCCTCTTTCCTTCCCTTCAGTATCGATCAGTCTCCCCAATTCCATCTTCTCTTAACAGTCTCCAAGTTGTCCCAACTGATTCTGCATCCTCATCCATCTCTCTGACTCAGACTTTAGGTTTTACTATCTTTGGTTATTCTGATTCTTGACATCATAAACACTAGGGCCCCAATCCTGCAAACACATATACATGTGCTTAACTTAACTACTATGAGCAGTTCCACTGAAATAAATGGGGCTATTCCCAACACTAAAGGTAAGCAGGTGTTTGTTCATAGGCTCAGGGCCCAGTAATGTATTAAACAGAGAATTAGAACCCCTTTGATGTATTAATGACAGTAAAAAAACAGTGACAATAGCATACACGCAGAAAGAATAGTAGCACATGTGTAAATACTAAACGCACTTGTCTGAATATAGACATACAAATTAAAACTCTGTGCATGAGAGGATATTTGACCATATCTGTACAAAACGTCTAAAGGAGAGCAGAACAAAAGAAAGACAAAGAAACCAGCACAAATTAAGACATTAATGTTCTTTCCCTTAATGTTCCAGAACATGCAAACAATGTGTGGGCACAGAAAATATTAAATCAAACAATAGCTAACGTTGAGAGAAAAACTGAAGAGACTAACCTTTCTTTGTTCCACTGAGAAAGCTATCTTCAGATAACCAAAGAAAGAAAACTGAAGTTGATACGTACCATCAGCATTGAAAGTAATTTAGCTGATTATGGATAAGACACATAGTCATGTTAATTCTTGAGTGAAAAGGGATCAGAACTCACCAGTATTCTGTTTATTGAAGTCTTTTGTTCCTCCACCCTAACAGGGACACAGTAAAAGAACATCAGCACAATGGTGCCACCTATCGAGCAGCAAAGAGATGAACAAATTGTGAGCTCCAGCCTTTATAAATTGTATAGCTTCTAAACATGCACCTTCACCTCCATTAAGAGTTTTTCAAGAGTGAACAGGAAAGAGGGAACTGAGAAAGACAGAAGAGTACAAGGAAGCATCCTTCGGAGGGGAGAAAAGAAGATAAACTTTTCAACTGTTTCAAAGGGCTCAAAAGACAGTTCCAAGGCGGCACCTTCAAGACAAGAGATAAATTCTACTGCAATAGTCTGTGCAACAACAGAACAACAGTCTTTTAACATAGGAATGGGAGCCAAAATAGAAACAGAGTAATCAATCAGGAAAGCACAGACTTTAAAACCTTCCATGGAGCTTGTTATTCCAAAACATTTCAAATATGTGGAAATAGCATTCTTGATTCTTGTGGACCACTATCTGAGGAAGTTCTTCAACATGCAGGAGCATGTCTTAGAAGTACTAGACTCTGCTGTTCACCAGGCACTTGGCTTCCCCCATGGAGAATTTTTCCTTTAATTAGATGGCTTGTTCAATTTCCATGCAGTCCTAGTCTATGGCATATTCATTAAAGCAACTAGAAATGGAGACTCAACACAACCCTCCCAAAGTTCTCAGGTATTCAGAACTGATGTGCTAGTCTGAGCCTATCAGTATTATACAGAGTGGTAGAAGTCATTAAATGTTTTTACATGTTCAATTGAGTAAATGGAAGAAAAGAAAGAGGAAAACCAGGCTGGTCCTTGAGTACAGTAGCTTCAGCCAAAGAAGATACATCCTGACTTAAGGAGCATGAAATAATGAGTGAAATCTTGCCTGCAGTGAAATCAATAGGAGTTTTGCCAGAAAAATGCAAAGATATCTGTTAATATGGATGGTAGATTAACCATTTGAGGGAAAGCTGTTGATGGGGCTGCCAAAAGTCAAGCCTGGAGAAGAGAAACCTAATATCAGGTGAAACCCCATCTAAGGTCTTAAGGAAGGATGGTGATTCAGGGTGGGCCTTTTTGAAGCTCCCAGCATTGACCTAACTCTTCTCCCATTGAAGCCAATGTAAGTTTTCCCACTGACTTCAAAGGAAACAGATTTAAGCCAATTGTGATTGCTTCTAAAGACCTCAAAAAAGAGGAATACTATTTCTTTTAAATGTAGGATTTATTCTGTTTTACTAAATTTCAAAACCAGGGAGCCATATCACAAGTTTCTTCAATCTGATTCTTAGAGATATTTTCTACAAGATCTGAAACTTTTAAAATAATGTAGTTGCAGATAGCAATTTCAAAACCAAAATGATGCTTCTCACTGGTCTTTGGGATGGCAGTTTTTAGGTGGTAGCGTGTACATATTAAAAATTATTCTAAGCGCAACCCACCATAGAAAACTGTCACATTTAAATAGTAATTTCCAGTGAAGCATCAATGACAAAAATACAAGAAAAAAATAGAATTCAGAAAGACTCTCTTTTAAATCATTATAGATTTAAAAATTATTATGCAACCATTCACATTTGGATGTTTTTATAGTTGCATGGGACCTACAGAGTTACACATTTTCCAGCTCTTGAATAACTGCAGTACTCAGAAAGTGGGAACTGTTCCTGCCTGGTAGGTAGCTTGCTTTTATTTTCATTTCCTGTGCAAGAGTGAGATTACTGTTTGGGGAGAGTTAAATCTATTTCAAGCATAAGAATAATTTGTCTCTGGAGGTGTTGAGCTTCGATTAATAGCTTTTGGTTTCTTCTTATTCATCCTAAGTCTCCAATTTGTGCTGTTTGGCACTATGAAGTCCATTTTGTTCCTTTCCTCATTTTAGTGTGTTTCTAGCTTGACAATTTTGTTTTCCATTTTTTTGGAATGCTACATTTCAGAAGTAGTTTTCTTGCCATTGTCTTAGTTTGGGTAATATTATTGATTGCTCAGTATTTCTTTCAGGTGGAAAGTCATACTGATGATGTTACCTAACGTATATTTTGAGGGGGAGGAAGTGTAAAATATAGTATAAAATAAAATCCTAAGCAATTTTAAATCAGAAATAGATCAGATCAACATGTAATCTTTATTTATAACTAGCTATAATTCATATGTGACATCAACTTCAGTATTTGATATCCCTTGGTTTTAATTTTCATGCAATATCATCTTAGTCCATCTGTATGTATACAACCTCCATGCTTGGGAACAAGGTTGTATGGAACTGCTCTGGACTCAGCCAGCCCCACCCACCCTTCTCCTCCACCCTTATAGGAAAGAGAGGAGAGTAGGCCTGCAAACTCCAGCAGAAGAGAGCTGAGGGGAAAGGCAGAATCTTTCCCTATGACAACCGCTCAAAGGTCCCTCCCTTAGGGAAGGGAGGACATACAACAGAGACAGCCTGAGAGGTAAGCAGTCCCCTCTCCCTCTCATATGAGCTCCTGACTTTCTGAATCCCATTTATTTTGTTTGGACTAACCTGGCAGGGAAATCCCCAAGAATGATCTGGCCCAAGATCTGTGCCATACCTCAGGAGGAAGCAACTGCTACCTGAGAAAGAGAATGACCTCTCTATGTGCAGCCTCCAAAGGGTGCCTAGTGGTGAGCAGACACCATTCACACCACCTTAACCCAGACAGAGACATTGGGACACTTACGGGTAGGGAGAGGGATAGGAAGTGGCCCAGGGAGGGCAGCCTTAAGCATCCTCAGCTGTCAGATCTCTGATAGCCCACAAAGGGCCCTGGGTCAGAGCCCAGTGGAGTGGGAGGGCCTGGGTTTCTCCATCACCCTCCTGCAGGTCACGAGCCTCAGTCCTTACCACTACCAGCAATGCTACCCTACCAGCCAACCCATGAATGAGGACCATCACACCTTGTTATAAATTACCAACCTGTAAAATTACAGTTTTGCATACTGAAGCCATCTGAAGCTATAATACAAGTACAAATATGATCAAAAACTCATAACTCTCATTTATTTGTACAATTCAAAATCACTCAAATCAATTTGCTGAAAATCTGGTTAGTACTTAGGACTAAAATCTACTCAGAATGTGCATCTCACACAAGAGGGCAAATTTGGGTTGTCTTCCATCTGACAGAAGCCTGCCCGAGAAATGCTTGGCTTTGCATTGTATCCTGTTGCAGTCAGTACAGATGTTCATTGCCAGCTGCCACCTCCACTCCTCTCTCACTGCCCTGAGATAAATATACTGACACTGAAGTATGGTGAAAGCCAAAGGCCTCTGGCCACAACTTCATTTTAAACCGGTTTAAAAAACACCCATCAATTCAGACTGATTAATGGTGGTACCTGCCTATCCAGTGGTTAATCATTGCACATTTAGTTGATAAAGGCTCATGAATCCACCTAAGCCAATGGAATCCTGTCTCTCCGAGACCACAGATATATCACTAACCCCTTCTAAAAAGGAAAATGAGCACTCTTCAATGGTGTATTATGGCATTTGTTCCTGCTCTTCCAGTTCTTTTACAGTGGATTCCTCCTAATATATCCTGACTCATGGATATCTATCAATTTAACATTCTTACTACTGTAAAGGCTCCCCCAATATCTTTATCCCCATGGCTGTCAACCTCATCCTGTCATGAACCCACTGACAGCCTGCTCGCTAGGCACAAAGCATATCCGTAAGTTTTGAAAGAAAGAGACACAGTAGATAGGGGACATAGAGCTGCTACAACAGGTATCTGAGGATTCCTCTAGCATAGGAGAATCCCTGGCTGGCATGGAACCAGCTTCGTTGCTAAATCATTGTTGCCATTAAAGATCAACTGGTTAAGCACCAGCAACATGTTTGGTACCATACAAGACACAAAATGAAGATTGTGCCTGACCCAAGAGAAGCTTACAATCCTTTCACAACATATATAAGAACAAATAAAGGAATAATTTTAACAGGTTTTGATAAACAAATAATATGTGTGAAGGTAGATGGATCCACTGAAGAAAGAGTTTGCTTGTGACTAAGGTTACAGAAAAAAATCAAGCTGGTGATAATTAAAGAAATTAAAAATTTTAATAGAAATGAAATGTGTTAGATGAAAATTAATGTGATGAAAGAGCAAAAAAAGGGACAAAATTGAGAAAAAGGAAAAAGTAAAGTGTAAATTAATATACAGCCATGGGTTGTGTGTGCAATCTAGCAATATATATATGAGGAGTAGAAGAGTCAATGGGGATGAGCAGGAAAGTCCAAAATGTAATCAAAGGTAAGGAAGGAAATACATGGCATGAAACATCAGCTACAGAGCAGTATTCAGAAGATTACAGAATGACGTTAAGAAAGAGTACAAAAATGATAAGAAAATTAAGGGTAGAAAATGAAAAGCAGATTGCATGAGAGCTTGAGATAAATCCGAATTTTTTTCAAGTACACGGAGAAGAGGAGGTCAGAGTAGGACCTCTAAGAAATGTGAAGTGTAATTTATTCACAGAAGAAGTAGTTATTGTTATCAGTTTAAATAAATCTTCATATCAGTGTTCCAAAAATAGGATACGGAATGAGTACTAGAAAACAGACACACATTTTGTATTTCCTGAATGAGGAAGAAAAAATAATGAAAGAAATCTTGATCACACAAAGCCAGATGATCAGGCAATTGTACACTATTGCGTTAAATTATATTGTCTGTGTCTGATTTAGAATGAAAGCTCCTTGGAACAGAATCCATGTTTGTACAGCACTGAGCACAATAACGGTCTACAATAAATAAGTCATCAAGTTGGAAGATTAATCAAACTCAGGGGCCAGATGAGATTGTGGAGAAAGTGCCAAAACAAACAAAGGAAACTTTTGCAATTATTTAAAAACCTCTTTCAGCACAATATTTTTAACCTCTTTGGAAACAAGAAAGTTATTTTACATAAAACTTACAGTATATTTAAGAAAGGATCTTGGATGATCCAGGACCTATGTGAATTTAATGTACCAAGTTATGCATCAGCAGAAATGAGACTAAAAATACTAATTCGGACAACTTGAAGAAGCTTCAGATTTAGTCAAGACTATATGGCATAAATTAGGAAAAAAGGTATCATGCCCAGTGATACAAATATATAGGATTTTCTATCAAAGTGTGTAGATATTGTAGCTGCTGAAGTTTTTCCAAAATTTGTGGAAGATTTCCTTTTCTTTTCTATTTCTTCTATTATTTTCTATTACTTTCAAAACCAATGGAAAAGTCAGACTGAATATCAAAAAAGTAGAACTCTCCCCTCCCCCCCACCCTCTTTCAGTATACAGGATGGATGATGTGTAGTGAATGAGGCAGGAGTCCACTCACTGAACAGTGATTAAGAATAAACACTGATCAGCAGCCTCATTCACAATGAGGAATGCAACATTCCTTCCCCATATGCTTTCCTGAAGTAGCAGGCAGGGATCAGACAACAATGATTTCATGTATCCAGAGGACAAGAAATAACAAATACTGTGGCCTAATTCCTTTGACAAACCAATAAAGCTTAAGAAGAGATTTACACCACAAGATAGCCCAAGTAATGCAAAAGATGTTGAAATTGCAATGTTATAGCCTGAGCATTTTTGAAGACACTATGTGTGATATTGTCTCACTAGAGTTTGTTTTTTCTCATGGCATCTGTAGAATTGGGTAGGATCCTAACCAAGAATTATTTAGTAGTTAATACTGTAGATGTTACAAATTACATAGCAGAGCCTGCCTTTGTTGGCACCAAAAGACCAATATAGAGGAGATACTGTAAAAGATAATCATTTTTTAAGCTTCTAGTACTCCTTTTTGTGAAAATAGCTTTGAAAATGTAAACTGATGCAAACCAATTACTTGGGTTGAAAGTCTGACACTTTTACTAAATTATTCACAGCCCCACCACTGCCACACAACACTGAAGTAACCAAATACATAGGGTATGGCTATGCTTATGAGTTAAAGTGCATTAAAGCAACCCAGTGCGCTCTAGCTCATGACGCATTCAAGCTGGCAAGGCACGTAGAGCACTCTGACTCCGCAGCTAGAGTGCTCCTGATAATCCACCTTAGCGAGTGGAATAACATTTGATGCACCCCCGCTGGAGTGCCATGGCGCCAGTGTGGACGTGCTGGTCTATTAATGCACTCTGATAGGCCTCCAGAAGTGTCTCACAGTGCCTGTTCTAGCCACTCTGGTCATCACTTTGAACTCTACTGCCCTGCCCTCAGTTGACCAACCCATCAGACCCGCCCTTTAAATTCTCTTGGAATTTTGAAAATTCCCTTCCTGTTTGCTCAGCCAGGCATGAAGTGCTCTCAGCAAATCTTTCCAGGTGTATGGAGCAATGGCGAGGTGCTGGACCTCATCAGTGTTTCGGGGGAGGAAGTTGTCCAGTAGCTGTGCACCAGCAGTAGGAATTATGATACCTTCAGGCAGATATCAAGGGACATGATGGAAAAGGGGCCATGACCTGGATGCACTGCAGGGTTAAAGTGAAGGAGCTGCAGAATGCCTACCGCAAAGCCTGCAAGGCAAACCACCACTCCAGTGCTGCCCCCATGACCTGCCGTTTCTACAAAGAGCTGGACACAATACTTGGGGGCGACCCCACCTTAACTCCAAGTACCACCATGGACACTTCAGAGCCCAGTTCAACAAGGCAGGAGGAGGGGGAGGAGGAAAGCAGGAGCGAGGGTGCTGAGGAGGAGGAAGACACCCCAGCATCCCTAGATGCATGCAGTCAGGAGTTGTTTCAAGCCAGGAGGAAGGTAGCCAGTCATGGCGGCCGGTGCTTGGGAAAGGACAAACACCAGAAGACGTGCCCGGTAAGTGACTTTTATTTTGGGAAGGAAGATATTTGGTGTGGACTCTTGGGGTGAGGAGGGTTAGGGCTGCATGTATGCCTACATGCAGAACAGGGCATTGATGTACTCTCTCACATCGTGGTAATTGACCTCAGTGATCTCTTCAAAGGTCTCATCCAGAACTGGGGTAATGTGCTTGTGCAGGTTTCTTGGGAGAGCCACTGTGGTCCTTGTCCCAGTCAGGCTAACATGTCCACGCCACTGTGCCGTGAGGGGCAGGGGGACCATTGCTACACACAGACAAGCTGCATATGGGCCAGGGCAGAAGCCGTATTGTAGTAGAAGACCCTCCCTTGCTTCTCAGGTCACCCTCAGCAGCGAGATATCTTCCAGGAAAAACTCCTCTGGAAAATGTGGGGACAGTGTTCAGTATACAGGCTCCCTGCAGCTGTTGGCTCTCCCCAAGACACAGAAACCCAGAGGACAGTACAGCCATGAAACAATCAGTCCTCCTTGACCCAGTGCTTACTCACCATTTTGGGGCTCCCATGGGTTGTGTGTGTTCACTTTGGGATGGGCAAATTATGCCATTGTGTAGTCTGTGCTTGCCATTAAATACTGGGGAATCATTGCTCTGTCTGGTGTGACCAATACTGCCTCTGTTAAGTGTTGCATTTTGCCTTTACAAATGCAACTTTGAGATCTCAGCCATCCATGTTATCATCAGCCGAAGGACTGCAAAGAGTTAGGAAGAGGCCATGTAGAAGAAAAGAAGACATGCTGCATGAAGTAATTCAGCAGTCACTTAACAAGAATCTAAAAGTACAGGAGTGGAGGGAGAATGGAAGGAGGATCTGCCAGCAGAATGAGGAGCGCCAGCACAAAAGTCTGGAGCTCTGGCAGCAAAGCACAGAGCGGCTGATAAGCATCACAGAGCGCCAAGTGGACTTGATCCAGGTACTTGTAGCCATGGAGGTGGAGCACTACCATGCCTGCCCGCCCTCCCCCACAGCCCTTGTCCCCAAAACTCTTTCCCTTGTACCCCCATGTCACCTCCAACCCACTTTCTCCAACATCCGGGTCCTTATCGCCACCAGCTGCCTCCAACATCTGTAGTTTCACCACCCAGCCCTGAAAACTATGACCCTTACCCACTGCACTCAACCCCATCACCATGCAGTATAGTCATCCTGAAGTGCAGCACTCATTGCACAGCACTCCAGACAGGCAGGCTGAGTATGATAATAGGACATATGCAAATCTGTGATTGTACCATTCCCCACCTCACCCCCTTGCCCTTTCTGTTTCCCAAGCAGTTGTGTTTCTTTTCAATAAATTGATTTTTTTGGCTTTGAAAACATTCTTTATTATTGCATAAAGTAGAAGATACCTTAGCCCAGGAAAGCAACAGGCACAACAAGTCAGCGTAGTAAACATAGATTCCTACTAACATTGGAACCACTGCACTTCACTCCCGTGCAGGGCACCAAACATTACTGCTGGTTTTCAGCCTCAAATTGCTCCCTCAGGGCATCCCTAACCCTTGCAGCACCACGCTGGGCCCCTCTAATAGCCCTGCTTTCTGGCTGTTCAAATTCAGCCTCCCGGTGTTGAACCTCCAAGTTCTATGCCTGAGTGAATCTTTCACCCTTCCCTTCACAAATGTTATGGAGGGTACAGCATGTGAATATAACCGCGGGGATGCTGTGTTCAGCCAGGTCCAGCTTCAGAGAGTGCCAGTGGCCCTTTAAACGGCCAAAAGCACACTCCACAGTCATTCTGCACCGACTCAGCCTGTTGTTGAACCACTTCTTGCTGCTGTCAAGGCTCCCTGTGTAGGGTTTCATGAGCCATAGCACTGAAGGGTAAGTGGGGTCTCCAAGGATCACATTGGGCATTTCGACTTCCCGTACTGTGATCTCATGGTCTGGGAAAAAAAGTCCCGGCTTGCAGCTTCCTGAACAGGCCAGTGTTCCAAAAGATGCGTGCGTCATGCACCTTTTCTGGCCAGCCTGCATTAATGTCAATGAAACACCCACAGTGTCAAGGGTTTTTCCCCACTTTGAACTTTAGCGTCCAAAAAGTGGGGACCTGCATGATCACTTTTAAGCTTAATTACTAGCTTAAATCTGGTATGCTGCCACCAGCCAAAAATATAGTGTTTGGCACACTTCTGTTCCCCCAAAACCTTCCCTGGGGAACCCTAGACCCAAACCCCTTGGGTCTTAAAACAAACAGAAATAAACCATCCCCCCTCCTTCCCCACCCCAGGGTTGCCTTGGGAAGCTACACAGATTCAAACTCCTTGGATCTTAAAACAAAGAGGAATTAACCATTCCCTTCCTATTCCCCCCACCAATCCCTGGTGAGTTTAGACTCAATCCCTTGGATTCCAAAACAAGGAAAAATCAATCAGGTTCTTAAAAAATAAAGATTTTAATTAAAAAAAGAAAAGTTAAAATTATCTCTGTAAAATCAGGATGGAAAAATGATTACAGGGAACTTAGATTCATATAGCCTAGAGGGACTCCCCCTCGCCCCCACAGCCTGAGATTCAAAGTTACAGCAAACAGAGGTAAAAATCCTTCCAGCAAAAAGGCACATTTACAAGTTAAGAAAACAAACATAAGACTAATCTGCCTTGCCTGGCTATACTTACAATTTTGAAACATGAAAGACTGATTCAGAAAGATTCTGGGTGTACGTCTGGTCCCTCTTAGCCCCAAAAGCAAACAACGAAGAAAACAAACAACACAAACAAAGACTTCCCTCCACCAAGATTTGAAAGTATCTTGTCCTGCCATTGGTCCTCTGGTCAGGTGTCAGCCAGGTTCACTAAGCTTCTTAATCTTTTACAGGTAAAAGAGACATTAACCCTTAACCATCTGTTTATGACACACCGTAATCCACAAGTGCCTGGAAAACCACAGAGAAATACCCCTTCCGATTACCGTACTTGGAGGCTAGGTGGGCTGGTGCCAGAATTGGAATATGCGTTCCATCTATCGCCGCTCTGCATTTAGGGAAACCCATTTGTGCAAAGCCAATCACAATGTCATGCACATTACCCAGAGTCACGGTTCTTCTGAGCAGGATGCAATTAATGGCCCTGAAAACTTGCATCAACACGATTCCAACGGTCAAATTTCCCAATCCAAACTGGTTAGCGACTGATTGGTAGCTGTCTTGAGTTGTCAGATTCCAGATTGCAATAGCCACCCGCTTCTCCAGTGGCAGGGCAGCTCTCAATCTCGTGTCCTTGCGCCGCAGGATGGGAGCGAGCTCATCACATAGTCCCATGAATGTGGCTTTTCTCATTCAAAAGTTCTGCAGCCACTGCTCATCATCCCAGACTTGCATGACAATGTGATCCCACCACTCAGTGCTTGTTTCCCGAGCCCAGAAGCAGCGTTCCACAGTGATGAATATCTAGTTTGTATCATTACTCCAGTCAATATCATCGTTGGAGTCCTCACTGTCAGTTTGGATCTTAAGGAGTAACTCAACTGCTGAACATGACGTGCTGGCAAGACTCATCAGCATATTCCTCAGCAGTTCGGGCTCCATTCCCACAGACCAAAAGGGAAGACAGAGCACACAGTACAAAAAACATTGTAAGATAGTGCCAAATATGGACGGAAACACAGGGATTGCTGGGATGTGAACTGATGCATCACAGGGCATTGGGACAAGACCCAGAATGCTCCACATCCCCCACACCCTTCCCACAAGCCACAGTGCCAGAATGGGAAGAGGTGCTTTGTGGGATAGCTGCCCATAATGCACCGCTCCCAGTGCCGTTGCAAGTGCCGCAAATGTGGCCATGCTAGTGTGCTTGCAGCTGTAAGTGTGGACAGACTGTGCTCTCCGAAGTCTGGTTTAACTCAAATCACTCTACATCTGCAAATGTAGCCATGCCTATAGGCATAGCAGCCTTCACTTGTGGGAAGACTCCAAATCAGTTCACAGCTGAAGGGAGTGCTAAGCTTCCAATCAGGCCACTACTAATTGCAAGATTCCTACCAGCTGGCTGTCTATGAGAGAGCCAGTTCCTCTATTAAACAACTAGTGTGTACATTGGCCACATGGAGGGACGGCATGGTCTAATGGACTATGAAATTGACGCATCACTCTGACACAAGTTCCCATTGTGACTTTGGTCAAGTCCCACAGGTTTTCGTGTGCAACCTTCAAAGCATTACTAACAAACAAAACAATCATTAAGAATTTGCTAAATAGGACTAGATAGAGGGATCGCAAAATCTTGCAGAAATTGTACAGACTACATCTTCATCAGAACTAGAAAACCTTAATTTTGTTGTGAAGATTAGTGTGTTATAAGTATATTTTCTTGACTGTCCCTATTACTCTGCTTTTGGAACTGAACTGATCAAGAATAACTTGAGGCTTTCAATGAGTGAAAAAAGATTCATTATTTGTGATATCAGCAGAATATGAAGTCTCAAAAACCCTAAAATGCAACAATCTAATAGATGAATTTGTAGACAGAAATGTCAACATCGTCTCTCTGAAATGCTGAATTGCCTGAGTTTGAGTTGCTGCAAAGTTTACAGATAGTCTCAAGATGGAAGTTTGGAATACTACAGCGATACAAGAGTTTATACTGAAACTATTTAGAGGTCTGGCCAGTAGACTAAGCTATGAAATGCCTTTATTGTGTTTTCCAAGACAATATCCAGACATCACTATTTAATTGGATGCAGACACCTGCTAACTTATTGGCTTGGTAAGTCTAATACCTCTAGGATTACTTCCCTCTGCTCAGTTGCTTTGGTTTCCTTAACTTCCTACTAAAAATATTGTTTCTTAAGCTCCCAATGAGGCATCTGTGTTTATATACAACAACGTACGTATATATTATTTGTATTATATCAGACTTTTTTGTTCAATTTGTTCAATTTTCATTTGTAGACTATAATGAAATTATTATTTAAAAGTATTGGCTAGCTTGACTTGAAATGAGTCTAATATTACATTTATGTGTAGTTTTGTAATGGCTGCCAGGAAAGAAAAAAAATCAAACATATGAAATATCTTTCTGGGAAATTTGAAAAAAAGTAAGCTAGAGATACATGACTCCCTTTTACTAACATTTTATTTTCTTAAATAGTATTTAGGAAAAGGAAGAGTAAAAGCAGGTACAAACCCATCACCACTTTCAGCTTCATAATGCTCACCAGTGTAATTGCAAAGATAGCCCAAATAAAATAGTGATTATATCAACAATTTTGTGTTTATGGAGGTTCTGTTAAGCAATCAGCTTCCTGGATAGCTGATAAATATCCCCTAGTAAAGCTGGCAAAGAGAGCAGAATTAACCAATCATAAAATAGCTCATTAAAAAAAAACTACAGAAAGGACCCTCCACCCAACTGTCAGAAAAACAGTGCTGTTTACCATCATGGTTTCTGATTTGCTAGAGAACAGAAAAAAATCCAATCTCTGAAATAATTAGAAGGCACACTTTTCCTTAACGGAGTAATTAGCTACCAAATTACTGCACATACTTACATTGCACAAAATGACAGCATCTTAAATTAAAAAGAATTAAATTCATTGATATAAATGCAAGAAAATTCTTTAATAATGTATGAATCCTCTATTGCTTATGTCTCATTGCTCTTTCTTCAGTTTTATGGCAATAGCATTGTTATGCTGAGACTGTTTTAAAACTCCCTCAGGATTATATTTTCAAATGTTGTTATAAATTGGCAGCTGCCTCTCCAGTGAGGAGAGAGTCTGGTAGATGAGCGAATCAGGCATAGCACTCAGATCAGATGCAACAGAGAAAGATTTTATGGTCCAATGCCATATCTGTGGCAGAAGCCAAAAGACTACAGAACACCATCACAGCACACTTGAGTCTTGACAAGTGGTATCGCTCACAAAGAGGCATGCCTGAATTCTGAGAGTGCCCCGGATGCCACAGGATTTGATATCATTACCTGCTTCCACTCAATGTATATACAAGCTGAGAGATTCTGGGACACATGGTGGGCTGTTCATGAGGGCTCCCCTTTATCATAACTGAATTTATGACTGCAATACACGGGCTGCTTCAAAGGAGCACAGAGAAACTTCAGCTGGTACAGAATGCAGTTACCCATCTTCTGGGTGAAGTGTCATTAAAAGCTCATAACACTTGTGGCTCTGCAATATACACTGGCAATATATTTGATTCCAAGTGCAACTGAGAGCTTCAGGTGAGGCTCTGAGCTTTATAAGTGGGACAGGCTTCTGACTGAATTTTTAATGGTAGTTATTGTTTCAGCACACAGATACTGGTAGAGAGGGAAGGACTTTGCAAGATATTACTGGGTCAGTATTTTATTAGGGCTATTATTAATATTTGTATGTTTTTAATATTACTGGAAAGGGCCCAGTTAAACTGTTATAGGCAATCTGTAATTTAATAAATATGTAATAGAAAAAATGTTAATGGAATCAGAGTTTCTGACCCAATGTTGGTGTGCTGCTTCTAAAAAAAATAGACATTGAGGCTATACCTCAATGTTTATGCGTCAGTCCCAGGCTAAAAGCTTAGGTCTAATTAATTAACATAACATAAACAATAGGGTTCATGCTGTTATATGTAAACTAGGGAAGATAATGATGACTAGCAGCATGTCACTCATTACAGAAGGCAGGCTGTGGACTAGTCCAGTTACACCCAATGTTATGTATTTTATGTCTACATATCTTAGACAAGCAAAACACAAAGAAAACCTGTCTGAAACAAACAAACTGAAGCACTGTTATAAAATCTTAGTCATTTGTAGGATTGAATAGCCTTAAAGACAGTGGATGAATATGCTTAGCTTAGAAAACGTTTATGGCCCAAGAACAAGAAGCATGATCTCAACACATGTGGCAATCTTCAGTTGAAACCATCCCTGCAGGGCAGAGTTGCACTATTTGCCAAAGAAAGTGCTTGTAAGAACTGAGTGAAAACTGCTGGAGCAGATTGGAGACAATTGTCAAGGCATTCAGGGTATCACACCAGTGTCAATAGTGATGTATGCACAGTTCAGTAGTAGTGGAGGCAACTGTGATTAATGCTAGACAAAACAAATAGAGAAACAGATTACAGAGATGTGGTCCCCAGATACCAAAATGCAGAACTGCGTGTGTCAAATTTGAGAACAAAAGTTAGGAGTCTGGGAAGGCAGCATTACAGAATCTTTTTTGTTTTTTGCTGATTTTCCAGTGAGGAACTGAGAGTTATTGAGAAGACAGCCATTTTACTCAATATCTGACACAATTCAATTGAAATGATGTAGAGTAAATAGAGGATAGAAGCAAGGAACACCAAATAAAAGCTGAGCTGTTGAACATCTCAGCACTCACACAGAACAGCTCATGAGCAAGTGCACACGAAGTACAGACAATGACAACCACAATCTCTTCATGGAAAATTTTCAAAGAGAAAATGAGGTAAGGTAACAATTGTCAAACAATTCATTATGACTTATTAGCCAAGTTCTGCTCTTCAGCAACATAATTATAACATTGGCTGAATATGTACCTCTCCAGAAAACAAACTCCACTGATGAGGGCAGACCCACCAATTCCTATTGAGCATGGTACTTAACTATCATTAAGTATTCCCTCTGATGCCAATGGATGCACTAATGGTAGCAAGAGCTATGGTCACTTGTAATTAGCACGACTGTGCCCTTAATTCAAAACATGTGCTCATTTTAACATAAAAACAAACTGCCAAAAAGATCAAGTGTGGCTATGATGTTTTTAATAAACAAAATAATTTTCCAGTATATATGAAAAAATATTTTACTAGCCATTGGATTATAAACAGTGCTGTATATTCCGTACTCAGAGAAAGGTACTTAGGTTTACATATTTTAATATTTTTGCAACTTTGAAAACTAAACAGTGGTTTCCTTTTTGCAGAAACATTAGGCATTGTTTTTCAACTGAACCAAATCATTCACTTGTGTATTTTAAGTTAAAATAGACTCAACTTGATGAAGTATGTAATTTGGAATTCTTAAATTTGTAATTTGAATGATTACTTTGTTTCACTATAAGCTGCTTAGGCTTTTTCATTTATAAAGCTAAAACATTTGGCCACAAAAACATGGCATCAACATAACTTGTCATACAATCCTTTGTTTTTTAATCATCTTCTATTGATAATCTAAATGATGATTAGTCTTGTCTCAGTGATTTCTTTGCTCTTCTAATACACATTTGTATTAATCCCTACTACATATTTTGATTTATTCTTAATTTTTTGTAGAACAGGACCACATTAAAACCCTTTTTAAAAACTAAAATGATTAGAAAAACAACATTTTAAATGTACATGGAATTGTGACAAAGATTCTGGGAAACACCAGCTGTTATACTTAACACAAAAATGCAAATTTAAAAGTAAAATGTGCTCTGGTGCCATTAACTGGAAGGACTGAAATTAAATTAAATCTCTGAAGGCTGCAGTAGAATTAGTTTATACATTGTAAACATTTTCTGAGTATATGCAGTATATGTAATATTGTCTTGCTTCAGTGAATACAAAAGTTTTCATACATCTTCTTGCCCTGAGACTCACCCACTTTCCCCAATTCCTCAGAGTTCTGCTTTCATAAGGCTCTGGAATTCAAGAACTCAAAGGCCATGTCTACATCTAAAATTTTGCAGCGCTGGTTGTTACAGCTGTATTAGTACAGCTGTATAGGGCCAGCGCTGCAGAGTGGCCACACTTACAGCAACCAGCGCTGCAAGTGGTGTTAGATGTGGCCACACTGCAGCGCTGTTGGGCGGCTTCAAGGGGGGTTCCGGGACGAGAGAGCAAACCGGGAAAGGAAACCAGCTTCGCCGCGGTTTGCTCTCTCGGTCCCGGAGCCAGCCAGCAAACCGCAGGGAAGGAGACCTGCTTGCTCGGGGTTCCGGGACCGAGAGAGCAAACCGGGAACGCCGCGGTTTGCTCTCTCGGTCCCGGAGCCAGCCAGCAAACCGCAGGGAAGGAGACCTGCTTGCTCGGGGTTCCGGGACCGAGAGAGCAAACCGGGAAAGGAAACCAGCTTCGCCGCGGTTTGCTCTCTCGGTCCCGGAACCCCGAGCAAGCAGGTCTCCTTCCCTGCGGTTTGCTGGGTGGCTCCGGGACCGAGAGAGCAAACCGCGGCGTTCCCGGTTTGCTCTCTCGGTCCCGGAACCCCGAGCAAGCAGGTCTCCTTCCCTGCGGTTTGCTGGGTGGCTCCGGGAATGCGAGAGCAAACCGCGGCGAAGCTGGTCTCCTTTCCCGGTTTGCTCTCTCGGTCCCGGAACCCCGAGCAAGCAGGTCTCCTTCCCTGCGGTTTGCTGGGTGGCTCCGGGACCGAGAGAGCAAACCGGGAAAGGAAACCAGCTTGATTACCAGAGGCTTCCTCCTTCCACGGAGGTCAAGAAAGGCGCTGGTAACTGTCTACATTGGATTACCAGCGCTGGATCACCAGCGCTGGATCCTCTACACCCGAGACAAAACGGGAGTACGGCCAGCGCTGCAAACAGGGAGTTGCAGCGCTGGTGGTGCCCTGCAGATGTGTACACCTTCAAAGTTGCAGCGCTGTAACTCCCTCACCAGCGCTGCAACTTTCTGATGTAGACAAGCCCAAAGTGGGGTTTAATGTCCTGGCTCACCTGAACTAGCCTGTGCTCAACATTTAGAACAATGACTTTGGGTTGAGGAGTTTTCTACCCATGCACACAAGGGGTGCACAAGTTGCTAAAAGCAAAGACACATACCAGAGTCAGAGGAGGAGCTGCTTTTCAGCTA
Organism: Gopherus evgoodei; assembly: GCF_007399415.2. Lineage (NCBI taxonomy): Eukaryota > Metazoa > Chordata > Testudines > Testudinidae > Gopherus > Gopherus evgoodei. The sequence continues at coordinate 241,324,297 of NC_044323.1, read as the reverse complement.
CAAAGCTAGACAACCGGCTCCTGGATGTTGTGGGTCCAGCCAAGAACCAAAACTTTGGCTAATCTCTCATAGTATATACAAATTAGTAAACTAGGGCAACAAAAATGACCAATCAAACTATAAATGAACAAATAAAAAAAATCAGTTTACAGAATGAAATTATGAATATATGTTACCTTCTCATTTTAATGAGTGGATGAAAGGCAGAGTGTTATACTGATGACAATGAGTAAGCAAAATTCCAAGATTAGTCTAAAACTGGTATCACTGACTAAGTAAAGACATGAACAGCTTCAATCTGTGGAAAAGTCCAATATAGTGTAAAACATGTTATTTGAAGAGCAGAGTGAAGAAGCTGGGCTATATTGTACTGGAAATTCTATTGACAGATACAAAGCCAGAGAGTTCTGTAGCAAGTATTCAAAGAACGAGACTGAAGTCAGTTGCCTGTGGCAGAAGTAGATTTTGTACAGTTGATGACAGAAAATATAAGATTACTAGGGAGAGCTGGCAAGGAGCCTGTTGTGGTCATTAGACATTAGCCAGAGAAGGTCAGGGGATTTATTGTGAAGAGATTTCTAGAATAGACACTGAGGCACAATAGTAAGAGATTAGAGGAGCAGGAAAATTAAGTACAAGGTTAAAAGAAAGGGTTAAAATGTTAGAGCTAAAAAAGGAATAGTTTGTTTTTTGGAAGGCTCTCTAGCAAAGAAAGCCTTATTTAGGAGAGATGATTGCTAATAAATCAGAGGGGAGTTAAGACAAAGAGAGGCCAAAATGAGGGATTTAAAAGGACTGTCTCAAAGTTGGTACTCCAAGTTTCTAGTTTGACGATCCCTTGAATTTTTTCCCAGAAGTGATTGGACTGAGAAAACTATCCTCAAGGACACACATCATTATGCAGGTATCTGGCAGGGACTCCATCACTGGGACTGCGTTCTAAGATGGGCTTAAAATATGGAGTATAAATGCCTGTGTTTGTGTCCAACTAAGTTGCCCACTGGGTTTGCAGTTTCACGCAGAAACAGTTATTATGTCCTCTGAATATTCCATATAGTTTTTATTTGGTTTTCTCTTGTACATTTTTAATAGGAAGTCTTTGAATTTGGGCTCTTGCTGACATTTGTCTTTGGCAGTCCTACTTTTCGCTGTTGACTGATGTCTCTTTAAAAAAATTGCCTGTCTACATAAAACTTAGTGTAAAGGTGAACCCTGAGAAGAACTGGTAGAATGAGGAGTTTTGTTTTTGATGGTGGATTTAGGGTCACTTTTAGGCATTTCTCATGCTTTAACTATGTGCTTTGCACACAGATCTGAACAATTCACTGTGGGAGGAGAGAACACCAGATTTGGTTGATGGAGAGAAAGTAAATGGGTGCATAGAAGGTTGAATGGCTGATTGGAGGTGGGAAGGGGGACAGAGAACACAGAAGCTTTATTGATGGGAAGGAGGGTGGGGCTGGCCACAAACTTGATTCATGGGGATTGGGCACTCCTAAAACCTTCGTTGTCATGAATCATAATCTTCTGTTACAAAAGAGACATGTTTACCCTCAGGTGCTGAGCAAGGAAATATTTTCCTCCCTGAACTTCTACACACACAAGTCAAATTCCATTTCTATTCATTCAGTGCCCACCCCCAGCTAAGCACCACAAAATCCTTGGAAGTTAAGGCACAAAAAACTTCTCCCTGAGGCAGTTCAGGATGCTACACACACAACATGCCTGACACAAACCCACAGATGCCTCTGCTCTACTCTCTAGGGATGCAAGCCTTCTGTCACCCACTTCAACCACTCCTACTCCTTGTCGCAGTCTTCATCCCATGCACCTTTCCCTGTCTCTCCACCCATCACACCTCCAGCCCTTACCCCTCAGCATTCAAGTCAGGCTGCCTTCCTCCTCCTCCTCCTCACTGCATGGAAGGAGCAGGAGAGAGTGTCCACAGTGGCCCCTCCCTGCTAGGAGGAGCAATCACAGGCAAAATCCTGTTCAGCCGCTGCAGAGCCAGATTGAACGTGCTCAGTGCAGATGGAATCCTCAGAGAATTTATCTGGCAAACTCTAACAAATCTCTACTGAATGTGTGCAAACTGAGATTTTTCAGACACTTGTAACTGTATCAGATTTGAGAGGATTTACATGGGGACAGCAAAAAATGACACATCACGGACAAAATATTGCTGGGCTCAAGAGTTCAAAAGCAACAAATTTGTCCCCCTCAAGAGATCTCAAATCATTCGACAGATCCTCAAAATCATGAATCTTATGATTTTTTGGGGCCAGATTATATTGTGATCTTTTTAGTTTGTTGATTTTTTAAGTTCCCCTATCCATCCCTAGTGTGTGTGGGTGATGATTAGCATTTCCCACTCTCCCAAATGTAGTGAGTAAGGTTATTTTGACCCTACTGCAGAAGCTTTCTCCTCTTCATGTGCCCATCCCCTACCCAACAATTAATTGTGTCCCCACCCTCCAAATAAATCCTGTTCCTAATTCACCATCAGTGCCCCACCTCTCTTCAGTTCAGCTCTTCAGCCTCATGTATGTTCTGCCTGTGATTCTTCACTCCTTCTTCCAGACTGCTGCTAAGTGGTTCCCTCTCCCTTTCCAGGCTGGAGGGGTACTTCTAGAGGTTCTCCATCCCTCCTCTGTCCCACCCCAGCCTGGTGGATGCAGAGGGTATAGGGGAAGGATCAGAGACTCTCTTTCTGTTGCTCACAGGAGAGGTTGGGGGGAGGGAGTGGAGTCGCCCTGAGCTGCTAGACTCTTCAGTACGCTTCTTCCCAATTCCCTTCTGTGAGAGTGGCTTGGGGTTGCTGCCAGGAGAGAGAGGAGGGAGAGAGAAAGCATGCGCTCTTCCTGTAGCAGCTCTGATTGGTTGCTCAGCCTCAGGAGGCTGGCATGTGGGGCAGGCAGCAAATCACAAATTCACTGAGACCTGAATGTGGTGCAGAAACTACCCCACATGGAGTTTCCCTGTCTCCTGAGGAAAAAAAAATTGAATCCCTTTACACAAGGAGGCAGGCTCCGTCTGTCTTTCTATTCCCTGAGCACTCACATACGAGCCAACGGCCATACAGCCCTGAATGGTTTAGAAAAGGTCAAGGACAGGTACAGGTTTAATAAAATACAGGAACTGGTACAGCCTCCTTAAATGGAAATTTTAAAAAATCGAAACAAGGTATTGTGATAAAATTCCTCCTCTACCTTGATGGTCCTGCGCTTATTGGCAGATTTTGCTAGCCTCAGAGATCTTCCTGTGTTGGATCAGAAGTTGGGAGGTTTTGGGGGGAACCCGAGCCCGCCCTCTACCCTGGGTTCCAGCTGGGCCCTGTGGACTGCAGCTGTCTAGAGTGCCTTCTGGAATAGCTACACAAAAGCTACAATTCTCTGGGCTACTTCCCCATGGCCTCCTCCCAACACCTTCTTTGTCCTCACCACAGGACCTTCCTCCTGATGTCTGTTAATGCTTGTACTCCTCAATCCTCCAGCAGCACATCCTCTCACTCCCAGCTCCTTACACACACCTCACTAACTGGAGTGAGGGCCTTTTTATACCAGGTGTCCTGATTAGCCTTAATTAATTCTAGTAACTTCCCAATTGGCTACAGGTGTCCTAATTAGCCTGCCTGGCTTAATTAGTTCTAGAAAGTTCCTGAGTACTCTGGAATAGTCCCTGTTATCTTACCCAGGGAAAAGGGACCTGCTTAACCTGGACCTAATGTATCTACCTTCGACCACTCTCTTGTAGCCATCTGGCCTGACCCTGTCAAAGCATCCAAGAAGTCAACAAATGTAAATGCACAGAAATACTCCTCGAACACTGTTACTGAGGCAAGTCCTTGCTAGAGATAAGTCAAACCCATAGGGCCTGATTCTCATTCACATTTAGGCCACTTACAGAGCTTGGGAAATGTACAGAGGCCCTAAAGTGGGAGTAAATAATATTTAAGCCCTTTTAGATGACTAGAGAAGTGTAAAGTGACCTTAGCATAAATGAGAATCGATTTTAGATTTATCAATGTGTTATGTGAGGATTTTTTTTGGTAAGGAACATTTTATTTTTGAACAGAAAAATATGCTCAGAACTGCATCTCTACTGAACATTTGTGACACAAAATGGTCAATTAGACACTTTGGCATGTAGATGCTGTCATAGGTTCCACCCCCACTCTGAACTTTAGGGTACAGATGTGGGGACCTGCATGAGAAACCCTAAGTTTAATTACCAGCTTAGATCAGTATGCTGCCACCACCCAAATATTTGAGTCATTTGAGAAACTCTGTCTTCCCCCTGCTATACCTTTCCCTCCCTGGATAGCCTTGAGAGACTCCTCCACCAATTCCCTGGTGAACACCGATCTAAACCCCTTGGATCTTAAAACAAGGAAGAGTTACTCATTCCTCCCCTTTTCCCCCACCAATCCCTGGTGAGTTCAGATCCAATCCCCTTGGATATAAAAACAAGGATAAATCAATCAGGTTCTTTAAAAAAAGGCTTTTAATTAAAGAAAAGAAAGGTAAAAGAAAAAACCTCAGGGAGAGATTAGCATACCAGCTACTCTCACAGACAACAGATTCAAAACACAGAGGCTGTTCCCCTGGGCAAAAACTTAGTACACAGAAGAATCCCCAATTTCATTATTCCTCTAATTGCACAAAGACAAAGTCACAAAAGAAAAGAAACATAAACCTATTTATTAATTTCTAATACTCCGTACTCTGATAAGAGGCTGGTTCCTTAACCTTTTCCACTCCGGCCAAAACTGAAACTGACCAAAACTTCCCTCCTTCCTTTGAAACATCCTGCCCCCCGCATTGGTTTCTCTAGTCAGGTGTCAGCTAGGCTAGGTGAACTTCTTAACCCTTTACAGGTAAAAAAGGCACTAACCCTTAACTATCTGTTTATGACAGATGCTTTCAGCGCTAACATCCCAATTTAAGAAAACACTTTATCATACACTTAACTTTGGTGTCAATATTAAGGTTAAGCATGTGCTTAAGAGATCTGCTGGATCAGGGCTTACATTAACTCATTACTGCTATTTTTTAAAGGCAGTGGTCAGAATAGTTGATTAAACCTTCCAAACGTAGATCATCTCAGGCCCTAATCATTCAAAAAAGAACAAGGAATCCTGGAGGATGGTGTATGATCAAATAATCTCTCTTAAACCAAGTATCCTCATTATTTCATCACCAAACTTCATTAAGTTCTATATGAAAATGGACTTCTCCCTATCCCCTTAAAAAAAAATACAGTATTTAGGTAATGTTAAAGGTCTAAGTAAAACCACGAAAAGCAAGGAAATTCAGTTAAGAGTGTAACTTTGGGTTCATGATGAACCTTTAATTCATAGTGCTGTGCACACTGTTTTATAGGGAAAAAAGTACAAAAGCATAAGTTAAGAAATAGTATAGATTCAGATTTCAAGCCATACTGCTAAATTCCTTTGCTTTTTATTCTAAAAAGCTAAATTTAAAGCACCTCCCTCCCAAATTTAGCTGTTTTAATGGAAATTAAAAGTTAATACGTGGCATGGCTGCAGATAATAAAGATTTCAGTCATTTGTTGAAGTGGAACAATCAATATAAAAGCAAGTGACTGGAGTCATAACAAAGACCACAGTATGGGGCTACCAAGAAGATGATATCTTGAATTATCATAAAAAATGTTCCATAATAGAAACTGATCCTTTGAACTGCTATGAGTCCATTACACCTCTTGGATAATGTACCTTAATTGGATACAGGGGAAAAAAATCTTACAACCCTTAAGATTTTTTCAAAATAATTTCAGGTTTAACATTTAAATATATCTATTCATAGGATTTTATACCATACTGAACTGTGATAAAAAGAATTAGAACACGTTCAAAACTTTTGACTTCTGCAGCAAATGGTTTGCAAATAAGAACAGGTGGGATATATCTGTAAAGTGGCATTAAGGATATCTTTACACAAACCCTAGTGACAATTAAGAACCCACCAATTTGAAAAGTAACCATACAGCATTGCAAGGAAACAAAAATTTAGTAGTTACTACAGCATCATCTTAACATAATCTTCATAAACAATAGCAGCTGCCTTTATGAGACAACATTTTAAGAATATTACCAATTATATCCTGTTGATTAACTAGTATTGTAGTGAGGCTCAGGATACAATTCCAACAAGTCCATGCCTATATGATTGACATTAACCTGAATCTTTGAACAATGGCAAAAATATGGTTCTTGACTCAGGATAAAGTGTAATGCAGAAATGTGCAATTGTGCAATCCCTTTCTTCATGCTATCACTAAATAATATAAGGGCTGACATAAAGAAAAGGCCAGCTCTTAAAATCCAATATAATTTTGATTGTAAATGCAAAATAACTGTAAATATTTCCTTTTTAAAATACATATTTTATGCACTCATGGTAGATACAATAGAGATTATTTTTAGCAAATAAAATATTTTTTCTGAAAAAGGCATCAGACTAAGATGCTTAAAATTCAGCCATATAAAATAAGATGGAGCAAATGATAGATAGATAGACAGATAGACACACACGCACACACACACGTAGTCTCAGTATAAACTTTAGTTACAAAAAAAAAAGGAAAAATTATTTCCACTGACAATATACCATCTGTCTCTAAACCATGTGAAAGGAAAAGCTTTTAAAATCTAGCCACTGCTAATGTGACATGTTGAAACATTAATCACCCCCTAAGGCCAATATAATTGTAGCTCCATGTTAATTACCTAACAATTAACAGCAGTAATTTCCAAGGGGCAATCAATGAATTAGCTTGTGATTTTCCCACAGACTTCAGTCCCACACTGCCAATCTGAATGCATTTCAAACTCTGCACCATGGTTCATCAATGACACTTCTGGTGTATGAAATAAAAATTCATTTGCAACCTCACTAATTAGGCTCAATTATATCCCTATGTGTATTACAAACTCTATTCACTTGCACAAAATCTCTGCCACAGGCATTTTTCTCCATTTAAAAATTCATTTTCTATTAAATTAGAAGGTCACCTAGTAGGAAAACGTACTAATCAAGATTTTATCTCTATCATATTAAAGGGCTTTAATAAGCAAGTTTAATTAAGTTATCCTCACAAGTGATAACAGCTATCTACAGCCTATCTATATGTTTATGCAAGTAAGAGTGTATATTTACAAACACACATCATATTGGTGAATGGTGTGTAATCCTAAACTTGAACATTCTTCAAGAATTTTTTCCAGGTTTCTTTTTCTCTTTTTCTTTATTAAGTTATTAACGCAAATCTTACTCAAGCTAGGGTTTCCGTCTGCTAGTTTCTTTGAGAACCATCTGACACTTGGTCACATAATCCTATGATAGTCGCAAATGTGGCTTGATTGAATAGAATGTTATCACCTCCTACTGTCCAGATACAAAGTAGCTCTTGCTATATGTACGTTTTAATGTCAATGGACTGAGTTTCAGTATGCTTAATTTGTTATTGATTTATTAAATTTTATTCTTTAACAAATAAAAGGAATTAGGCACTGGTTTTACATCAAGTATCATTATGAATTTCTTTTAGCTATGTTTACGTTTTGCAAGCACAAAGAAGGGGAAATTTTGCAGCTAATCTGTTCAAGAAGCCAGGGCAGAATGAATGAATACATTAGACCTTCCCTTATTAGACTTAATCAAAATTCTAGCGGCATCACTGTTGTTTATGTGTGAAAAAAAATTGTGACTCAAACACTATGCTATTTAGTTTTGATTCTTTAGTTACAGGAAAAAATACCGATTAAATACTTAATGTAGGCATATTATGAGACTTGTACACCTCCAGTATTGCATGTTAGGTGGTGTGGGAAGCACATGAAAAATATAGTGCCAAATTATGGCTCCTGAAACAGGGCAGTCAGTGAAAGGAGAGTGGAGAAATAGTGCACCCTACATCTCCTACGTATCGCAGAGGGAGGCAGCATGCTTTAGAAAGTTTTTTGCCTTCAGATAATTGGTTCACATTTGACCAGGGTCAATAATGACCACAAGTCGTGTCCAGTGATTGCTCTCTAACCTGTGTGAAATGGTGGTTGCCATATTTCAGCTCTTATTGGATCTCACAAAAACCACTATGTGACTTGTCACTTTGTTGGCAGTCTCAGCAGAGAGGCCAAGGATTCAATGAGGATGGAAACCCACATACTAAGGGGGAAACTTGCAGCCTCAGCAAGGGAAACTCCAGCTTTCTTCACCTGTTCTGTATGTGTTCAGTGGACAAACAGTCTGACCTTTTTCCTCAGTAACGGAACCTCCCCACATCTGCTGCTGAGGTGCTAGAAGACAGAGTAAAAAGCCTTCCCTCCAGCACAGGCAGTAAGATTCACTGCTGTTAAAGTCACATCAAATGTCTTTAAATCATGATTTAAGGACTTCAGTAACTCTGCCAGAGGTTATGGGTCTGTTACAGGAGCGGGTGGGTGTCATGGTATATTATACCATGACACTGGGTGAATTCTGTGGCCTGCAATGTGCAGGAGGTTGGACTAGATGATTATGGCCCTTCTGGCCTTAAAGTCCATGAGTCCATGAAATCTCATCAAATTGGATGTATTGAAAAGAAAACAGTAGTATTCCTTATACCAGGCCAGTTATAACCCTATGAGGCTGCCCCTCTTTATCCACGGAGGCTGGTGGAAGCACCCTGCCTTGGGGGAAGGCAGATAACAGTACAGGAACTCTCTTGCCTCATTCTGCTGGGACAGAGGAGTTTCATTTATGCCTGGGGCTCCATCAGAGGAGTTCTGTTGGTGGCTGCAATCCTCAAGTCAGATTGCTTGTAGATGTGCTGAATCAGCACATTTGAGGGCACCTGTGTCTGCTCCCTTCTGGCCAGCAGCAATCCCATTCTAAGGGTATAACTGGCTCCCAGAAACCTGCAGCCTCAGTTGTCTCATCCCCCAGTGAATGGAGCTCTACAGTCTAAAACTAAATCCTGGACCGTAAACAACTGAGATTGGTGGAAGTTCACTATGGGACACAGAGAACTCAAGGCTGCAGTAATCTTCTGCAGCTGATGCATATGCACCTCATGAGGAGTAAAAGGGGATTTTTTTCTGGTGTATCTGTCTAGCTTCAGATCCATCAGCCTTGCTTCATCTCTTTCTTGGTGCCTGGTAAAGCCCTCATAGAACACTGCTCTGCAGGATTCAGACCTACCCACTCCCTCTTCACTCTCCACAAAGCCCCCCATGAAAGCACATCCACCCACCCACCCACCACTGCCATTCAGCAGAGCTGTACTGGGACTCTGTGACCTGCATGCTCTTCCACATCTTATTTACTTGGTCTTTTGACTTTTCCAAACTCTGTTTGCTCACTGCAGCCAGATGATAATACAACTTGTATAGAGCGGACACCGCTGACTGTGTCCCTTGACTGAGATTGGCTGGGAGGTGGGAGATGTGTAGTTTCCAGGAAATTTTTACCTTCCAGCATCTCTCCCTAGAAGTGAAAGTGTTCTTTTCTCTTTGGGGATGTCTGTGTGCAATTACCCATACAACAATAATCTTAATAAAAATAAAATGCATTAAAAATACAGAGAAAGTGGAACTAAATCAAAAGAAATGTTTTGCTCAACATATCTAGATCTCAAACAAAACTAGGTAAGGCATTCTCAGCTTAAATACAGAGAAACAGAAAAAAGGGAAAGATGAACAGCTTGTATCTCTTGAAAGCAATCCCCTCTATCCCCCCTCTGGTCAGACTGGCAGCCCTCCTTGCTGTCCACATACCAGCTCCTCCCTTGTCCTCCCCCAAGACATACACATCAAATCCCCTCAGCCAGTTTCCCCAAAGAGCTTTCTTAAGAAATGGACACAATAGGGGTTGGTAAAACATTTTCATTCTCTACCTTCTGAGAGAGGAAAAGAAAACCCTTAATGATGAATAATGGCCATCTTTCAAAGACTTAATGACCTCAGAATACTGCCTTTCACAAACTACAGTGGCTATCTGTGCCCTTTTTCAGTGAGATAACTTGGTCAAACCTGGTCTGCCAACTCTTGCGATTTTATTTAAGTCTTGCAATACTTGGTGTTTTCCTTAGAGTCCAAGCTATTGGAATCAAAAGGTGCAGAAGTTTACTTTTTTAAAATGTAAGTTTTTAGTCCTCATAGTTGCAACAAAAGGCTAGAAAAGGTGAAGTGATTGTACCTTAAAGGTTCAAAAGCAGAGGGCAAATAAAAAGAACCCCCGCATTGATTTTTATTTTTTTTAAATCTCATTATTTTAAAGCAAATCTTGTAATTTTTATAGCCCAAATCATGAGTTTTTAATGCTTCAGGTTGGGAATACTGTAAATCGCACCAAAGGCATCTTTCTTTTGTCAAGAAATATGGGCAGATCCCCATACTTTCTGTGACAATCTCTCCCTTGTTGCACCCTTCTGTGCTTTGGAAGGGAGACGACTTTACTCCCATCTTGATAATAAACAGAACTTCAATGACTCATAGAAGTGACTTTCTATATCATTTAGTCCTTCCCCCAGCTTGTGAGGATAGTTCCTTGGAATAAGTTTCCTAAGTCTTCAAAGAGCCTAATTTTAAGTGTTCTAGGCTATGGGGTTTCTAACACTTCTCTTTGGAGAAGATTCTTCAGTCTAGATCTCACTCTTATGTGCAGCCTTCCCTTCCAATGGAGAAAAAGGATATTGCTAGGAGGAAGCCAGAAACCCCCAAATAGGGAGGCTGGACCCCAGGTGACGGGGTGTGTGGAGGAGGATACGGTATGTAGGGTCAGTGGCAGTGGAAAGTCACAGACGAACACAGTGTTGGTTTGGGAGGGGAGACAGAGCTGGGGGGACACTATATTGAAGGAACACAGAGCAGTACACACAGGCACAGTCATGCATGCACATTTACAATTTTGCGTATAAATGGTGTTAGTGGAAGGAGGGGAACTGTGATAAATCAGTGGAGCCTTGCAACTTCCAGGCCCCAACCCAATGTTTGTGTGGTTGCACCTATGCATAGTCCTTTCCTTGCTGTCTTGGCTCATGCTTTCATTTTCCATGACTATTACTTACACAGTGAATGCCTCTCTGCACATGATCTATATGTTTATTACACTCTCTTTCTTCAAATCCCTCATCAAGACCCACCTCTGTGGTCATGCCTTAAATAAATTGACTCCTTAATGAAAGCCAGGTGGAATAACAGTTGCTTCATTTATTGTAACAAACTGAAAATGTATATGTGGATATAAAATTGTACATCATTCGGTTTCCCTCCCATCCCTTCAGTCTAACTTAGACTAAGTACCTTGTGGCAAGGACCATCTCCTATTAGGCATGTATCTGTTTGGAGTGGGAGGAAGCAACATGAAAAAGTTAGAAGATCCTAGAGATGGAAAGAACAACAGTGAGTTCAGAGAAGCATCCAAACATTCTGAGATAGGAAACAGCTCCAAATCCAAAGATCAGATCTATTTCCCTATTACTTACAGTATGGTGCGGAGAAGGGAAAATAATAAAGGATTGACCTGGAAAAGTAATCTTTTTCTTTCGTTCTTTTTTTTAATATTTCCAACTTTGATACAAGCCAACATTTTACTGTTTTGGCCTTTAAACACAGCTTTAGTAATCAGTCACCACAAGGCAAATCATTAATGTTCATGAATTTGTCCCACTGGAAACTTTGAATAAGTAGTATAGGCATACACTTGGTAGGTGCCTAGAAAAGTAAATGGATATAAGATAAACAAACATTCCCCTTATGAATTTGAAACCACTGAACTTCAAACACAACAAATACTTGCAGAATTATGTTGGGGTGTGTGGGAGGATATCCTTTTAGCACCACAAGATTTCTCTCCCTTTACCCCCAGAACCACTTTATTATTATTTATTATTATTAATTATTATTATTAGAACCACTTTTTCTTTAGTCAGGCCATCAAAAAACAAAACCATAAACACCAAACAAACATAAGAACAAAAAACCACAACCTTTACTGATTTCTCAGGTGGCCCACTTTTGTCTCAAAATGTCAATTCATCTTAAAGGAATGCTTGCTTCCTACCAGCTCAGTTTACTGAGGTAAAAAGATTCTCTCAGAAAGATTCCTTTTGGACATTTATCTATTGCACACATACTGATTAGAATAAGCATTGATTGACTCCCCTTGTTTGACTATAAGAAACATTGTTATCAATTATTAATTATTATTATTTCCTGACTTCATCACCATTTGCAACAAAATTCTGTTTCATTGCCTCAAAATATTACTGTCCCCTCTCGTAAAGAACTTGTTAGGTAATGACATTAGGCCTTGTACTGCTCTGAATTTATCTGGATCGGCTTGATGATAGCTTCCGAAACCACTGCTTTACTCCTTTAACTATTTAGCTATGATGATGCTTAAATTTGTTACTCCTTTCTAAGTTTACACTCACTGGCATTCTGCTGTGTTTTTTTTTTTCCATAATATACTTGTGAGGTTCAGGCTTACACTTGCTTGTGACTCAAATAAATCAAAAATGGTGCTACTTAGTACTAGCACCTAAAGTACTTGGCAACGTTTCTTTTGCCATAATCCTTTTATTAAGGACTCTTGTTAACTTTCTTCTCCCATCAGATACTAGGAGTTATTTTCACTATATGCCTACTGATAATCACCTAAAGTGCCTCTTGAGAACTTAATGTTAGTATCTCAAGAACACCAGTAAGCTCATATCTTCTATCTAATTCATAATTTTCATAGTAGTACATCACTTTTTATCTAGATTATTCAAATATCTTTGGTGCAGATTTATTTGAGGCCATTTACAGTCCAGCAAATGCAGAGCCACTCAGGTCCAAAATTGCACTTCTGCAAATCAGCATGTTACTGCCTTACTGCAAACCCTTTTTTCACTTGTTGATTCAGCTTGGCATTGATGTTTAAAAGCCTCTTTGGTCAACCAGGTGGATAACCATGGTGCACTTGAGGACCTGCTTCAAGGCAAAAGTCACACTCCAGTTATGATTAATACCTCTCAGGGTGGGTGTGAGTATCACAAAAGTGATGCTCCATTTTTCCAAAGGGGTGGAGACTGCTGTACAGTTCCCAAGTTTATCCTGGCAAGATTACAGATATGGAAGAGACTAGCAAGTGTCTCTAAGGTGGAAGGAAAGGAGTGAAATAAAGATTTAATAGGAAGAAAAGGAAAAGGAAATCTAAAATCCCCAAGATCGTACTAGATTTAATGAAATCTCAGCATTGTCAAATGACCCAAAAACTCCAGCAGGGTAAGTTAAAGTTCGTGTGCTCAGATGGCTGAAGCCATACCAGCCAAATAAAGTATGCACTCACAAACAGGGGCTGATCTTTATCTCCTTAAATTTCTTCTTAAAACCTACATTTTGTCTCTAGTCCTACAAATTACTACCATCTGGCATTGGTTAGACTAGCAGCCATATCTTACCACTTAGACCCTTATGACTATTATACACCTACACCTCACTCTTGTTACTGTCTTATCTCCTCCCCACTTCTGTCAGTTTTTTCACCTAATGTGCATTACCTAAAATCCTAGATTGTGAGCTCTCTGGGGTGGGACACATTTGTGGGTTTTGTATGTACACTGCTTAGCACAAGAAGGCCCTAATCCTTCTTTGGGGGTTCATAAGTATTACCTCAATAGAAATAATGCATAGCTATAACACCAATTATCATGTAATGAGCAGCCAAGTTGGGAGATAACTAGCCCTGGCTTCCACTGGGTAAACAATAGCTATAGTGCTCAAGGCTGCAATCCTGTAATGAGGGCCGGCTCCAGGCCCCAGCACGCCAAGTGCATGCTTGGGGTGGTATGCCGTGGGAGGTGCTCTATTGATTGCCGGGAGGGCGGCAGGTGGCTCCGGTGGACCTCCTGCAGGCGTGCCTGCGGAGGGTCAGCTGGTCCCACGGCTCCAGTGGAGCATCCGCAGGCACGCCTGCGGGAGGTCCACTGGAGCCGCGGGACCGGCGAGCGGCAGAGCGCTCCCCACGGTGTGCCGCTGTGCTTGGGGCGGCGAAATGGCTAGAGCCGGCCCTGCCTGTAATACACACACACTTCTGGTAAGCTGGGGAGACTTATGCTTGAATATCTGCTAACCAAACTACTTGTAAATGGGCAATATAGCCCCAAGCTAATTGGGTAGGATGGTCATATCAACTGAAGGAACCCCCAACTGAGAGAGAAAAGGGATTTCTTCGTCCACAAAGCTGCAGCTGGTTCCAATCTGACTCTCTGGTTGTTCCAGATCTCCCTTACCATCAAACCCATGGTGGGCCTTCACAGTTCATCTCTGTCCACTAGGCCCTTATCTTTAGAACTGACCCAACCCATTTCCAAGCATGGCTCTGCTACTTAGCACTATTGTCACATTCTCATACACGTGTTTAAGAATGAATGCGAACCTGCTCCAAATTCGTGAAGTTCACGCAGGAAAACAGTGTTCACTCACATGCTCTCTCTGAAGTTTTCCTCTTCCTGCTCTGTGTGATTGCCTTTGGTGCTTCAAATCCAAACTCTCTTAAAAAGTTTGCATGTGCACTAATTCCTTCTCCATTGCTGTTTGTTTCTGTTTTGGGCACCTGGCAAATTGTCGGTTACTACAGTAAATGTCCATGATGACGTGCCTGTAAATTAGATTTGGGTGTGTAAAACCCATTCTTATTTACACTCTGGAATTATGCCAAATGATGCCCGCTCCAATGAAACAAAATGTTTATGAATTGGACAAACAGTAGAATTCACATCCTCACAGCCATAGGGTGGGTGTTCATTATGGAATTCAGATATAATTCCACAGGTCTTTCTGAGGGGAAGGGGGGCAATTTTCTTATTAAGGACTACCTCAATAAATATATATTAGAAATGGAACAAGTGCAAAGAAGAGCAACAAAAACGATTAAGAATATGGAACAACTTCCATGTAAGGCAAGATTAAAAAGACTGACTATTCAGCTTGGGAAAAGGACAGCTAAAGGGGGATATGACAGAGGTCTATAAAATCATGAGTGGTGTGGAGAAAATAAGTGTTATTTTCCCCTCCACATAACACAAGAACCAAGGTCACACAATGAAAAAAATAGGCAGCAAGTTTAAAACAAGCAAAAGGAACTACTTCTTCACACAGCACACAGTTAACCTGTGGAATTCATTGCCGGGTTTGTTGCGAAGGCCAAAACTATAACTGGATTTAAAAAAAGAGTTAGATAAATTAATGGAGGATAGGTCCATCAATGGCTATTAGCCAAGATGGTCAGGGATGCAATTCCATGCTCTGGGTGTTCCTAAACCTGTGACTTGATGGATTACTCGATGATTGCCCTGCTCTGTTCATTCCCTTTGAAGCATCTGGTATCAGCTGCCATCAGAAGAGAGAGTAGTGGGCTAAATGTACCATTGCTCTGATCCAGCATGGCCATTTTTATGTTATGAGAAATATCCTATGTGCAAAAAGGGCTACATTTTAATTTATATTCAATAATGAAAAAAGCATCAAAATGAATCTTTATGAAATAGGTGAATCTAAACATTGTGATTCATGTGAATTTAATTACACTGATTTTTTAAAACTAATTTTAAATTTGCTTTAAGAGAACTTTGGGTTTCTCTATAGTGATAAAATAACTTGTTTTATACATAGCTAGAGAAGAATATAATTTGATCATTTCTTCTGTTAGCCTTTGTTATATAGATTTTTACGTAATCATTACTCATAATGTTCTGACAGATAATGCTATTACTAGTGTTACTATCTTTGCTATTATTGCAAAAATCTTCTGGCTTTGTAAAAATTTTAATTTATCAAAATGTAATACAAGCACATCTAACATGAACAATAATTTATGAAAATTTTAGATGTGCTGCTTGACATTCATGTCACTGGGCTTCAAAAGTTTCACATCTGAAATGTGAAATTACACAGATTTATAAGGAATCTGTTTCAGCATCTTAACTGGCACTATCTTCTGTAAAATGTATATATTTAGTTTTAAAGAGACAGGCGTATGCAATTTTAATGTCAACACTAGCATCTCCAAAAACTGCCCTGGCAATCAGTGGAAAGGTTTAATAGGTTTCCTGTCTTGTTCTTAATTTGCTGAAATTACAAAATCAATACTTTCAGTTGTAGCTGCAGCTACCTGTTTTACTGCTTTAAGATAAAGTCTACAAGAAAGTAACCTTCACCTTCAATTTGTAATACAGAACATCAGGGTGTTCTTTGCCAATAACTAGTCTGTTTTCTCTTATCCAGAATGAGACATTCTAGATGTGCTATGTTGTCCCTTAAAGGGGAAGATACATATTGATGTGAGTTTTGATTAACCGAAAACAAAGTATTGTTTATTTTATTTGTTTTTAAGATCTCTTCCCTCTGTTTCTTTGCACTAAAGTCACACTATGTGGATTATTCATTATCACTATGTGTTTCCATTGTGCACTTTGGGCTTATACTATGCACACACAAGCAGGCTTAAGATTTGTTTTGCCTATATCAGTATCCCTTATTACAAAGGAACACAATCTTTTCTGCCAAAGGAGATAATTCTCCATACGTAAATATTTTTTTAAATAAGGAAAATGACTCAGGATAAAACAAAGGCAAAGAGGACTAGGAAGAGTATGACCAGACTAATGCATCCAGGAGAGAAGTCCAGCTGTCACTCAACAGCAATAAGAAAAAAAAACACTATATGGCATGAAGTTACAGAGGTCTTTTACAGGAGCTCTTTGCCCTCCCTGTCTGCACTGTGACTCCCTTATGCTGAATCCAATCTTGCCACAATCCCTTTTGAAACCACACCAGCGAGATGATCATACCCTTCAAGTTGCCTGGGAATCAGTAGTGCATGGTCAGTCTTATGTCTCATCTGGAGTCATATGGAAAGGTTCTCTTCCACCCCAGACCTGACAGGTAAGGTGAGCTGAGGAAGTATGGAAAGGAGATTCTTCCCATCCTGTCCCCCTCCTCCAGCAAAGCAAATGTTTTCTAGTCAAAGAATGCTGAAAATCTTTTTAGCTAATGGTTCCATAACCTAGCTGAGCAATGTTTTGCAACTGTTAGGAAGGGAAAGGTGCTTTGGCCTGCGTGGTCTTTTTAAACTGCTCTTGCTAAGTAACGTGAATAATGTTAAGTTACTGTTTCCAAAAGATTACAGTGTAAGATTTCCCAATGCTATCTATCAACACAAAATGTATTCACAGCATGCAGAAAGAGCTCTAAAACCTGCCACCACAAATGCTAATGAACACACACACACGCACACAACTGAGATTCTTAGTACTACTTTTCAGCTGCAGCAAACTTATTTTGGAAGTTACACTTGACTGCATGTGATGGAAATGGTGTACTGTAAATAGAAAGAATATATAGGTTGAGTAAGTATGGCAAATGGTTAATCACACAAGGAAAACCCAATGGTACCACATACTAAGGCTTCCTTGCTTACATGCTAAGTACAGCTTACTTTTTAACTTGTACAAAAGCTGCTTGAGCTAAAAGTCTGGAGTTTATCTTGTGATAAACTCTCTTGGTATTTAGTCAGATTTTTAATTTATAAACAATGTTCTGTGACAGGAAACAAAGGTGTTCATCCATAAAAGAGTCAAGAGCAACACCAAATGATTCAGTGAAGATCACTTGTGTCACTCGTGTTTGTTTTGATTGGTACTACAATGTTTACAGCACTCAACTCAGCAGGCTCAGAACCCCAAATCTATATTTAATTTAAAACATTGCATCATCACTCAGAAACCTTTCAACAGCCTCACTCCAGTCTAAAGAACAAGGGCAGAGGGACCTGTTTACAAGGAGCACCTTTTATGTGTTTGAAGGGATCATAGAAGAGTTTTAAGTATATTTTGTCAAAAAAGAATATTCCCTGAAAGGGTTCTACAAACACAATATCGTGAAGTAAAGCATGTAGCACTGCTTCTAAGATTTTATTTACATTAGCTGTTCTTTTTAAGTACATATCCCCAAAGCCACATAATAAATAAAATAAAATAATAATAAATAAGCCAGAAAAGTAATTTTTAATTCTGTAAAACAACAATTCTTCTTAGCCTTAATTTTTTTCATCATTTTATGACTTAGACAGTACATGTAACTTAGTATAAAAAAACTATATAGCAAAAGCTTTGTATGGCATTCTCATCAGTTTATATAGTTTAAATAAAATGGTAGAACAATTACAATTCTTCAAACATGAGTGACTAATGTGATATACCTAAATCTCTATAGACACATTAACTGGTAAATTTTAAAACAAGATGTGGCATGATTTTTAAGGATTCTGAGCAGTCACCGTTTCTATTAACTTCACTAGGAGTTTAGGTTACTCAATACCTTGCAGAATCAGACCTGATGCAAATGGGTGATTACCAATGCTGTGAACATCATGTTTTAAACAATAGCTAATATTCAGAAGGTAACAATGAAGGTAACGTGCATCAATGTAACACTATCAGCAGCAGTTTTCAACCTCAAGCTACTGACACTCACAGCAGTTGTTTCAATAAAAATATAGAGAACTCTGGAAAAATCAGAGTAGAAGAAAAACAACTTTGAAAATTGTACACAGTTCATCCAATTTACTATTTGGTGGGAGAGATTTGGTCTCTTGCAGGTGCTCTGAGATTCAGAGGGAAATCTGGTTCCCATAGATCTAAGAGCTTCTGTACACATATTCAAATTCATAACTGACCAGTCTCCAGGCAGCATAACTGTTTCAGGAGCTGTGCTGTAATTGGAGTCCCTGTCCATGGCAGGGCCATACCTGATATGGATTTGAAGTTGCTGCTGCTCTAATAGCACCACCTTCAGATTCAAAGTCTGCCAAACTCAGTGTGGACTTCTTAGGATATAATGTATCCTATGATAATGAGCTCTCTGCTTGATGTCCCACCCAAACTTTATGAGAGCTCTGATCATACAGTTTAAGGCCAGAAGGGACCACCAGATCATCTTCTCTGACTTACTATATATCACAGACCACCAGCACCATCCAGAGCCCTCACACTATGCTTAACAACCAAAATTAGACCAAAGCATTACAGCCCACAGAAGACTTGACAATTATGTGCCACAGGCAATAAATAGAGGGACCCAGGTACACCAGTGTTGGAGGCCCCTGCCATAGCAGGGAGATGATTAAGTGAGATATACCCAGATAATCTTGGAAAATGAGACACACTCACATGCTGCAGAAGAAGGTGAAAAAAACCCAAGGTTCCTGCTGATCTGACTTCGGGGAAAATTCCTTCCAGACCCCATATATGGCAAATAGGTAGACCATGAGCATGGGAGCAAGAACCAGTAGGCCAAGCATCTGACAGACAGAATGCTCGGTGCCACCTCAGAGCTCTGCCCCACTCCATCTCCAGTCATGACCATCCCCGGTACTTCATAGAAAGGAGATTAAAAACAACAACAAAAACAGAATACACTGTTGGAGGGTTGTGGGGGGGGGGGGGGAAGAGGAGGGAATCCCTTCCTGACTCCTGCAGATGGGAGAGCTGAAACCCTGAAAAAATGATTTTTTATGAACACAAGACGTGTTTACCTGGAAGGGCTGATTCTGACCACCATTCCAACACCTATATGGTGCTCAGGGTGTCTATAAGGTCAAAAGGTACCAGGGGAGCACTGCTCCTGTGCAGGACAAGCACAAGGCCGATGTAAACAGCCCAATGCCATTGCAGGCACCAGAGGAGGAAGTGGGCTGGCTAGGGGCTGTCCATAGCCTTCAGCATTACAGAGATTCTGTGATACAGTGAAGCCCAAAGGCAGCACTAGGGAGGCTGCTGTTAGCTAATGCAACCCTTGGGGCTGCTCTAATTAGGCCAGATGTTGTTTCAGTCTCCACAGCAGCCTATAATGTGGAGGAGCCACGGCAGCGCTTTACCATCGACCGTGTACCGACAGCTGCCTTCTTACCAGTACATCGTACCAGCCTACTTTCACCTCTGCTGATTTGGCTCAGAGGATGTTGGCTAGTTATATCTTTTATACATTTTGCAAGGTTTTCTGTGGGGCTCACTACTGTAGTGTCTGATTACTGGATTTCCAAAGGTAGGCCCCAAAGTGTACCCACAACAAATGCACTGGTTATGCTCAGTTCAAGGTGCACAGTTTCAGAAGCTCAGTTTAGGCTTCCATGTCAGACAGTCTCAGTCTGGCCCCATCACATAACTGTGGGTTTAGCTCAGAAATACAATGTTACTTTTAAGGGATTTCTTAGTTCAACTAACAAAAATTATTCAAACTTCAGTTTTATTTTAGCTTACTAGTACAGAGCTATGTTTAAGTCATAGTGATTGTCTTTAAAGTCGTTTATAGCAGATTTAACTCAGCATATTTTAGGTCTTGCAGATTTGAGACCATTTCCATAAAAAGCAAAACAGCAACATTACATTGTGATAACTCATAAATAGAAAAAAGGAATTATTTAGCATAGAAAAAAGGGTATAACTAGGAGTAACGGGACTAAATTAATAAAGGGAATATTTGGGCTAAATATCAGCGGGGGAAACAAAACCATCACAGTGAGATCTATTAGGCAGTAGAATAAGCTCCCCTGAGAATCAGAGAATGGCACATTGCTAGGCATATTTAAAAGCTGGAACAAAACATTAGTAAATATACAGTGGGGAAACAATTCTGCATTAGCAGAGAGTACGGACTAGATGACCTTTCAGTCTTTTCCACCTCTAGATTTTATGGAAGTGAATAAGTAGATTGAGCTTCTTGATCGACAAATGTGGTGAAATTCAGAATGTCTGCTCTGAGGTGATTGTGCTGCTTTTCTCTTTGCCAGTATCACCAAGAAAGTATTCCTTTTTTGACTTAAAATTATTGTGTTGCTCTGGATGATTAATTATATTTAAAAGTGTTTAATAATAATCTGTTCACTCACAGAAAACTCAGCAAAGTTAATAATATGATAAAAAAGTTGCAGCATCTAAACAAAGTTTTTAAATATTGAACAATGAGCCCTCTTAAAGCTTTTCAAATGCAATAACAGACATACAACTTGATAAAATAAAGAAAAGGGAAATTGAAGTGTTCTTAAATGTAAACAATATTAAGGACATGACAAAAAAAATACTAAGCATGTTCAGAACCAAGACTTGCCCCCTGTCAAATTTGGTACAAGGCTACGCAGTTAATAGAAAAATGTATGAAATAAAATATTGGTAAAAAAAAACAAAAAAAAAACCAAAAAACCCAACAGCCTTAACTTATTAGTTTTGCATTTTTGTAAGTAGGATTTGTATCTGTTTTATATACTCTTTATATTCAAGTTAAAGCTAGTTCACAAAATCAAACAAACACAGAGCATCCACTATAAGATACCAAAACTGGCTCATCAAAAGGGACCAGAGTCATCTACCTTAGGAGGACCTTTAACTAAGGGTTAAATAAAACCATACAAGAAACCTTAGGAATATTTAATGACTGAGTAATACAGTAGATAGCTTATTGGAGGTAGTCTGTAATGCAGGTTTCATTGAACACGCAGAATAAAAAGTTAAAACAAAAACATCAGTCCTCTGCATAGCACACAGACTTGTGTTAAAATCAGTGAGGAGTCCAATGGCACCTTAAAGACTACCAGACTGATTTGGGCATAAGCTTTCGTGGGCAAAAACCCCACTTCTTCAGATGCATGGTCCACTCCATTCTTCTGAAGAAGTGGGTTTTTTACCCATGAAAGCTTATGCCCAAATCAATCTGGTAGTCTTTAAAGTGCCACCAGACTCCTTGTTGTTTTTGTGGATATAGACTAACACAGCTACCCCTCTGATACTTGTTAAAATCAGTGTGAATTTCCAAAGTAAGAAATATAGTATTATACAGCAAAAATTATTTCCAATGTGTGCACATGCTAAAACATCTTCAGAAGTAATTTTAAAAATCTTTTAGCCATTGGTTTGCTTTTAAAAATATTTCAATAGTTCATACTACATTCTGGACTTATACTAATTCTCTCTTTCCATTTTAAAAATTAAGTTATTTTTCACCAATAGATGCACAAGAAAGCATACAAAACTCCACAAATAATTATTTTTGCAAATCTGTCAAAAAAAAAACCTTGAACTGATTTGATGTTTGATTTGTTTCTAAACTGTACCTGTGCTGATGATTTCTGTGCCAAATTTCAGCCTGATCCGAACTGAAACTGCAAAGTTACAAACCTCTCAAAAAAGGTGTTTCCAATGGTAACTCTGACAGGCCCTGTCTCTAGTAGCAGCAGCATGCATCACTGTAAATTTATAGAATTTAATATGATTCAGTTTACGTTGTTTTGGCCAAAGCAGTATAACTTTTGGCTTGACATGACTACATTGCAGGTTTGATAGGCTAATGTTAAGCAAAATTTTCCTTGCTGCGTATTATAAATGTTTAGGATATTGTGATATATGATGAAGCTAATAAGAAGCTAAAGGTATATTTGTATGCCATAACAGTCAACTTTATAAGTGACATGATAGTAAAATTCCTAAGCAAATTAAGTATAATTAGACTGTGATACTGCAACAACATGTGTTATGTTGTGAATAGCAGGGCTATTAGTATGACTGTTCTAAATATAATTTTAACATATACAATTCTTACATTTAAGATTTTGATATTTTCCTGAGAGGATTAATTTACTGGCTACAGATTTTTACAAAACCATGATTTCCTTTCTGAAACAATATTGTGATGTGCATTAATTTCCTTTTTATATGGAAAACAAAATAACTACAATGCTTTTTACATCTTTTGACTATATTATGTATAACATGGAATTATGAAATATTTAGGAGCATGATATATGAATATGCTGATATACGCAGCAAAGGAATTGAAATTATTAAAAAGACCAATGTATATTTAAAACAGATTGCATAGTTTATCAGTACATTGTTATGCTCGCTCTTAAATAGATTTTTTTTTCTTACAGGGTCATCACCAATATACCTGCCAATTGTACAGCTGTAATATAAAAACTACAAAAAATACCTACCCCAGAATATATATATATTCCTACAGAACATATGAGGTTATGGTTGTCTCACATGTAAAATACTTTAAGGTAATACAACAATTAAATAATCCATTATATGCTTCCTCACTGCTGCTTGAACATTTTAGAATAAACCAAATACAATAAATAAAATAATCTCAATTTAGCTAATCATGAGCCATGCAATGTTGTTTTTACATATTGTTTTTACATATTGATTCACTTGTGTAAAAGTATTTAGGGTGAAGTGGAAGTTAAGAGGATCCTTGAAACATAGTACCACTTTGGTCTCTAGCTGGCATGGTTTGCTAACCAACATATGCTGTGCATGTATGTGTGCATGCATGCAAGGAAATTTCAATATCCATCTTTACTCTTTCTGAATATTGTTAACACCACCTCTGGAGATTAAACAATTATGTATTCTCCTGCTTATGTCATCAGAATACCAAATTCTATACAATATACAAACATTTCAAGTGTGGTACCTGTTACCTAAAGTTGAAAACTTCTATTTTCTAAGACTAAGTAGTGTTAATATACATACCCTCCTATATCCTGCTTTAGATCAAGATACCATATCAAAGCACACCTATTTTCCATTGCCATCGTCCTGACATTTGTACAATAAAGTATCAGTATAATTCCTGGAAACTGCATTTTAATTTTCATTGTCTAGAATTTAAAGTGGCATTTATTCTAACTTAATACAAAATTGATAATGTATATGAACATTAAATTTGTGCAGATTTATTTTAGATATTTGTATATATATATATTTCTTTTAAATGTCAATTACATCAAAATTTTATGTAGATGACATTAAGCTTAATTTAAAACGTATTTTATCAATATTTGACAATACCAGCTACCTATCTCATTTTAATTATAAAAATAAAACATTCTGTATATTACCCTTCAGAGTGTCCAGAACATGTCACCTCTTGATTATTCCTTTCTCCTTTTCTTTTTGTTTACCAGTATTCTTTTTTTAACATATGTGGTTACTAAATCAGTTTTATTAGTCACACATACTAGCTCCCTTCCATTTTATAAAGTAGTTCTATGAAAAACAGTTAGTATTACCACAAGTCATGACAAGGTGAGTAGTTACTATGCTCATAATGCCACAGCACCATACCCGCTAACCAGGAAGAGAGATAGGGGGACAATGCTGTTGTCACTCTATGTACCTGTCAGCCCTGGGACTGTAGGAATAGTAGCAGTAGAAAGCTAAGTTTGGGAACTCTCTCTCAAATTCTTCTTGAGTTTTACCACTAATTAGATTTTCTTGAAAATAAAGACTTTAGGTTGTACAAAGCAAAATACCACAAATGTTTGCAACCAGCTACTACAGGTTTCTGCTGTGCAAGATGAGAAAAGAACTCTGAAATGTAGTTATTCACTTAATGAAAATCTTCTGTTTTACTTTCAATAATAAGAAAACACCTTCCAATCTGATTCATTTTTGTTTTATTATTGTCCATGTACATGGGAATTCCCATATAATTTTGCTACTGAGCTTTTACCTTTATTCGTATTATTGCTAGTTTCAGAAGGAAAACCTGACACACTCATTTCTACAAGGAAATATAAAAGGGGTGTAGAGAGGTAGCAATTTAGATTCTATAGAAAGGTTACTATAAAATTTACATTTTCCATAAAATATAAGTATCCACCATTTTGCTGTAATCGCAGAGCAGCAACGAAATGGTGGTACAGAAGAAAACTACCCTATCAGACACATTTCATCATTGCTTCTATCCATCACTATCTTCTTTCCTCAGTATGATTATCATTTACCTTTCTTCTTCTTACAAGTAACATGCCATTTTTTAAGATTAAAAAGGGAGTACAAAATAAGATATAGTTAATGGTTAATTATCAAACTGAGATATAAATCCTATAGAAAATCCATCGTCTTTAAAAAAACTGCAAAAGTACAGCATGTTGTTGCTAGCACACACTGACGAACGTGTTTCTTGGAGCAGTACTATATGAAAGCTGTATCCTAGAAGTAGAGCACATGGTATGGAATATGTCAGCTGCATTGGTCAGTATGGTATTTTAATTATTTTATGATGAAATGGGCATATGAATTAAACATTCAAATAACCAAAACAATTTTAACTAATTAAAAATGTTCTTAATTTGTGCTATACCTTTTTACCTTTTCTGAAATCTTTTGTGTTTCAAATTAATAAGCATATTGGTATATTTGAAAATATCTGTTTATAGATCAGTTTTTCTAAGTGATGCCACTCCTATTTTCGTTTATGTATCCCTTTCTGGAAGATGTGCATAGGAAGCATTTTTGTATGCAGAGGGGAAATAAGATTTGTACACTAGTTTAAGCATATACCAGTGATACTGTTCTGTACATACTAAACAAACTCTTAGGGTGTATATAGTAAATTCTATGGATGTGCTATACTCTAAATCTTGTATTAAGTAGATCCTACATTTTTAAATTGGAAATGTCCAGAAAAATAATGTATTTCAAATACTTTATAATATTGTAATTATTTACTACCATAGTTAATGAAGTTGAAAATAATGTCACTTTTGAATAAAGTATGCTATAGAAAATGTTGTTCACTTATTTTCCAGCTATAAGAGAAATATTTTGGACTCCAATATAATATTCTAATTAATAACCATTGTAGAACAAAAAACTTAAGGTAATGTAAAGGATAGATCCTTAAATTAAACTTTGTTAGGAAAAGTTTTCTAAAACATCCTGTACTGTGTTAAATTTGTTTACACATATCTGCAATTATGCACAAGTAAAACACATGTCATGTTTCTCTTAAGTACTCCCATCCTTTTTAAATTCAAAGAAAAGAGCATTAAGGTAACACTGCCACCTATTGCTTAAATATTATAGTACCTATATTTCTTGCTATTTTTTGTCACTCATCCTTGTTGCTCTGACTATACTTGTCTGATTTCTGATCATCATCTCTGGTTTCCATGTTCAAAGATGTGGTAAGATGTAAATATTTACTTTAAAGTAGCCAAGCCATAATTTACCTAACACTTGATGATGTCAATGACCTGTGAAGTCTAAAAGTAAAATTATTTAAATGAGTACTACTTTTTTTATTTAAAACATCATCTTTCCAGAAAAATTATAAGATACGTCAGAATATAACACATCAAGTCAGAAGTCTACATTTTAAAATAGCAAATAGCTAAACTAAGAACACCCTATGCTATGCAGACATTAAGAGATTTTTTTTTTATTTCAATTTTTCAGGGGCTAACTTAAATGTTCAGACTTGGGACCCACCCCTGCAACTATTTCACAGACACAAATAATGCCATTTAAGTCAGTCATTGCAGGACTAGGGCCAAGTCTCTTTAGTAAATAATTGTAATGTTTTCATGACAGCCTGCAGCAAATCACCAGTTCTACATCTAAGCAAAAAATTACACCAACACCATAACTTCAGCTGGCATAAAAAGAGGAAGAAATATTTCCACTGATTTTAAAAAAGGTAGAAAATTACATAATCTTACTTTTCTTAAATATTTATGCTCAGGTATCAGTACATAATTTCTTTAATATAAAATATGTATCAAATGTGTGTTATATGTATTTATGTACTATAAAGTACCATCTAAATTCATTGCTAGATGTATAGAAACACCTGCAGTACCATACAAATAAAATGCACTGAAATGTTTATAGTGTACAGAGAAATCTTCAGATCAGTTTTATATTTCTATCAGTCTAGGTGTAAAATAAGTTTACTTTACCTCATCCACTACAGCAGTGGTTCTTAACCTGGGGTGCACGCACATCCTGGGGGTGTGAGATGCCCTTTCTGGGGGTGCAAGACATGCTAGATTTTTTTTTGGAAGGTGAATCATCGAAAACACAAATTAAGCACAGGAACGTAAGTACAACTACTTTGTTTTATCAAACCTTTGTATTTATTAACATTATACATTTTTGAACGATTTCTGTAATATACAAACAAAAAAATATATCTAGGCTTAAAGGGTGCAAGAACGTGTTTTTAGCGTTAAGGAGTGCAAGAACATATTTTGAGAACCAAAGGGGTGCAGGCTGCAGTAAAGATTAAGAACTACTGCACTACAGGGATAGTAACTAGACATAGTACAGTATGCTGTGCAGGTCTCTTACTACTGTTATGTTAAAGTCTACAAAATAATGGTGAGTGTGCCTAAAAATGTTCAAGGTCATCCAAGTGTGGAATGTTAAATCATATTTTTCTTTATTTTTTCAATTTATGTTTCTAGTTCTATTTCAAAGATTGGTGGCACACTAGGCAGATCCAAGCATCCAACCCGACGAATACAATGGGATTTATTTAAAAGAAACAGTTTAAAATAGTTTTTTAATACATACAATGCTATAAAACTTACTTTCAAAAAGTAATTAAAACCTTCAAAATAGCACAAGGAAACTGAGTTTATAAAGCAGTTTTGGTAAGGCAGGCACAAGAAATCCATAGATTTTGAGATGTCATAACCTATCTAGTATGTATACCCTGCTCCAAAATTAAAATTACTACAAGTAATATACAATTATTACAGGATAACCCTGGAAGTTTAGAGATTGCTCAAAAATATCTTTAATTTGTACGTATTTATTCTGTGGCTTTTTTTAACTGTTTCACTGCTACAAGGTACTTATCAAAGGCAGTCACCTATCAAAGCCAAGTACTGTACAGATACAATGCAGCAATGTATTTGTGGTAAGCTCCACAACTACTGGTGTTAGAAAAGCAATAGATATATACTATTTTTAACTCTCTGCTTTTTCTGCATTATATCATATAGGTTTATATTGTGTAGGTAGAAAACTGATGATACATTGAATATTTTTTTTAATAAATGGAATACGTGATGCCTAAAGTCGTACAGTATTAAATACTAGAAGAAAGAAAGATATTTTTCAGATTACATTAAACATTAATGTACTTAAAACAATTTGGCATTAGTGTGTTCAACCTTAAATTCACTCAGCTTAGTACAGAAGGATAAATTATTGATGACCTAATCGGTAAACACTGATTTGTAATGTAATTATTTGTTTAATGCACCAATTTATGTAAATATCAGACCAGGTCCTAAAAATATAGGGGTTTGTAAAGGAGAACCACAGTGGAATAAAATATTCTTTAACGTAAAAGTCACTTGTTAGAGATACAGAAAGAGAAGTCTCATCGTTTGCTTGTTTAAGAAACAAACTTTATTCATGAAACTATAATCCTCTTCCTTCTCAAATGATTTGTAGCTACAAACTTCTAATGTCACTCTTTACTACTCCTGTAAATTATTTAAATTATAATATTCATAAGCATGTTAGCCATTTAAGATCTCTGAAAATGCATAAATTCAAACGCCAAAGTAATCTTCAAATAAACAAATGGGTAGTGAGAACACAGCATAATATGAAGCATACTTATTAAACAATAATTTAAAGAGCATAAAATCCAAAATAGACTTGGGATACAATACATGAAAAATCAAAGATATATAGTACAGTGCATAAATAATTTCTTATTTTTCCTAGTTTCTAAAAATGTATCACATTTATATTTAGAATAACATATTTTCAGTAGTCCAGTGCACTTTGGCCTAGTCTATAAGATTAACAAAAAATACATATATGTATATTAAATTCTCATGAGAATACTAGCATGTTTTGAATGTCAACATTTTGCATGTTAAAATACACATACACCAGACAAAGATAGAATTTAATACATGAAAAGAGTACTTTGTAGGGAAAAAAATAGGAAGTCTTTTTCTTGGTTATTCTCTGTAATTGGCTACATACACAATGTTAGGATGCATGTTAAAATGCAAAGATAAGATGGTTATATTTCAACAGTTAACATCATCATTACTTTTGTATCTTGGCTTTGCTAGATCATTGTTTTAAATGAGCATCACAAAACCAGTGGAGCTTTAGTCTCCACATTACATTTTCTTCATAATCATTTTCAATTTATTTTTTTCCTGCATGTCATCATTTTAATGTAAATCTTTCTTTTTCTTTTCAATAAAATGAAATGATTAAGTAATCCTGCTTTTTGCATGATTAAAGATGACGGATAAGCTTGGGTGGATAAAAATCAAGGCTACTAACAGAATCTGTGCACCTCGCATGTCAGAATCCTTCCAGCTTGCTCAGTGTTAATGACAGGAAAAATTAGCATGTCTGTGAATCACCTAAAAAGAATAACAAGTTATCTTTAAAGGACCTACCATATATCTACCCTAAATTTTAAATGCTTGAAATAATTTTCTGTAATTAAGCCCTGATTGTTTTGTAAATAGACAAAATCTTTGTTTAGAACAATAAGATATGTTCATCTAAAGGCATTTGATCAGTGAATATTACTCTGCTGTTTAATAAGCATGCTTGTATCACCAAATCTAACACATTTAGAGACAAAAATGTAAGGAATAAAAAGACCAGTGAGTATAGCATAAAACTGGTGAAAAACAATGCAATATTTTTATTTCTTTGTCAGATATGACAGTTTTAAAAGAACAGCAAAAAAAACCAACTATTGATATTTACCAGTGTGTCTTTCCTTTCAACAGCCCTATGCAATATGCGTTCATCCTTTTTTGATCAGACAAGTAAACTAGAAAGGGTATATTACAATACAGCACATACATACTGCCATCGCCACTAGACATATGACCCAAAATGATGCTAAGAAGTCTCTCTCTGACCTCCTGCTAACCAGCCTCTTGTGATTAATTCAGCATGTCCTTGAAAGTATCTGCTAGAGATCCTTGTGGGTTGTTTTTTTTTTTGGTTGTTGTTTTAATTTAAGAGTTTCAAAGCCCACCTATAGTTTCACCAATGGATATTTTTACTTATTTTTTTATCAGAGGAAAACCATTAATCTATGAACTGAGATCTGTGGTAACAGAAAAGCACCACCTGCCTCAGCATTTGCCAAATAGGACCATAAATACTACAACATTTCCTGACCTAAGTTTCATAGACATCTGTATCATGGTAGCACTGCACTTCCCTTCTTTGACAGATGAAATTACTATTCTTTGATTTCTCTCTCTCTCTCTCTCTCTGTCTCTCTCTCGCTCTCTTTTCTGATTATGTTCTGGATGGCAAAATTTGGGCCACAAAATGCTAATTTCTAACCTAACACCATGACAGCAATCACAGCCATCACAAGGATGGAATAAAGAGAGCAATCTAACATCCAGGGATATGAATTTCTGATCAGTGGCTGGCAGACTGCCGTGAAAGCTTACAGTAATCCCATTGGACAGCTAGGGTTGATGAAGCCTGGGAACAGGCAGCCACAATGTAGGTAGTTCACAATTGCAAGCATTTGTCCATAATTTAAAGCTATATGAGAAGTGGAGAGTATTCATCTGAACAACAAGCTGTAATTTAACTAGAGTAACATTTACACAGTTTTTAACCCATTAAATCCACCTATTCTCACTAACATTCCTTCTTTTTAATGCCATTTTGAACCAAAAAAACCTACACGCTAAATGTGTGTGTGTGTGTGTGTGTGTGTGTGTGTGTGTGTGTGTGTGTGTGTGTGTGAGAGATTTGAGGGTGAGTTTGTGAGTAATTTACTGTTTGAGAAGCCTAGTATAATTCAATGCTACTAACTTTTATCGTGTAATTCTGGAAAAATTAATTACTTCTTTCAAAATCTAAGAGCCTGATCCTGCAAACCTTCCCTCAGGTGAGTAATCCCATTGAAGTCAATGGACTCCACTCATCCATCCTTCCTCACGCTGAGTAATACCCTACCAGTGGGTGACTCACATGAGTAATGTACTACTCTGTGGGATTCGTGGCTCAATTCCACAATCAAATTCCTGGAGGAGGACCGCTGTGCCTGTGCAGAGGTGGAGACACGTTTAAGTCAATGAGGCTATGCCAAGGTCTGACCGGGGATGCAAAATGGAGGCATAAGTGTGGCAGAATTGAACCTCATGTCAGTAAGGGTTTCTGAATCAGACCCTACAACTTTGTAGCTTGTGGAGTGAAATATTGTTTTGTGCTTGAAATACATCTTTCCATGTGACCCATAAAACAGTCACCCTCTAAACTGATCTGTCTCTGTCATTTTTACATTTTGTCACTAGCTCTTTACTAAACAACATGTTGGAGCCACTCCCAGAAAACATGATACAGCAAGACAATGATGACTGGTGCCAACTGAAAGTGGTGTCAAGTATCAGAGGTGTAGCCGTGTTAGTCTGGATCTGTAAAAGCAGCAAAGAATCCTGTGGCACCTTATAGACTAACAGACGTTTTGGAGCATGAGCTTTTGTGGGTGAATGCCCACTTCATCA
Organism: Gopherus evgoodei; assembly: GCF_007399415.2. Taxonomy (NCBI): domain Eukaryota; kingdom Metazoa; phylum Chordata; order Testudines; family Testudinidae; genus Gopherus; species Gopherus evgoodei. The sequence goes on along the minus strand of NC_044323.1, from coordinate 241,292,927 downwards.
GATGCATGTAGTGGAAATTTCCAGGGGTAGGTATATATATGCAAGCAAGCTAGAGATAACGAGGTTAGTTCAATCAGGGAGGATGAGGCCCTGTTCTAGCAGTTGAGGTGTGAAACCAAGGGAGGAGAAACTGGTTTGTAGTTGGTAAAGCCATTCACAGTCTTTGTTTAATCCTGAGCTGATGGTATCAAATTTGCAGATGAACTGAAGCTCAATAGTTTCTCTTTGAAGTCTGGTCCTGAAGTTTTTTTTGCTGAAAGTGGGTAGGTGAAACTGATGTTGCTGTATTTTAGAGCCTAACTAAGGAGTAAAGATCATATTGTAAGTCATGGAAGGGTTTAGGGTCACACACTCGTGGACACATTTTTGGGAGGGTTCTATGGAAACCCAGAAAAGGAAAATAGATCCAGGAACTCTAGTGTAAATTAGGTATATAAAGGGTGAAAACCTTGCCCCCTTGAAGTCAATGGGTTTTTTGCCATTGATTTAAATAGGGCCAGGATTTCACCATAGATCTTAAAGAGGTAATTGTCACAACATATATGAAAAATGGAGGGAGGGGAACCACTATGATGAGATACAGGTACAGGATATGATTTATTGAAAATGCCAACAAGTAAAACCAAATGAATTTTATTACATTAACGGGAAAAAAGAGCAACAGACTCAAACCCCTTTTGTGAAGCTCAGACAGAGAAAGCTTTTTCTGTAATTTTAAACTTTCAGAGAGGCATCAAGTATAAGCAAATACAATAAGATGCCAGATGGACATGCCTCATAGTATTGCTCATAATCCATAAAATTCCATTAAAATGGATGTGTGTGCTAAGTCTGCGACATGGCAGTTGTATTTAGAGTGGTCAGACTTAAAAAGTTTCATCTGTTTTGAAACCTCTACTGTTCTAAGAGAGATTCTGCATAAATTCAAATGGAGAATTACCACTAGAGCCAAGTGCAAAAGGGAGACATGTTGATGGGCAATTAACCTAAGCCCATTGTCTCCCTTATTTTTTGTTCACTCTTTTCTATTTTCCTTCCAATCTACTTTTTTTCTCTCTCCTATCTAGCAGTTTCCTTTTCACAGTCCCTTTGGTGTGTTTTCTCTTCAAATTACCTTTTCTAGTCTCCCCACCCCACACCAAAAATAACCCCAGAAACTATCTCAATGTGCTTTCCTTTCTTATTCAATCACACACTTTTTTCTTGACATCTATATGCTATAATTATATGGCTCTCATCACTGCAGTATTCCAGCACCTCACACTCTGTAGCGTATTTATCCACACCCTCGCTCCTCTGAGGTAGGGAAGCATTATTATCCTCATTTTACAAATGGGGGAAATTGAAGCATAGAGTGGCTGACATGCCCAAGGTCACAGAGGAAACTTGTGGTAGAGCAGAGACTTGAACCTAGGTCTTTTAAGGCATAGGCTAGCACTCTAACCAGTAGACCCTCTTCCTTTTTCAAGGTCACTTCTGCTCACTCCCCTCATGTGCCTTTGTGGCCATCCTCCTCCCTTCCTATCTCCCCCTTCCCATTCTCTCAAGTATCTCTTCCTATGGTGTTTCCACTGGCAGACACAGACTTCCACTGACTCCCCTCCTGAACAGGATTCAGCGGAATGCATGTAGAGCAGCATTCTGGTCCTGACTGCAGCCTGTCTAATACAGTACTCTGCTGTGTCTTGGGTATCCCACTCCAGCTGAATTCCATTCTCATTGTACAGATGATGGCTGAATAGCAGCTGGTGCCCAAGACTAGCCACACAATGACTACAGAGCTCAACCCCTGTTTAGACTCTAACCAGCAGAGTCATGGATGTGGTGAGGGAGAGATCAACCACCTATAATGTCTAAGCTCAGGTACCAGAGTCAGGCCTGACTCCTTCAATAGTGGTCCAGGGGCAATACTGCACACCAGTTTGAAGTAGGATCTAGAAGCATCCAAAATTAGAATGGTATTATGACTGAACTGCATTGCAGAGAAAGCAAACCCACTTATAACAGCCTTGAAGTGTATTTTTGGCACCAAACAAATCCCACAGGAATATGCTTGTTTTCCTTTTCTGTCAAATAGCACTTGACATTGGTTTCTACATATGTAAGATTACAACAGGTCAGTAAAAATGACTAACTTTGCATCACCTAAAAAGGAATGATATGTGGCACTGGGAAAGAAGTTGCAGGGGACCCTGGCCAACAAAGTAGAGGAAGGTGAAGCAATATCTCAGCTATTCCTGCCACAAAGCATTCCCTTTATTTAAAAAAATAGGTGTTAGTTTGGGTCAAATGTACAGGCAAATTTTGTCTTCTGTAATCATCAGCAGGTCCCCTCTGACCTTGCTAGCATCATGTCTCCAAAGCAGGAACTAATTTTCTAGGTTCTTTGATGTGCAAAGAGATTTTTCTTTACCTGAGACATGCATGTTCTATTTCCACTATGTTGTTTCTTGAACTACAATTTATTGGTAGCCTTTGCATGGTAAATGTTAAATTAATATTAACGTTCAAGATCCCTATATTCTCTTCAGTGATTTTGGATCTTGAGCCAGATTCTCTAGTGATTTTATGGTGCTTTTCACATTGCTCAGATAGGAGGTAAATAGATCTTAACTTAGTCACAAATACGCAGCAAAGAAATTCTCCGGGCGTGGGGGAAATATCTAAGTCTGTGTGTCAGCTCATTTTCTCTTCCCATCCCACCTGGAGTAGGGAGTGTGACAGAACTCTGTGACGCTTATCCTCCACCCGGAAAAGGGTACTGCATCAGTGTTGGAGCTGAAAGCTGACTGTCCCCACATCAAGTTTGGGGCTGCCCCTACGTGTCAGGGAGATAGAAAGGCTCCCTCACTGTTACTTCGGCCATCTTGCACTGAGTAGAGCACATGATGGGCTATGAATAGCAGTAAATCTGGGGCATCAGAAGAGGCTGTATTAGGATTCTCTTCAAGGGTATGCCACAAATGAGTGGTGCACCACTCATTTCTAGAAACTTGAACAGTTGTCGTGTATTGCCTCCTGTTGGAACATGTGCCTCTCCTGTACATGGCAGAGTACCATGCAACATGTTGATTGTATAAAATGACTTTTACTGCTCCATTGAACTGAGTGAAATGTGAGTTGCTATGGGGCAAATCATTGACCACCCATATGCCTCAGTACAATTGGGGCAGGGGAGTAAAATGTTGGTTCTCACTAAGAACTACATTCCACCAATCTTAAGCTTTACTGTGTAAATACACTGAAAAAAAATAGCAAAATGCAGTGTCATGTACCTTCATATTTCCTTGCTCTTTGCACCGTACAACGTAGCAACACACTCAACCTTCAGAGAGGCAAGTGAGGCACAAGGGGAGGGGAAGACCTGTGTACATATATTAAGCCCAAAATACTGAACTTGTAAAAGAGTAGACTTAAAACATGTTCAGTGGTTTATTCTCTGACCCTCATGCATCCCACAAATGTGTATTTCTGACTGATGTAGTTTATGTATTGTTTCTTCCTGAACATAGTACTGTATGCAAATACACATATTGGAACAGTTTGTGCTATATAGCCATAATCTTTCAGAATTTCAAGACAGTGCTCACATCATCAGATAATAAAACAAAACTATGTGCATAGTATTAAAAACAATCTTGAATAGGGTTGCTAACTTTCTACTCGCACAAAACCGAACCGTGCCCTGCCCCTGCCCCACCTCTCCTGTGAAGCCTTGCCCCTGCCATGAGGCCCCGCTCCTGCTCACTCTCCCCATCCTCATTCATGTGGGATGTGGGAGGGGAGTGAAGGCTCTGGTTGGGGATGCAGGCTCCAGGGTGGGATCATGATGAGGGGTTTGGGGTGCAGGATAGGGCTCCGGGCTGGAGGGTGAGGGCTCCAGCTGGGGCTGCAAGCTCTGGTGTAGGGTGAGGGATGAGAGATTTGAGGGGCAGGAGGGGGCATTGGGCTGGGGATGAGGGCTTCAGAGTGTGGGAGGGGGATACAGGCTGGTGCAGCGGTGGGCTCTGGACTGGAGCCGAGGGGTTTGGAGGGCAGGAGGGGGATCAGGGCTGGGGCAGGGCGTTGGGGTGCAGGAAAGGGTCAAGGTGAAGCAGCTCCCGGAAGCAGCGGCATGCCCCTCCAGCTCCGGTTCCTACGTGGAGGCATAGGCAGGTGGCCCTGCATGCTGCCCTGTCCACAGGTGCCGCCGTGCAGCTCTCATTGGCTGCAGTTCCTTGCCAATGGGAGCTGCTGAGCCAGTGCTTGTGGCAGGACAGCGTGCAGACCCCTAGCTGCCCCTACACCTAGGAGCTAGAGGGGGGGACATGCTGCTGCTTATGGGAGTCACACAGAGCCACAGCAAGTAGGAAGCCTGCCTTAGTCCCACTCTGGCACCGACCAGACATTTAATGGCCTAGTCAGTAGTGTTGACAGGAGCTGCCAGGATGCCTTTTTGACCAGGCACTCCAGTAAAAAACCTGATACCTGACAACTCTAATTTCTCAAGTGGACCTGAATGATAGTACAGCAATGACAACTATAAAAAACAAATCTTAATTCCTCTATACAAAAACAAGCATTAATTTAATATTGAGACGTTACCATTGGATATTACCTGACTTCTGAGAAGTTAAGATTCCAAATCCTTCTCCTAGTTACACCCATGAAACTCCATTGTCCCCATTGCATGGGTACAGTTGTATCAAGCCAAAGGGATCTGTCAGTGACGATATACACATATCTCTTTACAAGATAAAAAAATGGTCTTGTGGGCAAGACACTGGACAGGAATTCAGACAATCTATCTCCAATACCCAGCACTGACACATGCCTTCAAAAAAAAATATGAGGAGTCCGGTGGCACCTTAAACACTACGATTATTTGGACATAAGCTTTCATTGGTAAAAAACCCACTTCTTCAGATGGAGGGAAAATTACAGATACAGGCATAAACATATTGGTACATGAAGAGAAGGGAATTACCTTACAAGTGAGAACAGTGCTAACAAGGCCAATCAGTCAGGGTGGATGTGGTCTACTCCCAATAATTGGTGAGGAGGTGTCCATACCAAGAGAGGGAAAATTGATTTTGTAGTGAGCCAGCCACTCCCAGTCCCTATTCAAGCCCAAATTAATTGTGTTAAATTTGCAAATGAATTGTAGCTCTGCAGTTTCTCTTTGAAGTCTGTTTTTCAAGTTTTTTTTTTGTTGAAGGATGGCTACTTTTAAATCTGTTATTGAATTTCCAGGGAGATTGACATGTTCTCCTACTGGCTTTTGTATGTTATCATTCCTGATGTTTGATTTGTGTCCATTTATTCTTTTACACAGAGACTGTCCAGTTTGGCCAATGTACATGGCAGAGGGGCATTGCTGGCACACAATGGCATATATCACATTAGTAGATGTGCAGGTGAATGAGCCCTTGATGGTGTGGTTGATGTGGTTGGGTCCTATGATGGTGTCGCTAGAGTAGATACAGGGACAAAGTAGGCAACGAGGTTTGCTACAGGGATTGGTTCCTGGGTTAGTGTTTCTGTGGTGTGGTGTGTAGTTGCTGGTGAGTTTTTGCTTCAGGTTGGGGGGCTGTCTGTAAGCAAGGACTGGCCTGCCTCCCAAGGTCTGTGAGAGTGAGGAAGCATTTTCCAGAATAGGTTGTAGATCGTTGATGATGTGCTGGAGAGGTTTAAGCGGGGGGCTGTACGTGATGGCCAGTGGTGTTCTGTTATTTTCCTTTTGGGGCCTGTCCTATAGTAAGTGACTTCTAGGTACCCATCTCACTCTGTCAATCTGTTTCCTCACTTCCACAGATGGGTATTGTAGTTTTAAGAATGCTTGATAAAGATCTTGTAGGTGTTTGTCTCTGTCTGAGGGATTGAAGCAAATGTAGTTGTATCTTAAGGCTAGGCTGTAGACAATGGATCATGTGATGTGTCCTGGCTGGAAGCTGGAGGCATGTAGGTAAGTATAGCAGTCAGTAGGTTGCAAGTATAGGGTAGTGTTTATGTGACCATCACTTATTTGCACTGTAGTGTCCAGGAAGTGGATCTCTTGTGTGGACTGGTCCAGGCTGAGGTTGATAGTGGGATGGAAATTGTTGAAATCCAGGTGGAATTCTTCAAGGGCCTCCTTCCCGTGAGTCCATATGATGAAGATGTCATCAATGTAGTACAAGTAGAGGACAGGCGCTAGGGGATAACCTAAGGATGAATTATTCTAAGTCAGCCATAAAAATGTTGGCATTCTGTGGGGCCATGCGTGTACCCATAACAGTGCTGCTGACTTGAAGGTATAAATTGTTCCCAAATCTGAAATGGTTGCAGGTGAGGACAAAGTCACAAAGCTCAGCCACCAGATGTGCCTTGGCCTCATCAGGGATACTGTTCCTGACAGCTTGTAGTCCATCCTCATGTGGAATATTGGTGTAAAGAGCTTCCTGGTGTAAAAATACTTTCTGTGTGACTTTTGACAAGTCTTAATCTCTCCCCATCTGTTCAATGGGGAAAATAACACTCCCTTAGCTCACAGCTGTGTTTTGATGCTACGTACATTAATGTTTGTGAAGAGCTTGGATACTGTGGTGATTGGAGCAATACAAGTGTCCAGATAAATACATATAGGATTGTTAAGCAAGCATGTAAAATTTCATCACAAAGGAATTTGCTTAAGCATCTTCTAAGCTAATGAATTGTGGCTAGAATGAATGTTTGAATTCTACTTTAACTGCAGCAGTTGCTATTGGTGACCACTATAATATATGTCTGCTATTAACCTTCCAAATGCCTATAAACCTGAAAAAGCACAACTCTCTAAATTCCATATTTATCCATCAATTGTCCAAAAGTCCTACAATGATTGACTCCAAATTCCTTTATATATATATATATATATATGTGTGTGTGTGTGTGTGTGTGTGTGTATCCCCTGCATTTTCATTTCTCACTACATGAAGATTTCCCATTAACTCTAAATCTAAAACCATTGTATAATGGTAAATATTTTGACTCAAAGCTGAAAACTCCCAATACATTTATAATCCAAATACAACTGTGTAAGTTTATATGTTCCTTCATATAATATTGGCACTCCATCACTCCATTAGCCTGAGGCTCTCCAAATGTTAATGAACAATTAAGTTTTACAACATCCCTCAGAGGTGGGAAAGTATTATTTCCATTTTACAGATGGGTAAACAAAAGCAGTTAAAAATGGTTTGCCCTAGACCACATGGCCTCCCTAAGAAAATCATGCAAGTTTGATGGCAAAACAATAAATCTCTGAAGAAATTCCAGTTAAATGGAAAAGACCTACCCCTTCTAATTAGGCCTCAAGATTATATTATCACTCTAAGGCACACAGTAAAATAATATTTGTGTCCAATTTATTGGATGAACAACCAACACTAATTTATGACAATTTATTTTTTTAAATAACAGTCTTCTAATCTAATTAAAATTACTCTAAATCCTGTTAGACTTCCAACCAGTGTCAGTAAGAGACAAGTATCAGAGGGGTAGCCGTGTTAGTCTGGATCTGTAAAAGCAGCAAAGAATCCTGCGGCACCATAGACTAACAGATGTTTTGGAGCATGAGCTTTCGTGGGTGAATACGATGCATCTGACGAAGTGGGTATTCACCTATGAAAGCTCATCTTCCAAAACGTCTGTTAGTCTATAAGGTGCCACAGTAAGAGACAAGAATGCAAAATTAAGTCGTCGTTAGCACTCTGGGTCTAATTCACCAATAGCTTCAGCAGGTACAGCTAAATTGAAGTGAACAATGTTCACTAGATCATGTCAATGGTGATTTTAGCCCTATAGTTCTATAAATAGTACGCTCAGTTTCTGTAAATACACTTTTACCCTCCTCTTTCACACAGGAATCTTAATTTCTTCACATTTATATTTTATCCACAATTCAACACCAGACATGCTAATGCTATTTGTAAAGTGATCATAAACACAGGAGAAATACAGAGGTGAAATACTGAATAACTGTATGTGAAGATACATGAATACAGAATGAATTCAGTGGCTAAAAAGGTTCATTAATAAGACAAATATCTCATGTAAAAGCATGAGGACAAAAAGCATTTACATGTTGATATTTAATAAATGAACTTAGATTGGATTCACTTCTATTTTCTGCTAAACAAAATCTCAAGCTGCTCACAAATATTCTTTTATTTCATATTTCTTTGAAAAACAATATATAAATATCCATTTCTGAAAGAAAAGGCATCATCACAATTATCTGCTTAATTGTCTGCATGTTATTTTCTTTATTGTATAGAATCCTCTGCACATCTTGTCACTGTACTTAGTTATTTGTTGCAACTAACAGCTTTAGCTACTGATGTCTGGCACTCTTAAATGCTATGGAAAGCTCTACAAACTACAAGAATAAACTTTGAAAATGAGAGGCCAGGGGAAGAGAGAAAGAGGTTTAAACATCTTATGAACTAAATATTTCCTTGCAAAGAGGAAAATTTGCTCATACCCCTTCAAAACCTAAACAGTTGGTTCCTTGAACAATATGTTTTATATTCTGTTTCTTCAAACCATAGTCAACAAATCTATGCAGAAAATCCTAAATCAAGCTTACTGATATTTGATAGTCCAAAGTCTTACCATTGATTTTCTTCAGTTTCCTCCTGTAACATGTCTCCGACATCTGCAAAAGGAACAATGTTATTATTAGCAATGTTATTATTAGCATCAGTTGCTCAATTGTACAATTAGCACCTATGTAAGACAAATATTTCATTTTTATTTTAGGTAAAGTCCTGAAAATTTCTACTCATGATTAGCAGGATAAGTATAGAATGTTGTTTCTCCTGGCATTTTACTAGCTACCATTTTAAGGGCTAGAGCCTGTAGTCTGCTAAACTTCAGGACACTTCAACTCCTGGGTGCCATTGGGCAGGTCATGAAGCAGCAGACTTGTGAGTGGTGAGTTTCTGGTTTTCAACACTAGAAAAGGAAGTGTTCTTGAAAGCTGTTGTCTCCTTGATAGGTGTTCAAATGACCTTTCAGCATTGGGCTGCCACAAAATAATGGTCAATAACAGTAGTTTGCTGTAGGGAAGCCTTCCACTCTGTCACTATAGTTTCCAGCACTGAGAAGCCCATAAAAATAAATTGCAGCAAATGGGGCAAAAATCAGAGGGTGGATCTTTGGCCTGTATATATTAAAGCCATGTCAATCTACAATATACACAATGAAGTTCTACATTAAAGCTAAAACCAAAATGCATATCCTAGCATGTACTTTCTTAAGTTTAAATAAGCACCATGAAATCCATGTTTTTATACTGTTTTAGGGTATCTATAGTATTATTGTAATTTATTATAAACAAAATAACAGGAATGTCACAGTTGACCAAATTCCTATCAATTATGAACTTAATTTTTACACCATTTAATACTTATCTCATTTCAGACTTTTCTATAGTGAGAAATTTTCTTTTAAAGAAAAATGGTTTATACAGTTCACTTCCTGCCATAATCAAGGTCTTTCTAACCTGATATCTGAAGGTTATGCTTCAGTGAATAATTCAGTAGGTTAGTGAAACTGTGGCAGCAAAGAAAGTGCTAATCTTAGATGGAAGCTGTGAGGGATATTAAGAAACAATTGCAAAAAGTGACATATTTAATAGAGAAAGATTACTCTGTGCTACATCTATTTAATTTGAATTGAATAAATTTTGCCAGTATTTTATGAGATTCAGTCTGCAAATTATGTGAAACTTCATAGTGTCACTGAGTCTATGGGAAAGAATAAAGGGTTTTTTTTTTCCCCAACCATTTTACGAGTATTGTGATTTTTGAGGACTTCTCACTCTTTCTAAAGAATTTTCAAAGGAATTGGAGAATCATTCACTGCAAGACTTTATTAATTTGAATTAAGAAAGAAGAAGGGGTAGTAAAAGGTGATAGTACTGAAAGATAAATAACAAGAGGCAATAGAAGGATCTCGCGTGATGAGACTTCTTGAAATAACTGAATTCCTTCTGGACTGTGACTGACTGCGGCCGGATACATTTTCAATCTTTCAGGGGAAATTTAGTTGATCTAGCTGAGACAAGTCTGAAAGTATGAGTAAATGCAAGTGTGAAAAATGATAGAGGGCAGTTTTTGGCCTTAATCACAAAACTGATTCTTAAGCTGAACACAGTCATGACGGAAATAATTTATTCTAAGTCTATGTTCCTATAATACCTTTCATGAGTAAGTAGAGAGAAAATATGATGCTACTACGAAGAATATTAACCTCATCAGAATATCTTATTGTAGATTTAGAGATTACCAAAAGCTAATTACTCTTGTCTCTGCTAAACAAACATTCATATTTTTGCTTTAAAATATTATTTAAATTACTGGTTTTCTTGTAGAATATAGATAGTATACATAAACTGTACAGTGAGAGTGGCACTTCGACACTTCACATCTGAAAAAATAAAATTGTTAGTAACATTTGTTGGAAGACACAGGAAATCTAAGTGTATAACACTCTGTATCTCTAATAAAACAGTTCAACCATGGCTAGCATAGGTGAATGTATATCTTTGAAAAGGTGCAAAGATAAAAATGGTGAAGAATTTGCATAGTACAGCTGCACAATTCATATGATGCTGTATTATTATTTAATATTGATATTACCATAACATCCATAGGTTCCAGTTAAGATTGGGGCCTCATTTTACTAGGTAACATATAAAACATATGTAGGCACAGTTTCTGCCCAAAATTTTTCTCAGCAGGTTCCCTTTTCAGGGCCAAGTAACTTAATCATCACATTATTTTTTGAAGCTTGACACAGAATAGCTAGTCTTGAAGGTTTGGGGGGAATGAGGAGGAGAAGTTAGATAGCAAAGAATTATTTAAATTGGTTTGACTATTATTTTGCAATCAGGAATGGATTATTTTGCGATCAGGAATGTTAAAATGAATCTGACACCTTTAGGGGGAGTTTTGTGCCCTAACCTCAGAATAGCTAGACATTTTAAAAAATGAAATTTTGCAAGGCATATGCCCCAAAAGTGGTCTGTTTTGGTAATCCGTGTCTTTCTAAATGGTCACATTATTCTACTTGGGAAAAAAATTGTCTGCTTTCAAATTAAAAGTGGTAAAACTATTAAACGCCATACTACAAGCTAAATTCTGCTCTCTGATCTGCCTGGTGGATCTGGACTCCAATATTCCCAGTGGGAATTCTGTGGTATGTGAATCAAGAGCAGAATTTTGTTAATATTACGCAAGAATAATTTTTACCGTGTACCCACTCTGTGTCAGTACTATGGCCTCCCGTCTACTTATTCCTAACTTCCACTGTGTGTTCCACACATACGAGGGAGTGCAGGCCCTGCTGTGTCTCTGAGAACAAAATTTTCTTCCTGTTTGCATCATTAACCATATAGTGAACAAATTCATATATTAGCAGGAATGGATATAGGATATGCAGCCTTTTACCTCCATTATAGATCACCAGGTCAGGTCTGGTTCAGGTGACTTGGTATATTAAAGACATTACAGTCTAATGGCTGTTTTGTGACCTACATTGAATGAGCTACTGTTATCTAAATTCATAATAAGCAGGATCCACATAACAAAACCACCACCAAACTGGTGTCCTTTCTGGTAATGTTAGCAGTGTGGCCAAGTAGTGAATGGCGATGGAGACTGAAACAACCTATGAGCCCTGCAGGTTCTTGGTGGAAAGGAATTTGAGAGACAGTGGTGGGGGAAGTGATGAAGCTTTCACTGCGTCTTTCTATGTGTTATCTGTTATGTATTTAAACAGAAGACATCGGTCTCCAGGCCTGTCAGTTCAGCACCTTTCACAGGTACAAAAAAGTGTCATGTACTACACATACAAGAAATAAAAGACAAAGGTGTCAAAGGCATCATTACAATATATCACAGCAATGATCGGAGGATCAACAGCTCCCTTCTATATTCATACTATATTAAGTCATTCCAGCGTGTTGGGCCTGAATCTCTTCTTACCTACAATGGTGTAATTTTATTCACTGTCGTGGAGTCGCTCCTGATTCACATTCTGTAAAGGGTGCAGGAAATCAGACCCATTGTCTACCGTGTTGCCTTTCCAAATTACTTTATTTATGAAAAGGAATATATGACATTATGCTTGGATATATATTAAGAGGCATTGTTTACTTGTGACTTCAGAAATAAAGGATATTAAGAGCCAAAGTTGTTCTTCCATCCTTAACCTTACCACTTGTGCCCCAAGATGTCTTGCAGCACTTACTGTCTGCAAGATAATGCATTGTTCTTTGGCCCTGTACCCAAAACAGTTAGAAGCATAAGTTATGTATATGACTCACTAGAATCTTATTGCTGGGTTGTCCTGCATTTGCGGGCATACAACAGAATTTTATTACACCAATACAGTTTTGTATAAGCTGCACATCTGAACTATCATGGACTGTAAGGTGGCCTTGTAGATACCATACTGTATTATCCTCTGCAGTATTCTACCCAAAGTAGATAATACACACTAAGTATTCTCTGTGAGACTAAAAATTTGAAAGATGGTCAGTACTAATAGTTATTACTTTTAATGGGTGATTTTAACTTATCTAATTGTCATTCCAATCAAAAATCTCTATTTTAACTATTGAACTCGATTAATAATTTTGGAGTAATAGTAATTAGTAATAATTTATTTTAGCCATAACAGTGGGCTTTACAATAATAACTGCCACCATCAGAAAGTGACCATTTACTATATTAGATTGTCATGCTCTATAGTGAGAAATTAGACTAACTGTTTTGGAAAATCTGGATACTTGCTTTCTTCCAGAGTATTTTACTAGCTCACTCACCACATAAAGCTGATTATTCTGTGAATCTAAATTCCTTACTTAGTAATCTCCCTATATTATGCATAAAGCACTAATACAAACTTGCTAACTTTCACATAATCCCAAATATAGATTTTACAGGACTCTGTGTGAAGCAATATGGGTGGCCCTATCAGTCTCTCTCTCCTGTCAGTCTGCTGTCCGTTCCCAATCCACTCCAGTCTGTCAAAGAATTTAGGCTCCAATTCTGCAAGGAGTTTCCACAGGAGCAGGCCCCTGCATGTGAGCAAAGTAACTTGCAGGATTGAGGCCTTAAAATGGGGCCAGATCCTCAATCTATAAAGCAGTTCTTCCCCAGATGCAAGACAAGGTCTTCAGAAGCCCTAAGGGACTCTAAGGGGCTGTTCAGTTGCAAGTGCCTGATATCAGAGGAGATCTCTAATTTATGGTGCTAGAAGCAGTTGCCCTTGCCTAGGGTTAGCCCTACCTTAAACAAACAAAAACCACCACTCACTAGCATTACATTTATATACATCCTACAATGTTCACTACTGTTACTCAGAATTAGTGGTTCTCATCATTTGTGTTGTGCCATCTCAGACTATCTCATTGCTAACTTCTCCCCTTTTATTATGTTTTATGCACAGATGCTCACTTGCTTGAATATCTCTAAACTTAATAGTTAATCTATATGCACATTGGATATTATGTATTCAGTACCCACAACAATCATATTTTAAGCTGTTCATATGGCCTGCACCAGTCTTATTGGTAATGTACTTAGTTGCAGTGTAAGAGTCTAAGGTTCACAAACAGATTTCTATTTTTCTTTGTCATTTTTTGTGGACTCATCTGATACTTTTGAGATTTTCCTCCCGTTTTCTTTCACCATGATACCAGCAGCAGCTTAGAAACCTGCTTCACTTTCTGATATGCAACCAGAAGTGGCCTAGGGCAGAAAACTCTTTTGGTGTCCTTTCCCACTCCCCCCGCCCTAAGCAGTCCAGCCAAAAAGAGGTGACTGGCACAGGCAATTGCCCTGCTCACCCACCCCTGGAACCAGCCCCATGTGCATCAGTTCATCTGCCTCGAGTTTAAAATAAACAAGGAGAGAAAGATCTAAATGGATCACTAGGAATTTTCATAGGGGATCAGCACAAAGACATTTTAAGCCCCACTTCTTGCTATAATTGCCATACACTGGGACAAAGGTACAATGCAGACTCCCATTTGCAGTGTGGTAAGTATACTGCGGATTGCCATTTGGTTCATACAAAGGAAACCTGAAACCTTCACCAAAAGCTGAGTCCCAAACTTTGACCACACTTGTAGATGTAGGTAAACATACAAAAGAACATTTCTTTGTTCTGGTTATCTCTAGAAATGGACGCATTTGAACACCCTGAGATGTAGTATTTCTGAAACAAGGACATACTGGCAGTACCAGGATAGACACATGATCTTGCATGATTTCAAGCCCAATGTTTGGATACATTTGGATACTTATCTATCAAAGAAATCTCTGAAACATTTGAGATTTGCATTTTATTAGGAAGAACTAGTGAATCTCCGAAGAAGGTTTTGTGCTTATAGTCAACAGTGTTGCATTCTTCTTGCAATTCTGGTGGGACAGGGTGCACATATAAGACCGAGACAGGGCATCTCTGACAATAAAATCTCACAGTCCTTACTGAGCTTTGTCTTGGGCCAAAAAAAAGCAGGAGATGGTTCCTGCCTTAAATGTATGCATACAGTTTGAGATTTTCCAAGCAGGATTCCAAATATGTGTTCAAGTCCCCTAGACAGCTTTGAAAATCTCAGTCATAAGGACTACAAGTTTGAGCCTCCATTCAGCATCGAGAGAGGTAATCTAATTTACAAAGGGTCTAACTAATAAAGTGCTTTATAAATCAAACCAACATATTAATTTTAATCTGGAAGCAAATCTGAGGTCAGCACAATCTTTGGAGAACAGGTATAAATTGCTCCCACCACTAAGTAAACATGCCACCACATGCTGCATTGGCTGAACTCCAAGAGGTCTCAGGCATTGCCCAAGCAGAGCACTCTGCAGCCATGCAATCCAGAGATGACAAAGTCTTATGTAACTGTGACAAGGTCCAGAGTCTGACAGAAAATTTTGCAACCTCCTTGCCAAGCACAGACCAGAAGAAATGCTCTTGTCTACTGATCATCCAGAAGCAGCCAAAGATCTACAGGACCTTCAGGGTGAGAACTGAAATAAAATACAGACACTCTCACTTAGATAATGGCCGTTTTGAGTCTATAATACACTCAACTCTGAGGGTGAAAGCACACTTGTACATCTACCCTATTTTTTTCTCACAGTGTTAGAAACATCCAGCATGGGGAACATCTTACCCCATTAAAGATCATAAATGAGAAATGTTAACTAGGAACTATACAGTGACACATGAGCATTGCGGAGTTCCCACTGAAAGTAAGCTACACAGGAGGCATACACATGGAATAGGAGCTTCCTTAATGGTTAGCATTGTCCCCAGTGTCTCTGTTTTGGATACTGAACACTGGGTTTATGTAGGAAATCAGTCAAGTACACAGTCTTGGCCAGTTGCTAAATAATGCATAAATAATGCATAGTATTGCACATGCACTAGGCCTAGCACTGCATGGTACCATTTCAATCCATTCAGGAGAATAGCAAATGCAAAGAAGATAGTGATCCTGTTTTTTATGTATACATTCAGAGAGATGCACACATATAAACACAAACATGTACATATAGCCACATAAAAATTCACAGTAAGACACTTTCAAATTTCTTGTTTGACTGTGTTCAAAATGTAACATGCAGGCTAACTAGACATACAACAAAAGACTTCTGAACCTTTATCAAATACAAATTAATGGGAATACATTTGAATTGTTAAGATGAACATTGCCTTTCAGATTGGTTTATAACTATTTTTATGTTATTATAAGTATAGAAAAAATATTGTTGCAGCTCCCCCTAGTGGACACTTTCGAGAATTACAACATGAAATTAAAGTCTCAGGAGCTCAGCCCTTTCTGATAAATTTCAGCGAAGAAGGGCCCAGACTTTGTAAATCTTGGAAATGAACTCTATTTTGTTTACAGCTCCAAAGGGAGGACAGAGGTGAACCCTCAACCTCGTATTTGTATTCAGTACCTAATGTTATACATACTTCTGAATTCCACCCTCCAACTCTCAAGCACTTTTCTCATCAGAATGAGTCATAGATTTGTCTTTTGTAACGCTCTGTGAAACGGAGGTTGATTTTTTTTATAGTGCGTATAATATTTGCTCAAAGAAATTAACAGCCATGAATGTTTGCCAAAATCTTGGGAGACAACTTTGCAAAAGGTAAAAACTGTTAAACATTTGTACTCAAAAAAGTATGTTTGGTTTTATTTTTAAAATAAAATTGTGAATTTCTCTATGACTTCAGACCAAGTTAAAGCATAACGTTAACAGTAATTTGCAAATCTATTGCACATCTAAGGGCCTAGGAGTTCTTAATATTTATTGATTTAGCCTCTATGTCATCCTCATTTTAGAGATGGGGAAACCGAGGCAGAGAACAAGCTCAGCAATTTCCCAAGGTGACACAAGATGTCAATGAGAGAATGGGAACAGAACCTTGATCTTCTGACAACTCTTCCTCTCCTGATGGTGGCATGGTGAACTTTCGGGATGAGACAGGCTGTTGACAGAAGGAATCCTTAGCGTGTAGATTGGCATTGTGTATTTACAGTAGTTTTGCTACTGCTGAATGGAAGAAAACAAAATGGAACAGTCTCAGCTGATGCCTTTAGCTTGACTTTATTTGATTTGCTTTTGCATTTTAAATACACCCAAAAATGCTTAGTTCACAAACAATATTCCATCTTGGCCTCTCCTCCGTCCCTTTTTAAAATTCAGGACAATCTTAAAAAACCCATAGTAGAAGAAACTGCATAATTTGCCTTGCTATCTGTTTTCAGTGTGGTTCTCCAGGATCCAGCTGTCTGCTATTCATATAAGGGGCCAGCTGAACTCACATTTTGAAAGGCTCTAAGTTTCTGGAACTAAAAACCAGGCCTTGAGTTACCTACCCTCCAGTCCTGCTCAGGGGTGCTGGAATAATTTTTATAGTGGGGGTGCTGACAGCCATTGAACTAAACTGGAAACCCTGTGTATGATGGAAACCACTTCAAGCCAGCGAGTGCTGCAGCACCCCCAGCACCACTAATCTTCCTGCTGTCAGATAAGTAGTCAGACACTGAGTTGTTTCCTCCTGCTGGTGGAGGAGATATGAAAGACAAGTAGAGATTTTATGAGATGACAGACCCCCTGAAAGAGCAGGGCTGCTTCGGCTATATATAGATATAGATATATATTTATATTTCTGATAGCACTAAAGCTTACACAAACAATTTTAATTCTGTATATAGTGTAAGTACCAACAATGAGCTCGATATTGTGACAAAAGGCCCTGCCACAAGGAATTTACTATGAAAGGCCCAATTCTGCAAACATTTATTAATGTGCTTAAATGTAAACATGAGCAGTCCTGCTGCCGTTAATGAGACAACACATGCTTACAAATTAAATATGTGAATAAATGTTACCAGGAGCCAGGTTTGGTGGATGAAACTGGCCAGGGAAAGCCTGTTGGAATAATCAATTGTGATATTTTGTTTATACATATATATATTCGAGTTTATTTCTTATTGACTTGTAAACATATTTCACAAATAAAAGATATGAAAGGACATAATGGTTGCAACTAAATTTGTGTTAACTATGCACAGTAAATTAAGCAGAAAACAAAGA
Organism: Gopherus evgoodei; assembly: GCF_007399415.2. Classification (NCBI taxonomy): domain Eukaryota; kingdom Metazoa; phylum Chordata; order Testudines; family Testudinidae; genus Gopherus; species Gopherus evgoodei. Next base: position 241,275,297 of record NC_044323.1, on the reverse strand, counting down.
CTAAATACTGTACACAATAATTAAGCTCACTGTTACAGGGCTGTACTGTAATAATTACAGCCGATATTGCATGAACACACTGATAATTCAGTTAAACTGCCTTAAGCATATATCAGCAAAATCTCCTTTACACATGCAGTGCTCTGAAAATATTTCTAAAAATCATTAAGTTTGAACTTTTCATTTTGAAAACTACCATTTTTCCTTTCCCTGTCTTGTCTCTTCTGAAAAACAAAACAAAAACCTAAATATAAAAAAAGCATTCACTCATCTTTCTACTAAAGCTTTTAAATTTAAGAAATAATAGATGCCTGTCTAGACAACCCTAAAATTGTTTTAGTTACTGATGTATGGATGACTGATAAATGTCATCTTTGCTGCCTGCAGTGCATTTTGCATCCAGTCTACTGACATTTGTCTATAGCTGACCTGAGTCTGCATTTTTCATTTGCATGAAGTATTTAAATTTTACAGCTAGGAAGCTTCAGGATTCACTGTTTACAGGAAAATACAAAATGATCCCCTCCCCAACAAAACCTACAAAACTTTATTTTCTCATCACATAGACATTTTTAATGAAACAAGTAGGGAAAATTTTAATCATACAAGAAGCACTGGAATTCACTTCATACCTTTCCAGGTAAAATAATTATTAATTCCCAGCTTCACATTTCTCACAGATAAAATGAAATCTGAAGCACGGATACCAAAAAGGAGAATTTAATTACACACACACTCAGGTCTTCGAAAACAATGCAAATATGTGTTCTCCACTTACTAAAAAATGTTTGTTTAAGTCTATGGATATAAAAAATTTATAGGTTTTTCACTTGCTTTTAAAATATTTTTACATTTATTGCCCTATCAAGATCTTTAGGAATGTGACTGAGGAATAGTGGGGATTTTAATGGTAAAATAGATCACTATGTTTTCACACTCTTCTACTGAGAAACATGCTTATTGTCTCCTGTCAGATATTACTGTAGAATACAGATGGTTGAAGTATTGAATATGACCATGAAACTTATTTACCAAGAAACTATAAGCTACCATTGCTAAGGCATAGAGAAGATTCTCTATACTATTGCATTAGCCAACTTGCCTGAGAAGATTCGTCCCAGTCCTGAAATTCCCTATGTCCGACAAATAGTCCTTCAGCAAAGCAGTCCCATTGATTTAAAGTGAATGAGACATCTATCAGAATGAGTTCTAGAGGGACTTATAAGTTTGCAACAGGATCTTGCCCTCTAGAATTGTGGGAAATATCTGCTTTATATTTTTTTAAATGCTGTCACCAAACCTGGATTTTTTTTTTTAATTCTATAGCAGAAATGTAACAACGTGCAGTTAAAATCTTCAGTGAAATCCCAATGCAAATTTTCCACAAAACAATTAGATTTCCCAAATTCTATCAAAATCAACAAAAACTATAAGAAGTATTTTGCTTCTTATTGGGCTGACAGGTCTGAAGTTCTTGGGTTGGAACCTTTCTGAAGTGGGGCCTACAGCATGTACCTAACTTTAGATCAGTAGTAGTCTGCGCTTCCCATAGCTCCCATTGGCTGGGAACGGTAAACCATGGTCACTGAGAGCTGCGGGCAGCAATGCAAATGTAAACAAATGGTCTGGTGGCCCGCCAACGGATTACCCTGATGGGCTGCAGGTTGCCCGCCACTGGATTAGATTGTTTGCACCAGTGAAACAACACCAATGTATCTGCAGTGAAAATTCATAGTTTAGATGGTTTGCACCAGTGTTGCTCATCCTAGCTTCAGATAAATCTCACTTGTGCAAGGCATTTTTCTCAGGATTATGTGCAACTGCATCAGTGTGGACAAACCCTGTTGGTGTGAATGTAGTGTTCACTTGTAGTGCTAGAAGGTCAAAGAAATAAAAACCATGAGCAAACAAAGGGAGTGAAAGACCCAAGGTAACCAAATCCCACATCCTGCTGCGGGAGGGCTGGGTTCCACCCCATTTCTTGATCTAAGCATTATTTTCTCCCAGCAGTGTTTTGGCAAGCTGCACCGTTTGCCTCTCATTTTACAGGGTTTATTTTAATATTTTCCCCTCTGCTGCACACATGATGATGAAAAACTTTCATTCACACACCAGCCTAATCACCCACAGTCACAATATGGGGGAAATAGTCTGTGCCTTTCATTTTTCGTTAAAGCCCTACACTAAACGAACCACTACAGAGAAGCAAAGAGATGGGCGATTTCTGTGTATTTCTAACACATACTTTGCAATTCTTAAATAGGGCTGTTTGTCACATTCTATTCAGGCAAACTTATAATGAACACACCAGAGGAAGCCATGTACCTCTTTTTCTTTGGTTTATTAGAGAGAAAGTGATTGGGTGGGATGGATATCATGGGAGCTCAGAGAGAGAGCAGTACTCAGTTGCAGGGAAAGAGGAACAGACAATAACCTCCCCTCCCCACCCCCACCCCCTCTGTGTTAGGAATCAGGGCTCCAGATGTAAAATCAAGTATATATTTTGGGGCCTACTTGTATCACGATCAGTGTAGTCAGAGAGCCCAGTTTCCCTAGAGGGTGTGTTATTGACAAGACATCAGGAAAACAGGGAACTCAGGCACTTAAGGTGAAAGCAAGGCAGCCATGTGGACAGAGCTGTGCATAGGGTTTAATAAAGTTCCACTTGTTCAACTTAACCTGCACTCAGCTTCACTCTTTGCAAATGAAACACTCCTGCACTGAAAACCAGCTTTGAACTTTTACCTTCTCACCACTCCTTTTGATGCACTGCTGTGATTTCTTTGCTCACAAAATGACATTGTGCAAGAAGACAGATTGTTTTGTACATTTGCAGGACACAAGATACACCTTTCAATAGTTTCACTTAAACTATTTCCTTGTTTTGCACTGCTTTACAGAACACCACCAAAATACCCACTAGTATTCTAGTAAACTAAGCTACCTAGTACTCCTAAATGTATGGATCAGGCATTCCCATAGTTGAAGCTGCCAGAAAAGTAACTTTATAGGACCAGACTAGATATTGTGTAATCAACATTCAGCACCCATATAATAGCATGGAGATGAGGGAGGGAGAGAAAGCATGCTTAGACACATGAAACCTATAGAAAATAAAAGGACAGAGAAGAAAAAACATGTTATTTCTTAACTGAGCTGAGTATAGGGAGGAAAAAAGGGACAATGACATGGCCTGCAGCTCTTTATTTATGAGAATACCTTACCAGTGATCTACAAAATCAAATGGAAGTAGGGCACTACTCAGTGTATTTTCACTAATCTGGTTCTAGTGTAAAATTATAAAGGGTGCAAAGTGCTGTATAACTGCTTTTAAAGGCCTAAGGACAGATTTTATTTCTACACCATATGCCAAATCCTTAGATTCAAGACTGGGTAGCATGATGGGTATGTATGGTACAATGCTAGTCTCTGATCAGAACAGCAGCTTTGACCAACAAAGCAATAATCAAGCAAGCTCTTTTGCTCCCGTTAATTTTGAAGCTGCTCATTGAACGTCCCAATCCTGCAAATATTATCTCTGCAGGTGCTTCCAGGTAGCCCTACTGAAGTTTGTGGTCTACTTGTATAATCCAGTTGTAGGATTGGGACCAGCTGAAGGACTAATACCAAAACAAGCAGAGGTCAAACACTCCTCTTGTTTTCTGAGACAGTAGCCCTATGTAAAATAGGTGAATATTTTGTTCATTTGTTGGAATTTAACAGTGATATTGGTGAAGCCACTAACCTTTTGTATTCTAGTCTTTTGATTAAAAGCAACTTCTGTTTTGTGCTTTCCTTTCTGAAGGCTAGGCAGCCACTTTTCACTAAGAGTTTGGTGCTTTCTACAGTGGGAACCAGGGCCTCATTAGTTTGCCAGAATTTGCAGTCATTCTTTTTAGCAAACATTCTTCTTATTCCTCCTCAGGATTTTAATTCTTCTTTTTGCAGTTTTAAATTCTCTTTGAATATTTATGAGGCTTCTTATTTGTAGGACCTGAATCTACTCACTTGTTTAGAAGGTTTGTCTTTCTCTGTAGCTTCCTTGTGTGGCTCATTCCTGTCACTCGATGGCTTGGTTTAAGTAGACAGCAGCTTGTACCTGATTGGAGGAAGTGCCAAAGTAAAAATGAACACAAGGGAAATCCTCTAGGGCTGTAGGGGTTGGGCTCTGGTCTCAGATCACTGGTTCAAATCAAGACTAACTCTAGTGAAATCAGTTGAGTTACATCAGTGTGAAGCTGATGCAAGTGAGATCAGAATCAGACTCCTAGGACTCTAAAAGAGGGATTTCAATCAACTTGTCTCCTTATATAAAAAGGCAGGCATTTTTTCCAGGATGCTTTTTTATTGGTCTGATTTCTTAAGGAGACCATTGTTAGGAGTTGGCCTCATATATGCCTCAGTTTGTCATACTTGTGTATCCCATGTACTTTTAGAATAAGAGCTAGCTTCATATTACACCTGAAATTATAACCTATTGGGATTTTTTTCACAAATTCTGCATATCATGCATCTATTTATTAATAGAACAGTATTTAAATACCGAAATAATGCCATACTCTTTGGGAGAAGACTATATACACCAAATGTTTGCCTGGCAGAGTTGGGAGGCTGGACAGGGGGAAGTTTGGAAATGGCAGTAAGGGGAGGGTTGCAAATTACCTGCTCAATAGAGTGGAGCAAGGGAGAGAAGTGAAAAAGCCTATATCCTATGGGGATAAGAAGGAAGATGGGTCAGCTATGAGAATTCAATTGCCAGAATAAAAGAGATGGAAATGAAAAAGCACAACTTCCATGCAGGGGCAATAATTGCCTTTGCATCCAATGCCTAGTGCTTGAAATAAAAAACAAAGCTATAAAAGCAGAAAAATAACATAAATAACAATAATAAACAGTTGGGTCCTGCTGTGACTGTCTGGCCTCTCTGTGCCAATTCTGTCTCTACAAATCTCATTCTGTGCCCAAACACGTTTCTGGAGCCAGTCCATGCGGTGTCTGCAACCTAGTTCTAACAACTATAATTATTAATACTCTTTTGCACTCAAACAGTGTTTTCTATCCAGCTCTCTGAATGTGCACTACCAAATGGGTAAAATACTACGATTCCCACTTTGCAAATAGGGAAACTGAGGCCCAGAATGGGCAAGGGCTAGATTCACAAAGGTATTTAGGCATTGCAACCTGGATGCCTAATGAAATTGTCAGCCTACAATTGGGTGCTCAGGCTCCCCATGCATCGTATGGGGAGAGTTAGGCTCCTAAGAAAGGGAATCTCAGAAGCTAGCTAGCTAAGCAGAGACCCACCTACACTAGCCAGGAGTGAAATGCAGAGAAAAGGAGTGGAGCTTAGGCCCAGATTCACAAAATATTTAGGTATCTAACTCCCATTGAACAGGGCCTCAAGCATGTGATTGTTGGGCCAGAGGGAGGCACCTAGCTTGAGATTCGTACCTAAACCAGGCCAGCCCAATCTTATGGAGAGATTGTTAGAGCCCAGCAGTTAGAGCAGTTCTGTGGTAAACAAAAGACCCAGATTCAAATATCTGCTCTGCCTCATTTGGAACAGAGACTTGAACCCAGGTCTCCCAGATAACTGCCCTAAACACTGAGTTATACAGCTAATCTCTCTCTTACCCAATGAATACTTAATTATTTATACAAGAAGAACAGCTATAATAAGATAAGCCAAGCAAGAGCCACCTCAGAATAATCAGGTGTTTAGGGTACCCCACTGGGTGTAAATTCCTGCTCTAAATCAGGCAGAATGGAGATTTAAACCTAGATCTTCGACAAGAGCAGCTTAACCACCAGGCACTGGGCCTCACAGCAAAGACTAGCAGGGGAATACATATCACAGCCGCCAAAGCTGTTTCTTTGGGGCCACTGGTCACAGGGCTGCCAGAGCTTGTTCTAGGGATCCAAGTAGCTCATTACTTGTGGGGTAACATCAGGACTTAGGCAGCTTTTGCCTGGGGTGAGATGGCAGCTGAGTGGTGTTTTTGAGACTGTCAATGATGCCTAAATGATGGATTTAGGTGCCTAAAGAGACAGTTAGGTGCCTAAATGCCTTTGTGAATCTGACCCTTGAACCACTCCTACTCACTGATTCAACCCACAAGTGGGGTTTGGTGGATGAGTGAGGTGTGCAGCTAAGGGTATATTACCTGTGGAACATTCCCACCCACTGTGGGAAAACAGTTAGACTGACTACATCCAAAGTTACCAGAAGTGTATGTGTGTGTGTGTAGGGGGGAGGCATTTTACTCTATACTTATATATGTTCTGTTGCTGTGCTTTCCCTAGTTTATGACTGTGATCTCTTTATTTTAATAAATATGTTCTTGTTTGTGCACAGTTTTGGAGTGCTTGCTGCTAAAATTGCTACTTCTGCCTAATCTCTTTGAGCCCGATTTTCCATTGCCCTCCACTTTGTGTGATCACTTACACCAGTGCAAAGTGGATGCAAAATGAGTGTAAAATGCTACTAAATCAGTGTGACACTTACTTTGCAGTTGTGTAAATGTCTGCACAAGATGCACCACAACAAAGAATAAGGACTGCTCTTTCCATGTGCAACACCCCATGACAAGGTGCCTGGTGACACCAAATATTCATCTACTTTGGACCCACTGTGAGAGATGAGGCCAAAGGTCAAGTGACATAAGCCACCCAAGAAATGTGATTGCCCAATATAACTACACTTCTTTGTATTATTGTTTCCATCCTCTTTGTTTATTTCCTTTCCTGCTCAATTAGTCAATGGTGCCTGACTACAGCTGTGCAAAACCTAGTGGTTTTGGTTTGCATTGCTTCTACCTCTTAGTATTGTTAATAGATGATGTTAGATGTTGGGTGCATGTGTGTGTTCTCTGTGTGATGTTCCAGCTCTGTGCAGATAGTTGGCACAGCAGATATCAACTGAACCTCCCAATAACCACAGACTCAGTTTGTAGCGAAGGTACTTGGTCAGGTTTATTGTCATCATTGTCAATAGTTACAGGGACACTACATATGTATACCTGTTGCAATAGACTAGCTCAGTTAATGGTGGGACTTTCCATTACCACCTACAGCAGCCAAAGACACTTCCTCTGAGATATATTTTTATTAGGGCTGTCAAGCGATTAAAAAAATTAATCATGATTAACCGTGCAATTAAAATAATTAATCCCAATTAATCATGTGATTAATCACGCTGTTAAACAATAATAGAATACCATTTATTTAAATATTTTTGGATGTTTTCTACATTTTCAAATACATTGATTTCAATTACACACAGAATACAAAGTGTACAGTGCTCATTTTATATTTATTTTTATTACAAATATTTGCTCTGTAAAAAAGAAATAGTATTTTTCAGTTCACCTAATACAAGTATTGTTGTGCAATCTCTTTATCATGAAAGTTGAACTTAGAAATTTAGAATTATGTGGAAAAAAAATAGCTACACTTAAAAATAAAACAATGTAAAACTTTAGATACTACAAGTTTAGTCAGTCCTATTCAGCCAATCGCTCAGACAAGCAAGTTTGTTTACATTTGCAGGAAATAATGCTGTCCACTTTTTATTTACAATGTCACCTGAAAGTGAGAACAGGTGTTGTCATGGCACTGTTGTAGACAGCGTTGCAAGATATTTAGATGCCAGATGCGCTAAAGATTCATATGTCCCTTCATGCTTCAACCACCATTCCAGAGGACATGCATCCGTGCTGATTACAGGTTATGCTTGATAACGATCCAAAGCAGTGAGGACTGACACACATTCATTTTCAAAATCTGAGTCAGATGCCACCAACAAAAGGTTGATTTTCTTTTTTGGTAGTTCGGGTTCTATAGTTTCTGCATTAGAGTGTTGCTCTTTTAAGACTTCTGAAAACATGCTCCAGACCTCGTCCCTCTCAGATTCTGGAAGGCACTTCAGATTCTTAAACTGTGGGTCAAGTGCTGTAGCTATCTTTAGAAATCTCACATTGGCATCTTCTTTGCATTTTGTCACATCTGCAGTGAAAGCATTCTTAAATCAAACAACATGTGCTGGGTCATCATCCGAGACTGCCATAACATGGAATATATGGCAGAATGAAGGTAAAACAGAGCAGGAAACATACAATTCTCCCCCAAGGAGTTCAGTCACAAATTTAATTAATATGTTTTTTGTTTTTTTTAAATGAGCATCATTGTCATGGAAGTATGTCCTCTGGAATGGTGGCCAAAGCATGAAGGCGTATACAAATGTTTAGTATTCGACGAAGTGGGTATTCACCCACAAAAGCTCATGCTCCAATACGTCTGTTAGTCTATAAGGTGCCACAGGACTCTTTGCTGCTTTTACAAATGTTTAGGATATCTGGCATGTAAATACCTAGCAATGCCGGCTGCAACAGTACCATGCGAACACCTGTTCTCATTTTCAGGTGACATTGTAAATAAGAAGCAGGCAGCATTATCTCCCATATGTGTAAACAAATTTGTTTGTCTTAGTGATCAGTTGAAAAAAGAAGTAGGACTGAGTGGACTTGTACGATCTAAAGTTATACATCGTTTTGGTTTTGAGTGCAGTTATGTAACAAAAAATCTACATTTGTAAGTTGCATTTTCATGACAGAGATTGCATTACAGTATTGTATGAGGTGAATTGAAAAATACTATTTCTTTTGTTTATCATTTTTACAGTGCAAATATTTGTAATAAAATAACAACAAAGTGAACACTATACGCTTACGCTTTGTATTCTGTTGTTATTAATTGAAATCAAATATCTGAAACTGTAAAAAAATCTAAAATATTTAATACATTTCAATTGGTATTCTATAGTTTAACAGTGCAAATAAAACTGCAATTAATCACGAATAATGTTTGTGAGTTAATTGCATGAGTTAACTGCGATTAATTGACAGCCTAACTTTTCATGCTCTGATACAAACAAGTTACGTATTGCCCCTCTGACATATCTCGGTGCCCCATTACCTTGTACATGTTGGTTTGATCAAAACATCTCTATCAAACATGCTGTCGTGTTGACCTTATCTTTAGGATGGGCCAGCATGTTCCTGTTATCTTTGGGGGATGTGTTGGTATTGAGGTGTTCTGGTACCACCTATCTGGAATGTGTTTGGGTGAGTGCTTTGTGCCTAGCAACTTTAGCCCAGTGGGTTTGCTTACCTCTATTCTATTCTCTGCTTTGCATTATATTCTGCTTTGTTATATTCAGTAGTAATGCAAGGAACCTACAGGCTTATATTCTGTAAGATATTGGCTTCAGCAGTTAGCATGAGGCTTGAGGCCTACGAACTTTGGCACAGATAAACTTAGGTGACTCATAAGTTTTGGGGAACTGGAAGTAGAATACAGAAGGGAATTTTGTCCATAATGACATCAACCACCCCCACAACATGAACTGCCACCAGCTTCTGGAAAGTTTTAGATGGAACATCAGACCACAAGAGTGCCATGGCAACAAATTGACATATATGATAATGCGGTGAAATCATAAATATACTAAATTATAGAAGAAGGACACCTCAACATTAGTAAGGGGAGGAAATACAAATAAGGAAGAGGGGAGAAAACCCTACTGAATATGCATTAGACATGGTAACACCAGCATAACATATTATAAAAGTGGCATCCCAGCCTATGGGCAGTAGGGAAAAGAGAAGTAGCTCTTCTGAGAGGCCAAGATGATGGCTACTGGTGAAGATGAGGAAGGTGACCGTGATGAGGAAGATGACGGCTAACATTTCAGGTTCTGCAAGGGATGGTGTGAGTATGGATGTTCAGATATACTTTCTGTATTATCTCTATGTACCTTACTGAGTTAGAGTGTGTGTGACTTTGCTAATTATATTAATAAATTATTTCTTTGTAACTATAAAAGAGTTCCTATAGTGTGAGTGTTGCACCTTGCACATCGGGTTCCCACTATATAATCATTTCAATAATACTGGGCCTGATCTTGGGACAAGAATCTGTCAACCCTCAAAGTGATAACTGGGAATTTTTATTTATAATCTATAGACCAAGCAACAACCTCTTAGGAGTGTGTGTTTTTGCAATATCAGCCCTGTTCTTGCCAGATTCTGTGAGCAGGGCCTGCCTCTTGCTCACAACTTTACTTTGCTTTATGTCAGCAAAGTTTTGACGCCTACTTTAGCTCAGGCCTCAGGCCTCATACCAGGCTTCTGATACAAGCACTTGATGTTTCCAGTTTGTACCATGCCAAAAACCTCACCAATTTTATTATAAAAACACCACATTCCTCTTATGAGTCTCCATCTCTACCACTAGGCCCCCAGATCCCCTCACCTTATTTTGGTTTTGGGGTCACTGTGGAGAGGGCAGCCATAACGCCTCACTCTAGGTTATATTTTAGGCACAGCACAAGAGGCTGGCCTCTTCCTCATATGCTGTTTTCAATAGATTCCCAAGGAACCCCACTGCCCCCCTCCTTCTCATATGTCAGGTCATCTAGTAGCTCAATCCCATGCAGCAGCAGTGAAAGAGGGAAGGTTTCTGGCACTAGAGTCTATGAAATAATCAGTAAAGGCAATGGGAATCTTTCCATTGACTTCAAGGAGCTTCGGATCAGCCACCTGGACTGGACTAATTTTTACCTCAGTCTGGGCTCTTAAACATCCTGGAGGGCATTGCACGGTAATGAGAAAAACCCTGGAGTAGTAAGATTTGATTATATTTTGTTCAGTGAGAAGTATGCGGCCTGCTTACAACTCAAATTCGAGTTAATGCCACTTCATGAAAAAAGAGAGAAACCAGATCATTTGAATTACAAGATTGTTGATGGATTAATTTGTGACAGAAGAAAGTGAAAGTGAGGTGGTGACAAGGGGATTAGTTAACAAGATGCAGAAAGAATTCTAGAAGAGCTGCTCTTGCTTTACAAATACACTAGACTTTTTGAAGATATTGCTAGCATGACAGATAAAGGGAATGTAGCTGCATTATATATTTAAATTTTCCAAAGGCATTTTAAAAGGTACCACACAATGGCTTATTTTGAAAATAAAGACCCATGTGATGAAGAGAAAGCAACAAAGTGAATTAAAAAGTAGAGAATAGACAGGGGAAAAGGAAATAATGAATATAATACGATGAAAATGGAAGGTATTCTCCTGAGAAGTCTCACAGATAGATCTGCAGGTTTGAGTCAGTGCAGGTGCACCTTTTTATTTAGGCTCAATGACACCTTACACATAAACTCATATGTGACTTAAAGAGCAAACATGTTTTGTGACAATACAAATGTAAAGATATTTTCTTGCCGTAATATTAAGAGTATGCAGTGCCTTTTAATTACCAGGAAGATGGAGATTAGCAATAGTCTTGTACTGTATTTGTACAAACTTGTGTTTAATTGTTTTTTTAGTTCCTTTATCCACTCAAGTATGGGAAAATCTTATTGGACAGTACCTCACTTATAGCTCAGTGTTAGCCTTGTATTGGAGGCCTAGACCCTCTAGAAAAGTGGTGGGCAAGAAAACAACATCTTACAGCAGATTTAGGTTGAGTTCCTTGATTTAATTTAGCAGTTCTGTCTCCGTGAATGACTAATCAAAGATGAGAGTGGTTTCCCATGTGCATAGCTCCCATACCCATTCCTGTGGTATTAGATAGCTATCTTTTGTATTTATATGGACTATGTTAGCATAGAATATGAGTACCATGCAGTCTTTACTGTGTTTGTCCCCCCATGCCTTCTGAAGTAGGGCAGCATTATTATCCCCATTATACTAAGGGGGAATTGAAGCACAGAGAGACACACTAACTTGCTCAAGATCATCCAGGTATCCTGCCACAGACCAGGGAGTTGAACACAGATCTCTCACTCCTAAACTAGTGCCCTAACCACAGAACCATCTGTGTTCACAAGAGAAAGGGAGAATGTTATGGTATTCGTTTTCATTAATCATAATGGAGTTTGCCTCTAATTCAAAAAATTGTCTTGTTATCACTCCTTCACACTTTCCAGGTTGTTCAATATTTATATTTTTGAAGAAAATATTTTGTATTTGAGAGAAGTAATTAGTTATTTTCTGTTATGGTTAGTTTTTGTACCCAATCCAGATCCCATTGACATCAGCAAGAGCAGGATTTCTCCCTATATGGTATCTTAAATGGCCTGGAATCATTCCAACTGAGAGCCATTCCCTCCTTCCAACTCATAGCGCTGCAGCTGAGATGAGCAGAAGTGCTTAATCTGCAGCTTCCTTGGAGCCTGATCCACTACCCACTGACATCCATAGAAAAGCTCCCACTGAGTATGTTGTGACAGACCCAGACCAGTTAGGTACAAGAGTCTGGTAGAGTGCAAATATACTGGTCATTTAATGAGTAGTGTTCCCTGAGTGACCAGAGCAGGGGCTGCACTAGAGTAATCAGGAACCTGCTAGAACCAATTAAGACAGGCAGGATAATTAAGACACCTGGAGCCAATTATGAAACTGCTAGAATCAGTTAGGACAGGCTAGCTAATCAGGGCACCTGAGTTTAAAAAAGGACCTCACTTCAGTTTGTAGTGTGCATGTGAGGAGCTGAGAGTGAGAAGACATATTGTTGGAAGACTGAGGAGTATAAGTGTTATCAGACATCAGGAGGAAGGTCTTGTGGTGAGGATAAAGAAGGTGTTGGGAGGAGGCCATGGGGAAGTAGGCCAGGGAGTTGTAGCTGTCGCACAGCTGTACTAGGAGACACTCTAGACAGCTGTAGTCCGCTAGAACCTGGAGTAAAGGGTGGGCCTGGGTTCGCCCTAAACCTCCCAACTCCTGATCAGACACAGGAGGAATTGACCTTGACTGTGGCCTTCTACCAGAGGGGAAGGTCTCTGGGCTGTTTTCTGACCCACATGGTGAATCCATGAGGCGAGCAAATCCATCAATAAGCACAGGACCCACCAAGTTAGAAGAGGAACTTTGTCACAATGTCTACACATCAAGTATGCATCCACAATTGAACCGAGCCAGCTGACTGGGTCTGGTGGGGCTCAAGGCTGTGGGGCTGTTTCACTGCTGTGTAGACATATGAGCTTGGGCTGGAGCCCAGGCTCTAGGTCCTGTGAGTTGGGAGGATCCCAGTGCTCAGGCTCCAGCCCAAACCTGGAAGTCTACACAGCAATGAAACAGGCCCGAGTCCAAGCCCCGCAAGCCTGTGTTAGCTAGCATGAGCTAGTTATAGATTTTTCTCTGCTGTGTAGACATACTCTCTGACTTCAGTGGAGCTGCATCAGGCCCATGATGTGTAAGAAAGACAGCTTCTGGCAAGGATGACTTCTGGCCCTGATTCAGGAAAGCATTTAGCTCAGGTTTATCTTTAAGATTCTGCTTAATCCCATTTGAAGCAACAGGAGCGTTTGTAGATATAAACTCTTCAGTGGGTGTTGGATCAGGCCCCAAGGGAGCAGCACTGACTTCAGTGTGCTTTACACACATGCTTAAAGCTAAGTGTGTTTTTGAGTGTTTCCCTGAACCCCTGAAGCTTTCCTAAAGCCATGGCAAGGGCTTCTTGACTCAAGAATTCTCTCTCTACCATGGATCAAAATACACCTCTCCCTCAATATCACATGACCCGATATAACACAAATTTGGATATAATGTGGTAAAGCAGTGCTCCTGGGGTGGGGGATGCAATCCGGTGGATCAAAGAAAGTTTGATATAACGTGGTTTCACCTATAATGCGGCAAGATTTTTTTTGGCTCCCGAGGACAACGTTATATTGAGGTAGAGGTGTAGTTCCTTTTCTGTCAACTTTCCAACCAGAAATGTGCTGCTCTTGTGGTTTGTTAATTATTTTTGTCCTAAATTTTTTAAATCAGTGGGCAGGGGACCTAGCTCCCATGATAGTAATTTTCATATGTTCTTAACAGATAAATGAATAACATTAAATATATGTATGCCTGAGAGAGAGAATGCTAACACAAGCATGTCGGTCTCTAGTGATTGGTTGCAGCTTATCATGTTAGGGTTATTTTTGGATAGCCAACAGAGATCTGCTTCAAGCTCAGGCAGTTGAGGCCTGGGATTTTGGAAGTAAAGAATCATGGTTCTAGTGTTGTGCTGGTAAATATATTAAATAACATATTTTCCATTTAACAGCATCCCTCAAAAAAACACACAAAAAACCCATTTTAAATAACAAAGTCAAGCTAACAAAAATACAGTAAAACCCAGCAACAATCAGTGGGTCAGAGATAAGGTTGTTGTGTTATGATAAAATCTGCATTTCTTTATATTTGAAAAGAAACAGACAACACTTACATCCTTGACTTTAAGTATTTATGTGCCATAAATGATGTGATAGGTAACTGTCATGTAGCAAAGTTAAGTGATTTTTGAAATGTCAACACTTTAAAACTAAATTGGAAACTAATCTGAATTCAGTGAATTCTAGGTGTAACTTGCAAGAAATGCTCTTAGATCACTGGCAATTGAATTCTGCAGTAACTGAAGTTTCTGAATGTCTTCAAGGGTAGTCCTATGTAGAGAGCATTGCAGCAATCCATACCTGTTGGTGAGAAAGGACTGGATGATTGGTGAGGCTCACATCTAAAGGAACATCACAACATCATTGCAAAATGAAGATGGAAAAAGAACATTCTTGACTACCACTCCTGCCTAGAAATCCAGGAACAGCAAAAGAATCTGACAGGACTTAGAATTGCAAATCTAATTAGCAGATAGCAAACTCCAGGCTGCATTACCTTTTTCAATAGCCTGCCCCCACTCAAGACTTAATTACTTTCCCTACAAACAGACATACACACACACAAACACAAATCTTGCAATCCACTCTCTGGGGCAGCATGACTTCAATGGAATTCTACTGTAGTGGGAAGAACTGCAGGTGGGTTGCAGGTAGCCTTGACCCCTGATGGACTCCAGGAGATCCATAGAATTTGGGGGCTGAACTCTGTAGGAAGGTGAAGCAAACCTTGACCTCTGGATGAAGGAATTGCTGATGGGGAAACTTGCAGTTTCCATCCACCCAGAAACTCTCCCATGGCTTTTACTGCAAGAATGAGGCAAGTCAGGTCACAATATTTTGTATTGTGCTAGGCTGTTTGTCTACATATTTGATGCTATTGATCCTCCCTAATAGTCTGTTACAGTCCATTGGTGTCTTAGCCATGATTTCACTGGATTTCCTTTCCTATTAGAGCCCATCTGTAATGTACAATAACTGTAGGCTGGAGGTGGGATGTACACCAAATTGCTTATCTTTTATTTTGGACTTTGGGGGTAGTGGAGGTGGAGTTTTATGGTTTTAAAAAAAAACTAATTAATATCTAATGATAGGAATGGGATTTGCAAATTTTCACATCAGTGTTGATGCAAAAATTTCTGATGCTTGTTCATTGCTATAGGGAGTCAAGTTCTGTTGATTTTAGTTCAGATGCTTTAATTATCCAATTCCATTTCAGTGAGAATGTGATAAAGCATCATAAAATTAGTTAGTCCATAGTCATATTTCTATGTTAACATCTCTTCCATTTCAAAAAGCAGCATTTTCTAAATTGCTAGAGGCACTAATACCAAAGAGGCAGCCAGATTATTTGGTTTAAGAATCAAACTAGGCTCCTAAATCCAGTTATCATCTTTTTGACAGATTCTGAAACAGACCACCAGAGCTACACTCAAAACTGTCAAAAAAGTTGTGTTTCAATACTGTTGCTTCCCCAAGGCCTGATTACGGTTTGGTATTCTTAACTCACTTATTGAATTTTCCCTCAAGAAGTCTTTGTGCTTGAAAATTGTTGAGCTGTTCCATCATATTAGCAAGAAGTGTTTGTTTCCAGTGTAGTACAGCCAGGATAACAAAGCTCAACTCGCGCTCTGTCACTTCATTCATTTTTCACCTCTCTTCACTGCTGCATTTCACTTCTGAGAAGATCTTCTGCACCTTTTAGGATCAAAGTCAGGAAAGTTAGGTTTTCGTACACTGAATACGATTCAAAGAGTTTTTTTATCTGAAAGCTTGCATTTGTTAAAATCAATATGCATATTTCATAAAATGTTGCCGTTTAGTCTCAGCTGCTGTTTGGGTCACTTTCCCAAACAGGGAAAGTAGTAAGTTGGCCACCCAATAAGCGGCATATGTGTATATTTGTCCAAATGCCTATGGAAGTTCTCCAAAACTACTCCTTTAAGAGCAGTAAACATCTTTTCTTTTCTTTTCTTTTTTTCTTATTTTATAAAAGAAGAATGAGGAATGTTCATGAAAGGTACCAGAGAGCACTAGAAATCAGAACCTTTGCAATTCATGGAAGAAATATGTCAAAGTTTTCACTGTACAATATACCTCAGCTGTGACCCTGATTGCTTTTATAGGTGAGAAAATCACCACATTCATTCAGTCCTTGTTCTTTGCTAACCCTGCTAACAAGGATGTCAGTTTCTGCTAGGTATGTCCATGGATTTTAAGATGTGAATAACTAGAACTGGTGCTGAGCTATAAGTACCTAGATAGACCTGGACTGAGACCACCACTAACTCATTTCACACATCAGACAGCAATCTGTGGTAATGAAGTTCAGAGACTGACAGCTTAGGCCAGGTTCAAACCAGTGACCTGGAAATGAATGGCTCCAGATTTCCTTACCTCTTCATACAATTTCATGTCCTTTTCAGAAAATAAAAAAAGTGTAAATAAAAGAGCATGTGAAATGGTAGTGTACCACATTTACTAAGTTCATACACCAAATCTGGTTCTTTGATCCTCATCTGTGTGAGGCCTATCGTATGTAGCATGCTCAGTTCCTGCACTTGAATAAAAAACCTTACCAGCTAGTTTGTAAGCAACATTCCAAAGGGAGCTTTATGTAGCCTTCCTGCAATGTAAGATTTCTTATTAGGTGGTGATAGAGTTTTAAATAATCCTCCAGAGATTCCTTATGACCAATATCCTGGATACTGTGATCCTGACCACATTAACTGCTTTCAGAACAATTCTACTACTGGGGGTAACTTCTAGAAGAAATATTCAACACATAATTATCTGAGGTCCAATACTGGGAGTGGGAAATATTGAATCAAATCAACAACACCCTGCTTTTACTGTGTTCTATTATCTTTAAAAGTAGTAACAGACTAGCACGATCATAATGAAAGCATGCCAAAGGTAATAGATATCATGTAATGTGCAGTACTTGCCAGGACATGGAACACAGCATTGTTTCGTTAAGATGTGAAGATATGAATGTTGGACCAACTATTACCATAAAAATTGCCTCAATTTCTTAATCCATAAAGTAAATATAATACATACTTACTTGTCAGGGATATTGGGAGAATCAATTATTTCATGTTGGAATATTTATGTATGCAATGTTTGAACATCATCAGTGTTTCAATCATGGAATAGTAAAAGTGTAATATAAGTGCTGGTATTTATTACTGTTTTATATAAATATTGAATCACTGGAATGGCCTTGGCCAAGGCACTGGAAGTAAAATTTTCAGAAGCATCCTCTGATTTTTGTCTGCCTCGATTTGTGGGCATTCTACATGAGACAGTCACCTTTATTTTTAGAGATTCAGAGTAGCTGCTGTTTTCATTGGGTTTGGCTGGAGGGGTGGGGCGAATATAGTAGCCACTCTTCATGAAACACAATGGTGTAAGTGCCAAAGTAGTTCAGTTATTGTGTGTCATGCTTCTGTTTTGTGAGTGGCAAGGAAGTACAATTCTTGAGCAAACCTCCTTAACAAATAGCAAACCTCCTTAACAAATAGCCCTGAAGTATTGCACAGAACCAAAGGATGAAGTTGTTGCACTACTGTCACTTGAGGCCTGCTGCACTTTCCTCTTCACTTTCTTCTTTCTCAAATACCTCTCTTCAGCCTCTTTGACTCCCTGGTGCAGTGCAGCCCTCCATTGTGGCCTGTTGCTAGCTGCATCTTTCCACATTCTAATGTCAATGGTAAAAGTTTTCAAATCCCTCTTGAAAACATCCGTGAATCTGAGCCAAGGTTAGCCCAGTGGCTTTGGAGAATCCATAAGTTTTCTGTACAGAAGAGCCTTCAGCATCTGTCCATCATTCATTCAATGCAGATGGCCAAGCCAATGGAGATGTCTGTTCTTGAGAACAGTGATTAGGCTTGGCAGTTTTGTTTTCTCAAGTACTTCAATGTCAGGAATTTATTTCTTGCTTAATATTTATAATATAGTGAAGACAACAAGGGTGGAAGTTGTTTATCCTTCTCTTATGCCTGCTGTAGGTGGCCTAGGTCTCACCACCATACAGCAGTGTGCTCAGAACACACATTCGGTAGACCCATACCTTGATGTTCAGATTCTTGTTAGTTTCCTGTTATAGCACATACACTTGTTCAGTTGGCCTAAAGTGGTAGCTGCCTTTCCATTGTGATTCTTAAGCTCATCATCTTGAGCAGTGGTCCCCAAACTGTGGGGTGCAGTCCCATATGGGGGTGCAGAGGAACATCCCAGGGGTGCGGCAGGGCCAGGCCAGACTCATTGGGGTTGGAAGATAGAGAAGGAGTGCCAGCCAGTTCCACTCTGCCCACAGCTCCATTTCAGCCCTAACCCAGCCCTGGCCTCCTCTGCCGCTCTCCACACGACCACAGTTTAGGATTGCCAGGTTACCCACAGTAACCAGCCTCTGCCACGGGGGGGTGCGAAGAGCAGCAGCTGCTGCTGGCACCTGGATGAGCACTCAGCAATGGCTCTGGCGGAGAAAAGTACCAGCGGCTCCCCTGTCCTGTCCCACTTACCCCACCACTCCTGGAGCACAGTGCCGCCTCCCCTGTCCTGCCCCCCAGGGGCTGTGATCAAATAATTTGGGGACCACTGATCTAGAGGTAAGATATCCAATACAGTTGCATTCTAGCATAATATTAACTATTGAAAATTCAGGCATAGCCAACATACCTTGTGCTATAATAATTATTGTCTTTAGACTAATGGTTAGTCCAAATTTATCACAATCTAGTGCAAAGCTATTGTAAAATTGCTGAAGCACCTCTTCACTGTGTGCATGTTGCTGTTACATTCCAAACAGAATATTTACGTATTTTATATAGTGCTATTGCCTCAGAAAACCAGAGGTGCATGACTTTGCTTTTTGCTCTTAGATGTGCAATGGTGAAAGTTTTAAATCTGATCTCATTTGGAGGTGTACACATTTGGTGCTAGATGAGAAAGCAAGATGAAGTGGCAGAGAGAATAATATACAGAAGAGTGTAGGTGTCAAAACACATCCATTTTTGATGCCACTGGACTGTAGCCTTCATGCCATCATGGAAAGATTGAATGAGACTGAGGATTGTGGAGTAAACGATTCTTTCTAACACTTGGAGAAGGCCCATTCTGCTTACCAGGTCAAAAGCCTTTGTGAGATCCATGAAGAGAGATTTTCCTTGCTCTTGACACTTTTCCTGTAGTTGCCTTAGCATGAAGTCCACATAGATAGTTGCTCTACTGACTCTCTGGATGTACACGTTCAACAACAACATACAGTCTTTTGAGAATGACATATGTCAATGCCTTGCCAGCAACTCTAAGGAGATAAATTCCTCTGTAGTTGTTGCAATCACTCAGATCTCCTTTACTTTTGTACAAGTTATGATGCTGGTATCCTTCATGTCTCATTGTATCCCTCCAGCAGGTAAGTATGACATTGTGCAGATGTTTAAGCACAGCATGTCATTGTTTCAGTACTTCAGCTCAAATTTAATCTTTTCCTACAGCTTTTCCTGGTGTTAGGGATTTGATTGCCTTTTCAGGATCCTTTATAGAAGGTTCTGTATCAAGACTTTGATGGTCAGGAGCCTGGGTAGTGCATTAGCACTACTTCAGAAACAATGGTTTCATGTAAATAGAGTTTGTGATAGTATTCTACCCAAAGATGCATCTGTTTCCTTCTGTTACTGATGATTGCTCCATTGAGAGATTTGAACAAGGAATCCTCTTGGCTGAAGGACCTATGGGTTTCTTGATTCCATTATACATACCTACTAGATCTCCATTCTCAAAATTCATTTATGTCTTCCTGCTCAGCTCAAGCTAATATGACTGAGCACATTGCCTTGTTGTTCATTGCGATGAACTCTTGGCAACTCTGAGGATATTAAATGTCCCCGGAGAGAGGTTCATGTTCTAGTAGATGTGCTGTGTGTTTGCTTCAGTAACTGGAAGCATTTCTTCAGAATGGTTTGCAGAACAGTCTTTACCTTATATTGTATTTTTTTACCAAAAAGCTAAGATCACAGCTATGTGGATATTTATTATGAGTGTGATCCATGCTGCATCAGCATTCAGGAAAGGTGCAATGGATGACATAGCTTTCCTGAGATTTGCAGTGAATTGGAGACACCTTCCTTGAGTATTTTGTGGTGTTATGTTAGTGAATGGGCAACAGTTTTGTTTGATATGATGGAATTTCCCTAGTAAAATCCTTATTTTACAGCATTCAAGCACAAAGTCTATGTGACATGCACTGTGAAAGCTGTGAATATGGAAGACAACCTATAGGATAGGTGTTTTCTGTGGGTGATAATTAAATCCAGTTGGTGCTAATGTACAGATTTGGAGTGTCTTCACTGGACCTTCCGGTGGTGACCACCTTGGAAGTAGGTGTTGGTAATGTACCTGGTGGCTGCAGAGCTCCAGTAGTCTTTGCCCTTTGTCATTCATTTTTCCCACTCCATGGTGGACAATACCTAGCAGTCACAGCTCATAATCTGAGCTAACTCTCATGTTGAAGTCCCCCTGTACCTATAGAGTTGCTCACCCTGTTGTAGCTTGCTGATGATGCTGTTGAGTTGCTGATAGAACAATTCCTTCACTTCAGAGGTCGAGGAAAATGTTGCAGCACATGTAGCGAAGACACCCGTAATAGATATTTTTAATGATGGTTCTGATGTTGCAATGGGACATTCACCTGTGGATGCTAATGAATTTTTGACTGCTAAACTTAACCTATGTTTGCACTGGTCCTGTTTTCTTTTTCTATGCCAGAAGAAGGTGTGATGCATCTTATGTAGAGAGACTGTGTCAACTAATCTGGTTTCAGAGAGGACTGCTACATTGATATTCATATTCTCCAACTCTCTACCAATGACAACAGTCTTTCTAGAGCCACTGACCTCCTCTAGATTTGGTTTGACATAACCACACACATTATCCTCACATTCCTACAAGCAAGTTTAAAAATGGTTAATTTCAAGCCTGACAGGGCTGCTTAGTCACTCAGACTGCTGCAACCAGAGTCCCAGCTTGCGCCGTATGACTATTGTATCCATATCTTCAGCACATACACCTAAGCAGAAAAATAAGGAGGCAGAAGCTTGCCTTAGGACCAAATCCCCCCTCTCAGTGGTACTGACTCGGTCCAAGGCTTGGAGGATCAAGACATGAGTTGCAGTGCCAACTGCCTAATGCTTTCTCTGCAGTGTATTTGGTTCACCGTTTTCTCCCTTAGCCTTTGTTCAACCAAGAATTGGCTGGAAAGCAGTAGCAACAGATAGTTACTCACTGGAATGAAAAAAATATCCACAAAGGAGTATCTGGCAAAACACTAACTACTCGGTGAGTGGTAGGGTTCCCAGTTTAGTTACTGAGCACCTGATCTGTAGTTGGTTGTGCTGGTTTGTGTGTTACCACTGATAAGCCTTACATGCCTGACCTGACATCAGGGTGGAGGAATAGATGTTTCTCAAAAGATATGAAAAGAGGAAATATCTCAAGAAAATTCAGCTGCAGCGCTGAGCGAAATCCAAGTGAACTGATTTTGTTTGGGATGTTACTATTTGTACAAATTGTCATAAATTAAAAAAAAATTCTATGCACAAAAGTAACTTTTCAGCCATATTGTGCTCTCTTCTACGTCAGATTTTTTTTCCAGGAGATCTTGAATCTTCCCCTACTTCTCTGAATGTTCAATATTGATGCTCCACAAAATCTAGAACTTCAATCTGTGTCCACTGGCTACAAAACTCAATGATACTAAAAAAAAGCAATTATTCAGAGTGGTGTGTGGCTACTGTTTTAATATTCCTTGTAATCTAGTTTTTATTCAGCTGCACGAGTGAAGTGTAATATGGATGATTAGATATTCACTGATAATGTGACTATTCTCATTAAAGTGTGTAGGTCAGATAACCAGGATCTTTTGCCATTTTCTTTTGAAAATAAAGATTGTCCTTTAATACCAGTATTCATGATGAAATTTATTACAGAAATGAAAGCGAATCTGCCATTGCATCCTGTTAGCTTGGCCAGAAATAGCTATTGGAGTGTCACTTCAAGGATGTTTATTGTACGATTATTAAGTAAGGGCCAAATCATTCTCCTATTTAAGTCAATGGGAATTTTGACATTGATTTCAAAGGGTGCAGGAACAGACCATAGAACCTTACTTTGGATAAGGGAAGCATCTGTTCCAGTGCCTTCTTACAGAATTTGATAGCAGCATAGTTGGAACTGCTAAATGTCCATGTTTATCCTGAGAGAATGGGAGGGAGAGCCTGTTAAGAGCTCATGTAAAGAATATATATACACACACAGAGACACAAATGTACACCTCTCCTACAGCAGAACTTTTTCCATGAAGGGACTGTAATTCGGAATGCTCTGCGTATCGATACATTCCATAGTTCATCTGTAACATTCTTCCAAGTAAATCTGAAGTGGCTTTTATTTCCCTTTTAGTTTGTTTTGGCCTCCCCTAAAATGGGTCTGGGCTGTGGCGCACTCTTTGTGTAGATGTGAGTTTTATGTATGAGAAATAAGATAAGACTAATGCTCAATTTATATTTTTATGCAACTCTCCAGTCAGTGAAAGTATTAAGGTTTGTAAATAGATTATTAATATCCAATCTGAATCATGTGATGGGAAATTCAATGCACAAAAGCCACCATTCAGGGAGGTTAAGGTACAAAAGCCTCCCTCTTCACTTTGTTTTAGAGATGAAAAGTGAAACAAAGTAGAGAATAGCAAAGGGTTTTTTCCTTGTAAGTGACACTAAGCTAGAGAATTGTGCAAAGCCATAGTCTCATCACAAAGCACGATCATGCTACATCACAGATTCTTAAAATGCCCTAAACCTTATTTGGATCTGAGCATCTTCCAGTGTGAATTAATCACCATGACTGTTACATCTGCCATGTGTTGCTCATCTTCTTTCTGAGGGAGAACTGTAGGGGGGAGCGTATTGTTTTGTTATGGCAGGATTTCAAAAAACATGGACTCTCTAAGTGTTTATATTAGAGAAGCAAGGTCAAAAAAGTGCCAACTTGCTGTTCACCCCTTTTACAGATAAGTATAGCAAACATCCCTAGCACAGAACCTTAGGGCACCACACTGTTATTCTTTAGCTTTGTTGAAAATCAACCACTCATTCCTAATTTTTGTTTTCTATCTCCCAGGCAGTTTCTACTTCATGGCTCTTCTCTGACCTCATGACTACTTAGTTACCTTAGTAGACTAGTGAAGGACTTCGACAAAGGATTTTTAAAGTCCAAACAAGTTATGTCAGCCAATTCCCTTTTACTAATACTTTGTTGACATGCTCAAGAGAAGTCTAGTAGCTTAGGCCCCAGTTCAGCAGAGCACGTAAGCATGTTAAAATCCCACTGAAGCACATACTTACGTGCTTCTTTGAGTAGGGTCTTTAGAAAGGCATGATTTCCTTTTACAGAAGTTATGCTGATTTAGCCTTGTATTACAGTGTTCATCTAGTTTGTTTATAATTCTCTTTTTAATAATTGTTTCATCCAATTAACCCAGTAATTCTAACTGGCCAGGGTCACACCTAGCATCTGTAATCCGTTTGCCAGGTGGTTAACAAATAGCATTAAAACTAAGAAATACCTCTGTCTCCAGCCCCTTCCCAGCTTGCAAGCACATAGTCTTGTATGAAACAAAGGTATTACATGTTCTAACCATGATCCAAAACCCTCTTCACCAGATACTGTGACCTCATCTCCAGATAATACTCCTCAACTTTCAATGGGGGCTGATTTAGGATGAGGTTGTACAGCCTTCTCTAATGATGGGCAGGGCCCTGGCTCACATAAAGCAACACAGCAGAACCAGTGGATGGGGATGGCAGATTAGGAACTAATCAGATTGGGATGTCAGCCATAGTCTTTCCCTTTTTCACTAAAACGGCTGGCATCTTTTCTAAAAATTCATCATTTGATGCAGCTGTAGGGTTGAATTTGAAAGGTAAGCAGTTTGCACAAGCCACCTTGCCCCGCTATTTCATTTGTAACTTCTGAGGCTTCCGTTTCAACTAGCAGCACCCATAATGCTGTATAGGCATCATTCTCTCTCCTAAATACAAACTGCCATGATGGCAGCTGCTCAGACATTCCACGCAGTTTTGCTTGAGCCCTCATAGTATGCCTCAGATATCTCAGTTATTAAAAGCAATTTCTTGGAGACTATATGCATTTTGTGCACCAATCCTCCAACATATTTATTGCCATTTTGCAAATTATATTTTTCAAAAATGTGTTGCTTTCCCAAATTAATATTTTACTCAGGATATACTTGCAGTGGGTACTAACCCAGACTATCTTGAACAAGCCCCACAAATCTAAATCTTCTATCAGGAGTTTCTGGCAAGGCCAGGTTCAATTAGCTCACAGTCCTTCTTAAAAGTTAGAAACACCCCTTGCCCCACTCAGAATTTCTGGGATCACTAGATACATTCCTGGGCACCCTTAATAGTCAATACTTCCCCACTTACAATAATGGAGTCTGTGTATGAAACAAGGAAAATTTGGGGGTGGAAAAGGGAACACAGCCTCAACTTGGGAAAACCCAGCAACAATCTATCTATATGAATAATAAATAAAACATTCCCCTGTGGTAACTTTTATAGCATCCATTAATTTAGCTCTCCACCCACCAATAGGCAAGTGTCTCTTTACCACATCACTTCCCCCATGTCCATCCACTAAATCCCATTCATGGTTTGGTGTCCATAGGCATGGTGCAGTCCAAGAGTCCTGAAGCACAATCATGCAGGCCTCTCTCCACTCCTCTGGGAAGTGCTGCTTGGTCCTGTTCTGAGGCTCCACCATTTAACTCAGCTATAATGATTTTAGCTTTGTTTAGTGGCTGAGTTGGAAAGGTTCACCAGGCTTCATTCAGCTCTGCTACTGTCCTCTGTGTTGTCTCCCATCAAAAGCGCTCCCAACAGCACAGCATTCTCAGCATTAGGGAAACAATAGCATAAAATACCCTGCAGCATAGTCCTTGCTACCAGGGATACACTCCTCCCTATTTCCCCTCTTGGTTCAGTTCCACTACCCAAATAATTCTAACTTTGTGAAAAAGTTATGGTGACTCCTGAAGTGTTGCTGAAAGAATTCTGGGTAGAAAGGTTATGCAAATGAAGCTCTCTGTAGCCATACTTCCCCCTTTTCACCAACAGAAGGGAGCAGTAAACTCCTTACCCTCCACAGACTCTAGCTACAGAGTTTACACATCTTTTTTTAAACATAGATACAACATGGAGTGCCTATTAGGTATAGAAGCAGAAGAGATTGTCAAAGTCAGACTCAGGCAGGACCGGCACTAGAGTTTTTCGCACCCTAGGCACACAGCCATTTCGCCGCCCCACGCACCACTTCCGTGGCTCCGGTGGACCTGCCGCAGCAGTGCCTGCGGGAGGTCCACCGGAGCCAAGCTGGACCAGCGGACTGTCTGCAGGCATGCCTGCAGCAGCTCCACCAGAGCCGCAGACCAACGGACCCTCCACAGGCACAACTGCGGCAGGTCCACCAGAGCCGCCTGCCGCCCCCCCGGCAAAATGCCGCCCCCTGAAAATCCTGGCGCCCTAGGCGATTGCCTAGTTCGCCTCAATGGAAGCGCCGGCCCTGGACTTAGGACTCACAATTTGTCAGACCACTCTGTTTATTAGCAAAGTTTCAGAGTAGCAGCCGTGTTAGTCTGTATCTGAAAAAACAGGAGTACTTGTGGCACCTTAGAGACTAACACATTTATTTCACCATAAGCTTTCGTGGGCTACAGCTCACTTCTTCGGATGCATAGAATGGAACACACAGACAGCAGATATTTATACATACAGAAAACATGAAAAGGTGGAAGTATGCATACCAACTGGAAGAGTCTAATCAATTGAGATGAGCTATCGTCAGCAGAAGAAAAAAAACCTTTGAAGTGATAATTGAGATGACCCATAGAAGGTGTGAGGAGAACTTAACATAGGGAAATAGATTAAATTAGTGTAATGACCCAACCATTCCCAGTCTCTGTTTAAACCTAAGTTAATTGTATCTAATTTGCATATTAATTTGAATTCAGCAGTCTCTCTTTGGAGTCTGTTTTTGAAGTTTTTTTGTTGCAAAATTGCCACCTTCAAGTCTGTCATTGAGTGGTTAGAGAGGTTGAAGTGTTCTCCCACTGGTTTTTGAATGTTATGATTCCTGATATCAGATTTGTGTCCATTTACTCTTTTGCGTAGAGACTGTCTGGTTTGGCCAATGTACATGGCAGAGGGGCATTTCTTTAATTCATTCTACTTCTACAATATAACTCATTCTACTTTCACAAGATCCAGTTTCAGAGGGCTTCCTCAATGCACAGAACTTTGGGCATAACCTGGCCCCCAGGTAACTGCCTCACTCTGCAAATTCCTATTGCCACATATGACTGGATTACCTGGGTATGAGGTGCTCTGTTCCTCAGTTTCCCCTCTTCTAGCACCAGACTTCAGACTCCCATTCTTTGATGGGCTAGTTTCAGGCCAACTAAAAATAGACTACCATATAGACAACTCCCTTTCCCAGGGCAAGGAAATGTCCAACTAAATATTTTCAACTCTTCAACCCCAGCTCGGGATACACAGGTTTTATTTCTCCTCCACACTTCCCAGTCATCAAGGTTTCACAGTCCAATAAATCCCTTAACTCAGGGATTCCCAATTACTCTTGTATCTGACCTTCCAGCACTAATTTTTTCTCAGCTCCCTCTGAGCTGGGAAATTTTTCCAGTCCCACTCCAGGCCCCAGGCCTCTCTGAAAAATTACCCAGCCCTTTGCAAGCCCTTTTTGGCCATTTTTTAGCCTTTCTGCCTAGCCCACAGCAGAGAATCTCCTAACAGTTCTTTACGATTACCCATCTGTCTTCACTGCAGCAGATTTTACCTCCTTTCTACTGAGATATCCCTTATTATCTAGGTGCCATGGCAGACTCCCTCTTACAGGAAGCATGGTGTCTGGTGTACTATCATGTGATGCTTTATCACCTCACCCAGGCAACAATCCAGACTTAAAACTGGGAGGTGGATAATTAGGCATAGGATATTTCCTGATGCCAACTCCATTAATGGGCCAGTCCACACTATGACTCAGAGAAATATGGTTTTAAAAATGCAAGGGCCCAGCTTATTTAAGACTCAGAATAAAAATCAGCGGTGGAAAAGGATGGATACTTCCAGTAAAAATATCAACATGGGCAACAGAAAAGTAAACCAACTAGTGGACTGTTTTCTATTGTTGTTTTTTTTAAATCCTACAAGCCTTCACAATGTACCTTTAAATCACTTCCATGTTGCTTTGTTAACTCACCTTTAAGGCATTTTTGGTTTTAGTAAATCATTGTGAAGGAGACTATATATTTTTTTCCTGTTACTTTTTCGTTACTAGCATGAGCCAGGGCATTTGAATGTGCAACCCACTGAGGAGCATTGTTTCCAGAATAGACTGTGCTGGGTCCTGATTTCTGCTTATTTGCACTGGTGCCCTGCAGCATCTCTTTGTTCTGTCACTTGAAAAGACCAACTACAGTGCTCTATTTACCTGTTCACTTCAGCACAGCAAATTCAATCAGCTGAACTCATTTTGGAGTCACTAGCTTCTGGTTAGTATGCCTGATAATTATGCAGAAGACTGCATGGGGTTGTAATCCCTGACATGGAGGATAAAATTACATTTCTGCTGGCAAGTGGCTGAAGCTCAATTAATACACTAATAATCTGAAACCCGATTGAACAAAGCACCGTACAACATTCTGTTGGAAATAATCTTGCATTTACAGAAGGATCTATCTGCTTAGCTAGGTAGCTTTAGGTCTGTTTTAACCTATGCCTGAGTACTGACTCTGCACACAATAGCCCTAGGATCAGGGGAGTGCTTGGGTGAGTACCTTTGTATTCCCTCCCACCAGCTTGCACTAGCTACACTAGAGGATCTGGCCCACATGGATACCTATACCAATGCTTAGCCTCCCAGTTGTTTAAGTCTAATCCACTAGAAATATAGAATCATATAGATATCTTGACTTTAGTAAAGCTATTGATACTGTCTTACATGACCTTCTCATAAACAAACTAGGGAAATACAACCTAGATGGAGCTATTATAAGGTGGGGGAATAACTGTTGGAAAGCCATTCCCAGAGAGTAGGGGTCACATGTCAGGGGGTCACAGCATATCAAGTGGGGGTACTGCAGGGAGCAGTTCTGGGTCTAGCCCTATTTAATATCTTCAGTGATTTAGATAATGGCACAAAGAGTATACTTACAAAGTTAGTGGATGATACCAAGCTGGGAGGGGTTGCAAGTGCTTTGGCGGATAGGATTATAATTCAAAATGATCTGAACAATCTGGAGAAATGGTCTGAAGTAAATAGGATGAAATTCAATAATGCCAAATGTAAAATACTCCACTTAGGAAGGAACAATCATTTGCACATATACAAAACGGGAAATGACTGCCTAGAAAGGAGTACTGGGAAAAGGGATCTGGGGTCATAGTGGATCGCAAGCTAAATATGAGTCAATAGTGTAACACTGTTGCAAAAAAAGCATGCATCATTCTGGGAGGTATTAGGAGTATTGTAAGCAAGACATGAGAAGTAATTCTTCCACTCTACTCTGCGCTGATGAGGTCTTAACTGAAGTATTGTGTCCATTTCTGGGTATATATTTATATATACCCCAGAACTGGTTATATATGTGTGTGTATGTGTGTGTACACACACACATATACCTATTATATACCTAGAATGTAGACTATGTGTTAATGGCACCTGATAAATATTAGATGTGATGTGGAATCAGGGAAAGGAAAAGGAAAAAGAAAAACTTTTCCATTTTTTTTCTGGAAAATGATACATGTCATTACTACTATAAAGATTTCAATTT
The DNA here is from genome assembly GCF_007399415.2 of Gopherus evgoodei. Taxonomy (NCBI): domain Eukaryota; kingdom Metazoa; phylum Chordata; order Testudines; family Testudinidae; genus Gopherus; species Gopherus evgoodei. Next base: position 241,246,147 of record NC_044323.1, on the reverse strand, counting down.
ACCCTTTTCAATGATTTATAAACTGCCACTGTATGAACCTTTTTTTGTCCATATACAAACTATAGACACTATATACAAATGATAGACACTTTTATGACAGTCTCATGAAGTAAGTTATATTTTCCATTAGAACTCATGCCATTAAATTCTTATCCATTCTTGGTTCTTTTGTTGTTGTTTTTTTTGTCAGTATGAACTCTCTCTTTGCTTTGCCACTATTAATTAATATTTTCCTTAGTTTGTCCCTCATACACTTTTAAAGTAAATGCAGAGCTTGTGAATGTTGGCAGCTCCTGAGAACAAAGCACTTATCCACAAAACAGCTATAGTAAAAGTAGTGGCAGTGTGAAATTCTCATTAGTGTGGCCTGTTTTGAGAGGGACTATGCCTAAGGTCTGAGGGCATAGTTCAGTCTTCATTCAGTCCTTGTCCTCACTGAGAGGATGTCAGATCAATGCCAGTTTGAGATGGGTATATGATGGCTATTCACTAAGAACTGAACTGACAGCATTTCACATAAGAAAAAAAAAAGAAACAAAAAGACCTCTGACCACCACTAACCAGTTCTATATTTGAAATGGTGAATGATGACCTGGGGATGAAAGGCTCTATATGCTATTGCCAGTCACCCGAGTCACATAGCTAGAGTTTCTCACATTTGTGATATATCAATAAACATAGAGACAGTGACTGCATCAAAACTATCTTTCATATTTTCCCAATATTCTGTATTTCTAGCTGTCATTATGCATGGATACACCTTGTTATCAAAATATTCCATCTTGTAACCTACATCAATTAGAGCATCAAGACATAGCCTTACTATTTTACTTTATAGGCTGTATATTTAGTATTTGGTTTTCTTCCAATACATTTTAAGTTTGGATATGTATATACCTTGAACAAAACTGAGTATATATTAAGGAAACATCAAAGGGCTAAATTCTGAAGCAACAGGTAAGGAGTCATGGTGATAGTAGTGAAAATATTACCAGCATAGCAAGGCAGGATGGCTCAGAGTGGACAAATACAATGCATGGACGTTGTTAATGCTGTTTTTTGTCTGTTTGTTTATTCTGAGAAGAGAACAATTTATGCATGGATTCTTCTACAGTATAGTCACTGCAACTGATGGTAATGTGAGCTCCATTCTGACTTTGATCCAGCCCAATAAAGAAATCAATGGGATTATTCATGTTCTTAAATTTAAACATGTGCTTTAAGTGCTCTATCGGATCAGAGTCAGAGTGCTCAACACTTGGCAGGATATGAGACCCAAATGTGTTAGTCAGCATGAGAGTAGCTCCAACTTATACCCAATAGGCCTATTTCCTTTGGAATGTGTTGTTCACCCTACACATTACCTGGACATAACTCCTAATGCACTTCTGTGAACTATGCAGTGATCCATCCTTTACTGTACATGCAGGGATAAAAGGGCCCTTACCTCTTTCCTCCTCTCTTGCTTATGACATTGCAGAATTTAATATAACCCCACATGAGTTGTTATATCTTTCCATAGCAGTTTTTCTCCCCAAAATACTTCTCTCTCTCTCTCTCTCTCTCTCTCTCTCTCTCTCATGTAAATCAATATCTAATTTGTAAATGAGATGTATCTATGGGAAAGTTGCATAGTGGGTGCTGGGCTCCACAAACTGCTGAGTTCTTCAGCTAAGGAGAAAGTGAACCTATTTAGGTGATTGTGAGGGTGAATTAGCCACTCACTAGCAATAATAGAATGGCAGAGCAGACATTTCACTCCTACTATATATTCTCCTTCCTTACAGCCAGACTTCACTTAGTGCAATTGCCACATAGGACAGCAAGGGGACTCACTGAGCATTCTCATTTGAATCCCTGAACATCTTAAACTAAAGAATATTAAAGGAACTTGACATTCTATTTTAAAGGTCAACAAATAACTGTCAATGGGTTCTACCCATGCAGCAAACTATATTGGAGACAGGGCACAGCTTTGTCTCTTGCTCCTGTTGTAGTGTAACTCTATGTGCCATGAAATAATGGAGTTTAAAGTGGTGCATTGCTTTGTGTATACTGTGGATTAACCTGTAATACACATTGCACTAAAATAAACCTTTACACAACTTCAGACAAGAATGGTGATGGGTTGTAGTTATACTTGTTTGCCTTCTAAATGATACCATTACAACAGTGTTTCCATTCCATTTTACCTTGACATAATCCAATATTACCTTCATAAATTAAAAAAATAGGCCATGTGATAATAAAATTGCATGGTACTACTGGATTAAATCTCTACTTAATAATGTGATTTTATAGGGTCAGATGTTGATTTACATCAGCTGAGAATGTGACCCACAGACAATATTTTTGATCAATATTTTAGCAGATACATTTATAAATTCAATGAACCTACAAGAGATATAGGTTAATTAATTCATTTCTAGTTTTAAAACAAATAGTTCTCTAGAAAGACTGTGATAATTATCTGCTTGCAAAGATGAATTATACATATGGTAAAATCCCACTACCCCAGTCAAACCTGAGTCCACGGTCTTTGCACTAGGGAGGTGATGCAAGTCCTTGCAACACAAGGACCCATCTGGTAGCTGCTACCATGCTCCCAAACCTGCAGTAATCCCTGTAACCAGTGTTCAGCGGCAAGTATCAGCAATTACAGGTAAAGCTGTATAGTTGTATATCCACTGCCCTCCTCTCTTCCTTTACCCTGATGAACTTTCCAGCTATTGTAACCAATCTTGTCTTGCCCTAGCAGGCCCTAAGCTTCAGCCTGTGTGAGCAGTGGTGCAAGAATTGGTAGCTCATACTCAGGGGTCGCAAAATAAACAGACCCTTTTACTCTCAGTCTGGCAGAGATAAGGTAAGACATAGGTTAGAGAGAATACAGGGTAATTCCATTAAAGATGTTACACTAAACAACATTAAAAATAGCAAATGACATTTTTAGGACATAACAACAATAGTTATGAAAGCTGGAAACTTACCTATTTTAAAATATGAAAGTTGAGATTCTCACATAATCACATGACTCCAGAAAGTGGCGCTTTAAGAAAAACATCACAAGAGTCACAATAAAATCACAAGAGTTGGCATCAGGTCTGCAACAGTCCCTTGGGTGAAGCTTCGCTCCTTGGACTCCACAAACCTTGTTGAGCACCCACCTGGCCTCTGAACATTCCCCACATGGGCCTCCCATCCCAGGTCTGATGCGTTGGACGCCAGTTCCAGTGACGGGGCCATGCCCCTGAACAGGACCCCTTGGACCATGTTTCTCGGGGAGGACCACCACCGTAGGGAGGTGATCACTGGCTCAGGCACTGTGAGGACTTAGTCCATCCTCTCTCTGGCCTGGGAGAACTCTGAGGCCAACCAGAGCTAGATAGCTTTCATCCTGAGTCTGGTGTGATGCACTACATATGTGCACACCAAAATGTGACCCAAGAGCTGAAGCAACACTCTGGCTGTTGTCACCGGAAACCTTGTGACCATGTCAATGAACCCCTTCAGGGTCTCAAATCTGACCGGTAAGAGGGAGGCTCTGGCTGATGAGGTGTCCAGGACCATCCCGATAAACTCTATGCATTATACTGAGACTAATGTGGACTTCGTGTTGTTTACCAACAGGCCCAAAGTGGTGCATGTGGACAGAAGGAGCGCCACGTGATCCCACACCTGTGACCAGGAGCTGCTCTTGACCAACCAGTTGTTTGGATAGGGGAAGATCTGGACCCCCTGATGCCTGAGGTAGGCTGCCATCACCGACATACATTTCGTGAATACCCTGGGGGCAGTGGACAGGCCAAACGGGAGGACTGTAAATTGGTAGCGTTCCTGTCCCACCATGAAATGGAGAAAGCATCTGTGCCCCTTGAATATATGAAGGTGAAAGTACGTGTACTGCAGATCAAGGGTGTACCAGTCCCTGGGATTCAGGGAGGGGATGATGGAGGCCAGGGAGACTATGCAGAACTTGAGCTTCAACATGTACTCGTTCAGGCATCATAGGTCCAAGATGGACCTGAGCCCTCCATTGGCTTTCGGGATAAGGAAATAGCAGGAGTAGTACCCCTTGCCTTTGAACTCTCCGGTATGGCTTCCACTGCTCCTAGGCTCAGGAGCTGCCCCACCTCCTGCTCGAGCAGAGCCTCATGCAAGGAGTCCCCCAGGAGGGATGGGGGCAGGGGTGGTTGGGCAGGGAGGAAGTAAACTGGAGGGTGTAGCTCTGGGAGATGATGTTGAGGACCCATCAGTCTGAGGTCAGCCGCGACTACTCTGGAAGGAAGATTGGAGAAGGGAAGCTTTATTGAGGGTGGATCCCTGATGAGAACTGGCAGGATGCCCCCGGGCGTCCCATCAAAACTGCCTTTTCCCCACTTGCTGGCCCTTGGAGGACTCAGGCTAGGGGGCAGGCTGAGACTGCCTCTGTGGGCACCTGTTGTAGTCCCATGACTTCTTATAAGTGGTCACATATTTTGAATTGGTGGCCTGAGCAGGAGTCTGCTGTGGCTTGAACATAGACACCCAAAGTCTGGAGAGTCATGTGGGAGTCTTTCATGCCATGCAGCTTTGCATCCATTTGTTCTGCAAACAGAGCTTTGCTGTCAAATGGGAGGTCCTGCAGGGAGGTCTGCACCTCGCTGGACAGCCCAGAGAGCAGGAGCCATGGCGCCCTTCTCATGGACACTGCGGAGGCCATGGACCACACGGCCATGTCTGCTGTATCTGAAGCTGCCTGCAGGGTTGCCCTGGCAGCCTCTGTGCCCTCCTTCACCAGTGCTTTGAACTCCTTCCTGTCACACTCCTGAAGGGTTCTTAAACTTGGGCACGGAGTCTCACAGATTGAACTGATACCGGCCCAGGAGAGCCTGGTGGTTCACCACCAGTAACTGGAAGCTCGAGGACAAATACATTTTCTCCAAATGAGTCCAGCCTCCTTGAATCTTTATTTTTTGGGGTAGGGGCTGGTTGGCCCTGCCATTCCCTGTGGTTGACCAATTCGACCACCAGGGAGTTAGGAGCAGGGTGTGTGTATAAGTATTCATGCCTCTTGAGAGGTACAAAAATACTTCTGTTCTACTCTCCTAGAGATGGGGGCAAATGAGGCTGGGATTTTCCACAGAGCATTTGAAATTTTCGTCACCCCTTCATGGAGAGGCAAGGCCACCCTCCCGGTGCCGTGGAGGACAGTACATTCAACAGGGAGTCTGAGGGCTCCTCCATCCTCTCTGCTTGGAGGTGGAGGCTTGATGCCACCCTTGTAAAGAGTTCTTAGTGGGCCCTAAAGTCCTCCTGTGGGACAGAGGGAGGAGGGACCGTAATTGCCTCATCCTGGGAGGGTGAGCAGGCCAGTGTGGTACTTTGTGTGTCCACTGGCGCCAGAGTGTCCACCACCTGGTCGGTCTCTGGGCACGGTGCTGAGGATGTACATCCCACTGACTCCTTCCTTGGAGGTCTGGAGAAGGAGGCCAATGGTCCTTCTGAGGTTCCGGCCACTGAGTGAGCCTGGCACCAGCAGGGCCAGCTGTTCATCCAGGCTGGCCTGGCCCATCGATGATTGACTACAAAGGGAGGCTTGGCTGACATATAACGAGCGGCTGTTCCTGGACCAGGAGTGGTGGCACTGGGAGCGATGCCAACCATGGGACCTTGATCCTGACGTGGAGCACTGGTACCATCAGTAACAGCTGCTCTGTGGTCAGCTCCAGCAGGTAGACCTGCACTGGCGAGACGCTGGTGATTGATGCCCAAGGCTGCAGAGGCGGTCCATGGCAGGGTCCTGGAGTGGGAAAATGAATGGGAATGATGTCATAATTCGTGCCGTGACCAGCTGTGATAGCCACTCCAAGATGAGGACCTTTGGTGTCGTCTGCCTCAGTCCTGTTGGGGTTCGCTCCTCAAGGCTCAGCGGTGCAGAGTCTCAGTCAGACAGAATGCAATCAGATAGCCTGGTGGGCATCGAGGGTGATCCACGTGGACTTTGCCCTGGACAACGAATGGCATTGGGAAGATTTCCTCGACTGAGACTGGTATCAAGGCAGGGGTGACTGCAGAGATCCCACTGGTGGGTTGCCTCTGGAGTGCAGGGCCGACATCAGCAGTGCTCCTGGTACTGTCATGGACGTAATATCCTGGGGCGCCTGCAGGGCCTCTGGTGTGGAGGGCATCCAGGGAGGCCTGCTCCGAATGGGCCAGGCTACTTTGCTCAACTTGAGGCCTAGCGGCCGGTGGGGATCAAGGACTGCCCAACATGGGTCTAGCCTCTGTCCCGGGTTTACACTGGTGCCACGGCAAAGAAGGCCTTTTCCTAGCCTTCTTGGCAAGCCTCATGGACGGGGAGCAGTGCTGACTAGTCGATGGCGCCGAAGGGTCACTGCACACCGCCACTGCAGTGCCCGGTGCCAACTCGGAGTGGCACGCCGGAGCTGGGGTGAGCACCGACTCCATCAGAATAGCGCAGAGCCTAAAGTGCCTTTCTCTCTTGGTCTGAGGCTTAAAAGACTTGCAAATCTTGCAGCAATCACTGAGATGGGTTCCCCCAACAGCATAAACAGTCAACATGCAGATCACTCACTGGCATACATCACCTACAAGTGTCGCACGACTTAAAACCTGGGGCCCGGGCGCTCTAGCTAAACTAAAACTAACTAAACTACTAACCAACTACAGGTACCATACACTGAACGAACAAGCGGTTTCGGGGACAAGCTACAGCAAAGCTGGAGCAGAGCAGTTCCCAAGCACTTTCACTGGTGGCAAGAAGGAACTGAGGGTGGGGGAAGCGCACAGCACCCCTTATACTGTGCACCAATTCAGGGGTCGCTAGGGCGCTCCCCTATGGGTACTGCTAGGAGGCAGGGCCAGAGCTACCATTTAGGCAGCCTAGGCAATCGCCTAGGGCTCCAGAATAATTGGTGGGTGCCGTTCTGCCAGAGGGGGCGGCAAGCGGCTCCAGTGGAGCTGCTGCAGTAGTGCCTGCGGAGGGTCCGCTGGTCCCGCGGCTCCGGTGGAGCTGCCGCAGTCGTGCCTGCAGATGGTTGGCTGCTTGCGCGGCTCTGGTGGACCTCCCGCAGGCACCACTGCGGCAGCTCCACCGGAGCCGCAGGACCAGTGCGCGGGGCTGCGAAATTGCCGTCCGTCTAGGGCGCTCAAACCCCTAACGCCGGTCCTGCTAGGAGGAAAACTTCCGGCACTGGTGCACATGGCGAGCACACACACCTATTGTGGAATACACATGAGCAATCACCCGAAGAAGAAATGGAGTATCTGGCTCAATTTATTTAGTCATATCATGAAATTTAACCAAGATGCAAAAAAGGAGGTTTAACAGGGAACCCAGATTATGAAGTAGTTAAATTATAATTTTGCTACTGAGATAAAATATAGATCATTAATTTGCATATTGCAAGAGAAAAATCTGCTCGAAAGTACAGTATATAAATTAAGCATATAAGTATGGTTTATTTTATAGTACATTTGTCTGCATATTTTAGATTACTGTTCTTTATATTGCATTTCAGATCAAGACTAATTTCATTACAAAAATTTTAATAGGACAATGAAACATTCTATATGGCAATTCTTTATAGACTATTACTATTGCTATCCACTCCACTTTTTGGAAACCACAGCAATTTAGTCTCTAACCCTGGTAATCTTAAGTATATCTTAGAATAGATGAGGTTGGAAATATATTGAATAAACTCTGTTGGAAAAACTGCCATTGCCTCTTAATGCAAAATCTCTATGTTCAGATTATTTAAATTACAAAAAGGCAGGCATCAGAAAAATGGAATTCTTTGTTGGACAGTCATTTCCATGAAAATTCATTCAATTGTGAAAGGGGTCAACGAAATAGAAAGGAAGAAAAACTGCATGCTGTTAAAATATTAGCATAGGCTGCATCATTCTAGTCATGCAATAAGATGCATTGGCTAAATTAAAGAAATGCTTTGAAATGTTCTAAAAGCTGAAGGCTTTCTATATATTTAGAAAAATTTCTAGCTGGATTTCAGTTATAACCTTTTTCTTTTTAGTTATGTTATTCAAACAAGAAAAAAAAGTGGTCATTATAATGGAAGACAACAGTATTCTGCAACATTAAATAAAAAAATACTTAACTATTGCTAATATTGTTTTTTGGTTCGATAGGTCAGCATAATGGTGCCAGCCTTAGGGCTTGTCTTCGCTGCAAAGATAAATTGTGTTGCCCCTAAACTGAGTCCCATCCGCACACAAAAACTCTCAGCTGGAGCATGCTGCTGCTTTTAACTTGGGTTGGTTGTCCTGCCAGAGGTATAGGCTAAAGTTGGGGCAAACACAGCTCATTCGATGCTGACATGACCACTCTGCAGTGTGGACTGAGGCTAACTCCACTTGGGCGCCTCTAGTCCTCCAACATCTTTACACAATTGCCCGTGTGCCCAGAAAGGACAGTCAAGCGCTCCCGCCATCACTGGGAAAGAATTCAAAGAAAGGCTCAGCTTAATGCAGCACAAAGAAATATGAGATGTACTTCCCAAAAGTTACAATGCCACACAAGTGAATGGAGTGCCAGTGTGGACACAGCAGCTTGGGTGTGATTTTGCAGGGTGGCTCCTCTCACTTGAGCTAGGCTAACTCAAGAGGAGTAACTCAAGTGTACAAAACTCTACTTAACTCTGCAGTGAAGACATAACCTGAGAGAGAAAATTTCACCCACATGACCCTGCTTAAATGATGTAAGCCCAAAGGGATGTCAAAAATGAGGTGGTCTAGGCTTTCTTCTTTAACTGTCAGAACACAGCTGGAAACTGGCCCAAGCTTAAACCAGAAGAACCAGTACTGATAAAAGTGGACGAGGAAAAATATAGTAGAACACCAGTTGTTGTAAGTGGATGTAGTGCACCTCTACACGTAATTGTAGAATCATAGGCTGAAAGGGACCTCAGGAGGTCATTAAGTCCAGCCTCCTGCACTGAGGCAGCACCAAGAAAATCTAGACCATCCCTGACATGTGTTTGTTTAACCTGTTCTTAAAAACCTCCAAAGACAGGGATTCCACAACCTTCTTTGGAAGCCTATTCCAAAATTTTAGTATCACTATAGTTAGAAAGTATCAGAGGGGTAGCCGTGTTAGTCTGGATCTGTAAAAGCAGCAAAGAATCCTGTGGCACCTTATAGACTAACAGACGTTTTGGAGCATGAGCTTTTGTATATACACCATCATATGCCAGCAATGCCCCTCTGCTATGTACATCGGCCAAACTGGACAGTCGCTATGGAAAAGGATAAATGGACACAAATCAGATATTAGGAATGGCAATATACAAAAACCTGTAGGAGAGTATTTCAACCTCCCTGGCCACACTATAGCAGACCTTAAGGTGGCCATCCTCCAGCAGAAAAACTTCAGGACCAGACTTCAAAGAGAAACTGCTGAGCTTCAGTTCATCTGCAAATTTGACACCATCAGCTCAGGATTAAACAAAGACTGTGAATGGCTTGCCAATTACAAAACCAGTTTCTCCTCCCTTGGTTTTCACACCTCAACTGCTAGAACAGGGCCTCATCCTCCCTGATTGAACTAACCTCATTATCTCTAGCTTGCCTGCATATATATACCTGCCCCTGGGAATTTCCACTACATGCATCTGACGAAGTGGGTATTCACCCATGAAAGCTCATGCTCCAAAACGTCTGTTAGTCTATAAGGTGCCACAGGACTCTTTGCTGCTTTTATAGTTAGAAAGCTTTTCCTCATTTGCAGTAATTTGTGTTAGCTATTGAGCTCATTACTTCTTGTCCTACCTTCAGTGGATATGGAAAACAATGGACCACTACCCTCTTAATAACAGCTCATAACATATTTGAAGGCTGTTATCAGGTCCCCCCTCAGTCTTCTTTTCTGGAGACTAAATATGCCCAGGTTTTTTAACCTTTCCTCACAAGTCAGGTTTTCAAAACCTTTTATCATTTTTGTTCCTGTCCTTGGGACTATCTCCAATGTATACACATCTCTCCTAACTCTGGTGTCCAGAATTAGACACAGTACTCCAGCTGAGGCCTCACCAGTGCTGAGTGGAGCAGGACAATTACCTCCTGTGTCTTACATACAAAACTCTTGACAATACACCCCTGAATATTACCCTTTTTTTCACAACTGCATCATATAATTGACTCATATTCAATTTGTGATCCACCAAAAACCCCAAGTCCTTTTCAGCTGTATTACTACTTAACCAGTTATTGCCCATTTTGTAGTTGTGCATTTGATTTTTCCTTCGTAAGTGCTGTATTTTGCACTTGTCTTTATTGAATTTCATGATGTCTGGTAAACAAGAGAAGTGTGGGACTGGAAGTCAATGAACCAAGATTGTATGTTGAAAATTTGGCCTAATTCTTTGTCAAAATAAAGAGGATATGGGCTATTCCACCCATTGCTCCCTTTTGGGGTCCTCAAGAAGAACTCTAGAGCACAGGTTCTCAAACTGTGGTCTGCGAGCTCCATTCAGTTGGTCCGGGGATAGTTCCCTCTAAGGTGCATGCCTGGGCGGTTGCACATGAGAGAATGAAGGGTTACCCGCCTAATTAGTGGAGCTGGGCAGGGGGTAGGCGGGAGGGGCAGTAGGGTGAGAAGACAGGGGTGGGGGGATTTGGGATGGGCAGGGCTGCTGAAGCCAGAGAAAGAGGCGACTTTCCCCAGCTCCAGGGCTGTGACTATCAGGGAGAAACAACCTGCTTTCCCAGCCTCAGCTCTGTGGATGCTGTGGTGGGAGAGAGACCCTCCTCCTTCTCAGCCTCAGCTTGGGGCTGCTGCGGTGGGGGAGAGAGGGAGAGACCCCTCCTTCTTCCCAGCCCCAGCTCGGGGGCTGTCACATTAATCCATCGCATTAGAAAGATAAGACTATTGATATTAAAACATGAGTTGTGTGCTTTTATTTGTAGAACAAAAAACGTTTTATTATTATTACTTTTTTTTTAAATGTAGTACTTTTATCCAAAGCTCTTTACAATAGTTAGCTAATGGTACAGACAACATTTGGAAAGATTATTAAGTGGTCTGCTGAGACTCAGCAATTTTCAAGTGGTCTGCAAAAAAAAAAAAAAGTTTTGAGAATCATTGCTCTAGAGGGTGAAAATTATCAGACAGAGAGAAGCATAAAAGCAGGCTGACTGAAAGATGAAAGAAAGAGAAGAAGCAGGCTTCACCATCGTGGCTGCCATCCTCACCATCTTTTGGTAACCCAGGATCCAGCCTGACACCACTGTGCCTTCATAATCCTTATCCTGAGATATGTCTTGACCAAACTGGGTCAGAGAGAGGGACCCTGATGACACTGCCACCTCCATTGACTCCAGCTGAATCCTGAACACTCACCTGGGCTGTGAGACTTTGTCCATGGGTCCTTTTCCTTCTCTACCCTATTTCTTCTCTTTCCTATCCTCCTTTTTCCTTCTGTCTAATAAGAGTCTGGGTTAGCTTACCAAGACTGCATATTTTACAACTTTTCTTTGAGCCTGTGACCAGAAAGAGGCAGCAAAAAGCAATGCCCTGAACAGACCAATGTTTGCCAGGTCTTGGGGTGGCTGATGAGATCATGTGCTGTGCCTTGGATTTTCCAGCAGTGATGTTGCAAGTGAGAGTAAACGCCAGAGAGAAGCTGCATTTTCTATATTTGCTGTTCTTTTCTTTCTTTTTTTTTGTGTGTCTTTGTCTTGTTTCACTGTCTAGGATATGGGATCAGACTTTAACCAAGTGAAAACAACTGTTCCAGCCCATCTGTCAGGGTTCCCTCCCCACTCTGAACTTTGGGGTACAGATGTGGGGACCTGCATGAAAGACCCCCTACGCTTATTTCTACCAGCTTAGGTTAAAACTTCCCCAAGACACAAATCCTTTCCTTGTCCTTGGACGGTACTGCTGCCACCACCAAGTGATTTAGATAAAAAATTAGGAAAAAGAGCCACTTGGAGTGCCTATTTCCCCAAAATATTCCCCCAAATCCCATCACTCCTTTTCCTGGGGAGGCTTGAGAATAATATACCAACCAATTGGTTACAGTGTGAGCACAGACCAAACCTTTTGGTTTTTAGGACACTGAAAATCAATCAGGTTCTTAAAAGAAGAAATTTATTATAAAAAAATAGTAAAAGAATTTCCTCTGGAAAATCAGGATGGAAGGTAAATTTACAGGATGAAAAAAGATTTAAAACACAGAGGATTCCTCTCTAGGCTCAGCTTCAAAGTTACAAAAACAGGAATAAAACTCCCTCTTAGCATAGGAAAAATTCACAGGCTAAAACAAAAGATAATATAACACATATCCTTGCCCTTATTTACAATTTTTGTAATCTTAGATGCTCATTTCAGTTGTTCTCAGGAGATGTTCTTCCTGCTTGATTTCCCTCTCCATCCAGAGAGGGAACAAAACAAAGAGAGCACAAAGAAAACCTTCCTTCCCCCTCTCCCAGATTTGTAAGTATCTTCTTTCCCCTTTGGTTCTTCTGGTCAGGTGTCAACTAGGTTAATTGAACTGATTAACTCCTTCAGGGGCGGCTCTAGACATTTCGCCGCCCCAAGCACGGCAGCATGCCGCAAAGGGTGCTCTGCCGGTCGCTGGTTCCGGTGGACCTCCCGCAGGTGTGCCGCTGAAGGCTGCCTGCCTGCCTGCTGCCCTCCCAGCGACCAGCAGAGCGCCCCCTGTTGGGAGGGTGGCAGGCAGGCTGCCTTGGCGTGCTGGGGCCTGGAGCTGCCTCTGAACCCCTTACAGGTATGGCAATTCAGTACAGCTGCCCTATGTATACTTATGACACCATCTCAACTCACTTCTTTTGTTTCCCCCAAAAGACAGTTATTACGATCTAAGAGACTGTCAGACCAGGCAGTTTCTTTCCAGAAACTCTCTCCAGCTAAAGAGAAAAGGAACAAGAGATGAAAATGAAAGCCTATTTAACACTTTATATTTCAAATGTTTTTACTGTCTTTTCTTATTTTTCTGTATCTTTAATAAAAGGTTAAAAACAATGTTCATGGTGTGTTTGCCATGGTATTAACAGGCTGAGGTCACTGAATACCAAACCCTGAAGATCGTTTAAACTTATGTAGGAAAGTTTCAGGGTCATGGTAACACATCTGAGTCTTTTGGTCCATTTATTCGTTTGAATTAATACAACAGAACTGTACAAGAGCCTGACTGAAAGGCCATTAAAGTCAACGGGATGCTTTTTATTGATGTAATCCAGGCCTGTGTGGGCTGGCACTCTGTCCCCCTCTAGTGATGGTTATATGGCTAGTGATTGATGAGCCTGCCACCGCTTTGGCTAAGAGATTTGTGTCTTTTAGTTCATGCAGTAGTGGCTCATGCATTAAGCTCTAGTGGTCTCAGGTTTGATCCTGGCTGCCGGAATCTGTCAGCATTACAAGTGGGGGTTCATCTGGGATATCAGCTGTGAAGTCTCTAAATCTTGGGATGTGCTTCCTCAGCTAGAGGAAGTATGTAACCCATGCCTGCTTGGTATGGCACTCTGTTCCCAAATGGTGGCTACACCACTTAGAGATAAGTCTGCTACAGCCTTGGCTAAGAGAGAAGTGTGTCTTTTTGCTCATGCAGTAGCAGCTCATGCATTAAGCTCCAGAGATCCTAGGTTTGATCTCAGCTGTTGACGGCCGGGGTCTGCTGGCATTACATTAACTTCAGTGGAGTTTGGATCAGACCCTATAGCAGTGTTTCCAGCTATATACAAGGGGAGAAAAGTTCTCTTGTCCAAAAGTACTCCCCCTTTTCATCCAATTCTGCATTGCAAGTAAAGGGCACAGAGATTCCTAAACTGGAATAATCAGTTGCAGACACATGTTGCTCAAAAGGCCTAAAAATCTTCAACATCAGTCAACACCCACCCACCCACACAACCTATAAAGAGACATACAGTTGAATATTTGGTCCAACACAGAACAGATGCTGATAACATGATAAAATACATTGCAAGGAATCTTAAGGGAAAAAAAAGAAAGAAAAAATCTACCTCTAAACATTCAAGTATTACCAAGTTTCTACTAAATTCAACTGTTTAAATAATTTGAAATCTACAGATTACAAAGACCATGATTCAGGAAACTACCCCTATCCAAAAGAACAGTAGTTACTTACATGCTTAATATTAAACACAGACTTAAAGTTATGCATGGGTTTAAGTGCTTTCCTCAATAGGGATTGAGCTAAGCATGTGCTTGAATGATTTACTGGGTCAGGATCAGGAACTGAAAAGTATTGCTATATAGTACTAAAGCAATGCTACAGCAGTGGCAAGTAATGTGTTGCTATCATACATTTCCCATGTGACTTTAATATCGTGAAGATGCAGATTTGTAACTTTTTTGTACTTATTTATATGACAAACAATATAAAATGACATCAGTGTTTTCATGCAATTACGTAAATTGTCAAAAAGTTACCACAGGGCAGGTTTGACATACATATAGTTTATATATCTGTTTATTGAGCACTGATAATTATGATGATTGATGGTTATTTCCAGCAACCATTTTTATCCTGAATGCTCAATGTACAAACAAGACATCACAGTTCAGACGTATAGGAGATTTCATTTTAATATAATTTAAGGTTTAACAAAGCTAATCATTTTTGATTTTTGCATAATTAAGTTTACAAAAATAATGTTACATTTATAAAATAAATCAGCATATCCCAATAAATTACAGTAGTGTTTTCCTTATTTGAAAAAAAAATGCAATGTAATGTATAAAATAGATAACATCCTTTAGTAAGATAAAATACTACAGTATATGTTTTTAGCCAGTACATTCTGGCAGTCTGTGAAAACATTCTATTGTACATTCTCTGATTCTTACAGTGTATTTTAGTCAGATACAATGAGCTGTGCTCTGCGTCAGTTATAGAGGCATTCACAAAGCGAACTTGGGAAAATTACAGAATGAACCCAAACAGCGTGAGACCTTAATCATGAAATATTTGGCACATTCAGGTCAGTAGGCCCAAACCTGTTCCCACTGACCTCAATGGAACTTTGCCATGGACTTCAGTGGGAGTAGGAATAGGTACGGTCACTTAAATGGGAGTTGCATTTGCTCAGCACATATCAGCACCTAAAAGCTACATTATAGTTTCAAAAAAGGACTCAGTTCCATACAGAGGTGCCGACTTTGTGATTTCCCCAGGAGTGCTGGTCCCCCACTCCACCCCAGGTATGGCCCCCACTCTACCCCTTCCCTCAAGCCCCTCCTACTCCACCTCCACCTACCCCCACTCCTTCTCCTCCTGCATGCCACTGAACAGTTGATTACTGGCAGGTGGAAGGCACTGGGGGGAGAAGGGGAGAAGCTGATCCTCGGGCTCCTCCGGTGAGCAGGAGGCACTGACAGAAGGGGGAGGAGCTGATCTGTGGGGCTGTTGGTAGGTGCTGAGCACCTACTATTTTTTTTCCTCTGGGTGCTCCAGCCCTGGAGCACCCCCAGGGTCGGCGTCTATGGTCCCATTTGCGTACAAGGGACACAACCCTGCTTCCACTGAAATTAATTGCAAACCTCCCCTAGGCATCAAAGAGAGTACAATCAAGACCATCAAAAAGTGAATCATACATATCATAAAGGAGATGAGAAAGGAGACGTTATTGCTCCACAGAGCAATGCAATATATGCTTATTCATAAAAAATACGAAATAACCAATAAAGAAAACACTTTTTAAAAAGCAAAAGATGAACATTAAGAGCTATTGTATGCAGATTTAACTACAAATACAACTATTGCAGAATACCCTAAAGGAACACACATACTGCTTGGTGTTATGTGAATTCTCAATAAAGCATTCTGAGTTTACAAGTCAGCACTCCAACTTTTTCTAATTTACATGGTTTTGTGGCTTTATGTTTGCAAAAAAGAATGAAAAGTTCTTATAGCTGAGTGTATACCACTTTAAGAGTCAGGGAGCTAGCTGCTCCATGATGACTGTATGAACTTATGATGTTATAATAAACCAAGGTATTTGGGCCAGGTCACATCTCTTTGCTGAATCTCTGACTCCAATGTGTTATTTCATTAAAATAACCCAACAGACCACATTATTTGGCACTTTTTAACAGCTTTTGGGGAGAAAGTCTCCATTAAAGGAAACATCATTTCTCTTACGAACAACGAGACTGTGCGAAGTAGCAATTTTCTTGTGATGTCAATAATTCATGAATGAAAGCGTAGCATGAAAACCTCTCTCTGAGTCAGTAAATAGATCATCATAACAAATTCCAGCTGTGAGCAAACACAGTGTGTGTGCATGATCAAAGTCATTCCCTATACCCATGTTTCGTTTTTAGCACACAGCTGCACGTTGTGGGTTCTCTCATTTTACCACATTCACATAAACTGATAGGTAAACATGACAGTTATCATTCAACACATTTAACTCTTGTGGTATAGTCATACTTCAAGATCCTGGTATCCGCACATCAGGATTTATTTTAATGAAACAGACCCTCCTATCCATTATGTATTTTCACTGTAAATGTAATACGTCTGTTTTATTTAACAACCTGCTCTTTTATTATTTATGAACTCTTGGCTTGTGTTAATCCATGTCTTAAGTTCTACCATTCATAGCTAAATAAGCACAATTAGTTCCAAGTGACATTTCAATGAAGAAATTACTTACAGATCTAAAATAAACAATATTAAGATGACAACTACAAATGGGAAATAAAAATGAACCCGTTCAATTCAATGATCCAAAGGCATTACGAAAATATACACATGCTGTAAGACTACCAGTATCCCCAAGTGAACAACAAATTCATCATTCATAATAGTGTACCTTGCTTTCTGCGTTTTGAAACAGAAGAATTATAAGAATAGCCCCCTGTACTTGCTTGGGTCAAGGGGTGGCCTAATTTGCTATCCTGAGGTTTCCACCATCCAGGTGTCCTAACAATTTATATAGTGCATGTAAAAGAAAAAAAAAACAAAAAATAAAAATAAAAAAAATTATCACAATGGTTTTTGTTTTAAAATTGATTGCTGCGTTATGACTGTAGCCTGGTTTGTAGACATTTTGTATTCTTGTCCAGAGCCTTGTGGAGGGGAAGGTAATGGAGTTTCTGGAGTTGCTGAAAAAGAATTGAGAGGAAACTATGCATTATTATGTTCTTGACCAATCTAAATACATATTTATGACATACATACTACTGTACCCTAAAAAAAGTATCTGCATTAGTTACTAAAGGTAAATATTCATTTTTAAATATCAGAATCCCTGTGTATTGTTCACCTTTAAAAATCCACATTTGTAACCAATGGTAATATCAAAACAGTGTCGTGTGTTTTAAATTAAACTCAAACCAGAATGTATTGCTTAGGAGGTTGTCTGTGTACTTTTTTTAAAAAAAAATTTCTTACTATTTAAATCTCAGAAATTATGATGAAAGAAGTATACACTAGCTTTGACAGATCACCATTTTAATGAATTTGCCAGTTAACTAAACATAACAGTCAGATGTTATGATAGAAAGATAAAGTGAAATTGCTTACAGATCTGTTCTGTATGTACAGGAGCAGACATTGAACTTATGAGAATAGTTTGGCCAGTTAATGGATCCTGAGCTAAATGAGGATGTACTGGATGATGAAGATGACTGGCATCACTAGACGTACCTGCAAAAATTACAAAAGCACATATCAATTTGAATGAACGTGTTGCTGCTAGCGATTTACACAGCAATAATTACGTTCCCTTAGAGCAAATATTTTGATTGGCAATTTGAATAATTGCCTTTTGCATATTCATTAAACAATTTAACAAGACTTCATCCATAATAAGTATGACATTTGTTTTCACTGCTTGGGTTGCATTAACAATGGATTTCATCCTTACAATATTTATAAGGATTTCCTGGTCTGTCTCTTTGGGGAATTGTATGTCCAAGTACTCAGCTATGGCTGAGGAACATACAATACACATTGGAGATGGGGAGACAGGACAGTTAGCCGTGTTATCTTGACTTTAACGCTCCCCCCAAATTGGCACTGATCCAGTCCCCTGGAGTAAGTCTGAGCAGCCTGGTGAGGTGGGGAGGAAGATACTTTTTCTGAAGTGCCTATCAGGTTGATAAGGTGGAATATCACAGAAAAAGAATGACACACTTACCCCCTAGTAACATTTCCTGAAGCAAACTGTCAATTTTAACCATTCCAAACAGTTTGACCAACTGTATTTGTTCAATCATTTGCCAAGTGATGCTCTGAAGGGTAGGCAATAGAAGCAGAAGTTCTCCAAACCTCCCCCTGGAGTCATACTGACGATCATTAATGTAATCTTCTAAACTGATTTGGACCTGGAACCGCATGTTCTTAATCTTTAATGGGTCACTCAATCCCTTTGCATCTTGAAAAAATGAAAAAAATTCTTCAAGTTAAAGCATATTCTTTTAGTGAGTAATTCTTTGTGCAAGTATGTAGACTGTTAATGAATGTTACATCACCAAACATTAATTTTAGTGTATTCATACATTAAATCTGAAAGACTTTTTGGAAAATGTACCTGGATCAAAAAACACAATTGCTTTTAAGCAAGCATACTCATTGTCATCTATTTGAATTTCCTGGAATGGTTGGACTAGTTCATCTAGAATCCGGTTTGCCACTCGGCTGATCTCGACTTCAGAACTGTTGCGATGGATGATGTAATCGTTACCTTGGGGAGAAAAAATACCAGAATATGGATTGATGCTACACAAAGGTTTAAATTTACAGACCCAGGTGAACCAAACCATTTTTAATTCTGCAGATATTTTCATGTTGAAAAACTAAGTTTCTTTACAAGGAAAGCATATGTGCAAAACAAAGTCCTGATCCTGCAGGTACTTAGGCATATAAGTATTCCCATATGCGTAGTTATAATTAGTGTGTCTGCAGGTTCAAGGCCTATTTGTGTGCACAAACTGAGGAGTTATCCAATTAACCATCTAACTACATAGTTTGGGCCCAGAAGTCCATTTTGACACATTAGGTTTGGCACAGGAAATTAATCTTAGGAAAATTCAGTGTTCTATTTTAGAGGCTAGAAAGAGGCCACTTTGAAAACGTGGTCCTCATAATTATTTAAATTCAAATTCATTGTAAAAAATATAAGTCTCCACTTCTAATTTATTTGGTTTAGAATTCTAAACCTTTCTAAGAGAACGAGAGGAACAACTTGCAACTTCCTAACAGACTGCTACTATTTATCGTAGCATAATTGCATATACTTTATTATATATATGTACAACTGTAAACCCTGGGAAACCCAGTCATGGACCACAACCCCACTGTGCAAAGCACTATATAAACACAGAACAAAGACACAGTCTCTGCCCTGAAGAATTTACAATCTTCAACTGATTCAGTGACTAAAGATGCTACTGAGCATATTCTGGTAAGAAAAAGTTAATAGGTGAAATCTTTGCCCCACTGAAGTTAAAAGGAGTAAATGGTTGAATAGAAACAAAATAAGATGTAGCTTTTGAATGATGAAGTAATGTAGTAGCAGATGCTTGTGTTGTATTGATATGGGGTAGTATGTAGTGCACATTGATTTAAAGGAATAACAGATTCATTTTGTTAGCTAAGATATTTTAGATATTCATATAAATTTACACAAAATTAGTATTTCTTTCCATCATTTTACCCAAGCAGGGAATTCTTTGGAGGCTTGCCAGGCAGAATATTTGGAGTAAGTAAGGGGATTATGTTTATAAAGAAAATTGATAAGGTATTAAATGGGGTGAACTTGTTGCAAAACCTTCTCTCCCCAACAAGAGTCACATTCCGGGCTAGATTGTCAAAATCATCAGTAGAGGGATAGTAGATCTTCCTTCAGAGAAGGTTGATGGAGGCCATCCTTACTGGGAGGCAAGTGCTTCTGCTACATCTAGTAGGGGCAAAACCCAGAAACTTCCCATCCAAGAAACACCTTCTTCCACGGCTTCCACTTCGGATACTTCTTGCCTGACAAGTCCTCAACTCACCAACTGAGGAGAAGCAGAGAAAGCCTCACCTAAACAAGGGAGAGAAGGAGAAACTCTCCTGCTTTTAGCAGAGACAGAAAACCAGCCCACACCGGCAATCCATCTTACTTTAACTTCTGGCCAAAAGTTATATGTATACTAAAATGACCTGTGAGAATAACATACAAGGGCAAGAGTTTTGTCAAGAACAAAGCTGATAATAATTTCCTGCTAGGTCAATGAATCATCAGCTATACAGAATTCTTTCTCAGAGAACTAGAGTAGCTAGGGGTAGTAAATTGGTCTTAAATTGTTCCTTTCTGTGGCATAAAATTACCTTCATCATGCTAACCACCATTTTCATTTACACCAGTTCTGCTCATTACCTAAGTGTCCCAAGCATACAGCAAATATTTATATCTTTAGTAATTTAATGGGTACGATGAGTCAGTTTTACTTTTAACTAGGTAGTATATTTCAGTAAAACTGCACTCAGGAAAAAAATTGGATCATGAACAGGAAGGAGCCTCTAATGTGAGTAGCATCTGTACAGCAAGCACTTTTCATTCCCTGGATGCTAGGGTTGGTACAATAATACTCAAAATGAGTCATATTGGGCCACAGATAGCCAGACCCGAAGAATGGGCATAGCAGGCAGTGGAAAGTCCCCTACGCATAATAGCACAAAGTTTATAAAGAAAGGCTGAGGACTGCCCCTATACCTTACACACTTTATACCCCTGGCTTGCATTAGGTGCTTCTGTCCAAGGACACCTAGACAGTTCCTTGAAAGAAGACCAAAGTACTGGCACAGATGGAGCCCGCTGGTGGATTGTGACATGGGTCAATGTTGCCACACAGGGTACCAAAGTAAGTAGATTCATTTGGCAAGGACTTCCTATGTGGGTGTAGGTTTATGGTATCAGAAGGACTGCATCCATTTTAAGGGACTTTACATCTGCTTTTGCTGAAACTGGCATGTGACAATATAGTAGGCATACCATAAGTACAGTGTTTAGGTATGCCATCAGTGCAGTGTTTAAAGACAGTAGAGTGCATGGCACTCATTGTGCTGTGGCAACTGTCTCAGTTAAATGAGGACACTGTTCATCAGGATACTGATTATATGGTTGTTAGTGAACTATAACATGGTAATTATTAATTAAAACAAAATAAATGTTTACCTAAAAGTAAAATGTCCTTATACATCATGGACCGTTTTGCTGCTCCAAGTAAGAGGTGTTCCCCAGCATGCGCTCTTAGCAGGGCAACCTTAAAAAGAGGAACCCCCATAAAATAACAACATGAATTACAATATCTACGTAAATGTGACTATCTGTAGTGGGCAAGATGAATCAGCTGCAGCAGGCATCAGAATGCTGTTGCTTGCAATTACACTACTCAGACTACAACAAGTAATTTTTAAGGTACATGGTTCATTTTATAACACCTTACTATTTCAATGTAGCTGCGTTAAACTGTGTAACTTTGTCACTGTTATCACTTAGCAATGCGTACAAACTGAATTTTGAACACAATATGATTTTGCAAATAGTTTATCATTGTATACATTTATGTGCACTTCATAGTTTCCACTTCCTTTTACATAAAGCCTGTTCTTGGATTTTAAGTCAACATGGAAGGAACCAATGGCAGGAAGGCTATCATAACTGATTATCCTGAATTTTGCAATATCCAGTACAGTATTTTGTTCAGCCTGATCCAGTAAAACACAAAGATATTTGAGATGGCTCTTTCCCCCACAAAGCCAGCCTTCTGGACATTTTTTTTTTTTGGGCTTAGAATAATTTTCCTAGTGCCATATCAGGCCCACCTATCAGCTTTCAGAAGACAGTGCATTACTGGGTAATTCAACCAATTTTGCTAAAAATACTTCTCTTCTAATAACTGAAATAAAAGAAAAAATACCATGCTCAAAACTGAAAATAAAACAACAGAAAAGTACTCCATTTTTCTGTCAAACAGGCCAGTTTCACTACGAAATACAGACGATATTCTTGCAAAATGTATAGAAGATCTCTTTATGATAGTCAATAAAGAAGAAACCTGATGCATACCAGGAAAGCAGTTAAACAATTTACTCACTAGTTTATCATTTTACATTTTTATTTACATTTCATTGTTTATAATGCCCTCTTAGAAGCTTGGCAATTAAATCTATTTTCTTTGGGGGGTTGTTTGTTTCCATTGTGCAAACATGAATTTTTCTCTTGTGATTTTTATGCTGGGATTTTCAAAGTCAGCTAAGGGAACTGAGCAACCAAATTAGAAAGCTTTCAGAATCTCAGCCTTAACAGAGCTAACACATTTTTTTGTTTACCTTGTTGTTCATAAACCAGGTTGACTCTGAGGTCAGGAAGAAAGTGTACAAAACAAGGAAGCTTATTTGATAAGTAAATGCTAGTTGCCAATTAGCAAGAGGTTATCATACAAAAGTAATAACCATTAGTTTTAACTTCTCAGTAACAAAGTATCAGATTTTCCTTGGAGTTTGAGCAATATTTCTCACTTTATATTCTAAATACTATAGGTCAAATTTTCAGTATAAAATTATTGGCTAATGACCCTCTAAAGTGCACTTATACTCTGAAAAGTGTAAAGTTGGTATGTTCTTAGTCAGCAGGTCTGTTCTTTTTCCTGTTCCATCATATCAGCTTGAGTGATGAAAGCAAGTTTTATTGCTTCTTACATCTGGGGCCCCTAGAGTGCCCACACAACTAAAGACTGATTTGATTCCATTCTTCCTTCTATATCATCAACGGAATTGTTTGCTACATTTGTGCAAACCCAATGTAAGCACAAGTGTCACTGAAGCAATAATTTGAAAGGGTATGCAGCACCTTTACTACTGAAAAGATGCAGGAGGAGGAATGTCCCCAGCTTCACTCTCAGATACAAGGCTGGGTTTGCAGTGCTGAGAGAACCCCCTCATGTCTTTTTACTACAAACAGTATTTTTGACACTAAGGAGACAGTAAAGAGGAATTCCACAATGACATTTTTATAGAGTCTTTTAAACTACAGTTTAAAAGACCAAAATCAGGGCATTTTTGGCAATGAGTTAACCTCCCAACCAGCTGCTTGGTGACAGAAATATCCAGGGACATACACAAGGGGGGGCAAGCACTGATAATCAGCAGAGGGCACAGAACTCCTCTGGCCCCAGGGCTGGGACCTCTGGCTATGGGGCCGAGGCAGGAGCTGACAGCTCCTCCAGTCCCAGAGCCATGGTGGGGAGAAAGACCTCCTCCAGCCCTGGGGGTGCAGAAGAGAAAGCAAGCTTCTCCAGCCCTGGGGCCATGGCGGGAGCTGACAGTTCCTCCAGCCTCAGAGCTGTGGCAGAGAGAGAGCGCTCCTCTGGCCCTGGAGCTGGAGAAGCTCCCTCTCCCTGCCGCAGCCCCAGGGCTGGAGGATTTCTGTGACCCCATTGCAGCCAAGTACTTGTTGATACATTTATTCAGATGGCTCCAAGGCGCACGGATTTTTGTTGAAATGGTGAGTGTACTTCTGTTAAAATCTATGCATATGATATAAATGCATGTGTTGATATTAATCTGTATAATGTGTGTGTGTTTAACATGCCCCTCCAAAAGTCATCAAATTTAAATTCCTACATATGGCCCTGGTAATGTCTATTACAACATGACGACCTGGGGTTTAAATTCACTTTAGACATCTCACTCAAAGGTAACAGATATCTGGCATGGCACCAAGGTGATGATATTTTGTCCCTAAAGAGAACTCAAGCACTGTTTACATGTCAATTTAGAATAAAATTTACATAAGCACACTATAAATGTAATTTTGGCTATTTTATTATATTATATTCAACAGCAAATTATTTTCTATGGTTTGGCATCAATATAGGTTTGATTTCTTCTCGAGGCTGTAAAACTGACATTTCTTGCAAGGATAAGGAAACTGCTTCAAATTAAGTAACAAGCCACCTCAGTCTTCACAAACAGTTGCAGCTGAACATAAACCAACTGTTCCGAAAGGTTGGATGGTTTTTTTAACTGTTGTTATTAACTCTGGCATGCCTTTAAAGTTTCTGGTTCCAACAATTGCAAAATATTGTTTCTGAAATTTTCAGTTCATGGATCTGCATCCTTTTTTCCAACATATGAAGCACCCTTCAACCTCTACTATCTCTTTATGTGATGTCTCAAGATCTGCTTCAAAACTGAGATCTAGCATACAGGGCAAACAATGAATTGTTACACAATATTTCTGCATGACTGTAACAGGAGGAGAATCATCATTATTCTCCAGTTCATTTGCTTTGTACCTGATCGTCCAATGGAAGTTCACAGAAGGCTGGAATATATTTAGCCCACTCTACAAGGACCAAGAGCTGTTGCTTCATAGATTCACACACATCGCTAATACTGGCAATTTTCTTTACATTTATGTCAGTACTAGCACCAGGGCTCGAGACGGGGATCTAGCCATGTTAAGCAAAAAAACAAAACAAAACAAAACAATACACCACGTTAGTATTCCATATTTGTTACTATGTTTCCACTGGCTAGAAGTATATTTACACAAAACACATGGAAGCCAGCATGCACATTATTGCCAAACTCCCTGACAATATGCATGTAAATGATAATTTTTGTCCCTCATTGTTACTAGTATGGTGTGGGATTCTTATTGTTATATTTTCACAAGACATTCTCTTTCCAAGAGATGACTATTATTTATAGCATTTTTAATTTAATTTAATTTTTTTTGGCCTTTAAAATGGATGACATTTACCTCACTTTAGAAAGAAAGGGTTGGGAAGGGAATGTAATACAGTTCTAGGCACACAAAGATAAAAGGGAAATATGTATTTTCAGTGAAAAGATAAGTATCATTAACTCTAGAAGATGAAACAGGCTTTTTAAATGCCTAAAGCAGAAAGATTTGTAATGATGAGAACCAGTATGGATAGAAGCTGGGGATGTTTCAGAAAATGTACTAATAGCAGTGTATATAAGGCCACCTGCAGTGCACAGTGTTCTGTGAAACACAGAGAGAGGAATCTTTCTGGGCTTGGTGCTTGAAAGCTTTTGCATGATTGCTGAGCCAAATCGTGAAATCCTTAATGACTTTCTAAGGAAAGGAACAATACTAAACTTGCTATTAAGCAATACAGACAAGATGGCTGAAGACAAAAGTAGGGCTGAAACTAGGAAAAATCTCTCACTTAGACCTATGGCATCCATCACGCTAGAAAAACCTGTACAAGAACCAGGCAACTGAGTTTCAAAACGCAGAGTCTCCTGCTACTCTCCCTCTTTGGAGGTTGGGGGCAGTGTGGTTTCACTACCAAGGAGGGAGAAAAGGACTGGGGTCTCTAATACTGCAACTACCAAAACCCCATGGTGAAATCCCACTATGTTGCAGAGCTCACAAGAGGTTGGGTTTATGAGCTAAGGCCCGATGCTTCCACATAACTTGATATCCTGAAATACAATGAAACTGAATAGGACTACAGTGTAGCAATAGATAACTAAGCTTATAAGGATTGTAACACTATTTGTGTTTTAAAAGTTATAAAGCTTTAACTTTTTGAATTTCAGTGTCTACTGACATTCAGTAATTATTAGTGGAACCATCCCCCCACCAGTCCCCACCCTCCATTATCTGACTCCTCCAAAATTTCCTGCAACTGTAAATCAATAAAAAAGGAAAGAATGCTGAAAAATAAACATCGATCTTCTATTGCATTTTTTTAAATGAATTCTGTCAAAACTATAGATAACCAACTTAATATCAGCTCCCAGTCCAATGCTGTAGCTGAGAGGGTGAATACAATTCTTGCATGTATCATCTGGGGAATATCAATTAGCATTAGGAAGGTAACCTCTGCATATGGCCTTAGTGAGACCATTGCTGGAATACTGAGTCTAGTTCTGGTATCCTAACTTCAAAAAGAATGTTGAAAAATTGGAAAGGGTTCAGAAAAGAACCACAAGAAGGTTGCGAAGTCTGGAAAACATGCTTTATAGTGAGAGATTTAAGAAGATCAATCTATTTAGTTTGTCCAAGAGAAGGTTAAGAAGTGTTCAAGTGTTCTACAAACAGGTAAACGGGAAAGAGACTTCCAGCAAAAGATCTAGCAGAAAATGGCATTAGCAAGATGGTTGGATGCTGAAGCTAGATTAGAAATAAACTGCAAATTTTAAAATGAGGATAATTAACAATCAAAATGATTTATTTAGGGACATAGTACATTCTCCAACACTCTACGTCTTTAAATCAAGACTGGAAGTCTGTCTAAATGATATGCTATAGCACACAGAAAAGTTATGGGCTTGCTGCAAAAATTACTGGGTCAAGTTCTAAGACCTGTGTTATGCTGGAGGTCAGATCAGATGATCACAATAGTTCCTTATGGCCTTAAAGTATATGAATCTTCACACTCCCAGAGGTGTCACAGCTCCTGGCTATGCTACCATGACCTTCCCTCTCTCCATTGTCCACTGTCCCAATCTCCTCCTTTTTTAGCATATAGCATGGAGGGGTAAGTAGGGCAAATAATGCTGACAGGGTGAGCATTATCTTGTGGTACTGTATCCCTGATGGTTTGAAGGAAGGCAGATGCTACTCAGTCTCACTCCTACCTGGACCTTCCACAATGGTAGAGCTTTAACCTTGCAGATTTGGGGCACAGGAGCTCTTATGGATTGGACAAAGTAGACATGCTCTTCTCTGCTCCTCGTGGAACCATTTACTGTATAAGTAATGAAATCATTAAAGTTAAAAGGAGAAGATTAAACTTCTTTGTGCTTCCTCATTGCTTCTTACATGTGAAAACTCTCCCTCAACTAACCTGTTACCCTATCCTCTTCTCCTTCAAATCTCTCTCTGAAGCCCATATTAAATTTGCCACGTTTGACTGAGGGCTTGTCTACATCAGAAAGTTGCAGCGCTGGTGAGGGAGTTACAGCGCTGCAACTTTGAAGGTGTACACATCTGCAGGGCATCACCAGCGCTGCAACTCCCTGTTTGCAGCGCTGGCCGTACTCCCGTTTTGTCTGGGGTGCAGAGGATCCAGCGCTGGTGATCCAGCGCTGGTAATCCAATGTAGACACTTACCAGCGCTTTTCTTGACCTCCGTGGAACGAGGAAGCCTCTGGTAATCAAGCTGGTCTCCTTTCCCGGTTTGCTCTCTCGTTCCCGGAACCCCGAGCAAGCAGGTCTCCTTCCCTGCGGTTTGCAGGGTGGCTCCGGGAACGCGAGAGCAAAACCGCGGCGAAGCTGGTCTCCTTTCCCGGTTTGCTCTCTCGTTCCCCGAACCGCCGAGCAAGCGGTTCTCCTTCCCTGCGGTTTGCAGGGTGGCTCCGGGAACGCGAGAGCAAACCGCGGCGAAGCTGGTCTCCTTTCCCGGTTTGCTCTCTCGTTCCCGGAACCCCGAGCAAGCAGGTCTCCTTCCCTGCGGTTTGCAGGGTGGCTCCGGGAACGCGAGAGCAAACTGCGGCGAAGCTGGTCTCCTTCCCCGATTTGCTCTCGCGTTCCCGGAACCCCCCTTGAAGCCGCCCAACAGCGCTGCAGTGTGGCCACATCTAACACCACTTGCAGCGCTGGTTGCTGTAAGTGTGGCCACTCTGCAGCGCTGGCCCTATACAGCTGTACTAATACAGCTGTAACAACCAGCGCTGCAAAATTTTAGATGTAGACATGGCCTGAGAGTCACATGAGGCTATCTGGCACTTTATTCTCACATTTTATGTGTGTCACTTTTTAGCTCTTTGGGGCAGGATTGTGTCTTCAGATGTGCTTAGCACATTGTGGAGCTGATCCTCTTAGAGACCTCTAGATGTTATGGAAATATAGATATCAAATGATCAAAATACAATATTTAATCTTTAGAGAGGAAAATTCTAGATGGGGAATATATGCTGAAGACAATCAGACAATTATCTCCCAGTTTTGTGGGAGAAGAGCATACAGAATGAATATTTAGTAGGAACCCATTTAAGAAAAACACTTTTATTCATGAACTGTATGTACCACTTGTCAATGATTAAAAGACTATAAGAACACATAAGTGTACCTACTATAAACAAAGTTCAAAGAATTACTAAGGAAAACAGCTTATTCTTAGATTTTAAGATCAGAAGAGACCATTATGATCACCTACTCTGATCTCTTGCCCAACACAGGCCACAAGATTTCACTCTAACTCCTGCATCAAGCTCTTAACATACTGATAGTTCAGACGCCTAGGATGACAGCTAAAAGTTAGAGCCCAAACAGAAAGTTAACCATTAATTAGGTTGACATAATTGGAAGTCTGTCACAAACAGAGATGGGCATGAGGCTGCAAAATTTAGACCCAAACTTTCCAAAGTGAAGGATATTTGGATTTAGGGCTTTTGTTCAGAACATTATGGAGAAAGGAGAAGCTATGAGGTATGGGTTAGATGAAGTGAGAACTTTTCCCTGAGTTTGAGGTTGTTAACATAGTTGCTCCAGGCCTGTCTGTAATTATTCAGCTCAGCATCTACCAAAGAAGGAGAAAGCATTATCCTTAAATATTTAACTTTGTTTACTTGTTTGTCTGCCTACGTATTTTTAAGGTGCCCATCATCGTGGCTTCTGAACACGAGCCTGAGGAGAAATATTAGTTTATTTGTTTGTAAACATGAGTTTGAAATATGAATTAATTTGTACAATAAGAATACAACATATCACCAGGCCTGGCTAAAAGTTACTTAAAGCCTAACATTCTAAAATAAGGGAAATGCAAGTACCTTTGAAGAGGCTTTTTCATTGACTACTAGAGTCAGGTGTAGTACCAAAGTACCAGTAGCCCATTCATACCAGCCTAGTAGTATTAGGTGGCTAATTTAATTCTTTCATTTAATAAGGAACAAAGAAGGATCCAAGAAATATTACAGCTTATGAGTACTTCTTAGAGACAGCTCCATCATACGCAAGCTGCTCCTGACAAAGGACAAGATTACAAAACTTTTGGGGATGTATCACTCAGTATAGAACAGTCAGCATGAAATCACGAAGTAAAGATGGCAGCAGTTGCCCTCTGAGTAAGTTACTAAGAGGTAAGGGAGTGTGAAATCAATTATTTGGATTTATTTGAGTTACAGAAAACCAGTGGATACTGTTCTACTCAACAATTGATTGGATAAAAAAGAAACCAGAGGAAAATGTAATTCAAACCAGACAAAGAGAGTTCAAAAGCACAATGTGAATAGGTTCAGCATTTGGACCCCTTTTGTTAACCTTATTAGGGTTTATGAAATCCAAACATTAAAGCTGTGATTTTCAAAGGAGCCTAACTAAGGGAGTTAGGGACCTATTGGCATCTATTGGATGTCAGACATTTACCTCTGTTAAGCTCCATTGAAAATCCAGCCTCAAGGATCAGAAAGATGTCACTAACTGCTTCAGACAGTACTTAATTTGAAAGTAAGAGGATCATAAAGTAATATTAAGGAAGAAAACTGGGACATATTGTACCTAACACAAGATGAATTTTCTTAAGTGACCTTCTTTACTGGCTTCACCATCAGAAATAGATGTATGTTCTTTATTATTGATTCTTATATTAGGAAGAAGCAGCTGGATTGCATTTTCGGAAGCAGATAGAACGTTGGTCTCAATAATTATTCTTTATACAATGAAAAATAGGAGCTATTTAACTATGAAAAAAATCTGAAAGGGTGTTAAATAACTTCATGGTGGATCACTATACCTGCCGAGAAAGAGCCTCAGCTTGCGACAATGTGTTAATAGAGGGAATGTTGCTGCCATCAAATGTGCTCCTTCTTGTGCTTATCCTGTCCCGTTCATTTTGCACAGCTAGAAAAGAATAATCATGTCATTTATTTGCTGGTAGGCAGTGTGGTTGAACATAATTTCAAAGGACTGTTATATAACTATATGAATCACAAGGTATGACATCCAAAGAGGACCTTGAAGTTTCAGCTCTGAGAGAGTCATGAGAAAGAAAGAGTGACAAAAAATCTTGTAGATTTCTTATTCATATAATATTGTTTGTCACTAAAATTATTCAATTCTAATTGTTGTTAGACACAGCATTTTTATGATTGGCTTTATTACAGTAGATTTGCATACTTTCTACTTTGAACGCAACAATACTCTGTAATCTGATTGGCTGGCCTCTCCTCTCTCCTTAATTAATGAAGCCTAATGATATAGAAATCCCAGTCCTGTTGAGTTAGGTTAAAGGGTTTACAGAACAATCACTGACAGAATGTCTAAGTCACAGAAATTCTGATACCTCTGCTCATGCTTTCCTGTGAGAAACACTGAAACAAGAGTGAATAATGAACTCAATCCATTAGTAAAGTAATTTAGAGTCTGTAATATTGGGCTCCTCCTTAGGGACATTCAATTCCTGCCATTTTATAGAACATTAACTAAGCAAAAATATTCCAAGCAGGTGGGTTGTGTCTCATGAGGCCTAGGAAAGGTGTATAAAGGGCTTTGGATAAGGAACCTTAATGAGCACAGACAGGGTTTATTAAGTAACAAGGCTTACTTTTTAATTCAGGAAAGAAGAGGATAAATAAAACTATCAATCAGATTTCTCAAAATCTCAATTGTATCCAAGGTTAGGCCAAGGAGAGAACAGGCATTATGCTGATCAACATCTTTCTTTATTGCACTAGGAATCTCATCATCTTTTAAGAGTAGCAGTTTTATTTCCAATCATGTGTTTGTTATTTTGAGGGGGGGAAATCTGCATTACATTGGTTCAGTTGCAGCATGAAAGGCTTCAGTAAAATATTCTCTTTCTCCACTGCACAATATCCTGTAGTTTCTATGATGAATGAACACACTTTATTCCAGAGGTACACTAGCTTTTTTGCCAAGGACGTTTACTGATGGGCCTCATATTAAGCCATAATAAGAAATGTCTTGCAATGATAAACACTAAGTGTTAAATGTTCATGTAGAGATGAAACAAGAAATAGGATTTTTTTTAAATTAGAGGAACACAATGCCCATTCACCTAGTATTTCAAAAAGTAGAGTACTAAACACAAAATTAATTAAAATAATGTCAACATCACATGGGACCAGAAGAAGCAAGACACTGATGGTCAAATACTAAAATTAGATGTTAGTATGCCACCTGCTGGCTGAGCATAGCACTGCCAGTACTCCCTGCCTCAGTTTCCATCCCCAAGATGGGTCTCCTCAGCATCCCCACACAAGTCTGTGTTGGAGGTGTGGCTTACCTCTCCACCCAAGTCACAAATAAATATAACCCCTTCAATGGTAACAAAAGTTCAAACTAGAAAGTCCTAAACAAACCAAAACGGTTTCTCTGCCTTCCAGGGCTTCATTTCAGCCTATCCTTTGGGCTCTGTTTTCCGCCCCTTTCTAAGCTACATTTGAATCTTTCCCCACTCTACTACAGAACACTCACCAGCCCCCGAGGCTGGTTCCCCTGCAGTACCCAGCCTCCTGCAGACACTGGCTCAGGGCCTTCCACAAGAGCCTTCCCACTTCCTGTGGTTCTAACACCCTAACAGATCTCTCTTAGTCCTTTTCTAAGGCCCAGATGTCCATTAAGGTATCACCTGGCTGTCCAGTCCTGCCCCCTCAGGCTGGAAAGCAGCAAATTAATTATAGCACAAGTATGACTGGCCCCATCTCCTCTTACAAGGGCCAGTCACTGGGTGACAGGGCCACTTGCAGAATCAAAGGGAAATACCTTTGTATTGCCTATGTACAGGATTCAATGGGCTGAATTCACCAGTCCAATAGTCTTTGCTTACTTAGGCTAAAGCATCCTTAAGCAGGCTGGAGATTCCGAGCAGAAAATTCCCTCTGTAGGGGAAATCTTTAATGGTGTAGGACTGGCATAGCCTCCATCAGCTGATTTCCCCCACCTCTAGCATAATGAGGGGAAGGGGACATGTTGAGGGCAGGCTGGGGATGTGACTAAACTGATCTCTGCTCAATCCTCCTATGATGGGCGAGACCATATACCACCAGCACAAGTAGTGTCATTTAGAATAGGATCCCTCCAGTTCTGATTTATGCTGCGGTTGGGCAGCTCTGAATCAGCATAGCTCAGATGCAGTGGAGAACAAGGGTCAATATGTTTTATAGGAAAAATGGTGTAAAATCGGTGAAAAAAGTTATGCACATTTTTTAATCTATTCATTTTATAAGGTTTGAGTGTCCTTGAAATTCTGCCTTTTGCAAAATGTTGAGGACCAAAACAGATAATTCAACATTCTTCTTACAAGGATCCCACAGTATATTCAAAGCACTACTGATTTTAATGGTCTGAATGCTAGAGGTCAAGTTCTGCACCATTATACCTCTGTAAATGAAGAGCAACTCCACAGACTTAATGGAGTTATTTTAGATTTATGACTGTAAATAAGAGTAGAACTTCACCATGTGACTGCAAAAAGAAAATACATTTAATCCTCTCCTATCTCTCGCCTACAAAAATTTTTGCCATTAGCAAAGCCAAAAACATATAAGACCACACAATAAACCACTCTTACCCTTATAAGGTACTTGCAGAAGCACACTCTAAAACCACTTCACTACAGTAAAGTTACAGAGTCGTGCTGTAAACTAGCCTTATGATGGATAAAAAAAATGCCAAAAAAGGTTGTAAAACAGTTTCACCACAATAAACGTAAGTCTAGTAATGTGGGAACCACAAAAGGCTCCATTTTTAACTGCTTATTTGAACATACACAGGATCCCAACCAAGCCATGTACTCTTTTGTCCTTACACAATGATCCCTTCCCAATCAGGACCTGAGATAGACTCTCCCATGGCACTCCAAACTAGTATGTTTTTTCTTGCTAGCATTATCTTCTTGCAGTTGTCGGCTACCCTCACTTTGAGACAAGGACCATTCACCTCTCCAGCTTGGAAACTGTCACATAGGGTCACTGTACCCCATCAGTTCCTGCATAGTCTGTAAGGGACAATCCCACACTCCCATTACAGAGGAGAATAGCACTGATTTACTTGCTGCTGCTGTCGCCAGAACTTTATTATCTGACTGAGTCAGTAAAAGCACAGAAACTGCAGCTACCCCATCTGAGAACATGAGTCACAAAGAGCTTCTGTCAATCCCCTTGACCACATGGGGTAGACTCAGAGCCCATAATCAGTTCTATCTGGCTTGTATGAGCAATAACAAGCAACCAACTTTTAAATGTGAAAATCTGGGCAGCAACATTTTTTTGCAGTCAGTAAACTGCTTGAATTTCACTAACATTTCACAAACTTAAAGAGGTCTATTTTGAAAAAAATGTTATCATAGTTTAGCCATCTGTTGTTACAGCATATTTGGTATCTTAGGTGAACAAATATCATGAACTTTTAATTTATATCATTTTATCTCATTGAATAAGCAGAGTGTATCTTCAATAATTGCAAAAATTTCTTGCCACCTTAAAGACCTCAAAACCAGAGAACTTCTCTCTCTCTCACACACACACCTTTTTCTGATTTATGCACCTCCAAGATTTAAACTAAATTAAGGAGTTAGCAGATTGATACTGAAAAATATCACTAGAGGCAGTCACCAATCAAAACCTGGACACAAATTTCATATCTTTATAACGAGTAGAACCAAAATTCCAAATCTGAACATTCCTGAACTTATGGATTCCAAACTCAGGTCTGATTTCAGATTTTCACAATGTGTGAAGTGTTGGGACTTTACACTAGGATTCACATACTATAAAAATAAATTTAGTCTGCAAACTAGTTCTGAATCTGTTAATTTGTTATAGGCACAAAATACTATAACTTCCATATTTACTAACTTAAAAAAGTAAATGAAGCATATAATAGTAAAATCACTCTTCCTTTATGAAGGCACTGGAGTTATCTATTCATTGAGTTATTCTAACGTGATATTCTTTTAGTTTTATACTAAGTTTTAACACTCATTTAGATTAAGTGTTTATTTTTCTTTGTGCATCAAGTAATAAATCAATCTATTACCTTCTTTTTTCATTCCTGCTCGAAAACACTTTTTTAAACGACAGTATCTGCATTGATTCCTCTTGTCCTTGTCAACAACACACTGTCGATTGAATCTATCAGATACAAGAAAGAGTAAATACATTAGAGCATTAATAAAGCACAGTCCTTATTAGCAAGAGGGACAACAATTAATGTGGGCTGTCAAAAACCATGTCTCAAACTATCAGCCTTTACTGATCTTTTCCTTGAAAAATGTTTTCCACCTGTACATCTGGCAAGAATAATTTCTTATAATGGGCAAGATATCATTAGCTTTTTCATAATCACAGCAAATATTTTGCTTGAATAATAGTATTTAATAGTCAATATTTGGTTTAAATTTAAAAAACAAACAAACATAATTTATGCCAGAAGTCTTAAGACACAAGATGTTGATAAAAAGGGCTTTAAACAAATGATAGCATGAGTAGTAGAGATCTCTGTATTCTGGAAAGGGGTTTGAGGCAGCCTTTTTGAGGATAGAGAAAGAAAGAAAAGAATGCCAGAGGGCAGTAAATAGTAAAGATCTGGCAGCCCTTTAAAAAGAACAGTGGGGAACTATGATTAATAGAGGGAGCATAAAGACAATGAGAGGCCTGGAAGCAAATGTTTCTTTGAGTCTGAGGGTCCTCAAGACAGGACAAAATAATTTTGGAAAGCAATATCTGTAGAACAAGAACCAAGCTGCTGTCATTGCAAATGAAAACAGAAAATTTTGGCCCCAGAATTTCAAAAGTTCAAGACTGCTGGAAGGTGTAGTTCAACTAAGTACTGGGCAGACAACCACCCAAGTGGAGGTCAGAGGATGTCTCCCTATTAGTCTACATACATTTTGGCACACCACAAAGGAAAAGTACGGTGTGATTAAAAGAACAGTAGAACACCATTTCTAGCAGCACAAAGCTCCTTACAGATAAGTTATCTCTTGTATGTTCTTCGGATCAGGATTTATGAGTCTTAAGCACTCTTTAGAAACTGTCTTTCATCGGAGAAAAACAAATGTTTAGTGAGAAATCTCTAAAAGGTTGCCTATCACAAACCCCGCAAAAAAAAATTTTTTTTTTTTTTAGGAAATTCTCTGTATGTTCACATACAAAAAATAGTGAGACAGTTCCTTAGCTGGTATAAAACTAGTCTAGCACTATCCCAATGTAATCCATCCGAGCATCTGTCCTGCTGTATTTCACTTGGTGCTGGCAACTGGACCAGTCAATACCAAAAAGTAATCGTGATAAAACTTGCCTCTAGT
Organism: Gopherus evgoodei; assembly: GCF_007399415.2. Lineage (NCBI taxonomy): Eukaryota > Metazoa > Chordata > Testudines > Testudinidae > Gopherus > Gopherus evgoodei. Next base: position 241,210,899 of record NC_044323.1, on the reverse strand, counting down.
GGAGAATCAAGGTAGGTCATTCTAAAAGATACTATCTTAAAGGTGATTTCTAGATGCTTATTAAATACCTTGTAATATTTATTTTTATTGTTTTGCCTACACATCATTTAAATGTAACAAATAGTTTCATAGCAATGAGTATGACTTTCCTCATGAGAGACAGGTAAACAGAGGTGTGCATGTTGGCTGTAGACAATTCTTCTCAGCGATTTGCAGGAAAGTGATTTTTTTCCATTACATTAACAAACCAACAATCACACGTTTTGTCCACTGTATCGTTTATTCAGTTTGAAAAAGAAAGAAAATATCCACTGCATAAATTACAGATGAATTAAGTTCCCCAAGCTGAATATTTCAAATACCTGCAGGTATAGACATGACTCTTCCTTATGCTGCGTCTAAAGAAGCCCTTGCACCCATCACAACTGGAGGCACCATAATGTTTGCCAGTTGCTCTATCTCCACATATTGCACAAAGCCCACTGACTCCACTGTCCGCAGTGTTCATGTTGAGTGTTTCTGCTGAAGAACTGTCTGATGAGGGACAAGAACAACATATGCAGCTATGGTTAAAACCTGAAACGAATACAACATCATGACTAATTTACACTCACATGGAGATTTAACTGGCCTTTTTGCTTTTAATTAGCATTTACCATTTAGAGATCATACAAAGACAGCATGTCTAATTACATCTGGTTGTTATTCTAATGAATCCTTTCAAACCCATCACATCTGATTATCAGAATTTATGATGCTTATAACAAGAAATACTTTTTGTCCAAACTATTACAGATTCAAAGAAGTGGTTTGAAAGTTAAAGTGTATGTGAAATACCTAACTTTCTATTTGTGTGTAACTACTTAAATATCCTTGCTAACAGAAATCATTAAGAGGGACATTGGTACAAAACAACATTTTTCAGTCAGCTGGTAAAACATCCATAAATTAATTCACATGACATAGCAATAGTTGGCTATCATCATTGCTTTCCTGAAAAGAATCTCAGTTATTATTGGCACATGAATTTTTAAAAAAGTTCTGAATTAAACTTCATGAAAAAATTATTGGAGAGGGTTGACATAGTGTTATTTCCATACAGGAAGTGTTTCATGCAACGTTGATGTAGACAAGTGGGTCTCAAACTTTTTACTGACAACCCCCTTCACATCGCAAGCCTCTGAGTGTGATCCCCCTAATAATTAAACACCCTCTTTAATATATTTAACACCATTATAAATGCTGGAGGCAAGTGGGGCTTGGGGTGGAGGTTGACAGCTTGTGAGCCGCCATGTAATGACATCATGACCCTGAGGGGTCCTGACCCCGAGTTTGAGAACTCCTGATGTAGAAATTCTGTGTGCACACAGACATGCCACCTGAATTGGGAGGAATAGCTCAGTGGTTTGAGCATTAGCCTTCTAAACTTAGGACTGTGAGTTCAGCCCCTGAGAGGGCCACTTAGGAATCGGGCAAAATCAGTACTTGGTCCTGCTAGTGAAGGCAGGGGGCTGGACTCAATGACCTTTCAGGGTCCCTTCCAGTTCTATGAAATAGGTACATCTCCATATATTATAATTTGAGAGAGCTGAATACCACAGAATGGACATATGGTTTTACCAAATTCATTCTCTTTTTATTCACTATTTGGGAGAAGGTTTTTGTTCAGATGAATATTTGCAAAATTGCTATTCTTTGTATATGTGTGTAGTTATACAAAAAGAAGATTCTCCTGTCTACATTTTCAATCATCCAGTCAAGAAGAAGAAACATTGTTATGTGATTTCAACATTCAGTCATATATCACAAATAGTTACAGAATAGTTTATGAACAACCCATAGGATAATTTTTTTAGCAAACTATTATTAATATTAATTATTTATATGATGGTAGCATCTAGAGGCTCCAACTCAGACTGAAGCCCCATTGTGCTAGATACTGCACATACATCTAGTAAAACATAGACCTTATCTCAAAGAGCTTACATTCTAAATAGACAAATAGCCAAGAACACAAGAAAGGAAGCATTATTTCTGTTGTATAGACAGGAACTGAGACAGAGAAATTAAGAGTGGAACTGAGCGGAGGTTGGAAGTTCCAGTTTGCAAAGGATTTCAGAATCTGGCTTTGTTCTGATTTGGAATGAAAAACAAATATGTCAAAATTCTCTGCAAGCCGAAATTAAACAAAATCATTTTGGGTCAATCAAAACATTTAGTTTAGGCAAAATCAAAGTGTTTCATATCAATTTTGACTTTTTATTTTGTATTATAATGAGTAATGCAAATTTTTGGAAATGCTTTATTCCAAAAATGTTGAAATAATTAGTTTCAACTTTTAAAAACTTTCTCCCCCCTCTTCTCCCCCCCCCCGCCCCCGGAGCTTTCATCTGAAATAAAATTCTGGTGAAATCAACTCAATTTTGTGAAGCATTTCAGTGTTGACAGAAGGGCACGTGCCAACAGAAGGTGGCTCTGGTGAAGCATCTCTGACCAGCTCTGATTAAGATACTTGCTCAAGTTCACAGAGGAAATACACAGCAGAGCTGAGAATTGAAACCAGATCTCCTGAGTCCCCATAAGTGCATTATCAACAAGACCATTCTTTTAAACTGATTCTTACAGTAACTTAAAATAAGCTCATAAATGAATTGCAATCAGAAGAAGACTACATTTAATAAATATGAATTAAAATTTGCCAACTAATAATTTTCACTGAATAATTCAAACACCTGTATTACTAATATAAACTTCCCTGGCCTAACTTCCCTTCCCTCATGTGTGTGTGTGTGTGTGTGTGTGTGTGTGTGTGTGTGTGTGTGTGTGTGTGTGTGTGTGTGTGTGTGTGTGTGTGTGTGTGTACCTTTAACAGATCCGTAAGAGTTATTTTAAGCAAAAATAATTAATTACCAAGAAAATCCCCCTTCTTAAACCAAGTAAGCGGAGAAACCATCTAAAGCTCAATTAACCATTTTTAAAGCCTCATAATCACTTAAGAGGAAATTTTTCTTTCATGTTATTTTTTCTTCTTCTAGGCAGAATCAGTAATTAAATCTACATTTCTGTTCACTAATCTGGCTGCAAAGAAATTGTAATGGAAACATCCAAAATCTAAACAAAAGTTTCAAGACACACCTATACAGGCCAACTTAAGCTCTATATTGTATTTGTGAGATATGCAGAATCAACATTTTTCACATCAAAGACATTATATGGAACAAAATACAAATACAAATGAACTTTTCCACAAATGCTAAAATATTTGCACTGCCTTTTAAAAAACAAACTACAAACAGCAGCAATGGGTATATAGTTTCAGAGTAGATAAAAATAATTGTTGTGCTAGTGTTAAATATGCTTTCTCTACCCTTAATGAATTTCAGTTCTAAATTTTAAAGTAATTACTTTAAATTAAAACATTCACTTTCAAAGACTAAATTTTTTTTTATGTCTGTGGTAGAATCTTCAGTTATGGTAAAGTTAAATACAGCATGCTACATGTTTGAGGCAATATTTTTATGAATTGAATGTCACAAAAACCCATAGCATAACAGCCCATATCATAAACAATTCTAGCCTAAGTTAAAATGTTACACTCATCAAATACCAAGCGCCTCTCCCAGCTAAACATTAGCCTGTACAGAGTCAAAGTGATTAAAAACTCTCTCTGGTTCACATATATATATAAAATCTGGAAAGACTGGATTACATTATACAAATAAAATATGAGCCCACCAATTGGAAACTAGACAGCAAGAGCAATGAGATCATTTTCTCTATAATCGGTAAAATTTCCCAAACTTCTGGATAATTTTGTTCTATCTGTCATTTTAAATGTTATGTACAAAATCTACCTTCATGCCCAAACTGTCAATACTACTTATTCATTTGTTTTACACTAAAAAAAAAAAACTGCTGAAAGCATCCTTTTTTTCCTTTGATTAATTGACTGATGACAGTGGAGTTCACTTACTTTCTTACACATAACTGGTATTTTATTTTCTTTAACATAAAAAAGTTATCATGTTATTAACTTAGATTTAGTGATGAAGTGTAAAAGAGCAGATCTGTTGCCATAACCCTCCCGCCTAAATGCTCTATTAATAAAATATTTAACTAGCACCTTACAGCATTACTTAGTTTTACTTTTTTTCCGTTAACCCATAGCTTGATTTTGCATCACTGAGCAGATGAGAACTCACCATTGCCATTATACAGAATCTGCATAGTTTCAAACTCCAAAGTAGTGTAAGTTGGATCTAAGACTTCACTGTAGTCTGCCATATCCATGTCCAGTACTGGTTCCGACAGCCTCATCATTGAATGGGAAAACAGTAAACGAAAGCTACTCAAGAGTACAAATGCAGAATGATGAGATCTACTCTGTTTTGCTAGCAATCAGTGATTGATAATCCAAAGTTAACTGTAAACGGTGTCACTTATGTGCAGCGATGGGAGGAGCTGTAAAACTGCTTCTGCATGCCATAGTCTGCCTATATCTTTTTTTTCTTTTATGGTACACCAAAGCAATTCTTGTGATAATCTTGGAATGTTCCATAGACTAGTCTTATCAGGAGTCATATTGACTTGAATTTTCGAGGAAATTGAAAAGGGTGTCCAGCAGCTGGTTCTGCTCATTTTAATAAAAAAGTGCCAAATGCTGCCCATTCCCGGATCCCTGCTACACAGCCTCTGTGAGCATGGAAGGCCCTAAACACATGCAGAACGACAGGGGGTCTTCAGGTAGGAAGACCCCTACCTACATTCCCAATTGCTATCACAACCAATGTTCTGCACAATTGCTAGTGTACTGACTGCATAGATATGTTATACCAAGCCACTATGTTAAAGGGAAGATTCCTTCTTCTCAACCTCGACATAAAGCCACTTTATGCATGTTTTGCAGAGGGGAAGGAGGGCAGCAGAATTTGGTCCATACACAAGCTGCTGTTAAATGCTGTTTTACAAGATTCCATACATTTATGATGATCCCAGGAGTTAATTATGGGAACCCACTCTTTGTACAATAGTTACATTAAAGATTGCCAGCAGAGAACTGTAAAACTAACTAGCACGTGTTTAATTAGCTACATTCAATGACTGGTTACATACTATTATCTCAAGTTGGCTCTGTAAGGCAAGTCAGCCTCAGCACAGCCTACGATCAGAGAACTATCCACCGCTGAGTGTGATGGAAACTTAATTATAATGATGACCCAGCTATCGGAAATCAGGGAGAGGACTTCTTAAACAAAATGGGAAACTTAGTCTAAGGGAGGCTACCCACAAAAGAGGAGCAAGGGGAGTTCCCTTCTGGGAAGGGACTGGGAAAGTTAGGCTTGATGAAACCCACAGAGAGCAGGTTAGGCTCCTGTGGCAAAGGGCTCTAAAAAAGGACCTGTAAGGAAAAAGGAGGGTCCCTGAGGAAAGCTGCCAGAGTCCCTAACATGGGGAAGTATAACAGAACCTCAGGGACATGAACATCAGAGTTATGAACTAACTGGTCAGTCACACACCTCATGCTGAACTGGAAGTATGAAATCAGGCAGCAGAGATAAAAAATAAGAAAAAGAAAAAAAAATGCTGTACCGTACAGTGCTGTGTTAAATTTAAACTACTAAAAAAAGGTTAAGTTAAAAAAAATATTTGACAAGGTAAGGAAACTGTTTCTGTGCTTGTTTCATTTAAATTAAGATGGTAAAAAGCAACATTTTTCTGCATACAAAAGTTTCAAAGCTGTATTAAGTCAATGTCCAGTTGTAAACTTTTGAAAGAACAACCATAATGCTTTGTTCAGAGTTACACATATTTCAGGGTTACGAACCCAATTCTGAAGGGTTTGTAACTCTAAGGTTCTACTGTAGAGGGAAAACCCTGCTGGGAGGAACCAACATAGAGGAACACTCTACAGGGACCAGGAGAAGGGATCAAGAAGCAGATAACTTCAGCGTGGCCCAAGATGGGCGGAAGAATCAATTGTTTAGATGTTTATTTGGAATTTCAGATGGACTTTTTGTTATCCTGGCAGAACCTTTAGGTGACCTGGCCAAAGAGTGGAAAACTCAGACATATACAGGCTAACGGGGCCATGGAAATGGCTACTCAGGGTACAAGAGGTGAAGTTTCCTGCAACAGCACAACCTGATGCCAGAGACACTACAGCAGTAAGATCTACCATTCACAATATAAAGATGTTTATTTGAATGAAAAGCTATTTGGAGGTGTCTGTTCTTGCAAAAATAGCCAACAAACAATTCCTTTAAAAGCCCCTTTAATTACAACATCATATAAAAACAATAGGGGAGAAGAAATGCCACCATCTCAAGTGGAAAAAAACAACAAGCAAGGGAGGAGAACGCCAGGAGGAATCTTTCAAAACATTCTCAAAATTCATCCATCCAACCCCCAAATCCTATGGATATACCAGAGGCACTGGTCCATTCACCCAGAGCCCTGTGTCTCCTCAGTACCTCTGGGACTCCTATCCCAGGCAAAGGTATAACACAAGGCAATGCATGCAAGTTGAAACGAGTGAAATTCAGACTGGAAATAAGGCACACATTTCAACAGTCAGGGCCATTAACCACTGGAACAATTTACCCAGGGTCATGGCAGATTCTCCATCAGTAGCATTTTTTAAATCAAGATTGGATATTTTTCTAAGATATGCTATAGGAATTACTTTGGAGAAATTCTATGGCTTGTTCCCTACAGGAGCTCAGATTAGAGGATCACAATGGTCCCTTCCGGCTAAGGAATCCATGAATCCTCCTGTCTGGATCCCAGCAAGCATGGCTCCATTGGAGCCACACTGCAGGGTATCCCACAGAGCAGGGTGCCTCTTGAACCCATTTTCATAGGGGTTCCCCTAGAGATGTTTTCCTGCTTATACAAATTCTCTGCATTATTTGGCAGAGGTGCACCATGCATGTCCCCTATCGTCCCACCACTTCCTCTTCTTCATCTTGTTACATGGATCCTGGAGCTTGCTGAGAGATCTGTATTTTCTTAGCAGGGAAAGTGAAACAGCATAGCAGAAGCAACTGATCCCACTACCATATCAGAAATGTTTGCATAGGAACATTCTATATCAAACATCTAAATATTAGCCTGACTCAAAAGACAGCCAGTGCAGACAGATCTTTAGAAAAAGGCACAAGAACCCACAGTGGAAAAGTATGGAATAATTTGCCCAAAGTGGAACAATTTCCCCCCAACCAGCAGTTAGTGGCTGCATTATGCCCTGAAGCAACTTCTCTGTTAGGTGGACCATATCTGGCTCTCTTCAGACCAGTGACCTGCCATAGATGGGACAATACTATTTTCTAGAAATGCTGCTGCTCAACCCAAAACCATGCTGCAATGTGTGAGTGCCCTGCACTACATAGTGTTGCCAGGCCAATCTAGTTGCATTATGTAGTCTGTAGGGGCCTGATACAAAGCCTATCGAAGTCAGAGGGAGCCTATTAACTTTAGTAGTCCTTGAATCAGGCCTTTTGAGCACAAGCAAAACAAAGCTTCATCGCATCTATCCAGAAAGCAGAATATAGGACAAACTATATAATGTGGTGCCTTTTATTTGACTTCTCCCACTTTCACTCAAGAATCAGTATGACTTTCTGAACTTCACGAACCAGAAGAGAAGACTATTATGATATCTGGGAATTCTACCAAATTCCTGGGATTGGGATCCCAGGCATTAAAATGTTGTGTGTCTAGAAACAGGAAAGACCTTCTGTCGTAAACAGATAGCTAAGGGTTAACGTCTCTTTCACCTGGAAAGAAGTAATCTGAAACACCTGACCAGACGACCAATCAGGAAACAGGACTTTTTCAAATCTGGGTGGAGGGAAGTTTGTGTCTGAGTCCTTTGTTCTGGTCTTCTGTCTGACTCTCTCTCGGCTATGAGAGGATTTCTGTTTCCTGTTTTCTAATCTTCTGTTTCCAAGTTGTGAGTACAAAGATGGTTTGTTGTTTTGTATTTACATGTCTATAGTTGCTGGAGTGCTTTGAATTGTATTCTTTTTGAATAAGGCTGTTTATTCAATATTCTTTTAAGCCAATGACCCTGTATTTGTCACCTTAATACAGAGAGACCATTTTTATGTATTTTTCTTTCTTTTTTATATAAAGCTTTCTTTTGGAGTTGGAGTTTTTCTTTAGTGGGGAACTCCAGGGAACTGAGTCTGCAGCTCACCAGGGAACTGGTGGGAGGAAAAAGTCAGGGGGAAATCTGTGTGTGTTAGATTTACTAGCCTGACTTTTCACCCAGAGGGAATGCAGAGGGAAGTGCTTGTGTTTCCAGGACTGGAAATAGAGAGGGTGGACTCCCTCTGTTTAGATTCACGGAGTTTGCTTCTGTGTATCTCTCCAGGAACACCTGGAGGGGGGAAGGGAAAAGGTTTAATTCCCTTTGTTGTGAGACTCAAGGGATTTGGGTCTTGGGGTCCCCAGGGAAGGTTTGGGGGGACCAGAGTGCCCCAAAACACTCTAATTTTTTGGGTGGTGGCAGCTTTACCAGGTCCAAGCTGGTAACTAAGCTTGGAGGTTTTCATGCTAACCCCCATATTTTGGACGCTAAGGTCCAAATCTGGGACTAGGTTATGATATGGTGGCAGCGTTGTGGGAAAGATAGAATCCAGAAGCCAGTAGGAATATTATATTTTTCTTTTCTCTGCTAGGGGCTTTTAAGCAGAGAGGAACGGTTTGGTTTTAAAAGGAACCAGAGAGAATTTTTTTTTCTGCTCTCTCTGACAGTTTTTGGCTTGCATATTAAGCAAGGAACCATTAAGAGATTATTAAGGGTCTTTTGCCACACAATAGTACTCCCATTAGGAGGCAAATACCAGCACTATATGCATGCAAATAAAGTGGTTTTTCTGGTTTACTTTACATTGAAAAGATTAGCTAGAGGAAGAAAGGGAAAAAAGCACTGTTGCTAGGCAAACCCCAGGAGGCAACAGAGCCTGCAATTCAGACAATAAACACCAGAGGGCACCCCAAACACAAAAAAACCCCAGAACCATGCCTTCCAATACAAAAATGGAGGCCGAAGTACAAATCAAAGAAGCTGAACACAGGTGACAACTGGAAAAAAGACAAAAAGAGGTGGAGCTGAAAGAAAAAGAAGAAAGCATCAAACTGGCAGCCTACAAAAGAGAACAAGCAGCCAAAGAGGCAGCCCACAAAAGAAAACTAGAAGAAGAAGACATGGCCCACCGCCGAGAAATGGAAAAACAACAAAAAGAAAGTGAAGAGAAGGAAAAACAGAGAAAACATGAACTGGACTTAGCGCAAGCTGGGCTGCATGCGCCAGCCAATCCTAACAACCCTTCGCCAATTATGGTTCCACAGCACAGGAAATTTCCCACCTACAAGGCAGGTGATGACACCGAGGCCTTTTTGGAAAATTTTGAAAGAGCCTGTCTTGGGTACCGCATCTCTGAAGACCAGTACATGGTAGAATTGAGGCCACAGCTCAGTGGACCTTTAGCAGAGGTGGCAGCTGAAATGCCTAAGGAGAACATGAACCACTATAAACTTTTTCAAACCAAGGCCAGATACAGAATGGGGATAACCCCGGATCATGCCCGTCGGCGTTTCAGAACCCAAAAGTGGAAACCAGATGTGTCATTTCCCAAACACGCCTACTACGTTGGGAAAAATTATGAGGCCTGGATATCAGGACACAATGTTAAATCCTTGGAAGAACTGCACCTCCTCATACAAATGGAGCAGTTCTTGGATGATGTTCCTGAGGACATAACACGGTACATACAAGATGGAAAACCCAAAAATCTCGCTGAGGCGGGGGAGATTGGAGCCAGATGGATGGAAGTGGCAGAAAGCAAGAAAGCTAAGGTCAAGGGGAACGAATACCCCAGAGGGCACACCGACCATAAACCCTACAACCGAGGACAGCCAAAGATCCCCACATACAACCCAAGTAAAGCCACAGACGCCCTATTCTTCCACCTCACCAGTCTCCAGTAACTCACCTCGGCCCAGTGACCCATCAGATGGAAGATGCTTTAAGTGTGATGAACTGGGACATATCAAGGCCAACTGCCCAAAGAATGCCATCCGAGTGCAGTTCATTACACCACCATCACACCAAAGATCCCCAGGCCCAGATGCCTCTCAAATACCCTTGGAGCGAAGGGAAAATTTGAGAGTGGGCGGAAAGAAGGTTACTGCGTGGAGAGACACGGGGGCACAAGTGTCAGCTATCCACCAATCCTTCGTAGACCCCAAATTCATCAACCCAAAGGCCCAAGTGACAATTTACCCCTTCATGTCACAAGCTGTAGACTTGCCTACAGCTGAACTGCTTGTCCAGTACAAAGGCTGGTCAGGAATGTGGACTTTTGCAGTCTATGACAATTATCCTATCCCCATGCTACTGGGGGAAGACTTGGCCAACCAGGTGAAGCGGGCCAAGAGAGTGGGAATGGTTACACGTAGCCAAACCAGGCAAGCTTCCAGACCCATTCCTGTTCCTGAGCCGTCCACAGGTGCCCCGTCTGTGTTACCAGAGACCCAGACAGAGGTAGTGGACCCGGATTCCATGCCAACCACTGAAACAACCACAGCGCCTCCAGTCCCAGGCCCGGAACTGGAACAGCAACCAGCACCAGCAATTGCAACCACATCTTCAAACTCAACGCCAGTGGGTGCCAGCGAGCCAGAACTGGCAGAAGCAACAGACAGCCATACCCAAAAGGCTCAGCCAGAGCCTGAAATACCCTCAGGTGCACCAGCGGAGAGCGGTTCACCAGCAACGGAAACAACCCCATCACCTACATCACTTCCAGAGGGACCAACCCAAGTCCACAGTCTGAGGAAGAACTGGTGACCCCAGCCTCAAGGGAACAGTTCCAGACTGAGCAGGAAGCAGATGACAGCCTTCAGAGAGCTTCGGCGGTGGCACGGAGCACCCCACTGCCTCTCAGCTCTTCTAATCGATCCCGGTTTGTTATAGACCAAGGACTTTTATACAAGGAGATTCTTTCTGGTGGACACCGGGAAGAATGGCAGCCGCAAAAACAGTTGGTGGTTCCAACTAAGTACTGGGGGAAGCTCTTAAGCTTAGCCCATGATCATCCCAGTGGCCATGCTGGGGTGAACAGAACCAAGGACCGGTTGGGGAAGTCCTTCCACTGGGAGGGGATGGGCAAGGACGTTGCCAAGTATGTCCGGACTTGTGAGGTATGCCAAAGAGTGGGAAAACCCCAAGACCAGGTCAAGGCCCCTCTCCAGCCACTCCCCATAATTGAGGTCCCATTTCAGCGAGTAGCTGTGGATATTCTGGGTCCTTTCCCAAAAAAGACACCCAGAGGAAAGCAGTACGTACTGACTTTAGTGGACTTTGCTACCCGATGGCCGGAAGCAGTAGCTCTAGGCAACACCAGGGCTAACACTGTGTGCCTGGCCCTAAAAGACATTTTTGCCAGGGTAGGTTGGCCCTCCGACATCCTTACTGATTCGGGATCTAATTTCCTGGCAGGGATGATGCAAAAACTGTGGGAAACTCATGGGGTGAACCACTTGGTTGCCACCCCGTACCACCATCAAACCAATGGCCTGGTAGAAAGGTTTAATGGAACTTTGGGGGCCATGATATGTAAATTCATCAACGAACACTCCAATAATTGGGACCTAGTGTTGCAGCAGTTGCTGTTGCCTACAGGGCTGTACCACATCCCAGTATAGGGTTTTCACCATTTGAACTTGTGTATGGTCACGAGGTTAAGGGGCCATTACAGTTGGTGAAGCAGCAATGGGACGGGTTTACGCCTTCTCCAGGGACTAACATTCTGGACTTGTAAGCAACCTACAAAGCACCCTCCGACACTCCTTAGCCCTTGCTAAAGAGAACCTAAAGGATGCTCAGGAAGAGCAAAAGGCCTGGTATGACAGACATGCCAGAGAATGTTCCTTCAAGGTAGGAGACCAGGTTATGGTCTTGAAGGCACAACAGGCCCATAAGATGGAAGCATCATGGGAAGGGCCATTCACGGTCCAAGAGCTCCTGGGAACTGTGAACTACCTCACAGCATTTCCCAATTCCTCACTAAAGCCCAGAGTGTACCATGTTAATTCTCTCAAGCCTTTCTGTTCCAGAGACTTACAGGTTTGTCAGTTTACAGTCCAGGGAGATGATGATGAGTGGCCTGACGGTGTCTACTACGATGGGAAAAAAGACGGTAGTGTGAAAAAAGGTGAACCTCTCAACCACCCTGGAACGTCTGCAGCGGCGACAAATCAAGGAGCTGTGCACTAGCTTCGCCCCATTGTTCTCAGCCACCCCAGGACAGACTGAACGGGCATAAAACTCCATTGACACGGGTAATGCTCATCCCATTAGAACCCCACCCTACCGAGTGTCTCCTCATGCCCAAGCTGCTATAGAACGGGAGATCCAGAACATGCTACAGATGGGAATAATCCGCTCATCTACCAGTGCATGGGCATCTCCAGTGGTTCTGGTACCCAAACCAGATGGGGAAATACACTTTTGTGTGGACTACCGTAAGCTAAATGCGGTAACTCGTCCGGACAACTATCCAATGCCATGCACCGATGAGCTATTGGAGAAGTTGGGATGTGCCCAGTTCATCTCTACAATAGACTTAACCAAGGGGTACTGGCAAGTACCGCTAGATGAACCTGCCAAGGAAAGGTCAGCATTCGTCACCCATGCGGGGGTGTATGAATTCAATGTCCTTCCTTTCGGCCTTCGAAATGCACCCGCCACCTTCCAGAGGCTGGTAGATGGTCTACTAGCAGGACTGGGAGAATATGCAGTTGCCTACCTCGATGATGTGGCTATTTTTTCAGACTCCTGGCCCGAACACCTACTACACCTGGAAAAGGTATTTGAGTGCATCAGGCAGGCTGGACTAACTGTTAAGGCCAAAAAGTGTCAAATAGGCCAAAACAGAGTAACTTACCTGGGGCACCAGGTGGGTCGAGGAACCATAAACCCCCTACAGGCCAAGGTGGATGCTATCCAAAAGTGGCCTGTCCCAAGGTCAAAGAAACCGGTCCAATCCTTCTTAGGCTTGGCCGGGTACTACAGGCGATTTGTACCACACTACAGCCAAATCGCTGCCCCACTTACCGACCTGACCAAAAAGACCCAGCCAAATACAGTTAAGTGAACTGATGAGTGTCAAAAGGCCTTTACCCAACTTAAGGCAATGCTCATGTCTGACCCTGTACTCAGGGCCCCGGACTTTGACAAGGCATTCCTAGTAACCACGGATGCATCTGAGCGTGGTATAGGAGCAGTTCTCATGCAGGAAGCAACGGATCACAACTTCCATCCTGTCGTGTTTCTCAGCAAGAAACTGTCTGAGAGGGAAAGTCACTGGTCAGTCAGTAAAAAGGAATGCTATGCCATTGTGTACGCCCTGGAAAAGCTACGCCCATATGTTTGGGGACGGCGGTTCCAACTACAAACTGACCCTGCTGCACTAAAGTGGCTTCATACTGCCAAGGGGAACAATAAGAAACTTCTTCGTTGGAGTTTAGCGCTCCAAGATTTTGATTTTCCAATTCAGCACATCTCAGGAGCTTCTAACAAAGTAGCTGATGCACTCTCCCGTGAGAGTTTCCCAGAATCCAGTAGTTAAAAAGTGTTCTTAAAATGTAGAAGTCTGTTAGTTATATACTTAGTGGTATATGTAAAGGTGCATGTGTTGTATTAATCTGTTTATTTTAAAGTTCTAGGAGGAAATCGCCGCCAGTGAGCTTCCCCACTGTCTGCAATTTGGGGGGCGTGTCATAAACAGATAGCTAAGGGTTAACGTCTCTTTCACCTGGAAAGAAGTAATCTGAAACACCTGACCAGAGGACCAATCAGGAAACAGGACTTTTTCAAATCTGAGGGGAGGGAAGTTTGTGTCTGAGTCCTTTGTTCTGGTCTTCTATCTGACTCTCTCTCGGCTATGAGAGGATTTCTGTTTCCTGTTTTCTAATCTTCTGTTTCCAAGTTGTGAGTACAAAGATGGTTTGTTGTTTTGTATTTACATGTCTATAGTTGCTGGAGTGCTTTGAATTGTATTCTTTTTGAATAAGGCTGTTTATTCAATATTCTTTTAAGCCAATGACCCTGTATTTGTCACCTTAATACAGAGAGACCATTTTTATGTATTTTTCTTTCTTTTTTATATAAAGCTTTCTTTTGGAGTTGGAGTTTTTCTTTAGTGGGGAACTCCAGGGAACTGAGTCTGCAGCTCACCAGGGAACTGGTGAGAGGAAAAAGTCAGGGGGAAATCTGTGTGTGTTAGATTTACTAGCCTGACTTTGCATTCCCTCTGGGTGAAGAGGGAAGTGCTTGTGTTTCCAGGACTGGAAATAGAGAGGGTGGACTCCCTCTGTTTAGATTCACGGAGTTTGCTTCTGTGTATCTCTCCAGGAACACCTGGAGGGGGGAAGGGAAAAGGTTTATTTCCCTTTGTTGTGAGACTCAAGGGATTTGGGTCTTGGGGTCCCCAGGGAAGGTTTGGGGGGACCAGAGTGCCCCAAAACACTCTAATTTTTTGGGTGGTGGCAGCTTTACCAGGTCCAAGCTAGTAACTAAGCTTGGAGGTTTTCATGCTAACCCCCATATTTTGGATGCTAAGGTCCAAATCTGGGACTAGGTTATGATGCCTTTAAAAATCTGACCTTTATGAGAGAAGGTATTTAGGTGCATATAGATACAGGTAAGTGCTTTTGAAAATCCCAGCAGGCACCTAGGTGCCTAACTTCCATTGAAATTTCCTATCTGCAGGTGCTTAAATACCATAAAAAATTAGGCCCTACAAAAACTGTTCTACATTTCTGATATGGTACATAGATTTCTGCCTTTAACCATACTTACTTTTCCAACAAAGCCCAACTTTTTAAAAAGCAGATATAGAATTATCTTCTAAGATTTGGAGGGAAAAAAATCTGTAGCTGAAATACCACATTTGTTTAGCAAAATTATTTGAACTGTTTTCATCATGCCCTAAAATCATCTGATGTTTTCTAAGCTTTTCAATTTGAAAGTGATTTTCAATAGCTGTAATTTTGCAGTGGGATAATTACTAATAAACTAATTATTCACCAAACTGGTAGAATAAACATGCTACTTTAAATAGTATATTATGGTTTGAATGTTAACTAAAATGATTTTTCAGTTCTGACACCTAAACTTTTGAAAAGATCATAAATGAAGATGTGATATTTCTATAAATGGCCACTAGCTTTTTCAAACAAAATTTTAAATTGCTCAAGAATCAAAAAAGGATACAACACTAAGCAAGTTTTTGGCCATAAAATAATTGTATACAGCTAGATTACGTGCTCAGAGCCCCAGGCTTACAAGACATGGATACATGCTTAACTTTAAAGTGGGGAGGGAAAAGAATCCTACTCCTCCACTTCTATCAGAATGGCAGGAGTCATAAGAACAGAACAGCCATACTGGGTCAGACCAAAGTATCTAGTATCCAGTCTTCTGACAGTAGCCAATGCCAGGTGCCCCAGAGGGAATGAACAGAACAGGTAATCATCAAGTGAACCATCCTCTGTCATCCTTTCCCAGCTACTGGAGAACAGAGGCTAGGAACATCATCCCTGCCCATCCTGGTTAATAACCATTGATGGACTTATATTCCATTAACTTATCTAGTTCTTTTTTGGTCTCTGTTATAATCTTGGTCTTCATAATGTCCTCTGACAAAGAGTTCCATGGGTTTACTGTGCATTGGATGAAGAAATACTTCCTTTTATTTGTTTTAAACCTGTTGCCAATTAATTTCACTTGGTGACCCCGAGTTCTTGTGTTATGAGCAGGAGTAAATAACACTTCCTTATTTACTTTCTCCACACCCCAGTCACGATTTTATAGACCTCTTTCATATTCCCCCTTAGTCGTTTCTTTTCCAAGCTGAAAAGTCCCAGTCTTATTAATCTTCATTTGTACCTCATATGGAAGCTATTCCATACCCCTAATCATTTTTGTTGCCCTTTTCTGTACCTTTTCCAATTCCAATATATATATTTTTGAGATGGGGCAACCACATTTGCACACAGTATTCAAGATGTGGGCATATCATGGATTTATATAGAGGCAATCTATCCCTTTTCTAATAATTCCCAACATTCTGTTCACTTTTTTGACTGCTGCTGCCATTAACTGGATATTTTCAGAGAACTATCCACAGTGACTCCAAGATCTCTTTTTTAAGTGGTAACAGCTAATTTAGACACCATCATTTTACACACCTCTACCCCAATATAATGTGACCCAATATAACATTAATTTAAATATAATGCGGTAAAGCAGTGCTCTGGGGCAGCAGGGCTGTGCACTCTGGTGGATCAAAGCAAGTTCAATATAATGTGGTTTTACCTATACCGCAATAAAAATTTTTGGCTCCCGAGGACAGCATTATATCGGGGTAGAGGTGTATGTATAATTGGGATTATGTTTTCCAATGGGCATTACTTTGCATTGCAAACATGACATTGTCCAACATGATATCTGTTATTGAAACCTCAGAACTGCACATCCAGCTTGTGCATTTGTTCTCTTCAAGGAGAATTGTCAGTATCTCTCCTTGCCTGAAGATCCAGCTCCTTTTATGCTCACTCTCTCTCCCCCACAACCCCCCTTCACAGGCTGGGGCACAGGGAACTCTTCCTGAACAGAGCTCTACAAGATGAAAGGTGTATAAAATGACCAAACCCTGCCTTCCTCAGTTGAATCTCATCCATTTTGGTTCATCAGAGTCTTCACGGACTACAAAGGAGCAGGAAGCACTTGATCCTTTGTAGTGACAACATTTAAAACCCCATTAAATAGATTTATTTTATATAAAAAAAAAGTACAGCCCAAAGTAGGGCAGTTATTTTTATAGTGTCCTTTTTTATGTTTTTGTTGACATAAATTACAATAAATTAAGTTATATATTTGTGAAATTTTACATAAATGTGGATTTAGGCATTTACAAGAGATATGACTTTTACAGTCAAGATACAATTTGGGCTAAATTATTCTCCCATCCAAGGTTCATATATTCGTACATGGGATCAATGCAAGCTAGCATTAATTCTACTCTGTTTCTTGTAATTTGACTAGTTTCATCAGATAATCTGGATGTGATCCTGGGAGCTTTGCCTGATTAAGGAGAGGAATTTATAATGGATCCTCCTTTGTCATTTGCTAGAACTCAGCTGTCCACCCTGGGTTAAGTGATAAAGTGTTTTAAAAAAATAGCATAGTATATATCTGGTTGAAATTATGGGGTGAGATTCCATAGTCACATTGAGAACAGCACTTTAGGCCTCAAAGTTACACTACTTAAAAAAGTCTAAAATTAAGTATGAGCATAAATCTTTACAGGATGAAGACCTCACTATGTAAGTAGCCCTACTGATTTGGAGGGAAAAGAAAGATTAACTCCATTGGGGCTACTTGCAGGGAAAGGCACTACTCATTGTCAGAAACAGTGACAAAAATCTAGCCGTGGTGTAATCCCAAACACTATCAAAACAACCAAAATTGACTCAAATTATTCACTCAGAAAGAACTTTGAGGGTTTTTTTAGTGTAGTTGCAATAGTACAGTTGTCAATTTTTCAGACACAGAAAATGACTAGATTTTGTCAGACAATTAATACAATCTAAAATTGTGAATACAAAATTGTGAAAAGGTAATCACTCTGTTTTGGGCTAGCTTCAAATATGGACCTGAAACCAGAGGTGCTGAGGATCAATGCATAGCTCCAGATAGATTTCAACCTTCAATCCACGGTCAGTCCAAGCTTTATAAAGTTTACTAGCATTCAGATCCAGGCACAGTGATATTCTTTTCATATTATTAGACACCTGTATTGTTTTTCAAATTCTTTATGACCTTGCAACTTGTAGCCTGAGATGCTCTTTCACATTCTGAGCTAAGTCATGTACCTCTGACAGCAGGGAAATACTAGCCTCAGATAAGCAGAAGTTTAAAAATGGCATGACTAGCCCAGCTAAAAAAATGTTCCTTTGAGATGTTTACTCTGCTTCTGTAAACCAGAGTAAGAAATGTGATTTAAAAAAAAATTTGCATAATTCTGAAGGAAGAAAAAGAAGGTACATTTAAAAAAAATTCTAAACTCATTATCAACTGATACAGGCACTAGCAGAAAGCAATCCTATCTTATCTGTAAGACTATTAAGCCTCTTAATTGTCCTTCTGCCTGTATTAGATTTAATCATTCTTTCCAATCATGGTGTAAAATAGAACACAAGCTAATAAAATCAAGGTTATTTCAAATCAAACACAATTGATAGTGAAAGCATGTCTTTAGTAGCTGATGTTGGAAAAGCGTATATACAATTATATCCTCTTGTATGCTTACTCCAGATTGACAAAGTTAGGTCCCTAAAATAGTGTCAGTTCTGGGGCTCGCTTATGATTTATCCATTTGCTGTAAGTCAGAGGCAGAGAGTCACAGTCTCCTTCCCACTGGGCCCTGCTGCTATGGAGAAAGAATAAACTGCACTGGGTCTACACCCAATGCATCATGTCTGCCAATGCTGTGGCACAACTCTGTTGCCCAGTGTGTTGGTGGGGATGGATGCTTCACCCTGCCCCTTTCCATTCACATGTGTGAGGGGCAGGACACAGTGATTCTGCATAGCCTGCTTTCCCCCAGTGTTGTGAGCAGCTTTATGCATGTCTTGTGCAGCCATGTAAGTGGGACCACAAACTTGTTCTAAAATAATATATTAATTCAGTGAAAGATGCCAGAGCACAGTGAGTCTATTTATCTGCCTAACTGTTACTGTACAGAAAGCAGCAGCGCAAATTTCCTCGCCCCACCAATGTGTCTTAACCCTGTCTTGGAGGGATAGCCCAATCAGAGATAGGAGAGAGTAGTCCAGTGTTTTGCCCATGAAACTATTTGCCTCTCAGCTGAAAGACAACAGGGTGCTAGTTAATGGTGGTTGGTAATGTGGACACTTGCCCACTAAGAACGGGATTCAAATCACCAGCTCATTTTACCTAGGGAAACAGCCAAGGAGATAAAGTCTTTTGGTCACAACTAACCTGGGCTATATTAAGAGAGGTGACATAGCGGTGAAAGACTCTACATCTCATGACCCATCTTCCCATGGATCACTCAGCTTCCTTATTGCTGTGTGTTTTGCAATAAATGGATACAGCACAGGACCTTCATCATGGGTGTCACAGTGCCACTGTGCCAGCATTTCAGTTCCAATTACAATGTTTAAGGAGAGTGTTTCCATCAAGGTTAAGCATCTTGCATGTGCCAATACACACAATCAACAGGCATAAAAACTAACAACGTGTGAAATTCCACACCCGTAGGGCCACCTACTGTAAAGAAAAATAGGAATTTGTGCCTCATTTTAAGCCCACTTTAGAATGGAATTGTAAATATGGGGCTGTTACCACCCATTTGTTAACTTCAAATCTGGCCTCAGGACTTGTACCTCAAACACAGTCATCACAGCATGATACTGTTTTATAATAAAATAGTGAGAAAATCAATTAGCCACTTCAGAACCCAGTAGGAGCAATGGGTTCACGTTTATGACAATGAGAGTGATACCTCTAGATACCAACATCCACCAGCACTGAAGGCACAGGAAAGCTGCAACTCCCAATTCCTGGGCACGTTTTGTAATGGGGCCCTATATTTAGCATGTGTTGAACCAAGAGCATAGATGCTATTTCTGAACTTTGGTGACTGAAATCCAGATTTGTGGCTCAGATCCACCCCTAATAATTACATAATTAATCAAACGGAAAAAGATGAGGTGGAAAATTATTAATTTGTATTACATATTAGGGTTGAGTGTGTAGCACCCTAATTTGATGCAGTTACAACCTGTTTTGTAATTAATAATTCAAATATCAAAAGTTGACTCAGTCTTAACGAGCTGTACATTCAAGACATTACAGTATTAAATGTATTATATTTGTGCAAAATAAATTTATTTCTTGTGCATGAAACTACTGTAAGGACTTCTGTTTTATGGCAGGAAAATGTCCACAGGTTTCTCTCAGTTCTGAAACATTACTGAAAATCTGTAACACTACAATGCAAAAATAAATGTTCCAGAGCCAAACAAGGACAAGGCTTCTGAACTGGTTAATGTTAAAAGAATTTGCAAACCAATTTGTGACTCATGGGATTAAATACAGAACAACTGCTCCTACTAAACTGATCTAAGGTAGTAGAAACAATGCAAGCTTCTCTATATAGTACCACCACTAGCTTAGTTTAGAGAGCATACAAGAACAGGTGTATCCCATTTCATGCTGTATCTTCATTATGAGTTTGTCCTAAAAGTTGTGGGGGGGGGGAGTTAAACAAAAAAACCACCAAAAATCAGAGCTAGTCACTGAATTTAATGAAATATTTTCACAGTTCACCTATTAGGCTAGGCTGTAAGATTAGCTGTAACAACCATGCCAGTTGAAACATAAGTACAAATCTTTGTGGGAAATAAATCTACGCTGAGCCTGTTTCCATTACATACATTTTTAGACACTTAGACCACCCTCATGCATTCTGCAAATGCTAGACTCTTGCAGGTGTTGAACTTACTCCTATTTTCATCAGACCCGGTGATTCATTACCTAAAGCTCTATTGTATCACATGACAAAAATAAATAACTTTTAATGCAGCATGATGAGCCTTTTAGTTTTTAAGGTAACTGGGAACAGACTAACGGTGCATGTTTCTTAACTAGACACCAAAATTGTCTTCACATTTCTACCTTTGGCTTAATAAAGAATCCATTTCTGAGATCTTTCAACTGTAACCTCCACAGTCATTAATAAAAATATCTGGAAACCAACGAATCTGTATGACTTCTGTTAAGTCACACTTTGTTAACCCTTTGGAGACTGCAGACATGCCCTACTGAGCACTAATTTGGCTGACAGTCTGGAAAATGTTGCTAGCTAAGTTCAGGGGATGGTAATATATGCGGGTTCCATGAGATTTTTCAAAATTGACTATGAGATTTGGCCACACAATGCCCTTTAATTTCATTTTAGAATTTTCAACTGATGCCAGCTGAGGGGCTAGTCCTATGTGTAGCTGAGAGACCATATAAAAGAATGTGATCCAGGTTTTTATGCTCCAAAGAATTTTCTGGCCAGATCTGGATAGATACAACATATTCTAAAAGTGTAAAAGTTTTATAAATTTTATATCGAACTGTTGATTATCTTGTTACTGTTTGTGACTGACCTAGAGTTTTTGGCAACAGCAGTATATAATAGTAACATTATATAGATATATATGGAAAACGTTACACCCTCTAGGTAAGGTCAAGATAAACAAAGCTGTCTGTTTTACCTGACTTTATTGATCATTTACACACACAAAGCAGTACACAGAATGTTTGTTAAGCAACAACTTGAAAAGCATAAGTCATGTTTTGGACTGCATGACCTTTTCGGCTGCTATCTTGCTGGGGTTTTCTAAATGTTTGAATCATTCATGATTACGGACTGTTTTGGTTTTCACCTAAAGTTCTATAGAAGCCAAAACTGTGAAAATAAACCCTTTTGCTGCTGCTCATTCACTCTCCTACCTTCGTCAATCCTTCATTGAAATCAGTTGACTGTTAAGAGTGAACCAGTTACATTCTATAGTCTAGCAGTTGCCTGAACCTCTCTAGAACACTTGGCATTGTAACACTGCCTGCTGTTGGACAATACACTTGTTTGGCTTTTTTTAATTCCTCAGAAATTTCTTTTCCACAGTACCAAGATGTGCAGTAATATAACTATCTGTATTTAAGATGAAAAGGTAGGAGTGATGTCTCTATTATCTCCATGGTAAGGACTGGTCAGAGGCATCCCCTGACTACCTACCATAGTTTTGGAAGATTTTCTTGGGGGTGGGGGGTGGAGGTATTATTTTTTATCACCCTCATGTTTCAGTGACTCTCTTCAGTCAAAAAAATACAGTCAACTCCCGACAGAGCCTATTACTGCACACCTTGCTTTAGCAAGAGGGGAACAGTCAGGGCTGCAAGGTGCTTTCTTTCCCAGGGCTAACAGAACCTGCTAGTGAGGGACCAAGCTCAATATTCAAACCCTTTATATTACCACTTGACCACAGGGTAAGCTCCAGTGTCAGACTCTCTTCAAATTTTAACCCAATTCATCACTAAGCACATTACCATTTCTTCAGAGTGCACAGAACACCAGACATTTCCTTTGGAAATTTATCTAAAGTATTTACTACAACATTGTTTGCAGCATTAGCACATCCTTTTGTGTTTCACTTAGCAGCTAGATTATATATTATGAATCAAATTATCCCTTAAATGTTTATATCATCATAAAGATAGGAATAGGTTCTCTTGAATATAATGGAAGGTGGATCCTTATTGCATTGACTACACCATGATCTGATGAGCTCAGCAACCAGCATCAATGAGATATTAACATTTTAAGTCAGTGACAAGAAGGGAATGTGAGGGATTGGGAGAGAGATAATTCCAGTCAACTGTTAAGACTGAGAAACTTTTACCTGAAAATACTCATCTCCATTGCAGTAGAGGGGGAGGGACAGGATTTGGCAAGACAAGCTTGACAATGCCCACCCCTGGGGTCTCTCTGTGAAGGAAGAGCATAGCCATCTGATGACAGCATCCTGTCCATCCCACTCACATGGTCCATATGGGGAGTGGGAAGAAGCAAGGGGAGGCAGGATAGAGGTCTTCTCCTCCTACAGCTGCTCACAGGTCAGTCTGGTGGAGGTGACTGATAATTGGTTCCCTCTTCCCCTTCCCCCTATTTGTAAGGCCATCTCAGGTATGTGGCTGCCATTGCAGGCATTTGCGGCTCCCACCATACACACACACCTTATCCTACCCAATAAGTTCTAATAGTTTTTAGGACTGGGTTTCCAGATTGCTGTAGGACTGGCCAGATCACTTTTTATGGGGGTCAGGAAGAAATTTTCCCCTCTGGATGAGATTGGCTGTGTGTGTGTCCCTGTCTCACAAGTTCACCGAGGCCAGGTTTGTTGGGACAAAAAGGATACCAACATTTGGGAACTGAATGGTACTAAAAACAAGCCAAAAACAAACACCTGGATGGAAGAGGTAAGCATCAGGATAAACGAAGATACTGCTGTTGTCACAATTTGTAGCCTGTCTCCACAGCAGGCAAGAGTGGTTTTAGGGGGTCAGCTCCTTGGGTAATACTAAAAGGCAGCTGGCATAGCTGCCTCTCCCATAGACTGACCACATACCCCTCAATTATATCTACATTTCTCTTTATGCATGCAGTGAAAGGCTATTGGATTCAGCAGTGGGGCTTAACCCTGTGTATGGGTATGGGAGGATTAAACTGAATGAGCTGACCTGTCTTGTCCTAGAGGCCATCTTACCTTAAGCAGATTACCTTTTCCCTAGACCCAATTGATTTCCCCATCCCCCACCCCATTAGTGGTTAATATTAGTAAAGTTGCACCCTGCCACTTCATTCTATCTTGTGTCTTCATTCTCATGTGTATCCTGATCAATCATAAATTTGCTAACCCTATCTATTGAGCCAGGCACTGGTAGATAACTATAGATTGGAGGGGAAGGATGCTTAGAGGAACTTGATTATATTTCCCTTTACATATGATAATGGACAACAGTTTATGTATGTCTTGGTATATAATATTAAAATACCTGTCCTTTAACATCTTTGTTTTTATGTAATCCATGAAGTATTTTCTGTCTGGAAGCAGCCAAGGAGTTTGTGTGTAATATAATTTTGCAGTGAGCCTGGGACAGACTGCTGAGTTATAGTTAAATGACATGTGATTGGTGAGTTTGTTAATTATTTGCTTAGATCAAGTAACTAATTTTTTCAATGTGTATCAGAAAAGAATAAATCAGAGACTCATTCTAGAGAGTAGAGTGAAAAGAGGGGAGAGTTCAAAAGCAAGATTAAAAACATCTACATCATGGTATTTATAAGCAAGATAAAAAATCCTAGTTTAAGAATATCTAGGTAATTAGTAGTTTGATAATAATCCTTCTCATCAGCCTTTTACTCATATCAGCTCATAAACAAAGTTTTATATACATGGCTAGATAACATTTGCATGCATCTTATCCACATTTACCTTGAGAAAAACAATGTAAGAATGTAATATCATAATGGGACACATTTTCCTTTTTCCTCCAAAGAAAAGTAAAAGAACTTGCTTTTGCCTGACAAAACAAAACAGATCTAAAAAGGTGAAAGCAGGGAAAGGTGGTTTTATTAGCCTTTCTAGATGCTTTCTTTCCTGTGTAATAAATCAATCATATCAAGTTGTATGATTTCTGTAATCATCCTTTGCAAAATGTGTTAAAATCTGTTTAAAGTAATGTTCCAAAACAAATTCAACAGAATTCTATTTAATGTTAGTAACTATATAACTCTGGGTCTTATAGGACAGTCAGCTTAAGTCACTGAATAGTCAAAAGTATCCATTAGTTCCAGTTACTCTGCTTAAAATTTTTAAATTTTAACTAGTGCCTAAACTGACGCATCACATTCTTGCTTAAAGAATTTAATCTCACCACTGACCACTTAACTCTTACAAAGACCAACTGAAGTGCAGTTGTCAATCATTTCAGAGCTTGTCCTTAGCTGGATAACTTCTCTTAGTTTTTTTATTGTCAAAAAGATTAATAAAGAGAAGCTTACAGTATTACTGAGACTATAAGTGAAAGTACTGTAAAGGAATAGAAAATTCAGAAGTTTCTCACTCAAACAAACGAACAACATGATAGCAGGATGGAATCCAAGCATAAATTTCAAAAATGTTTAGGACCAGATTTTCAAAACCATCCAGTAGTTTCCATGCAAGCACCCTAAATAAGTGCCCATATTTTCATAAGAGCTCATTTTCCAAGTTCGGCAAGTAAATACAGTGGCCCAATTTTCAAAAGAGTGCAGAATCAAGCAGCTTCCAGTGCAATGAGAGCTCAGCATTTGTGAAAATCTGGCTCTTAAAACACTGCAGTGCTCCCTAAGTAGTAAATGCACTATTGCCCACACCAAATGTTCAAAAATCATAAATCAGGCTCCAAAGTACCAGGAGATCAAAACCAATTAATAGTCATAGAAAATGTACATTAATTTACCCATAGCTAATAAATATGTAACAAAGTAATTATCGTTTTCATCAGACATGTAACCTCATCAAATCTATATCCTCTTGAATGTTCAGAGAGATCCTGTTACCTTTATTAATGGATGTTATGCATGCACTTAGAAAAAACAGAACCTATAATGCTCAACTTTACAATGTTCATCTTTAAAAATCTCAATATGCATTTAAATTTTGCTGGTCTCAATAAACAACATTAAAGTTCATTTTAGTTAATTCAAAATCAGCAAAAGTTTCTCTTTAAATGTTGGTTGGGATGTGTTAGAAATTAAGATGACCTACATGACAGATTAATAAACCACAGGCTGAGAAATCTCACACTGAGCTGCAAGCCTGGGAACTTCACTGATGTGGAAACTGTGGTGAGAACAGTGGAGCAGAGAAATTAACCAAAATCTACTCAGGGGAAATATGTCAAAGCTTCACTGTGACAATAAAAGAGTCAAACATAGTGTTAATCACTGAGTTACTATCTATGTTCATGCTTAAATAGCCGGTGAAGGCATACAGGTCAATTCTCCCCTAGATGAAACATGTCATCCTTTTGTCTGGTATGATGTTTTGGACAATAGAAAGGGACACATCCAGATGTTGGTATCAATAGCCTCTTGGTCATATTCCATCTAAGATACTTATGTGGCCCCCATTACCAGAGTGAGGGAGGGATAGCTCAGTGGTTTGAGCATTGACCTTCTAAATCCAGGATTATGAGCTCAATCCTTGAGGGGGCCATCTGGGGCAACAAAAAACTGTCAAGGACAGAACTTGGTCCTGCCAGTGAATGCAGGGGACTGGACTCAATGACCTTTCAAGGTCCCTTCCAGTTCTATGAGATAGGTATATCTCCACATTTATTTGAGGACCTCACAATCTTTATTCTAATACCAATGTGCAGTAGGGAAGAACAATGATCCTTATATTAGGGATTGAGAACTAAGGCACAGAGAGATAAAGTGTCTTGCCCAAAGTCACATAAGAAGTCTATGGCAGAGCATGGACTTGAAGCCTTGTCTCCTGAGTCCCAGGCTAGTGAACATCCTGCCTCAGTTTTCCTTGAATACTTCCTAACTGCTGACAATATACATTCTGCCTAAAGACACTTGCTCCAAAAATCTTGAGCTTTGGGAAAAGAGTTTGCATAACAAACATGGTTCTTCAGTTCAACCAATAGTGGACACTGTGTCAAGCGATTTGTAATAAAAATCAGAGAGTGACGTCTCTCAGAATAAGTTTAATAAAAACCCAAGAGAAGCAAGGTGATGCACATCAGTAGTTACAATAGGAGATGTGATACACAGATTGAAATGTGGACATAGTGACGTATGTGTTTAACAGGACCAGTTTTCATCTAGAAAATAAAGCTATCCTGTTAAATGTACCTTCTACCTGTAGGAAAGGGGGGGGGGGGAATCACATCTAGCTAGTTTAAGGTGCCTCTGGCTGGAGACCCCAAAACTGTAGCACCCTACCTTTTGGCAACTTTTGAAACTGTGGCTGTACAGATATATGAGTAATCTATGCTGTACAGAAGCCACGCAGTTAAAGAGAAGGGGCTAGTGTAAGCTGTATTCTCAATTCACTAGCTGCCTTCTTAACTACTTCTAACTAAAAATTATGATTTCCTCTGAATAACAAACCTCAGCTTTAACCTGACATTTGAGCAAGTATCCATTGTAACATAACACATCAGGGCACTTACTTCTCTAAACGCACAGGCATTTAAATACTCCAGATCTGTTTTGAGGGGATTGTAAAATATCCTACTTTGAAAAAAAAAACTGTATGTTTTAACTCCCAAAAATAAGAAAAGGAGCACTGGCAATAATGGTCTAATCAGCAAGAACAGCAAAACTAATTTGTTTGCTTAGCAATCAGGAAGAGCTGAGTGAGTAGGGCCTGAATGCAAGAAAACTGAGATCATTGAGCCTAGTTAGGTGAAAGGAGGGTCACTAATAGGTGGGTTAGTTCATACTGATGTTTTATTACAAAACCAACATACTAATCATCCAAATAGTCTTAGAAGCTGGAGATAGACAGAGGGACAGAGAAAGCAGGCACAGGAGGATTTTCTTCCTTTTTATAGGTTTTTTTTTTTTTTTTGGACCTAGTACAGACAATTTGGAGGGGGCACCATGACACGTGTTTTATAAACTAAGAAATACTGAAGGTAGCGCCAGTCTAGATTTGGCTTATCTAATTGGTTTTGTAATACATAGTTCAAAGACAGGTTTTGCTCTCAGCAAACTGTGACACGACTGCTGGTTTTGGTGACCCTTCCACCATCACAGAAATGTAGCCTGCAGAAAAAAATTAAATAAAAATACGCCACTTTGGTGGTTATTCAGAGGTTGACTGCAAGAAAAAGAAGTTAAAACTAATCTAAGGGCAATTTCTAAATTATTCTTATGAAATATTTACATTATGTTCAGCCTCAATTCAGATCAAAGCAGATCTTGGAACAGAAGTTATAAGAACACATGAAGACACAGTCCCTACCATGTAGAGCTTAAAGTCTAATGAAGTGTATAAAGTCTGAGAAATATTTTGTTTGTTACTAAAGAAAGCAGTAAAGAGATAGTCCTGCGGCGCTGAGGGATGCCCAGGCTCCTCCTACTTGTTGGCTTGATGCTGAATGGAAGGAGAAAATGACAGCCTTTAAAGTAACTGTAAAAGTCAGGTTGGCATGCTGTGTTATGTTATAGGAGTATAAAATAAGTTATTCATCTGACATGACATGTGGAGTGTATGTTTTCCTCAGGATCCCAAAGTCAAACCCAATCAAAAAGATGAGATCTGAAACTGCATTTTAGTTTTTAGAGACTGAAGATAGTATTCAAGCAGTCTCTTTTGGAGTTCCAAGCACCTATCATGACTCCTACATCTTGAATGGACCCAAAAGTTGATGCTCACCAACCTAGAATCCACAAATCTTCTGTGTCCAGCTAAATCAAGTGTTCATGGCAAAAAAAATAGATGTATAATAAGATGTTGGATTTGTATTAAACAGTGATAACAGATGTAGAATTTTTCTGCTTCGGTATGGCACTGTGGTTGTGGATGACACATTACATACATCTTGCTTAACTCTTTGCTAGGATCCTATTTTGTCTCTAAAAATCATGCCATTCTAACCCGCTCCGGATTATGGCTCCACTGGCTATTTGTGAAAACTTTCCAAGCATATGGACGTAAGCTATGTAAATTATCAGGATGATCCTGATTTGCACAGACTGTCCTGGGTTTCAGATCATTTTAATTTTTCACTAATTCTTCTGTGTGTGTTTCACACAGCCACTACGACTTGCCCACCAACTCTCGCCTGTCAGCTGTTTCTCACCTGACCAGCTGGAAGTGGAAGTTATGTCTACTTCCAGCTCAGCAGAGAGTTGCAAAGACTGCAGCTGTAGCAGGAACTCAAGAGTAGCAATGGCTCCCAGCTCAGTGAGAAGATGTTCTTCAGACCTATGTGTAGGCCTTGATCGGAGGAATTAGAATGAGAGGAGACATGGATCAATCTAAGGATGGGGAGAGGAGGCCTATAAGAGAATAAGGGTGGGGATGGAACAAAAACACAATACGAGATGGGAAAAAGGAGTGGGGGGGTTGGGGGGGGGCTGGAAGGAAATAAGCCTTGAGGGACCTCCCAGTGATAGTTTCCATTTTGTATAATATAGGTTGAAAGCTGATTTTTTTTAAATAGTGAATAAAATCTTTTGTGAATATTCACAATTGCCAATGAATCTGTAATGACTCACAAATTGGCAGCATCATGACCTCAGTTTGATTTGCAATTAACCAAAATGATGCTGTTATTGTAGCTGATATATAATGAACCAGCGTAGCAAGATATGCTATCTAATGAGCCTAGATTGAGGTTGAATTATTCTTATGCATATTTAGGAGATTCTGCAGTTAAGCAACGTGCACTTCACTGGAGTACACTCTCCTTGTACATTCAACTTCAGAAAAACACTTATTAGAACTGCAAATAAAATATATACCAGAAACACTTCCTACTTTAATCATTTCCTCCTCTTCAGAGCCACCTTCAAAAGAAAAATCAAACTGCAACAAGTCCAAAGAATGTTGTACAAACAGAGTTAAAGGATAATAGACAGCAGTTATACAAAGTTACATGCTTATTTAGACAGAAGCTGGCATATTTCAAACTAAATACTTAAGAGACACATATACTGCCAGCATAACTGAGTGCAGCTCTGCCGATGTCAATAAATAGATATTTAAAGCCCTGAACCTGCAAGATTCTGGTCACTCAACTTCCATTAATATGGGGCACTCAGCACCTCTCAGGATTGGTCCTTGAAGAAAGCAAGAGCGAGTTCAATGCAACTCATGGTTGCAAAGTCCTCAGCAACTGAAAAGCAGTAAGTTAAATAAAGCTAGATAAATAGTGAAGACTGAATTTTGGAGAAGCTAATCACTTCTGGATTCTGGGTTGAACTTCCTCTGAGGAGTGGTGGAGGATTTTGGCAGCAGGAGGAGGAAAGGACTAATTCTAAGCGAGCAGGTGGCTTAGTAGGAACCCAGGTGTGGCAAAGGATTGTTGGGAAACAGTAACTGAGTTCATATTCCTTCAGCCAATCTGTTACCAATCTCACCAGCTGAGATCACCAGCAGCTCCTTCAAATGGCTTGTCCGAGGGTTTTCAAAAAATTTGGGAGAAAACACCATTAGTATCAAACTGAGAAAACAGAACAGGACTTTGAATGGAGATATTCATGGTTTTCAGGAACGCATGGTGAACCTAACTGCATCCTGACTTCAGCCTTCACACTAAATGCTCATTATATTTAGGGGGAGAGCCACACGTGGGTCCATGGAAGGAATCACAGTAAGTTGTCTAGCTTCTAGTAAGCAAGTAAGTTATTGAAGCTATACAGTAAATAATCAGGGTTCATCTAGTCAAGAAAAAAACAAGACAGAGGGCACTAGATTCAGTTCAGTATGCACTGATTATGGAGGGCTGGTATAGTTTTCTAAGGCCCACCTTGAAAGCTAATACCGGCGGCCAATTATAGTAACAAATGCTAAACTACAATTTTTCCATGCTAGACAGACCAACTATGCTGCTAATGTAAAATCCTGCTATTTCATTTGGATTACAGAAGCTAAGAATGCAGCATTTCCACTCTGGTATCAAGTTATAAAGGCACGGCAGAAGATTAATAGAGAAATGTAAAGAAAATGGTTAAGTCATCACACAGTGTTGTCAGATTTTCTTCCACTTGGGGAAAAAATGGTACAGAATTTCTGCCATGCCTTGAAATACTATCTGGAAGGATTATATGTAGTGAAGAAGAGGCAAAATATTTTTTAAACCGCAGAACTGTTGACACAGAGAAGAATATGAAAAAAGAACCCCTGCTCTTTTGAAGACTGTAATGCTTAGATGCTAGGTAATCTACATTCTGAAACAGGATTTGCAGTAGTAAACACTCAACAAAAAACAGGTTTAATTTATATTATGTATAGGAAGTTCTGAAATTTATAAAGTTATCAAGTTAAATCATAAAACCATATCCCTTCTTTTCAAAGACAAATGGTCATTTTGTGATACCTCTGAGTAGTACTGTACAGCTTGTGTAGTCCCACTGGCTTCAATGGGACTGCTTCTGGCGTAAATGAATATTCAGCATGAGCAAAGACATCACAACTTGGCCCTATGTGGAGAAAACATTTTGAAGCAGCAGTACTGTGTATTTATCTGCATTTTTAACAGAGACAAAGGACACACAGATTACTTCTAAATTTCTGAATAATCAATTCTCTTTTATGTATTGAAATAACCATCATACTTTCTACTAATAACCAAATCAGAATAAGTCTGTTTGGGGCTTCCCTGGTAATAACAATCCTCTAGGTACAGCTAATACAACATCCTTGCTTAAGTATTTAAAACTTTTTATTTCACTAGATATCTTATACACCATTCATCATTCTCTCCCCCTGGGAAGTCAATGACACCAGAGAAAATCACATCTGGATGTTAGGGACAAATATAACTCCCATTACTTAGGTAGAACAGGACTTCAGTCAGGAACGGATATTTTTACAGTCTAAATTGTAGGGCCGCTGAAACACTATATTCTTTATTGATCCGCTAAATTATACTGCATGCAAAACAGAAAGCAGTAAAATTATTAGCCCATCAGTGCTCTCTGTCCTCAGAAGTGAAGCTACTACACCAACATTGATTGATTTGAGCAATATCAGAGATGAGAGGGGTTTTATTTAAGAGTTAAAGTATAAAGTTAATTCTTTGCTGCGTATGTTCATACACAGACCATGTACCATTTGGGTAATTGTGGGGAAAAAAGTAGTAGTTGTAATAACACAGTCTCTCCCACTGGAGCCACTATAAAGTCAAATAAAAATCATCAGCTGTACCAAAATGAAGATAAAACCCAGAAATGGATTTGCTCTTAAAGTCCCTCTGGACCTCCTTCCCGCATCCCCTCTTATCAATGCAAGGTAAATTAGTCTCTCCATCAGCCATGGTTAGGAGAAGTTAGAATCTCTGTGGGAAGCATGCACTTTTTACATGCCTATTTGGTTTGTACATTTTGAGAACTCTCTTACATACCTAATCCTATAGCCATTAGTAGGGCAATAAAAAGCATAAAATGAATGAACAGCAATAAAGTGATCATATCCCAGCATGTTTATTTAGTTGTGATTCTTAATGACGGAGACCTTCGTACCTGGTGATACCTGGAGCTCAGCATCACTGCTAATAATTTTCCCCTGCCTTGGATTCTAGTATTTTTGCTAGGACTTCCAAAGTCATTAGAGGCCCAATACTTCAAACCCTTACTCATGCAAATCAGGCAAATAGGATGACTCACATATACATATCATATATCTAATGGTAGATTTTGGAATAATATCACAATGAACACAACAAATGGTTCCAACTATTTTTGTTTAAAACTTCGAAGTCAATTGTCCTTAAAATATCTTGAGAAGGGAAAAACTAATTGTTTATC
The DNA here is from genome assembly GCF_007399415.2 of Gopherus evgoodei. Taxonomy (NCBI): domain Eukaryota; kingdom Metazoa; phylum Chordata; order Testudines; family Testudinidae; genus Gopherus; species Gopherus evgoodei. Next base: position 241,178,716 of record NC_044323.1, on the reverse strand, counting down.
TGATTCAGAACTACACCTAATGATCTGAAGTACTTCACTTACCAGTAAGCGACTGGGTGGGGGTGGGGGCGAAGAAAGACACTTAGATATCTCTATACTGAAAATCCATATTGCCTGAACTTGTATGAGGAAGGGCTTGCAAGTTCAGGCAATACAGATTTTCTGCAGAGTTAGATCTCTCTCTCTCTCTTTTTTTTCCTTCTGGTCTTTTACTGGTAAGTGGAGTACTTCAAACCACAAGGTGTAGTTCTGAATCAGGTGAACAATTTATTTTTCCCTTCTCAAAATATTTTAAGGACAGTATAATTCAGGAGTAGGCAACCTATGGCACGTGAGCTGATTTTCAGTGGCACTCACACTGCCCGGGTCCTGGCCACGAGTCCAGGGGGCTCTGCATTTTAATTTAATTTTCAATGAAGCTTCTTAAACTTTTTAAAAACCTTATTTACTTTACATACAACAATAGTTAATTATATGTTATAGACTTATAGAAAGAGACCTTCTAAAAATGTTAAAATATATTACCAGCACGCGAAACCTTAAATTAGAGTGACTAAATGAAGACTCGGCACACCACTTTGGAAAGGTTGCTGACCCTGGTCTAATTCAAGTTTTAAACAAAAATAGTTGGTTCTGTTATGTTCACTGTGATGTTGTTCCAAAATCTATCATTAACATAATATCCATTGCTCACTGATTTAAAGGGCCATATTCAGCTATTAACTATTTAAGTTCAATTTCACCACCTTCATTTCACTGTTCAGAATATTCGCCAAGACACTTTAATTTAAAGTTCTTTTCTTCCCAATTCTTTCTTAACAATTTGTCAGACATTGATATCCTAGATTAATACACTTTAAGATCAGAAGGGACCACTATGATAAACTAGTCTGACCTCCTGCATAAGATAGGCCATACAATTTTACCTAGTAATTCCTGTGTTGAGTCCATTAACTTGTGGTGGTACTACTGGATATCTTTTAGAAAGATCTCCAGTCTTGATTTAAAGGCAAGTGACAGAAAATCTACCAAAAAATCTATATCCTTTGGTGAGCTGCTCCACTTTTTTTAATTACTCTCACAACTAAAAACTTGCCCCGTATTCCAATTTGAATATTTCTAGCTTCAGTTTTTGGCCTTAGTCTCTTTTCCCATATCAGTTAAAATTAACATAGTTCATCTTTTTCTGGAATCCCTCTTTCTTCACCAATATTACTTGCGATATAACATTCCTGCAAAATCATTTCACTTAAACCTCATTCTACCTTCCCTTAATGATCCCTTCTTTCCTTCCCTACTTCTTTCTTCCTGTCCTATCCCCTTGCCTTCTTTTTGTCTTTCTGTTTATTTTTAATGGGGTTTTGTAAAGTGTAGTCATGGAGCTAGCATGAAATTCAAACCATCACACATTCACTCTACTTGTATGTTATATCCCTCTTTGGGGAGCTCTTTGGAGCAGAGACCATGTTAAAATATGTTTGTACAGCACCTAGCCCAGTTGGGGCCTCTAGGTACCACTGTAATTCAAAGAAGCAGCAACAACAAATATAACAATATTTGGGAATCAGGTTGAATTCTGGCCTTCTCTTGCATGTGTTTCTGACCAGGCACGGAACTTTTGTACCCCTTTTCCCACACCTCCTCACACAGTGGAATTCACCCTCCATAGGTTCTCTGTGGCCAAACCTTCCAAGTATATTTTCCAAAGTAGGGCCTGTGATCAAGGGGTATGGTCCACATTTTTTAGCACACACACATGCTAACTTCTTTATGCAATCTCCCCTGCTGAGAATATCCAGGCTTCTAGCATGACTATACTTCCCTGAGATCTGTGCCTAGGTTGTATGTGCACTCCCAGGATGGCCTGAAGCTGCTCTTTCTAACACGCTTCATCAGCTTTAATTATCAGTATTTATACAAAATCTGTTATCATACACACAAACTCTTCCAAAGTCCCATAGATAGGCCAGATGATCTGGATAAAGCCTGCAGAAGATGCTGGTGGATATGCAGATGTTTCAAGAGTCTGCTTCTACTGCCCTAACTCATGTTGAGTAGCATGTTACTCTGTCAATATATACACTACTCAGTATACTTGAACAGATCTTGACCAGTTCTAGAGCTGGGCAAATACTAAACTAAAAAGAAATGTTGAATATGTTATGCAACATATAAGGTTTCAGAGTAGCAGCTGTGTTAGTCTGTATCTGCAAAAAGAACAGGAGTCCTTGTGGCACCTTAGAGACTAACAAATTTATTTGAGCATAAGCTTTCATGGGCTACAGCCCACTTCTTCAGATTCTTCTTCAACATATAAGAGTTTCAAAGAAATCAAATAATATATTCACTATACACAATTCACCCACACCTACTGTGGATTGTTTTAAAGTTAGATGGTTTCTTGACTGGAACCAACTTTCAGGCTTACAAATTTCATACTATCCCTGTGCTAGAAGAGAATCATGTGGTTCCGTAATACAGCCAACGTGTTGCAGAGCTGGTCAAAAACTATTTTGCAAAAAATCAAGTCCATTTTTCATCCAAATATTCAACTTTTCAAAGTTCTCCAACTAGCCGTACCCTGGAGTATATTACTTGCTTATAACATGGCTTGTTGAAATAATAATTAATACTAAATAAACAATCATAATAAACCTACCCCCACTTCTCCCTGTGAGCTGAATATGTCATTTATGCAGAGGCCAAAATAAAGTGTTGTGCACAATTTGGCGCACCACCCAAGGAGAGAATGCTTCAAAGGAGGAGAGAATGAAAGATGGAATATGAGAATTGAAGGGGCACTGTGCGATTGGTTTTATTTTACTGAAACTCAGGTTTCAAAGGTTTGAGAAGCACTGGGCTGGTCAAAATCAATGTTCTTTTTGTCAATATTCCTTGTGTAGACACAGTTGACTTACTCTCTAACTTGCACTCTTTTGTAATAAAAATAACAATCAAGTATGTGTTCGATCCAAAATATGGATCTAGTTTTCTTTAGTAGTCTCCACTCCCAGTTACAACATGCAGCATGACAATAGGCCAGATTCTGTGCTATGTCTTTCAAGAGGTGCAGACACATAGGCTGAAGTGGGATCATGTGAGTAATTCTTTCATCTTTGTCCCTCTCTAATTCTGGACTGCTCAAGAGAATCAGGATAAAGTGGCTAAGAAGCAATCAAGAGAACCAGAACAAAGTGTATGGATAATGGCATTGAAATACTTGATCAAAACCTAATTAAAAGCAGTCTTAAATTTAAATATATTATTCATAATGTTAATAATGTGAATGAAGTTTGACTGGCAACAAAAAAAATGAAATAGATTTTGTTTTGCAGCTCACCGCCAAAAAAGATTTTTAAAAAAAAAAAGACAATGTGCATACATACAGTAGCTTTACGTTTGCCTACATATTTGCCCTATTAAAAAACATTCACAGTTAAAATGAAATGCTGGCAACATATACCGCAGCTAATCTTAACAGCAAATATTGGCACTGGATTCTTGGGTAGGCAGATGTATTCACATAAATACTATGTGATTTTGTGACTAACAACTTGGAGTTATGTATTTACATGTGCTGCAGTTTCCTTGGGTATTAAAACAACAGTACTGAAGTATATATAAGAATAAGTGCTTAAAAGTTTATAGTAGGACTATTTATTTTTAATAATCTATGTGGTTGTACAATTTAGGTTTGTGAATATTTTATGAGGGAATCATGCTTTAAACGTTGTGCACAATTCTTTTTAAAAGGAACACAGTTTTTATCAGCATAAATGGGAAAGTGTGATATCCAGAATTATATAAAGTTAATATATGTACTTCTGGGCTATCTATTCATACAAGTGTGCAGGTAAGCAGGGAAGTTCTCTAGTATTCATTGAATTTTTAAGACACTAATTTCATTGGTCAGCAAAGTATTATTGCCATGGATTTAGGGAACTATGCCTAGATTGAAGAAAGAAACACTGGCAATAAATTTATATGAGGAGGGACTTCATTAACATTTTATTAATATTTATTGGTCAAAATAGAAATAGACCATAAACTGTTTGATGCCACCATGCAAAGCATTGACTAGTCTTTAGAAAATGAATATGAAACGGAAAGAGTATTCTTTATGTCTGAAATGCAGGCCCGGTAAGGAGCATCTTATACAGGACATTATTTCATTACAACTATAGATACTGATATATGAAATATAATATAACATTAAAATAGTGAAATTTGGCCTAAATTTGACTCAAGTTCTACCCAAAATTTGACAAGAAATGTCTATGGACTGGAAGTCACTAACACATTTGTAAAAACTGGTCTGGACATTCCTTACGGCTAGGATAAAGAAAAAATATCTGCATTCTGGAACAAACATTAGGGAAGCCTCCACTCTAGTCTTTACAACATCACTCAATTAAGTGGATGTAAAAATATCAAATGTAGATATACCCTATGAAGAGAGCCATTTATCTTTTTCTGGCCATGTGCGGATGTTTTTTTCAAAGATACTGTATCCAATTAATAAATCTACAATAAATATAGGAAAGGGAATTCAAAAGATTCACTGTTAGTCCAAGCCTGGTTCAGACCTATTTGAATTAAACAGAAAGATTTTATTTTCTTACTGGACTATGGCTCTTATGTCTTTTCAACTGAGTTATTGTACAACAAATCAAGTAGCAATGGAAATACCACATTGGAAAAGGCCATTTGTTCACCATGGGAATTCTAGATGAGTTAACGATAGATAATGGCCCACAATTCATTTGTGACTTACTTTAGTAATTCTCTTATATATAGAAATTCAAGCACACCACATCAAGCTCTTGCTATGCATGAGCAAATGAGTTAATTGAAAAAAAAATCAGTACAATTAGAAAAGCACTTGATGAAAAAGAAAATAGCATGCTTACGATACCCTGAAATAGCATTGATCATTCCAACACATCTGTTTTACTAGCCTCTCCACTTCAGACTATGGGCAGCAGAACCAAAACCTCAGTGCTAAAATTTAACAAGGTTCTTGAGCTAAAGACAATTAACCTTGGAGCAGTTACAAAAGAATTTTATATCATTATGATGACGGCCATTTTGGCCAATACTAAGGACTGAACCAGTGACCTCCCAAACTGAAAGCATAAGCAGAGACTGCTTGAGCTGGAGAGACAGTCTAGCTGCTGCAGCAGACTTATATCCTCTATGGATTGGGCACAGAGGAGTACACATAAACATACAGACCAGTAGGTTATGCCAGGCACTTAGAACTAGGGTGAGAAAACTGACCAAATACCCTCAAAATATTTTTTATGCTTGCGAACAGAGTAGCTGGCAAAGTACTAAACAACAAGCTACATCCTCTTTGCCGAGGCTGCATGTCACGACCTCCTGAGGGACAGTCTGATGGGGGGTCAGGGAGAACACTGGCTCTCCGATTCTTGAACACAGGCAGAATATTCCTGCATTGACAAGTAACACCCACCCAATCCCTCATAATGGAGAACATGAAGAACAGCAACCTTGGATCCTGGTGGTGGATCCACCTCAGCAGTCAAACAAGCTAGGGCACAACAAACTTGGAAGCAAAAAGTGGGTATGAGACCAAAAAGCCACTGTTAAATATGTCCAGTAAAATAAGCAGAAACAATCCTCTTATGGGTCACAAACCTTGGCCTCCTTCCTAGGTGTCCTTTCTTCTGTGTTTTACTAATTGCCTGCATGTATTTGTAGCTGCTATGTTGAGATGGTATGTGTAATTTCAGTTTGCTATTTTTGCATAGAAAGAAAGGCATTTGGAAGGACTTCAGGCTTCTGCTAAGAAAACTTAAAGAAGTTATTTCATACTTCAATGGCTTAAAAATTCCCTAACTTCACATTGAAGAATTTTTTTTTTTTACTGTGCAAACCAGTTAGACATATGTGATGATAGCAAAGCAGAAATTCTGCTGAAAATGGCCTTTCCAGCTCTTTGCAAAAGCCATTACATTTTAAATGTTTTTCTTCATTTTTGTTGGCAGCAGCAGTGCAGGCTTCTCTTCACTACCCACCATCAATTGCATTAACTCACTTCCTGTAAGTGCAAGAGGATAAATTTAGGCTGTGAACAAGGATGCCAGTTGTAAAGGTGGTTTCTCCACTAGGAACTAGACTGAGACCACAAATTAATTTCACACACACAAGAAGCAGCTATCAGATGGTAACAAATTTATGTGTGTCGATTATGCAAAAATAAGATAGCTGAGAAAACTAAACAGTAAAAAAGCTTTAGATTATGTTTTGATGTGTAAACAGGCTACCAGCTTTCTGGAGAGCATCTCGCTCTTATGACTTTAGGCATGATCTTGTGTCTCCTGGATTGTATATGTGTGTTTTTCTCAGCAAAATATGTTTCAAGTTCTGTATTTTCCATGTAGGTCTTCAGTGTGTATTTTTCCTTCTCACTGTCAAAATACAGAAATTTTGAACTTCTTGTCTGTTTTCAAGCAAGAGTGCATAGCAGACCAACATTAGCACAAACTAAACGTTTGTTTCAGCAACACATACGTCATAAAAATATGCAAGACAGAGGAGTGTTGGTTGGTTCTGAGAACTAGTAATGGAGTATGGGGGTCACTTGTTTGATTTCAACCCATGTCAGTAGTGACTAAAGTTCAGTGATGGGCAATCTGTGGCCCGTCAGGGCAATCCACCGGCGGGCCGCAAGGCAGTTTGTTTACATTGACCATCCGCAGGCACAGCCGCCCTCAGCTCCCAGTGGCTACGGTTCACCATTCCTAGCCAATGGGAGATGCAGGAAGCAGTGGCCAACACATCCCTGCAGCTCATGCCGCTTCCCGCAGATCCCATTGGCTGGGAATGGCGAACCGCGGCCACTGGGAGTTGTAGGCAGCCGTGCCTGCCAACAGTCAATGTAAATGAACTGTCTTGAGGCCCGCCAGTGAATTATCCTGATGAGGTGCATGTGGCCCGTGTGCCACAGGTTGCCAACCATTGGGTTGGACAAACACCGGTTAGGAATAGTCGAGGTACACATGGCCCTGCCTCAGTATTTGAGGGACATACTAGAACAGGGGTTGGCAACCTTTCAGAAGTGGTGTGCCAAGTTTTCATTTATTCACTCTAATTTAAGGTTTTGCATGCCAGTAATACATTTTAAGGTTTTTAGAAGGTCTTTCTAGAATATCTAACTAAACTATTGTTGTATGTAAAGTAAATAAGGTTTTTATAATATTTAAGAAACTTCATTTAAAATTAAATTAAAATGCAGAGCCCCCCTGGACCGGTGGCCAGGATCCGGGCAGTATGAATGTCATTGAAAAATCAACTCACGTGCCAAAGGCGGCACGCGTGCCACAGGTTGCCTATTCCTGTACTAGAATGTCCCTTTCAGCCCTACAGTTCTATGATTCTGGGCCCTTTGATGAACTGCAGCAGATTTCATGGTTTTCAGGCTGGTTTCCTGTTAGAGGAGAAATTAATTACATGGAATCAGGGCATTTTCTTAGCATAATTTGTTTTACTTATATCTATACACAGTCTTGGAACAGAGATGGTCCCTCTTCCAGGAATCTCAGCCCCAACAGCGAAGGTCAATTCTCAGGAACCGTCCCCAAAATTGACTTTATCTTGGTAGAAATATTAAGACAGAGTTCCAGCTATCTTGGTGTTTGCAACAGCTTCCCTGAATGGAATATGCATCACAAATCTAACAATACAGCATTTCTTCAAAGACTAAACACTGCTTGCACCCCAAGAAAAATAACTTGCAAGACTTTATGTAACAGGGCCATTTGCTGACTGCCCACCATAACAATATCACAGGTGGTTTCAATATTAAGGTAGGGTGCATGGGTAGATTTTGTGCCAGGGCTTTTAAGTGTCATAACAATCTTGAAGGCTGAATTATAATCTTATTTTTAAAACTGGTATAGGGGAAATGATATATTTTGAGATTAAAACTATTTTATGTAATAAATTCATGCAGTATTTTTATATTCAAGATTGCATGAGGAAGAGACAGTAGCCTTGACTGGCTGAAGATTTATGAGTGCCATAGATAGCATAGCTACTTTTATGGCTGAGAATGTAATAGATCCTAAGCAAACACTGATAAGTCCTCTATTCTTCTGAGAAGTCTCCACCCACACAAGTATCCTGACATTGGAAAGCCCCACAGTTTTGATAAGAATGAAGACAAGCTAACTGTAGAAAACAGTTTCACTTCAAAAGTCAGTTGAAAAGAGAGAAACATTCATCATATTGAAGGTTCTTTGGGACAAAACCTGTGTCTTCCTGTATGTTTGAATAATGGCCAGCACAGTGAGTGCCACCACAATACATAAAATACATTTTTAAGATAAAGTTGTAAAGAAAATTATCAAACCATAGAGTAAAATCCTGCTTTCAAAATGTTTATTTATATCTAATAAAAACCAACGCACTTTCATAAAGAAAACCTAAGTTTATAGTAAATTGTTATGGTCAATTGACCAGTTGCTACCAAAATACTGAGAAAATATTGGATGATGCAAGCTAAACTATAGCAGTTTGTGTTTGACAGCACAACCTAACAGTAGAAAGACTCTCAGAAGTTACCAAGGCTGTTTGTCTCTCTGATGTTTGTACAGGATACCAATAAGAAAGTGTTTCACTAACCGCTTAATAAAAATACTGCCATAATCAAGTTATAAATCTCCTATAATGATCACTACTTTCACTCATACTAAACAGGACTCATCACTCAGTTGTGCTACTCATGATCACTAATTAACTTCTCAAGTATCAGACGGGTAGCAGTGTTAGTCTGGATCTGTAAAAAGCGACAAATAGTCCTGTGGCACCTTCTAGACTAACAGACGTATTGGAGTATAAGCTTTTGTGGGTAAATACCCACTTTGTCAGACACATCTGACAAAGTGGGTATTTACCCACAAAAGCTTATGCTCGTATACGTCTAGTTAGTCTAGAAGGTGCCACAGGACTATTTGTCGCTAATTAACTTCTGTGATATCATGATTTTCAAGGAAGAAACTTGGCTGTCTTGCTTAACGATACGCAAGAGACAAAGTGGGTGAGGTAATATCTTGTATTTTACCAACTTCTTTGGGTGGAAGAGACAAGCTTTCGAGCACCATAGAGCTCATCTTCAGGTCTGGAGAAGGAAACCAGAGTGTTCAAGCTAAATATAAGCTGGAACAGATTGTTAAGCAAAAAAGGGTTCACACATGTTGTATGAGACAACTTAAAATGTTGCAGGAGACCACCACACTCATAGAACAATGGAAGGTTAGTAGGCAGCAAGGTGTGTTACAAGTTCTTGTAATGGGCTATAAAAACCTGTGTATATCTAATGTCCATGTTTTTAGTGTCCAGCAAAGTAATGAATTTAAGTTCCCAGGCTTGTCTTTTGAAGATGTCATATGATGCACTGGATGAGGTACACCACCTGTTGTAACAGGTATACGTAGGACTCGTGGAACTTGAAAGATGGAGGGTACTGATCACTGTAGCAATAGAGATATGTCTGCAGCTTTTGCATCTGTTGTTCTGGCACGGTCTGGTGCTGCTTAGGAGTTGGTGTTTCCTGCTCTGTGGGGAACTTGCTTCTGATGATGAACTTGGTGAGGCTGGGGCGGGGGGGTTGAAGGCCAGAAGACGGGTTTCAGGAAAGATTTTTCAGGATGTGGTTCCTATCAAGTATAGATTGTAATTGTTTGATGATACCACACATGGGTTCCAGTGTGGGGCGGTAGATGACAAGCAGTGAAGTGCAGTTGGTGTTTGTGCTATTTTTTTTCTTGTGTTGAAGCAGGTTCTCTTGGGGTATTTAAGTGGCCCATTCCATGATATAATCTATTTCTTTAGTGGAGCATCCTTGTTTGCTGAAGGCAGTTTTACATGCGTTAAGGTGTGTATCCTAGACTTTCTCATTGGAATATATTCTATGGCATCTGAGCACTACGCTGTAGATTATAGATCTCTTGGTGGTTACTAATGGTGTGGTGATCCATGGGTTTCTGGTACATAGTTGTCAGTAGGGTTCCATTGTTGATGCCTATTTTTGTGTCCAGGAAGTTGATGCAAATGAAAGTGTTCTAGGGCTAGAGTTTGATGGATGCATGGTGGTTGTTGAAGTTATAGTGGAAATCTACAAGAGAGTTTAGATCATCTATTCAGAGGATGAAAATATCATTGATTTGTCTCAGGTATATAGAATCTGTTGCTTAACTACATAATAGGTAAACAAAGTGTCCATTGTGGACTCAAAATAGTCATTTCCTGACAGATATCTAGCGGGCAGGTACCAACATCATAAAAACAAATCATCATGTGATACCTGTCAAAGCAAAGAGCAAGGATTCAGTAAGAAGTTACCAGAGATCCCCAAATCTGCAATGCCCAGTAAAGCTACTATGGACATTGTTGTGGCCACATTGCACCAGGCTGATATCAAAAGATATGGAGTATACAGACCTCCAAAAATATAAATAAACCTCATCTAATACATCTGCCTAATGTCTAATATATTTATAAAACATCTAAGCACCAGCTTTTCCTGAGCAGACGCATTTGTCCTTGTCATGGCCAGCAAACTAACCCCCAATTTTGAGTGTTCATATCAAACCATATGATTTGCTATGTGACCAAGTTAGAGCAATTTTCAAAATCTCTCATTTTCCAAACTGTCATTAGTTAACTAAGATTTTCAAAAATCCAATCCCACTCTGGCATAAGAACTCAAATGTGGAATGTGAGGCAGATTTGATTTGTTTTGATAATAAAGCAGGGGAGAGGCTGTGAAAGTCAGGCTGACAATGGAAATCTTAATTTTGCAAATAGTACCTCACTCACTAAAGCTCTTTGAGGCAGGGACTGTCTTTTCATTCGGTGTATACAACATCGATTCTTGACTGAAGCCTCAAGACACTAGTATAAAACAAAGAAAGAAAGAATAACAACAGCCCCATTCTGTGCTGCTCCAAGTTCTGTTTGGTGTATGGGTGGAAGGAGAAAGCAGCAGTCAAGTCCAATCAAATAATCCAGTGTAAGCAGTGCTTAATTTGTAATGAAAGAGGTGCTGGGGCTCAAGAAATTTTTTTACTTTCATAACTAAAGCTGCGATTTAGTCACAGAGGCCATGGCAGTCATGGATTCCGTGACTTTACCAGACCTCTGTGACTTCTTTGGCTTCAGCTGTGTGGCCCCCTTGCAGATTCCCAGAGCAATCCCTCTTCACCTCCCACTCCCAGTTGCAGCCGGGACTTGGGGGGAGCTGCAGTCGGGGCTTGGCATCCCTGTCCCACAGCTGTGGCCAGCTCTGGAGCTGGGGCTGTGCGTCCCCCCAGCTGCACGCCCAGCTGCAGCCGCTGTGGCTGTGCCCCCAACCATGGTGGGGGGCTTAGCCTGTTAGTCCCCACCCAAGGGACTTCAGCTTTCATTCCTCCCCCCACCTCCACCTAAACCTGCCCTCTGATTATTTTTAATAAAGTCATGGACAGGTCACGGGCTCTCGTAAATTTCTGTTATTGCCCGTGACCTGTCCATGACTTTTACCAAAAATAACCATGACAGCATCTTAGCCTTGTTCATAACTGATGCAGCAAGCCCAGAGGTGCCAGGACTATGACCTACCAAGCCTACGGGTGCCGGGGTTAAGCCCTGGCACAAATTAACTACTGAGTGTAAGTTAAAGCCACCTGTGGCAGAGTGCAGCAACTAAACCAGCACTCTGGTCATTGTTTAACCAACTAAACCCCTGGGAAGGGGGAGGAGCTCCTGATTACCAGATCAGATTGGGGCTGAGTAGCTAATGAGTTACTTATCCCATTAAGGAGGAGATGGGATAGAAGAGCACAGGAAGAAAGTGCAAGGAGAGAGAGAGAGAGAACAACTGAGAAAACTAGCTGGGTCTGATAACAGGAAGTCTCTACAAGGAGAGACTTTTCCCATTCTCATCCCTTGGGAGGAGGGTAGTTAAGCTGAAAGACTCTGTAAATAGTATGGCTGCATGAGTACCTAAAACACTGGTGGGCAACCTGTGGCTTGTCACAGTAATCCGCCGGTGGGCTGCGAGACAGTTTGTTTACATTGACCGTCTGCAGGCACACGCTGCTTACCGCAGCTCCCATTGGCCGGGAACAGTGAACTGCAGCAACTGGAGCTGCGAGCAGGCATGCCTGCAGACGGTCGATGTAAACAAACTGTCTCGCAGCTCGCCAGCAAACTATCCTGAGGGTGCGTGGGACCCATGGGCCACAGGGTGCCCACCACTCGTCTAAAACGTGGTGAGGTGAAGTTCTGAAAAAAAACTACACAGTGGCATCTACAAAAGGAAGGTCTCCGAGTAATCTGTGTGAGAGCCAAGAAGATGGGAGCAAAGGTTGCCCCATCACAAGCCTGAAGACTGATCTAACTTACAACAGCTTGTTATAGCCCCCAAAGGACCATATGCCAGTTGTGAAGTGGCACAGTGAACTCTGCCATGCCTCAGGACACCCCCTCCCCCCCGTCTGTGTGGGTAAGAAATTGGGGTAGGAACTCGCTACCTCATTTTTATGCAATTGGCGTGCTCCTGAATGCTGGAACAATTCTCAACCGGATAGTTGGGAGTGAAATTCTGGCTATTTTATGTCAGCTAAGCCATGATGGGAAAAGTAAAGAGAATCTGGCCCAACGTGGTTTTGAAGACATGGCTACATAGGGAACTGAAGGAGGAAATACAAGTGAATTTAAAAAGTAAACAGAACAAAATCAAAAAGTACATCTTTTTGGGTGTAAACCATAGGAATATCTTAGTGGAAAAACAGTTGCCATCAGCAAGGTCTTTTTCCTCAAAAACTAAACTTTATGGGTCTGATACTAAGCCCAAAGTCAATGAGAATCTTTCCATGAACTTCAGTAGGCTTTGGATCAAAACCTGAAACAAGACTCCCCAGCTAGGATTCAGGCCAAGGTTCCCAAAGGTATTCTCCGTCTACCCCCAAGCCATCACACCTATAGCTTCCCCTGAGTACTTGAGCAAGAGGAGGAGGAAGCTGCACTGAAGTTAATCCCTTGCTGACTGACAACTAAGTAGCTTCCCGGCTCCTAGTCAGACTGGAGTGGGGATAAACAGCTAACTTTGAGAAGTGCAAGCTCTGCCAGCCTTTCTAGCTATTTTAGCTCAATATGGTATGTCAGTGTCATTGCTAGAGCACAGCAATGTTTACTCCAAGCTGACTTTATTCTTCTAGTCACAGAGAGGTACTTTAAATTGCTAAGATCAGTCACAACTTGCCTCAGTGATTCCAAAGGATAAAGGAAGAAAAATTAATACATTATTATTCTCATTAAAAAAACTGGCAAGAGACATTGATTTCTCAGTGTATTCATGATTTCTCTGTGCATTTCAACATCAAAAACTGTGGTACCATAGTAAACAAAGGAAATTTTATATATACATATATACACACATATACATACACACATATATATAAATATATACATATAAAATATATATATATTTGTTTCCCTAAATTCTCTGTACACACATTGGATAGTAGTTTTATTTTCATTGGGCTGAAGATCACAAAATTGCAGATTCTTAAGCACAAAATAATGAAAGAAATGGTGACAAGTATTTATTTCTATTTTCATGAAGTTGTATGATGTTTATGCTTTCTACATCAACTATTGCAGTCCAAGCTAAAGCTAGTGCAGAAAAAAAAATCCCTACCTCATTTCCCTCAGAGCCTAGTTATTTTATCTACCTCAACAACCAAGCCACTCTACCTTGCCATTTCAATTTTCACATATTTTCTGTTTCTGTATTAGTTTGATGATTCAGTGAAATCTCATCTCTTCAGCCCACTGCCATAGTTGCTGTCCAGAACAAAGCTCTCTCTCAAATTTAATCTCAAACAAAATGAAAAATAAAAATAAAATCACAAACGAGACAGTGGACCACAACCAATCCTGGGATCTAGAGGAGGATTATGCCATCTCTGCCATTGCTGAGTGGAAAAGTGTTAACAAAAATCAGACATTCTGAGGAATAGTGTGGCATCAATGCTAGCTGCAACTTGGCACAGTTGAACAATGCTGCTTGCCATGAAATCTGCAAAGAGCAATTTCCATCTGAGATAGACCTAGCACGGATCCTTTTAATTTGAATTGGTGAAAAAGCATCCTTTTGCTCACCTGGCAAAACTGTTGCCACTGGATCATGATTATCATTAGTGGTAGTTATTTGTATTATGGTAACACAGAGTCCAGAGTCCCATTGTGCTAGCCTGAGTTTTGTTTCTTATAAAGTGCATCAGATACAAAATAACTCCAGTAACCAGAAAGGGGACTGCCAATAAAAAGCATTCACTCTTAGGACTTACTCATGTGGGTTTCCTTTAAAGAGAATCTTACGGTTAGCTGTAAACCACTAAAAATAAAACACTGATGTGCCAAACACTTATGAACAGGATGAGTGCCACTGCATGTGTACATGCTTAAGAAGTTTTGAGCAAACGGTCTATTAAAGCCCACATTACAATTACATTACAATCAGTAAATATTTGACCTGACAGTGGTGCCTGCCATTAAGTACAGTAAAGGTCAAGTCCCTGACTCTGCACCGGTGTTTCTCAACAACTGCTCCATGGACCTCCTTGTCAGTCCCTGATATTTCCCTAACACAGGATATTAATATTTAAAATATTTTTGTATGTAACCCTTCGGCCAGGTTTGAGCCAGCCACAACCAAGGTTAGGTTCAATATATAGGGGTTCCTTTTCAACAGTACAACACAGAACCGGCTCGAGCCCCGACTAGTACCCTAGGAAAAATTACACAGCACCCCTGGGCACCTCTGAGAGGCAATACATCCCCACTTGCAAGAACAGAGTTTGAGTGTAGAAAAGAAACTTTTAATGAAAGAAGGGAAGTGACTCGACATTAATTAGGGAAAATGCCACAAGCAGGATTCGTAATCATAAAACTGTGAGCAGGACACCCACTTCAAAGTGCGTGGGGCAGAGTCTTCTGCCTCATGTTCTTGAGTTCTACCACCAAAAGTTCCTTTTCTGTGCTCCCTCTTCTCCCTCACCACCCCCTACTCACAGTGGTTGTCCTTGGGCAGTGAGGACCCAGGGTTCAGAGGTGCATCTGTGTGAATTCACCTCTCACCTGAGGAAGAAGGCACCTTGCTTGCTCCGCCATATGAGCACTTGCTCTGGCTGGCCACCCTGCCAGCTGTGGTTCCTCTCTGTTGGCCACACAGCCAGCTATTTGTTCTGCTCCTGTCAGCCACCTGCTCGCTGCTCCTGCTGGCTGACTGATCGCCGCTCCTGCTGGCCGACTGTCAGTTACCTTCTGCTACTACCTGCCTCTCTGCTGTGACCGCCACACATCAGTCTCTTAGTGATTGTCAGCTCTTTGTGATGTTCAGCTTTTAACAGGCTAGGCAGAAATGCTGTCCCACCACAAGTAATTTCATCTCTCATTTAAGCACTTAAAATAACAAATTAATAAATAACTATTTAGCTCTATCTTTCAACAGTGGGGAGGAACTGGTTAAACCAGACCGGAGGATCCTTAGGCAAAGGCCACACCTCCTGGCTAGGACATATGTCTCCACCCCTCTTCATTCATCAAAAGGTCTTGGCAGCCAAGAAATTGTCTCGAGAGCTTAATGATGTCCTCCGTACAATTGTTAAAGTTGTGAATTTGGTGAAAGCAAATGGACTCAATTCTCACATCTTTGCTACGTGTGAAGAAATGGGGTCCAAATACCATCATTTATTCTTATATGCTGAACTGCAGTGGTTATCCCATGGCAAAGTATTAAATTGAGGGTATGAACTGCAATGTGAACTGGAAGTCTTTCTGTCTCAAAAGAAATCTCCTCTGGCAGCATACTTTCAGGACTTACAATGGCTCGCCAAGCTTGCATATTTGGCAGATATATTTGATCACTTCAGTTAGCTCAATTTCTCTATGCAGAAAAGTATGCAGAGTGTCTTTGTATTGGCTGACAAGCTTACAACCTTTAAAAAAAAAAGCTCTAACTCTGGTAAGAGTTGGGTGCAACTGTTATGACATGTTTCCATCTTTTGCATTTCTGGCTATTGATGAAGACTTGGGTGCAATTATTTCATGATGAAGAGACAGACCCATCTAAAATCAACTCTCCAAAAGTTCAAGGACTATTTCCCATCAGATTCTGATCCACGGAAAGGAAAGCAATGGGCACCTTGTGATCCATTCTTCTCTCTAGAAACTGAGACCTCTCTGTCACCATCATTGGAGGACAAGTTGCTGGAACTGTCAAGTGATGAGAGTCTGAAGTTATAGTTTCATGAAGTGACTCTACCTATTTTCAGGCTCAAAGTCAGAAGTGAATACCCACAACTCAGTGAACTTGCTGTCAAAACTCTTTGCTCCTCTATGAAACTGGATTTTCAGTGATGACTGCAATGAAAACAAAATACCGCTAATGATTGCGTATTGGAAAGACGCTCCAAGTATTCTTCTCAAACATTCATCCCAAGATTGAAAGACTTGTGTCTACAAGACAGGCACAAATATCTCATTAACAGAATGGTGAGTGACCCCACCTGATTTTTTATTATTTTTTAAAATTAAATCAACTGAATTATCTCTAATGTACAAAATGAGATATACAGTTGTAGACAAAATTATTGGTACCCTTCATTTGAAACAATGTTTAAAAATCAGGTTAACCATATCACATAACTGGTTGAACTGGACTTTATTTTAACAAGTAAATAGAACTGGGGTAGTGGCCCTTGGTTGGTAAGCAAGTAAGAAATGCCTTACATGCAGATAGTACAAAAAAAGAATGCCTGGCAATACTGAAAAGAACAGTAAGAAATACCAGTGAAATACTGGGTTGTTTTTTTTCCCCCTCTCAAACTGTCCATGATAGTTTTGCAAAGCAGCCAGACAGTTCCTGGTATCAAAAAGGATGAGAAACACTGCTCTACACAATATATGCTTCATATCAAATTCAGTGCTGATGTACGCTGTGCAATCCCAGCCAAATATTTTAATTGCACAGTATGAAAGTTAGCAGTGAATTAAACTCACTGTTCTGCACACTGATTATGAGTTAATGTCAAATGAAGGGCCTGATTCCTCACACTGTTGTACTGTTTTACACTGGCATATCTCTATTGACATCAGTGGATTTATGTCAGCCTAAAATCAGTGTAACAGAGTTGAGAATCAGGCTCAGTGATCCTCACATGATGATAAATATTAACAATAGCAACATATTTTAGCTTAACACAGATGTTCATACAAAGGAAAAAATATGTTTTTACTAACCAAGAGCAGAGGTCTCTGACAGTTAAAATGGCAGACTACTTTCCACTTTTTGAAAAACTCAACTCAAAATACAGTACTTAGAACAAAATTATTTATTTTCCCACAACTGGGAGATTTTATTAATAAGGTTATTTCTATTAAGTTTTTCCAAAAGCTCATATTAGATCACAACAGAAAACACCAGTATTCTATAGTGAATATTTAGGGTAATTTTCCACTCTTATACCAGTTTTACACTGGTGTGACGCCATTGGTGTAACCCAATGGAGAATCAAGGCCAGCAAACTTAGCAGTATGCTACATATTGATGACGTCTCACTTCTATACAAATGCAGACTTCTGTCTCTTTGAATTGTGTAAATTTTTCTCAATTTTACATCATACATCCTTTGTTACTGCTTCCTCATCAGGAAATTGGCAATTGTTCATTGCTGGGTATTTGGTTTTCATCTGGTGGTGATTCCTCCTCCACTATGGAGCCCTGCAAGGGATTCTCAGTCCTTGTCTCTTGCATATGTACAGTGGCAGATTAGCCACTAGGCTAACAGGGCCTGTGCCCAGGTGCCCTGGTCAACTAGGAGGCCCCTAAAAAATGGGCACCCCCACAGCCCAACCCATTCTGCCCACCTGCCTGGCACTCCTGCTGGGGAGCGGTGTCGTGGGGGGGCTTGTCCCCTCCAACTGCCACTCCAGTTGGGGAGCAGGGGAAACCCTCGCATCCTAGCCCCACTCCCCAGCAGGAGCGCTGGGCAGGTGGGGGAAGACCCCAACCCAGCTTTCTGGAAGGAGTGCCGGGGAGACTGCAGGCAGAAGGGATGGGGAAGGCCCCCCTCCACTTGCTCTTGCCCAGGGCCCTACAAACCCGTAATCTGCCTCTGCCTATGTACCTTGTCTCTTTTGAGCATTATCTTACTAACTTTTCTTCGGCATTTCAACTGCAGCCATCAATGCTCTCCCTATAATTTTAACCATTGTTTCTGCTCTGATCACTATCAACTATACATATGTTTAATACCCTTTAGGACCTCTCTCTCTCTCTCTCTCTCTCTCTCTCTCTCTCCCCACCCTCTTCTTGTCCAATTCAAATAAATGTATGGCTTCCTTTCAGCTTTGTGTGACAAAATGCATCAGATGTGTGTCTCAAAACAGTTTCATCTCCTTTATTTCTCTTCTCTTCTTTTTGATTTGCTTCCACTCTCTGTAATGTTAGTGTCATGCTTGACCTTTTCTTCTCTTCCCACATCTCCCCTGCTTGCAAATCTGCTTTCTGCATTCCTGGAACATTGCACTTGAACACCAATTGCCCCCATCTCTGTTCACTCTGACTATTGTAATTCTGTGGCCTCCAAATCCAAGCTCTCCGACTTCAGCATGAACAGAGACTGCTGTTAGTCACCCTTTCACATGTACAAAGAATCACAACCACATCACTGCCACGCTAAAATGACTCCACTGGCTCCCCATTCATTTCAAGAACCAGGTTAAAAAGGTCTTCCTGATTTTTAAAACACTCAGTAGGCTTGTTCCAGTCTCTGATCTGATTTCTCTCTAATTCCTCTCTGTTTCCTATACTTCTCTGGTTTACCACTGGTCTTCTTGGGTCCCCTCACACTTCACAGACACAGTATAGCCCCTGCTATACCCTTGGAAAGGGTACAATGCATGCACTTCTGCTTAGCCAGCTCACTTCTGTACTGTTGGTGCCACAAGACCCACTCTTGCCCGTTCAATTATGGACAGGCTACAGCAAATGCTGGCAAGAGCCTTGAACAAACCTTGCATTCAAAGGGCAGGGAATGAGGTTGTGAATGGAACCAGGAGACAAAACATGGAAAGAATTGTCCTCCAGCATTCCTCCTAAATCCTTTCCCTTCCTTTTCTAAAGTGAGCACTTAGCAGCAGTTCTAGCGCAGCTGACAGCAGCACAGTTCTGTCAGAATAGGAACAACGTGGCATTCTGCAGTTTCTCATGCTGCTGCTAACAAGTTGCTACTTTCTCCATCTTCCCTGCAAAGGCTGACTGACGGCTCAAAAACAATCAGGATCTATGACCAGCTTATGCCACACAAAAAATATCCAATAAGTAGCTGTACACCTTACCTATTTCTTATACTAATTCCTAAAGTGACTGTCACATATGTACAGCTTGAGTCAACTATGACAAGACTATTTAGGTATGATTGTAGTTATGTCAGTCAATGGAAAAATATTTGTAGAAAAATCAAGAGTTAATATCACATTAATTAAAGGTGTTTTTTTTTTTAATTATAACCCTGTAGATTTGTCTTCCTCTTTGAGAGGTGCATGTGAACTATCAAAAGCTCAACACTGCTTGGAACACTCAAGTGTGCTAAAGCCCAGATGTGGGATGCAATGTGTGACAAAATAAGGAAACACAACAACAGGCAGGAAACTTAAAATGCTGCAGGATTTGTTCCTTCAATAACTCTGCCACCTCGGCTTGATGATTCTTAATTGTCGATGTAAATAATTGTCAACAGTGAAAATCATGGGATATCTAATTTATGTGGAATATAGATCATTTTGGGATTAAAATAAATGATGTCCCTAGAAATGAGGTAAAATTGAGAGGTATGTTACCATGTACCAGATTATCCAACCAGCTCAGCCAATTTACTTATTTTAAAACCTGATTTAAGAGTCCCAAAATATGAGATTTTTATTGTCTCCATTCTCATTTTGGTGGAGACTCATTCTTAAAAATAAAAATCAGTTGGGTAAATAAAAAATAGGGTTTTAATGGATTAAATGCAATTCCTTAAGATAAAACATGGCATTTTACTGACTCTAGTAGAGCACAGACATGCATATAATTAAAAAATGCATCAGTCTTAAGTAACTTTATGGTAATAAACATTTACTAAAAATAGTATCTTTTTTCTTATAAGCATAACTAGGTATTCCTGCATATGGTTTGGTATCGCTGCACATCTCAACACACTGAAAAAACAGACATCACCATATTTATAAAGCATAATTAAGCCCATTTGTTTTCTGTTTAAAGCAGAAAAAGTAGTATTTGTTTTTTTCCAATTTTCATCTGACCTTTCTATCATTCAAGTATATAAAAAATAACTTGTTTTATTAGGAAAATACAATACATTTCATGAGATATATGTATTACAACAATACATTAGATTGTATATATATGAAAATCTGTCTGCTGAAGTAAGGCTATGTACTGTATTAGTCTAGAAGACACACACAACAAACAAACAAGCATGCATGCAAGCTCTGAAGGTACTGATGAATCACACCCACAACGTACACATTTCAAGCTGCTAGCAGATAACGATTTAAAAATCTGCCACACTAAAATGGGAAGAAAACGAAAATTAGTATCAGAATATATTTCAGAACACAAGGAAGTATTCAGAAGTTTTAAAAGAAACAGGAGAAAGGATGAAGTTGTTGAATGTATGCTTTGCCAGTGGCGTGGCCCAATTATTAAATGTAAATGTTTATAAGGTAATAGTTCTAGAAGTCTACAACAGTGAACTGTTTGTTCAAATGAAAAGTTTTATTAGGGGATTACTGATATATTGTTTTATTAAACTCAGAGGTGGCGTTGTGTTTTGAGTTCTGGTTTAAAGTTCTGCAGCAAACCACACTGAATTCCATTCATCAAAGCATTAAACTACTGAATACTTTTCCTCCTGTCCATCTGTCCACCAAAATAAACTTGGATATTTACCCAGAATAATTAATATTTTTCCACCAATTTTCACTTGTTTTAGTTGTTATAGTCATAAACACCGATATATTCCAGGAAAAAATAAATAAATTAAATTGAAAACAAAGGACCTCAAGCATACTGAACATTATTTCTTAACACACTTATTATATGCGACAGTCAAGACTTTTCTAACTCAGATAATGCCTATCTTCAGCTTTCTTGTAAGTCAAAATCAAACCTTTCCCATTTATTTCATTTAGTATAATTCCCCAGGGTTATGGAAAGGAATTTCAAAGATTTTGCACCACTACAGATTGAAAGTATGAATAAAAACAAAGACACTTTATCCTACCTTTGCTGTGCGCATAGAAGTTGCAATGAACTGACTGGAAGTTTTGCACAAAAATCAATGGCACTTTATCATGTCAATTGGTATTATCTTTGGGGGATGTAAATTTTTCATAGTGTGAACCATGTTTTAATAAAGAGATTGTCTGGTGAATGACTTTCCCACCCATACTTTCCTTACACATACAGATCACCTACCTTCTTGTGTACAACTGCATAATATCCCTGTGACAACTAAGGTAGCTGCTTGCATGGAAAAGTAAAATAATTATTTTTACCTTCTGCTAATACAACTTAGTTCTTGCTGCTAAGGAAGAGGAGGCAGTACGTTACCCACCAGCACTCTACAGACCACCGCCATGAGCTCCATGGACCTCAGTTTGAGAACCTTTGCTGTATTTACTATGTAAACGCAAATGTTTATAGACTACCAGGTGCAAGTAGTGTTATCAACATCTCTTATGGCTGGAAAAACAAGAATAGATAAACTGAATACACTACCAATAGATTGTTGAGAGGGTTTTCCCCCTTAAATTACATGACTAATGAGGCATATAAAATGGTTCTAAATGTGTTTAGGTCAAGATCTAAGGTTCCTGCTATAAGCAGGTTATTGATTTTCAACAGGGATCTATGTCAGATACCAATATCAGAATTAAATGTTTCGTATCAGTGTGAGAAGGCAAGCCACTAGCAATTTCATATTACCCATCAGTTTTACCCCCAACTACGGATAATGCAGAATTCAAACACTGACTCTCATACTTTATCTACACTAGGAAAATTTGTCATTGTTTTTCAGCACCAGTGGAATTACCTTATTGCTATTAACTATGTAACTGTAACCTATGTGCAGGAACAGTTACATGCTGGTAAAAATGCTTGAGCTTAGTCTACACCAGTGTCCCAACTCTAGTGCCAAAAAAAAAAACAACCAACCCTTATCCTCGCAAAAATGCATTCTTACTGGCAGGCATTTCTGGTCCCTTTAGTGTTTTCACATACACTTAGCTCCTTTGGTCTTCTCAAAATCTACCTACATGCAACTTCTTTCTCAATACAGCCCACCAGCCTGGATTGTTTCTTAAGGTTCCTAATTCCCTCCCAAAACTAAAGGATGAGCCTGTATATACAGCCAGTTCCAAAGACAATGCTTGTTCTCTGTAAACTACAACCCCTTTATAACTGCTACTACAAAAGACTTGCATTGGGCCTGTATCCATCTTAGGGGCCAATCCTGTTCCCACTGAAGTCACTTAGAGTTTGGACTTCAATGACAATAGGATCAGACCATAGGTAAGTCATGAAGCAAGAGAATTTAGTCCCTTAAAGACACCATTATCCTCATTTGAGGAGGAGGAAATCACAACTGAAAACTAAGAAATCCTGAATAGTTACTGCAGAAAGTAAAGTTATTAGCAAGTAAGACAGCTTCCCCAGTGCCTGAGAAAATGCCCTCTCTCTCACTGAAGGACTACAGGGTAAGTCAGGTTCTTCATCTAGGTGATGATAATGAGGCTACTGTGCTCATACGCAGTTAAATGAATTGTAGTTGTGGGACAGGCTTTAATCCTACAGATATAGTCTGTATACAAAAGTGTACCACACAATGCTCCTTCGGGGCTCTTTGTTATTGGACTGTTTGGTCAGACCTAGAGATGACTAGGACTTTCCCCCTCAATCACATCGACCTGAGTGGGAGAAGAGTTTTTCCACAGACTGATGATAAAATATAAAAGCTATTACTTTGATTACCCTCAGAGATCACAGCCATTGAATAAGAAAATGCCATTTTTATAGTCACTCTTCAGAGCAAAGCCACTGTTGGTACCAAACGGTCAACAACCTTTGCATGTCCATTTACCTACATGGTCTTGACTGACTGCTGAATCACCTTAACATCATGAGGGTTTTAACAATTAGGCACATACTTGGCTACAGCTGTTATATGATGCACTCTGATCAGCTACTACCTTGGTGGGAAATAATGGGTCAAGCCTAAAATGTGAAGCAGCTAAAGGTGTAGAGTGCCAAGGGTTAAACTATTTGCTGCAGTAGGCTGTTGTTATTCTCTGAACCAGTCTGAGCTGTGCTCAGTTTCTTCCTGCCAAGGATTTTGCTACATTATATAACTTAATTTTAAAACATTCATTTGACTCTGTGTAATACCACACATACTTGGAGTGATTTTTGCCAGGGTACTGGCAGCATGTTTCATTTTCAAGCTTATTTATTTCAACTTCAAATACAACTCAGGAAATAAATTATTTGACCTATCAGAGTAAAAGGAGATAAAAACTCTTATTAAATTGTATACGTACAAAACTCATAGTGAAATTCTTGTTAAAATTTGAATTCCTTTTTCAGCTGTTTCCTGCTTTTCATAACCCACTTAGTGCCTCCTTGTCCTTGGGCTATAAATTTACTAATTTAAAATTTCCCATATTTCTTCATTTTTTTAAAAGAGGCCTTTATTGCCTTCCTATTGAAAAAAACAATACTAGAGTAGAATTGCTTGTGCTCAAATTTTGCCATTAGCCAACATATTGTTGAAAATTTAAATTGAGTAGCTGATCTCAGTCAAGTTTCTTGTGGACGAGTGTCCAAATCATAAAATGCACCATTACAATTTCCTTTGTTGGCAGTTACAGCAGGGTGAACAAGGACTGACAGCATGAAGATTGAATTACCTTCTTGGCCTTTCCAGCTGAGGACTGGGGCATAGTTTGGAGCAGTATGAAGAAATTTACACTGTTCCTGCCTATGCTGTATCTACCTTACCAATAGAGGTTCTCATTCTCCAAGGCTGCCAATTTGCCATTTCCCCACAAATACTAAAATTTACCAAACTACCAACCATCAAAAAAATTCCCTTTAGTTCTATGGGGTGCTCATCCTCTTAATAAGGCCTGATCCTGTGAAGTGCTGAATGCCCTCAACTCCTGTTTCTAATCTAGATTAGATCATTCCTCAGGGCAAGGATAATGGCTTTATACTCTATGGTACTATATTCAATATTAATAAATTGATAAGAGATAGCAGAATATCAAGTCAGTTTGTTTTAAATATGTTGTGAATAATTTAAGAGTAGGTCCTAATTCTACCACACTAAAATAAAAAAAATAAAAAAAGTTCACTCCAAAATATTTTTCATCCAAAAGCTAGGTCGAACAAATAAATTGAATTCCACATTTTCACATCAGTAAATCCTTCACACCATCCTTAACCCTCATCCCCCTATTTTTCCAGTCATTCCTCATCTTCATCATCTTCTGTGCAAATTCAAATACAGGATCTTCTGTTCCACTTTTGTGTATATTCCTTTTCCTTTTGATATAATGGCTAGACTTTCCTTGTATTGACTTAACTCTTAAGTACACCTTTGTGATGGGGTTATTTATTTATCTACAAGATTCTAAAACAATCAGCAGAATCTGATGCTGAAGCGGATGGTATTTCTTGTCTTTGTTCTTATTATTTCTTTTGTCAACAGCATTGTCATTGCCAAAATTATTCCTGTTATGATACTCTAGTGCTGTAGTTTGAATGTATGTTAGAACAAGTTCTGGCAGTTCAAATCTGTTTGAGGCTAAAAAATGTGTCTCCAAGTTCACCTAAACCACGTGTTACAGTTACATGTTTAATATTCATACAGAAACTCACTGAAGCTCAAAGCAAAGAGCAAGAATAATAGAAAAATATATGAAAGGCAAAAGCAAAAACAGAAGAGTAAGAAAAATGTTAAAAGTGAACTGTGACAAGACACTCAGAAGATAGTGAAAGTTTCTTAAAAAATATAGTTCTTTATGAAAGAATGCAATGAATTTTGGGGTCTAAACATCCAAAACAGAAACTAGTAACTGATACCCTAAATAGCGACAGAGAAAACATACATACATATTACATAGGCATCAGCTATCAGCAATGTTTGCTCAACAATTAAAAACAACCACTGTATTTGCATAGTTCAAAAGATTATTAATTCATTTTTCCTGGTGACATGCTCAAAAGTGCAGATGAAGAGCAAGTGAACATCATAAAAAATGACTGAAGAGGTAGCCAACCCAAAAGATATCAAATCAATCTAACAGAATCATTGTATGTCTGTCTGACCAAAGCCTCCAAAAGGGAAGTCCATTTCCATTAAGAGATTTTAAGAAATCACTCAGTTCGATGGCCAGTACTGAAATGGGATAGTAAATGATTTATGTGATTGTAAGAAATTATGGAGGCTTTCCTCTAGGCTAACGGTTCAAATCTAGCCCAGGGTAAAAGCAAATTAATGTCTGGCAACTAATGCCCTTTTGGCAGCCTGTATGAAATGAGTTGCTACCAGTATAATTCTCAACAGATGAACCGCCATATTCCAAAAATAAACACCCTGGAATCCTTGTCAGCAGTCTTAGCAAAGATGCAATGGACATGAATTTCTCACCCCTTCATCCCTAAAATGAAGTGTGTTGGTGAGGCAGTGTAGGCAAATCTGTATTGTTGCTCTACTCCACTTTACCTGTTCTGTGAACTAGAGGGCTTTAATCTCTCCAGGCAGTTGTCAGTTTGGTATATTTCACATAAGAAATAAAACAATCAATACTGACATACCAAAAGCCATATCAGAAAGACTTGGACACTGAATGCTTTTGTTCTCCTGTCCACTTACAGGGCAGATTAGGCAGGGCTCAGAAACAGACGATTCAATATCATGTAAGAAAGGAAAGGGAGGATCACAGATCTGCACAATTTACTGGGTGATGGATCATTTTAGTGCCACAAGCGGGGTGCTGTTTGGAAGATACTAGTGTTTTTTCCCCTCCGCAGTCAAGAATGAGCCAAACCCAAGGAGCCTAGCAGAGTCCAGGGGTATATTCAACCGTCACCAAGAGGGTGCAAGCTCAAGAAGCCAGTGGAGCAAGTGGCAAGACAATCATATTTTAACACTGCACAAACTACTGTGGAGATGGAGTAGGGAATATGTGGTTGAATATTCAGGAAGCACCCCTGGATAGTGGATGCTGCTGCCTGTGTTAACTGTCTGGAAAGCTCTGGTGAATTACCAAACCTGAGTTCCAGACCACTTTTTAGAATCGCTGTTACCTTCCCTGTTACTTCATGGGAGATTGGGGCAGAGGATCTTGACTAAGACTCTAGACTCTTCCCAATGTTGTGAAACAGAGGGAAGGATCTAGCCCTGAGATTTTAAAATCTTGTGGGCTGCCATGTCATATTGTGAACTAAATCTCATACAATTCATCACCCGAGTTGCAGAAAAATAGTTCAGGAGCTCAGAATAAAGAATTCTGCCATTTCCAATAGAAGTGTGAAGGGAGAATTATGAATGAACCTTTTAAAAATACCTATGTGGCGGGAGATTGCCCTTCTACAAAATGAAAGCAGCATGCTTGCATTTCAATGGCCCAATCCTGAAACCAAGACCTTTCATTTTCAATTAACTTAAATTGACAATTGAAAAAGGTTTGAAAATGTATCCTGGGCCTTTCACTTTGATAGATTTCAGCTATGACATTATATACACTATTCCAACCAATTTTTCGTTGTTTTTTAATTGAAATTTTGAAACGAAAAATAATTGATTGAATCAAAGCTGTTGAAGGACACATTAAAACATCTCTTATGTGCCAAAAATCCTCTCATTAAGCACACTTTCTGGTTGTGATGCAAATCATCCCAACTTTACAATGATAAGTATACTTTAAAAAGGTAAAACATGTAGGCGTGATTCAGAATAATACATACCCCAAACAAGTTGTGTGTAATATGTGTACCTTTGTTAAATATAACATATAGTATGTTACAAATACCATTTGCTTATGTTACAAATACGAATGCTTTTTTATAACAGATATAAAAAAAATCACCATCTATATTAAGAACTCACAATCTATCACAAAATAATATCAATCTTTACCTTCCAACACAGTCTATATAAACAGTGGAACAATGTAGCCATCAAACACTATGTAACAAACAGCAATAAGAATCAGTGCTGAGTAAGATACAACATATACAACTCTGCCTACATTTTCCTTCTTGACGTCACTGTAAACAGGATCCCTTCACCTGCTTTTGAACTTACTTAGGAGGCAAAAATTGGCCTTTCTTACAGCTGAGTTGCTTCATTAAATAACAGGTGAAAAGAAATTAATCAAGGGATCTTAAAAACCTTATAAACTGTAAATCTAGTTAGCAAAGGGCCCTTACTACCATTGAAAATTAAAGTTGTGTGATCCCTAAATAGCCTAACCCTTAAGGTGACAAATAGCTGATACATAGGCTCTATTACTGTATGGTATTGTGCACAGAGGGAGTGAAAGAGGGGAAAGGGTACGAAATACACAGTCTAGAGCACGGTGCAGAAACTAACAAATGGAGTGCTGGTGTCCTTTTTACTTTTAAGAGGTCCAAACCAAAATCTATTTGGCTCAGAATGACAGCATCATACCAGTGATTGATTCTTAACTATCTGCATATCATACTTATTCTTATTCTTGACGTAGCAGATTTTTGTCATAAAAGCAGCAAATCACAATGTTTTAATGACTACTCAGAAATTCCCCAGATGGAACCACCTTTTTGCAGCGCTATTAATAAATATTCCAGTCACTCTGTTACTAATTTTTGGAAGTCTTTAAGAAAAGTTTGATTTTCCTGGTGATCTTACACATTACAAAAGAATTAATAAAAGCCTAAGACATCTTTTTGTTTTATCCATATCTAACAAAAAAGCAATGTAGAAGAACACAGAATACTGGATATATAAATATGCAACATCAAAAATATGTATTGGCCCTCTTTTTCAGGCCCAATACTGAAAAATCTGAGTGCCTGCTGAGAGAGGCAATGGGAGCTGACTGTACTCAAACCAAGTCAGTAGAAGATTAAAGTAGCCATTGGTTTTGTAGCTAAACAAATATATTCACCAAAATTCTGAACAACACACTTCAAGCAAATTGACATCCAAATTCTCATTTACATTGGTGCACAGCAATTCAACTGAAATCAAGTAAGAAAGAGGGGTGGAATATCCTAGGCATAGGACCTGAGGAAGCAAAGGGGCAAAGATGTCTTTACGCTACCTTGAGACACCCTCACCCTGGTCAGGATCCAAATCAATCTCCAGTAGAAATTAGAGCAGCCTCAGGGCTGATATAATTTATGTTTGATTGTGCACATCCGTAAGGGACTGGTCAAGTAATTGCCAGGTCTCACACACACACACACACACACACTAATCATGTTTCCTTTTCTCCAGCCACGCCTTCTATACGGGGGATTACCTTGTGAGGGTGGCATAGAGCAGCTATGTTGGCTCCCATTATCTGAGATTCCTCCTATGCTGAAGAGTATAGTTAGGAAGATGGCTTTATGGCACAAAAGAGCTGTAGCAAAACAGTGAATTAGGCCAATTAGTTACTCTGGATTTACACTAATGTAACAAAATGGAATTTGGCCCAGAATGTCCCCTTTCTTATAAAGAATAAGTTTCAGATAAAGTTATGCTTTGTGCTAAGGAGCCAGTGGAGGAAACTGTATGTTCCATATGTGTGAGTTGTTAAAATGAAAGATAACATTTTGAACAAGATAACTGTATTACAATCTTGTCCAACACCTTATATTTTTTATGTGTATGAGGTGAGCCACAGTGAGGGCTGGTATGCATCAGTGAGAGAGGAGAATAGGGACAGGGAACTGAGTACCAGACAATGAATAGCCTTTTAAAATGCTTTTTCCTGTCAAACTTCGTAGACAGAGAAATGATGGGAAGTGTAGACTGTTACAAAAGACCATTTTAAAGGTTTTTCCATCATTTCTCTCATAATAAAAAGGAAAAATCAAGAATATCTTGTTCAGAATATTCTATCAACACCTGGATATAATTGAAAGTTTCAGATTTCTCTTAGGCAGGGGTTCTCAAACTGGGGTCCTGGTTATTATCTGGGGGGTCACGAGCTGTCAGCCTCCACCCCAAACCCCGCTTTGCTTCCAGCATTTATAATAGTGTTAAATATATAAAAAATGTTTTTTAATTTATTGGGGTGGGAGTTGCACTCAGAGGGGTCACCAGTACAAAAGTTTGAGAACACTGTTCTTAGGTATGTCGCATAAACTCCAAAATAGTACTTTTAACGGACATAGGAATTATTTAGTGCTTTATATTTTCCTCCAATTACTCTTAAGTGAATCCTAAAATCAAGAAATTCAGGAACCTGAAAAACTGTTTAATACAATCAATCTGGCTCACACAATGAGTTTTCAGAAACTCAATTAATAATATGGATGACACTTTAAAATAATGTAGTAGGGAAATGACAGTAACTCAAAAATACATATTATACAATCAACAGTACAAAAAAGAGTGTTTGATAACTATATAATGAAATTCTCCACATTAGAACGGAGATGGTATATTATTGACAATAGTCAATGGAAAACTAACTTGAAGAATTGTGTTATTTTTGCTGCACAGTATATGTTGAATAAAATATTTGAACCTATTTCCCATGCCAGCTACTGGAAGCGAGTATCATAGACTGCCCCATAAATTGTTCTGTCATTTCGACTGCAGGCACTGGTAGGCCTTAAACCTTGACCATATATCTGTGTGTGAAATCCAGATAATTCTTTGCTCTTCCCCCTCTCTCCTGCCTATGTGACAATGTTTTTACCTTTGAAAAAGAATCGGTGTGCTTTAGCATGCCCTGATAATGCCTTCTGTCATTCCCAGGTGTCATTGTGATCACCAACCCTACAATAACAAACCAGCCCACTTCACGTGTGGTCACGAGGTTCAGGCTCAGAACTCAGCAAGGTAACACATTTCCTTTGTAAAGTCTGATTCCCCTCTCTTGTTATCAAGGCAATTCTAGTGTGGAGTCTTGGGAATGCATTGCCCGTTCTCTCCATATCCCAGTGCCCTGCTTTCTCCCTGCGCGCCACGTGAAACGCCTTGTAGGCCTCCTGCGGCCCTGCCCCCGCAACCTGCAGCTGCACCCTCCCGACATGGATTTCTTCAGCTCGCCCAGAGGCACGTGACCCCCCTCCCGGAAACCATTGTTCTCCCTCCCGCAGCCAAAGCCACTCTTTGCGTTTGCACCTGGCCCGGGCCCGAGCCAACCAGCGGCGGCGGCTCTTGGGGCGCTGGGCCGGGAATCCGGCTGCAATGTGCGAAGCTAGGGCAGCGACGCGGCGGGGGAGGGGCGCTCAGTTATTCCCTGCTCACAAGTGAAACTTACCTGCTGGGCACAGCAGCGGCTCCGTTGCCTCTCGCGTCGCAGCTCGGCAAGTCAGGGCGGCGGCGGCAGCAGCAGCATCCCCCGGGAACGGCTCCCGCCACCCGCCGGGGGCCCCTGGTCCTACTCGGGCTGCGGGAGCTGGGTTGGTTTCGCTGGCAAAGCCTTTACCATATGCTCGAGCGGGGGATATTAACTTTGCTCAATGGCGACAGGGCACCAGGCTGAGCCCGAGCATCAGATCGATTTACTAAACAAACTGAAACGTGGGTGGGGATGTTAAACAGTAACCAGCCGCCTCAAGGAAAACTGAAAGCGGCTCCTGCTGGCTCGGCTGCTCCCATGGCCCAGGCCCTTTCCGCGGGCGGGGCAGCACCAGCGCCTTGGGGGAAGCGGCTTTCTCAGCCCCAGGTGCGGCTCCTGGCCAGGAGGCCGAGCGAGAGGCTAGAAGCGCGGCACGAAAACACCGAGCAGGGCCAGTTCCCCGGCTCACGTGCCGGGCGTGCACCTGCCAAGCTCCAGCTTGCCCCGCCGGACCGAGGGGTAGCCCGGCAGGCGTGGGGTGGGGTCTGAGAGGACAGCCACCAACTCAGCCATTCACCCCACTGGCAACCGAAGCTTCCGCCACAGAGCCGTACAGTGGGGCTAGAAAGCGAGTGGGTGATTGGATTTAAAGGCCGTGCTCCAGCCTCGAAGGCTGCACTTTTCCCGTCCTCCGATCTGCACATGCTCAGCAGCCTTGCTGGAGAAAATCCCACTGGCCCCTCCAACACCTACTCAATAAGATCCCCTTTACAAATTTAAGGCAGCAGTACTGAAGGGGGCTGTAAGCCAGCTCTTCCTGCCGAGCTGGCAGGGCAAAGGCAGGGCAGGATTCCCCATCACGGCAGCGTGATCACTCTAAACTTGGAGACCCAGGACAGGCTGAGTAGCATCGTGCTTAGCATACAGAAAAGGGATGGAGACTATTTTCTACTTTCATCATCCCTATAAGGATAATATAAGGACATCTGACAGACAAAGGTGCTGGAGGACCTCAGTGAAGAGAAAGAGAGGTATATGTTTCTCCAGCCCAACACAAAAATAATTCATCAGTCATTTCGAGATATTTTCTCCCTTGGGTGTTTGTGTGCATTGAAATAAATACTTTTATTCTGCCTGGCAACCCTGGCGTGGGAGAACATTCCTACTATCACTAGTGTTTAGCACTGGGACTCAAGACATCTAGCCGAAGTTTCTCTCGGCAATGCTCTCTGGTCTCTTTCAAGCCACCGATATGATGTTTATAGATAAGACACGAACACACGCAAGCACGAACTCCTAAATAAGAGTGTGATCCTCGGAAATAATCAGAACAAGTCAGACGTTACTAACCCCGTGCTGTCATTTAATCTCCTTAAAATTTCCCCCTCCCCGATTGTTCTGCTATAACAATGTCATTGTAGATCAAAGGGCTGGATCTTTCTCTCTTGGATCAGAAGTTTATTCAGCTTACTTCTCTCTGTTTCATTTAATCTCTTTTTGAATGCATCCGTTTTTAAAGAAACCTGGATAACAATAAAGTATCATAACTAAAACATCTCAATTCCTTCTACCTAGGATACCAGTTAGATAGAACTTCAGCTGCTTACCCAGAGCACCTGGGAGACTGTGGCACAAGGCAGTAGCCATTAAATAACAATTGTTCTGCGAAATTGCAACTTTGCAGATTTCAAATAATAATTAACGGCTAGCCTATCGTGGAACCAAATTCTCCCTTCATTCACACCCGTTACGGCTGCGTTGACCTCAAGAAGATAGATACACATCATAATTTTGATGCGAAATATCGAAGGTTTTCTATATCATCGTTCACGGTATGACTGAAGAACAGGATTTGGCAAGTTGTTACCAGGCAAGGAAGAGGTCTTCTTATTGAGTTTCTGGGGGGAAAGGTCTTCCTAACAGAGGAAGATTCGGGGTGTTCCTTTACCCTGTCTTTGATAGCACTTTTGTATCCCATCACAATAAATATGAATGTACCAGTGATTTACTGGCACTGTCACAACAGAGAAAACAACCAGTTTCAAGTAAAAGCGTGAAAATATGGTTCTTTCCGCACCCTTTCTCTGGTATTTGAATGCGATCAAGGATTATTGGTTTGCTCAGTGAGAAAATCGGCAAGTTTGCTCTACTTTCTTACTGTTAGGATGGCGCCATTCCTTTATTCTAGTTCCGATTACTAATTTATTTATAGCGTTCTGCGTGAAAATCCTGAATCAAAATGTTAGAAGCATTCGACTTTAGAATGCATTAGACGTTGTACGGAGATTTAAGTATTTAGTAACCTTTATTAATAACCAGAAATAATTGTCCAGATATGCAACAAGGAAAATGTAAATAGTTCCCAAGAACTCGAGTGTCATTTTAAAGGGTATTTTAAAAAGGCCAGCAAAACTCACTCAGGAAGATTTTAGGCGGGTGTATGCTGTCCGTATCCTGCCGCAGACAAAATGCTAGGGATTCTGCATGCCAGGGCAATACCAACAATGAAATAAATGCAACTGCTGCTGGTTTGAATGCAGTTTGTGGTAATTTCCAGAAGCAAGTGGCCAGTTTGAAAATCATCTGCTATTGACTAAAAGCTGCAAACCGCATCTGATAATCTAAACCAGTCTTGTGGTTCCAGTTATTAATGGTCATTTATGTTACATGAATAAAAACAGCGGACATGATTTGTTTTCTCTCCAAATTAGCATGGATTTTTTACAGTGAAGCCACTTGATCACCAGAGGCAAATCGTTATCACAAGAAAGAGATGCAAATTGACTTAATAATTGTTACAAAGTTGTAAATGAATCGAACAATTTCAGGGGATACAAACTTCCAAGGTAAATCACTCTGTTCGAAAAAAACAATGGGAATGGCTGCTACTTTGTATCAAAACTGAATGACTTTTAGAAGATGAGATGCAATGTCTTTGATATGCTGTGAATATTTGTGTATAGTGAATATTTCTCAACCCACAAGGCCACATTTGATGTCAACTGAATGTCACTCGTGGTTTTCGTTTCTCCTTTAGTTTCTTCTCAGGGTAGTTTTACGATCTGCTGCCTATTTTCGTTACCATTCCGTTAAGAAGCTGTAGGAGGAAGGTGGCATCTTGAAGGTAACCTCGCTGGCCAAGCTACCTTTAATAAGTTATTTTCACTTGTCACCTTCAAAATAAAATCCTTATGATCGCAAAAGAGCCACCGTGCCTAGAAACAGGAGCAGATCGCTTCCTTTGGTGCATTCCCTGTGCAGCCTTTTTGATTTTCCTCAAAGGCCAGGCACCTGCGAATTGTACTTATGTCGATCTTGGAGAAGTTTGTGGGGGGAGGAGGCTGTCGTGAGTGCAGTAGGAGAGTAAAAGTGATGATGGCACGATATGGCCCTATAGCTCTGTCATCTCCTCAAGTGGAATCCATGATCCTTCTCCCCTCCCCACTCTCTCTAACTACATCACCCAGCCATGTACGAAGGGCTTGGGAGGTTGGACTGAACGTAGGGAGCAATGCCGCAGTAGCCCTTTGCGGTGTTACACGCTAATGAGGATTTCCAGGGTCGGACCCGTGGCAGCACAGCCCACGGTAGAACCCTTTCCTAGCGAATCTCCCAAGCGTCCTGCTGCGGGGGGCTCTGGGTGTAGATAGACACTTGTAGGCGAGCCGGGAATGAATGTGCCGCTCCCCGGCGGGCATCCCCTGTCCAGCAACTTACTCCATCACCGCCCCGACCGTCCCTTAACAGGGCGGCGGCCATCCACTTTTTAAAACGATCGTTTATTTTCGCAGGTCTGCCGCGGAACGTGGCTGTTTTCCTGCCCGGACAAGCGCTCGCATTTTGCTTGTGACCTCAACCGGGGGAGCTTATTGAGCTCATCAGAAAGGGGCCAGGAGTCAGCCCTGCAAACCTATCGGACTGCCCCCGATCCGAACAGCCTTTGCATGGGTGTTTAGCCGCTTCTTTTGTTTTAACTCCAGGATCATTAAGTTCCAGGTGAAGCAACTGTCGGTGCACTGATCCTTCCGCTTCCCTGGGCTGTTTTTTCCTGTTACTGATCCGTCCCTTGGAAATAAATCATCGGGGCTGTGCACTGTTTATCTCAGCGTAGGAGATTCTCTTACAAAACCTTGAATTCTTCACAGGAGCCCCTACAATTTGTTAACACACAGAGCTGTGAAAGGAGCCCCAAGTGCCATGTAAACGGCTGGCAAGAACTGCAGCCACCTAGGGTCACGGATTGCCCCTGGCTTGAAAAGTGAAATACAGGAAATGATCAGGACCAAACCGGTTCAAAGAGACAACTATTTTTGTTAGTTGAAACCATAAATAGAAACTCTTGTCTAACCTAGTCGGTTCTTTTGGGCATCTAGTTTTGCAGATTCCAGAGCACTTGGGATCCTGATACACGCTCTTCTGTGTTTTCTTACCGAGGAAAAAAAATAAGTCTGAGCTATTTGTACAAATGCTATAAACCTTTTTAAAATATAAATCTTAGGATTATGCAGCCCCTAAACCGCTTTGAGCTGTTTTCAACTACTACATTAGAAACGCTGTTTTCTGTAAGGTCCCTTTCTAAAGTATTAATTGCCAGGGTCCATGAAAGATTTGCAGACTTTACGATCATTTATGGTACGTGCAATAAAAACCAGGTGATAGGAGCAGACAGGTTCAAGGTGTAATGCAAAGATGTATTAGGTGCCCTTGGCAACTATCTGTGGGTGCTGTTTGTATTTGCAGAACACACCCTTCTCTGCAATGAACACTTCTGCAACCTTACCTGGGGTTTGGGTTGTTCATTTCCAGAGCCCTGGACAGCTACACAATGGAGCCATAGATTTCAGGCAAAGGGAATCCAATGATTCGAAACCAATTCCAGTCCCCAGAATATTTCAAATTCAAGTTAGATCATTAAATCAAATTTGAAGAAAAGGAACCTTCAGCATGACTTATAGGATTCCCCCTTGTCGTTTAATAAACAAGCTGTGTGTAGTAACTCTGAGTATTAAAATCTTCAGTGCTCCCTTGCCCTCTTTTAATACCGAAATTGCATTATTGCACCTCTACCAAAAAAATACCCCGATTATGAACCCCTCAAAGCCTAGGAGCAAACTCCCCAAAGGACAGGACAATACTAGAATGATCTTGTTCTTAAGAGTCTCTCAAGAAAGGACGCTGGGAATCTTAAATGCATTTTTTTGAAGATTATGCTAATACCTGCAGATTACAAGAGTTTATTGTACTAACACCGAAACAAAACAGTCTCAGGGCTGTTTCTTATGGTAATTGGTATCCGTATTTTTTAAGATTAATTTAGAATCCCTATTTTCCGGCACTAGCAGCAGCTGTGGAGGGGAAATCAGCCATTCCATTCTCACCCACCCTATTTTCTAACGTTATGAACTTTGAAAGTCGTAATTGTCACAAGACAGTTAATTAACTCCACTTCAACGCAGTGCAGTTAGTTAAAGTGTGACAAAGAACCAAATGTACCAGAGCACGCACACTTCAAGGTATTCAGAAACCTATACATGCCATCTAGTGGGCATAATAGAAAATGATATACCAGCTTTCTCAAGCTCCCCTGATACTGTTCGGTACCTCCTCTTCCAGGCACACACAACAATGGCATTATATCTAAGGGAAGTTAAATACCTGCTTAAAAGGGCACATCTTTATCATACCTTGCCATTGATTTCATTCTAGGATCAAAAAGCCCCAATCCACAGTTTTCTCCATAGGAGAGTGAGGCGAGCAGAAAGGAAGAAGGGAGGGGTCTCTATCTCTAGAGATAGATACAGATAGAAATATAAATAGAAATGTACAAAGTCACACTCTGTCTATATCTATCTATAGATAAATTTACAGTCACAATGTGTGGGAAAGCTATACACTATGACTTACAGTGTAACAGAACCACTGAATCCTGTAATTTCCTGTAATAGCAGTTACAACAGTTAAAAAAGAAAGCAACCCCCTGCCATAGTGTAACAATGTTACACCATTCTCCAGGGGCTGCAGAAGGAAACAGATTGTTGATCATTTAGATACACTCTCATAAATAGAATATAAAGCAGACTGAGGCCTCAGACCTGAAAGCATTTAAGTGTATGCCTAACTTCACCCAGGTCAGTACTTCTGTTAATTTCTTCCCCTCAGAAAAGTGTGGCTTCAGATGATGCAAATAATGGGGTCAAATTCTCATCTAGTAAAATTATAATTCATATTAATAGCAGTGAAGTGCTTGTGTGGAGAATATATCCATCATTTTTTTATTAGATACCCCACAATGCCAAATACTGTCCCTTGGAATAGTATTAATGAAGTAACATACCCAGATAGTTTTATAGAGAGAATGACTATGGTGGAAGCAATTCTTCAAATAAAACAACTACAAATAATATTTAGATAAAATCTGTTGATACTGTGGCTTCATCCAAGGAAGTCAATACAAACCAAATGGTCTGGAGTATTTTATATAGCTGTGTGAACAATAAAATCCACAACATTCATTCAAAACATTTAGCAAAAAGTATATATATGAATTAAAATATTTGGATAGGTTTTTTTTTTCAAATTGCAAAATTCCACACTGATGTACAATTATTCTTATTTTAAATGCTTCAATATTTGATTTCCAAAAACACTGGCAATGCCAACTACCAGAGATTATGTATTGTTTAGCCAATCTAAGGACTTGTAGCTTTGTGTACACTTGAGCAAGCTGTAAAACACCTCATGCCCACACACAAAAGTGATCCAAAGAGCATGCCAAATATCTTTTGGATTCGACTGATTTTTCAGAATAGATAAATACCCAGTTTATCAGTGTGGATTGCACTCAAATGATTCAGACTGAAGTGGTTTATTTAATTCCCCCTCTACTGTCCTACTCTGCACTGGTTGCTTTTCAAACCTCCCAGGATCTACAGCTCATAGGAGTCGTGGTGGGAACCGTGGAATTTCAACCCAGAGAACACTGCAACTGAAACAGAAAAAGCAAAACAAACAAACAGAACAAAACAAAACAAAAAAAAACCCAACCCTGCACTTGCATAGAAGCATGGCAAAACTGCAACAGTCTAGAACAAATATTGTCAAGGATAGTGTTTACACAGTGAACTATTTGTGCTTAAATTGGTTCCATCGCACTGGCTCAATTAGGCATGGTTCCTTATGTAGTGTAGACATGTCTTAGAAAATTACTCTTTGCTGATAGTCAAGTCCAACTTTGTCTACACTAGAGACCCTAATGAAAGACCTTAGAATTTTTGTTTGTAGAAGATTTTGGGTCAACATACAAAAATTGGCCAAATGGTCTAGTAACCATTTAAAACAGACTGCCATTCAGTTAAAGCTTCACTGGTTCATATGAACCATTTTACTGCCAGTATGGATGCAGCAAGTTGAAACAGTTCAATTTGTCTTCCCTAGCACTGTCTCACAGCGCATTATGAAGTCTCCCAGAATGCACTGCTTCTGGGAGCTGAGCTGGGAATTGTGGGATAGGCTTTACAATACTAGTGTGGACATGGTACAAAATGCACTGAGCATAAGTGGCATAGATGCACTAAGCTGTTTGTAATTAAACTGGTTCAATACAACCTGTTTAATTACAAAGGGGTCAGTTCTTTAGTACAGATCAGGCCTGGGCTTCATTGGGGCTGAATGTGAATTAACTGCAGACATAGATTAGGAAAACTGTAGTGCATAGTAACTGAGTAGTGTCCCTTTAAATAGTTTTGAAGCCTTCTAGTGGATCTCCCATTCTATTCTTATTGCAGAAGCCACCAAATCCTAACAGAGCAACTGTATATAATGATTACATTTATGCTGCACATGTATTTTGGTGCTGTGTAGAGCAAATACTTGTGTAGCCCCCTAGCATGGTTATAAACAGCAGTACAGACAGTGAGGCTTAACTTAGGTGAGTAGAGTGAAGACATGCCTGGAGAGGTATGGGTATGTACATGAGTGTATACCCTACAAGACTCTCTAGTTGCGCAAGCCATGTCTCCCTATTTATACTGCTACTTTTAGTTGTGTAGTGTTTCAATGCCTTCCCACTACTGGAGCCTTTTCCTGCCACAGGAAAAGACTCTGACAGCAGGGAAAGGCTCTGGCAGCAGGGAGTCAGCAAGGGAAGCAATGTGAAAAGGCTTAATCTTTCCCTGCTGCTTCCTCCTGCCAGAGCCTGTCCTCACCACAGTACAAGGCTCTTCCCCACTGCAGGTCATGACTCTGGCAATGGGAGAAAGACTCTGGTAGTGTGGGTGTAGGCAGCCAGGAAAGCAGTAGGGAAAGACTCAAATCTTTCACTGCTGCTCCCTACTGGCAGAGCCTTTCCTTGTCACAGTGAAGCCTTTTCCTGCTGCCTCCCACCAGAGCACTTCAGTGACGTGTGGATGTGGTGTGTTTTTCACTGCGGCATGTAGCTACACATACCCTGTAAATGCTGTGTCGTGTAGACATAGCCTATACATAGCTAGGTCTTGTACGTTTGTATAGTTTTCAAACAATTATTTGGAACTCAATTGTGTCTCTGGTGTTTCCTCATATTCTTAATGTTGCGTAGAGAGCAAAGACACACAACACCATGTTCAGCAACATTTCAGAAACCACAGTTAAGCTCTGTAATATTATAATCTTCTACTACCATTAGTAGTATAAATTTTTTTTAATTACTAGTGTGGATGGGAAAACACAGTACTATAAAGGGGAAAGATCAGTATTTTCACAGCAGTGTCTTGGTTTAATACTATTCTTTAACACAGATTGATGGGGAGCACACTCCCAAGTACACAGTCTGCTCCTCAGGACTAGCGCAGGAATGTAGGTAAGCACTTGGGGCTGAGGTTGGGGTCTATGCGTAGAAATAAATTCTGACATATCTTTTCAGGGGCCTGAAACGGAGACCTTGTGAGACCTATTATTCGTGCAACCTGTATGTATACAGCTGACCCACTGGAATAGAATGCAATCCCAAATTCTTCATCTGTTATCCTGCCTGACTGTAAGACAGAAGGTTGCAGTAAGAAATGAATTCCATTCCTCCCTTCCCCTGCTTCTTCCTTGGAAAGCTGAATATCATAGCATCATCTCTTGGTTCCCCACTCCATGTAGCCTTGCATAACATAGGGAATGGAAAAGTGAAGCATGTGACCCATTAACTGTAGTTGCCTTGCATGCTACTGAAGCTAAACCTTAGATGTGATCCAGTTAAATCTACTTTTGATTAAGCTTTTCAAGGAATTTTCTAATTTTGGAAGGTCTAATGTCCTAAATAGTAAACAAAAGAGACCTACACGTTACTGATCAGATTGAAATGGAAAGAAAAAATATGAGGGAAAGACAAATTGTATTCATAGTTTAGTAAGAGTGTCACTTATGATGCAAATAAGTACCTTTTGACTAGTATTGCTATATCATTCATGCATCTTCTGCTGCCTGAGATAATTGATTATTTTTCAATAATAGAGAACATGTGCAACAAATTTTGAAAAAAATATATAAGACTTTGTGTGCGTCTAAACTAAAATGATGACCATAGTCAGAGAGTTAGGACACTTCAGAAAGCCATTGACTATTGGTGGGAATTGATCAATGAAGCAGATAAGACACCCTTCATCTCTCTGCCCAAAAAAGGTAAAATTAAATATAGGTTCATTTGGTGGACTTAAGTAGAAGAAACTACATGAAGAGAAAATACACATTTTTCTAACATCATCCCTTTATATGCAGTAGCTTTGACAATGAAAAGTGACTTACTGTACAATAATTTTCACATCTTATATTTTGCTATAGAGTATGCATAATATAAACTCTATTTTATTTCTCTGTAAATGTCAGGAGAGCATAAATCAATAATAGAGTGGTAACTATGCAATTAACTCACATCTCTTCTGTACCTTCACATTAGCATCACCGAGAGTGGTATCACCTTTTCAGTGACCTCAATGTAAGCAATAACATCCTTTTCTGTTAAAATTAATTTTTTAAAGTGAACTTAATGCTCCTGAAAAGTGATGGATTGACAGCCTTGGAAACTGAAGTTCTCTAGCCACAGACAAGATACAGCATGGGCAGTAGTAGTACACACTTCTCCAAGCTGTCCACCCAACTCTGTCTCAGAGGGCTGCAAATGAAGTTTACCATCCATTTTCCTTCAGTGAGACATAGACGCATCACTGGCATCTTTGTTATGATATATCTATAGTCAAACAGTAACTAGAGTAAGAACTTTTAGATAAGCTCCCACGTTCCTTTAATTAGTAGTGACATAAGTGATATTTGAACCATAGCCCCAGAGGTGAAAGAGTCTGTATCCCATTTCCAATCCCCTGAACCACACAATTTGTAAGGAAGTGTTGTTTAACTAATACCTTGAAATATCGAAACAATTAAGGAAGTTATATGGTAAATATAATGAGAGGCCTCTAACAGAGCTGTGAGATCCTAGAAGAGTTATGATGTCTGTGGAAAGTGGAGGAAAAAGTATTCAGTGAATAGTTAAAATAGAGTTTCTTGAAAATGTACTTGTAATATAATAATATTTTTGTATGTGTGTGTTTTTCAACATGGTACAGTACAGATGGAGTCACAGTGGGTCTAGTGGGGGAAGGATGGTCCAGGGATAGCCTATGACTCAAGAGATTTGGGTTTAAATCCCTCCTTTATCACAGATTTGCCATCTGTCCTTCGGCAAGTGTCTCTGTGCCTCAATCCCCCCCTGCAAGTGGGGGGTTAATAGTACTTCTTTCTGTCACAGGGGCGTTCTGAAGATAAAGACTGTGAGGTGCTTGAACACAATGGTAACAGGGGAGCCATACAAATACATAAGATACAGTTGTTCCAGGATATATTCCCCTAAGCAGAAACCTTTATAGGGTGCTTCCTTCTTCAAATATGGCTGGAGAAAAATGTTGGGCAATTTCTTAGAGGCAGGCTCCTATTCCTACTGTGATTTTTGATGCAGATGATATACTATGGGATCTACTCTAGGGCCTGATCCTACTTCCATTGAAGTAATGGCAAGAGCAAGTGGAGGGCAGTGAGACATTTCCCCTTCTCCCTTTGCTTTGGGTATAGTGCTCCTCTACATATCCTCCTTTGCATTTACTGATACGAGGAAGGCACCCCCTCCCATTTCAGTGTACTCTAAAACAAGGCAAAACTGTTGCAGACTTGAATAGGAGCAGGGTTGAGTCCATAGGCCTTTGTAATGCTTCCCCTCACTATCATTTTAAAAAAGATATACCTTATAGTCTGCAAATAGATTGTTAACTCCCATTCCTGACCCAGGATATTTTGGAATGTATTGGGTTTACAGGAACAGGGATTAACATTTTCAATGCTGTTTAGGGGATTTCGACACATATCCTTCATTAAAACAATTGGCAGATGTGTGGCTAAAGCCCCTGAATGGCTTTGGAAACCTCAGTTTTTCTTTGTTTTGATGTAACCTCCTTGTCACAGGGTGACATCCCACTCCTGTCTTCTCCTCTGTCTACACAGACTCAAAGATCTTCAGTTGTTAGACACCCCAGTGCAGTTTTTTTTACCTTGGCTCCTCCCACCATCTTATTGAACCATACACCATAATTATTTACAGTTTCAGTTTTACCGTGGTTCTCTGCCAAGAGAAGGAGAGGAAAGGAAAGAGCTGTCTCTACCCAGAGATCTGTGCTGGCTCTGGCTCTAAAAGCCTGCCTGCCTCTCCCCTGCACTACCTTCCTTTGTAGGGTGGGGCAATCCCATTTTTGGCTGGGGCAATCCCCTTTTTAACCTCTGTCCCGGGTGGCCAATTTTTTTTGGCAATGCCCAGTTTTGCCAAAAAAGTGGGGCATGCCCCCTTAGTGGGGCACAGAGAAACATTCAGGAGGGGGGAGAATTGGCAGCACCAGCCCTGCATGGTGGGGCTTGGGCAACCCATGACACCAGGTGGCTCATGTGTGTGTGTAGGTCCTCTAAAGTCAGCCCCTGTCATAACTTTAGTCCCAGATTTGGACCTTAGCGTCCAAAATATGGGGGTTAGCATGAAAACCTCCAAGCTTAGTTACCAGCTTGGACCTGGTACTTGCTGCCACCACCCAAAAAATTAGAGTGTTTTGGGGCACTCTGGTCCCCCTGAAAAACCTTCCCTGGGGACCCCACAACCCAAATCCCTTGAGTCTCACACAACAAAGGGAAATAATCCTTTTTCCCTTCCCCCCTCCAGGTGCTCCTGGAGAGATACACAGACACAAGCTCTGTGAATCTAAACAGAGGGAGTCCCCCCTCCCCGTTTTCCAGTCCTGGAAACAAAAGCACTTTCCTCTTCACCCAGAGGGAATGCAAAATCAGGCTAGCAAATCCAACACACACAGATCTCCCCCTGATTTCTT
The DNA here is from genome assembly GCF_007399415.2 of Gopherus evgoodei. Lineage (NCBI taxonomy): Eukaryota > Metazoa > Chordata > Testudines > Testudinidae > Gopherus > Gopherus evgoodei. Next base: position 241,135,703 of record NC_044323.1, on the reverse strand, counting down.
CCTCCCACCAATTCCCTGGTGAGTACAGACTCAATTTCCCTGAAATTTCCCAGAAAAGAAAACTCCAACAGGTCTCAAAAAGAAAGCTTTATATAAAAAAGAAAGAAAAAATACATACAAATGGTCTCTCTGTATTAAGGTGACACATACAGGGTCAATTGCTTAAAAGAATATTGAATAAACAGCCTTATTCAAAAAGAATACAAATCAAAGCACTCCAGCAACTATAGACATGTAAATACATGATCTCTGTACCTACAACTTGGAAACAGAAGATTAGAGAGCAGAAATACTTCTCCAAAGCTCAGAGAAAGCAGGCAGACAGAAAACAAAGACTCAGACACAAACTTCCCTCCACCCAGAGTTGAAAAAATCCGGTTTCCTGATTGGTCCTCTGGTCAGGTGCTTCAGGTGAAAGAGACATTAACCTTTAGCTATCTGTTTATGACACGCCCCCCAAATTGCAGACAGTGGGGAAGCTCACTGGCGGCAATTTCCTTCTAGAACTTGAAAATAAACAGATTAATACAACACATGCACCTTTACATATACCACTAAGTATATAACTAACAGACTTCTGCATGGTAAGAACACTTTTTAACTACTGGATTCTGGGAAACTCTCACGGGAGAGTGCATCAGCTACTTTGTTAGAAGCTCCTGAGATGTGCTGAATTTCAAAATCAAAATCTTGGAGAGCTAAACTCCAACGAAGAAGTTTCTTGTTGTTCCCTTTGGCAGTATGAAGCCACTTTAGTGCAGCATGGTCAGTTTGTAGTTGGAACCGCCGTCCCCAAACATATGGGCATAGTTTTTCCAGGGCGTACACAATGGCATAGCATTCCTTTTCACTGACTGACCAGTGACTTTCCCTCTCAGACAGTTTTTTGCTGAGAAACATGACAGGATGGAAGTTGTGATCCGTTGCTTCCTGCATGAGAACTGCTTCTATACCACGCTCAGATGCATCCGTGGTTACTAGGAATGGCTTGTCAAAATCCGGGGCCCTGAGTACAGGGTCAGACATGAGCGTTGCCTTAAGTTGGGTAAAGGCCTTTTGACACTCATCAGTCCACTTAACTGCATTTGGCTGGGTCTTTTTGGTCAGGTTGGTCAATGGGGCAGCGATTTGGCTGTAGTGTGGTACAAATCGTCTGTAGTATCCGGCCAAGCCTAAGAAGGATTGGACCTGCTTCTTGGACCGTGGGACAGGCCACTTTTGGATAGCATCCACCTTGGTCTGTAGGGGGTTTATGGTTCCTCGACCCACCTGGTGCCCCAGGTAAGTCACTCTGTTTTGGCCTATTTGACACTTTTTGGCCTTAACAGTTAGTTCAGCCTGCCTGATGCGCTCAAAGACTTTTTCCAGGTGTAGTAGGTGTTTGGGCCAGGAGTCTGAAAAAATGGCCACATCATCGAGGTAGGCAATTGCAAATTCTCCCAGTCCAGCTAGTATACCATCTACCAGCCTCTGGAAGGTGGCAGGTGCATTTCGAAGGCCGAAAGGAAGGACATTGAATTCATACACCCCCGCATGGGTGACGAATGCTGACCTCTCCTTGGCAGGTTCATCTAGCGGTACTTGCCAGTACCCCTTGGTTAAGTCTATTGTAGAGATGAACTGGGCACGACCCAACTTCTCCAATAGCTCATCAGTGCGTGGCATTGGATAGTTGTCCGGACGAGTTACCGCATTTAGCTTACGGTAGTACACGCAAAAGCATATTTCCCCATCTGGTTTGGGTACCAGAACCACTGGAGATGCACATGCACTGGTAGATGAGCGGATTATACCCATCTGTAGCATGTTCTGGATCTCCCATTCTATAGCAGCTTGGGCATGAGGAGACACCCGGTAGGGTGGGGTTCTGATTGGGTGAGCATTACCTGTGTCAATGGAGTTGTATGCCCGTTCAGTCCGTCCTGGGGTGGCTGAGAACAATGGGGCAAAGCTAGTGCACAGCTCCTTGATTTGTCGCCGCTGCAGACGTTCCAGGGTGGTTGAGAGGTTCACCTCTTCCACGCCACCGTCTTTTTTTCCGTCGTAGTAGACACCGTCAGGCCACTCAGCATCATCTCCCTGGACTGTAAACTGACAAACCTGTAAGTCTCTGGAATAGAAAGGCTTGAGAGAATTAACATGGTACACTTTAGGCTTTAGTGAGGAATTGGGAAATGCTATGAGGTAGTTTACAGTTCCCAAGCGCTCTTGGACCGTGATCCCATGATGCTTCCATCTTATGGGCCTGTTGCGCCTTCAAGACCATAACCTGGTCTCCTACTTTGAAGGAACGTTCTCTGGCATGTCTGTCATACCAGACCTTTTGCTCTTCCTGAGCATCCTTTAGGTTCTCTCTAGCAAGGGCTAAAGAGTGTCGGAGGGTGCTTTATAGGTTGCTTACAAAGTCCAGAATGTTAGTTCCTGGAGAAGGCGTAAACCCCTCCCATTGCTGCTTCACCAACTGTAATGGTCCCTTAACCTCGTGACCATACACAAGTTCAAATGGTGAAAACCCTAAACTGGGATGTGGTACAGCCCTGTAGGCAAACAGCAACTGCTGCAACACTAGGTCCCAATTATTGGAGAATTCGTTGATGAATTTTCGTATCATGGCCCCCAAAGTTCCATTGAACCTTTCCACCAGGCCATTGGTTTGATGGTGGTACGGGGTGGCAACCAAGTGATTCACCCCATGTGTTTCCCACAGTATTTCCATGGTCCCTGCCAGGAAATTAGACCCTGAATCTGTAAGGATGTCGGAGGGCCAAGCTACCCTGGCAAAGATGTCTGTTAGGGCCAGGCACACAGTGTTAGCCCTGGTGTTGCCTAGAGCTACTGCTTCCGGCCATCGGGTAGCAAAGTCCACTAAAGTTAGTACGTACTGCTTTCCTCTGGGTGTCTTTTTTGGGAAAGGACCCAGAATATCCACAGCTACTCGCTGAAATGGGACCTCAATTATGGGGAGTGGCTGGAGAGGGGCCTTGACCTGGTCTTGAGGCTTTCCCACTCTTTGGCACACCTCACAAGATCGGACATACTTGGCAACGTCCTTGCCCATCCCCTCCCAGTGGAAGGACTTCCCCAACCGGTCCTTGGTTCTGTTCACCCCAGCATGGCCACTGGGATGATCATGGGCTAAGCTTAAGAGCTTCCCCCGGTACTTAGTTGGAACCACCAACTGTTTTTGCGGCTGCCATTCTTCCCGGTGTCCACCAGAAAGAATTTCCTTGTATAAAAGTCCTTGGTCTATAATAAACCGGGATCGATTAGAAGAGCTGAGAGGCGGTGGGGTGCTCCGTGCCGCCGCCCAAGCTTTCTGAAGGCTGTCATCTGCTTCCTGCTCAGTCTGGAACTGTTCCCTTGAGGCTGGGGTCACCAGTTCTTCCTCAAACTGGGGACTTGGGCTTGGTCCCTCTGGAAGCGATGTAGGTGATGGGGTTGTTTCCGTTGCTGGTGAACCGCTCTCCGCTGGTGCACCTGAGGGTATTTCAGGCTCTGGCTGAGCCTTTTGGGTATGGCTGTCTGTTGCTTCTGCCAGTTCTGGCTCGCTGACGCCCTCTGGCGTTGAGTTTGAAGATGTGGTTGCACTTGCTGGTGCTGGTTGCTGTTCCAGTTCTGGGCCTGGGACTGGAGGTGTTGTGGCTGTTTCAGTGGTTGGCATGGAATCCGGGTCCACTACCTCTTTCTGGGTCTCTGATAACACAGACGGGGCCTCTGTGGACGGCTCAGGAACAGGAATGGGTCTGGAAGCCTGCCTGGTTTGGCTACGTGTAACCATTCCCACTCTCTTGGCCCGCTTCACCTGGTTGGCCAAGTCTTCCCCCAGTAGCATGGGGATAGGATAATTGTCATAGACTGCAAAAGTCCACATTCCTGACCAGCCTTTGTACTGGACAGGCAGTTCAGCTGTAGGCAAGTCTACAGCTTGTGACATGAAGGGGTAAATTGTAACTTTGGCCTTTGGGTTGATGAATTTGGGGTCAACGAAGGATTGGTGGATAGCTGACACTTGTGCCCCTGTGTCTCTCCACACAGTAACCTTCTTTCCGCCCACTCTCAAATTTTCCCTTCGCTCCAAGGGTATTTGAGAGGCATCCGGGCCTGGGGATCTTTGGGGTGATGGTGGTGTAATGAATTGCACTCGCATGGTATTCTTTGGACAGTTGGCCTTGATATGTCCCAGTTCATTACACTTAAAGCATCTTCCATCTGATGGGTCACTGGGCCGAGGTGAGTTACTGGAGACTGGTGAGGTGGAAGAATAGGGCATCTGTGGCTTTACTTGGGTTGTATGTGGGGTCTTTGGCTGTCCTCGGTTGTAGGGTTTATGGTCGGTGTGCCCCTTGGGGTATTCGTTCCCCTTGACAGTAGCTTTCTTGCTTTCTGCCACTTCCATCCATCTGGCTCCAATCTCTCCCGCCTCCGCGAGATTTTTGGGTTTTCCATCTTGTATGTACCGTGTTATGTCCTCAGGAACACCATCCAAGAACTGCTCCATTTGTATGAGGAGGTGCAGTTCTTCCAAGGTTTTAACATTGTGTCCTGATATCCAGGCCTCATAATTTTTCCCAACGTAGTAGGCGTGTTTGGGAAATGACACATCTGGTTTCCACTTTTGGGTTCTGAAGCGCCGACGGGCATGATCCGGGGTGATCCCCATTCTGTAACTGGCCTTGGTTTGAAAAAGTTTATAGTCATTCATTTGCTGCTTAGGCATTTCAGCTGCCACCTCTGCTAAAGGTCCACTGAGCTGTGTCCTCAATTCTACCATGTACTGGTCTTCAGGGATGCTGTACCCAAGACAGGCTCTTTCAAAATTTTCCAAGAAGGCCTCGGTGTCATCACCTGCCTTGTAGGTGGGAAGTTTTCTGTGATGTGGAACTATAATTGGCGAAGGGTTGTTAGGATTGGCTGGCACATGCAGCCCAGCTTGCGCTAAGTCCAGTTCATGTTTTCTCTGTTTTTCCTTCTCTTCATTTTCTTTTTGTTGTTTTTCCATTTCTCGGCGGTGGGCCGCCTCTTCTTCTTCTTGTTTCCTTCTGTGGGCCACCTCTTCTTCTGCTTGTTTTCTTCGGTGGGCCACCTCTTCTTCTTCTAGTTTTCTTTTGTGTGCTGCCTCTTTGGCTGCCTGTTCTCTTTGGTAGGCTGCCAGTTTGATGCTTTCTTCCTTTTCTTTCAGCTCCACCTCTTTTTGTCTTTTTTCCAGTTGTCGCCTGTGTTCAGCTTCTTTGATTTGTTCTTCGGCCTCCATTTTTGTCTTGGTAGACATGATTTCTGTTTTCTTGTGTTCAACACACACAGATCTCCCCTGATTTCTTCCTCCCACCAATTCCCTGGTGAGTACAGACTCAATTTCCCTGAAGTAAAGAAAAACTCCAACAGGTCTTAAAAGAAAGCTTTATATAAAAAGAAAGAAAAATACATACAAATGGTCTCTCTGTATTAAGGTGATGAAATACAGGGTCAATTGCTTAAAAGAATATTGAATAAACAGCCTTATTAAAAAAGAATACAAATCAAAGCACTCCAGCACTTATATTCATGCAACTACCAAAGAAAAGAAACCATATAACTTACTATCTGATCTCTTTGTCCTTACACTTAGAAACAGAAGACTAGAAAGTAGAAACTACTTCTCCAAAGCTCAGAGAAAGCAGGCAGACAGAAAACAAAGACTTAGACACAAACTTCCCTCCACCCAGAGTTGAAAAAATCCGGTTTCCTGATTGGTCCTCTGGTCAGGTGCTTCAGGTGAAAGAGACATTAACCCTTAGCTATCTGTTTATGACAGGGGTGCCCTCCGGTGTTTATCTTCAGAACTGCAGGTTCTCTGTTGCCTCCTGAAGTCTGCCTAGCAACAGTGCTTATTTCCTTTTCTTCCTCTAGCATAAACTAGAAAAACCACTTTATTTGCATGTATATAGTGCTGGTATTTGACTCCTAATGGGAGTGCTATTGCATGACAAAAGACCTGTAACAGCTCCTTAATGGCTTCTTGCTTAATATGCAAGCCACAAACTGCCAGAGAGAGCAGAAAAAAAAATTCTCTCTGGTTTCTTTGAAAACCAGACCCTCTCTGCTAAAAAGTCCCTAGCAGAGAAAAGAAAAATATAATATTCCTACTGGCTTCTGGATTCTATCTCACCACTGCACACCATATCATAACTTTAGTCCCAGATTTGGACCTTAGCGTCCAAAATATGGGGGTTAGCATGAAAACCTCCAAGCTTAGTTACCAGCTTGGACCTGGTACTTGCTGCCACCACCCAAAAAATTAGAGTGTTTTGGGGCACTCTGGTCCCCCTGAAAAACCTTCCCTGGGGACCCCACAACCCAAATCCCTTGAGTCTCACACAACAAAGGGAAATAATCCTTTTTCCCTTCCCCCCTCCAGGTGCTCCTGGAGAGATACACAGACACAAGCTCTGTGAATCTAAACAGAGGGAGTCCCCCCTCCCCGTTTTCCAGTCCTGGAAACAAAAGCACTTTCCTCTTCACCCAGAGGGAATGCAAAATCAGGCTAGCAAATCTAACACACACAGATCTCCCCCTGATTTCTTCCTCCCACCAATTCCCTGGTGAGTACAGACTCAATTTCCCTGAAATTTCCCAGAAAAGAAAACTCCAACAGGTCTCAAAAAGAAAGCTTTATATAAAAAAGAAAGAAAAAATACATACAAATGGTCTCTCTGTATTAAGGTGACACATACAGGGTCAATTGCTTAAAAGAATATTGAATAAACAGCCTTATTTAAAAAAAATACAAATCAAAGCACTCCAGCAACTATATACATGTAAATACATGATCTCTGTACTCACAACTTGGAAACAAAAGATTAGAGAGCAGAAATACTTCTCCAAAGCTCAGAGAAAGCAGGCAGACAGAAAACAAAGACTCAGACACAAACTTCCCTCCACCCAGAGTTGAAAAAATCCGGTTTCCTGATTGGTCCTCTGGTCAGGTGCTTCAGGTAAAAGAGACATTAACCCTTAGCTATCTGTTTATGACAGCCCCACATGTTGGAGGGGGCTCAGGCGAGCAGCTTGGGCTAGCCCCATGCATGGGGGGGTGGGAGAATTGGGCAAGCAGCTTGGGCTGGGGAGGGCAGGGACTAGGGTGAGCCTCATGTGGTGGCCCATTTTCCCTTTAGGAAACTCTGTTCCTGGGTTTTCTTATACCTCCTTTGTTAATGGGACAATTTGCTAATTGGTGTTTAAGTGACCAGAGTGGTGGCTCAGCTATTAGTTCCCAGCACTTTGCCACACATCTCTATTTGGGAGAGGGATAAAGTCTCTGTAAAGAAAGTCCTCTCTAAAATATACACGTTTCTTATACTCACTTTTCCATCCAAAATAAGAACAGTCTGACGCATGAAGACCAAACCATTGTTAAGTCTCCAGGTCTGCCTCAAATCACCTTTCTGTACACCCAGATAATGGATCACATCCTGCAAAGCTCACTAGCACCAGAGTCTAAAGTCAATATCCCATTAGCTATTAGTATTCCAGGCATCAAATACATCCAGTCAGGTCAATCTACTGAAATACCTTTTGCTATGCCAGCAAGGGAACCACTCTGAGGCTTTCAGTTCCCCAGTCATTACCTCTCCTGGATGGACACATGTAGCTCTCCCTCCTGACTGTGTTATTTCTAGGCTGAACAGTTCCCCTCCAACGCTGATATTCCACAGCAAGACAGACTTTCTAAGCTGACCTGCTTTGCCTTCTCTTCAGAGGCACTGTACAGCATACTTACCTACAGTTATAAGTTAGCACACAACCTTTTCTAAGCAAGCACATTTATTCTTATGGTAAAGCATTTCAGAGACATCATATTAAAACAATAAAGAGACACAGGCATGCTAATAAGCTTACCAGAGATCAGTTCAACTCCAAAAAGGGCTCTGGCCTTCAGATCCCATCAAGGGATTTTTGTGTGGTTACAAGTACATAACTGCTTTGACTCAGAACAAGCACCCCCCTACCAGAGAATCTGTGAGTTCCTTCTTTATACAGTGGTGATGGTGTGTGTGTGTATGTGTGTGGGGTGGGGGTTGATCTGTCTTCATGTAACAGGTGATCAGCAGAGAGACGGTCCCCGCCTCATCCTCACTTTACTTTAAAAAGTTCACTTTGCTTAAAACAGTCCTTTTAAGCTGTTAACACTTCTCAGGGTTTACATTATTCAGGTCGCCTCCCTAGAATGGTTACATACCATTCCACAATAATACATACACATTTGCACTCTTAATATAGAGAATTCCTAAGATACTTAAACTTAATTCAATAAAGTTTAATTTAAATCAATAAGGTTTGTTCAGGATATTACAGAACATTGCCATATCTGTCAAACTGATTTCCTCCAATGTATTCTCACGAGTCGCTATCTCCTCTTTCTTTTAAGTCTAACTACTGCTGAGCATGTCATCTAACTAATAACATACAGGAAAACAGGGTATGTGTACACAGCAGCTGGACATCCATGGCTTGCCTGTGCCAGTTGACTCAGGCTTGCGCTGTGAGATTGTTTCATTGCTATGTAGATTTCTGGGCTCAGGTTGAAGCCTGAGCTCTGGGGCCCTCCCACTCACAGGGTCCTAAAGCCAGGGCTCCAGCCTGAGCCTGGAAGTCTACACAGCAATGAAACAGCTCCGCAGCCCGAGCCCTGTTCGCCCAAGTCAGCTGGCATGGTCTAGCTGCAGGCATCTAGTTGCTAGGTAGACATACCCAGAGAAGTGATAGCATAGTGACCTTTGTATGTTTTTTACACTATTTAGTGATCACTTGGGAGATGACTCAATGAGCTAAAGCTCCTCAGATGTTTCTACTACCTTTTGAATAGTCCTCAGGATTCCACATCCTGCGACCGCTGCTGGGTCTGTGTGGTGGTCCCATTTCATTTAACTTCATTCATCCTTATGTTAGAAACACTCCCACTCAAACTTTGAGTTCATAAACATTCTGATACCCTAACTGATAAATGTGACAAATGTAGGTCAGGTAGGAGCACAAAGTGGGTCCATAGCAATGGCAGACAACATAATATCTTATTAAAAGACAGAAAGTTAGGGAACTCATTGGCAAAATCTCCTATAGGGACAAATGTAATGCTGGCTAAACCTCAATAAGTTTAGAGATTCAATTCTGACGAGCTCCCACAACTTCTCTGAGGCTCTTGGGGTCATCAGATGTTTTAAAAGCATGCTCTCTTGTGAAATTTTTGCTCTTTTTGCTCCAGTCAGTCCAGAAATGCCACAAGAGATGCTGCCTCTCTCATCAGAACATCTGCTTCTGTCTGTAACCCAGAAGTGGAGAGGGGAACAGAAACACAATAATGAAAATAATAATGGAGTAATTTAACTATACATTTTTGAATCTGCAGAAAAGGTCTGGTTCAAGTTTCAGGTGAGGATGTAGATTGAATGACTCTTACTATTTTTAAACACATTTGCATCTACCTAATTAAAATCTTAAGATTCCAAAAAATTGATAAGCATTGTGGCAAATCTGGGCCTAGTTCCTACTCCCACTAAAGTCAATGGCAAAACTCTTATTGGTTGTATGGGGAGCAGGATCAATTCCATTTTTCTGTGTGGCAGAACCTGAACTTGTCACATTGAATGCACTTACAAATTGTTTGCAGGTATATATTTCAACACATCAACTATTAGTTTTTATAACCCAACCCTGAGGAGTACTGAGTGCCCTCAATCTTCACTAATTCTAGGGAGCTGCAGTGAATGGAAGATGAACGCTAACAGAATCTTGGAGAATTATGCTTGCTATAGTCCAGCTCCAGTACATTTTACTCATGTGAAAAGTCCTTATTGGTTTCAGTGGGAATTTATATGTGAATAAATCAAGATGATTTTGGGCCTAAATAAAAATATTGGAGAATATGAGAATGTAGGATGGGATTTTTAATGTAGCCAAAGGGAGTTAGGCACCCAACTCCCATTGAAATTCAATGTAGTCACCTAACTCCCTTAAATCTCTGCTGTAAGGTATCAATAACCATATTTCAAAAGTATTCAGAGACCATAATGGTAAGTGTGGTCTGAAAGTCTAGACAGAGACAGACATAGTTAATAGGAATAGAAATAACTGAAGCTATTAAATAAACCTGTTTTCTATGAATTTCAGTGTTACAGTCAGGATGGTAGAAATATCAGGCACCATTAAAATATAGTCACAGTTATAGAAAAGCTATGAAAACACTATCAAATGGTAAATCATGTTAATAAAAAGAAATTGCTGAGCTGTATTTCTCACAGTAAACACTAGATGGCCATATGGGCTTTTTCTTGCTTTTGTCATGTTGGAGAAGAAATGATTAGCAAGTCTTCAGGACAACCATAAATAATGTTATGTTAGGAAATTCCTCTCAAGAAATGTAATGCCTCTTGTGCTGACTGGCGTTATAGTTAGAATTACACAATTGTATATTGGAGCTGAGTATTATGTACTGTGTCCCACATGAAATCTAGCAGAAATAATTCTTACAAATATCCGAACATAGAGACAGAAAAATGTTTAAAGAAATGTCTATAATTAACCTTCCAAGCTACATCTTGGGCTGAAATCTAGCTTGTTTTGATGACTAAGAGATAGTTTCATGGCATGAACAAATGTCCATAGCATATTGGTAATCTCTCTCCTGAAAGGCATCTTAGAACATTAACTCCATATCAGGAGCATGGATGCACTATGGTCAGTTTAGTTCAAAATTAAGGACATCCTTAACTGGTTTCATTATGCCTTATAACATTAAGCAGCCTGTATAGTGTAATCAGCTTGTCCAACAACTGACAATACAAATTGGTTTTAATTTGAACCTCTTTTTTTTTTTACAAAGACTGAATTCAATTATTTTAAATATTTTGAGTGTCTCACATGATTATGTATTAGTTTGGATGATCTTAAATGTAGTTTTTAAAGTTAATTAGCTTAAGATTAATTTAACCTAACAAGCTGAAATCAAACAATGTCCTACTACTGTATCTAGAATTTCTCATAATGTTCAGTAAAAAGAAAACTGTTCCCTTGAGCACAAGAAAAAAGATATCTATTCTGACATTTGACCTACTGTTACTTAACTAATAAAAACCAAATGCAAATAAACTCCAAATAAAAATGGAGTTAAAAATAAGAATGTATATCTACGAAGAGAGGAAATTAATGAAACATGTTTTGAAAATTTTTTAACATTCTGAGGGCCAACAGGGAGAAAACCACCATAAGCTAACCTCCTGCTCCACAGGGTTTAAACAAGTCCTCAAGACATTAAGAAAGCACACTCAGTGTTACAGTTGATGGTTTATTTTTTCGTGGGGTAACTGAGCTGTAGGGAATCCTCATGGGATGAAATTGGTTCTGCTGCACTTGTAGTTTCTTTTATAATCGGGAAAAAAAGCATCATAAAATGCCATAACTTTGACCTTAGACTGGTCAGAAGCTTCGCTGCTCTAATTAAAAAGTGAATGTTCCCAATGTTTTACCGAATAAAGCCCTTTTATAACAAATAACCTTTTGATGGGGAAACCACACTGTTTGTACACCAAAAAGTAATTTCAAGGCTTATCTTGAGTCAGTGCCATGATAAACACGTTGGAGCTTCTTGCCCTTCCTTTCTCTTTACCAAAGAATCAAAACAGATGTATTTCAACAACTAGCTTGTACAAATATTCTACTGTACAGTTAACTATCATTTGGAGAGACAACATCTCTTCTAATGACACATTTTTTAGAAGTACCACACACATGCTTACATTCTGGTGCAATAGTTAAGACTCCATAAGTAAGGTTGTGACACATTTACCACTATTAACCCAATTTTTTCACCTTTTTGTGTTTAAATTTCACAGAAAAGCTCCCTTAAGTCTGATTATTTTCATGCTTATTCTTAAATCAGAGAGAAGCAATTTTTTGAAAGTTTGAAGTTCCTCAGTGGAGTTATTTTTGAGTTATGGAACTCAAAAAAAACCATGGCTATAATCGTTTTTGAAGAAACAAACACACACAACTAATGGTAGTTATGGCTCCAATCCTGCTCCTATGGAAGCTAATGGAAAAATCCAAACAGTATCAGTTCCTAGATGCTGCTGTATTTATCCCAGTAACCACAACAGAGCCAGTGCATTGAAACAGAGATTTCAATCCTCTGTACAACAGAAACTGCAGCGTAGCAACTTGCAAGCCTTAGTAATGTAATATATATAATATTGCATATTTTAAATATAATGAACAAGTAAACCTCTTTGAAATGTCTAGCCATCACTCTAGGTATTTTATACCATTAAGATATATTTTAATTATATAAAGTACTGTCTATGGTTTATTGTAATGGATATGTAACCCACACACCTCCTGGATGTGGTGTTCTGTCCCATCTAGTGGCACCAAAACCGCTTAGAACCTAATGAATGTGCTCTACAGCCTTAGCTAAAGGCCATATAGCTTTTAGTTCATGCAGTAGAGGCTCATGTATTTAGCTCCAGAGGTCCCAGGTTCAATCCTGCCAGCCAACGACAGGGGTCTGTTGATGTTACAAGCGGTCCATGTTAGATTCAGCCCTGAGTTACACCAGAAGGAGCAAATACATCTCTCCATACCAGCACAGCTCCATCAGCTGATTTGGAAGCACTCTATTCCTTTGCAAAACATTTGAGGAGATACTGAGATCTCCTGGACCTTGTGCTCTGGGAGGGCAATAACCAAGGACTGGGATTATGGGATTATAGTTAACCTCTGTTCACAAGTGCCAGGGAACTAAAGGGTAAAACTGCATGTGTTCTTTCTCTAGGCATGTGCTCCTTTGCAGTGCATGGCAAAGTATGACATTTCAAGCCCTATTCCACTGACATTCACCCGTGTGAATTGAATGAGACTACACTTGTGTGTAAAGTTATGCACAAGTTATGGGTAAGCATTTGCAGGACAGGACTGTAACAGCATTAACGTGATCATGTAATTAAAGACTATTGTAGTACTTACAGACAAGGTACTATCATTACACATGGAATGTTATTTGTCCTCCTAAACTCCACTCAGTGGTAGGATGTCAGCCTTTAAGCCTGTAGTCCTCATTCATTGTAGATGTTGACATAATACACTTGTACTTTCACTGGGATCAGAAAGACCCAGAAAAAAAATGATCCAGAAAATAACTAAAGAACAAGAAGGTTTGTCACAGTTTTTTTTTCTTTCACGATAAAATTCTCATCCCCTAACAAAGGAAACTGAACACAAACTAAATGTGCTAAAATAACAGTAAAGACCTTACTTAAACATACACAAATATGCATAAAAATCAGAGTTAAGAAATTGGAGACCTTGCTGTTTGACCTTACATATGTTATATGTAATCTTATTTTAATACTTGGAACAATAGTGTCAATTAGGGGCAGCTTGGGAAAATGTAACTACATTTCCTGCCTTATGGAGGACTTAAAATCAAATTCAATATTCTTTCAGCTTTGTTTGTCTGTGCATGCACGTAAGCTTAATTGATAGAAATGGTACTTTATGGGTTTTGTATATGAAAAGTTTGCACAAAGTAATGTAATGGATCACTGAAATACAAATATTTTGGTTACAGGCAGTTACTAATGAGTATAGACATACTGTATAAACATACACAGAGATTGCAATTATAGAGACTTAACATAAGTAATTATTCACTAATTAGACTTTTATTATCATTTTAGGGCTCAATTCTGCTCACTTTGTGTACACTGAATAGTCTCATTGGCCAGATTTCTAAAGGTATTTAGCACCTAAATATGGAGATAAGAGCCTAGTGGGGTTTTCAGACATTAGAGCCTAACTCCCACTAAAATCAATGTTATACCAATGCCCTTCTAGGTTCATTTCAAAAGCCCACTAGGCACCTATCTGCATCACTAGGTGCCTAAGTACCTTTCAAAATCTGGCCCTTAAACTTCATTTATTTCAATGAAATTTGTGCTCATAAGTCTTTTGAGCCAAATTTTTAGATGTATTTAGGCACCTATTGATGTGGATAGGCACCTAACTTCCATTGAAATTGATATAATTTATATGCTAGGGTTTTGTTTGTTTGTTTTTTAAATCTGTGTAGGTCTATCTGTATCCCTAGGTGCCTAAACATCTTTAAAAATCTAGCCCTTAGGAATTTATGATAATTTCACCTGTATGCGTCTAAATATGGATTTTGGAGCCTAAAAATATGGATTTTGGAGTTTATGCTCCTATTTTTGAAAAATTCCACCAGTATCAGGAAAAACCTCCTGAGAGTGAAATCAATAAGACAGTGAAATAGTTTCCCAGCAGAAGTTATGGAAGCACCATTCTGGAGGATATTTAAAATTATATTGGGCAAAGCACTGTTTTGTAAGGAACAACCCTTCATCGTTAAGGGAATGGACTAACTCCAGAATTTAGAGATGGAAAAGACTGATGAGAGTGGGATAGGAAGATGTCATGGCCAACATCTCTCTTGAATGTTTACATTTGATATCCTCAATATTCTATGTCTCAGTTAGCTGTATATTATATTCTTTGTCTTTACAAGTTAGCAAAAGTGTAAGGGTCCAGTCAAGGGACTGACAACCTCCTTGAGGTCAATGGCAGGGCCGCCGAGAGCTGGCTCGGGCTCCAGTGAAAAAAATTTTTTGCCCCCGCCCCCAGCAAGGAAGGATTGGCTAAATAGGGCCAACGAAGTCGGGGAAGCCAGTCTCCGGGCCCCCTTCCGGACCGCTCGGCTCTGGTATTTTGTACCGGCTTCCCCCCCTTTTCTTCAGTCATGGTCAATGATAGTCAAGGACGCTCATCATCTTTTAAGATGCACTCAGCACCTTACAAGATTGAACCCTAGGTTAATTAAGGAGAGCAATGGTCATACCACTAAAACAGATTATTGCCAATGTCAAGTAGTACACCATTTCTAATTTCGTACATAGGGGATAGACTGCAAAGGTTTGGGTAAACCCAGATTTAGATGTAGCCCACAACTCATAATATTTTTTGACTTCTCACCTTTCTGAAGAAGATGTCTATTTCTCTTTCAGAGCTGTAATGTAATTCCCAGAAACAAAAATGCAGTAGGCAATAGTGCCAGTGATGTTGATTTGGCAGCCTGGTGAATACATGGGTAGAAGGGAAAAGGTTGCAGCAGCAAGTATTTTAATATCCCCACATCTTTATAGACTATTGTATTTCACAGGCTATACTGCACATTGAACTTCTGATGTCTTATTATCATGACAAGACAAAAATTGAAAATAGCACAGAACTGCAGGTAATCCATTTTCATGACAAGTTTGCAATATGAATGAGGAATAGCAAACATAAGCCATTCTCATTACTGTCCCAAGTCTGTATCTCATTGTCCTCCATAGATGTCATACCTGGGGCAATCAGCTCAGTTATTTTTTTAAAAGATCATATTTCATATTTCTAGATGTTCTTGAGCAGTACACTTATCAGTTCCAGCTACTTCAAAAATGAATGTAAATTATTCTTGCCCAGACTGTTCAAGAAATGCTTGTCAACAGTGAATAACAGTTATGAATATTTATGAAACATCTAAGTACATCAGAAAAATTAAAGCTATTCTGTAAAAGTTAGATTATTCAGATCAAATTTTGATGGACATGCAAATAAGTATATACTGATGCTGTTATAAAGCATGTTTTTTTAATGTATTTCAGAATATACATATAAGCCATAATTAGAACTCTTGGGAGCTTTAATACCTAAATCTAATTTGCTGACATGCCAACCATAAGGTCAAATGAGTCTTTAAAAAAAGCCTCAAGTAACTTGAGATCATAGACTTGAACATTTTTTTTAAATTTAATACAATTACATATTCATGTATGTATTCAATGAGACTTTGAGATAGA
The DNA here is from genome assembly GCF_007399415.2 of Gopherus evgoodei. Taxonomy (NCBI): domain Eukaryota; kingdom Metazoa; phylum Chordata; order Testudines; family Testudinidae; genus Gopherus; species Gopherus evgoodei. Next base: position 241,119,819 of record NC_044323.1, on the reverse strand, counting down.
AACCTATCACTTTTTTAAAATGACAAAGGTGGCTGCAAACACAGGTAAAACCACTGGCTGATGAGGGGTTTCTTATAAATTAATAGATACTTTAAATATGGTCTTGAAGTTATCTTTGTCAAAATCCTAAAGAAAAATCAATTTCAGGATTAGAGAGAGAAACCTATACATTGCTAGCTAGGCCCTGCTTCCGATCACTCTTCTGCACTGACAGTTATGAAGTAAATAATTCTCAAGGACATTTCTCATGCAGCTCTATTCAGTTAAAAAAAAACAGAATTCATTTCCTTCTCCTTGTGGTTGCTGTTTATACAGCTTTGTGTATTGTTTTTGTTGATAGTGATAACAACTCTGGCTACTGAGTACGTAGATGCCTATGGCTATACTGTACAGTTGCCACTTTTTGGCAGAGTTGCTTTTTCTTCTGATTGTGGGATCTCTTACTTCAGAAAATGAAACTTTGCAATGTAATTTTCCTTGATTTCCTGTGTGTTTTGCCTAACAAGTCTCTAGGTAAAGTCTGGAAAAGTCTCTTTAGGAAAACATTAAGGAAGCTAGGTCAAAAGTCTTTTAAAAAAAAACATATGGAATTTTCCGCAAACAATACCACAGAGGGTTGTAGTTCAATTTAGCAGCTGAAAAGGGAGCTCTGAGGTAAATCATAGAATGCAATTACACAGAAATACTGCACGTTAACATTCCAATTGCACAACCAATAATTATGCCGAGAAATGCTGAGCTGGCTAAAGTCTAAAAAGATGTCAATAATAAAACTTTAAGATTTAGAATTAACAATAGTTCCAGATAGTGATAGTGAATAAAAATAATGGACCCTTATGTTCTGTTGTTGAGTTATTCACAGCAGAGGATGTTCTTGATAACACATAAAATCAATTGGGTTTACCATTAATTAATTCATCTGGAATATATCGTGTAAATATCTGACATTCAGGATTCATTCACAGCCCTTTTGAATTTGGCAATTGTGACCCGTTTAGAACCTTAGTTTAATAGTTTTCTTTTTAGGATTTTTTTGTTTGTTTTACAAGAATGCCCATAGGGTGCAACCAAGATCAAGTTCCCATTGTGTAGGGACTGTACAAACACACAGTAAGAGAGAATTCCTGTCTCAAAGAGCTTACAATTTAAATAGGCAAGACAGACAATGGATGGAAGAAAGGAAGGTTGTAATACCCCATTTTACAGTGGGCAATTGAAGCCCAGAGAGATTAGGTGATTTACCTAAGGCCACATAAGAAACCTGTGGCAGAGGGGGAGGCTGAAATGTGGAGACTAGCTCAGAGGTTTGAGAATCCAGCAAAGCGCCCCAGAGAGATCACAAACAAACTGACAAATTCTGTAAGGGATGTCTATTGTTCATATTTTAAGTTTCATGGCTGAACATGTTAGCCTGTTGGGATAAAGACATTGCGAACACTGTAGTCTGCCCCATGCGATCTTGCAAAACCCATGCATTATTTCATCTTTATTCAAAGGATTTTCTGTGTTGTACTGTGAATGCTTTTTATTATGAAAAAAACCCACAATAAAAAGTCAATGTTTTAATGAAACCAAAGAAAAATAATTATCTTTATAACTGGAAGTACATTTAACTAACCAATTGTGATGGATAATCCTGCCTCACACTCGGAGATCTAAAGACTGAGGAGGTCACACCACTTCTCCACTGTGGGCATGCTCACATGGAATCACAGTATAAAAGGGAGCAGCTCAGCTCAGTCTGCCCTGACTGGAGGGGAAAGAGAACGTATGTTGCAGGCTGCTATCTGGGAGCTGTCAGAGTCCTAGAGCACAAAGACCAGGCATGCTGAGACCCAGGTGAATACCTGACTGTCCCTGGAAACCCATGAGGGGAATGAGTCGTCAGGTACTTCGCCTTGCAACTACCCCAGAGAACTAGAGGACCTGCAGACTATGGAGCAGGAAGGCAAGGTAGGAAGTTGCCCAGGGGAACCAGACATTGATCCAGTTGTGGTACTAGGTACAGAGTCAGTGTGTTTTGGAGGGATCCCTGCTGACCCAGTGGCAGCCCACTCCCTTTTTGGCCACTAGGCCATACTGCCCAGTGCTGAAGGACTGGCCTACTGAATCTGGCCACTGTACCATACTGGCCAGCGCCGAACGGTGGGCCTATTGACTCTGGCCACTAGGCCATAATGCCTGGTGCTAAAGGGCCACCATACAGATGTAGGCCATTAAGCCTTGCTGCCCTGACTCTAAGGACAGCCCCTCTGACTCTGATCATTGTTCCACACTACCATGAGCTAGAGAGGTTCCTCAAAAATGTAGGCCACTAGGCCGCACTGCCTTGAATCTAAGGAGCCCCTCTGACCATTAGGTCATACCACGCTGGGCAGAAGAGCAGTTATTTGGAGTTGGCTGGAGTGCCATAATGCCCCACAGAGGTGTTGGGGTATATCCAGCGCATAACACCAACCTATAAAATAACCAACTATATACAAACTTTTAATGAATGCAACAGTGTAAACAGAACTCAAAGTACAACAGTAAGAACATTTTAAATACACAATTTTGGGAGAGAGTGGGGCATAAAGTTACAGATGAGTTTACACCCTGTCTCTGCTTTTTCTTGTCCACACGGGTTCTAGGATAGAGCACCCATGGCTCAAAATTGTCAGGGGCACTGCAGAGCTCAAAAGAGCTGGCCTCCCAAATGCTAGTGTTCTCAGTGCCCAGAGGTTGGATCTGAGAGGTGAATGGGAGCCACTGTTGGGTGGATGTGGCAGTTATGGATAGTTGCTGGTTCCAGAAGCCAGCATTGTTCAGGGGCTGAAAGACATGTCTGGGCCCCAAATTACAGGGCCTTCTGGCCTTGCAGGAGAATGTTTTGCAGGAGGGCATTCTGACTGAGGATGGCATCTATGAGCTGCCTTTGCATCTCTCTCCTTTTCTATGTGCTCCTTCACCATGATGATGATGTTCTTAGCCACTGCCGTGCTTTCCCTGTCCATCTAAAATTTTAGATACAGACCAATAAAGGATGACTGTAATAAACAGACCATGCTGAAGAATTCTCTAGACTCCCTAAAATTAATCACTTTACAATATCACTCAAGCAGCTCACATTTTGCAAGCTTGGCTGACTTTTACTTTGCTACCCTGTAGCTATAGATTTAAGGGCAAAGTGTTTCAGTGGTTAAGGCCCTCGTCCAAAGCAGATTGGAATGAATGGGAGACTTTCCATTGTCATCAGTGAGCTTCAGGAAGCCCCATGTTCTAATTGTCCTGCCTACTATTTCAGTGTTTCATTTAACACCCTCACAACTTCTTGAATGAAGTGCAGTTCCTTACTTTAATGTGTAGAAATATATTTTTAAATCATGGAAATATATAGAAGATGAGACACAACTTAGCAGTATAAAAAGTTTTGATGATCAAGAAGAAATAGTTTGTAGATGGAAATGCTATCCCGAAAACAGTGTGGCAACCTAATTAATTCCTTAAGAGTAATTCTGATGGATTCAATTTGATTAAAACCAGCATTGTGAAACTAGCCACATTGCTGAGATAATCACAGTGGTTGAAAGCTGCAGGCTTCCTGTTAAATTACTGTTAAATATTGTTACATAAAATATTTAGAAAAGGAATGCTGCTGTGCCACAGCATTGACCTGGGAATTCTTTGCAAAGCAAAAGTAAAATTCACCTCACCAACCCACAAATCTCCACCACCGTACTCTTCATTTCTTTATTCCAAAAGTATTTACATTAGCTGCCTTATATTTACTGGACTTGGGTACAATTCGGTATTTTAAAAATGGGCAGGCTGATGTACTGTCTTGTCGAGCTGGTGTGTGCTGTCAGTATGTGGCTACAAATAGTAGCCACATAGGCTCTTCAACTAAAGGAAAAACTGACAAAACTCCTAGCAAGACAATCGGGACACTTTTCCATTTCTCTCCTTCTCCCCCTTTGCCAGCAGCATAACTGCTTTTTACACATGGTTTCAGGAACATTGGAAAATTCTCCTAGCATAAGGCCTGGCAATTGGATTCTCTGGTTGGTAGCATGGACAATTCTATTTGCACTGTGAACTCTCAGGAACTCAAGAAGATTCTTGTGAGGTGCTGTCAGAAGAATCTAAGGGAGGTCTAGTTCTCAAAGAGAAAGTGAGGTGAATGCCTGACCTAGTACTTGTGATAGGACTGATATAGAAATCTATATCTCTCAATGAAATATGGTGGGAGGAATAGTTCTCTAGGGGTATTTCAGAGATTCTTTGTAGCATTGCTATAAGTTTGGTTTATGCTTTACAGCAAGGGTGGTGGAGGTGGGAAATAAGCTTTCTGCAGTTCTTTTTTGTAAAAACTTATGGAAAAGAGAATTAGTAGGGGGCAAGGTAGAACTTTGAAAAGCTACTATGGACCATAAACTACAGCAACATCTTAAGCCCCAATCCTGCAAACACTTGCATATGTACTTAACTTGCTGACTGCGAACAGTCCCTTTACCCATGTAAGCTGTGGGAGTAGAGAGTGTGTATTAAGAAGGAGGAATCTGGCCTTCAGATAGTATTATTGCAATGACATAATTGAAAAATGACTATATCTTTAACAACAACATCTCTGGCTTTTGTTTATGTCATTTCTTTATGGTCCAATACCATCTCAAGGTTGCAGCAGCAACCCATGCATGACTTTCCTGGAAAACAGAAGAAAGGTCCCAGATTTGTAGTCTTGTAGGCCAGCTATCTGAGGGGAGGGTCAGGTTAAGTATATTGTTTTCACAGCTTTAGTCAGAGAGAATTTTTTTATTAATAAACACAAAAATAGAAGCTTTTAGCAATTAAAAATGAGCATATTTCTGAAAAGCAATCCTTATTCTGGAAAAAAAGTACACTATCAGTTATACATGGCATATAACATTAGGAAGGATACTGTCATATCAGGCCTGGCAAAATATAGTTTATTATTCTTATTTGTTAGATGCCAACACTATGCTTTTGATAGAACAAACAAAAAGGAGACATGAAGAGTTTACAGTCTAAACATGCAGACAAGATCAATCAATCCCAAAATGCACTGGGATATCCACAAGAAAGATCTATCAAAGTATGCTAGTTATTATTTGAGTGGATGACAGGAATTTTAATGACATGAATTAGCATTAATGGACTTCCTGACGTGAGTTTTAAGGAGATCACTGAACGAAGAGAAGCAAAATGGCAAATAGGACTAGTTCTAGTGGCAGATGGCTGCATGGAGGGTGCAGAGAAGATTATGCAAGCCACTGGCTTGCACAGAGATATTAAGTCAAGTCTGCAATTGTACCCTTGCATGCAAAATGGCATCTTCTGTATAGCGTGACCTTATATGCAAGATCATGCTGTATGGAGGACGTCATTTTGTTTGTGCATTCAGGGGCCAAACAGCATCATTGCATGGGCACAGCTAGTCCTGGGGCATGAATGCATGCCTTGCATATGACAACAGCACGCCACTGATGCAAGGGTGGTTAGGATTCATTGGTGAAACAACGGAGCTGAGATGAGTTACAAAAGAACAACAATAGAGAACAGAGTTGAAGATGAGGCTGAGAAGCTTGAGCTTGATGTGAAAGGCAAGAGGAAGCCAGTGAAGGGAATCCAAGGGGGGAGTGACGAGGGCCTACATTCACAAAGACACTTAGGGCTATGACACTCAGGAACATGCTGTGATTCACAAAACCTGAGTTGAGCACCCAAAATGAATGTGGAGAGACAGACAGCTTAAATTGTGATTCACGGATGCCATCATGCTTAGGGAGTCACCTAAGCTAGCTAGTGGGAAAGGTATTACCTAAGCCCCACTCCTGTCAGAGCTAGGTGCCTAAATCTGGGCTGCAGAGAGGCACTTATCTCTGCTAGCAATTCTCAGCTGTAAACCCTTTTTGTAATGAGCACCTAAAGTATATTTTGCAAGAAGTCAGTGGGGAGGAGAAACTCCATCATCACTTGGCAGGTGGGAGCCCCTCCAATTAAAGTCACCCCTCCACCTGATGAGAAGGGTGCTCTGCCATCTCTCAGGTAAGAGTCCTTGCCATCAGGCCATGGGATATTCTGATGTGAGATTTCCTCAGTCTCTCTTGCTGAAGCTGTTCCACTGTGGATAAATCATTGTAATAAGTTAATGGAGCAAGGAGACTGGATCCTGGTCCCAGGTGAGTACTGAAACCATCAGGCTACAGAGTCATTCTTATGCTTGTTCTCTCTCTCTCTGACCCAAAGGGCCCGTATTTGTCCACAGTAGAACAGCTTCAATAGGAGAGAGTGAAGGGAGCCCCACATCAAAATATCCCATAGCTCAGCTAGTGCACTCATTAGCGAGGGAGCAGAACTCTGTTCAAATCCCCCTCAAGAGGAGCGGGGAGTTGAGCCAGAGGCTTTGCACATCCCAAGTGAGTACCCAAATGTTTGGGCTAAAAGTTCTGATGGAGGGCCGCTGTCTTCTCCTTCCTACTTCCCTCAGCTGTTTTGTGTGAACCAAGGGGCCTGATATGGTAGACGGTCTCTGAGCACACCTTCTGGATTTACACCCTCCCCCGCTCCCACTTAGGTGGCCAAACACTTATCTTTCTCTGTTCGTGTTAGGCAGATGATAAGTGTTTAGACACCTGGAGTAAGGCAGAAGTGCACATGCCCAGAGGCAGAAACATAAGCACCTATAAAAATTTAGGAGCGAGTTTAGGCACCTACTGTGTTCAGCAAAGTGGCTCTGTTTTGGGTTCTTGCTCAGTGTTCCCTGATTTTAAACCTTTGACCTCACTCCCAGTCCTATTTTCTCTTCTGTTGTGCCCAGGAAACAATCTGGAATTAGTGGCTCCTTTCTCTTAATGGAGGGGGCAGGTCTTTAGTCTTGGGTAGGCCTGGATTCACCTGACACAGTACTTCAAATAGTATAGAGTGCAGCAGGAGTTGGGGCTTAGCCACCAAGTCTGGGGTTTACGTGAATCCAGGCCATAGTCTTTGTGCTGGATGAGCGATCTGATTTTAGCCGCTGGATGCTGGATAGACTCAAGGGGAAGTTTATGGGGGAGAGAGAATAAACAAAGAGCAATCCTTGTAGACGTTACCAAAATTCTCTGCCGATTTTGATAATCTCTGGAAATGCTCAAGTTATTTGCAGAATCATGACAGTATAATATAGTTACAGGATAGTTAGCAGATGAAATATGGTTTCTGTGTCAACAAGGAAGTAAAGTATTTGTATTGTGTACCCTGTACAATAAAATAATGCCAAGACATCTAACCTACAGCCACAATATTACTTAGGTAATGTTAGAAAAATGGCAGGGGGTTGTTTTTATTGGCTCCCGTCATGGAGTGGCTCATGAAGTTATAATAAGTTCTATCCCCAAATGCCTTGAAAAACTGAACTGTGGCTTAATCTAGTTTAAGGCCATTTTTCACTCTGGTACATGAATTAAAACATTCTTCCAATTAGATAAATCTATTCCTTTTACTTTTCTTATGGAATAGTAAGTTATAAACCTCCACTGGTTTTAACAATTAATATCATCTTTGAAAAGCTGCAGGTGAGCAGTCAAATAAAGCCAGTTTTATTAAGAAGAGAATTAATGATCAGTGATTACCACTGTTATAAACTATATGCCTGAGTCTATGCCATAGCATCGATCATGTATTACGTTTCTGTGGTATGCCTAAGGTATCTAGTTTAGAAAACAGATTGTTCCCTAGCTATTAATAAACCTGGGGCCACTTTAATTGTTTTTGACTGTCATTCCTGAAGTACTGAAAGCCTGCTGTGTTACAGTCAATTTCATTTTAAGAACAAAACTGCTATAATTGCTTAACTGAAACCCAAAAAGAAAATAGCAGTTTCAGGCTGAATCTTTGTCCTTAAAAAGTGGAATAAAAGGAAATAACATGACATTGCACCACAATGGTGTAACAACATGATGAGTTTACATCTATGTTGTCATGACAGATGAAAAGAATTTTCCCTGTCCAAATTAATGGGGCCAAACGAGCTAACCCTTGCTCATTTGAGTAGTCTAACTGAAGTCAACAAAGCTACTTGTGTAAAGATTAAATCATATGAGTAACTGTTGGATTAGGGTCTAAATTTGGGGTTTAACGGTTTGCAAGCTTCATTCTACGAGACTGAAAATAGATCAAAGTATTGTAGCAGGCACCCAGTAGTGCCTGTTACATTTCATGTTACAAAACAGTTTTCACTGTAATCTCTTATATGAAACTTTCAGATTAAGGGCCAAATTCTGATTTCACTTACTGATGACTAGAATCAACACAGCTGCTTCAGATCTGTGGTCATGTAACTCAGATCACAATTTAGCTTTGCTCTCTGGTGGAAGGGGAACTGGCCTCATCCCTGTAGAGATGTTTACGTTTCAGGCTAGACTAGGCTATCTGAACCATTTTTGAATGTATATTTGCACAGTGTTTATCATTGATTTAATTGCTGTCTTCTCTTGATTGTCAAATAAGATTTGTTTTATTAAGGTGCTTTTGGACCATTCCCTCTCCCTGGAGTGGAAGACACACTTTTGTGGAAGCCACCAGCAGCCTACTTCTCTACTTCCTGTGATATGGGATGTCAGTGGCAAACATCTTTGTGCTGTGAACCAGGTTTCTTGCTGCGAGATGCTTCTTGTAAATGTTCCAATTAGAATGCTGCATTTGATTTCATTTTGTAACAGGACATTTTTAGTGTGATTTAATATTTATTAATTTTATCATCCTACAGTGTAACTGCTGGTATTGGTTTAATCAATTCTTTGAATGTCTGTATGTGAAATATACTTAAGGAAATCGTCAAGTCCTGTGTATATTCTGGATGCAAAGGGGAGGATATAGAAGGTATGAGTTTTTTGATAGAATGTAAGTACTAAACTTATATCAAAGTATAAAATAATAAATTATAGAGCCAAAAAAGACTACTTGGATCAACTGTGTTCATCACTTACATTTAGCAGTATTAAGTCCCTTTATAATTCCTTCTAATGTTTTCTAGGAACATGTGTACTAAGGCAAAATATCTCTTATGTCTTTGAAGTCCTGGCAGGACTTTTATGCTAGTTTAACTACCAAACTTCATTTTGTATTTGTTGCTATAGCTACATTTGCAACTAAAGCTAAAAGCTTGCTTTGTCCACCTGATGTTTAAGGGTTGTGTTATCCTTCAGTGTGTGACCATTGCCCTACATAGTTTGTTTAAAAGGGTTTTTACATATGGCGCACATCTGAATCATCTGTTTACAGAGGTTTCACAGTTTAACCTACGTAAACCCAAGAGAAACAGAGAGGTATTGTGGTGATGTGTGGCACAGTGTTATCAATTGAAATTTTAATTGAATCAAAGGTCATAGAGTTTCATTCCCTTATACATATTAATTTATTTGGAAAGGGTGATGTCAGTGCTACTGAGCATGACTGCAGTGTTTAAAAGAAATGTAGATTGAGTGAAATATAATAAACCAGCTATGCAACTTCAATATTTACAAATTAAGGGTGAATTTTCAAAGGCACATGATGTTGGCTTAACTCTGATCTCATTGATGGCAATGGTCAAACTCTGCTTGATTTCAATGAGAGCACAGTTAGGATCAAGGCTGAGTACTTTTGAAATCCCTATGCTTAGAAATAATTACTACAGTTACTGTATAAATTCAAGCTTTCTGCCTTCCTAATTATTAAATTTTTAGTTATTTAGTGGCTAGTTGCCCACAATGCAGCTGGTTACTCATTTTCCATCTTCACTCTCATGTAACTAAGGGATAAGTCTGCAAATAGCAATCCACTATTTTCAGTTTTTTAATTTGGGGCTGAAATTTCCCATGCTTGAACTCAACCCGAAGGAGATATTTTGTCAAAAAAAGGGTAGCATACTTTGAGGCAATATTAAGTCATGCTGTTAAAGATCACACTGTAATGCACATATGCAAGGGGCCAGTGTAAAGACTGAACAAATATTCATACTGAAATCCGTGTTTGACTTTTGTACGTTCAACTGTACAACCTTAATTTTATGCTGTCTCTGATCCTGCTGCTATTTAAGTCAATGGAAACCTTATCCATTGATTTCCAGGAGAGTCATTGGATTTAACTGAAGGAAATATTTGGCCTAATGGGTTTGAGTGTTGGCGACAGTAATCAAATGAATTAGTACTGTGAAACATCCAAATAGATAGAATCATCATGTCTAGCATTTTCAGTGCTGTGTATATATTAGGCAGAAGTCTATTTATATTTCAACACCCAAATATTAAACACACATACAAAGATTGCTGCTTTTCTTAGAAGATGACATCATTTATTTTCAAAGTTGGTGCCTACACATTTTTATGAGGCACTATTTGGGACAAGTTACATTTTATTTTTTAGCTACCCTCATTTAGTGGAACCATTCTTGATGTCCAATAGAACACAGAATGATGGGGTACCAAACTAATATTTATCTTTCTCCAACATAATTTTTAAAAAAATCCTCACAATATTATTTTACAACCTATCCCATGTAAAATAAATATTAGGTAACAAGCTACATTGTGGGGTACAGCTAACCAAGTTTTATACTAACAATATATATCTTGTGTCAAGAACTTCATTAAAGGACACCATATGTCAGTAGAAGATTTATTGTCGCTTTCATGTTAGGAAAGGTTGCAAATCAAGGTCCATCCCAAAAACTTGTTCTCACTTTCTCATTATTTTCTTTAAAATTTTCCTTTTAGAAAAAAAGTTTCCATGGTTGATGTTAGCCCAAAGATGACCATTTGAAAGTTTGAGCAAAATGGAATTAGCTAGTTTTAGATAGCTGGAACAGTACATTTTTCCAAATATATTTTTTCCTCCCACAAGGCTTTAAATTAGTCCACATAAATAACACGAAAACAGCTGAATTTAACATCTCAAACTTTGTATGTGGCCTGCCAGCAGTGAGGAATATCATATTCAATCCTCATCATTGAATGCATCCTAAAATCCCAGAATGCATAGAGCCTGGCGGTAGAACATTATACTTTAGAATATCTGCCTAGAAGGCTGTGTGGTTATTTCAAAAAAGCGCAGAGCCTTTTGGACACATGATTCAATCTTTGAAAAAAATCCATTCATCGATTCCAATAGGGCCTGATCCTGCATCACCCAGTGGAAGGCAATGGGAGTTTTGCCATTGTTTTCAGGGGAAGCAGGTGCTCTGTTGTATGACCTTTTGAGTGGATGGTCATTACTCTCAGATAAGGCCTGATGCTGCTAACTCTTAAACACGTGCTTAACTGTAAGCATTTGTGTTCTCACTGAAGTCAACTTTAAGTACTCTAAAAGTCCTATTGATTTCAGTGGGACAACTTGTGTGCTTAAAGTTAAGTACCTATGTAAGTGTTCACAGTATTGGAGCCTACATTTGCATACAGGAGCTCTCTTTGTTTTCAGAAAGGGAGGCTATGACACACAGTAAAGTGGAATGAACTCTCCAAAATGCTTCAATGCCAGAGTCTCTAGATACTACAGACCTTGTAAATGCAGATGTATCTGAGGGATGTGGTTAAAGTATTTTGTTCCCAACATTGTGCTGCCAGCAGATATCAACATTTTTTTCCCCTTTAGCTTGTATAAAAACTCATGTACCATCTTCACATTATCAGAAAAGTGGAGTACAAGACTACTCAGTCAATCTATCAATTTTCTTTCCTATTTAAACAAAAAGCACTCTCATAACTCTGACCCAGGAAATAGGTTCCTTAAAAATATAGAGTTTATTGACAGGACAGTGCAATGGTCAGCTTGTGTAATTTGAAATGGAGAGTGGAGGTGTAGCTCTTTTAGGGGATCAGACTGTACTCTTCCCCCAGATATTTTTGATAATATCATTCGGTAAAATCCGGTGCATTCCAAAGGCAAAAAAAAAACACAACCCAAAACTTTTTAGAAGAGTTTTTATAAGTGTCAGGGACCAATTGCCAGTAAGAATGGTTTTTACTATCAAGAAGTATAAATTCTACTGAAGGCAGCAAAATTGTCCCCATTTTTTCCTTCAATTTAGTGGCAGAATTTTAACAAGGTGCTTCCAGGAAACCCTGCAAGCTCCCTTCAGCCCACCATTCTGTTAAAGCCTTGGATGTATCCAAGCATGGACCACTGAATTTAAAAGAAAGTTATAAGCAATTTAAAATTGTCCTTGGTGCATCCTCAGTGTAAAATTTCTATTAGTTTTTGAGTTATGTAATTGCCCTGTAGCACCATGGAGTTGCTTAATAATAAATTTGCCATTCTGCTGTGCACAGGAAGGGGATAAGGCTGAGAATAGTAATATATTCTCAAACTATATTCAGTTGCTTGTTACTTTCTTAGAAAGTTTCCTTTCTGGCTGGTGTTGTTTTTCACATTAAGAACAATCAGTGCTTGTATTTAATAGACAGTCTTTTTAGTCAAACATCATATAACTTTAACCCCATGGAAACAAGAGCTACCTGGGAGTTGCAGCTCTCTATTCTGCCTCTCCTGCATGCAGCTCCCTCTTCTAATATGGAGGATGATCTTTCTGTCTTCATGTTCAAGGGACTTCATGGCTATCTCCATGCTACCTGTTATCTCTCACTGTGGAAATGCTGACACGTGCCTCTGATTGGTCAATTATGCCAGCTTTCATTATCCACTTAGTACATTTTCCCACAAGCACCCTTGTGCTTTCTCTCATGCATGGGAGAAGTTCCAGTAAATTTACATAGGGCCACCCCCCTTATTGTCCTCCTACAAATCCCTCCTTAAAACTTTCCATTGCTGTGATGCCTATAAAAAGGTTTGACGGTGGTGAGGCAATTGATGTTCTGAGACCACTGCAGATCATTCTGACCAACATCGTTTCCTTGTGCTCTGCTACCTGTCTGTATCCTCCTGTTGTCATATCTCGAACTTAGATTGTAAACAGATTGTGCAGAGAAAAGGAATGTTGTTTCAGATTTTGACACTTTTGTTCAGCATCGGAAGGAAAACCCAAAATTTCAACTTTTCCAGGAAAGAGAATGGAGCCCTGGCTCCACAATGGTCCACTTACTGAGCTACTCAAAGTCACAGGCCTTGGAAGCTCTGGAATTCCTAACTCTGGGGCAGTCCAAATACTGGACTGCATAAGACCTATGGATCCTGGAAGCCCTGGGGTCTCTGAATCCAAGGCAGTCCGAGGGCTTCCATGGGCTGGATAGAGGAGCTGGCAGGAAACAAAGCAGGTTTCCAATGATAACCACCTGGATTCCAGAGGAACTTTGTTGAAAACGAGTCACCTCTGCAAAAACTTTAGATTTTAAACAGATCAGCACATTTTGACAATGTTTTGTCAGAATTTCTCTGAGTAGCTCTTGCAGTAGGCACTGTGTTTTGTGTTTGTGCAGAGCATTGCAAAGTAGGGTCTTGGTTCATGACTGAGGCTTCTAGCCACTACCTGTCATATCTCAAATACATAGTTTTAACCTCTGCAGCCATGCCCCACATCCTTATACAATAACAGCTGCTCCCAACACAACCTAAAAGTGACATTTCCTGGGAAGTTTGAGAAGGATTTTTTTGTATACTTTTTGCATGTTGAAGTGGTACATCGTGTGTGCGCATGCACAAGTAAGAGAAAATACAAGAGAGTAACTGGCAGGTATTGAATGGGAGCTGGAGTTATGCTGCCCAATTCTGAGGCACTTTAAATTAGGAATCTTAATGTCTGCCTCATTTATAAGCAGCGGATAAGAAGTACCTCATAGGCATGTTGAGAGACTTGGCTTATTAATGTCTAAGATGCTTTGAAGCCCTTGGAGGAAAGGTGCTAGAGAGGACAGATGACTGTCATCATGCCTAGCTATGTAGATAAAATGTTTCCTTTGCTCAGATAAGGATTGCTTAGAAAGGGAAATACCTCTTACCTGCCAAGTAAAATGCAAAAGAAAACACTGGGAGCAGATTGGCAATTGGGAAGGAGGTATATACTGATTCTATATGGGGATTTCTCTAGGCTGGGGAAACCCCCAGCAGAGGTTTGAGAGTGGCTTTCATTTCAAGTGGAGAGAAATGAGGCAGAGAATTTTCCTTATCAACTATTCCCATTGTACAGTCACGGAGACATTATAAATAGCCTGGGTATATAGCCCTTCAGATGTATTGTAGTGGTCTAATGTTCTCAAGTTGTGGACCTTTCCCAGGTGGATGTCTTACTGTTTCTTAATCTTTCACTGGTCTGAGTAATAGTAAGAGCACACATAATTTTTTAGTTTAAGAGTTGTATTAGTGTCAGGATCAGACCTGCATTCCTTGTGCAGTTAAAACTTACATTTAATTCATGGTACTTCAGTTCTGAAGGAATACCATATTAGCTCCAATGAGGATACAATTTGGACAGCTGGTGGATAAGGTTGAGAGCATAGAATTATATAGTGATAGGTTAGAGAAAGATATGAACTGATGGAGTGGCAAGGAGAGGAATTACAGGCCAAGGAAGCAAAAACTGAGAAGGCCTTGACAAATGTTAAATGCATACTAAAAGAAAAGAAAAATCATCAAGTCAGACTGGAAGTCCTGAGGAAAAAAACAGATTCAGGCTTATGTGTAGGTAGAGTAGTCCTTCTGCAGGGTGAAGAAGTTGCAAATCCATACAATTGGTGAAGTCAAGGGAAGAAAGAATGGCTTCCAAAGCTGGTGCATTTCTATGTGATTATAGATACACTATTTGTAGAGTAGGTAAGAATTGGTTATTTGAAAGGATCAGAAAGGAGCTAGCAGATCTATTATGTTTTGACTGTCAGATCTGAAGAATAAAGACAGCTCTTTCTAAAGCTCAAAAAAAAGAGAGTCAGTCAAGTGTAAGAGGAAATCAGATTTTTTTTCCTGCGCTCTGGCCAAACATCCAGTTGAAGGGGCAGACCTTTATTCCGGTAAAGCTTTTTTCCTGCCAAAACTGGAGGTGGCTACCTTGCTCCCAGCCAAAATGAGAATGAATTACGAAAATGAAAAGACAGTATATCTTCTGGACTCTGTAAGTCATTTGAAGATCTGTTGTAACATGTTGAAAGCAACTGAATTCAGGAAGATCTGGTTTCTAGCTCATGCTTAGAAGAAACCTGAGGACTTTATGGTTTCCTTTCCCACTGACTCCCAATCAAGTTTTATAGCCCCTATTCCTAGTAAAACAATGTTGTTTGAAGTTTGTATGTTTCATGGGAGTGGTGCCTTTAAGAAGCTATTTCAGTTAAATGGCAGCAGACAGTGTTCAGTTTGTGACAGGACTCCATTGTTTAGTTTGAAATTTTGCTCTTCATTTGATGGCTTTATGGTATCAAGAACTATTCAGCAGGCATATCTTCTTGTTCTCCCCCTCAAAACAAAGTAGGCAAAATGCATCTTGAATTGATTTTACAATTTATTAATGTTAGATATCAACATGAAGTGTTTCGTCAACATGAAGAGTTTCTTCAACCTGATGTTTATTATTGTATACAAGGGTATGACTTTGGACCCCTAACTGTGCAAACATGGGCTGGCTGGGTCCTTTTGACTATATTACAGCCATGCACAAACGTCAAAGGTGCAGGTAGAACCTCATCACAAAAAAGGCTACATTTTATGAAATACTTAGTGTAACAGTTTGGGACACCTGTTAATTTATGCATTTTTATGTTTTATGAAATATAATTTATGATTGTAACCCTAATTTTTACTAACATTTCCATTATGTAGCAGGAACAGATTATGGCTGAAGCTAAAATGGGACCATCTACATTGAATAGTTCTACCTTGGATGGGGGGTGCGGGTGCTACCAGTAAAACCATTGACTTAACAACTCTCTGCTCAACAGCTGATGGGGGGTTGGGGCATGGAAAATCCCTAATGGTAAATGAGAAACAGAAAAGGTGTTAGACTGCTTTTAAAAGTAATATGCTCTAAAGGGAAGAGGCAATCAATCATGAGAACCTTAAGACACTGCTGAAGGAGTTTGTTTTGTATATTTTTGTAACTTGCTTGTGCTGTCAAAGAATAAAGTATGTGTTTAAGAAATTCCTTTGTAAATCCATGTAACATAAGAATGACCATACTGCTTCAGACCAACGGTCCACCTAGCCCAGAATCTTACTTTGACAGTGGCCAGTGCCAGATGCTTCAAAGGGAATGAACAGAACAGGACAATTATCTAATAATCCACTCCCCGTCAATCAGTCGCAGCAACTGGCAGTGAGAGGCTTAGGGATGCCCAGAGCATGGGGTTGCCTTCCTGACCATCTTGGCTAATAGGCATTGATGGGCCTATCCTCCATGAACATATCAAGTTCTTTTTTGAATCCTGTTATCATTTTGGGTTTCAGAACATCCCCTAACGATTTGTTTCACAGGTTGACTTTATCATGTGAAGAACTGCTTCCTTGTTTGTTTAATTTCATTAGGTGACCCGCGGTTCTTGTGGTATAAATAACACTTCCTTATTCACTTTCTGCACACCATTCACGATTTCACAGACCTCTATCACATCCCCTTCAGTCTTCTCTTTTCTAATATGAACAATACCAATCTTTTTAGGCTCTCCTCATATGGAAGTTGTCCCATACCCCTAATCATTTTTGTTGCCCTTCGATATACCTTTTCAAAGTCTAATATAACTTTTTTGAGATGAGGCAACCAGAACTGCACACAGTATTTCAAGTGTGGGAATACCATGGATTTATATAGTGGCATTATAATATTTTCTCTTATTTTCTATCTCTCTCCTAATGTTTCCTAGTATTCAGATAGTTATTTTGACTGCAGCTGCACATGGAGCAGATGTTTTCAGAGAACTATCCACCATGACTCCAAGCTCTTTCTTGAGTGGTAACAGGTAGTTTAGACCCGTCATTTTGTATGCATAGCTGGGATTATGCTTTCCAATGTGCACTAATCAACATTGAATGTTATCTGCCATTTTGTTGCCCAGTCACCCAGTTTTGTGAGATTCCCCTTGTAATTTTTCACAGTCTGCTTTAGAAAGACAGCTAAAGCAAGGCACATAGGTCCCTGAGGTACTAAACTGTTTAATCAGAGAAGCTTATCATCAGGTGTAACTTGGGGAGGGTGCACAAAAGCAGCTGGAGAGGCTTGGGAGGTCTCAGCATTAGCTTTGGGGACTATAGCAGATGGAATGGCAAATCCCTCATTCCAGAAAGAGTGCTAGACAGGGGGTCTGACCCTATTACAGTGCCTTAGGAATCCCACCACTGGAAGCAGTATCTGGACTCTGTCAAGACCGAGCTGGCTTGGATATATGGGGGAACATACAGGTCGGGACTGTTCAAAACAGTATGATGACTGTAAAAGCAGCAAAGAATCCTGTGGCACCTTATAGACTAACAGACGTTTTGGAGCATGAGCTTTCATGGGTGAATACCCACTTCTTCAGATTCACCCACGAAAGCTCATGCTCCAAAACGTCTGTTAGTCTATAAGGTGCCACAGGATTCTTTGCTGCTTTTACAGATCCAGACTAACACGGCTACCCCTCTGATAGTATGATGACTGTCCACTAGGGGGACTCAGGAAGGACTCTGGCATTTGTAGTTCAGAATAGAGCCCTGCGGCAGGACTGGATCGCACCTGTCCGGCAGAAGCCCCTGCCATAATAACAGGAGCGGGTGAAATGTATGTTGTTTTGGGCAGGATTGGATAAGGGGAAAAAAATCAGACTGTGGTAATTTGTGGGAAAACAATTTTTTTTTAAAATAATGGTATTCATACTTAAATTTAAGTGAGAGAGAGAAAGATTTCATGTCTATTGTAACAGGAGTTAAAGTAGTTTTACATGGTTTAAGCAAGATTTGTTTTATTATTTTAGTTCCTGCTTTGCTGTAGAGAACTATTATTCATCCTATTTTACAGACAGAGAAGATGAAGAATAATGGTTAAGTTATTTACATCTCCAAAGTCACAGAGACAATGGAATTCAAGAGACCTCGTCTTCCAGTTCTTGAAGCGCTTCACTTAGACAAATGAGGTTGAAAAGCTAATAGATTCTCACCCACCCAGCCCCATTGATTTCAGTAGGAGTTAGGCACTTAAATATCCTTCATGATCTGGGTCTTTTGCCTTGCAATGCTGAATAGAGCAATGCCTAAATATCTTTAAAAAATCTGGGCCTAAGCCCTTTAAGTCAATTTGAAAGTTCTACCTTAAAGTATTTAGGGCTTTTTTGAACAAAAAATAAAATCCTGTTTTGCAAGCAGAAACAAATTTGGCACAAGAAGTACTCTGAACCAAGTATCAGAGGGGTACAGAGGGGTAGCCATGTTAATCTGGATCTGTAAAAAGCGACATAGTCCTGGGGCACCTTATAGACTAACAGACTTACTGGAGCATAAGCTTTCGTGGGTGCATGCATCCGATGAAGTGGGTATTCACCCACGAAAGCTTAGGCTCCAATACGTCTTAGTCTATAAGGTGCTACAGTACTCTTTGTCACTCTGAACCAAATAAGCCACTGCATTCAGCAGTAGTTTAGCTCAAGTTTCCAAGTAGTTTTCAAGTGTGGCTCAATGTAGGGAGCACTATTTATATGAATATATGACCGAGTTGTTGAAGTAGTTAACTAGTTTCTTCTCAGCTGGGTAAGAGTACTAGAGAGACCTCTGTTATGGCTGTATTGCAATGAAGTGGTTTTAGAATGAATTGATTGCCACCTAGCCTTTATTTTTGGTAGCATGCTTTATTAGACTCATCACTTTCAGCTAAGAGGGAAAAAATGGCTTCAGATTATGTTGTGAGTGACAAAGAATTGATGCTGCAATGAAGTGATGATGTTAAGAATCAGATGAATAAAGAGCTAATATTTTCAAGAGGCTTGATATCCTCCAAAGTCTGTTGTAAAATACTCTACTCTACTCTTGAAATTAAGAGTCATGCTAGTGGCAGTGTAGAGAAAAAACCTACAGATTTCAAATATGACCACTGCTCAAAATACTTTGTATTCATGATTCTAGGACAAGCTTAAAATAAAGCAAATATGTATTTTTACATTTCTCTAGAGCTCTGGTAGGTTAGCATAAAAATAAACAGTGTAATTTATGTAGTGCATCTTATGTCAAAGATCCCAAAGTGTGTTACAAGTTTAATTTGCGCACAAAGATTGTTCCACCCACCACTGACATGTCTACAGTTTTTATCTCATGACAGCTATCTCATTCCAGGGTGCAATCCAGACCAGTGTGTCACCACCTGCTCTGCAACCTTGTGTGTCTCACAACACTTTCCAGATGTAGCTCCCAACGCCGGCTGTTCACAAACTGCCTACCACCAGGCAGGTCATATCCTGAGTGTCTGTGTACAGCTGCAGTCCTGGTCCAGCAACTCTCACCCCAGCACCCTGTCAGCAACACACCAGCTACATTCTGGCTTACAGCAGCCTAGGGTACTATTTGCAGGGAGACCCCAACACAATCCCAGTCCCAAATTTTCCCCAAAATGTGTGTTTTGCACTGTCCAGCCTTTTCATGGACAGTTTAGATTATATAGACCAGTGTAACAATGTCAAGACTCACCCGTGCAGCACCTCCTGCTGGTCCTTTGGGAATTAGCTCATCCAGCGCTCAGAGTGCCTCTTGGTGGCCGGTGTCTCGCCTGCCTTAGGACCCTGTCTCCCTCCCGGACTCTGGTGCCCCTTACCCTGGGGTTCTACCCACCACAGTACCCACATGCTGGGTCTCCCCTCCCAGGGAAACCCTCAACCCTCTATACCTACCTTGCCTCAGTGGCTACTGCCAGTCATCACCTAGCCCCCTCTCACTGGGGCAAACTGCAGTCTGTACAGGCCACTCATCATTGGCAAGGGGGTAGGACCAGCTGCCTCAGCCTATTCCTGGGCTGCACCTCCCAGCCCCAGTACCTGCATAGGCCATATAATGGAAGTTGCCATATAATGTTGCTACATACATCTCACTATGATATTATTGACCGAGTTATTAGTGTTCAATGATACTTCACAGGCATGTTTTGCACAAAGATAGTTACAATAGCGTGTAAGGGTGTGAATACGAGTGCATTGGGTCACAATATCCTGTCTTTTTACAGGTGTCCCTACAAACCCGCAAGAATCCTTACTGCAATGAAATATCATGGGAAGGATATCCATGGGAAAACATCACTGTCTAGATAACATTCTAGACCAGTAGTTCTCAAAATTTCTTTAGGGGGAGCACATTTTTATTGTGAGATTGTGCCGTCATGAATGAGAGAGTGAGGCTTGCCCGGTCATTCAGTCTCACATAGTATCCCTGTGATAACTACAGCAACTGCTCACATGAGCATGGGCAATAAGGTTTTGGAAAGTATTTAGCATATTTTAAACTATTGTTAAATGCAATTTAACAGCTAGAAACAAAGAAGGAGCGACTAGTGCGGCTCCAGGCCCCAGCACGCCAAGCGCATGCTTGGGGCGGCAAGCCGCGGGGGCGCTCTGCGGTGCCACGAGGGCGGCAGGCAGGCTGCTTCCGGCAGTTTGGCCTGCGGAGGGTCCGCTGGTCCCGCGGTTTCGGAGGACCTCCCCAACCCTCCGGAGGCAGACCGCCGGAGGCAGCCTGCCTGCCGTGCTTGGGGCGGCAAAATCCCTAGAGCTGCCCCTTGGAGTGACCACCATGTGACAAACTGCTGTAACCATGAGAAAATGCTCCATGAATCACCAGTGGTCCAGAGACCACAGTTTGAAAACCATTGTATTAAATCAAGTCTAAGTTTTCCCAATTATCTTAGCTTTAGCCCTTTCTGTTCAGACAGGAACATCAAACTATTAGTGATTTATTTTTAAAGTTATAGGATTTTTTTAAACTAATCTTTATCACTCCTATTTGCTTGATTCTCGGCTATTCACCTGCATTGCATTCTGTTGTTTTCTGGTCCTGGAACTATGCACTGGTCCTGTACTGCTTTCAACATTTTCTGGTTTAGGTCCTGACAGCCTTCCTTGTCTATTTGGTTCTGGGAGTGTCCTTTCAACATGAGGAGGTATTGAGCAGGGACGGCTCTAGGCATCAGCACGCCAAGTGCGTGCTTGGGGCGGCAAGCCACTGGGGGTGCTCTGCTGGTCGCCACGAGGGCAGCAGGCAGGCTGCCTTTGGCGGCTTACCTGCAGAGGGTCCGCTGGTCTCGCGGCTTCGGCGGACCCTCCGCAGGCAAGCCGTTGAAGGCAGCCTGCCTGCCATGCTTGGGGCGGCAAAATGCCTAGAGCCACCCCTGGTACTGAGGCTTTCTAAGATGTTCTTTAAAGTCAGGCCCGTTATAGTGTTACATCAGCATCTACATGATAGCCATATACAATACTAGGTAGGTAAATGAAAACAGTGGAACTAGAACAAATAGCATTGCTTATTTTATTTATTGTTTACCATTTCCTCTTTTAATATCTCAGCTCTTTTTCCTCATTCTTACAACATAAGTAATCACCTTTCCCCATCTGAAACAAATTAACTCCTGGGAAGGAGATGTTTTGAGAGCTTTCCTATGGTCCCTGTTACCAGGGAAACTACTTCTTTTGTCAGTATGTGTTCTGTAGCTCACAGAGAGTGTAGATTGCTTTGTTACATCAGATGACAAGAGACAGCAAGGGCCAACTAGTTTGCATGTGGTTTTTGAGTGAAAAATATAATAGAGGATTCCACAACACAGGGCATTACTTATCCCAGATAGCTCTTCAAAACAAAGAGGTGTGCAAAACAGTGTGATTTGTCTATGTATTCTCCTTACTGCAGGTTGGGGAAATAAATGTTTTCCTAGTAATATGGTGTGAAAAACATTGCCTAGTGCTGTGGGACTTCAGCTGGAGGATCATGTGTCATGAAAATCCTGGGCACAAGAGAGTGGAACTAAGGGTGCTTTGGCAGCCACCATTTCCTCCCCGACAGAAAATTATTTGTTTGGGAGTTTACATGGGTGTGTGGTTACATCTTGTCCTTAATAATGTGTATTACTTTGCTTTGTGTTCCCCCACCAAGCAAAAAGTTAACCGGTCATGTATTTTCTAAGACATTGAAGCCAAGTACTTCCATATCCCAGAGGAACATAGTATCTGATGCAAACACGTTTTTCTGCCCAAAATAGTCATTTTGTAAATGTTGGTGTATTTTAAATTTCAGAAAACAAAACCAATCTGTATGGTAGGGAAGGAATATCAGAAGTATTATTGTGGCAGAAGTATATAAGTGAAGGTCAGAATGTCTTATATTCTTCTTATTTTTCTAAACTTATTTCTCACTATTGAAATACCACAGTTTTTAAGGCACTGTGCTATCCTGTAGTCTTTAACAGCCTTTGTTTCATGCATGCAGTTCATACATTTAGCTAAAACCATCCTGCCCTCAACTTGGGAGTATTTTTGAATTTCAAATTAATAGTAGCTGGGGTGCAAAGGACAACCCAGTCTGATTAATATTGTACAAGTGAACACAATAGCTAGCTTCTGCAAATCTTAGACAGATTTCCTTTTTCAAAACACAATCACTAAGAGGACTCGTAAATTCAAGACCAACTTTTATCAATTAGTTTTCCTGAGTTAATTTTGCCTAGAATGTATATTGATATGTTGTACTTTGATTTGAAAGTAAAGGCTAGGTTAATGGATCTAGATTTTTTTTTAAATTATAAATATCCATCTGGCCAATCCATTTTCATATGTTGAAAGGCAAAAATAATAAAACTAGGGACACTGGCATTCAGAAAAGGAATAGCAACTCCATTTGAACCATAATCTTTCTACCCTCATTGCAACAGTAATACTGAGTAGAGGTTTATCCTTCTCTGGATGCCATATACAGATGTAACTCATATTCATATCAGTGGGAGCTATACATGAGCGCTGATGGGAGAAGAGATCCCTAAAAGATCAACTTATTGATGCTATATGTTTAATTTTTATAGAATCTTTTATACCAGCCCCGATGTATCGCTTCAATACCAGACTGCCAAGTAAGGGATACTCAATGAAACAAATAAAATTAACAACAACAGTAAGCAATAGAGGGTGGGTCCAAAGAAAATAAATGAGGATCACAAAAGTAGGAAGAGAAGTGCTGAAAGCCACAAAGATTATTTGTATAGCACCACCATTTAGCTAGATGCATTGAATACAACTATGAAGACAAGGTCTTGGACCCCGAGAGTTTACAGTCTATACAGGATAATAAGCAAAGGTTAGGTTACAACAAAAACAGCATGATTGGATTGTGATACTCTGCACATGTTTTTTGTTCCACAGTTAAGTTTGGATTCCCTGTTCCCCATTTGTGTTTGTGGTTTTCAACGCGTATTAACCTGTCCCTGAAACAGTCACAGGTTTAGAGAAGTTTTGAAAAGGACACATTTAAAGGCCCTGATTCAGCAAAGAATTCAAGCAGATGCTTAAATCCATCCATATTCAGCAAAGCATTTAAGCACTCACTTAATTTTAAGCACATATTCAAGTCCAATTGATATCAATGGGTCTTAAACATGAGCTTTAGTGTTTTGCTGAATAGTGATGGAATTACCCACATGCTTAAAAGAGCTTTTCTGCATCAGGGGGACCAGCAGCAAAAGAGATGGAGGCAGCAAAGAGGAATAGGTCAGAGGGATTTCTAGACATTTGGCCCACAGGAAAAAAGTCCTGCAGGTAGGGGTGGCAGAAGGACAGGGAGGCTGTTAGTTATGGAGCCAGTTTTGTACTAAAATAAGTTGAAAATAAAGTACAAGTGAGCTTCAA
Source organism: Gopherus evgoodei (assembly GCF_007399415.2). Taxonomy (NCBI): domain Eukaryota; kingdom Metazoa; phylum Chordata; order Testudines; family Testudinidae; genus Gopherus; species Gopherus evgoodei. The sequence goes on along the minus strand of NC_044323.1, from coordinate 241,096,096 downwards.
GTGAAACCCCAAAACACAGTACACCTCTACTTCGATATAAAGCTGTCCTTGGGAGCCAAAAAATCTTACCACGTTATAGGTGAAACCATGTTATACTGAACTTACTTTGATCCACCGGAGTATGCAGCCCCGCCCCCCCCCGGAGCACTGCTTTACCACATTATATCCAAATTCATGTTTATATGGGTAGCTTATATGCGAGGTAGCAGTGTATGTGTGGCCTACTCAGATAGGCTCTTCGCTGCCTTTAGAGAATCTGTATTTCCAGGCCTGGTTTCTAGCTGGCAGGAGCTGCAGGAGTATTATGAAAGAAGCACACCCAGATCCTGGGGGAAGATGGAGTGCCTCATCTCATTCAGTAGCAGACTTCCTTGCCAGTTAAGGGGTACCATTTACTGCTAGCTAGGAATGTTCTGTCAAGCCCTGGCAGTAAGGTGTCTTGAGGGTGGTGCAGATTAAAGAGATTGGGTGGTGGGGGAGATGCATGAAGAAAAAAAGACAGATGTTAGTGTATGAACTTGATGTATTTAATTCACTCAAGGACTTCTGCCTTGATGTGTTTGATTTCAGAATTCTTTGCTGTTATCATTACGATTAAACCCCACTCTTATATATGTATACACCAGTTTTCAAAAAGAAAAAGTTGCCATATTGGGCTGGTAGCTCAGATCAGAAAATCTGGCTGGTTCTATCAGTTTAAATCCAGGAGGACCGTTGGATCATCTAGTCTGACCTCCTGTGTAACACAGGCCATTATATAGGGGTATCTAGGTGAAATCTTAGTCTAACAAAAGTCTTTGAGCTTAAAGCATTTCAGTCCTTATAAGACTGCACTGTGTGCCGCAGGCAGAGAACAAGAGAGAACAAAGTGTCACACTGTCCATGCAATGGCAAGGAATTAGATGTCTTGTGTATATGAAATATGCAAAACATTGCTTTTTAAAATTCTGAACTATTCGGCAGAAATTACATACTCAAGGTCATGTTGTTGAAGCCCAGAACTAGAGATTAGGAAATCTGGATTTTGTTTCCACAGACACAGACAGCAGTGTTGGTATTGACTTGAATGCAACCAGGATTTCACCCTTGCTGTGCAACTTGGGGCTAGTCAATTAGCTTTACATTTTCGAAAGGGACCCACACCTGTGCATCTTGAGTACACAGAAATGGAGGCACCCAAAATTAGCTGACTCTTTTTCAAATGTAGGGCTTAGTAGCTCTCTGCCTCAGATTTCCCATGTGTGAAATGGGCATATCTACTTCATAGTGAGAAGTTTTTTTGGTTAATATTTGGTAATCAATAGGCAATCATTGAATGGACAGGCCTAGTGACATGCAAGGTATAGATCATATATAACTATGATATATAAATAAAATATGATTTAAAAGGCCATAGCTCAAACAGGATGGATCAAGATTTTCCATTTTGCAGGCAATTCCACAATTTTGGTTTAATATTTATGTGTCAGAAAAACCTTGGAGTTTCCTGTGAAACAAAATTGCAGGGGTGGGGAGGAAATCATTTTAGATCAAAGTGGTTTGTTTCAATAAAAATTTTAAATTTTTTTTATATAATATTATATGATGCAAAATAGAAAGTAAATTAAAAAAGTTGTTTTGAAGTGGAAAAGTTGAGATGTATCTATGTGAATGGAACATTTTGACCTTATCAAAATGCTCTATTCAGGTTTTTGTTTTAATTATAGGGAAGTCATGTTTCACAAAAAGTTTTGCTTTTGATGAAATAGTGAAAAAAGCATGAAAAAAAACATTCCATCAGACAATTTCCAATCAGCTCTAATGGAACAAGAAACATGAAAATGAACAACCCGTGACTCAAGTTCTAACCATTAGAACATACCTAAAGAAAAAGAAAGTCAGAATTTGTTGAAGCACAACAAATATAGATAAAGAGTTCAAACTCGCTCCCAAATTCAAACCTTGGAACAGTGCCAGTTTCCTTTTCAAATTTTGAACCATGTCAAGATGTATTCATTCCTGTGATTCAGGACTGAAAACATCCATTCCTGTGGAGCCATTCTACATCAAGAAGGTTAAAAATTTTGGAAGGTTTTTGATTAGATCTCAACAAGCCAGAAATTAAATCATGACTCAGACAGCCTGAAGAGACTGAAGGAAAAGTATATAGTTAGAACCACAGTCATTCAAGTCTGTAGTGTAAATATCAGCATGAAAGTCTGGCACCACAAAATAGTCTATCATCCAAGTTGAATTGCATTGTTATGCTATTCAGTTTTCCATAGAGACAGGCAAATAATTTGTAACTGACAATTGCCAGCTTATGTCCACAAAAAGTTTGTTATTCAAAATTATCTGAATGGTTTCTGTAGATAGTTCCTGATCAGAACCTGAAATCTGACTTTTTGATGCAAAAGTCACATGCGTTCAGATTCTCAAAGAGCACAGCATTTCCATTTAGCTGCCTAAGTAAATGGCCTAATTTTTAAGAGCTCAGCGGCCATTTAGACATCTAAGTGAAGTGGCCAGATTTTCAGAAGGTCTCAGTGCCCAGTGCTAGTACTGAAACCACTGAAGCTGCTGAGTGTTGAGCACTTTTGAAAATCATTTAGAAGCCTAAATAGCAGGTAAGCTCTTTTGAGAATTTAATCCCCAATGTGGGCATTGAGAACTTTTGAAAAATCTGACCCATGATTCTTTCCATTCTATGACTGGGTGATCATAGCTTTCTGCATCAGATCACATGTATTTGCACAGGCAATTAGGAAATTAATATTATCTGTATTGGTCAACATTATTACCAGCAAACCCATTTTCTGAGATATTCATGGAGAGTTGAACACAATAGGGTGATGAACACAGTCAAAGGATATTCAGTTTAAAATTCAAAAGGATATTCATAGAAATATTATACCTGGGGGAATTCTGTGTTACTGTGCAATGCAGAATTTGTACAGAATTAATGTTCTGTGCAGAATTACATGTTTCCCCCACAGAATTTGGTTCCAGAGCTGCTGATGGCCATCAGGGGCTGCTGGACTCTTCAGAGCCCAGCTCTCCAGCTTGCAGTGAGCCAAGCACCCAGCCTTGCATGCTCTGGCTGCCTGGATTGATCGTCATCCACCCAGGGATGGGAGAGGGCTCAGAGGAACTGGCTCTGGCAAAGGGTGAGGAAGGGCAGGGCTGTACCACACCATGTCCCCTGGCAGGACTCTAAAGAAGCTAGAGGGAATAAAGATTCTGCAGAAAGGGAGGGTGCAGGTTTCTGGGCCAGGGAGTGCCCCAGTGCTGGGCTTGAGGGGAACAAGGCGTGCAGGTGTATGGGCTGGGCTCTGGGGGGAGGGAGTTGAAGGTGTCTGGGTTGGGGAGTGCCCATGGCTGGGTTCTATGGGGGAGTGTGGGCAGGGAGTGCCCCTGGCTGGGCTCTGGACGGGAGAGGGTTGTGAGTGTTTGGGCTCTAGGGGGCCCTGATCAGCCCCCTCCAGAACCCCCCCCCCACACACCTGGAACTGGGTTTTCATAGGGGTTTCTTTAACTGTCTACTCCTGGGGGGATCTTTTGGTGGTAGTCTGTACTGCTGACATACTTGTTGACAGGTATTTTGAAATAAGTTACCAAAATAATTGAAACTGGAATGATTATATTGTGTTATTCTGCAAATACAATGTGTAGAATTTTACATTATTTTAAAATATTGTGCACAGAAGTTTTAATATTTTGGTGCAGAATTCCCCCTCCAATAAAATATATATGGCACTGTTGACTCAGCTTTGCTGTCTTAAACAATTACTCATGCCACTGCAGAAAGCATTTTTCCTACTTTCATGGATCAGGTTGCACAGAGATGTAATTTTTTCTTTTGAGTCTCAATATGACTTAATCTCTTTAGCATGTGTTACCTGCAGAGAGATGAACTATTTTAATGTCTAGGCCCCTTGCACAGTGGCCAGAGTTTTCACTTGAGATAGGTACTGAGAATCTCAGCAGGACACAGGCTGAGCCTGGTAAATGTGAAACTAGATAGGTTAAATTCAAGTTTAGCAAGACAGAAAGAAAATGGAAGAGAAAATTAGGAACTTCCTGCTTGGTACAAGCTGACTCAAAGTCCATTGAAAAGTCTTTACTTTCACTTCACTGGGCCCTGGTCTACACTACCAAATTAAGTCAATGTAAGGCAGCTTATGTTGATCTAACTCTATAAGTGACTACACTGAAATGTCACTGCTGATGATGTAACTCGCCTGCTTCACCGACTTAATAACTCCATCTCCACTAGAGGCCTTAGCACTTAGGCCGATGTAGTTAGGTCACTGCAGTATCAGTGTAGACACTGCATTGATTACATGGGCTGTTGCTGCCTTTCAGGAGCCTTCCCACAATGCCCACACAAACTGTTAAATGGTGCAAGTGCTCCTGGGGAGGACACGCACTGTTGACACGAGGTTCATAGTGTGGACATGCAAAAGCAATTTATCTACTGCAGTGGGCTGCATGTTGATGTAACTAAGGTCACATAATTTTGTAGTGTAGATATAGCCTGAGTGTTGCATTAGGCCAGATGTCTCCAGAATCATTCCACTCTTGCGGTGTGTAACAAGAGAGTCAATAATAAAAAATAGGTTAAAAAAGAGATAAAAATCAGTCAAAGCAGAACTAGCAAAGTATGAAGTGAATAGTCATGCTGAATGGAGCAAAGCTATCCTAATAATAGCAATATTCCTATATTTGCTGGCTGCTGAGGCTTTTGAAGCATAATGGCAGAAAGATAGCTTCTGAATGCCTAGGAGGCTTTAAATTGAGAAGAGGGGAGCTGTTAGAGAGAGTCAGCTTTCCTAATCTGTGCCCCCACCCCCATTAGTTAATGGGAGGCAGAGAAGCCCTTTGCCCACGCACACTCCCATGTGGCTTCTGAGACACAAGGAGGGGATAGGCTCCAGCATGTCTGAGCATGAACTCTCCCCTCCCCTCACCCAAGAGCTGACCCTCTCCCTGCTGGTGGCGCTAAACTCCACACACTGAAGTAGGGAAAGGCATTTATAGAGCTTCGTATCTGGATTTATACCACATGAAATTAGCTAGGTGAAAATGTCAATGATTTGCAGGGCAGCTTCAGACTCTCTATTTTACTTTCTAACCAAAAAGATGGTGCCTCCATTAGCAAAATAACCTCTAACATCATACCAGGGTATTGGGTCAGAATTGAGTGAGTGCAGAGTGCCTTCCAGTCAGTTACCAGTGTCACTGGCCTGAAGTAACTGTAGGTTTCTGTAGAACTCCTGCCTGAATCCGTTGTAACAGCAAGGGGTCCCTGCCTCCTTAGCTTGTGAGAGCTGTGGGAAATCATCACAACACAGGGTGGCATGGCCTATCTGTGCACAAGTCTGTGAAATATCCACACCAGGTGGGTCTGCTTTGGTGATTTTCCACTGAAAATTCAATAGAAGCCATTCCATTGCTGTCCAGTGGGTGCTGGATCAATATTGTATATAAAAGAACATAACCCATTTTACAATTTTGGCCTTCTAAATGTTTTCTCCAAAGAGTTACTGTAAAGAAAATGAAAAAAATTAAAAATAAAATAAAAGTAAGTGTCAACATAATATGAGAATTCATTTAAAAGAGAATAAAAAAGTTGTTAACAGTCACTAATTGTGCACTATTATTTCTTCATCAAAATATGGCATAGAAATCAGTGCAGAGAAAACCAAGCTGATGACACACAAATGTGATGAGAACAGCTCACACATCACTGTCAAGCGACAAGAGCTGGAGACAGTGAAACAGTTCAAGTATTTGGGGGCAATCATCACTGATGAAGGTCTCATGCAGAACTTAAGGCAAGAACTGCTCAAGCAGCAGTAGCATTGGCAAAGCTAAATCCAATCTGGAGGAATAAGAACATCTCTCTGGAATCCAAACTGAAACTGCTGCACGCATTGGACATCTCCATTTTTCTGTATGCATGAGAGACATGGACTCTTACGGCAGAACTTGAAAGGAAAATACAGGTAGCAGAGATGAGATGGTTAAGTAAAATCCTGGGCATCTGCTTCAACCACATCACTAATGAAGAGGTCCGCAACATTATCACCCAATGTGCGCGGTCATATGAAGATCTCCTGATGAACATGAAGAAGCACAAACTGAAGTGGTATGGCCATGTAACAAGATCATCTGGTCTGTCCAAGATAATCCTCCAAGGGACAGTACAGTGGAAGAGAAGAAGAGGTAGACAGAAGAAGAGATGGATTGACAACATAAAAGAGAGGACAGGAATGGACTTCACGGAGACTCAAGCACTGACACACAATTGTCAAGGGTGGAGACAATCAATGATGGTGCTCAACGACCAATGCAGTTATGGGAATGATGATGATGATGATGACTTCTTCATCAGGAACATTAACTTGTCTTCAAAGAAACAGGAAAAAAAGCAAACTTGTTGCTCCAAGCCATTCTTTGACAAATAAAGTGATATTGAACTAAATAAAATTCATTCTAAGTAGTCTTCTGAATCCCCACCCCCCACATACTTTACCTTTTTGGTTTGAAAGTATTAACATGTAAAATGTTAACCTTCTCAAGACAGAGAAAAGAAAGATATTTTTCCCCTATACTTTTTATTTTGCAACTGGATGACAATTGTGCATCAGTCTCGTGTATAATATGGGGGGATGTATGTTTTACTTTCTGATATAATTTAGAAATGGTTCTTACATTTCATTAAAGTCTTCCATTTTATCCCCTATGTAATTTGAAAGTGAGTCACCAACCAGTGTATCCCCTGGTGGCTGGGCTTGGCATTGAGAGTCTTCTTGTGCTACTTCTCATTATTTAGCCCTCCAGCCAGGTCATGTGCAGTCCCACCCCTTCTGTGGTAACAGAGTCCCACAAAACAATAGCCCAGTAACCCAGTGCCACACCCACAGTCCAGTTCTGGGATAAATGGTCCTTATGCTCATACTTTCATGACACCTTCCACAAAAGACCCTATAACAAATAATTAAGGTCTGCTCCCTCAGACTTCTTGCTATCTCCCTGAACTATTTCCTACCTCAGCCTGACTTGAGGCCTTTTTCTCCAGCTGCTTCCTAGGCTTACTCCTCCACAGACTCATTAACTCTTCCTAGACTCTAAAGAGTTTCTTTCTGCTCTTGAACTGAGTAACAACTCCCAGGGCTTTCTCCCTGGAAACCCAGCTCCTATCTGCCTCTCCTCAGGTTCTCTGCATGTCTCTTTCCTCCAGAAACCCAACCTTGAGCTGCATCCCTGTGGTTTTATCCTGTTATCAAGGCTACTCAATCCACTCCTATGTTCAATCAATCAGGTAGTCAATCCACTTCTGTGGCTTCCCAGTGTCTCTCCACGGCCTTTGCCAACACTCCCTTTGTGAGAGAAGACCCTCTCCTGGCATACTATTCCCCTGAGCCTCCTAATAAGGCTCTGTGATTTTCTTTTTAACAAGAGAAAGTAACACCCTCTAAACCCTTGCTAAAGATACAAACTTACCTTATTTCCAAAATATTTTCTCTTCATAGCCCAGTATTTTTGTCACTTTAGACTGCCAACATCCTTGCCCATTTGAACAATTTTCAGAGGCTGCATCTGCAAAAAGATTAACTCCAGTGAAGTAATGTAAATGCCCATTTATTGTATACGCTATTTCACCACTGGTTCTATTTGTACAGTCCATACTGTATTCATAATTCTTTGTAAGCTTCATCATTCTACCCTCCAGCCCTTTGTGAACTTTCCACAATATGACTGTTGGTTTCACTTACTCACTCTGCGTAGTGAGCATGGCCATCCCAACACCCTTTCAGGCAGTTGTTAGGTCAGACATCTTAAAGACATTTTGTTGATGTTTTCTTAGGTATGTGGTCTAAAATTTCACTACCTGCCCATCTTTACTGTACCACTGCAGTCTAACCACTAACACTAGGTGTCAGTATCAGGCCATGCATAGCAATTATATCAAGTGTGACAATGCAGTAATTAGGCAAATGTTTTTAAAAATTGTTTTTCTCTTCCCTTTTAATGCCTGTGCACCATTTTCTTATTGTTCTCCTGCCATACCCAGTCTTCTTTATTTTCAGTATCCAGTACTGATGCAAAGTGGCACCCATTGTGTTTCTCTGTGTCAGATATGTTGTCAGAGGCAAAAGCCAAGTTGCCAGTAATCAGACTTTCCTTTCACTTAAACTGTATTTTATTACATAAAACTTTCAGCAGTAAGACATGAAAAGTAGAGGAGTTAAGTAGATACAAAGAATCCCACTGAAACATATTTCCTGAAAAATGTAGGAATACATTATTCTTTTTTGATTTGGTGTAATAATCTGTTATCTTTTGTCATGCATGTTAAAATGATTTTATGCATGAGTGGAAAGGCTAGATGATTTATTAGGGGAGCTCCATTCATCTTGCAGAGTAGGCTTTGGTTTGAAATTGACATGTTTTTTAAAGAAATACAATATTTCAGATCACAGTTGTGAAAATATCTTCCAGTTTGTAGCTTTATTAATGGTACTCTTTTAAGAAAACAACTACAAAAGACCACTTAGTGCTGTTTTATTCACATACTACATAAAAGATTACACTAATGAATGATTCAGCCAGGATCATTTTCTGTAGCTCCTGTTCCAGCCTTTGTATTGATTTCCATTATTCAACTGTAATTATAGTACAGAGCATTATAAAACAGGATTTGATTTTGAAACATTGCCTGGAACTGTCTACCCTTCAAAGTTTGAAAAAGTGAGAGTCAATTTAATTACATCAAGCTGTCATCAAACTTTTTTGTAGATATTTTTGTAGATTTTTTTAACTCATTAAAATATGACTATTGTGACACCTATGGTTCTGCTCTAATTAACTCCCTTTGCGGTAATGATAAATCACCATTCAATGCAATGGTGAGGATATTTCTAAATTGTTAGCACTGAGTAATTTGAATGCTGCTGCCAAGATACAGCCACACATATTAAGGGAAAGCTGATTAATGATGCTTGCTCTGAATAGAAGTGGTGAGAGTAGTGGCGCAAACATCTGTGAGTTAATGAGATGGCCTATCTTATTTCATAAAAGTCTTACAATACCAAAGTCAGAGGTTTTCTCAAGGAACTGGTTAAACTGAAACAGTGTGTTCCTCTTAAAGAATAGGTCACTGTAAGATGCTAAAACTTAATCCAGCTGCTTTTCTTTTCCTTTTTTAATATTGGGTAGATTTCAGAACAACATGAGTATGAACTGGAAGCTAAAGTGAAAAGGCTAGGTAGTTGTTATGACTCACCCAACCTATACACTTAATTTCTCTCCCTGGGTGGCTGGAAATCCTCAATCCTCACCCCTACTGCTGTGAAATACAACAGTTGAACTGAGGAAAAGAAACTGCTTTTCATTATTCTATATATTGGACATAGGATGTCAAACCCATTTTTGCAAATTTCAAACCTATTTTTGCAAAAAAAACAAAAACAAAAATTGTTTTTTTCCCTTTCAGTGCATCTATATTAATCCACAAAGATTTCAACATTTTAAAAATGGCAAGTTTTTGAAAAAAGGACATTTAAGCCAAAGGCAAAACACAAAAATTCTAGGATCCTAGAGCATGAACTTTCTAGGGTTCCAAAACCCACACGAGAGCTCTGAGAGGGAACAAAGTGGAATAACTGTAAATAACAATAAACAGTAATAAATCTAGTGTCTAATCAAGTTTTATGAAATATCACTTTATATAACTGAGTTCTTTTCCTAACATGACTGTTCAGATGTAAGAAATGTTTAATTTATATTCAATTCACTAAATTTTATGGGCACCCATTTAAAGCATCAACATGCCTTTCATCATTAAATATGATCAGTTCTAAAACAGAAAAATATAAGCCTTTAATTTTAAAGGCACCCCATCTTATACACACACAAACCTCTTTGTGGATCTACAAGACATTCAAAAGCCTTTTCAAGCACATACACCTGCAGTATGCCAAGTGTAAGTCTCAGCAGACTGCTGGAGGGAGCAGAGGCATGGGTCCTGCTCCACTGAAAATATCGTGCCACCTGCCCTGGAGAAGTCTGTTCGAACTTGCAGCAATAGTGATTCAGTGGTTCCTATCTCCTGCAATGGGACAGAGTCAGAGATGAACTTTTATATAACTGGCAATCAGGCAACTGGGGTTTTTAATAACCAGCATCTTGAATTGCAGTTGGACATATAGAGGTGCCAAGAATACACCACAGAACACCTGTGTTTTACACTCATAGTGAATTGCCCGTGAAGAGAAGAGTCACTACATTCTGCGCTAGTGGAAGCTTTTAGATACTTTTCATGAGTAGTCTGCAAAGAGGGTGTTTTGCAGTCATCTGGCCTTGAGGATATAAAAGCCTGGATCCAAGTGAGGTCAGCATTGGAAAGATATGGTTGAAGTCCCTATACCAATGATACATTAAAAAAGAGACCCTGTGCCACAAGCTGATTCTTGAAGTTTCATTCTGACCTCAAGGTGGCAAGCTGAACTGACAAAGGCTGAATATACCCTATAATAGAAGGTGCATGCACCACTGCATGCAGATATAAAGGGTGTAGCCACTCCCAACCTCCTTCAGTTCCTTCTTATTGGATAGACTCCAGCAGAGAGGGGAAGGAGGGAAATTCATGGAATGGACATGTGCAACACTCCTCAAAGAACAACAGTTACAGAAAGGTAGGCAACCATTTCTTCTCTTCAAGTGATTGCACATGTACATGCCACTGTAGGTGACTCAGAAGCAGACTGATCTGGAGGTGGGCCCTTTGTGTATTTTGAACATGCCCAGATCTGGCATCATCCCTTGATTGATGGGCTATAGTGTAAAGAGAAGCAAACGTGTACACTGACAACCAAAGACCAGAACAGGAAAGCTGCAGGTGCTAAATGTACACTACCCGAATGGGCTACCACTCTAGCTGATGGAGTGACATTACCCAACTAGTAACACAAACTAATACATGAAATCCAGGAGGTATACCAGGTGGCCTTTCATTCTCTCTGCCATCACAATGAACAATTATGATGATGACCTAAATAATTTAGTCTGGTTCAGATAAAAGGCTAAACCTCTTCTGACATCTAAAGAGTGGCGCTTTTCTTCATCTCTTTGAGTGTGAGGTTTCATGAAGAAAGCCAGCAAATAGATTGCCTGATTAATATGAAAGTTGAAACCACTTTTCTCATGAACTCTGGGTGAGGGCAAAGGTAAACCTTGTCCTCAAAGAAAACCATATATGGAACCTCTCTTACTAGAGTTTTCAACTCACCTATTCTCCTCAGCTGGGTAATTGTGATAAAATATTCCACCTTTGCAGAGAGGTGGAGTAAAGAACAAGTCATGAGTGGTTCAGAGGGTGGCCCCATTAAGTTTGCTAATACCAGGTTGAGATCCCACAGGAGTAAAGGTTCTTGCACTTCTGAGTATATTCTGTCCTGACCCTTCAAAAAATCTGATAGTGATGAGGTTGCAAAAAAGAGATCTGTTATTCACTAATGAATGGAAAACTGAGAGAGCTGCCAAATGAACCTGGATACAGCTCATCTTGATGTTTTCAGTACAGGAGATAGTCCAACATGTGAAGGATGGGGGCTTGCTCTGGATGAACACCTTTCTGGCAGGATCAGGTGGGAAAAGGCTTCCATTTAGCCAGGTATATACTTCTAGTTGAAAAGGTTTCAATTTAGCCAGGTATATACTCTCTATTATTTAGAAATACATCTCGTTTGTCCTATTAGCCAAGATGGGCAGGGATGGTGTCCCTAGCCTCTGTTTTGCCAGAAGCTGGGATTGAGCAACAGGAAATGGATCACTTGATGATTACCTGTTCTGAAGCACCTAGGATTGGCCACTGTTGGCAGACAGAATTCTGGGCTAGATGGACCTTTGCTATGACCCAGTATGGCCATTATAATATCCTTATGTTCCTATGTTCCTTGGAGCAAGCCTTTTCTAATGGTGTTAGCCAAGAGGCATCCATGCTGTCAGTTGGAGGGACTACAGGCTGGGGTGGAGGAGGCAGCCATGGTCCTGGGAAATTACATCTGCATCCAGCGTGAGAAACAGTGGAGGTCTGACTGACAGGTTAGGAGGGTTGAGATCCAGTGCTGCTAAGGTCATGCTGATGCTGTAAGTAAGAGAGGTGAACATGGTCTTGACTGATCTTGGATAAGACTCTGGGGAGCAACAGGATCAGAAGGAAAGCTTAGAGTAGTATTCTTCCAGGGAAGCAGGAATTCTTTTTTCAGTGAATGTGGGGTGACTTTCTGTTCATCCTTGTTGCAAACAGGTCCACTCGGGGAATTCCCCACAGCTGGAAGATTAATCTGGCCATATCCGGATGTAGTGACCATTCATGGTGATTGGTGAAGGAACTTCTCTACTGATCTTCATATTTTCTGCCCCTGAAAGGTAAGCAGCTCTGAGGTGAATGAAGTTGACTGTGCAGAACTCCCACAGGAGAATCATCCCCGGCACAACTGAGTGGAACACACTTCTCATTGTCTGTTTACATAAAACATAGTTGCTGTGCTGTCTGTTAACACTGGCAGATTTTTTTTTTACTCAATATGTGGAAGAAAGGCTGAACACACAATATGGACAGCTCTCAATTCTCTGACATTTATATGAGTCTTCAGGTCTTGGGAAGACCAAAGACCCTGAGTCTGCAGTGACCTCATGTGTGCACCCCAACCAAGGGAAGGAGGAAGCATCTGTGACTAAAACGAACATTGGTTGCATGGGAGTGAAGGGAACCCGCATACACTTTCAGAGGGGCTGTCCATCAGTCAAGGGAGGACAAGACTAGCACTGGTACTTGAATCACCATGTCTAGGCAATGTCAGCATAGGGAATACACCTAAACTAACTATCCTAGTAGCCTTTTGAGGTGCAGTCTGGCATGCTGCACTATATGGGTGCATGCTCCCATGTGCTAGGTGCTTGAGGCAGTTACATTCTGTGATGTCAGGATGTGCTTTTTGTTCCTGAATTAAGCCCCACAGCATTTCAAACCTCGATTGTGGCAGAAATGCTATAACCTTTGTAGATGCCAAGACCACCTCAATAAATTCCATTCTCTGTGTTGGTTTCAGAATTGATTTGTACACATTGACCAGAACAGGGGCAGTCAATAGGCAGACCATGGGCCAAATCCAGATCACCACACACTTTTGAACGGACCGTGAAATCTTTTTATTTACTTATTATTATTCTTAGTGTGATATGAAAAATGTTTCTCTGGAATCTGGACCTTTGTTATACCTTGACCAAGAAATTAAGACTTGACAAAAAATAATTGACTACACCTGGAATAGAAGCCTGTAGCGGGGTGGTCATCTGCTCCTTCCCTGAAGGGCTTGAAATCAGCCCTGAGAGAGGGCTGAGACTGTGAGAGGGCTGCTGCTAGGAAAGCAGCAAGCCTAGGCTGATTGGGAAAAGCAGTCTCAGATGGGGGCCACACCCCAATTAGGGTGAAGCTGGCTTAATAAGGACCCAGCTGACCCTTATAAGAGGGCAGTGGGCCAGAAGCACACACAGTCTCCCTCTGCTTGTAGAGGGAGAAGGGCCTGGCTGCAGGAACCTAAGCAAGACACTTAGATTGGGAGCAGGGCTGGGGAAGGGCCAGAGGAGCTGGGAGCTTCAGCCTGGAAAGCCCCAGGCTGCAGGCCTGACTATAGGCCGAATAGGTGCAGAGTTGCAACGGGCAGCCCGTGAGGAGGCAGAAGTAGCAGGTCCAAACCCCTTTGCCTGTGATGAATGGCTTATACTGCTGTCTGCCCCAGTGAACGGGGGCTAGATGGAGACTGGGCAGTAGCCAAGACTGAGGCAAAGTGGGGATAGTGTGTGCGGGTTCCCCTGGGAGGGGAAGACCCAGAACTGAGGGTGGGGGGTACTGCCAGGGGGCAGCACCCCAGTAAAGAGTCACCGAAGTCCAGGGAGGGTCACAGGGGCCAAGCAGCAACGGGATACCATCCTTCAGAGGGTGCTCCAAGGCTGGGAGAGCTAATTCCCAAGATGACCAGCAGGAGGCGCCGCAGGGGTGAGTCCTGCACTGCTACAAAGCCCCAGATTGTAGAAGGTAGACTGGATCATGGCTACACTTGACAGTATCTGAGACTTGGACCAGCCTCTCACCAGCCAGTCTTCAGGCAAGGAAGCTCAAGGACCCCGTATTTGAAGGAACACTGTTACCCCTGACATCTGAAGAAACACTGTGACTACCACCATGCACTTGGTGAAAATATAAGGAACTGCTGACAGGCCCAATGGAAGCACTGTAAATTGGTTGCAGATTGCATTGACCACGAACCTGAGAAACTTCCAGTGGTTCTGGTGGATTGTCATGTGAAAGTAAGCATCTTTTAAGCTGAGGGCAGCAAACCATTCCTCTTGTTCTGGGAAATGAATAATAGAATCTAGGGTAACCATGAGGAGTTCTATTTTCTTCAGGAATTTGTTTCACTCTTTTAGATCAAAGATAGACCTGAGATTCCCTTTTGCTTTCAGAATAAGGATCCCCTTCCCCCAGAAGAACAGAGGAACTTTCGCTATGGCCCCTGACTTCAAGGACAGATTGACCCTCCCAGTGATGGATGATCTCAAGAGATTGGTCCCTCAGGAGAGACAGGGAAGAGGAAGTGGGAAAGAGGAAAAGAAACAAACTGGAGTCTGTATCCCAAATCCACCATACGTAAGACACACTAATCTGACATGATGTGGGACCAAGCACTTAGAAACTGGGATGAATAAGGGAGTGGGGATCAGATAGTAATCTGGGGACTGGTAGATTTGATTTGATTTATGCATCAAAACTTTTGTTTAGATCAAGTCACTGGATGGGAGGAATCTGTGGTTACAGATGAGGAGGGAGGTGGTGGTGACCTCCTGTAATTTCTGCCCCTTTTCTCAACAGATCTTGGGATCAAGGTCTAAAACCAGGTATCAGTGGGTCTGCTATGGCTGGAACTTCTTTTCTTTTCCCAATGGTGTATAGATTCCAAGCACTTGAGCGTTTCCCTGGAATCCTTTAGGCTATGGTGACTATCAATTGTCTTGTCTGAAATAAGAAACGTCTTCAAATGGGAGGTCTTGGATGATCTGCTAGACCTTTGGAGATAGACTGGACAACTGCAGCTGTGAACATTTTCTCATAGTTATGGCTTGAGCTGCTGACTCAGCTGCATCCAAGCTGGCCTGAAGAGCTGTTCTGGCCACTAGCTTGCCCTCCTCCCCCACCACAGTGAATTTCAGTCTGCAGTCATCCAGTAATCTGTCCCTGAACTTCAGTATATTATTGCACAAAGGAAAGTCATAGTGACCAACAAGTTCCTACTGATTTGCAATCAAAAAATACAGTCCCCATGTAGAACAAAGTTTTCTACCAAAAAGTTCCAGCTTCTTTGAGTCCTGTTCTCTTGGTGCCAATGCCTGGTGCCCCTGCCTTTCCTGCTCATTAGCTGTGGCAACTGCTCAGGAGCCCAGAGGGGGCTCAAATCCCCTAGAAGAGACATAGTATCTCCTCTCGCCTTTTGCGCTGTGGTGGGGAGGGAAGATGGGGTCCCAGTACAATTTTCAGTACCAAAAGCTGAACCAGTCTGAGAGCTAAAAACTGAACCTTATAAGTACTATTACCTTAACTACAGACTGTCTAAAACTCTACCTATGAGACTACTCTAAGTAAAACTGGGTATATTTTACAAGGAATGAGGAAAGACCTTGCAGTAACAAGGCTGTAATTGCTCCAAAAACTGTCCCAGGCAGTAAGAACGAACTGAGGGGGAGCAGCATGGGGTGGCTCCACCATTTATATCTGCACACAATGGACACAGAAGCTGACAGCACTCAAACCATCCAAACGGGTACTTCTGAGAGAAAAATTTCTCTGACTACTATCCACCAGACATTCACTCACCTGCAGTGGAATGGACATGTGCAATCAGTCAACAAAGAAACTGATATTCACTGGGAAGCCATGGCAATGTGTGGAGCACTGTGCTGATGTGTTCACCTAGACAGGTGTTGCTTTCCAGGAAGACCACAATCCTCTTTGAAATCTCTTCAGGGACATCATATTCATTCCAAGATATACATTAAGCCTGAAGATCACAGAAGTGTTAGTATCTGTGACCAGGTCAGAGTCTGTTAGGATGAGGTGCTGTCTTTTAGCTAGCTTTAAGTAGAAGGCGTCATTTTTGACAGCTTTTGCCATGTGTGTACAGTGAAGAGTTCAGAAGGACCCTAACTGCACCCTATCTTGAAAATTGAGGGAGTGTCGGTTAATCAACGTTGATGATATAGTGTTTTCCTGTGCCTACCAACAGCACCTTGTTCTCACCATGTTTAGTTCAGCCAGCTGTTCCTAGTCCTAGTATGAATCTCTCTCAGGCTCTTACACAGCTGAAATGATACTATATTATCATTTGAGAAGTAGATGTAGAGCTGAGTGCCATCGTGTGTTGCTAGTACTTCACAATCTCCCACAGCAGTTTCCCATAAATAAAGAGAAGGAAGATAGAGCCTTGCAGATTTCCACATGTGAAAGCTCTAGTGATGTTTCTGTATTTCCACTCCACCAACCTGGAACTGATGGGCACCAGTTGTGGCTATACTTCTGGCAGACAGTGATGACTAATACATGCCAAAAATCTTGCCAATCTGCCTCATCTGGTCCTAGAGAAGTTTCATATGCTGTAGCATTATTTAATTAATTATCTTTCAGTTTTTGCTATTACATTAATAACTAGAATGTATAATATAATTACAGTAAAATAGAACTTCTTAAATTTCCCTCTATAAACACAACTTAATGAAAGAGCATTCTCTAGATGGCACACCAAGTCTATAGAGGTTTAGTGCCAGGGATGTTTAGAATCCTCACTAAGAATGCTTTCTTCATCCACAGATGCAATAAATTCAGAATTAACAGGAGATGAATTGCAATTCCTTCACATGCCATCTAAATTACTTCATCAGCTTAGGTTTGCCCTCTCCTGGCCCAGGAAGAGGTCTGAACCCAAGCAGGGTAATTTTTAAACATAAGAGCCAAGAATTCCTCCCATGGTGTAAGATTCAGTAGCACTCTCATAATACCCTGGAGCTGAAACTGCCTTAAAGATGGGTTGCATTTATCTTGCTATGAAGGCTGATTTCTGTCAAGGAATCTTGGTGCTATGACAAACAGTATAATATATCTCTGCCAACTCTATGTTACTGAAACCTTTTACCTAGTTGTTAAATTGTATTGCCTGTGCAAGTGTACTGACTGAACCAGGTCACTGACTTACACTGATTACCAAATGAAAACACTCCATGGAGTTGCTGCCTCTTCTATTAGAGAACGCTTTAAGTCACTGTGCATTCTTTGTTTAGCTTTGTTCTTCTCTTCAAATTACACATGAAATGTAAAGCTGCTATGCAACCAGATATATTCTGCAAGACAGTGTCCTGCTTATAGCTATGTGCAACCCAGCGGGATGATGTAATGTTGTTGGACTGTCTCGTTTCACTAGAGTGAGACAGGCTGGAACTGCCCTAGCTTTCAAAGATTTTTGGCGCTTTGAAATGCACAGACAGGACAGATTCATTTGGAGACCAACTGCCAATGCCTTAGTGTTGTCTGGAACAATTTGTTTCAGTTGTTTGATGAGCAAAAATTAATAGCTGCTCACATTTTAAGTGTAACCAATGACTCCAAACTATATGATAGTCTGTAATAGCAGAAGAAAATACTGAATAAGGGACAGTACACATCTGCACTGCCCAGGGGTGAAAGTAACTTAAAGGACTTACCCGTAAGCCAGAGTCCTGAGCAGGCAGGAGGGGCCTCAACCGGAAGGCGTGTGGCCTCCACCAGAAGAGGCGGTCCTTTAAATCGGTAGCAGCACTGGGGAGCCCCTGGCCCTTTAAATCACCGCCGGAGCTTCCAGCTGCAGAGGCAGTTAGGAACCCCAGGGCTTGGGGGCAATTTAAAGGGCCCGGGGCTCCTGCCGCCACTACTGCAGCAGAGCCCTGGGCCCTTTAAATCACTGATGAAGCCCTGGAGGCTCCTGCTGCCGCTGTTACCCCAGGGCTCAGGGCTCTGGCGGAAACTTAAAGGGCTCTGCTGTGGTAGCGGCACCTGGAGCCCCTGGACCTTTAAATCACTGCCGGAGCCCCAGTGCCACTACCCTGCTGCTATCCCGTGGCTGCCAGGAGCCCCAGGTCCTTGAAATTACTGTACCATCTTACTTTCACCTCTGGCACTGCCTCAAGAGTGGACTAAGGTGAGGAAGGTATTGTGGCTCTGAAAGTAGAGGAAATAATTTGCTACTGATCTTTACCAGTAACAGATTCCTTCCTCTTTGGTGCTGGCTCAGCACTTTTTGGTCCCACCCCTTAGCTGCCCACTCCAAATCCACTTCTGTGGGTCAGAGAGTAAAGGCCCCACAGAGGCTGCTCTCCCCTTCTGTCTGTGCTACAACCTACAGTGAATATTTCCCCCCTTACTCCCCTCCAGGTGAATAGGCCAATCAACAACTTTGCTCTTAGACACTGAATATATGTTACTGCAGAAATTTATGCTAAAAAGACTTTATACAAAAAAATGATTAGGATCTTCAGAAAAAAACTAGGAGCCACGGGCTGTGTTCCATTCTCTAGTCCTGAGTGTTCCATTTCCAGGTGTCCAAAGCCAGCCTGCCAAATATCAGGAGACATAAGAGAGTGAGAGAGGCCCTATCAGAGATTTGACAGGACTGAGACACAACTTCAATACCGTACTCAGAAGAATTTGCCTGTCTGGCCAGTCTAAAAGGAAGATTCCAGCTTTCTCTCTGGATCCCAACAATAACATAATAGTACATTGTGAGTATACGTTAACTTTCTCAGTCTGTCTCTCGAAGAATGGAGGCAGGGCTTGCGTCAGCAATAAAAATGAACTGAATTTGCTGGAATAAGTACATTTTTAATAATCGAAAGAAAGGCTGTGTAGAACAGTTTGTGCCATTGTTTTGAAACTCAACAGCATCTTATCTATGTTTACATTTAGGGAGAATAATGACTAGCTGCTAGTCAGCTGGAAAATCAGTCCATGAGCATAGCCTACTGGATTTTAGAGAAATTGCACTTTAACTAATGGATTTTTAAAAGATTTTTGGTATATAGACACTGATATGAAGTGTTATTTATTTCCCCTCTTGATTCATTTTTCATGTAATCCTAATCTGAAATCAGAAATGAGCTGCCAAACACCCAATTAGCAAGCCAGCTCCATCAATAATAACTATATCTTTTAAAAAAAACCCTTAAGTGTAGTTTAAATGGAATTTGCTTATTTTATTTCAATAAATAACAGCATGATTTGAGTAATGCATTTGTACCAAAGCATCTTCTGATGACCCTATGAACTCAAAGGTCAACACAGTTGTTCTGTCACAGTACCCATTAAAAATAAACTAAGAATAATAGAGTGATCCGCAAACAAAGATTCAGGATGGGAGCAGTAAAAGTCAGACCAATTTAATCTAAATAAATTCATTATTAAAGGGAAGTGAAATTGTTAAAGGAATCCTCTATTATGTGGCCTAGATGGTAACTAAATTCACTGTCTATGATACTTAAATACAAGCAGAGAGTATGGAATATAGTGATTGATGTTAGTTCAAGGATCAGTTAGTTAGGGATCTGCCAGGATCAGCCTTTGATTTAGGAAGACCCCTTTCTTCTTCTGTTTGCGCTTTCTGGGATCCTTTAACTTTCGGCATTTCTTAGTTCCTCTCTAGGGTGAAGCTTGCACTCAGGTAGAGCAAGCTTAGACATTAGCAGGGAAAGGAACTTTCTCTGCTTCTGAGATGCAGTTTGACCCATCTTGCCTTTGTGGTCACAGGTTCTTGTGTTACCCACTATTACCTCTCAGTAACTCCTTGTTTCTATCTAAACAAACACAATTTAAGGGCCCTCTTATCTGTAAGAGATTTCACTGTCTGTCTTAACACGTCTGGTAATTTCTCAGCTGCATCTCAGCTATTGTTTAATAAAAATATTGTGTACTGTGGTGGACACCATTTACTGTGGGAAGCACAGCCTCAGAAGGCATGCAAATGAAAAGGCAATGGAGGCAGGGGAGATGTGGGCCTCACTGTGCCAAATGCTAAGAAGACGGTGCAGGCTGAGAGCCAGGCACATCAGGGAGAGGAGGTATGCTTGAAAAGGGAGACCCATTATATGTGTGGGGGGTTATCAAAAGGCTTGAATAGCTCATTTAAACACCTAGATGTTTGGGGTAGTTATCTGAATTGAGCTTGTTTACCATATGATGTTTTGTACAGTTACTAATGCTTATGCCTAAGAGCTATAGTGAATTTTATTTTCATTCACAGAGTACTTACTTGAACCTTAAAGTTGTTCATATACTTATAAAAGTAAGGTCATATGCTTATAAAAGAAAACTGTCTCTAGATGTTAAGGGACAGAATTATATACTAACCAAAGGACATTCACAGCTGTTATCAAATCTCTCAGATTGGATGGGAGGCTGATAACATGCTGGTTGTCTCTGGCTTGTTTTAGTTTCCTTAGTTTCAATCTTGTCACTGATCTCCAGCAGCTTCTCTGCTTGCAATTCTTATTTGACCTTTTTGTTGCAAAGTTTTTGTGGAGGCTTTAAATAGTTCTTTATGAGATCTCAGTGGGCATTTCAATCTGAAATTCAGGAAGCGTTCTTGTTAGAATCCTAAGAATCAGCATATACAAGATGACCTGCAGCTTAGTGTTCATTTCAGTCCCAAATGTCTATTGTCTCTCACAGCAGGTATAGAAGAACACAGTATATGGAAGAAAACTGTTTATTAAAACTGCTGTGAAACAAGAATTAGGAGTTTAGCATAAAACTTCAAATTCTTAAACCAAGATGTCCTTGCCATCATTTTGAACTTTTCAGCTAGTACTAATGCTGTAAAGATGAGGATTCTTTCTTTCAACCCTTTTGCCTATCTCAAACAACAAGATATATTTTAAATCTTTTATGCAATTGTTTCTAAATCCTTGCAATTTTGGTAACAGATAAACATGAATGGATCCTGATTTTGCTTATAGAATAGGGATTACAGTATTCTGTATATTGAAAATGAATTTGTGCTACCGGAGACTAAAGGTGAACAAAACATATCCCCAAATACCTACTAAGAACCCTGCTTTTGTTTTATTTTGCTCATAGTGGGCGAGATTCTGTCCCTCGTAGTCACACTGAGTAGTAATTTACTGGGCTTGAGTCTGAGATTTTTACTCATGTTGAGTAACACCTTCCTCTGTCCTGATCAATGTAACAAGGTTATCAGAATCTGGTCCACTGATTTCAGTGGGCCTACTCATAGAGAAAGGTATTACTCACCCTGAGTAAAGGTGGAGGAAGAATATGACCATAAATAACAATATAAAATATTAGTCAAAGAAAATGAAAAGACACACGAAGACCGAGATACTGGTCTATATTTTCAATGGTGACTGCTAAAATTAGAATATCTTGTGAGAGTTTGTTCTTTTAGCAGAAAGCTTCTGAAAACCCATATTTCTGCACAGCAAGGTTGATGAGATCAGTTATACAAATAATTGGTGCTGTTGTCACTCACCACGTTCTCACTTTATTTTTATTTTTAAATTGACACCTTTGCATTTATGTTTCATTCCGTTTCATCTACAGCTCATAATTGCTTCCAATTTCACAGAAACGGAGAAAGAAAAAAAAAGGTTGATCATAACAAAAAACTAAGCTACAGAGATTTGTACCTCTGTTTTGCTCGGTATTGCTTAGGCAGAGGCTCGAAGAAATAAAACACAATTTGTGTAGAAACGCGTATTAGATCAGGATCAGGATGGGATGCAGTAAATATGCTTTCTTAAAGAGCCTTTAGTTCCAGAAGCAACAATGTGAGGATTTCCTTTGCTTTAAAGACCTTCTGCTCTAAATTTTTCTTTTAGAATTTCTTCCATGTATTAACTTAGAAGAGTAAAAACGTTTATTTAATCACCTCTCCAAGGCAATGATTTGCAATGACACAGTGGCAGTGACCCAGGTGCATTGCCCATCAA
Organism: Gopherus evgoodei; assembly: GCF_007399415.2. Lineage (NCBI taxonomy): Eukaryota > Metazoa > Chordata > Testudines > Testudinidae > Gopherus > Gopherus evgoodei. Next base: position 241,074,025 of record NC_044323.1, on the reverse strand, counting down.
CTGTGAAACCTCAAATGATTTCAGGAAGGATGATGTAATAGGTTGTATTAGCAATGGTCCTTTTCCCCCTGCTAATTCATGCTATCACACTTCCAATAGCACTGGATTATCTAATGACAGCCACACCCTTAATCTCCACTCTTTTAGCTGGTACAAGTAGGTGTTCTATAACTTTATCAACCATTTCACTTTGTGTTCAAAGAACGCACAGCACTCATCTTATAGTTAAGACACTCTGATCTATAACCCGGTGTCAAGAAGTCTGAAACTGAAATGCATGCTGCACCGCTCCCCACACATTGTCTTCCTTTCTCCAAATGAGATTGACTTTGTGACTTTCTCATTTCTAACTCCAGACCTGAATTTTCTGAATAGCAGTGCATAATATTTTTTGATAGACTGACAGGACAGATTTTATGTAGTCTTTAAAATCACTGTACTTTTCAGTTCATTTCTACAGTGATGACTAAAGGGCTCAAAACAGTCTTTGTATACAATAAATTAGCACAAGCTGCCCAAGTTTTGGTGCAGAAATGTATGACTAGCAGTATTGTTTAAACTGAATGACATAAATCACTAGGGATGAGCTTATCAAACAGGACCATGCGTTCTGCATTATTAACTAAGGGCTGTTTACTCTGATAAGTCAATAGGTAGAAAAAATTCTAAAAGAACATTTTGTACCATAAAAAGACTTGAACTGAAAATATATTCAAGCTTTCGCTTTCATATTGGTCAACCTTTTGTTTTCATCTCGCATACCAGCAGGATAGTGGAAATCCCATTTCCCAGACAGCACAAGCTGGCTGAGAGAAATCATTTTTTTCATTTCATTTAATTTCTTGTGCAGAGTGGGCTAAGGATATAGCCTAGAGGCACCCTAGGGTTCAATGTACTAAGATGCCAAAGCACAAAATTGAACAGGAAATTCAGAATGAAAACAAATAGCCACAAAAAAAACTATGTGAAATGCACAGACAGTAATTCAGGCATCTTGGAGTATTCAGTATTATCTTCTTCCTACCTGATAATAATGTACATGAAGAAAATATTTCAGCAGCTTGAAGGCGGTGACAGTTACACCAATCAAGATAATTGAGGATAGTCAAAGGTTATGCTGACATTCACTCCTTGCTCTGTTATATCTACATATTCCCCTATACATCACATAAAATCTCCTACTGCTTGGAGATCTCATCAATCATAGAATCATAAAAATGTGGGGATGGAAGGGACCTTGAGAGATCTAGTCCAGTCCCCTATGCTAAGTCGGGACCAAGTATACCTAGATCATTCCTGGCAGCTGTTTTTCTAACCTGTTCTTTAAAACCTCCAGTGATTGGGATTCCACAGCCTCCCTTGGGAGTCCAGGACTGCCTAGAGGATTCAGGGGGCCTGGGGCAGGGCCGCGTCTTTGGTGGCAAGTCAGCGGCAGGTCCCTCTCGGGGAGAAAGACCTGCGGCAATTCAGTAGCGGAAGAATGAAGTGGTGGTGGTAGAGCAACCCAAGTGCCGCCAATCGCGGCTTTTCTTCTTCTTCTTCTTCTTTCCCCGCCACTTGTGGTGCTTGTACTCACCGGACAGCACTCCGAGGCTTTGGCAGCACTTCAGCAGTGGGTCCTTCACTCACTCCAAGTCTTCCACTGCACTGAAGGACCCGCCGCCGAAGACTCGGAGAGAGTGAAGGGCCCGCCGCTAAAAACCCGGAGTGGCTCGCGGGGCCCCTGTAGGGCCTGGGGCAAATTGCTTCAATTCCCCCCCCACCCCCTGGGCAGCCCGGTGGGAGTCTATTCCAGTGCTTATAGTTTGAAAGTTTTTCCTAATATCACACCTAAATCTCCCTTACTGCAGATTATTTCTTGTCCTACCTTCAGTGGACATGGAGAACAATTGATCACAGTCCTCTTTATAACAGCCTGTAAAATATTTGAAGATTGTTTTCAAGTCCCTCCTTCTTTTCTCAAGACTAAACATACTCTTTTTTTAATCTTTCTTCATAGGTCAGGTTTTCTAAACCTTTCATCAGTTTTGTTGCTCTCCTCTCGACTCCTTTCCACATCTTTCCTACAGTGTAGTACCCAGAAAATGACACAGTACTCCAGCTGAGGCCACATCCTGGGAGGAGGGGGCAATAAGAAGGCACGTTACTTGCACTGCTGCCCAGGCACTCACTCATCAGCTCCTTTCCACCAACTGCCTTGCTGGCCAATCACCCTGCTGGCCAATCGCCAGGATGTCTTCAGGTTCCACCACTTAAAACTTCAGCTGTTGGTGGGGAGCCTCACTGCTGTGCACACTAGGCAGTCTCTTGCCTCAGAGACACTGTCCCAAAGCAGGTCCAACACTTAGACCTAGGTATCAGTGATTTCATTTCTGCAGTGTGTAACAAGACTCTCAATTCAGTCTAAATTAGCTCTTATATTATATAGTGGAGAGTGAAAGAGTCAAATAGTACATATCCCCACCCTCTCTCAACTCCCAGGGCTTTGGAACCCATGTTCCCTGACTGGCGAGTGCTATTTAGTTGAGGGTGAGTCCCACAATAAGTGTATGCCAAGTGCAGTTCTGTTGCCCGTGGTTCACACAACAAGGATAACAACCCTTTATAAGTCCTGCCCCAATAACAAGGAGACTGGGGGTCCAACACCAGCCAAAAGTGATCATTTGGGCAAGCAATCTCATCATGCTGAGCATGCAAGCATGGTGGGTGTGCCCATGCAAATTATATCAGTTCCTGAAGATCTCTTCCATAGCTCATCACCTTGCTTACACTTATCATTCCATTATATAAGTCATTAATAAAGATATTCATAGAATTTTAGGGTTGGAAGAGACCCTCAGGATGTCATCTAGTCCAATCCCCTGCTCAGAGCAGGACCAACACCAATACTGAATAATACCAGACCCAGGACAGAGTCCTCCCAGATCCTACTTGATATGTCTCCCCAGTTTGACAGGGAACCAATCAGTAACTACGCTTTGAGTATTGTCTTCCAAACTGTTTTGCATCCACCTTATAGTAATTTCATTTAGACCATATTTCCCTAGATGCTTACAAGAATATCATGTGGGACCATGTCAAAAGCCTTTCAAAAATCAATATATTATCACATCTACAGCTTCCCCCATCCACTTGACATGATTTATTCTTGACCAACCCATGTTGGCTATTACTTATAATCCTGTTATGATTTAGATGCTTTCAAACTGATTGTTTCCAGTATCTTTCCAGGTATCCAAGTTAGGCTGACTGGCCTATAATTCCCTAGGTCCTCTTTGTTCCCCTTTTTAAATATAGGTACTATATTTGCCCTTCTCCAGTCAGCTGGGACCTCACCCATTCTCTGTGAGTTTTCAAAGATAATTGCTAATATTTCCAAGATTGTTTCAGCTAGTTCCTTAAGTACTCTAAGGTGAATTTCATCGGGCCCTGCCAACTTGAATACAATCTGAATTATTTAAATATTTTAACCTGTTCTTTCCCTAATCTAGCTTCTGTTCCTTCCCCCTTTTTGTTATATTAATTGCATTAAGCATCTGGTCTAAAGGTTTAGCAAAGTCAGGATTTGTGATAGTAAGTACATCCAGGTAATTTTCAGACAACCATTGCACAAGCTTCATCACACAGCTGTATTTTAACATACATCTATCCTCAACACCACCCTGTTTTACTTTTACACTAGTGAGCAGTTTCTTACAGGAGTAAATGGAACTATGCTTCTGAGTAACTGCTCACCAAGCCAATAAATGTCCTAGTGCTGTGGTGGTGACAAGTTCTGTACAAAAGCCACTTTAATTCTGAATTCCCTGGTGCAATATTCAAAGTTGTTCCATAAAATGTTCTACAAAGTTTGCTTTTCTTTTTCTTGGAAGAATTTTAAATAATACATTTTGTGGAAATTTGTTTTTTTCCCTGTTATTACAGACAAATATCTGAAGACAAAATTTTGTTGTTTTATCAGTGAGACAGGGAACAGATCTAATGGCAAAATGAAAACCAGTGGTTTTCATCACCCTTCTTGCTAATTTTCAATCTCTCAGCATTATTCTAATAATAAACACTCACCTAGTCCCTCTTCCATGTGGAATATAAATTTCAACAAATAGTGGATATGAGTGTCTTTGTTTCTGTCAAGTTTTTGTGTCTTGATGTTTAATTTTCCAGTAAGTTATAATTTATTACTGTGGTCACGATTGTACAAAGCATTCATCAACTAAGGAAGTCCTATTTATCATAACAAGAATGAATGTTGAGGTAGTTATGAATGGTAAAGATGAGAAGAATTTTTAGAAAGCATGGAAAATAAATTGATTACATCTTATATACATGACTACTCTAAGGGTATCCGATGAGGAAAGCAAAAATTGAGACACGACAGGGATTTGCATGGGGTTGTAATGGAAGACATGATTAACTAGCTCCACTCTGTAAGGAGACTATGGAATATGACACTTTATTACTCATCACATCTCTTCCCTGTGTGTATGCAAAGACATATCTGCTATCTTTAGTGATAATTATCCATTTTTTGCTCCTCTTAGCCCCATAGACCCAACACAGTCATGACAGTGTGAACGAGACACAGAATCAATTCACTAAGTAATTATTTACTGTTCACTGAATGCACTGGGAAGCCTTCTTGGGATGCAAATTCCTATATAATTGACAAACAATGCTTTCAAAACTTAAAATGATGTGTATTAGTAACAGTATTCATTTAATTAATAGCCCTGTGCTGTGATTTCATATAACCAAGCTGTGTCCCCTGCCATCTATACTCAGTGTAAGGAAGTTAAATTAGAAAGAGCCGACACTAAGACAGACTAGTGTTGTTTTCCCTCTGCTGATTTGCTGTGTTTATCTGAGCTAAGGGCAATATGGCTCAAACAGCAGATGTAGGCAAGAATGGCTTTATTCAAAGCACTCTCAGTTCTCATAGCCACATGAGAAGCCATTCAGGGAGAAGAATGAAATTATGGGCAATAAACAACTGTGCTGCGCTGCTTTGAAGTCTTAGGGAAACAGAGGATTTTTTTAACTTCAAGTTTCCTTGTTTGATTTTTTTTAATTCCTCCCCATTCTCCCTACAGAAAGGCTTCAAAAAGTAAACATTTGAAACATTTCTATGATTTCCAGCCTAAATCAATGCTAACACTAACCGTAAAGTATTATTTCAAGCAAATGCTTTCTAACACACTTTAAAATTTCCAGAACTCAGGTGATATGCTGTCCTCCTCCCACACCCCGCCCTCTGAGAGAGGGACGTTGGGAAATACGTACAAGGTGACTGCCCAATGACAGCTTGACTCCTGAAGAAGCTGTGCTGCCATAGGACAGGGGAGGTTAGAGAGAGTGCAGAAGGGCCAGCTAGAATCCATTTCCCAGAGGCCTCCACAGATACTAGTCACACAGAGAACACATACTGCACCACCTTTTTTTAAGCAGGAACTTCTACTGTATGTCTGTACAGCACAGTGGAGTCCTGACCTGGTTGGATCTTCAAGGCCCTACAATAATATAAGTAACAATAGTGAGGCATGCACACTCATTACACTCCCTGGAAGTAGTTGAGGGATTGTGACTTGGAAGCACTAATCCTTCCACTGGGGAGAACGTATCACCTGCTGGTACATCTGCACTGGCATAATTCCTTCTTCACTGACCGTATACAGTAAACTGTATATTGCACACACAATACTGATAACACAGAAATAGATTCACACAGTGGAAAGACTTACAGGATTGCCTTTAACACGTGAAGGTTTCGCTTTTTGCTGCTTTTGACTAAGATTATGTTGTATTTACTTTAAATGATAGTGGAGTAACAGCTGTCCAGAGTGTGCCCACACATGTCATAGAAGAGGAGGATTCTTGGTAGGATTCTAATCGACTGATTTTTTTTTAAATATTTGTAATTAATTCCTTTAATACCTTCCTTGTAAAAACAAAATGACATTTTGTGTATTTTTAAAAATCTAAAGGAACTCACAAGTGGATATTTTTTCTTGGATGTGAGAACATTTCAGAAGGAAGATTTCTTGATAGCCATACCCATGGCACTTGTATTCATTATAGCTGCAGAGATTCAAACTGTGATGAACAAGGTTTCCATGATTTTCCATCTTTTTCCTTGATTTCTTTCCCATTTCCTTTTAAACCCCATCAGGCTCAGGGAAGACACTGCCCTCCAAAAAAATGCACCTTCTTTCCCTCTCCTTCCTTATACAAGAGGTAAAAAGAATATTCTGTCTCTGTGTGTCTAACCCTTGTAAAATGTGTGTGTGAAGGTTCTGCCCTGACATGCAGTTTCCACCATTAAAAATAAATCAGCGTTTGATGACAGAGGCTACATCATCCTATTGAGAATAACTAGGTTATATCAGATATCACTTGGTGGTTAGCTGTTAGAAAGTGCAGATTTTTTTTTTTTAAATAAATAACTACACTGCAGATTCTGCCACTGGAAAAGAAGCACAACACCATATACTCTATACTACCTCTGAGGGGAGCAAAGAGGATCAGACTTAAGACAAAGCTACTGCTGAAAGGCAGTGGCTTTGGGCTCACTGCCTTGGACTTACAGGCAAGGAGTGAGGAAGAGTCTTTTGTCTGAATCTTTCTCCAGTGCAACAAAGTAGGCATGCCTCTCCAGGGCCCTTTGCTCAGAGCCTACAAATGCCATCCAAGTTCAGATCTCCTTCACTGGGAGAAGTACAAAGTAGCAGCAGTGGCCATGTGACTTGGAGTGTGGGAGTGCTGACAGCTTCTCCCTGTGGTTATGTGTGGGAGTTAAATCAGTCATATAATCGTTGCCAGGGATTATACAAAGAGGTTTAAGTTTATATAAAATTAAAGTTTCGTTTTTGTTTTAATAAAAGATATTTTAAAGCTTAGGTGCACTGAAAAAAAAAGATGGGATCTTGTTAACATTTTAATCTACGCTATATTTACTTACTTCTACCACAAATATTTTTAAACCAATTTCCTTCAAAAATTGGAAAAAAATCACCTTGAACTCAGGAATGCCAATTTTCAGTCCAAAAGGAGAATTCTTGCCAAAGCTACACAGTATGGCTGATGTAGGCCTTATAAATAGGAGTTGAGCTGCCACCTTAACTATGCTGTTGCAACTAGAGTCTCTATTACTTTGGGCTAGATTGTGCTTTTAGCTTTTAAGCACAGCCCTGAGCAAGAGATGGTGTCTAAGTTGCACCCCCCAAGGAGGTAGCCCTTTGAGGCTTTGTGACTCAGAGACAATTCCTCGTCCCGCTCCAATCTCTCTTTCTTGCCTTGTCTGCAGAGTTCATCCCCATCCACTTGCTCAACCTCAGCTTTGGGAAATATTCAGTAGAAATTTAACCCATCATCCAAGCTTCTCTTTTCACCAGTTTTAATTTTCCATAGATACCAACTTGTAAAAACAATTAGCAGGGGGTAAAATTACCAGAGCTGGTGGGAGGACGTGAGAAGTCTGTTTCACAGCAACTTTCGCAGCTTCAAGTTGGTTTTACTTACACACGGCACCAAAACCAACGCCTCTGAATTTTGTGACAAAAATAGAATTGTGTTGAAATGTCCATTTTTGGACCTAAACCTATGTGCATGCGTGGACCTGTGATGTGGAAGATCCAGATTCAAATCCCTGCTCTGCCTCATTCAAAGCAAAATTTTGCACGTGGAACAATTTTTTTCCTCTCTTCCTCTCTTTTTTCCTCATTAAAACTATGTTGAAGCAGATGTCTCTCAGCAAAACATTTTGGCTTCACTGAAACAGTATATTTCAAACTAGCTCCAAGAACTACAGACATACCTTTTAACCTTCTTGAGCTGCAATGAACTATTTGAGCCTTTTGTGAATCAACATTTTTACTTAAAAATAGGGAACATGCCTCCTGTTTAGTATGCATCAGCTGTACCTTCGGAGTAGGATTAGACCAGATTGTTCAGTGATTAAGCAGTGTCACTGTTGTCACACTTCTGTTAAAATAAGATAAATATATCTAAAAAGTCCAAAAATGAGCCTTGCTTTATCATGAAGTCTTCCAAGGGCTTCTTCAGTAGAGGTAAAAAAATCTAGTTTTTTCTCTTTTTTTTTTTTTTTGCTACTTGTGATCTGCCTTGTCTAATTTATACCTTGCTTGTTTCAGTGGCATGTGAGTGGACTACCAATATAGTAATATTTATCACCTTTACCACTTATTTATCAGTTTCAATCCAGGAATCTCAGCGTTTTTATAAACATAAATTAAGGCTCACCTGTTATTTTTGGTTATGTATCTAATTGATGCATAAATTGAGGAATAAAAAAAGTTTGCAGGGTTGAGATTTATAAAGCCAAATACAAGAGGATAGGACTTCTATAGAAAAATCCCCATATTGGCTTTGAAAATCTCAGCCTGGATCACTTGCCCAAAGTGGCACAGCAAATAACTGGTATACAACTAGAGCTAGGAATAGTCCCTACCTCGAATTCACTATTTCCACCCCCCTAAAAAATTAACTCCTCATACAAAGTAGAGGGTCAGATTTCATAGTTTACACCAGCGGTAGGCAACCGTTGGCACGTGTGCCAAAGGCAGCACGCGAGCTGATTTTCAGTGGCACTCACACTGCCCGGGTCCTGGCCACCAGACCGGGGGGGCTCTGCATTTTAATTTAATTTTAAATGAAGCTTCTTAAACATTTTAAAAACCTTATTTACTTTATAATATATAACAAAACTATTGTTGTAGTAGAATAGAAAGAGACCTTCTAAAAACATTAAAATGTATTACTGCTATGCGAAACATTAAATTAGAGTGAATTAATGAAGACTCGGCACACCACTTCTGAAAGGTTGCTGACCCCTGGTTTACCCTTTACTGCCTTTTATAGGGTTGCAAAGGGTGTAATTCAGCATGGAATTTAGCCTGGTATATTTTACTGAATTATAGAGTTCAAATTTAATGCCAGAAGGGGCCACCAGATCATCTAGTCTGACTTCCTGTATATTACAGGCCACCAACACCCACACACTAAAGCCAACAACCAAACTGTACCAAAGTACTACAGCACATAGGATGGAAGGATGGCACACATACATAATTCATATTGTACTAGGCTAGTGAGGCCAATGCACAAAATAGAAGGATATTTTTTCTACTAAAAGCAGGCAAAGTAGATAATTGTGTGTGAAATATTTTTACACTCCTCAGAGGCTGCTGCTATCATTTACCACTAATTAGGCTATAATGACCAATGAACTAGCAACAGACACATAATAAAGTGGCATACGAGCATGTTTGTTGAGTTTCTTAGCAATCACATTGAAATAGAAATTATGAGGTGACACATGGAAAAGTTTCAAAATACATAACTTATTGGCCAAATTAGCATACGCTTAGTGTTTACTTGACAGGTTAGCACATAGTGTTATATCAGAAAATATATCAAACCCAAGCTAGCAGTACAGAGTCTAATTTGTTTTGACTAAGCAGTAATGCATAATGTTGTCAGGGAAATCTAAAAACTTGACCAAAATACACCTCTACCCTGATATAACGCTGTCCTCAGGAGCCAAAAAAATCTTACCACGTTATAGGTGAAACGGCATTATACTGAACTTGCTTTGATCCACTGGAGTGCGCCCCCCCGTCCCCACGGAGCACTGCTTTACCGCATTATATCCGAATTAGTGTTATATTGGGTCTTGTTATATCAGGGTAGAGGTGTACCACTACTGATACAAGCCTCCAGTGTCTTTCAGGAGAAGTTGAATGAATACAAATGTGAGATACAAGATTCCATTTTTATTTAGGTTTCAGAGTAGCAGCCGTGTTAGTCTGTACCCGCAAAAAGAACAGGAGTACTTGTGGCACCTTAAAGACTAACAAATTTATTTGAGCATAAGCTTTCATGGGCTACAGCCCACTTCATCAGATCTTTGGAGACAGACCAGTCCTCACTTACAGACAGCTCCCCAACCTGAAGCAAATACTTACCAGCAACCACACACCACACAACAAAAACACTAACCCAAGAAACTATCCTTGCAACAAAGCCTGATGCCAACTCTGTCCATATATCTATTCAAGTGACACCATCATAGCACCTAATCACATCAGCCACGCCATCAGGGGCTAGTTTACCTGCACATCTACAAATGTGATATATGCCATCATGTGCCAGCAATGCTCCTCTGTCATGTACATTGGCCAAACCGAACAGTTTCTACGCAAAAGAATAAATGAACACAAATCATACATCAGGAATCATAACATTAAAAAACCAGTAGGAGAACATTTCATCCTCTCTGGTCACTCGGTAACAGACTTAAAGGTGGCAATTTTGCAACAGAAAAGCTTCAAAAACAGACTCCAACAAGAAACTACTGAACTGGAATTAATTTGCAAACTAGATACCATTAACTTGGGCTTGAATAGAGTCTGGGAGTGGCTGGGTCATTACACAAATTGAATCTATTTCCCCATGTTAAGTATCCTCTCACCCTTGTCAACTGTCTGAAATGGGCCATCTTGATCATCACTACAAAAGGTTTTCTTCTGCTGATAACAGCTCATCTTAATTAATTAGCCTCTTAGAGTTGGTTGGGCAACTCCCACCTTTTCATGTTCTTACTATATGTTCCATTCTATGCATCTGATGCAGTGGGCTATAGCCCACGAAAGCTTATGCTCAAATAAATGAGTTAGTCTCTAAAGTGCCACAAGTACTCTTGTTCTTTTTTGTTTAGTTTCCAGTAGCCAAGATAGGTTGAGAAAAATATATCTTAAAATATTGTGTTTATTATTCAGAAGTAGTGGCTTTGAATCTCTTTTTGTCCAGGCAAGATTCCAGATGAATTTCTGCCTTTTAATCTGCTCAGTTTTAAAAACCAAAAAGTTTCAGTACTGAATTGCTTTAGTACTCAGATTTATTTGATAAACATGCCTTGTAAATACAGAGTATACTATCACGTTTCTAAGCAATACCTGTTAGTTACAGAGAAGAGTCCTATAGTAATTAAGATGTAGTCACCCAGTTTTAAGAAAAATGAATTGGTCATATAATATGACCTTTTGTATGGAAAGGAGCTGATTCTGTATCTATATTTATAAGCCACATATAATAGTGTACTTTCTTTTAGAGTATAAAGTCTTTGGGCCAGTGTCTTTCATTTACTATATGTTTTAAGAACATTTAACACAATGGGGCCCAAGACCTGGTTGGCCAGTAGGTACTACTGCAATATAAATATTAAAGAACAAAAACAAAGTAAGAAAATACCTATTTTTTGTGAATATTTTCCTTCATTTATAATGAATTTCAGTTCTGGTACTGTTTGGCCTTGACACTGCAGTCCTTCTACAGACTGACTGGAATGCGAGTCCCACATTCAGAACAAATTCAGGATGGGCCCTAGTGGATTTTGGATTCATGAACAGATGCACTGCAGGGTACCAATGAAAGTAGAAAATCATGTTCAAAATGGATACTGGAGATTCCATAAAATAAAATATTCTACTTCAGCTCTACACTGCGCAAGGACACCATTTCAAGTAAACCATACCTAAGCAGAATTCTATTTGGAAGGGGCTAATATGGTTTTCTAGCCCAGTATTGATAGGACTATAATGGCTGGCAGTATTTAGTGGCCATGTGTCCTAGTGTGGGAATTGAAGATGATTTTTGATATCTTTGCAAGTAGAGTCAGTGTTCTCTTGCCTGTCACCTGAGAATGTGCTATAGCTAATTATATGGGAAATACACAGAAGTGGGTGAATATTTGTGACATTACCCAGGGTGTAATCTGGACTGATGGACAGCTGTGTCCCCTCAATTCTCCAACCTAGGATGCCTTTTACATGGCTCTGCTGTGAGACTTATGACTCCTGGTCTGCTCACACACAGCCTCCAGCATGTAAATCACTCCCAGCTATACTGTATGAGTGCTATAACCAGCCACTCATGAATTACACAGCAGGGCAACACCATCCAACTCTCAGTCCCAGACTTTCCCCCAGAAATGTGCATCAGGTATTGCCCAGCGCCTTTATGTACAATACAAGCTTATATAAAATCCATCATTTATTAATAGAAAATGATCTGCACAAATATTGTTATTCTAATCCAAACACACTGGTTTATATGAAATCATGAAACACATTTATAACTGCAGAAAGAGTAATGAAACATATGTCAGAATTGGTTACAAAGGAATAAAAACTAAAATGCAACCAACACCTAATTTAACAAGCTAAGTGAATACAAAACAAAGGTCTCTCTCACCACATATTTCAGCAGTCTTACTGGCTGAACCTCTTTCAGTCAAGATCTCCCCACTGGTCCAATGCTGGCTACTTCCTTTGTCCTTCAGGTGCTGATGATGCCGTGACCAGAAAGCGAGGGAGAGCTGATCTGGAGCATCTGTACTCTCCTCTTATAGCCCTTTCTCTTGTGTAATAATCATCTCTAGCTGATGTTCAGAAGACAAAGTCTGTGTGGATAGGAACCTTATGCTGCCTCTTTGTCAAAATGTAGGGTTTTTTGCCCACACCCTCTCTCCTGTAGAAGAGTGGCCACTTAGTCAGGTGATGGTCCATTTGATCTTGTTGACACCTGGCTGAGACATTGGCTAGCCTTTCGTCTCTGGGGAACTTGTTTGTGACTGCCCTCCAGAACATGTTGGAATAGGTTTTGATAGTATTATACCATGGAATCATACCTTTACATACGCTTTGCCACACACATTTTACCAGGACAATAACGATCAGCAAATCATGAGTTTTCAAATGATGCCTTACACAGTATGTTTTGCACAAAATTTAACAAAGGGGTGAACCTGGTGGTACAGACTGTCACAATATTGCAAAATGTTTTCAATTATTATCAGTATGAAATGAAAGCATTTCCATGTATGCATTTTCAACAGAAAAAAAATCAGGTCTGTGTCCAATGTTTCTAGATTCCATCATGTCTCACATTCACTAAATCAGCCCCTCTGCTATCTAGTGCTGGTATAGATTGGGTATACAGTGACTCAGGAGCATGCTCTTTATTATAGGGGATAATATTAGTCAGTGTTTTTAGAGTTATCAATGTTTAAAATGAACAAGTTGACAGGGCCGGCTCTAGCAATTTCGCAGCCCCAAGCACGGCGGCACGCTGCGGGGGGCGCTCTGCCGCTTGCCAGTCCCGCGGCTTCGGTGGACCTCCCACAGGCTTCCCTGCGGGGGGTCCGGTGGTACCGCGGCTCCGGTGGACCTCCCGCAGGCGTGCCTACGGATGCTCCACCAGAGCCGCGGGACCAGCGGATCCTCCACAGGCGTGCCTGCGGGAGGTCCACCGGAGCCACCTGCCACCCTCCCAGCAACTGGCAGAACGCCCCCCGCGGCATGCCGCCCCAAGCACACGCTTGGCGCGCTGGGACCTGGAGCCGGCCCTGCAAGTTGACTATTTAAGGGGTTTAGATCAGTTCAAAGCTAGTCTGGGATTGTCTCCAATTTTGGACATTAAATATTTAATCTTTATAAATTTTTATATCCTTTAAACTACTGATATGATTTTCTTCAAACTTGGACTATTTTATAGATCATTCTGAAACTCACTTCTTATCTGTGGTCTTTAGACATTTTGTGTACTCTGGGCTGACTAATGCCAATAGCACCTATATCACCTTATTTAGGGAGTGCCAGCCTGAGCCCAAACATCTACACTGCAGTTTTTTAGCTTCACAGCCAGAGCCCTGCAAGACTATCACCTGACACACGTCAGCCATGGGTGTTTTATTGTAGTGTAGACATACTCTATGTTACATGCCTTTGGCTAAGAATTCAAGACTGGATTAGGCACAGATCCTCTGCCAGAGGCAAAGATAATGTTCAGAATGGACTGTACAGACTTACAAGTTTGGGATCAATCTATTTCTGTACAATTAAATGAAATTGGTTTCTTAAAAATGGAGAGAATGTCAAGTTTTCTCCAAAAACAAATGGAACAAAAATCATCCCTAGGCTTATGACTTTCTAGTTCCCATGTGGCAGACCCATATATTGGAAGATACAAAAGACAGATCAGAAAAAAATAATAGAATATCAGGGTTGAAAGGGACCTCACGAGGTCATCTAGTCCATCCCCCTGCTCAAAGCAGGACCAATCCCCAACTAAATCATCCCAGCCAAGGTTTTGTCAAGCCTGACCTTAAAACCTAAGGATGAAGATTCCACCACCTCCCTAGGTAACCAATTCCAGTACTTCACCATCCTCCTAGTGAAATAGTTTTTCCTAATATCCAACTAGACCTCCCCCACTGCAACTTGACACCATTGCTCCTTGTTTTGCCATCTGCCACCACTGGGAACAGTCTAGATCCATCCTCTTTGGAACCCACTTTCAGGTAGTTGAAGGCTGCTATCAAATCCGCCCCCCCCAACTCTTCTCTTCTGCAGATTAAATAAGCCCAGTTCCTTCAGCCTGTCCTCATAAGTCATATGCCCCAGCCCTCTAATCATTTTCATTGCCCTCCGTTCGACCCTTTCCAATTTGTCCAAATCCTTTCCGTAGTGGAGGGGCCCAACACTGTATGCAATACTCCAGACGTGGCCTCACCAGTGCTGAATAGAGGGGAATAATTACTTCCCTTCATCTGCTGGCAATGCTCCTACTAATGCAGCCCAATATGCCATTAGTCTTCTTGGCAACAAGGACACACTGACACATTTTCAGCTTCTTGTCCACTGTAATCCCCAGGTCCTTTTCTGCAGAACTGCTGCTTAGCCAGTTGATCCCTAGCCTGTATCAGTGCATTGGATTCTTCCTTGAGGACCTGGCTTCATGATTTTTCTGGGTACAGAGGTAAGGCTGACTGGTCCGTAGTTACCCGGATTCTCCTTCTTCCCTTTTTTAAATATGGGCACTGTATTTGCCTTTTTCCAATCGTCCAGGACCTCCCCCAATCACCATGAGTTTTCAAAGATAATTGCTAATGATTCTGCAATTACATCAGCCAACTCCTTCAGCACCCTCAGATGCAGTGCATCCAGCCCCATGGACCTGTGCATATCCAGCTTTTCTAAATAGTCCTTAACCTCTTCTTTCACCACTGAGGGCTGCTCACCTCCTCCCCATACTGTGCTGCCCAGTGCAACAGTCTGGGAGCTGACCTTGTCTGTGAAGACTGAGGCAAAAAAAGCATTGAGTGCTTCAGCTTTTTCCACATCATCTGTCACTAGGTTGTCTTCCCCATTCAGTAAGAGTCCCAGACTTTCCATGACCACCTTCTTGTCACTAATATACCTGTAGAAACCCTTCTTTTTACCCTTCACATCCCTCGCTAGCTGCAACTCCAGTTGTGCTTTGGCCTTCCTGATTACATCCCTGCATGCAAGACCAATAATGCTTAGTCATCTGTCCACGTTTCCAGTTCTTGTAAGCTTCTTTTTTGTGTTTAAGCTCACCAAAAATTTCACTGTTAAGAGAAGCTCGTCACCTGCCATATTTGCTATTCTGCACATCGGGATGGTTTGTTCCTGCACCCCCAATAAGGCTTCTTTAAAATACGTCCAGCTCTACTGGACTCCTTTCCCCCCTCATATTAGCCTCCCAAGGGATCCTGCCCATCAGTTCCCCGAGGGAGCTAAAGTCTGCTTTCCTGATGTCCAGGGTCCATATTCTGCTGCTCTCATTTCTTCCTTTTGTCAGCATCCTGAACTCAACCATCTCATGGTCACTGCTGCCCAGGTTGCCACCCACCTCTACTTCCCCTACCAATTCTCCCCTGCTTGTGAGCAGAAGGTCTAGAGGAACATGGCCCCTAGTTGGTTTCTCCAGCACTTGCACCAGGAAATTGTACCCAACACTCTCCAAAAACTTCCTGGGTTGTCTGTGCACTGCTGTATTGCTCTCCCAGCAGATGTCAGGGTGATTGAAGTCCTCCATGAGAACAGGGACTGTGATCTGGAAACTTCTGTTAGTTGTCCAAAGAAAGCCTTGTCTACCTCATCCTCCTGATCTAGTGGTCTATAGCAGATGCCCACCATGACACCACCCTTGTTTTTCTCACATCTAAACTTGGCCCAAAGGCTCTCAACAGGGCTTTTCTCCCATTTCATACAGGAGCACTGATGCTCACTTCTCTAGAGTTCTGTGCCTGTCATTTTCTCTCTGCATCTATTCCTGACAAGTCTCACATCAGCCCCTGCATCACGTTCCCTTTTCCACTGGAGGCTGCTCAGGCTATGTCTACAGTACAGTTGGATTGATGCTCTGGCAATCAATGCACCGGGGGTTGATTTAGCAGGTCTAGTGAAGACCTGCCAAACTGACCCCAGATTTCTCTCCGGTTGACCCCAATTCTCCGCGCTGAATGAGAAGAGTAAGGTAAGCCAACAGGAGTGTGTCTCCCTAAGACCCAGTGCAGTGTAGACACTGTAGTAAGTCGACCTAAGATACACCAACTCCAGCTATTTTATTCATGTAGCTGGAGTAACGTAACTTGGGTTGACTTACTGCAGTAGTGTAGACATAACCTCAGCTACTCCTCCAGGTTCTTTTTCTGTGGTCAGGTATCAACTTGTTCATAAAAACAGGAAAGCTATGGTTAGCATTATTGTATGAAGAATAATATTTATGCAGGAGTATATTTTGGGTAGTGGACTAATCTATGTTCCTATCCTGGCACAACTGCAACCTGAGTTCTAGTAGAATGATAGGCTACCTTCCAAATTTTACCTAGCCTTTAAAACTTTCCTGTAATCTTGTTGTATGTGGTTGTCTGCCTTCCCCACACAATGTTTTCTTGCCTGCTGGATCTGGTTTAACAAATTTTACTTAACCTAGATGGAAGTTCATTTCTGTTTCTTTTCCCATCCCGCCCAAGGCAACTGCCTTCCTGCTTTGTTAACGGTCCTTTCAAATGCTAATTAGGTGCCCTCTGTCCTGGCTTAAGTGTTAAACAAGAAACAATTGGTCAGTATCTCTTTCTGTGGGTCATAGTTTTATAAAGGACTATATTTACTTAACAATTCTAGTCTATCAATTTTCCAAGCCAGGGTGAACTATGATTCCTGGGTGGATGACATTCTATCCGTCCCCTTACAGTGATTTAAAAAAATCAAGCCAAAGTCTGAAAAGTTTATTATTATGTTGTAATAACTGGGCCTACAAATTTACCCTAAATACCTTATAAATTCAACTGTAAAAAGTATGTCTAAGTTCATAAAATGCCCCAATAACAAACAACAAATGTAATGGAAAAAAGTACAAAAAAAATCCCCTAAAAAGCAACCCTCCCCCCAAATTAAGTTAGTTTAAAGGAAACAGCCTACTAATAACTCAATGTTAAAATCATGCTTAGTGATTTTTGGTTTTACTCTTTTGTTTACTAAGCCAAAATTAGCATGCCAGAAATTAAGCCTAGTTTATGAACAAAATAATAAGGGGATGGGCTATTCCAGTGGTTATCAAGCAGGAGTACTAGTAGGGTTGCCACCCCTCCAGGATTGTCCTAGAGTCTCCAGGAAATGTAAGATCGATCTCTAATTAAAGATTATGTCAGGTGATGAAACCTCCAGGAACACGTCAAACTAAAATTGGCAATCCTAGGTATGAGTACGTGGGGGTATGCAGGGGGTCTTCCAGGGGATACGTCAACTCATCTAGATAAGTGTTTCTCAACCTGGGGGTTGCAAGATGGGTTGGGGGTGGGGTCACAAGTGCAGGGTTGCCATTAGGGGGTGGCAAGCAGGGCTATTGTCTGGGGCCCCACACCACAGGGGGCCCCAGGAATCTAAGTTACATGCTTCAGCCCCAGGCGGCAGGGCTTTGGCTTCAGAATCCTGAAAGAGATACAGTAGTCTGGAAAGGTTGAGAACCACAGAACTATCATACCCACCAATCCCTTTGTGGGTCTTTGAAGAAAGACTTCAGGGAGAAAAACTGGCTCCTGGAGCTAGTTTCAGCATCATGGCGGGGGCGGCAGCCATCTCCTGAAATCTTGGGACTTTGTCATCCTGACTAAACCAGGTCAGAGAGGGACCCAAAGGATATAAGTAATGTCTATTTTCCCCCAAAAGGACTGTTATTACCATCTTTAGTATGATCTAAAAAGACTACCAGAGAAGGGAGTTTTTCCCTTTTAAAAACTCTCTCTAGCTAAAAAGAAAACAAACAAGGGAACAAATGCCTTATTTAATATTTTAAATTTCAGACAATTAATTGTTATTTTCCTTCTTAAGAAGGGTGAGATCTCTGCATACCAAACCCCAAATCTTGTCTAATATTGAACAGTAACAAAATCATGTTAATACCTTTGGCCTGTTTACTCCATCTAAATTGCATACTATTTCTGGTGGCCAATGAAAAAGGAGCAGTCCTGTATTGTGACTTACTGTATGTAAATCTAATGAAATATATATTAGATGTCAAATAATTTATGACATAAAAAGAAACAATATTTTATGGCATAATCAGAAGAGGGTAGTCTGAAGGTTAAAAACTCACCTTAATGATATTTGAGTACTTGATTTCTCAGTTGTTAAGTTGTTATTTCTAGGGGTTTTTTTTGTATCATCAATTTTTTGTGTTGACAATAATTAGAAAAGTAATAATATTTTGGTTAGTGTCATCTTCTCACTCCTCTGTATTATGTATACCATTCCTAATTTGGATATATTTTGTTAATGGTATTCTTAGTTTGCTATTGTGGTTCATTTTATTATTTAGTCAAGAAAGCTTATTTATAATTTGCAGGGCTCCTATTTTCGTGCACCACAATCTGTTTTGTTATAGTTGGGCTATATTTCCATTTACACATGAACCAACGGAAAGTTCATTAACCAGTTTAAAATAGTTTGTATATAATGAAACCATCAAGATATGTATTCCACCATATTGGGGAAACTCCATTGTCTTATTACACTTTTTACCAGGCCCTCTCTTTTTACTTGTTCCTCTCTTATCAAACCCACTATTGCATTATAATCTCTTAGGGACAAATACTTTGGATCTGTTTGCCCTGTGCACCTATTCAAAACTAGTGTAACTCCGCTGACCTGAGTGTGTATTTTGTTTACACCATTATATCTGAGATAAGAATGAAACAACTGGTCTTTTATTCATACTGTAAATTGACTAACACTGTTGGCTGCTATAAAAAAGAACAATATTATTACTTGTAATATTTTGAAGGACAAGCACTGGACAAATCTGAAATAACTCCAAGGTTCATACTGGACAATTATTCAAAATTCTTAAATTTGAAAACTGACTGAACATTTCACAAGAACAAGCTCTGTCATGAGATTACTGGTATTTCCTGATTACATTTGGGCAGCCTTTTTCAGCATGTTCTATGAACGAAATAGTTCTGAGATCATGATTTACAAATATTGTAAGAGAGCCACCTGTCCATTCCACATCTCACTGTTGTGCTGCTGCTGGAGACATGATGAAGACCCTATCATTACTGAGAGAGACACCTATAAGTTAGTCTTTTCTTATTCCCTAGATTTAAACAATTTCAATTATTCAACATGTGAGCTACACTGAATTAAGCCCTTTTTCTTAAGATGAATTCAGTTACAATTAACAACTGTATTAAAAATACACAGTACATTTTAATGTTTAGTTCACCCACAAAAAAAGTGCAGGTTTCCACACTAAATAAGTCAATGGAAGAAACTGTCTTCTACAATCTCTGTGGTGCAGATATTAGGGATTTTTTCCCCAAACTCAGTTCTTAAGAAATTAAATAGCCCTCAAAAATTTAGACTCACTTAACTTGTTACTATAAAATTGACATAAAATGCCACCCGAATTACTCTCCTGTTGCAGAGCATTCAGCAAAAATCAGCACATTTTCCTCATAAACATTACTGAATAATTTCATAAAGGAGCACATTTGCTTTTGATGTGAATTCTTAAACCTGAATGATAGGGTTTTTTGGTCAGAACAAGTGATTCACCTCAAATATAAGCAAAAAACATAGAAACTTGACATGATCATTTAGAAAGTTTGCCCTAAGAAACTTAAACCAGTCCAGAAGTTATGGGCTTGATGCAAGAATCATTGGGTGAAATTCTATGGCTTGTCTTATGCATGAGATCAGGCTGGAAAATCTAGTCTTAACATCTTAAAAATCTATGAATCTATAAACTTTCAAAAATGTTGGGTGACAAGGTTGGTGAAAGGGGCATTGAGACAGGTATTTTACATGCTGCTTGATGTGGTTAAAACCCTCTCCTGAAATAAGGGCTTGATCCTGAAACATTCTGAGCACTCCGACCCTGATCCAGCAAAGACCTTAAGCATATAAGCAGCCACACTGAAGTCAATGTGTTCTTAATGGTTTCGGTACATGTGCCATTCTAAACTACAGACCAGCTGAAAGCTACTCTTTGCTCCTGCCAGGCAAGGAGAAGAAAACTAGTTGCTGATTTGACTGAAGACTTGCCATTCTCATCCTATATTTAAGTCAAACCAAGGAGGAGAGAAGCTTCCCACTCTTCTCTTGACTTTGCAGTTATGTGGGGGAGAGGCCCACATCTAGATATGAAGAGGTTCTGAAGCACATGCTGAAATTTTAGGTATATCAACTGTCCCACTGGCTTCAGTTTAGGCATAGGTGCCTTATGGAGTCAGGGCTCTAGCCATCAAGGCAAGGAACTCACCTTTCAGTTGGCCTCTGCTCTTTAAAGTATTACAAAAATCAAAGGCTTTTGAATTAACCTGCCAATAGTTCAGGCTTAAAGTGTTTCTTTACCTTTAAGACTTGCCATGGGAATTACTTCTACCTTTGGACTGTACAAACTCACTTAGGCTACAGAGTCCTTATAGACAGATATTGACTGAACCAGAATAGGGGCTGAGGGTCATCATGACATAAGGCAGAGACAAGAGTTCTTCTTTCCAAGAACAACTCAGCGACTCCCAGCCATGAACATTCTCTTTCTCCCCCTCCCATTCCCCTTGGCACACTCTGCAGCCAGCATCAATGGTCTTCCAGGGTTTAAATGACATGAAGGCCACAGATATTTTTAGTTGGACTGAGCCCAACATTTTGAAATTTATTTTAACAAGGGTATTGATCATATAATTCAACAGAGAGCAAATACCTTGGAACTTTTTTCTTTTTCATTTAATTGAAATACATTTTCTAAATTTGCTAAATCCCTCATTCCAACATCCAGAACTATGCTACAGTATTAAGGCCATCTGTATTTGTTAATATTCCATATGAAGGAATGTCAAGTTCACAGAGTTAAACAGTTAACAGTCAGGAAATGCCAAGTTAAAGTTCCATGCATAAACCAATATGTCTATGCATTATGTTTGTCTTTAATTTCATGATCACACACTATTTTTCAAATACAGTATCATATTTTATCTTTATCCTTAGATAAACATATATAGTGAGGTGAAGCTTTCTTCATTGTTTTATTTTTACACGAATTTCATTGTCATAATACCGGATATATCTTTATAGACTTAGGTCAAAATTTCCAAAGTTGAGTGCCTAAAGTTAGACACCTAAATATGTTTTAAGGAACCTACATAAAAGTGCCTGATTTCCAAAGTGCTGAGCATCCACAGGTTATACTGGGGTGGTCTTAGACTAGGCTGTGCACATATACATATTTAAAATTCATGAATACTTGTGTACGGAGTTTTGAAATTTGCAGAATCAGTAGGGTCATGAACACGGCTGAAGCAAGTTCAATAACTTCATAAGGATATCACAATTTTCACTGAAAAAGTCATCCAGTTCTGTAAAAGCAGCAAAGAGTCCTTATAGACTAACAAATGTATTGGAGCATGAGCTTTCGTGGGTGAATACCAACTTCGTCGGATGCAGGTCAACCAGTTCTGGTTATTATGCAGCTGTTATAAATCACACTTTTATCCCATGTATCTACATGTATTAGTATCAAAGCAAAAAAAGTCTGTACAGAAAGGCTGCATTGGTAGTTTACCTATTTATGCCTGCCTGTGCTTCATAGTTAAAAGTGCTTAGTGTTTTATGTCTCCAGCTGAAAGGGCCCTCTCATATATTTGCATATTGAATCATTCTGTCCAATTACAAGTTCAGGAAGGTCAATTGTTCTTAGCAATAAAATATGAGAGAAAGAAAGAAAAATATACCAAGCAAAATTCTTTCTACATAAGATTTTACATTAGTCATCAGCAACTTTTTAAAGTTCACTCCAGGTTAAAACTCATAAAGTTCCCTTAAAGTGTTCAAAAGAAGGGGAATCCCTCTGCCAGGGTAGAAATTACAGACTCAGATATACAATTCACTTATCTCCACTCAAATTCCAGTAGCTAGAGGTTTATTGGAAATGTTCTTTTTTGTTGAATACTGTGCAGTCAATGCACTCATCCAGCTATAAAGAAAAATTACCTGTCAGTGGCAAGATGTTCACAAAGGTCAAATAGCTGTGAGGCAAATCCTAACCCCCCACTCTGCTCTGTGGCATGGAGTTGGCTGGAGCTCTGTGGTCCAGTCTAGCTCTCTGTTCTCGGCCTGTGTCACATAACAGTTCAGTCTCCCAAAGGCTATGATACTTTGGTCTAATTCTGGCTGTTGGGTTGGCTGTGGAGGTAGCTAGAGGATTTTAGTGGCCTGTGATATACAGGAGGTCAGTCTAGATCATCTGGTAGTCCCTTCTGGTCCCACTTCTCTGACTAACTCTGCATGTAAGGCCCCATCTATACAAACTGGTATCATGTTTCTGACACAGCTAGGGGACAACCATACAATGCCATATTGCACATGTGCAGTAATTTGCTAACTTATGAGAGATGCACATGCAAATTAATTGGACAAACGTATCCAGTAATATTTTAAATAAGTGGTTCCAACCTTTCTAAAATGCCATTGGGCAGATCATAGATTGTATTAATCTCATACTGGTATGAAAGAGTGTTTGTATTTTTGATTTACTTTTTCTCGTTTATTAGCTGTATCTAATTATAAGATTTTCTAAAATGGACTCTAGGGGGCTGATCGAAAACCTATCAGAGTCAGCTGGAGTCTCTGTACTGACGTCAATGGGCTTTGCATCAGGCTTTAGATGTATTACGTTTGATTTTAGTAAAATGTGGCCCCTTTAAAAATTCTCTTATAAAATAGATTACTATTAACTATTTAATTAGTAAATAATGGTAAAACATGAAGTTACTCCATATCTTTCCCCTTATCTTCAGGCATAATTACTTTAAATCAGTGTTCAAATCTAGGATGCCAACTCAAGTCTACTGGTATGTACCTCTTGAATCTCACATCTTTAAAATAAGGTATAAGTGGGATTTACTCGATGGCTCTCTGCCCAAGGATGCATTTAATTTCTAACAGTTAAGATATTGTAATATATCTTCATAAGAAAACAACCACTTCCCCCTCTTCCCCCAAAGAACTGAGAGAAAGTTCCTAAAACCTCACACACTCCAGTTTAAGTTATTGGAATTTTTTAACCAGAACATTTTTCAAGAGAATTTATCAATTTATCACAATTTGGGGAAAAAAGAATCACACAATCTTAGTTCAAAATCTCTTCCATTCTAGGAAAAGCCATTCCTTTTAGAGCATTTCTTGTAAGCATGATGGCAAAGCTGAAAGGCAACTGGCAGCTTGATACAGTTCCTTACATGTGGAAATATGTCTGAATCAGCTTTTTTCTTTTTTAACTGAAAAGCAAGCCTTTTGAGCTACAGTTTAACATTGCGCAAACAAGAGATAACAAAAGTTAACTTTGAAAAACAGCTGCAAATAAATGTAATATATTTAAAAGAAACATGATTATATATGGAAAAAGATGATATGCTAAGACTTTTTTAAAACCTAAAGGCTTGATGCTCTTCTGACTTATGCCATGCTGACTCAGGAATAGTCAATGAAGGAATCAGTGTAGAAGTGTGTAAATAAGAGGAGAATCAAGCTCAAAATGTGGTACATTTGCCAACTTCTGATGTCCTATGTTAGTAGCAACAAAAGCAACATGCTTATAAACTATTAAAGAAGTCCGTTTCCTTTATCTACTTGATATTTCCCTCCAGATGAAGTAGTAAGAATCCCCAAACCTGAGTCTTTCTTTTGATCTTCTCAGAGAGGTGGAATAGGTTTGTTGTAGGCTTTTCTGTTGCAGAGCTCAAACAAACAAACCAAAATAGTCTCCGGTCTCTGTTTTTGCAATTAAAGAACTCTGGAAGCTAGGCAAACAAGGTATCATTTCTGAGGTAAATTATTTCCTCATTAAGAGGAAAGCCCCCATGCCAGCAGTACTGAGGTGAGAAATTCTCCTTGGAATAATATTCTGATTCTGCCGGCACTCAAACCATGGCCCCCAGAAGGGAACCACAAGCCTGGCAGTTTCTTATAGGAACAAAGATGCTTGTCTAACTCACATATATTAAAAAACAGTCTGTTTGAGAAGCAAGAGGAAGAAGGGAAGTAAAAGAGAAAGCCCCACCCTGGATTCAAAGGTTGCCATGAGAATGGATACATTTTCCAGACTTTTCTGTATTGGCAACTTTTTTCCACAAGAATGAAATCAAGTTTTGGATACATATTAAGCTGACAGAGTGCACAATGCAATCTTTCTCCTTTTCATAGATAGTGTTTGCATTGGCTGCTGTTTTTCCACCTCTGTGTTACAAGTTCTTGACACTGTACTGAAGTTTTGAGTGGAAAGGTCAATCAAATGAGGAGTATTGTAAGGCTAACATAGCATTGCATATTATAGTGATACAGTGAGGATTTGGCAGATTCTTAGTTCTTTTAGTACAAATCCTAAGGACAAATCGGAAAATCTGTAGACTTAACTGACTCCTGTAAGAAATTTCTGAATTGAGGGCCTTATCCTCCTCTCATGGAAGTCTTTGGGAAAAAACAACTGACTTCAGTGGTTTAAGACTAAACCCTCAATGTTACCAGTCTTTCTTTCTTGGATGACCATCTCCTGGGTTAAGTTCTTTATGCAAATAGAAGATGTCCTGTTACAAGAACATGGCAAATGAAATTTTTTTGATTACAGATAGGTTCAAACTTTTCCATCCCAGAGTTTGGGATGAAAGCAGGACTGGTGGTCACATCAGTGGGTTTTGACTTGACCCAATTACAGATGGGGGCCAGATCAAGATGCAACATATTCCTAATTTTGGACAATTTAGACTTGGGTTTTTGGGTGGACCCTCTCTCAAAATCCTCATGATCAAGGGGAAAAATTAAGGAATACTTTATCCTCACTATTGGCCCCCACTCTTCCTATTTTAACCTGGGCAACCTGCAGTTTTCCAGTTCTGCGGTCTCATATTTTTTTAGAGGATGTGTGAGAATCTTCATGTGAGTCCTTTTTTCCCAGAACTTTAGCTTGCCTCCCACAACAGGAAGCTGTTGCCTTTCATCCTTCTTTCCACAGAGGCTGCTGTTTCTTCTCTCCCTCTCATCCTTCACTCCACATATTTTAAAGCCTCAGTGTTTTGGCTATTGTGGAACAGTCAGGAGTAATAGATTATGATGATCATTTATCTGTACTCCCAGCTTTATAAATTTCAGTGCTCTCATGCAAACTACTCAAGTGCTTAAAGTTAAGCATGTATCTTGTAGTAGGACTGGGGCTTAGAACAGAAGCTAGCATTGTGGCATTTTCAGAAGCCGTTCTGTATGCAGGTCCATTGCTTTTGAAGTTCTAGATGCAATATATTTAGGAATAAAAGCTTTGGAAAACAAGCAAAAAACAGGGAAGATGTTCTGAATATTTTCCTGGTTCTATAGATTGCTTTGTGCATTCAGTTACAGCACAGAAGCTACAGTTTCTTATGCTACTGTAAAGTAAAGAATAATGGTTGTAGATATTTAGAGTAGACCAAAAAATATACATTGACAGACTGGAACTGTTTCCAGTGAAGAACAAATAGCAATTTATGCCAGAGTTACTGCACCTACTGTAGGTTATTAATGGGGAAAAAAAGTAACTTCTACCCTATTTTCCTTCACTTCTTGTTAATTTTCTATTTAAAAAAAAATCTATTTGGAAGCAAGTAAAATAAACAAGTTGATCAGCCAAGAGAGATTCAGTGTTCCTGCTGACACTGGCACATGGAGGAAAAATGATGGAAAAACTAAAAAGGCTAAATGCTGTCCAAAGCAGCACAGAGAAAATAATATGGACAACTGACATACTTCATGTAGTTATTTAACATGTGCACCAGTGGTAAGTGTATCAGTGTCAATTAATACTACAAAGAGAGAAGTGTTCAGATGCTATTGATTTTTATGTGGAGGGTGCTTGCGTATTATGGTGATATGTGGCAGTATAAAACCAATAGATAACACCTAGAACTTTTTAATCAGAGGATCTCAAAGTGCTTTACAAAAGGAGCTCAGTCTCATTACCCCCAATATGTAGATGGGGAGACTGAGATAGAGAGAGGGAAAGGCCAGCCTGCAGGCCAGTGGCAGAATCCCAGTCCTGAGACCCAGTTCAGCACTTTAGCCAGTTGCCACAGTGTCTATATTGATCAATAGATTGTTAATTTTGGTGATATTCATAATGAAGACAATGACTTCACTCATAGCAAAAAGTTCAAGAATATCCAGTCTTACTTATTAAGAAAGTGAGACATGACAGTTGTGTCCACCATGGAGCTATTCCTGTCTGAAAAGGAAAATGTTATTATAAAGGTACTATTTGGTATTTTCATTAGTTATTTGGAAAATGCAGTGTATCATATGCTTACAAAATTTGCAGATGACACCATGCTGGAAGAGCAGGAATAGAATTCAAAATGACCTTGACAAATAGGAGAATTGTTCTGGAATCAACAAGATGGAATTCAATAAAGAAGTGCAAAGTACTGCATTTAGGAAGGAAAAGTCAAATGCATAACTATAAAATGGGGAATAACTGGCTAGAAAGTAGTAGTCCTGAAAAGGCTCTAGGAGTCATAGTAGATCACAAATTGAACATGAGTCAACAATGTGATGTAGTTGCTGAAAAGGCTAATATCATGCTGGGGTGTATTAACAGGAGCATCCTTTGTAAGACATACTTTATTCAGCACTGGTGAGGTCTCAGATGGAGTACTGTGTCCAGTTGTGGATGCCACACTTGACGAAAAATGTGGACAAATTGGAGAGAGCCCAGAGGAGAGTAACAAAGATGATAAAAGTTTCAGAAAACCTGACCGATGAGAAAAGGTTAAAAAAAAAACGAACACCTTCAAGACTAAACATTCCAAGAAGACTGAGGAGGAAACCTGATAAGACTCTTCAAATATGTTAATGGCTGTGAAGAGGTCTGTGGTCAATTGTTCTCCATTTCCACTGAAAGCAGAAGTAGTAATTGGCTTAATGCATAGGAAGAGAGATTCAGGTTTGATATCAGGAAACTTTCCAACTATAAAAGGATAGTTTAGTTCTGGAATTAGGCTTCCAGGGGAGGCTGTGGAATCCACCGTCATTGTCTAGCCTGTTAAAAACTTCCAAACACTTATCAGGGATGGTCTAGGTTTACTTAGTCCCACCTCAGCAAAGGGGTCTGGATTAGAGACCTCTCATGGTCCTGATCAGCCTTATCATTCTATAGGCTTTATATGTTTGTTTGAATTTGGCCTTCAGCCATACCACTTTGAGCTCAGGTTGCATCCATTCTCAAAAGCTGAATAGGATGGTTCTTATGTTTGGACTGAAGATCTCCAAGGTGCTGATGGTGATTCAGTACGTGGCACCTTTCTTTTGAGCCACTACTGAATCAATACCCCAGCATGGCATTACAGACACAGTTCTTGCTACAAAACCCTACATTTTAAAGGCTAACTTAGGAAGGAAGTGAACTATCAACTCCCCCCTCCCCCCAAAAAAAGAGTATACTAAGATTAGGACTGAAGAGGGGAAAAAGGGTCAAGTGCAAGTTTTCAAAATTGGCCTTTACATCTTACTTTTTGGGTGCCCAAGGCCTGATTCACTAAGCATCCACATGTGGCCTTGATTTCACTGGAATTGTGGATGCTCTGAACCTCTGAAAAATTAGGCCATAGAAGTCAAAGGTTGGACAGTCAAACATTGACACACTCAACTGGCTAGTTTCCTCACTGGAGCTGCTCATATTGAATGAGTGGTTTTACAAGAAAATCTTTAATAACCTTTTAATTTTTAGAGCAGACAGCAGACTATGTTTTTTGAGACAGGGACTGTACTCATTTAATGCTTTGTGCAGCCATAAGCATATTGTCAACACTTAATAATGAAATAATAGTACTATGGTTTTGTTCGAAACAAGTCTATGTACTTTTTTGAGGGGAGAGGAAGATTATATGTATTTGAGAAGACAACTCAGAAAACCAACCTCTTTTGAGTTATGGAACCTCCTTTCAAAAAGTCAGAACTATTTGCAGAAGTCTGTAATAGGTTACACTTTCACTGCCCTGTAATTCAAAACTATCTGGGCAGATTTGCTTGTGGAAATAAATCCAAGTAAACACATTAACAAGGAGATAACATATTCATGCTTTTTTATTAGCAGAATTCCAGCAATTTGCTCCACATTCCAACAGTTGTTTTTCTAGAGTCATTTTCCATAGTTCTGAATTCTCAGGTAACAGTGTTCAGATAGCCTCACATGGACATATCAGTACATTCCTCCTGGAATGCTTTACAAATCCATCAAAAGCTAAGAAGCCACTGCAGTGTTGTCATCATAACAAAAAAAAAAAAAAAAAAAAAAAACACCACCATCAGGTTTTAGTGTCTTATAAACCTTCCTCACTGGTCATCTTCTTACTGTGATTACATATCCTCTTTTATCTTAAGTAAAGTTAAGGAAGCCTGCTTTTTTTAAAGTTTCTAATGGACTGCTATGACTTGAGAATATTTTTAATATCAGCACTGTCCCTGGAATTTTGGTGTATCTATTTGAAAAGATAGAGAGGGCAAGGTGTATGTGTCTTTTCTCCTTTGTTCTACTGTCAATGTGCATGTGGAGTTCCTGTGACAAGTTTCATTTCTTCTTTGCCTGTGTTTTTCCCACCAAAATTCCACTTGCTATTTGAGTTTCAGAATTTTTACTCCCTCCTTCTGTAATCCATCAGTTTGTTCCTGTGCCTTTTTAAAACTTCTTTTAGTTTTAAAAGTCACTTCCTTTTCAGTCTCAACTGCTTGAAGTCTTGATTTTGCTTTTGCAGCATGTGTTCCAGCTTCTTCACTTTGGCTGTTGGCTACCTCTTCACAGCATCACATTTTGTATAGTATTGCACAATTTGCAGGTTGATTTTATGATCTATGTCATCCAATTCAGATTGGAGTGCCAGCTGGGATAATCTTGCATTACAGCTAGTCAGTGTTTTACCTAATCCCTGCACCAGTTTTCTGAAGACAAACATTTATCACATTTTTCTAGAAACAAAAATAGTCAGGTGGGGTTTTCTTAGGGGAGGGGGGCAGTGAATCAGAAGCATAATTTACTTTCTCATCCATAGGGTAGCTGAACAGCAACTTGTCATTGTAAATTTCCAGTTTCAAATACAGCCAAAAGATTACTGGCTCTCCTTGACCATTTTTGCCCCCCATTAAATACTTTATCCATCTTCATGGATACTCCCTCACTGGGCATACATGTAATGCAAATACCCTTTGCACTTGCATTTGTGCGCTCTTTTTTAGCTGTGTCTTTTTAAATTTTAAATTTTTTTTACTAGCTTTTCCTATATATTATTTTATTTCAGTTTTTTATCTAAGTTATGGATGCTTTTCCCCCTCTTTCTCTATGTACTTTTATTCCAGCAGATTTTATTATCTATTCTCCCGTAACTGTTTCCAGTAACTTTAGTATATGCACTGTTATCCACAAAGATGGCTGCCTCACATTTCCTTTTAGTTTCTCTTATTCTCAGTAAAGATGGCCACTGCACTTTCAGCTCTGCAGTTAGAGACATACAGCAAGGAGCTTTTATTTGATATCACAAATATAACAAGGTCCATTTAGCTCAAAAGCTTGTCTCTCACACCAACAGAAGTTGATCCAATAAAAGATATTAGCTCACCCACCTTGTCTCTCTAGAAAATGTGTGCACGTAATAGGGAGGAATAATCAGTGCAGTTAAACCAATGCTGAGCACTGCATAGCTGGAAATCCAGGCAAGGCCAAAATGCATTCAGAGATTGTTTCAGAAAAGGTGCTTGTTTTCTCTCAGACTTTTACTTAAGTAATGGATGCTTTTTCATTTTAGTTCTGGGAGCCTGTGTCACTACAGTTTTGAAATGGTGCTGAACATGATTTGTCCTGGGCTATGCATGTGGCGCTTCACCCAAACCACTGCTAATTTCCCTGCTCTAGGCACCCACGCACCCTCCACACTCACCTACCAATTGCCCAAGGCAACCTCTTTCTCAGTCCTGCTAATTCTCCAGTCCATCAATCTCGGACATGCCTTCCTTCACGCGACTGCGCCAGGCACCTTGTTTCCACCACCCTTTCTAGAGATAACTTCTCTGTGGGCATGGCAGCCCTCCCACTGGAGGGAATAGGCTGCTGTGTCTCATGGGCATCTGTACTTGCTTCTAGTGTTCAGGGGAGAAAGGGAAGGTAAAGTCATTTTTTGCCCTCTCTGTTTTGGCTGATAGTTTTCTGCTGCACAAAATCCCATCTATAGACAGTTCCCTCTCTGAGGTAGGTAAACATTATTAAGGACTTAAATATTATGTTATTTATGTAATAGTCAGACAGAAGAAAAACTCCTATTCACTTTAATGGGCATTTTGTTTGAGAACGGGCTAAGGAATATTACCACTGATTTCAGTGGGGCCAGGATTTCACCCTGAGTGAGTACTTCAGGATTCAGCCTATAATGCCTTTGATCCAAAGCACTGATTATGCTTAACCCAAAGTGATGAGTATGTGAAGAACACAATCAAACCAATCATGAACAATAAGTAATCAATAATGCAACAACTAGCAGTCCCAAATAAGAACAAAAGCTGACATGTCAAAAAAGCAGCATCATATTATTATAAGAACGTAACAGGAGGAAGCATGTTATCCTCTCCCTGATACAATATACTTATTGAGAGCAAAGTTCATTGGGGGTGCAATAACTCTAGGGATATATATATATATATATATAATATACATACATACATACATACATACACACATTTTTAATGGGTATTTTCACTTTGTTGTAACTCTGACACTCAAAGGTCTGATCTGAGATGTGCACAACTGGCCAAAGGAATTACACAAGCGTAACAGAGAGGGGATCCTGGACCAGTGGCTATAATTATTTAAGAATGATAAAGAAAGAGCAGTTTTATTAAGCTCAGTTATTCCTTGGAAGTTGTATCATCAGTTTACATTGGATTCTTTAATTTTTTGTTTTTCAGTCAAACCTGAAATCCCTAAGGTAGGTCATTTTTGTTTGACAAGAACTTTGCAATTTTTGCAGCTTTATTGTTCCAATGCATGTGGCAATGTACCAAAACAAAACTATTTTTGATGAGCTAGTTAACTAAATAGCAAATCTTCATCAATCTTCATCAATAATAGTGAACTACTCTACTCAAGAAATAGTCTTTTGAGTTCAACACTGTCCAGAGTACAAGCCACCTAATTACACATGAAGCCAGTTTAAATCTTTGCCTTTTTAAAATATGTGAAATGTCTGGCTCTAGTACAAACTTCTAAAACTAAATTTAAAATGGCTGAAAAACAGCATGAATTTTTGTCTCTTCATTTTATATTTCTTGTCCCAGAGTAATGATTGAGTAGAAGGTCGTGAGGGCTAATGAACACATGGTGGGACTTTATACAGGATATCAAAGTTGAAATGACCCACATACATCTCACTGTAGTACTGTAACTTAGACCAGAAAAGATATTTGATGCTGTCTTGTTCAATAGCTATAAACGTTAAACTCAAAAGCAGTCAGTGAAAGATCTCCTTCTGCTCTCTAACAAAACAGCCTCTCTGTATAGATGACTGTGCATCTGGAAATGTCAGACTATCTGTGGGAGATTCAGATAACTCTAGTCATAGGAAATATGGAGTATCAATATGATCTTCACACTATTATGATGTGACAACTCTTTCCACAGCAGGTCACAGTAGGTATGTTAAAAGATTAAAACTTTGTTTCAAAATAATGTAAGTTTTCCCATCCATTTGACTATCTACTGTATAATTTTGAATTTGGTATTAATTGTTAGCATTCATCTTCCTTAGAAGTTTTTAATCCCAGTGAGGAGTGCTTCCACTATCTTCAGGTAATGGCGGGTTTCTACCTACAGAAGATGGGTATGTGCAGGGCCGGTGCAAACATTTAGGCCACCTAGGCAGTCGCCTAGGGTGCTAGGATTTGGGGGGTGGTATTTTCTTCGGCAGCAACCACAGCGGCCGGATCTTCGGCCGCCCCGGTCGCCACCAGCATTTAGGCAGAGGGAGTTGGGGCAGGAGAGCGTGGGGAGGGCTGCCTGCAGCAAGTAAGGGGGGGGCACGCAGGGGAACTCCCTGCTCTAGCTCACCCCTGCCCCGCCTCCTCCCCAAGCACACCATGACTGCTTCACTTCTCCTGCCTCTCAGGCTTGCGGTGCCAATCAGCTTAGGCACCACAAGCTGGGAGGTGGGAGAAGTGAAGCAGGGACGGCGTGCTCGAGGTGAAGGCAGAGCAGGGGTGAGCTAGGGTGGCGGGGGGCTGCCTCAGGGCAGAGAGTGGGAGCTGCCTTGGGGGGGCGCCTCAGGGCGGAGGGGTGGAGCTGCCGCAGGGGGGGCGCCTCAGGGCGGGGGCTCGGGGATGGGGAGGGCGCAAGGTGGAACTTTCACCTAGGGTGCAAAACATCCCTGCACCAGCCCTGGGTGTGTGTCATAGCAGCTTGCCTAGGACAAAGCCCAGTTTGTTAGCACATACCACATTAGGGTCTAATCCAACTCCAGTGATTGCAATGGGAGTCTTTGCACTGTCTTTAATGGCATTTCCCTGAGGCCCTCAGTTCTTGGGAACACTCTTATTAGTCATCATCTTAGTGTTTTTCTGTATCACCATTAGTTGATGCAGACTGCAGTATATTTGTATGACCTTCTTCAAAAGCAGTGCAGTTGCTAGCTGAAGTTAAGGTAATGAAGAGACAGCTTCTCCGTCTTCCAGTAGAAAATGTTTCATGAGGTAAAGGTTTGGCTACATTCAGAGAGAAACTCGGAGAAGAGGGACATGCATCAGAAATATAAGGCTGGTTGAGATGTCATCTAAGTCCAGACCCTGGGGCTGAGGCAGGACCAAGTAAACCTGGACCATCCCTGAAAGGCATTTGTCTAACCTGTTCTTAAAGACCTCCAATGATTGGGATTCCAGATCCTCCCTTGGAAGCTCTCCTCCGGACTCTTCCAATTTGTTCACATCTTTCCTGGAGTGTGCTGCCCAGAATTGGACACAGTACTCACCAGTGCTGAATAAAGCAGGACAATTATCTCCTGTGTCTTAAATACAACATTCCTGTTCATAATCCTCAGAATCCAGTTTTTGCAACTGTATCACATTGTTGATTCATATTTAAGGCTACGAATCTGTCATGGAGGTCATGGATTCTGTGACTGTATGAGACCTCTGTGACTTCTTGAAAATTCCAATAATTCAGCCTTGAGTGGCAGGGCTTGGGCTTCAGCTTCAGCCTCAGGCAACAGGACCTGGCCTTTGGCTTCAGTAGATCCATGTTTTATTGTTTGTTGCCAGCATCCTGTCTGTGACTTTTAATAAAAATACCCATGGCAAAATCATAGCCTTATTCATATTCAGTTTGTGATCCACTATAGCCCTCAGATCCTTTTCAGCAGTGCTACTGCCAAGCCAGTTATTATCCATTTTGTAGCTGTGCATTTGATGTTTTTCCTTCCTAAGTGAAGGACTTTGCATTTGTCTTTATTTAATTTCATCTTGTTGAATTCAGACTAATTCTCCAATTTGTCAAGGTCATTTTGAACTCTAATCCTGTCCTCCAGAGTGCTTGCAACCCATCCCAGCCTGTAGTCATCTGCAAATTTTATATACATACTCTCCACTCCATTATCTGTTTCATTAGTATATTTAATGAAAAATATTGAATAGTACCAAACCCAGAAGTGACCCCAGTAGAAGCCCACAAGATACGCTTTCCCAATTTGATAACAAACCATTGATAACCACTCTGAGTATGGTCTTTCAACCAGTTATGCACACACCTTCTAGTAAAATCATTCAGACTGTATTTCCCTAGTTTGCTCATGAGAATGTCATGTGGGACTGTGCCAAAAGCCTTACTAAAATTAAGATATGTCTACTGCTTCCCCCATCTGCTAGATCAGTAATATTATCAAACCTCTCCTCTGAGGGAGGGATCTCAAAGTTTCTTTCAAATTCTTCCGTTGTAAGTGTGAGTTGACCACATGGGTCTTACATGCAGGGATTTGACTATTCAAACTCAGCAGATCTTCAAAGAGACTGGTGGAGGAGCCAGCTGGAGGCTTCCCCCCAAAAAACAAAAATAAAAACCAAACAAACCAATACACAAATTAAACAAGACAGAATTTTGTGTAAAATGCTGTACATCCTATAAGGACCAGTCCTGACTCTGGAAAGCTTTCATTGGCATTGGGAAGTCTTTACTTTGTGTAGACTGCAGGATTGGATCCTAAGGCACACTCAGACTTTAAGATCAGAAGAGACCATAATAATCATCTAGTCTGACCTCCTGCACAGTGTAGGTCACAGAGACTCACTGACCCCTCGTGTAATAGACCACTAACCTCTAGCAGATTTAAAGACTTCAAGTTACAGAGAATCCACCATTTACATTAGTTTAAACTTGAAAGTGACCCATGCTGCAGAGGAGGGCAAAAAAAAACAACACTCAGAGTCTCTGCCAATCTGACATGGGGGGAAAAATTCCTTCCCGTTCCCAAATATGGCGATCAGTTAGACCCTGAGCATATGGGCAAAATCCAGCCAGCTAGACACCTGGGAAAGAATTCTCTATAGTAACTCAGAGCTCTCCCCCATCTAGTGTCCTATCATCAGCCATTGGAGATATTTGCTACTAGCGGCTGCAGATCAAGTACATACCATTGTAGGCAGTTTCATCATCTCATCCACTCCATAAACTTATCAAACTCAGTCTTGAAGCCAATTAGGTTGTTTGCTCCCACTACTCCCCTTGGGAGGCTGTTTCAGAACTTCACTCCTCTAATGGTTAGAAACCTTTGTCTAATTTCAAGCCTAAACTTGTTGATGGCCAGTTTATATCCATTTGTTCTTGTGTCTACATTGGAACTTAATTTAAATAAATCTTCTCTCTCCCTGGTATTTATCCCTCTGATGCATTTATAGAGAGCAATCATATCGCCCCTCTGCCTTCTTTTGGTTACATAGGTGCCAACTCCAGGGTGCTGAAGCTCTGGGGCTGAAGCACCCATGGGTAAAAAATTGTGGGTGCTCAGCACCCACCAGCCACAGCCATTCAGCAGCTGCTGCCTACCAGCTGTTCAGCAGCTGGGGAAAGTGCTTGGGGAGGGCAGAGAGCAGCGAGTGGGCAGGACCCTGTGGGAGAGGTTGGAGCGGGGTCGAAAGAGGCAGAGTGAGGGCAGGGCCTCCGGGTGGAGTGGAACTGGAGCACCCCTGGGGAAAAATAAAACTCAGCACCTATGTTTGGTTAGGTTAAATAGGCCAAGCTCTTTGAATCTCTTCTCCTAAGGTAAGTTTTCCATTCTTTGGATCATCCTCGTAGCCCTTCTCTGCACCTGTTCCAGTTTGAATATATCTTTCTTACACACAGGAGGCCAGAACTGCACACAGTATTCCAGATGAGGTCTCACCAGTGTCTTGTGTAATGGTATTAAACACTTCCCTGTCTCTACTGGAAATGCCTTGCTTGATGCATCCTAGGACTGCATTAGCCTTTTTCATAGCCACATCACACTAGCAGCTCATCATCATCCTGTGATCAACCAATACACCCAGGTCTCTCTTTCTCCATTCTTTCCAACTGATACATCCCTAACTTATAGCAAACATTCTTGCATGCATTTAGGGACTAACAACATGACTTTGCACTATTAAATTTCATCCCATTTCTATTACTCCAGTTTACAAGGTCATCCAGATCATTTTGTGTGATATTCAATACCTCCCAACTTTGTGTCATCCTCAAATTTTATTAACACACTCACAATTTTTGTGGGAAGGTAAGTAATAAATGTTAAATAAGATTGGTACCAAGACCAGTTCCTGAGAAACTCCACTAGTAACCTCCCCTCCAGCCTGACAGTTCACCTTTCAGTATGAACTGTTGTAGTCTCCCCTATGCACCTTTCACTTCTCAGATTAATCCCCATGTTCCCCAATTTAACTAAATTTCCCATTTGAAATGCTTTACTGAAGAATCCACGTAAATTGTTTTTTTAAACAAAGGAAATGCAGTAGATCTAGTTATCATCCAAGTTGTTGGTTTGTTTGTTTCTTTTCTGTCATGAATAGATGGCTGATTATTGATTTACACTTGTTCCTTCCCATCCCTGTAGTTCTATAACTTCAGATATAAATCTCTCTGCTCTCAAAGCAATAGGGTTCATTTTCTTAGAAAGCTATTAAATTATTATTATGGCCTCACTAACTGTCAAAATACTTCTATGTGTAAGTGGGATTTTGGTTCCTCTCATCCCTGTGCTGGCCTAGGCTAATAGAAAGCTGTCTGATAATTCATAACCTAGATCAGTTAAGCTTTGAATTGTGTGCAAGAAAAACTAAGGTGAGTCTGCAAATATTAACAGGATAGTGTAGAATCAACTCCCTGTTTTGATCTGAATTGAGGCTAAATCATGACTAGTCCCTCTGCAGTTCCACAAGGGGAAGTGGAAAGATACAATGAACATCCCACAATCTTCTGTTGCCTCCCACATATGGGCTGGCCACAAGTGTGACCCTCTGACCCCCTGATTGTAAGGATGGCTCGTAACTAGCAGCACTAGTTAGGTGAGCTATGGTCTTTCCCTCCACACACACTATATTGTCAGTGGTAGAAGAGGTAATTAGTGGATAGAAACCTCATATGTTATTTAAGAGACCTGCATTGAGTTCCTTCTTCCATTACAGATGTGGTGTGACTAAGCAAATCACAAGATAAGGAAAAGTTATTTATTATTCCCATAATACAAGAACTAGGGGCCACCAAATGAAATTAATGGGCAGCAGGTTTAAAACAAATAAAAGGAACAGCCGTACTGGGTCAGACCAAACGTCCATCTAGCCCAGTATCCTATCTACCGATAGTGGCCAATGCCAGGTGCCCCAGAAGGAGTGAACCTAACAGGCAATGATCAAGTGATCTCTCTCCTGCCATCCATCTCCATCCTCTGACAAACAGAGGCTAAGGACACCATTCCTTACCCATACTGGCTAATAGCCATTTATGGACTTAGCCACCTTGAATTTATCCAGTTCTCTTTTAAATGCTGTTATAGTCCTAGCCTTCACAACCTCCTCAGTCAAGGAGTTCCACAAGTTGACTGTGCGCTGTGTGAAGAAGAACTAATGAGGCAAATAGAAAGGAGCATAAACACTGCCAAATTAAGTGCAAGAGTATAATAAGAAAAGCCAAAGAGGAGTTTGAAGAACGGCTAGCGAAAAACTCCAAAAGCAACTTTAGCCATGATTCCCAGGGCTATTTTCTATTGCGTCAATAGTCCACAGTCACTTTAAAACTAGCTCAAAAGTAGCCCATTCTATTTAAACAATTTTCTTTATTAACAGTATGGTCTATATCAGTGGTGGCCAACCTGAGCCTCAGAAGGAGACAGAATTTACCAATGTACATTGCCAAAGAGCCACAATAATATGTCAGCAGCCTCCCCTCACCCTCATCAGTTTCCTGGTTCCCAGCACCACCTGCCACCGGCAGCCCTTTCGATCAGCGCCTCCTCATCCCTCCTTGCACCTCCCGATCAGCTGTTTAGTAGCATGCAGGAGGTTCAGGGAGGGGGGAAGAGCGAGGGCATGGCAGGCTCAGAGAAGGAGGTGGGAAGGGGTGGAGTGGAGGCAGGGCCTGTGGCAGAGCCAGGGGTTGAGCAGTGAGCACCGCTGGCACATTGGAAAGTTGGTGCCTGTAGATCCAGCCGCAGAGTCAGTGCCTATACAAGGAGACGCATAGTAACTTCTGAAGAGCCGCATGTGGCTCCAGAGCCACAGGTTGGCCACCTCAGTCTATACTTTTAAAAGTAATCACTATTTAGAGTATAATTAAATGATGGGTGTTAGCAGCATAGATCTATAATAAACAATTTTTGGTAGCCAAATTGTTCAGATTGGCTTAGTTTTATGTTCACTGAAAGGTATGATAAATACAAAGGATTAAGCTGGAAGGAGGTTTCTAGCGTGTTGCTGTAAGGATTTGAGAGAGTAAACATCTCCATGAAATTCACTAATTTCACTCAAATTTGTGATTCTCTGCCACACTCAGAAATGTTAAACAGTAAGTACCACGGGAGATAAGAATATTTACCAGCTGGAAGAGGAGATACAGCAGAAAGCTGCAAAATGGCTGCTTGAGTGGAGCAGTTGAGAGGCAGCAGCTCCTCAAAAGGTATCTGGGAAAAAGGTCCTAGAAAAGTGCAATCCCACTCCGCAGAGATTTGGTAAAAATCCAGGCATTCATAGAGGAATTGGTGTTTCTGTGTCACAGCCTATGAACCTGACCCAAAGCCCACTGTTGTCAAAAGAAAGACTCCCACGGACAAGTGGGACTAAATGGTAGAATAAATGGCCACACTGGGTATTGCCATTCACTGCAAAATTAGAGAGTTGGCAAAATTTGGAACGTTTTAAGTGTAATTTAAACAATATTTGTGGTAGTGGTGGCAGCTCATGCTTGTTTCTTCACAGCAGGAAAAAGATTACAGGTTTTCTATTCCGCAGCACTGCTCTTGTAGCCTGGCTGTGCTTTACCGTCTCCATTTATCTAAGTGTAGACACTGACAAAAAAAGTCAGTTCTACAACTTTTAATTCATTTCAGTTTCAATGTCCTAGTGCTCCAATGTTTGGGTTTCAAACATTGCCCAGGAATCTTGCTCTAGGAGCTATTTTCAGTCAGATACATAGCTTTTAAAAAAAGGTTTTGGAACCTTTTTTGTAGTCTATGGTTTTATAACTTATTTAAAAAAACTATGTTATAAATCCTGGAACTAGGGATGTTGGGGGTGCAGCACCCCCTGGCTTGAAGTGGTTTCCATAATATACAGGGCCAGCATAGTGGCTGCATGATCTAAATTATTCTTGGGCATGATATTTTTGGAGATGGTTCTAATTCATCATGAAAGAAATTTTCAGATTGTGTTGTAACTTGATCTGTCACCACTAACATAAATGAGCTAAACTATAGGGGTTAAGATGAACATTTAAAAGTTTGTCAAGGAGGAAAGTAATATTAGAGACAAAGTATGCATAAATTAACAAATGAAGGGGGGATGAAATTAATGATGGCTCAAAAGTAACTGAGGTACCAACATTTAAAAAAAATCTTAAAAAGTCACTATATAGAGTGTAATTAAGGAATGGATGTTAGCAGCATGGATCTATAATAAATTTTTTGTTAAAAAGTGTTCACATTGATTTGGGTTTATGTGCACTGAAGGGTTTAAACAAATAGGATAAATACAAAGGACTAAGTTGGAAGGATTTGAGAGTGTAAACATCACTTCAATGAAATTAACAGATGATACTCAATTGTGTGAGACTCTGCCACCATCAGAAATATTAAAGAGTAAGTAAACAGGAGCTAAGATTGCTTACCAGTGAGATGAGATCCAGCCGAGCAGAACACAGCTATAAAATGGCTTCTTAAGAGAAGTAGTGCAGAAAGATACAAGCAACATGTAAAGGAGCAGCAGCTCCTCAAAAGGTATTCTAGGAAAAAGGTCCTATAAAAGTGCAACCCTGGGGATATTTGGCAAGGTCAAGACATTCACAGAGAAATCAGCATTTGTGTGTAACAGCCTATATGGCCCTACCTGGTATCCTGACCCAAAACCCATTACAGGCAAAGGAAAGACTCACAAACAAGTGGGACTAGATGGTAAAATAAATTGCCACATTGAGATACTGTCATTCCCCCCCAAAATTGGAAAAAATAGAAAAGTTTTAAGTTTAATTTAAACAGTATTTGTGGTGTGACAGCACATGTTTGGTTTTTCACAGCAGGGAAAATGCACAGGTGGTCATTCTTCAGCACTGCTCTTGCAGCCTGCAACTTCTAAAGCTGGGGTATCTGTGGGGATAATTATCCCCTGAATGTGTCTGGGGCGGCAGCGGCAGCAGCCCCACTCCCTTTCCCAAGCAGCCCTGTATCTACTGGTGTCACAGGGGGCTTGCTCCTGCCTTTCACATGGTGACATGTTACAAAGTGAATGACAGATCATGATTAAATCTGCAGCAGGCATCTTCTGACCTACGCCCCAGAGCTTCTGCTCCCATCACCTGAACCTGTTTAAGAAAAAATGAATTTGAAAAGAAAAAAAACCTGCTGCAGAAGCTCCCAGTCCTACTGTTGGCTCTGCCAAATACACCTCTGCATTCCTATTGGCTGAGCAAAAAAAAAAAGTCAGCCCAGAGAGGTGAGGAGGGAGAAGAGTGAGCCACAATGCTTCCAACTAGTGAGGGGAGGAGGTAGAAGAGTAAGCAGTGTTGCTCCCAGCTAGCTTACTTAACTGGGGGCTGCAGCAGCCCTCCCCTACACACACACTGCTCATGGGCTGCAGCTACACTCTATTTTTAGCACAGTAACTCAATTAGACAGCACAGGTAGCTGGAGCTAGAATT
The DNA here is from genome assembly GCF_007399415.2 of Gopherus evgoodei. Taxonomy (NCBI): domain Eukaryota; kingdom Metazoa; phylum Chordata; order Testudines; family Testudinidae; genus Gopherus; species Gopherus evgoodei. The sequence goes on along the minus strand of NC_044323.1, from coordinate 241,033,225 downwards.
CACATCTCCCAGTTCAAAGTGCAGACATACCCTATGTCCTGCTGAAGTTGGACAGTTAATTAACTTTCCCCTCTTAATATCAGCAAAAATCATTTATATTCTCTTCCTCAGCTTCCCAATTTGTAGTACAGCCACTCTAGTCTCACAGGATTAATTAGTTGAAGTGGGCAAAGTTAGAAGCATCATTATTGTGGAACTAGGTTTAATACTGTTTTCTTCTTTTAATTTATTAAAGAAAAGCACAGATGAACCAGATAACATGCAATGGTCAGTCTAGTTCAGTATCCTGTCTGACAGTGGCCACAACTAGTTGCTTCAGATGAAGAGACAAGAAAGCCTACAGTTAGCGACTATGGAATAAAATGTTTATACAGGAAATTCCTTTTTAAGCTCATTCAGCTAGGGGCGTTGTCTTATACATTGAAGCACAAGAGCTTATCCTTTTTGATTGTTTAAAAAAAATCTTAATTGGTTTACAGAAAGCTTCCACTATATGCAGATGGATTCTACAGTTAAGAAGTTTGAGAAAATAAATTTAAAATTCACTATATCTGATAATTTGTTGCTTTATTTGGAGAATTAGCCCTTGAAAAAAATGCAGATGCTGGCAACAAAGCCATCACACCTATGCCTACCTATATAGATTGAGTAAGTCACGCTAGCTGGTATACATTACCCCAAAGATCTCTTTTAAAAATACATCTCCAGGAATGTTTAGGGAACATCATAGTTAGAATATACCACCTCCCAGAATACACCATTTCCCCAGTAATAAGAAAAGAAAAGCATAGCAGATTCCAGGTGGAAGAGACAAAGATACAGCTAGCCAATGCAAGTTCCAAAGTTGTCATTTTAGCACTACAGCTGCTTGGCTCTTCTAAATTTAAATGGAAAACCCCAGAATGGCATGCAGGATGAAAAGTTCCTATAAGAGGGAAACCTGCACTTGGGAGAATGTTAGTAGGTACCAAGAATTCACCACATGCTCCTGGGGAAGGAGCTGGTTTAGTGTTGTGTCTATCATGATTGTATCACATTTGTATTTCCCTGAGAAGAAAACATTTCTCCAACTGTTTGTAAAACTGAACTGAAAAAAAGAAAGGATGTCGCACAACTTTCCACAAAAACTCACATTAAATTTGAACAACACTTTCTGCTCTCTGAACTATCTTTAGAAAGATATAGAAGAGATGAATCTCTTAAGTTATTTATAGTTCAGTTTCTTCCTTTCCTACAAACATACCCTTTAAACCAACAATGCCAGGAACATAAACCCAAACATGATCTTTCTTAACCCTAACATGATCTTTTTTTTAATTTAAAGTGTCTGCTAAGGAAGGGCCCAGGATTTCTGACTGAAGCTTCAACATGAGAAACAGATATTGTGTTGGAAACATATGGTTAGCTTCACCCATGACTGAAATTCTTTGCTTCATTGTTCTTTGTCAGAACCTTAACGTTCTTTTCAAGTTGTGTGTGCATGTGTATGCAGGTTTCTTTTTTTCCTTCCCTTTCTAACCAAAAGGATTCATTTTAACAGAAGAAAAGAAAGATCACACTACAGCCTGTCCAAACATTATCCTACTTCTCAGTGTGGACCTATATATATATATATATATAAAAAATGGCATACAGGGGGTTGTTAATAGATAAAGAGCTTTTCCCTACTGGCTCAAAAACTAAACTTCTACTCCAGATTAGCAACCAAGAGTTATTACCATTTAACAGATGTCTAATGGACTACATAAAGTTGGCACCAACTCATTTCCTGGTAGACTAGTGTCCATATCACCAGAGCTGGCAAGAACTGACATTTTAATACAAAATCCAAGGACTGAGTAGATGTTAATTGAATTAATTACTCTGAAACACCTAAATATGAGGCTTTTCCCTCTCTTCCTTCACAGAAGCACATCCTTGCATCATTGGAAGCCTCGGCTGCTTTATGGTTTTCCCGTTGGTTTTCCCATTCATGAGGCTCAGCCATTGTCTTCACTATCTAGTAACCTAGCAGGCACAGCTGTCAGTTCCCCTTTCCAGACTCAATACATCAAGCTTACTGGAGTTTTCCTCTCAGACTAGGAAAAAAAGATTTAAATCCTTCCTGGTCCAGTGAAATATAGGGGATACACTCCATATTACAGGAAGGAAACTGGTTAAGTAACTAGGGCCTGAAAGTGGGTGGAGGGGGAAGCATTTTCAATGAGGCCAATTCTTAACTGAAGCCTAAATCTAATTGAAAAGGAGAGAAAAATACTTGCCATGCTCTCAAGGAAATCAGAGTTCACTGCAGTTACCACGGGGTGGGGCACAGCACTAGTTTATTAAAACTAAAGAGTCCTTAAGTTCAACTTCTATAGAATCTATTGTAACCTGACCTCTAGACATATTTAAAGAAGGAAACGCTTAACTATGTTCTGGAATTTTTCTGTGCTTGAACCTCTTGAGACAGAGGTTATTTAAAAAAAAAAAGTGAAGTGAGGATTTAAATTGAAATCTGATGGGGGCCTCTACCTTGGTTCTAAGGGCCTGAGTATACTGACATATTCTGACCAAATTGCTGGGGTAAAACTTGTTATCTGGTGTGACAGAAAGTGATTGGTATAGATCCCAGTCTACATAGCATTCAAACTAACAGGCAAAATACTTGATATATTTATCTGACCACTTGAGCGACAACTGCTTTCATTCACTAGCCACTTTATTTCCAAATAACTTGGCCTATTTGACTAAAATAGTTAGTGAGATTAAAGTAGTAAATCTTTGGTCTTGAAAGATCTAGGTGAAGCTGACAAATGCTCTTTGCATATGGAGCTACATATTGTCCTTTCTAACACAGAAAACTGAGTTTGCAATACTTCACGAATCAGGAAATAAAAACACCTGGTTACAATTTACTGCCATTTTCTTTGGCTAGGCTAAACTGCTAGTCTTGTGATCTTTTATTACTCTTGAATTCCCTCATTAACTCTTTCAAATATAATTTTTATTGCATTTTTGATACCATGACAATATACAATGTCTAATATTATCACTGATTTATAAGAGCAATGTTTATTATGGGGGACCAGACACCCTAGTTTTCCCATAACAATATCCTAACCAAAAACAATATTCCAAGTAAATCAGGTCAAGGCTGTGGATTGTCCAGGGTTGTCTCTTACCGGGAGATTATGTACAATGGGATTGTGTTTTTTGAATACCAGGGGCAAAAGAGAGAGGGCTACAGGAAACCTTGAGAAGCAGAGCATAAGTTAAAGCAGACCTGAAGCTACTAAAATTTACATTGGGCATTAGGCAGACCCCTGGCTACTACAGAATATTGGGAAATGTAAAGGTGGCTTGCCACCACCTTGCCCACCTACTACCCCCTCTCTTTCCTGCCCCAGTTTCAGAATTGGACCAATGGCATACTGGATGGACGGTCAGTCTGACCTAGTTCAGTATCAGCTGCTTTCAGGTGAAAGAGCAAGAGAACCCAAAATAAACAAACATGGAATTGTAATGTCTTATGGATGAGCAGACTGCTTTCATGATAAGCCTTTGCTGAGATGGAAGCTATCTGCAGAAGTAAGATAACAGAACTTCCTACTGTTCTCTAGCTGTAGCATCTGACTACCCTGTTTCTGTCCCAGCATTTCATCCCCCAGGAAACAAATGACTACATAAAAAGAGTACAGGAAATGTGACATCCCTACACTTACTCTATAGCACAGGAATGACCAGCCCATAGGAGTACTTTCTTTCTAACCTCATCATTAGCAATTGACTTATGCTCTGAAGCCTAAAGGTTCATAATCTTATCTGTTCTAAGGTAACTGTAGATCCTCTCATTATTCATATACCATATATACACTTGTTCATAAGCTGAATTTTTTTGGTAAAAAAAGCGAAGCATCAAAGAGTTGAAGTTGGCTTATCAATGGATCTACACCAAAATTTGACGATTTTAAGCTTTATTGAATTGAATAACTAGTACTTTGTCATTGCAGACCAGGGAACAGCAAACTTTGGCTCCCAGCCCATCAGGGTAAGCCACTAATGGGCTGGGGCGTTTTGTTTACCTGGAGCGATCACAGGCACAGAGCCCCTCAGCTTTGAGTGGCAGCGGTTGGCCGTTCCCAGCCAAGGGGTGCTGTGGGAAGCGGTGTGGGCTGAGGGATTTGCTGGCTGCCACTTCTTGCAGCTCCCATTGGCTGGGAATGGCAAACCTCTGCCACTCAGAGCTGAGGGGCTCCGTGTCTTCAAACGCTCCAGGTAAACAAAACATCCCAACCCGCCAGCGACTTACCCTGATGGGCCGGGAGACAAAGCTTGCTAACCCCTGAAATACAGGGTTGGCTTATGAAAGGGTCATCCAGTTTTTGCCATTTTTACCTATCCATCTTGTGGGGGGGGAAGGGTCAGCTTATAAATGAACAGGCTAATGAACGAGTATATACGGTAAATATCACATCCTTTTATGAATCTTATTAAGCTTTCAGCCTCAATATAAATCCAATGAGTTCCACAGGTTAAACATGTGTTGTATAATTTTTTCCCTTCATATATCACTGAATATGCCTTCCTTCTTGCATTATGAGAGAGTATATATGGAAGCAACTGTTTATCTTTCCTACACAATTCATTATTCTGTATAACTATTATGTTCCATGTCATTTAGTTCCTGTGTACACTAAACAGTTCTAACCTTTTCAATTTTTCCATTATTTTTATCATCCATCTCTGGACTTCTATTTCTCCTATATTCTTTTAGAGACAGGAATATCAGAACTGAATACAGTAGTCCAGGTGAAAGCAGACCATTGGTTATAGAATGGCATAAGAGTATTTTCAGCATTTTCTACCTAATTCTTCATATGTACGTAGAGTTGCCCACAATATATCCTTGTTCTTTTCCCTGAAATATTATAGATAATTTAGAATCCAGCAGTGTGGAGGCTAATTCAAGTTATTCTCCCCAATGTGCACAATCTTGCATTTCTCAGCAATGACACTGAATTACATCTGCCTTTATGCTATTTGTTCACCTAACTTTTTCCCTCTGCAGTTCCTCACAATTAGTTCTGACTTTTATCATGTAAATACGTTTGGGTAATTGACAAGTGTTGTTAAATGGCTGCTCTCCTTGTTTTCCAAGTCATAAATAAATCTATTAAACAACCTCAGTCCGAGTACAGAATCTTGTGGCACTGCACTGTTAACGTTTTGCCAGATTGAAATTTGATGATGTATTCCTCCCCTTTGTCTTTTCTTCTTTAGTTTCTAATCTTAGACATTACTTTGCCTATCACCCCATGACCCTGGTTTCATTAACAGACTTTTATGAGGATTTTATAACACCTCCCTCCATCACCAAAAAAAACTAAATAAATTGCACCAACCAGTTTACCATTATCAACTCTTTTGTTTAACTCCTGAAATGATTCTAATAGATTACAGAAATTGTGATGGTTTGTCCCTATCAGATCATGTTCACATTGGTGTTTTAGATCTATAATATTAGTATATAAGTATAGCTAGTATATTATTGCACCAACAGGGTGCAGTGCACATTATAGCATTTTAACTTCTTTAAATGTCTAAGGTTATATCAAATAATATTTTTCGTCAAGAGTAACAGAAAAATAATGCACCTTGCAATGAAGTTAGTCTGAATACAAGCCACTGACATATTCCTTACAGTTATATTTTCCCTTACGTATGACATGCACTGAAGCCAGCCAGTAATGCACTTATTTGCTATGGGGGACTCTGAAGTTCAAAGTTAGCTTTGGATGTTTCTCCACAATGGAGGTTCTCTCCCACTTCTGTCTAGATCTTATAATTATCAGTGTATCATTTCAAAACCTATAAGCTCCTTATTAAGGAGATGGAGAGTTCTCCTACCAATAATGATCCTCTGAGTGAGTTATCTACCACATGATGAATGGAAAAAAAGTGGCCTTATCTTACAGAAATAATTGGAAGTATATATAATGCTGTTTGGCCACTTACGGTAAAATTGCATTCCATAAATATTTTGCTGCACATGCTCTATTCCCTTTGTTTCCCATTTTGTTCCTGAGACTGACTTACCTATTTTTTAAATGGAGGTTGCCTCAGAGAGTCCCTAAATAATGCTTAATACGTTATTTTCAATAAGCCTAATTTGTTTTTGTCAATGGGAAGCCAATTTGATATTGTGAAACTATTTAATGCTCACTTGATTTTCACATGCAGAAGGGTTTCTGGTGTAACCCTTCTGTCAGGTGGAGCCAGCAGCAACCAGGGCTGGGTTCAATATCTAGAGGTTCCTTTTCAACAAAACAACACAGAACCGGCTCAAGTCCCCACTCAGTAAGTTGGGAAAATTACACACCAACCCTGGGTGCTTCTGAGAAGCAGTAGTTCCCCTCTCACCAGCAGAGTCTGAGTGTAGAAAAGAAACTTTTAATGAAAAAAGGGAAGTCACTCAACATAAATTATGGAAAATGCCACAAGCAGGATTCATAAACATAAAACCCATCCCAGAGTGCCTGAGACAGAGTCTTCTACCTTATGTTCCTGAGTTCCACAACCAAAAGTTCCTTTACTGTGCCCCCCTCTGCTCCCTCACCACACCCCATTCACAGTGGTTTTCCTTGATCAGTAAGGATCCAAGGTTCAGAGGTGCATTGTGTGAGTTCATTTGCCACCTGGGGAAGAAGGCACCTTGTTTGCTCCACCATGTGAGCACTTGCTCTGGCTGGTCATCCCACCAGCTGCTGTTTCTTGCCACCTGGCTGTCCAGCCAGATGCTGTTCTTCACCGCCTGGCTGCTCCACCAACCGACTGCTTGTCAGTTTTTCCACCTGCCTCTCTGCTGTGACCTCTGTACATCAGTCCCTTATTGATTTTTAGCTCTCAGCAGGCTGGGCAGAAACACTGCCCCACCACATATGAAATCAGCTCTTATTGAGTACTTGAAATAACAATGGGCTCCTAATAAAACCCATTTAGCTCTATCTTTGAACAGTGGGGAGGAACAGTTTAAACCAGACCAGGGACTCTTAGGGAGATTCCACACCTCCAGGCTGGGGCATCAACTTCTCTCCTCTTCTCCTCCCCCTTACTTTCACAGGGGTCTGGCATTCGAGCCCCTGGCTTAACAAGGTCCTTTCAGCTGAGCGTGACCCCCTCATTTGGCACAGGTTAAGCACAGTTCTGCTCCCCTTTACTCATACAATAAAGACAACAACATTGATAAAATTTCACTACCTCTGGATTCAGTAATTTGTAACCCAACACCAGCCAAAGTTGATCAATTTGAGCAACACAGCTCTATCTACTGGATATCTTGGCAGAGCAGGAGCAAACTATCTTTACATGAACACACCTAAAGTGTCTCCCCCTCCCCAACCAGCTGTCATTCATACCCTGCTTACACTGGTTTGGTAGCAAAGGTTACAGTTCAAAGGCATAGTTCCCCCCTAAGAAGCTCAGCAAAAGCATCTGTGCTTGAACACTATCAGCCACCCACGCAGACATTTTTTTCACTCTGTGGTTTCTCTCAAGACACTGTTGTCAAAATTACAGTGTATCCCTGTCTCTTATCATCACCCACAAATGTAAGCTCCTTTATGTTAAAGTGGTCACTCAGTCACTACGCTTATCACATGTCCTGTGAGGGGTTCAAAAACACATCAGTGCAGGGCCTGATTCTCTGTTGCCTTGCACCTGGTATAGATGTTTGCAAAGTGGAAACAAAACATGTCTAACAACTATGGTGGGAATGCCCTAAGATAACAGCATTTTGGAGGAAAATAATAAACAGTATAATAAAGGTTATTGTCTTGGGGAAGGAACCATTGATATCACAACTCCTAATCTCACCCCTCCTGAATCCCTGTCTCAGTTTCCTCCCACTCCAGTCTCTTTGCCCAGCTAGTCCCAGTTCCCCTCTTCCCAGCTCATGATTTGATTTGTCTCTCCCCTAACCTGGCTTCCAGCCTCTTCCTCTCTCATCTACATTTCCCATCCCCATTGGGTCCTAGTCCCAATCTCAGTGTCCCTTCAAGATCTTTGTCCCAGTCTCAACTTTTTGCCTGTACCCCGACATCTCATCAAATTTATCCCCTTTCTTCCTACTCTCCCACTTCCTCACTAGTCCTCAACCCTAGTCTCCTTTCCCAGTTAGTCTAGGCTCTCCCTCCTCAGCTCCTCGTCCAATCTCAGTCTCCTTCCCCCCCTCACCAATTGTCTCCCAACCTACCCCATTTCCCTTAACTTTCAGTCCCACTTTCTCCCACTCTCATCTCCTTGTCCCAATCTACTCTCCCATAGATCCATACATTTCTCTACCCTTTTTCTCAGAAAGGGCTGAACTCTTTTGACTGAAATTTTGCAAGCAAGTAAGCAAAATGTTCAGCCTGTGGCAGACCACCCAGCATGGAAAGTTTCAGCCCAAACAGTTAAATGTTGGCAGAGTTATATGCAGCTGAAAACAGGGCCTTACCATGGGAAGAGTCAGGCACCATTTATAATAGGCCCCAACTATAACCGCTTATGAGAACACTTACTGGACCGGATCCTCAGTTTATATAAATCAGTGTAGCAACATTGACTTCATTAGCGCTTCTCTGATTTACACCAGTAGAGAATCTGACCCATTAAATCTAAATACAATTATTCTTTGAGACCTTTATTTGAAAGTATATCCTGTAAAATTTATTCTTGTACTTTCTGAGAGTGCCAATGGGCTTATTAAAGATAGTACTCATAGCAATTCTCCTAAAGCAAGTCTCACAAAAAGCATCATAGTCCGTGTCATTATTGCAGCACTCAGTCCTGCCATGGTGTAGCCATTAAAATCTAAAATAGTGAAATACAATTTTTTATACTACATCCTGAACATGGAGAATGTTTGAAAAACAGACTAAAGAAATTCTCCAGAATGAGCTTCTTAGATCTATGTATGGTTATTTTTATGAAAATTAGACCCATAAGGCCAAGAGTACAAAAGCTGAACTGAAAATATTCAGTTTTTAAATCTAAGCAAGAGAGTACAATAGATTATCTTGCTGAGGGCATAAAGTCTTTTATATAAAGTATACAGAAAAACATCCAAAACAAAAAGATTTAAAAAAAAATTCACACATTTTGATCTAGTAACTTTTGTACAAAAGATGTTCAAAGGATTAAATCTATGGACACAGTCCTACAAATATTCATACCCAAATGGAGCTCTCACTTGCTGCCTTCAATAGTCCCAATGAAGTCATTGGGCTCAGGAGCTGAACCAATAAAACCACAAGTGAATGAGTTGAGCACCAAAACTCTTAAGCAGACCAATCATCCATTACTAATGTAGTAATTACATATTATTCACATTGCTAAGGTAATAGCTAAATGCTGTAAGGGAGCTGAGGGAACTGCAGTTAGTTAGGGGTCAGGAATGGGAGCTTCCTACTAAATATCACAATTTAATATGTTCTAAGAACTTTTTCTTGTCATTGTTTATATTTTCCTTTCTTCAGTTCTATCTCATTGTTCAGTTATACTCTCTAAGCAATTCCCATCCCTCTATATTGTTTACAACTTTCAAATAATTGTAAACAGATTCTGACACACTTATACTGGTAGCTCCTAGAGGGCCTATCCCCCATTCTGCTAAGCACTGTACAAACAGGGTGATGGTCCCTGCCTTGAACTGCTTGCAGTCAAAGTATAAGACAGGATATCTAACCAAGATTTACCTGTTGTATAAAATTATATTTACCATTTCCTGTTTTAACAGGAATGACTATTTTTGAGAGGGAAGCCAGAGTTTTCATGACACTGGACTATCTCTGAAAATTCTAAACAAAATGCAAAACTTGTTTTCACGCTTCAACTATCCACTTAGTGTTGTTAGCAAAGAACTGGTTGCTTGTGAGCTTCCCTCCTCAATTTGGATTGAGGACGAGGCCATCATAGGTCAGCATTTCTTGACATAGCTTGTCTTTTGGAATGATATAGAAAAATTCTGGAGAAAATAGTTCCACAGCAGCTCTACACTGCTTAGGATCAGAGCTTTACAGTGAAATAACATGCGTAGCAGTTATAGAGTGGGCAATTACTCTTTTCCACTGAGTAAATCCCTGTGAAGGTGACCTTATATAAATTGGATGTTTTGTTTATTGTTCTCCTTTACATTACTGTCTCCATCTGAGATAACTTTACATCATTCAAATCCTTCATTCTTAAATGTGTCTTAAACAAGAATGGCCTTGTACATGCATAGGACATCCTTGTGCATAGATGAGACTGATGATCACACTACAGATATCAAGACCACTGCATGTGTCTTTTGGTTGGAGGTATCATAAGCTCCAGAAGCTGCTTCTCTGGATCATCACTATTGAGTCTCTAGATTATCATGATTTTCTTCTTTCTCAGCACACCTGTTTTTATCATGAGGTATCAACTTATCACAGTACTGAAGGCATGAGAACAATCAGCAGAATGTTAAGATTACTGCCAAAATTATTCAAAAAATATTTTAAATGATTTCACTTCAGATATGATAACACTTCTTCGGTGTTTGGTTTCTCTGAGCATTTGTGCAATCATTTGACAAAACATGAAGAGTGAATTTTAAGTTTGTGCTCAAATGCTCCAGTTTTTCATGAATATTCACAGCAACAGCCTTGTTGGAATAATGCTCATCCAGTCAGAGAACAGAAAAAAGGCTATACAAGTTATATAACTGTCCCCTAAACCCACCACCAACTCTCAATTCTTTCTGGTCATGTTGGCATCTGTCCAAGTGTTTGCCCTTTTGTAACACATCTCATTGTGCATGCATTCCTTTACCCATGTCTCTTTGGCTGAGATGAGTTGGGGTGTCTAAGTCCAGAATTCTTTACCCTTTAGGTCTCTCTTTGAAGTCACCTGGCTGCTTTTCAGTTCTAAGATAGAACCGCATAAAACTTCTACATTCACAGCTAGTCTTACAATAAAAGAAGCATAATTAAAGAGTAGAGAAAAATATTTAAAACAAAATAAATGGTTGTTTCAACACACTTGGTTAAAGCTAAACTGGATAAAATACAGAAAAGAAAACTTGCGTTTTCTTAAATGCAAATTCTCTCTTTCACACTAGTCCCAGTTCTGAGCAACTGAAGCTGTCAAGGGAGTTAGGCCTTGTCTACACAAAAGGTGTACCACTTCAAATATACAACACCACTAGTGTGGATGCAGTTATTCTGGTATAAAGATGCTTATACACTAGTGCTTTCCTAAACAGGAAAGTAAATAAGCTATACCAGTATAAGCATATTTATGCTGCTATACCTACATCTATACTAGGGGTCGTACCTGTATAACTGCATCTGCAAAATATCACACTCTCAACCAAAATAGTTATAGTAGTACAAAAACTGTGTGTAAACTAGAGCTGAGTGAAATTAGGAATCTCCATCCCAGGGGAAATTCTGATACTTCAACATTTTTTATTCTAAATTAGGATGAAAACTTGAAGTATCAAAATTTTTCATGGATTGAAATTGTCACCAGGCACGGCTTCTCCACAGCTTTCAAATGCTCACTGCCACACCCAGTTTCCTTTAAGGAGGTTTATTCTCTTAAAACAGGCAGGTAAACAAAGAGAAGAGAGTCTTTGAACTCACCCTTTTTCTCCCAGGCTTCATGGCCACCCCTCCCTTGGGTCTTTGGCACTCTTGCTCCTGGCAGCTTACCAGTTCTAGTCAGCTCTGCTCTCTTCCTGGAGCCGTAGATCCAGGACTGCTTCCCTGAGCACCTGGTCTCTTGCTCCAGGGAACCATCGGAGGAGTTAGCCTCACTGCACCCTGGCTTCTCTTCCCCAGGCACAGCCTGTCCCAATCACTTCCTTCCATTCCCCATTTCCTACCCTCTGGCAGTCCTTTATAGGCCCAGGAATAGTCCAGCCCCCTTCAATTGGCTAGATTGGGCTAAATTACTCTGACATGGGGGCCCATAATTTGCTTTTATGGGGTCCAGTTCTACTTACAAGGACCAGGTCCCCTTAAGGTTGCCAACTTTCTAATCACACAAAACTGAACCCCATTGCCCTGCCCCTTAGGAAGTTCAGCCTTAATCTAGAACCAGATATTTTCCCTCAGGTGTACACATAAGCAGATGTTTAGAGGAATAAGTGTAAACAGTATCCATCAAGCTGGAAGGTATCAGAGCATTTAATCTTCGTTGCCTAAGCTACCGGAATTGCAGCAGTGATGTTTTACATTGAAGTTCACAAGCAGTGTGATGTTACCTTGGCTTTTACAATGTGAGTGTGAAAGCATAAACTTAACTTATAGAGTCAGTTTAGAATATTATTTTACTTGCTCATTTGTTTAATACTTCCAATACTTTCCTTTAGAGATTACAATATACTTCACAAAAATGGTGCTCATAGGATAAGATGAATGAAAAGATAGAAGGAAAAGTGATGTCAGCATACAGTAGAGCATTATCTATTCGGTGCTAATTAAATAGAGCTAATTAGACACTCTCCTCAATGAGTAAGTATGAAGAGGAACGCTGTCAGAAAACAGGATTCTCTACCATATCCTGTGCACTTTGGGAGGCTTCCCTTTCATAACTACTTTCCTGACTAAAATTCGGAGTCAATGTATGCTTTTAAACCTTTTGGTGTGAGCCTTTCAATCTCTTTTGCAAACATTAAGCTTCCTTTTTCTGATGTGCGAAGATAACTCAGCTTGAGATATTGCAAATAGAGCAGATGTTGAAATTTTAACAGTAATAGAAGTCACATATATGGTTATCAGGAAGAAAAGAATTGAGACCAAATTATCTTCTCAGTTATAGCAGTGCAGCCCATAAGACCCACTGTCTTTGAAGAGCATGAGTATACACAAATGGTGTGTACATGAATTTCAAGCATGCATTTTTAGAAGACTATTTGAAAATTTGGATGCAATTACATTACTTGGGAAGGAAAGACAATGGCAATTATTGTGAAGATAGAACTTTCTTTAACATATTAAATTGATGGGGGGGTTATGTATTTTAACAGTTGGAACATTTTCTACCCATCTATGAACAGGCTCCCCCTTCCCCTCCAGGAAAATCATAGTTGGTAAACCCTCTTGGCAAATTAAGCAGCATACAGGTCCATCAAGGTATCTTCACCGCATGTGCTTATTGTTTGTCTCCTTCTTAAGCTTCAGGTACAACACAATCATATGACAGCAGTTATAACAACCACTTTCCTGCTCCCTGGATCAGCATTTTACTCCTGAGGAAATTCTGCTTAAAAAAAAATTCTGTGCATATTTTAAAATTTTGCATATTTTATTTGTCAATAAATAAATATAGAGACCCCAGCATAGCAGTAGGGAGCACAGGCCACTGGCTGCATGAAGGTGAGACAGCACCCTTCAGCCTAACCCCCAGGACACCGACTGGGGAGTGAGGGTGCACGCGACCCTGACACAGCACAAGGGTCAGGCCTGCCCCAGAAACAACCCAGGGCCCTGCACCTCCATGCCAGGCACATCAAGATAGGAAGTTAGAGGGCAGAGTCTTGCATGCATGGCCAGCCCTGGCCCCTGATCCAAGTGTGGGGCAAGCAGGCTCAGCCTAGCAGAATCCAAATGTGGAGGGGCTTAGTGTGTGTGTGTGGGGGGATCCAGGCATGGGGTGAGAGGGTTCTGTGTGAGGCAGCCTGAGTGTGAGTGGCTCAGTGTGGGACTTGGGGGGCATCTGGATGCACAGGGGTTCATTGGAGGGTTGTGGGTGTAGGGGAAATGGGACTCAGCAGTTGGGTCCAGGTGAAAGTGGTTGGGACTTATCAGGAGGGGTCTGGGTGTAGGAGCCTGGGCCTCAGTGAAGAGTGATCTGGATGCAAGGGTGGGGGACCAGATGAGCAGGAGGATCTCAGCAGGGAGATCTGGGTACAGGGGGCACCTGATGCAGGGGGTGAGGCTTGGCAGGGTAGGGTTCAGGTGTGTACGGGGTGGAGGGTTCTGGGTGCACAAGGGTTGGGTGGATGAGGGAGCAGCTCCCCATACACTGAGACCTCCCCCCATGGCTAAGGAGCGATGAGGGCAGGAAGCAGTGTTGTGGGGTGGGGTGGAGTTTCCTGCAGCTGGGGGAGGTTTCTGGAGATAGGTCTGATCCGGCCTTGGCCACTCATTGCAGGGGAAGAGGAGCTGAGCCCCGCACAGGGTGGAAGCCATCAGCTAGGGCATTCCCAGCAGTGATTTACTGCTGTGCCTATTGCTCTGGGTGCCCGAAACGACATGCCCATCCTACTGGGAAGGAACACATGACTGCTCTTGCAGCTTCTCTTTGCTTCCCCATCAGAAAGTCATTTTCTGGAGGTTGGGGGGCATGGCAAAGAAATCTTCAAGGGACATGAATTCGGCACATGCATAGTGGTGCAGAATTCCCCCAGAAGTAGCCTTTTATACTGCTAGCTTTCTTCTCAGAGTTTATCCAGCTGGTGAGTTAATGACCTTATTAGTGCATCAGGCTCTCTACAGGTGCAAGTGATCCCTTCTACCCTTCCAAACCCCAACTACCTATGTCCCTCCTACTCTAACTACACCCAGTGTCCTGGGTGTTCTAAGTGACCAGGGTGCTGGTTTCCACAGGGCTCAGCTTGTAGCTGCTGATAGCACCCTGGCACAGCAACCAACTCTTAAATTGCATAAAACATAGGGATACCTGAACACTAGCAAATTTGACCTATTTGTCTGATTGTAATTCGTTTATTGGCAAAGGCCACCATTTTCAAACCTGAGTACGGTGACCCTGAAAGCCCATCAATGCCCACTGGCAGAGGGCCCACAATTCTGCAAATCATATCAGCCCTGACACACTCTTTATCCCTAACACACTGTTGTCATAATATGTATCTAAAAGATGTCATGTAAAGTATCATAAGTAAACTGATGACACACTGTCCTAAAAATCATTATATGATGCATGTACGAGCTGAGGAAAAAGAGTTACAGACTTTTGCTGGAAATATGTTCTTAAAATGGGTTTGGGAGGCAGTATGTAGACCCAGCCTGCTCTAGATAAAGAAATGTGTATTTACCTGTTTGACCATTTTAATTACTGGCAGAGGACAATGGAAGCTCATTTACATATACAACAATAAACATATAAACAGGGCTATTAAGCTAACAAGCAGCAGCTTAGTGAGCACAGAATCTTCACCCCATGGGACAGAGTCTTCACCCCACAAAGCCTTGAGGTGGAGACAGTGGACTTTGGGTAATATCAGGGTAGCAAAAAGGCATTTTAATTATCCATCACTTAAAGGGAACAAAGGAAACAGCACCTTTTTATTCTCTGCAGAACTTGGGAATTGGGTTGCACTGATTGTTACCTGTAAGGCAAGGTTTAGACTGGCAGAGTCTTGAAGACTTTGGTAGGAAGGCAGACAGGGTGATATGTCAGGAAACCGACACATTGCTCAGCAGCACCAAAGCTCTCGCTCTTGCTAAGACAGAGGGCAACACAGCAGTTCACAGGTCTGGGCATTCTGAGCAGGATGTCACAAGTACCTATAATTAGCTTCCTACTATTTCAGCATTTTCCCAAATTCCACTGTGGGAAGTTGTGGTCATCCATAGGGCCGGCTCCAGGCACCAGTGCAGCAAGCAGGTGCCTGGAGCGGCACGTCCGGTTCTTCGGCGGCAGGTCCCTCAGTCCCTCTCGGAGAGAAGGACCAGCTGCCAAATCACTGCCGAAGAATGAAGCAGCAGCAGTAGAGCTGCTGCCGATTGTGGCTTTTTTTTAATTTTTATTTTTTTCATCGCTTGGGGCAACAAAAATGCTGGAGCAGGCCCTGGTTGTCCAGTTCCTCTGAAAAATCAGGGCACTTCTCTTTAGGTGCCTAAATATAGATTTAAGAGCATCGGATTTGAAATTTTGAGACAAAATGTCCACATGCCAAGCTAGTCAAAGTACTTTTGGAAAGGTGCATGAAATTAGTCTACTTAAAAATGTCAGTAGACTGTAAAGCAATTGATATAATATGCTCCTGAAAAGTGAATGGCCAGCTCAAGAAATGGGATTTCTATTTTTCAAAAAAATTCATGAGCTCCAAATAAAAGTGTAATTGAATTTGTTTACTCAATTGGTTGTAAAATTATTTGCATTGTACATTGGTATGTTAATATTAGCCATATATCCTGAAGGTGAAGTTTGGGCCATACAATATACCAAATTATTAGTTAAAAGAGTAGAAACTCACCAGCTACAGCTTAACAAAGAAAAACAAAACAAAAATTTCCCTGCATTTATTGAATCTGTCTTTGAGATTTCACTTTTGGGACAAGTCTTGTGTTAATGAACTTCACATCTTTCCAGCTGCAACATAGCTGGGGCCTATTTGCATGAACTAAAACCACTTTATAAATGCCAGAATTGGGTAACACATTCATTCATTTTCATGCTCTTTTGACACTTTGCAGAAATCTTCAAGTAAGGGAAAATAGCCCCAAATCAACCACCAAGGTCCTTTAAAAGCAAGTTTGTTTGCATACTTTGGCTTTGTGATGGTGATTTTTTAAAGAAGGTTTACAGAACAAAAGCAACATGAGCTACTGTGCAGGAAGATATACCAGATTGCAGATATGTTTTCTTCAGCAATATATTTAATTCTCACTCAAAAGGTGTTGCTGATGGATATGTCATAGATCAGCACTTCTTGGATATTTGAGTGGACAGAGAAGTTTAGAAGTATTGAAACTGGAACATTTTGATCATTTTGATGCCAAATCAAGTGTTCTATTTAGAGGTGTGCAGGGGATGGATACATAGAGTTCTGGAAAGGTTTGATATTTAATTAAGGGCTTTGATAGTTAACCCCCTGTGCTGTTCTACCTTTCTGGGATGAATGTAGGAAACCTTATAAATAAATATTGACTATTTATTTAATGTAGGAATTCTGTTTGTGAGCAATGACCACAAGCCAAAAAATATCAAAGCAGTGGATTTTGGCACTCAAAAGGTAGGAAGTATGTCTGATGCACGACTGACAGGTCAAGATTCGGGGCGGGGGGAAACGTACTTTGAAGAAGCGCAAAGAATATTGTATTTCTAGATATTGACGTACACTAAATGCTTCTGATTTTATGTGAAAACAGGAAAATAAAACAGAATGATCCAATCTGTAACCTTATGATGAAGCTGCATAAATGATAAATGGTACTGTTGATGTAGAACAGAGGTTCTCAACCAGGGATCTGGGGCCTCCTAGGAAACTCACCATTCCTATGAATGAACAGCATATACAGGCCCCACTGTAGTGACACATAAACCTGCTCTGAAATTTTCCATCAATTTATTTACCAACCATGAAATGGTCTATTTTTCAAACAAAACTTTTGCAGAAATTTTTCATTTTGTTCAAATTTTCCAGTTTCTCAATGGAAAACCAACCCCCCCATTTTATTTATTTTATATATGTGTGTGTTTGAAATGTTTTGTTCACCAATGATCAGATTTTAAATAATTTTATTTACTTCAAGAAAAATACTGATTTTTAAATGTCCAGGATTCAATACCACAGTGACCTTGAATCCAACCCTGAGAAGTAAGGTCACAGTATATCCCAGGACTCTAATTATTACCCCTATTTTATACATGTGGAAACTGGGAAAGAAAGAGATTGAATAATTTACCTAAGGGACACACAGCAAGTAGGTGATAGATCTGGGATTAGAATTTAAGTGTTCCTGGCTCCTAGTCCCATACTTATTCCTCTAGACCACACTGTCTCTCTCAGTGGGCTACTAGTATCAGGAGACTGACATTAATATCTTGGCCTTACTACTCTTCCTGTTCAATTTTTATTTTCTTAGCATGTAATAGGTAGTTTCTAAGTATAAACCCTGTTAGAATTCCAGCAATTGAACTCACAGAGGACAGCATGTTTTCCTTTTTATTAATGCTCCTTTCATAATTCATGTAACTGAAAATCCAAATGCAGATGATCCTGTGTGACTCTTGCTTCAATAATACAAGCTATCTTCAGTTGCAGTTTGGTTAATGCAAGTGTGGTTTAAAAATAAACTGATTTTAAAGAGAAATGATAGAGTAAATGTTTTATGGCACAAGTTCAAACCAGAGTGCTCTATGGCACAAGTTCAGCTCTACACTCTGAACCTTCTGCACATTTTTTTAGATGCTTCAGAATGGAGCAGGCTTTTTAATTTAAATCCAGGGATTTAACAATACTTTCTTCTGTTTTTTAATGTATATTTAAAATAATTGTTTTCCATGACCAGTATTAAATGATGAGATTTATAAACAAGAGTTTGTGTAGTAGCTCCTCCTCTTGCTTTGTTAGGGGGCTAGAGTTGTGCTATTGCACCACTAGGGAAATGAGATGCTGTTTATAATTCATTCTGGGATTTTATTATTATTTTTGGCTCAGTGGCGCTTTGTTATGCTTTCAGCCATGATCCTTATATAATATGCTATGACTGGCTCAATTATTTTTCTTCCAATCTATATCCCCAAATATAAAATACATTAATAAAATAATTAGTTTACGTAAACATACTCTTACTTTCTTTCAGGAAAGAGAGCCACAAGTGCGCACCAGTGAAATGCAGATGTTGAATAAAAAGCCCACTACTGTATGCATGAGCAATCTGTTTTCTGATGCTGGGACCTGGGTCACAATCCACAGAGTGAATATCTCCGGCATTTCTTCTCTAGGTAAACAATCAGTATTCACTTCATTATTTTATTCGTTTTAGGCCACCTTGTGACTTTAGGCACAACATTGAGCAAGGGGTGCTGCATAAATTGCTCCATGGTCGAGACATGCCTTTCCAGATTTCTCCTTGCTCTGAAGAGGTAGTAATTTAGAGTGTTTTACAACAGCAGTAAAATTACTAACTTTCCCTTCTTCTCTCCTCCCCTCCATCCTCCCACACTGGCTCAGCAAATCTGACCAATGTGTAGTATGGCTCCGTGTCTTCATCTATTCCCTACCCAACTGCTCCATGGAGAAGTAAACTAGAGAGGTGCTTTATTAATTCCTACCTCTAAACCTTAAGTGTGGCTAATCTATGTAGGGGCAAGATGGCAGAGGGTGGTGGTGGTGAGGGGAGATATTCTTACTCATTCTTATCCTTTGTCCAGGTTTTCATTCTGAGTCAAATCTAACCTTTCGTGTTTAGCTTTGTAGGGATGCCAACAGGACTACTGTGAGGTGAAATATATAGTCACTTCCCCATTTTAACTGCAATTTTGGCCAGACTGCCAGGGGTACAGACAGACAGGGAGAGTTTCCAAAGATTATAGGCCTTAAAGGGACTTTGACTGCATGTGATACTTTTTTGCACCTAGTAATATATGCTGACCATGGTCCTACATGAAGTATTATAATAGCACCAAACCTCTCCTCCACTGCTTCCTGGGATGACTTGTATCCCTAGTTGTAAATGAGTGAGTCATTCACAACTGGAGACCCTATTTTGATAAATTCACAGATATATAAATTATAGATAGCACACACCAGCAATACAGTTTTGCCTTGTTTTACGAAGTCCCCTGGCAATATAAAGCCACAGCAGTAGGTTCTTGAGAAACACCTGAGCCATCAAAGAACATTATTTTCCACATTTATGTTCCACTCAACATCATAAATCAATAAAAACAGTTAATACACAACTTTTCTGTCCCCTAAATATAAGAGACTGAAACACTTTATATAGTAAAGCAACTAAGTTGCTTCATGCATTGAAGTAAATCCTCTAGCACTCAATTCAAAGTGACCGTAGACTTTAGTGAAATGGGTTTCATTGGCCCTAGTGAAATCATTGTGAAAACATTGTGCAGCTCAGTGCAGTTCCACACAGCTGGCGATCTTAACATCTTCCTTCTCCTTCTGCTTCTTTCCTCTCTGTCTTCATCACTACAAGCACAGGAACAAAAGCATGTATGTAATACATCTCCAGAGAGAGAGAGAGAGCGCAGGGCAGGATGAAAACAGCCACAGGCTTCTCCATAGTGGTTGTGCACCTTCAGAATGTGCCAGGAAGAAGTACACATTCAAAGAATATAAATGTACTCTTTACATGTCGGCTTTTGAAGCTTCCTGAGATCTGAAGTGCTATTTTCATGAGAAACTCTGCAGGTAGAGTTCCCTCCCCAACACAAAGATTTCTTGCATTATCTGTGAGTTTTCCTGCAAGATGATTTATTGTGCATACAATTTTGCTTTATGTCTAATGTAAATTACTCTAGCTAAATGCCAGCCACCCTACAAAAATCAGTCCTTTGGATCCAATAAGCCCCACAGTCCAAATGTCTCACTGTTTGTCAAGGAGTCAGGTTTTACAAAAGCACAGATTTACATTTGTGAAAATACAGAGTAATTAATATTGGCTCATGGTTTAGTAAGAAGAAATTCACATTTTACAGAGGACACTAAGAGTTTGCTGTATTTTAATATTAACTTTTATCAATTGTTGGATAACATAGTGAAATGTACATTTACTATTTTCCCCACTAAAGCTTGACATATCCATTGATCTCTATTAATGTTAACTGGTAGTACAATACAAGCTTGTGGTGTAACTATAGCACCAAATAAATAAAAATTCCAAGAAGTTATTCAAACAATAAAATGAAACAAAAAAATCGATTAAAGAAGCAGTACTGAATCAATGCAATTATAAATGTACACATCAATCACACTCCACATAACAGAGAAGAATAGAGTTTTCTTAATCACAAAAGATGGTTACAGAAAACAGAAATAAGTCATCCAGCAATCCTGCTCTTGAGACAATTAGTGCTGAAATGTCTGTGGTATTCCTGCTGTGATGGAAAGCAGTGACAGAAACAGAGTTTGTGGACGTCTCAGCAAAAATTGATAATTCCTCTCCAGGATGGCTAGTTCTGAAATTACCTCTTCAAATCAAAAACCTAAGAATAAAAGGAATATGTACCATACAATACCATACATGCAGTAAGGCTGCTGGCATTCAGGACTGCACCAATATCTCATACGACATATGCCTAAAATACAAATCAAAACATATAGGGTTAGATCCCTCAGCTGATGTCAACTGGCTTAGGTCTATTAATGTCAGCAGAACTATATCAGTTGACACCAGCTGAGGATCTGGCCCTTATTCTCTTCTTAGAAGTTAGGATCTATGGGGGAAAAGTGTATGCAAGCACCTGAAGCATGACAGTCTATGTTACTTTCTACATGAGGTGTTGTATTTGCTTTAGGCCTTAGTAGTTGCCAAGTCTCCGAAATATGAGGCCCCAAAGTACTCATCCAGGGTTTGGAAAAGAAAAGCTTTTGCCAGAGACATACAGTGTTTCATGTCTGGAGTACAGTGTCCAGTTTGGAGACATTTCAATATAGGGCAGCAAAAATAAAAGGAAAAAAAGAACAAAATTAGGATTTAGTATTTTAGAAGGCTATTAAGGAGGAATTGCACTGATCTAAACAACAGCAGAATCTGACTTAATGTTTGAAACTGGATCTTTGAGAAAAATGTCCATAGATATAACCATCATATCTCTTCTCTTAGAATTGGGGCTTTGGCTGTTGCAGCCTCTGCTACAAAGCTTTTGTGGGGAAAGCAGAAGAAATAGCTTGCTGTGTTGCAGCAGTCAATCCTGGATAAGTTTTAACAGTCAATTCAGGTCCTAGGCAACTTTAATAATCTTGGTTTATCTTGCCCTCCAACCAGAAGGAAGTGATGGGAGGAATATACAGACACAGAAACACATAAAAAACTGAACATAATTGTATTGCAATAAGACTAAGTCACTTACAGTAACTTCTCTTGGTTCATCCTTTACGTCCCTGGCTCTGATTGACTCTCCTTGATGTCTAGAGCACTTCTGATTTGCATACTCCAAAGTGGGACTGCTTTGATCATCCAACAGTTTACCCAATAAAGGAGAAAAGTCTGCCAAGTCAGGTTAAAAGCTCAGCCATCTTTCCATTCCTATACAAGCCCATTTGTCTCACTTCCTCCTGCCCCTGCCCCCAGCAGATTTCTCATCCCCACTCACCATCTTTTGTCCCAGTGTGGTGCAGCTGATTGGCCAGACAGCAGCTAGAATGAGTATCTTTCCACAATGGTCTAGCCTCGAACTATATCACCATTTTAATTCTCCTTCTAGTATATGAATATTCCAAACCTCTGTGTATACAAACGCCAGTACTGAAAAGATGATTCCATTCTTCCTCAGCAGCTACCGTTACCTTCCAGCACCTGGTTAAGTAAGGACACAATTACAGAGGAAAGACTAAGGTGACATAGCTCGCTCCAGACCTTGAGGACCGCATTTTTAAAATGTCAAGGTGATTTGTACCTGCCAATAATTCAAACCAAAAAGAACAGAATGATTTGATGAAAGCGTGGTCATGAAAGCAAATGGAGAGAATGAGGCAGGCACAAAGGAAATAAAATACCGAAATATGTTGAATTTAGTTGACCTCAACTGTAAAAAAACTAGATGGATTTTGTGTGCTAAACGTTACAGTACATATTAGTGTTGTTACTGGAAAGGTCCAGTGGTTTATTTGTCATGAAACAAGTTTCTATACTGATCTTTCTGTCCTCCAGCATTTTTGGTCATTCTGTAATGTTATTCTTTATTGCAACTTTAATTTAAACATTGCTTCCTTAATAAAAGTGTCAAAGCATCTTTTTGCAGCACCTCAAATAGTCCTTATATCCCTCTCCCCTCCCTGGATATAGACCTTATTTGGAAAGTTAGCAGGTTTCTTCAGCTGCGCAGCATATTTCATTTTGTTTTATTTCTAAACTATATTTTTCGGCTGACAGAAACAAATAAGCAATGTAGTCTCTTGAATTTTTGCTTAGCTTTTCCTTCATATTATCATTGCTCTTTCATCAGTGAATATGCCATCTAAAGTACAGTTTAGACAGTCATGACCCATTCACTACAGGAGACATGATTAAACAAATTTGATTGCCAATTCTGTTTACTAAGGGCTTGATCTAAAGCCACTGAAGTCAGTAGAAAGACTCCTATTTGACGTCAATGGTTTGTACAGTGCTACTGTAATTCAAACAATGAAGACATCATTACTTCTATTATTATTTAGTATGACGACTGTGTTGATGGTTGTACATTTGCTACTTTAGAGTATTTTATCCAACTAAACAATTCACTTTTTCAGATGGCATACATATGTCAACACTGGCTTGCCATGGTTTTTCATTGAAAATGGCAATTACATATCTCCTAAACTTATGGTTTTGATGGACTATTAAAGTTTATCCACTGAGCAGGCTGATGACAACTATTTTCTTTGCTTTAATTGTTCTGAAAATAAAAGCTTTAAGTAAGTAGATAGAAAGACAAGTCAGCTGGAAGACACTCTTTGCAGGGTGGTGTTGGGATGATATAAAATTCTTGCCAATTGCCCAGCTTAAGTTTCCTACTGGAAATTGTGAAGCTTGCTATGTTCCAGTGACAATGTTTATACTACATACATAAATTACATGGTAAATTTCACATAATGCTACTAAATTTAACTTTAGAAGCAGTATTATCTACCAGAGTATTTAGAATGAGAAAGGATATGTTGTGTATAGCTGCTACTGCAATAGCCACTCTATAAATAAATAAATTAATGTTTTAGGAAAACAATATCTCTTGCAGTGTCCTTGGTAGGGGTAACTGAATATATACAAATTAAGGTTCTGAAAAAAATAAATATATGTAGATGCAAATATGCCCATTCCTTTGCAGTTGCTGATAATCTCTTGGGAGTAGAAACCAGCATGATTCCACTGCACTGGGAAAAACAGGATTTCAGGAAGCCATGCAAGCGATGTTCACCTCCTACGAATACCAGAACTCAGCTCCATGTCTGATTGCTATACAGCAGATCATAGGAAACGGCTGGAGGTAGAGATTGGGTGCTGTGCAGGATGGGACTGGAATCCTCCTATTGTTCTTCAGTATGACCTCTTCTGGGATATGCACCTCCTTCCTGGTGTCACTGAGTTTTATTCTCAAAAAATAGTGCCCACTGAGTTCTCCTGAGCATCACTTCACAGCACTGAACATTTCAGACCATGTGGTTCCAACCACCTCTTTTACTGGATTGGCTGGGAATTGAGGGCACTCAGCATCTACCAGGAATAGGTCCTTAGAAAGGATGGCTTCTGGGAGAAATTGTTCTGTATACGTGTTGAAAAGTTGACTCTGTGTTCTTACTACTTAACATATTAATCAATTAATGAAAAAGCATGCAAATCTTACAATTTTCTGCTGAATTTTTTTTGCAAAAATGTAAGGATACGATATTGATATTCCTGACTAATAAATCTTAGTTATCAATGAACACAAGATTGTCCAGCTGCTTTAAGAATAAGTGGATCATGTTATTACTGATTTTTAATCTTGCTGACTTCAAGTGGAAGAAAGGTTGAGGTTTTCCATTATCCAAACTTTATCATTAAGCTTTCTTCCACAGAAGAACTTGTAGAGTTAGAAGAGTGAAAGCTTTAAATATTCATTAGTAAAAGGAATTTGTTAATTTTGCATAAGAAACAAAAAGGTCAAAATGTATCCTGTGTGTAACTCCACTGAAGCCAATAGATTTACATCCAGAATGGATGCATCTTTTTTAATACAATTTACCCAAAGTCTTTAAAGACATTATTGAACAAGTATATGTGTATTAATCTTGCATTTTCTTCAAATAAATGAATTGAGTCTAAAACAATTTCCATGACATCTGTATTAATCATCCAGCTACCAACCTGCTGTTCAGCTGAGATTGTCTGATGTGTAAAGTCAGGTGAGAATGGAATATTATTTGGAATGAGAGAATGAAGCATTCCTGACTGCAGATGATGGGAGTGTAGCGAGACTTTAAACTTTGTGCCTGCCTAGGATTATTTAGGGAAATAGCCATTATAAAAGACCGCATTGCATTTGGGATTTTATGATTGTTAAACAATTTTGTTATTTCCGCTACTTCTACAGAGGGAAAGCACACAAACATGGAGATCTCAGCTCTGTCACAGCTGCTCTTTTATTTTACTTGCAACCCAGTAATGCAGGACTACAGTACTCTAGCAGAGATCAGCACAAGTGCAAAACTTGCTGGGCCATAAGTAGAACAAAATTCTGATCCCATGAATTGGAACTTACAATACTGGCAAGGTTATCTGACAACTGGGAACCGAGGAAGGGGGACGGCTGAGGGAGTAACAAGATCACCTTCATATTTGTTTCTTCAGATTACTCACCTATGAGTGGAGAGACAAAATACTAGGAGAACTTACAAACATAGTCAAGAGAACGAATGGGCCAAATTTGGCTCCTACATGCATCCCAAGCAACCCATTGATGTCAAATGGGAAACTATCTGAATTTAAATTGCTATATTGGAGAGAAACTTAAATTCAGATGGTTTTTGAATAGTACTTAAATGGAAAAAGCTTAGTTATTTACATCTAGAACACAAGAGGAAACTCCAGGTGTTCTAGTTCCCTCATTTTCCATGACATGATGAAACAATAATCCAAAATATACAAGATGGACAATTTTATATGCATTTTTTGGCACATTGGTTTTAAAATCATATCATACAAAATGTTACATGAAGAATCTGACAATTATGGTCTTCCACTTTGAAAAAAAAATTTTTTTGTTACCTAAAGTACTGTACAATGGATAGCATTACACAATAGATATGCTGCATTATGAAATTTTCACCTACCCTGGTATTTATGATATTCTTTATTCTTAGAATGGGAAACATCAAAGAATATTTAGCAGTCAAAAGCTGCAAATGTCTGGCTTTTTAATGGTGCCCACTCTGCATTTTCAGAGTTAACTGTGGTACTCCATAGCTTAAGCTAATTTGTATGCTTACTTCTGGGTCCCTATCAGATGCTTTACAGTAGGTATATCAGCATAGAAACTACAAGACTACAATACCCAGAATAAAATTCTGCAAAATAGGGTAGCTTCAGTTTTCAGTAGGTTATTTTTGGTTTTGATTCACATGGAACCATATCTGCTGGGCTTTTACTTTGAGTTTTAAGTGGGAACACAGTCCAACTCATTCAAATCCACTTCTTTCACCTAGTTTCTTTGTGAAATCACAGATCACCCCAGGTTTGCTCAGGCCCACTTTCACTTGAAAAGATTTTCCAAAGTTTAGTGAACCTGTGTAAGCTGTCAAGTATGTAACAAAGCCAGGCAAGTTTCCAGTGGCTTGGGGGTTCTCTCATTATGACATCATTCTGGGCCTGGAGGAGCTGGGAAGACTAGACAAGGGGCAACTAGCTGTTCTTTTGGATTTTTTTAAACCTTCTAGATTATTTTTTCAAGTTTTCAATGGTGCACACTTTGACAGTTTGCAAAATATCCCCCTCCCACCCCTTAATCTGAAGGATTGTTTTTTCAAAGGAAATTTTCATCATCATCTTCTATGGATCTCTGTAGCATCTTTTACCCAATATAGATCTCAAAACACTTTATAAGCATTACTCTAAGTGTCATTAGAAAACTAAGCATAGATTTTCCATTGCAATGCTCTACATGTAGTCGTTTACAGAAGGGTAAATTGAATGCAAGGTAAAAACCCACTAACATTAAGTTTATTCAAAATTTAACTAAAGCAGTGTTGCATAGTTGTGAATAGTTATATAAGTCCCATGATATTCTCATTCCTGGTTATCTCATTCTCCTGTCTTTGATACACTCTAGCTCCTTCTGTAAGCAGGAATATCTTGCTCTTTTCAATCTCTGTTTCACTCTGATATCAACAGAGATAATCCAAGTCCCTTCCATGTTAAACCTGCTGTATGACATGATGGAACACTTCTGGAGTAGCAGATTGTTAGAACTTCAGGCATTTGCACCTGTACAAGGACTTAGGGAACAATATAGGGATTGCCTTGGATGGGAGTGATGAGTCAATCTGGTGCAAATGCCATTTTAAATTAAATCTATTAAAAACAATTATTGCATTCACATTTGGAAGGAAGTCTTAAAAAATAGGAATCAGGTATCACTCCCAGATTATTGCTTCATTAGCCTAATGTACAAGTGCGCATAATGTACAACTGCTCTCTGACCCTTCTAGGACTAGCTAGTATTTTAATCTCTTCATTGGTTCCAGGGAAACTCTCTCCTCAAGTCAGTCAATTTGTTTTCTACAGTTTCTTTATCCTGCAAGGAATCCTGAATATGCTCTGTGGTACTAATTTTATACTGGAACCCACATGGATTTCAAAAGAAATGTCTTGTAGTGTTACTAATCCCTCAAATAACTCATAGAGGAATTTAAATTATAGCACTTGAGTTTCCTACTTTAATTTTCAACTTTCCCTACTTTGAAGAACTCTCTTTTGCCCTGCTGTTTCCTGTCCCAGAAAAGCTATTATTTTCCTTTGCAGTACAAGGAAATGTGTCTCACATGGAATATCTTTGTTTCCAAAGCCTGTTATTTGTTTGAAATTCCCCTAGCATAGGCTTTTTATATACAACTGCTAGGTGTTGTCAGCAATGACAAGGGCAAGGTTCAAGCAGATAAAGGTCTCTCTGAAAATAATGATGCACCACTGGATTGAGCCCCTACCCAGAATTTCTGGGACCTCCATTAGGGAAACTTTCCTTTACCACATCACTTCCCCCTACCCCATTCACTAAACCCCACTCTCACTTCAGTGTCAGTGGGTAGCACAGTCTCCGAGTCCTGAGGTGCAATCAGGCAGGCTTGTGTCCAGTTCTTGGGAAGTGGTATATGGTTCTGTCCTGATGCTCCACTACCTAATCCAGCTATGCTGATTTCAGTTATATTTAGGAGATTTGATATGAGGACCCTCACTAGACCACCCTCAGCATCTTTAGAAAAAGCCTTCTTTGCTTTGCATCCCATCAAAGAGTCCTCCAAATGCCATAGGCTCCTCAGTGGAAAGGAAACAGTAGCATACAGGACCTTTGAGCAAAGTCTTTACCATATAGTGCTTCCATTTCCCGCACCCCGTTTCAGTTTAATTGCACTATCAAACCAATTCTGAGTTTGTAAAACAGTTATGGGTGACTCCCAAAATGTCACTGAGGGAATTCTGGGTACAAACTTATGCAAATTAAGCCTCCTCGGTGGCAATACTTTCTCCTGTTCACCAAAAGATGGAGGCAGAGGGCCTTCCCTTCTAGAGCGTCTGTCCATCTGGAGTTCTGGAAAAACAGCTTAGGTAGATGAGGCAGCTCTTTGGCCATTCTTTTACTTTATTTACCAACAGATGAAAGCCAAGAGCTCCTTATGCTCTAGAGCTTTGGGTTGTAAGGCTTACATGTGTACACATTTCTTCTGTGTGAGATCTCAGCTGCAATTTTTTGGCACCTTTATGGTATCCTGTGACTGCTTGTCTATATTACAGCCTCACTGATCTATAAGACACAATGTTCTTGAAACATTTTATACCAGAGCATCCCCCTAATATGAATGGGTTTTTTGTCATTTGACTTCACTATCACATCATATCAATTTACTTTTCCTCTTCCTTTCCCAGTTCTCTGGCTCTGAATTTTCTTTTGCTTTTCAACGGTTTTTCTGCAAACCATTGCAAACTGCCCTGTCTTTCCAATGGCATTACAAAATTGCCTTTGTGCAATTTTGACTTGCGTGCCTTTTAAGCCGTATTTGTAACAATTCTGTCATCATAGGATAGACAGATCACACGGAACCTTATTATACCCTTGAGCTCTTGACTGCTGACCCACATTCCTTTTTAAAGCATTCACTGAGATCACCTTTTTGATTCGTGAGGCTTGGTGCTCATAAAGCTCTAGCCCTTGCAATCTGGAAAAAGTGAAGTCATTCTGCTAGTAATCATTGTCATAGCTAGGATGGTTACAATTACCCATTATTTGATTTGCAGTTATATCTTGTATAAGTGTCTCATAATTACATTATTTAACCTTTTAATTTTGTCTCAAAGGCATCTAGGGACTTTTCCTCTCCGTGAATTGCCTCTCTAAAGGGTATGCTTTTCAAATGCAATCTTCCTTTATGTCAGAATCGCCTTCCTCCCCAAGTCTCTTCCACTGTTTGAAAAACAAAAATCTGCACTTCTGAACCAAACACAACAAGAGAGCTAGTTTTTCTCAGGTTTCTACTCTCCAGTAGCTATAATACAAAAAAGGAAGCTCTGTCTCAATTTTACCAGTGCTTGGCTGATACTAGTTTGATCTCTAGAAACAAAGGGCCCAGTAGAAGGTAAACCCAGGAGTTTGACTACTCTTACCACCAGTGCAGGATTTATAGCTCAGAAATGACTGCAAACACATGCATAAAAAATTGTGCCTAGCCTCTGCTTTAGTCTAAGCTTAGTGTAGCCAGGATCAGGTTGCAAAAGAGCAGTAAAGCACTTAAGTCTTCAGTATCTAGTACTCTACAGGAGTCCTGTGGCCCTTCCAGCAGCACCAGAAGAACAACCCTGTTGTATGCAGAACTTGCCCTGCAAGAAGTATGGCAATGCAATCATGCAATTTAGGAGAAACTCTACTGTAGCTCCACAACAGGGGTGGAACTAAGAGCAGAATTTGACTCAGAGTCTTCTTGTGAAGAGTCTATAAATCATCCAAAAGCCTAAACTTTTCCAGGAGGGGTGGGAATTTGTTTGTTTTGGCATACAAATGTCAAAGATTGTGGATCACCATGCAAACATCCAAACAGCAAGCTACCAGCCTCATATATAGTTAGGTAGAGCAGACACAAATGGGTAAAGCCAACTTATTCCAAAGGCTATTTCTTTAGGAAAAAAAAATATGCCATGTGTATTTTCCTCAACTTAGTCAGCAATAGGTACCGCTGTCAATAGCATGCTAGCCAGTTTTGCATAAGTTGCTTTCAAAAGAGTACCGTCCATTAAAAGGGCTATTTGTTTCCATTTTGGAGGCAGCTATATAAGCATTTTTTTAATAGTATTTACTTATTAATGAAAAGATACAGTCATCTCAAAATGGACTTTTATATATATAAAAAAATTTTGCTGGGCAAAGCTAATTTTCAAACACAGAAGGCCAAGGGCCAAAACACCTTAGATCCTGAACTTGGAAAATTTGTGTTACCTTATTATTAGCTGCCATAAAATTAGCAACCTGTATTTTCCAGTCTGGCTTCCGAGAAATAGAAATGCTGCCTTGTAGCTGAACAAGTCAGCCGCAAATATATATATTTGCCAATGAAAGTTAGTGGGGATGTTGTTGATCTCCACAATAACATTGGGATTTATTAAGGATGTGATTAGTCCTTTATATTATGATCCAAAATGCCCAGATCCAGTGATGGAAGATTTCAGATTTTGATCTGGGTTTTAAATTCAAGGTTTTGAGCTTTAAAAAAGAAAGAAAGAAAGAAAGAAAGAAAGAAAGAAAGAAAGAAAGAAAGAAAGAAAGAATTGGAACATGGTGGGGAAACAGAATCTGGCTAGCACTAAAAAAGGTGTCCTAAGTGCCAATTGAAACAGGGAAAGTTTTTTAAACTTATGTTAAAAATATTTCCTTCCTCATTAAAATTTTTAAATTTGTACCAAAGTAAAACATTACTTCTAGAATGGGTTAAAAATTAAATTAGTATCTGTTATTACAGATTGCAACTTTGTTCCCCAAGACAGTTTTCAGATTAGCTGCAATCAAAGGACCTACACATTCCAAAGACAATATTTTCACTTGTACATGTATTTAGCAGTTTGCAAAAATGTCTAGACTTATATTTCAAATATACTACTTACGTTCCAGCTACATGAACAAGCAGAATTTTTTGCTTGTACCAAACATTTTCCAGCAAATTAGGCATGTAGGAATGTACAGTGTTCCAAACTGACAATAAATATCCCATTCATAACTTCCTAATATAGTAATCACACTAAAAGTGTGTTGCAATTCTTGCTTAATATCAAATTGTACACACAGAGATAAACACTTCAAGTCATTAAAAACAGGCAGAAGAAAAAGCCCCCAGAAGGAATGTGTACTTTTTACACCAACATTAATGTACGTACACAGGGCAATAGAATGGACACCCTTAGAAGGCAAAGCCTCGTTCACCACCCTAAATACTTGCAGTGTCCCGCTATACTTAATTAGGGAAATACTGCAGTCACTGCAGAGTGGTCAAATAGGTACAGCACAAATGGAACAATGACCTCGGAACCACCAGGATGAGATTCAAGCTCCTAAACTATACTTGTAGCTTATTAAGATAGGCCCCTGAAAAGAGAGACAAGATACTCCTGATACATTCCGTTCTCCACAACCTAGCTTTACCCTAGGAGAAGGATGCGGGAGAAGTGGGATGAAGAGGAGCAGGAAGGAATAATTAGACCAAGGGGAGTTAAGACAATGGTCATCTGACCTCTGCCCCAGGACTGTCAGGGAGTAGCTTTCCAGATGGGACATATAGAATGTTCTTTGCAGAAAGTGCAGCAGTAATGGGAAGGTGTAAACCCATGGACACAGTGAGTACTGTGCATGTCTATTAGAGAAGTAAAACATTGATCTAAAGCTGATCATCCTGAGTGTCTGTGAAAAGTGAATGGCTTTGGGTTGGTAGGTCAGGATAGCTTTACTCTGATTGGTAGTGTCATTATGTCAGAGCTGGGTGAATAACTGATGTTTTTGGGGCACTGGCAAATGCAATTAAAAAAAAAGTCCATTCATCTCAAACCAAATCCAAATATTGTGAAAAAAAATAGCAAATGCCAAAAATTCATTGCAGGTCAAATAAAATGGTTCATTTGACTGAAAATGGATTTTTCCAGGTAGAAGTGGAGGAGAATGACTCCCTTTTGTAACCTTTAGCTTAGGGCACACAGTTGGGATGTGGGAGCCTTGGGTTTAGATACTTCCCTCTGCCTAACGTGGAGAAGGGATTTGAACTTGAGCCTCCCACGTTGTAGGAGAGTGAGTGCCATGTGGTATTTGGAATAGGTCTCAATTGCTTCTGTTGATGCTGTTCTACTTTGTTGAATTAAATAGTAATTGGAGCAGGGACTTGAACTAGGTGAGCACCCTAACTATCAAGCTATAAAGTTACCCAATGCTTTTCATCATCATTTATGAATTGCCACTGTGAGAAGTTCTCATGACCACAAGCCACTAGAAAGCATGTCCTTACCTACAACTCCATTCATGTATTCCTACTGACTCCTTTGTTTCCTGTGTGCCCTCTAAACCTTTCATTTTACAGTTCTTTGTCCCTCCTTCTCTCTATCATTAAGGCATCATATGAGTTCTACCTTATCACATAATAAATTATAGAATATCAGGGATGGAAGGGACCTCAGGAGGTCATTTAGTCCAACCCCCTGCTCAAAGCAGGACCAATCCCCAGACAGATTTTTGCCCCAGAACCTCAAGGATTGAGCTCACAACCCTGGGTTTAGGAGGCCAATGCTCAAACCGCTGAGCTAGCCCTCATACAAACATGAGAATAATCCTCAACTCCTTATTCAAACCACCTCTCTCTCTTCTTTCAGATCCTTCCTTAAATGAGTAGCAATTTCTCTAGTCAATCTCGTCACCCTCTCCTCCTCACTAAGAGTCTTCACATTGTGCTGTGTATGAACTGTACTCCTATGTCTTGTCTGTGTTTGTCTTGTCTCTCTCTTTAGTCCCTGCTCAGGCAAAACTCCCACTATTATCAGAGTTTTCCCTCAGTAAAGTGAGAATAAGGACTGCAGGCCTTGATGTAATAATAATAAATAAGTGATTATTTAAAGTGAACCATCTGATGGTTTGTTAAAAGATGAAATCCAAAAATCAGTCCTGCAAAGCTCATAAATGGACAGTTTTTAAGTATTCATTTAAGGTGATACATGGTAATAGTAGGAAATTAATCTCTACACACAGAACTGTGTGTATTACTACAATAGGTCAAAATAATCTACTCCTCAAGTGGAATTAAAAACCCTTGGGAATGTGTCAGGTGGCACGGGTTTCACTGTATAAGGGAAATATCAGTTTTTACAAGTAGGGTGAACATGGAATTTTTATTGTGTATCAATATGGAGAGGGAATATATATATCCTAGTAGAAAAAATTTTAACACCACAAAGTACCCTGCCCGCACCCAGTATTTTTTTCCAAAGCTTATTAATTAGTTTTGACTTGCTATTTATTTTCTGACATTTATGTGGTTATTGGTGGCTGAAGCACCTCTGCAGCAGTGAACAGAAGGCACACACCAAACACATTTTCTGAGTGCGGTTCTAAAAAATTCAAGACTTGTGCAGATTTTTAAAGTATTAGTTACTCTATAATTTCTTCCTTCCTTCCCCTGGCCCCATTCCAACCCTTTGTCTAGAATGTATCTCTGCTAGACCTTATTTTCAGTAAAGAAAGCATAGAATTTGCTATGGGAATAACTGAACAAGAATAGACTATATATTGCATTTAATTGGCCAAATATTTAGTGAGAAGCTGAGGATCACTTGCAAAAATATTGGTCAGCTACTCAAGTAAATATTGCGCAGAAAATTATTCAGTTTGCATATGCAGTGAGAGTTCACGTACATTTTCCACATACAAAGCTTTACCTCTACATTTACAAAGTGTGGTCCTATAATAAACAGTAATACAGTTAAAGAACTCATATTTGTAAATGCTAAGCTTTTTTAAGAAATGTACTGAGCATGCTCATTTCCCACTGACACATTCAATACGTGGCAGGATTGGTCTCTGAGCAATAGGGACTAATCAGGGCTAAGTCCCACCAGTAATATGTCAGACAGGTGGTGTAGTAAGAGGCAGTACCACTTACTACCAAAGGGGACTTTTGGTGGGGATGGGACTGGTCCAACCCCTGCAAGTTAATAAATTCATATAGTTTAATGCCAGAAGGAATCATTAGAGCATCTAATCTACATTTCACCTACTTACAGAAGGTTCTTGGCTCAATATAGGGGTCTGACTAAAGTATAATCTTCCAGAAAGGCATCCAGTTTTGATTTGAGGACATAAAGAAATGCGGAATCCATCACTTCCTTTGGTAGTTTGTTCCAATGATTAGTCACCCTCAGCGTTACAAATCAGCCTTTATTTCTCATTTGAATTTATCTGGGTTCATCTCCCTGCTGTTGATTCTCATTAGGCCTTTCTCCACAAGATTAGAGAGACCTTTAGTACTTGGTAATTCTTCCCCATTCAGACACAAATCAAAGTCACTTCTCAATTTTACTTTATTTATTTATTTATTTATTTGTCATCAGCCTAACAGATTGAGCTCTTTCAGTCTCTCACAGGGAGGTATTTTCTCCAGCCCTTAAATAACTCTTGCTCTTTTCTGCACCCTCTTCAGTTTTTCAACATGCTTTCTAAAATGTGGACATCAGAACTATATACAGTATTCCAGTAAAGGTCTCACCTCCAATGCCGCATACAGGGTAAAAATCACCTCCCTACAACTACTTGTTGATCCCCTGTTTATACATCCAAGCAACACATTAGCCCTTTTTGCCACAGCATCACAGTGGGAGCTCATCTTAAATTGCTTGTCCACTATCATCCCTACATTTTTTTCAGAGTCACTGCTTCCCAGGTACATAAAAATGGGGGACTATGTCCTGCATTCCTTGCTCCTAAATGTGAAACTTTGCATTTGGCTGTATTAAAACACATTTAGTCTGGATGGTTCCAGCTTAGCCAAGTAATCAAGGTATATCCAGAGCCAGGGTACAATAGCTCTGTCATTATCATTATTTACCACTCCACCAATCTTTGTTCCATCTGCAATTTTTTTTATCAGCAGTGATCTTACATTTACTTCAAAATAATTGATGAAAATGTTGAATGAAAATGATGAAAATGTTTAATAGAACTGAAGGTATGTGAGTGCCCGTTGAGAGAAATCAGTGAGAGGAGTATGAAGCAGATGTGACTGGTTCGGATATACTGGTCTCCATACTGCTAATGAGAGGGGACACATCAGTGTGAATTAATTTATTAAGAATATTCTGATTATTTTCTTCAACATTTATGTTTACTTTTGAAATACCATATTTTTAAGAATGAAACATCCTTGTTATAGTGGATTGTTCTACCACCTCATTGTTTCAGATTCCCTGGTGTTTTCATAATACATTGGTACATAGCAGGTCATACTTAGCAAAACTGGAGTAATTCTGAACTCTGGGGATGCTTGAAGGCCAAAGAATGGGTGAAAAATGTATAACTATGATGTTACCAGACTTCCAAATTGCTTTCAATGAAATAACACAATGAACCTGAAACAGGAGTTTTTATTTTAATACTACTCTATTGTACAAAGTTATCAGAGACTACAAAGAAAATATACTTTAATGTGTGGGATTAACGATCATTTTAAACTGAATGGCAAAGAGCAGAATTATTTTTGGTTTGTTTCAAGTGACTAGTCTGGGATTAGTGTTTGGAAAAAATGTAATTGGACCAGAAAGTTTTTGGTGATCCATGAGAACTTTTACTTTTAGTTCTGAAAGTCAAATGCTACTTTTTCTTACAAGAAAACCCACATTATTCTGATAAGTAAGGTTTGATATTTTATAATCAGGGAGGACTAGAAATACACAGTTAACAGCACTTAGAAGCCAAGAAGCCCAGATATCAATTGATATAACACATTCACAGAGTCCCTATGATTTGAGAGCCATTAGAGTCCCCCCCCCACCTTGATACAGCAGGGGGGAAAACTTGAATGTTTGGCATACTGAAGCCCTCAAATCCTCCTCCTGCACACTTCCCCAACCTCTCTAGAAATGAGGGGATTAAAACAATCGGTAGCCCCTTGCTCCTACAGTATTTTCTGGCACTGGTTCAAGGCTGAATGTAGCGAGTCTTTGACAAGTATAATGTTCACCTCTAATAGAAGTTTAACCTAAACTCAGCATTTTCTATCACGAAGCAGTCTAGTTCACAGGAATTTCTGTGAATGTTTTATTCTGAACTCATGAAACTGTAAGTGTGTCAGAGGAATTCCAAAGCATATTCCATGTTACACAACACTGTGGTGGGGGGAAGGGTTATTAGAATAAAGAAGTTCATGACTCCCTAGTCAACTGTAAATTAGGACCTTTTAAACTGAAATGTTTTTCTGGAGGACCCCAAAATTCAAACTATTTTCCTTATGAGAAGGGGACTGCTATTGTACTAGCCAGCAATCATCTGAAATGCAAATCTATTTTTTTTCTTTTATGTATGTGCATGAAGTTATATGAAAGTAGAATATCATGAGATAAAATGGTTCCTTATATTGCTGTTATTTGCCTCTAATATAGCTAGTTAGTTATGTAATAGCACATTAAAAAACAAATTTATCAATTGTATAGTTTCTTTCATGTTCCATTTTCTTGATGTAAATCATCCAGAGCTAGGTTATGTTATCATCAGTCAGGTATTTTCAATATGAACCCAAAAAACAAAACAAACAAAAAGGTTAAAATATTCAAAGGGAAAAAGAAAGCAGGGGAGGGTGTGTGGAGAGG
Source organism: Gopherus evgoodei (assembly GCF_007399415.2). Lineage (NCBI taxonomy): Eukaryota > Metazoa > Chordata > Testudines > Testudinidae > Gopherus > Gopherus evgoodei. The sequence continues at coordinate 240,996,755 of NC_044323.1, read as the reverse complement.
AGACAGCAAATAGTAAAGCTAATGCAGCAATTCTGCAGCTACAGGTAAATTTATGGTCCAGCTTGGTGTAGATTAGGTTAGGAACAAGGCAGCTTTATTTTCAATACTGTCTACATTAATCCAGCATGGGTGGCCTCCTGGAGAGTTAAAAACATGTTTTTGTACAGGCACATGTGTCCTATCCTTATAGTCAGGTACACTAAGCTAGCTTGTATAATGTTTTTCCAAAAATATGACACATTATAGACATTTGTTTCTGTAAAACTGCTTCAGTGTTACAAAATTTTCATGCATTTTCAAGTTTAACTGTTGAACAAATCTGCTTTTTGGATTTTTGTTGTGGGGTTTGGTGATGAAAGTGTTAATATTCATAACCTTTATGAATACGGATTAAAGGGGCTTTATTTGCCTCTACCAAAGTAAATCATTATAACTATACTGAATTCAATGGAGTTACACAGCTGAAAATTAGTACAAGTCAAAGGAGAATCACATCCAAATTTCATGAATGTTCACAAACTCCCCTCTCCCCGCCCCCAATTTTTGTACAAGCCACTTTTACAAGCAAGGTACTTAAAAAAATTGTATGGTTCCCTCCCCTTTGGTTGTGCAAAATAAAAGGGAATGGGGGGATCTGAGGTTATACATTTTTACTCATAATATAGCTCACAGAAGAGCAGAAATTAAAGTAGTAGGGGAAAGTCAAGGCAATGATGATTTATGAGGATGTGTCACAGTTCCCACAGAGGCTGAAATCCCCCTCACCCTCTAGAAACACCACTAGGCTCATGAGAGTCAGAAAAAAGTTACCACAGACCAACCACTGAGGGAAACTGAATGCATTATTCATTGTGAGCCTGATCCAAAGCCCAGTGAAGTCAGTGGAAGTCTTTCCTTTGCTTTCAGTGGGTTTTCTATCTAGCCCTAACTTACATAGCTGGGACCAGTTGATAAAAAAGAAAACAGAATAGGTTAGCAGCAGTTGGAGCTCTGTGCATGTACAGAAATTGGATATGAGCTAGACCCATTATGTCATCTAATCCACACCTGTAATAGGGTAGGTTTCTTACTACATCATCTAGTGCTTTGTTCTAGCCTCGTTTAAAATGTCAAAAACAATAGGGCTTCCACTATTTCCCTTGAGAGACTGTTCCACAGTGTAATACATCTTATTGATGGGAATTGATTCCTTCTTAATTTCATCAAATTGCTTATTTCTCCTTGTGCCACAATAAACAATTTCTCTCCATTCTAGGAGTGAAATCCCAGCCCCATGAAAATGATGGGAGTTTTGTCTTTGACTTCAATAGCCAGCCTTTCATCCTTGGTTTTATATGCTTGAGATACTTTTAAGTTACTATCAGTTATCATTCAGCTAGGTGCTACCTGTTTATCTATTTTAATCAATTGCTGAAGAATGGATACAAGAGCTATGAGAATTGAAATGTTAAGTCAGAGCAACTAATGGGAAAGGCAGAAACATCCATGCAATTTTTTGTCCTGTTGTCACATGTGATTTAATAAGTGAGCAAGAAAGGATCACCCTGCAGGTAAAGGCAAAAGAAGGTGCTGGCCTTTCATTATAAACTCTCTCACACACACACCTCAGAGAATGAAATTCAACCCTATGCTAAGGGACTGTACAATACCGCTTATGTACCTCTTAAGCCCTGACAATAGGGCAAAGAAAGATGGGTTGAAAAGAAAAACATTTAAAAGTGGAATGGAAGAGAAGAGAAAGAGAAACTAAGTCCCAAATTTTTCTCTTCATGGCCCTAATCCTGCTCCATTAAAGTTAATGGGAGCTTCTCCAATGGTTTCAGTAAGCATAGAATCATGCCTCAGAACAGGAACAAAGGAAGAGGAAGCAAGTTACAGAAGGGAAGGCAGGTTTTTTTCCCCTTTTAAGTCCCCAAAGCTTATAATTTCTCCCTCATTGTCTTACTCCTTCCCCTGCTCCTATCCTCAAAGAGAAACATTTGGTTCTAAACATTTATTAAAAAAGCAGATAAAGTGAGAATTCACTTTTTTTTTTAAAGTTTCACTTGTGACACCTGCATTTCCTACTTGCCTACTCCTTATTGGCACATTGAGTACAATTTATACTAAGACCATGTAATATTGTAAGATGAATTTAGTGTTGGACCTTCACTACCACTACTACCATTAACCCAATGCACACACTTCAATTTACTATGTGAACAATTACAAAACCACCATAAAATTGTGTATCTAGGTGAAATCCTCTTCTGTGCTGAGGCCCTACTCTTGAGGGCTTAAGTGGTTCATAAGCCTTCTTCTGATTCTCACCATTAGTCCTTAACACTTTACTCAGTCTGTTCTTTTTCTAGGCTTTCAAACAAGGAGTTCTACCATCATGAAACATGGATTATATGAGGTAACACAACGTAGATGGGGATTGCCTTAAAATCTGCTGATCAAACTCTTTCCTAGATGATGATGATGGTGCCCTAGAAGAGCAGAACATCTATGTCAGAAGAACTTGGGTATGTCTTAAAAATAGGCTGCTTTGGAATTGAAATTCAGTAAAACTCAGATCCATGATCATGTTTTCAAATCTTTTTCTACGACTAAAGGCTAATGAGAACATTTATATAAACATCTGGATAAACTCAGAAATCACTGAAGACCTACTGTATTCAGCATTTATTTTTTCTTTATTACGTGACTAAGTCATTCTAAGAGCTTCAGGTAAAATGAGTATATCTGATCTATTTCCTTGGAGTACTTCCCACTTGCTAGAGCCAAGCAAATCTGGAAATTTAAAATTTGGCAGAAAAAAAAGCTAAATATGCCATCATTCAATATTATGACGCAAACAGATAAATTACACAAAACTTGGTAGACTAGCCTGCCAATTTACAACCACTTGCCAACCACAATAAGTAAAAACTAACTGCATGCCAATATGCCAAGGTTTACAGATGAAGATATTACAAGGTTTCTATTCAATATTATTATATGAGTCATCACTACCCTTGTCCCTATATAAACAACTCATTTTTTCAGATCATGCAAAACTTTAAATTCAGGCAACTGAATTGGCCAGGCAGTCATTGGTTTGGGAATGCAATATTTTGTGTTCTGTTTTTAGACCTGTTTATGTTGTGTGACACTTTTGCTGACAGTTATTTTTTCTCTACCCACTTTTTAATTAAGTTGAGTGAAACTGATTGAAAAGTTTCCATTTCCTGGACACTACTGTGCTAATAAGCGATGGTCATATAAACACCACCCTAGACCAGAAACCTATTGACCGCTATCCTTACCTACATGCCTCCAGCTTCCATCTGGGACACACCACACTATCCATTGTCTACAGCCAAACTCTAAGGGTATGTCTATAGTATGGGATTATTCCGATTTTACATAAACTGGTTTTATAAAACAGATTGTATAAAGTCGAGTGCACGCAGCCACACTAAGCACATTAATCAGGCAGTGTGCATCCATGTACCGAGGCTAGCGTCGATTTCCAGAGCGTTGCACTGTGGGTAGCTATCCCATAGTTCCCACAGTCTTCCCCACCCCTTGGAATTCTGGGTTGAGATCCCAGTGCCTGATGGGGCAAAAAACATTGTTGCGGGTGGTTCTGGGTACAGCCTCACCCCTCCCTCCGTGAAAGCAGCAGACAACCGTATTGCGCCTTTTTTTCTAGGCTGAACTGTGCAAACACCATAGCACAGCAAGCATGGACCCTGCTCAGATCAATATCACAATCGTGGACGTTGTAAACACTTCGTGCATTCTCGTGCAGTCTATGATGAACCAGGACCTGCAAAGCCAGGTGAGGAGGAGGCGGCTACGGCAGAGCGGCGACAAGAGTGATGAGGACATGGACACAGAATTCTGTCAAACTGCAGGCCCCTGCGCTTTGGAGATCCTGCTGGTATGGAGGTTCTAGCCATTGAATGCCAATTTGGGGCCTGGGAAACAAGCACAGACTGGTGGGACCGCATAGTTTTGCATGTTTGGGACGATTCGCAGTGGCTGCGAAACTTTCGCATGCGTAAGGGCACTTTCATGGAACTTTGTGACTTGCTTTCCTCTGCCCTGAAACGCCATAATACCAAGATGAGAGCAGCCCTCACAGTTGAGAAGCGAGTGGCAATAACCCTCTGGAAGCTTGCAACGCCAGACAGCTACTGGTCAGTCAGGAATCAATTTGCAGTGGGAAAATCTACTGTGGGGGCTGCTGTGATGCAAGTAGCCAAAGCAATCATTAAGCCGCTGCTATGAAAGTTTGTGACTCTGGGAAACATGCAGGTCATAGTGGATGGCTTTGCTGCAATGGGATTCCCTAACGGGGGGGGGGGGGAGGCGATGGATGGAACTCATATCCCTATCTTGGCACCAGAGCACCAGGGCACCCAGTACGTAAACCGCAAGGGGTACTTTTCAGTGGCGCTGCAAGCACTGGTGGATCACAAGGGACGTTTCACCAACATCCACGTGGGATGGCCAGGAAGGGTTCATGACACTTGCGTCTTCAGGAACACTACTCTGTTTAAACGGCAGCAGCAAGGGAATTACTTCCCACACCAGAAAATAACAGTTGGGTATGTTGAAATGCCTGTAGTTATCCTGGGTGACCCAACCTACCCCTTGATGCCATGGCTCATGAAGCCATACACAGGCAGCCTGGACAGTAGTCAGGAGCTGTTCAACTACAGGCTAAGCAAGTGTAGAATGGTGGTAGAATGTGCATTTGGCCATTTAATGGCGTGCTGGCGCACAATACTGACTCACTCAGACCTCAGCCAAACCAATGTCCCCATTGTTATTGCTGCTTGCTGTGTGCTCCACAATCTCTTTATGGCGGGGTGGGAGGCTCAGGCAAATCACCTAGCCGCTGATTACGTGCAGCCAGACACCAGGGCAATTAGAAGAGCACACCACGAAGCAGTGCGCATCAGAGAAGCTTTGAAAATGAGTTTCATCACGGGCCAGGGTACGGTGTGACTGTTGTGTTTTTTTCCCCTGGATGAACCCCCCCCTTGATTGACTCATGCCCTGTAAGCAACCCACCCTCCCCCTTCGATTACAGCTTACTTAAGGAAATAAAGTCACTATCATTTAAAAATCATGTATTCTTTATTAAAAAGTCATTATAAAAAAAGGGAGAGAACTGACAAGGTATCTCGGGTGTGGTTTCGGAGGAGGATAGGAGGGAAGGAAAAGACCACTAAAAAAATTTCAAAGTAATGACAGCCTTTTGGTTGGGCTGTCCACGGGGGTGGAGTGGGCGAGTGCACGAAGCCTTCCCCCACACGTTCTTACACATCTGGGTTAGGAGGATATGGAACATGGTGAGTGGTGAGGGTGGTTACACAGGGGCTGCAGCGGCACTCTGTGACCTCGCTGCTCTTCCTGAAGCTCCACCAGACATCGGAGGATTTCAGTTTGATCACGCAGCAGCCCCGACACCACTGATCTTCCTGCCTACACCTCTGATCTTCCTGCTGCCACCTCTCATCTCGAGCGTCTCTCCTCTCCTCACGTTCACTGGCATCTTTCCTGTAATTTGATACCACGTCCTTCCACTCATTCAGATGAGCTCTTTCATTGCGGGTTACTTCCATCATTTCTGAGAACATTTCGTCTCACGTCTTTTTTTTCCTCCGCCTTATCAGAGATAGCCTTCGGGATGGAGTAGGGAGGCTTGAAAAATTTGCAGCTGCATGAGGGAGTTAAAAAAGGGAAAGAAGCATTTTAAAAGATACATTTTACAGAACAATGGTTATACTCTTTCACAGTGAACAACACTATTCAGCTTACATAGCACATGTGATTTCACTACAAGGTCACATTTTGCATCTTGAGTGCCTGCGGCTCTGGTGTTAGAGATCTCACAGACGCAGGTCCACGCAGCAGAATTCAGTTTGCATGAGGCCATGGTAAGCCATTGTCTTTCGGCTTCTGCAGCCTTCATATGCTCAGTGCCCTCCTTTCCCAAATACCAAGCAAAGCCCGTTCAGTGCTGCTTCTTTCCTGTTAACATGCAGCACAGAAATTACACCCGCCCCATCCAATTCTCTGGGATGATCGCTTTAACCCCTCCCCCCACTGCATGGCTGGTATCATGGAAGATCATTGCTAATCACCCCCTTTCCCCCCCACCACCACGTGGCTGGTAGCAGGGAAGATCCCTGCTAGCCAAACGCAAAAAAGCTCAGCACCATTACCCCCCACTCCCATCCCCCGCTTGGCTACCTGCAAGGAAGGATTTCTTTTAAGCAACAGGCAAACAAGCCAGTAGGAATGGCCATCTCTGTCCCCTTAATTAAATTCCTGAATTTCAACCAGGTTACCATGAACGATATCACTCTCCGGAGGATAACACAGCGAGATAAAGAACGGATGTTGCTTGAATGTCAGCAATCACCAGGACCATACGCAGCTAGGCTTTGTCATGCAATGATACCAGATTATTGCTACATGCATGGCGTGGTCAAGTGTCCTACCATGGTGGACAGAATAAGGCTGCCTTGCCCAGAAACCTTCTGCAAAGGCTTTTGGAGTATCTCCAGGAGAGCTTCATGGAGATGTCCCTAGAGGATTTCTGCTCCATCCCCAGACATGTTAACAAATTTTTCCAATAACTGTACTGGCCATGAATGCATCCCAAGTCCTCAGGGCAAATCAATCATTAAAAAACACTTGCTTTTAAACCATGTTTTATATTTACAAAGGTACACTCACCGGAGGTTGCTTCCATGGCTTCATTGTCTGGGCTACTGGCTTGGGAGGGCTGGGAGGGTAATTCCGTCTGGGTGAGAAAAAGCTCCTGGCTGTTAGGGAGAACAGAGTGCTGTGTGCTCTCTGCAAGCTCATCCTCCTCTTCCTCCTACTCATCTTCCCCGTCCGCAGAATCCTCAGCCATGGCTGAGATTACCACCTCCACCTCGGAATCCATGGACAGGGGTGGGGTAGTGGTGGTGGACCCCCCTAGAATTGCATGCAGCTCAGTGTAGAAGCAGCATGTTTTCGGCCCTGCCCCAGACCTTTCATTTGCTTCTTTGGTTTTCTGGTAGGCTTGTTTGAGCTCCTTAACTTTCACTCTGCACTGCACTGAGTCCCTGGTGTGGCCTTTTCCCATCATAGCCTTGGAAATTTTTTCAAATGTTTTTTCATTTCGTCTTTTGGAATGGAGTTCTGTTAGCACAGAATCCTCTCCCCATATAGCGATCAGATCCAGTACCTCCCGTGCGGTCCATGCTGGAGCTCTTTTTCAATTCTCAGGAGACTGCATTGTTACCTGTGCTGATGAGCTCTGCGTGGTCACCTGTGCTGGTGAGCTCTCCACGCTGGCCAAACAGGAAATGAAATTCAAAAGTTTGCGGGGCTTTTCCTGTCTACCTGGCCAGTGCCTCCGAGTTCAGACTGCTGTCCAGAGCGGTCACAATGGTGCACTGTGGGATACTGCCCGGAGGCCAATACCGTCGATTTGTGGCCACGCTAACCCTAATCCGATATGGTAATACCGATTTCAGCGCTACTCCTCTCGTCGGGGAGGAGTACAGAAACCGGTTTAAAGAGCCCTTTATATCCATATAAAGGGCCTCATTGTGTGGACGGGTGCAGCGTTAAATCGGTTTAACGCTGCTAAAATTGGTATAAATGCGTAGTGTAGACCAGGCCTAAGATACAACCGCATTTGTTCCAGTCCCTAAGACAGAGACAAACACCTACAAGATCTCTAGCAAGCATTCTTAAAACTACAATACCCACCTGCTGAAGTGAAAAAAACAGATTGACAGCACCAGAAGAGTACCCAGAAGTCACCTTCTACAGGACAGGCCCACAAAGAAATAACAAAACGTCACCTAGCCATGCCATCACCTTCAGCCCCCCCACTAAAACCTCTCCAGCGCATCATCAAAGATCTACAAACTATCCTGAAAGCTGAACCCTCAGTCTCACAGATCTTGGGAGACAGACCAGTCCTCGCTTACAGACAGCCCCCCAACCTGAGGCAAATACTCACTGACAACCACACAACAAAAACACTAGCCCAGGAACCTATCCTTGCAACAAAACCCGATGCCAACTCTGTCCACATATTTATTCAAATGACACCATCATAGGACCTAATCACATTAGCCATGCCATCAGGGGCTCGTTCACCTGCACATCTACTAATGTGATATATGCCATCATGTGCCAGCAATGCCCCTCTGCCATGTACATTGGCCAAACTGGACAGTCTCTACGCAAAAGAATAGATGGACACAAATCTGACATCAGGAATCATAACATTCAAAAACCAGTAGGAGAACACTTCAACCTCTCTGGTCACTCAGTAACAGACTTAAAGGTGAAAAGAACAAGAGTACTTGTGGCACCTTAGAGACTAACAGTACTCTTGTTCTTTTTGTGGATACAGACTAACACGGCTGCTATTCTGAAACCTGTCATTATGCAAGACTTAAAGGTGGCAATTTTGCAACAGAAAAGCTTCAGATATAGACTCTAAGAAACTGCTGAGCTTGAATTGATATGCAAACTAGATACCATTAACTTGGGTTTGAATAGAGACTGGGAGTGGCTGGGTCATTGCACATATTGAATCTATTGCCCCATGTTAAGTATCCTCACACCTTCTTGTCAAATGTCTAAAATGGGCATCTTGATTATCACTACAAAAGTTTTTTTTCTCCTGATGATAATACCTCATCTGAATTAATTAGCCTCTTACAGTTGGTATGACTACTTCTACCTTTTCATGTTCTCTGTATATATATATTTCTTACTATATGTTCCATTCTATGCATCTGATAAAGTGGGCTATAGCACATGAAAGCTTATGCTCAAATAAATTCGTTAGTCTCTAAGATACCACAAGTATTCCTGTTCTTTTTGATTGAAAAATGACATTGTGAAGTTACATATTTATCTCCCTATATTACAATCACTATTTATTTGTACTGCAGTAGTGCCTAGTGGGATCTAAAGGTCCCAACCAAGTTCAGAGCTCCTCTGTGCAAACAGAGTGGGAAACACTAGACAAGACAGCTAGGAGAGTAAACAGAGGTAGCAACTATCTGAAGATCATGTACCACATTAGAGGTAGACTCTAGAATGAGACCCCAAGCCCAGTCTACTACTCTCTACCTCCCAGGTGGGTGCCCTAACCAGTGGGCTACAGAGTCATTCTTACTCATTCTTTCGCCAAATGACTGCTCCATTATGGGGCGGGGTAGGGAGAAGGGAGAAGAGAGAGAGAAAACATGAGTGACTCATTTGGAGTCGAGGACATAGCATCCTGCAGGAGGGGCTTTACCCTTTTCAAGAATGGCCCAGAATCTGTTGGTGCTACATTAGCAGCCTGAGACCCCAATCAAGGCCCCCCAATATGCTAGATACTGTACAAACTTGTAAAGGGACAGTCCTTGCCCATAACATTAGCAGTGACCATTATTTAACCAAAAAAACAAACCACAAAGAAGTGGTTAAAGAGTTAAATTCTCAGGCTACTCTCATCTTCCAGAATAGCCAACACTGTATATGGTTTTAAATCTACCTTAACAACAAGTTGAATTTCAATTTAACTATGTTCTAAAACACTGAAGCCTTTGGACATTCTTAACTCAGTGGTTCTCCTGCAGAACTTCCTTGACTATCTTTTCCAGCCTTTTAAAAGATATTCTAGCTATATCACTAGCCAACATTAACAACGCTAGAAAAGAATGAAATTATTAGTTCTTACAGTACACCCAAGAGGGAATTGCAGCTGTTTCTATATCATGAAGTTCCTCTGAATATTGACAGCAGTGAAAACTACTTGTTTCATCATGCCCCCAACATGAGACTTTAGTCATAGTCTGAAATACTGAATCTTCCCTGGGCATAATGGAAGTCAATAGGCAGATTCCACTGATTAATGGAAGCTGGATCAGGTCCCACAAAAAGATTCCAGCCAAGAAGTGTGTATTTCAAGAATTACAATGAAATGCATTTCAGACTAATAGATTTCCATCATGGTCTATAAGAGTTCTTTTCAACTGAGACATACAAGTATGTTTTTAAATGAAGTTAAATAGTAGAGTAAAACACATGTAAGCTTGAATTTTAATTATTCCCAATTAATGTTAATTGGTTAAAGCTAAGAATGCAGTAAACCAAACCTAGTTTTCAGGTTCAAGCCTCTAGTCTGGTTACAGACAATTTATTTTACTGGATGACACTTTAAATGATAGAACCAAATTTTAAGAGAAAATTGATGAATTAAGCAAACAGGCATACAATTACCATTGACCCCAGTACTACAATGATATTCACATGCATAGATGGAATGGGGTTTCAATGGGTGATCAGTCCACTGCCAACAGATTGAAGTCTAGTTTTGTTACCCGGTAACGTAACAATACCCTTTTTGTGGTAATTCAAGCTCTCCTGCTATAAAAGGAGTAGCCTTGATAAATTGCCTCTTATAGTACTCATTAACATTAAACCTACCTATTATTATAGTCACAATTCAACCACCTTCTTTACATTACACCTTATATAAATGTACACCCACACCAGTGGACTTCCTATGCTATCAAAAAAAAGCATTTTACCAAAATACTCCAAATATATTAATTTAAAATTCTGCTAAAAATCAGTTATACTCAAAACATAGCCTGGGTCATGACTTAGCTAAATTCAATTTTCCATCCTACTGCCTCCAAATTATCTTTAACTTTTGCTCACACTAACTCATTCAATTTCCCCCACTCCTCTGCACTTACATAACTGAGGATACAGCCCAGTTTCTACTTGCACTTGAACATAATTCTACATAACATAACTAAATGATCCTCCTGTAGGCTACACAGATCACCAAGTTTAAATATTTTGTGTGTGTGTGTGTTTTATGAAAGCATTCACCCAGTGCCGACCTTAGGGCAAGGTGATCTGGGTGCCTGCCCAGGGGCACCATAGTCAGGGGGAGCCGTGGTGCAGCAGAAGCAAGAGGCTCAAGCTCCCCTTGCTGCCCTGCAGTGTGCAGCAGGAGTATCCACTTCCCTGTTGGGTGAGGTGGCCCCCCTGCTTGCCACTCCACATGGTTTCCCAGCCCGGCTCCAAGTCCCACCTCTGCACTCAGTGAGCCAGCAAGCTCTTCCCCCACCTCCTCCCCAGGACAGTCCCAGCCTGGTCATTCCTCCTTCCATGTGCAGTCTGAATGAAAAACATTGCTGCCCAATGGAAGACAAGTGTGGGATCTCGGTTGGCCAATGGGAGCTGGCAGTTGCCAGCCTCTTCTGGGTTGGGAGGGGAAAGAAACTAAAACTGAAGGACAAAGAGACCAGTAAGTCGGGGGGGGGGGGTCCGGACCCCATGTCCTAGCTCCTGGGGGGTGTCCCTGTGCCCCCAGATCCCAGGTTCCCAGTTCCCAAGCCCCTCATTCTCCTCAGTTATCAGAGTGTCCTCCACATCTTCAAAGTCCCCCACCCGCACACCACACTCTAACCCTCCAGTTCTCCGTTCGCCTCAGCTCTCAGTGGCTCCCTTTCTGTTGCGTATCCCAAAGGGAGGTGTCAGTGCAGAGAGTTTGCGATATGAGTTTCGGGAGTGAACCTTCCACCACCATCACCCACCTAGATACCTTCAGTGCATTGGAGCATTTATATTTTAACCTCCCTCAATAACCCACCTTACACTGTGACACTTGAATATTGGAGATACTCTGTATTGGGGTGGGTAGAGATCTACCCTTCTGGAGCCCCCATGTCACCTCCTGCCCACCCTGCATCCCCACACCAGTGGGGCTCTCTATACTCCTTAGGTTCCATCCCTCTTTTGGGGGCTCTCAGGTTACTATGCTGCTCTGCCATCATAACCCTCTGGTGCCCTCCTGTCACTATGCCTTGGGCTGATGACCCTCTGGGGCGCTGGCAGAGAAGCTGGATGCTGAGTTGAGTAGGAGAGTTTGGGAGGTACAGGAGAGGTATGACTGTGCCCAGTGCCTGCTCACCCTGTCAAAGTGCAGAAGACCACCTACTACATTGTATTGGTTGTCCAGCTCAACTATCAGATGATGGGTCCCTGTAGCACTGACTGGGGGAGTCAAAGTGAGTGTTGTGGGGTTTCCTATGATGCCCCTCACCATGGCATCCAGATATGAGTCACTGCAGGCAGAGCCGGCCCTACGGGTAGATGATATGGTCAGGGGAGTGCTATGATTAAGAGGCAAGAAGTAGGGTAAGCCTAGAGTGCAAGGTCACAGAAGGGAGGTCGGGGAAATGGGGGGAGAGGCAGCAAAGGCTGGGACAATGGGGGTGGGGTGGGAAGCCTGAGAGGCAGCTAGTGACAGGGGAACCAAAATACAAGGTTGCCCAGGGTGCTATATTCCCTATGACCAGCCCTGCACCATTCAGAAAGGGAAGTGCAGGAATTAGAAGAAGAATGATATATTTTTATTTTAGTTTGAATCAAAGTGGTGACATTCATTTTACTAGATCACTTTTCTAGGTGTCTTTTCTTCAGGATAAAAAGTAATGAAATCTAGCTTAATGTTCCTTTCTAGGATAAGGAATTAAGTTGACATTACAAATTATGAAGCAAATTACCAGTACAAAGATATATAAGCCAACATCTCTTCTGTCCAGGGGGAGGAAAAGACAACTTTAGCAGCAAAGTTTAGCACATTTCTACACTTGAAAACCCTTTTGATTAGGAGCAGCATAAAAGGAACCCAAGAATATGAAAGAAATCTTGACCCTAGTGCCAATGTCATCCTCCCAGAGCATTTGACATGTCTTGTATATTCCTTGGCCTCTCCATCCCAGACACTGGCAGCAAAAAAGACTCAGTAACCGTTATTTGTCCCCATGCCATGCCGACAGACACTTAACTATTCAAGGGGTTTGGGAGAAGCCATTAACTTGCCATTCTTTTTAACTGTAAAATGCAGTGATTTGTTGTAGTTCTATTTTACAGTGTGTGTGTGTGGCGGGGGGTGGAATCAATGATAAAGCATGACACATCTGCAACTCACTCAGTGTTGTGAACAGTTCATATCTAGAAGTTGATGAGTCTTTTGAGGTGTGGCTGGTTCTTCCAGCTCAAGCAGTCAAGGTTCATGCATTGAGATCTAGAGGTTCAAGATTCAAGCCCCACTGGGGGAATTCTGCACCACTCCCTGGAGGAGTTCTGCACCACTGCACAATGCAGACCTTTGCAGAAATTAATGTTGGGTGTACAGAATTTCCTTTCCTCCTCCCCCACCCCAGAAATGGCTGCAGATATGTTGGCCACCACCCAGTGGAGCCCAGCTTGCAAATAGAAGACAAGGCTGGGGTGGGAAGGGAGGGAACTGGAGGGTTCTCAGCAGCTGCAGTTCCCCGCACGCCCTGAAGGAAGGAGACAGCAATGTGCAGGAAACTCCATGCAAGCCTGGGACCCAGCATCAGGTTGTTTCTCCCTCCAGATCCCTGGGCTCTAGGAGGGTAGAGTCTGTGAGTGTCTGGGCTGGGGAGGGCCTGCAGTTGGACTCTGGGGGGTAGAGGTTGTGAATGTCTGGACCGGGAAGGCTCTACAGCTGGGCTCTGGGTGTATGGCTGATGACTGGGTTCAGGGTTGTCAGAGGAGGCAGAGAAGCAGGTACTGGGTTGTCGTAGGGGTTTCTTTAACTTTCTATTTCTGGGGGAATTGTATGTGTGTCTGAATTGTTACAGACAAACTTGCTGACAGGTATTTTGAAATAAATTACCAAAATATTTGCAACTGGCATGATTATATAGTGTTATTTTGACAAATAAAATTTGCAGAATTTTAAAATACAATGTTCAAAATTTTTAATTTTGAGGCATAGAATTCCCCCCGGAGTAACTGCTGATAACCCACCTAGGAGTGAGGCAATACACAAAGTATATGTTCACCAGTGACATCCCATCTCTGTCCTCCCCCTTGAATTTTTACAAAACCTCAGTTTAACATGATTTGCATAGGAATGGCAGTGTCTATCTATGCAAGAGAGGGCATGACAAACAATGTATTTCACTTCCTTGTCTCATGTCACAAAATTAGTCAGCATAGCCTCCTGTCCCACTGTGCAGCAAAGGGGAGGCAAAGGCCCATATCACTCAGGCCTAGCTTATACGAAAAACTTAGGTCAACTTAGCTACATAGCTCAGGGTATGAGAGTGTTAAGCTCCCCTAAGAGATGTAGTTAAGTTGTAGACACTGCTAGACCTAGCTAATGCCTCTCAGGAGAGCTGGATTTACTGCAGCAACACAGCAAGAATGGAAGGTTCTTACCCCTTCTCTCAATGTCTATACTACAATAGCACCTGTGCTGCTGTAGCATTTCTAGGTCAGACATACTATTACAGGGCTGACTCACCACCGTGGCACCTCCTTCTGGTTGTGCTGGGAATTAGCTCTATGGGACCACGAGGGTGCCTTTTATTAGCGGTGTCGGTGTCTCACTTTCTGTTACTTCCACTTCCTCCACCATCTCCCAGACCACAATATCCTCTTCAGGACATGGCCCTCTGGCTGTGCCCCAGCCCACTGTCTCCCCTTTTTCAGGGGACAGGCAGTCCTCAGTACCTCCACTTGCCTCAGCAGTCAACTACCATCTCGAGTCTCGCCCCTGGCTTCAGGGGCAAACTGCAGTCTGGATTTAGACCACTCTCCTCATGGGCAAGTAGGGGTAAAAAGGGGAGGGGGAACCAAGGCCGTCCCTCTACTCTGGATCCCAGCCCAGAACCCTATACCTGGCACCACTTACTGCTCTGCCTCCCATTCCTACTGCCTACTTTCCCTGGGCCACTTCCCCTGTAGCCATACAACCTTCCCCACCCTTGCTTCAGGGCCTCAGTCTGGCCATAGTCAGCCAAAAGCTCCCCTATTGCTCACTGCCATACCCAGCACACAGTATCTCCAGTGCTCCATGGCAGCCAATCCTTCCCCTTTTCCCGCCAGGGACAGACTACCCCTTATGCTCCTGAGCAGTCCTTTATATATGGGTTGCTCCAGCAAGTCTTCTCCTGATTGGATCTCCCAATAAACCCTTTTGTGATTGGCTGGATTCTGTGCAGCCTCGCCAAGGCTGCCTTAACCCTTCTTCTGCCTGTGTGGGGTAGCCATTCCACCACACATACCCTTAATGTAGTCATTTCCCAATGTCTTTTGGGGCCAAGGGTCACATCTGGGTGGGGAAATTGTATGCAGGGTAGGGACAAGGGGTTAGTGTGCATGAGGGAGTGCGGGGTGCGGGAGGGGTTGCGGTGAGTAGGAATGGGCTCAGAGCAAGGGATTGAGCAGAGGAAGAGTGCATGAGAGGGGTCAGGGAAGGCGTGCAGGAGGGGTGCGGACTGTGGGAGGGGTTCAGGGCAGGGGGTTGAGGTGCAGGAGGGGGCTCAGGGCAGGGAGTTGGGGGTGCGATGCAGGAGGGGCTCGGGCTCTGGGGTTGCAGCAGCGCACACTGGGGCCAGGACAGGCTCCCTGCACTGCTCCAAGAAGCACTGTGGCCCCTGCGGGAGGAAGGGGGTGGAGGGCTACATGTGCGCTGCCCTTGCCAAGCCTCCAAGTACCTCCTCTGAAGCTCCCATTGGCCGTTTCTGGCCAATGGGAGCTGCTGGGGGCAGTGCCTGGAGGCAAGGGTAATACACGGAGCCCTCTGCTCCCACGCCCCTGCCCAGGGGCCACAGGGACATGGTGCCAGCCACTTCTGCAGAGCGGTGTGGGGCCCACTGCGCCATGGGGGGAATCCCGCGGGCCATATCAAAGCCCGTGGGCCATAGTTTGTCCACCCCTGCACTAGACAATATGAGAAGAAACCCAAAAGAAGTTGAGTTCTAAGTTGCTGGAAGATGAGACATGACTTATCAATGCAATACAAGTATTTTAAAAGAGTGAATGACTCCTGTTTTTGTGCTCAACTCTTTTTTGTTCTTTCATCCTTCCATCCCATTTGTTTCCTTCACCTAGTGTATGCTGTCCAGCATTTACATTCATTGTCATATCTGTGAGGCAGGGACTGATTTTTATTACTTGCCTGTACAGTGCCTTCCACAATGTTGCTCTACTCATTGACCATAATATTAATAAATAATACAAGTTTGCAGTATGAAAAGAATAAATAGCATTGTACTTTCAGCTAGATACATTTGATACAGGTCAACAGATGCCTGTTGTACTTGTCTCTTGTAAGTAAATATAACTAAGGCCAATTATGTTAGGCAAATGGCTACGTCATCTTTATCAGAGAATGTTAATGTATCACCAGGAATGTATAGGAAAATTGTACCCAATTAAGTTTTCCAGGGATTCTGAGCCTCCTATCTACCCAGCACTGAGTTCTCTGGCAAAAGAGGTATTATTTCTGGCATGGAATTGCTACATGACATCACTCTCAAGTTAATATACTTTTCTGACCAAAACATTTTAGTAGCAAGGATGCCTACTGAACATCTGAATTCAGTACTTGGGTAGAAGAGCTGTATTAGTGGACAACAGAATCAGAGATAATTTCAGAGGTAGATAAGAAAGATCCTAGAAAGAAAGATTTTCTGCTTCTTAATATACATTCAAAGGTAGTAGAGGACCAAGGTTTGTCACAGAAGGGTGAAGGTGAGTCCAAATATAATGTAGCATTTCCTTCTGAAAACAGAGATGATTTAAGAGTCACAGGGAAATAGATGACATACCACCTCCAGATAGAATCTCAGTAGTTTTAAAAGCTATGAAAGATTAGGCTTGCTCTGTATCTGGAGGTGAGAATGCCAATGAAAACACAAGGAATTGCAGAAAATGGTTTTAGTGACTCTGGGAGTATGTACATACTGCAAACACCTGCGGCTGGCCCTCAGGCTCATAGGGATTAGGCTAAAGGGCTGTTTTACAGCAGTAGATTTCTGGGCTAGACCTGGAGCCTGGGTTCTAGGACCCTGCAAAGTGGGAGGTTCCCAGAGCTCAAGCTGCAGCCCAAGCCTGGAAGTCTACACTGCAGTTAAACAGCCTCGCAGTCCAAGTCAGCTGGCATGGGCCAGCCACAAGTTTTTATTTGCCACCTAGGGTATGCCTACACTGCAGTCAACTTCCTTATTGACTCAGAGAGCAGTGTCCTCATATTGGAAGTGCTGGCTTTCAGCTGAGACATACAGCTAAGGTCATTTCCTCTTGTGATCCTCTAAGCTGAAGTGGTGCTTATTGCAAGGAAAAAAGGTTAGCCCCATTACCCTGGCTGGATGCCACATTTGGTAATAGTTGTCATAAACAGATGGTTAAGGGTTAATGCCTCTTTTACCTGTAAAGGGTTAAAAAGTTCACCTAGCCTAGCTAACACCTGACTAGAGGAACCAATGGAGGAACAAGATGTTTCAAAAGAAAGGAGGGAAGTTTTTCTTTTGTTTGGAGAGTTTCAGTTTCAGCCAGAGTGAAAAATATCAAGGAACCAGCCTCTTATCAGAGTAGTAAGTTTTAGAAAGGGATAAATAGATTTATGTTTATTTTCTTTGTAACTTGTCTTGGTATCATTAAGGAAATTATCAAAAATTGGGTATTTGGGTATTTTTTCTTTGTGTAACTAAATTTGTGCCCAGGGGAACATCCTCTGTTGTCTGTGAGAGTAGCTGGTATGCTAATCTCTCCTAGAGGGTTTTCTTTCACCTTTCTTTTCTTTAATTAAAAGCCTTTTTTTCTTAATACCTGATTGATTTTTTCCTTGTTTTTTTTTTTTGATCCAAAGGGATTGGATCTGGACTCACCAGGAATTGGTGGGGGGAAAGGAGAGGGATGGTTAATTTCTCCTTGTTTTAAGATCCAAGGGGTTTGGATCTGTGTTCACCAGGGAATTGGTGAAGTCCCTCAAGGCAACCCAGGGAGGGGAAAGTTTTGGGGGGACAGGGAGTGCTCCAGACACTGAAATTCTGGATGATGGCAGTGTTACCAGATCTAAGCTTGTAATTAAGCTTAGAAGTGTCCATGCAGGTCCCCAAATTTGTACCCTAAAGTTCAGAGTGGGGAAGGAACCTTGACGGTTGTATTTTGCCTTCTTAAATTATGCATTGTTTCCAAGGTGTATGCATGGGTGTAGCTTTAATCGCACTAGTTTGGGTAACAATAGGATGACCCCACAGACTTGTACTCAGGCAGCTAGCCTGGGAGCCTGAGTACATATTTGAGTTGTTAGCTCACAGTGAAGCCCCTGCTGCCATGTCTACACTACTATTGTTACCGATGCTACAGTCACACTTGTACTTTGCACTATAGACATACCCAAAGTTATTTAGCTTCAGATCTGGGCCAGGCATGACAGAAACTCATATTCTGTTATGCAGTTGAAACTAGTGATTGAAGAGGATCTTTCAAGCACCGCAGGCCCAGAGCAATGGCTGAACACAGTATGCCCTATCAGCCCAACAAACTCCTCCCACCTACCGCAGATACAACTGCCATAGCTTAGGCCAGGGTGCATTGGCCATAAGCTGAAGTTTATGGTCATATGATCCACAACTGTACAAAATAGTTCATTATAAAATGGGCATAAAAGATCACACACAGAGTTTAAGAAAAATTGCAGCTGTGATGTGTGTATATTACACATTTTGTCTGCTGTGTATAAAGGCACTTTGCCTGTTTGTCTGCTCTGTGTAGAAGTAAGATGCCATTTGAGAGGTAGAGCTGATTCAACAGGTTATAGAGGCAACTTACACTATGCCTTCTCCCCCAACTGCTCTGTGGAGACTTCACTTTTGTCTTTGTGGTTTAGTTTCTCAGAATCTAGCATAAATCAGACTGAAGCTATAGGATTGTTTATGGGAAAGTACCATCTCCTCAGGCATAAGAAAATGGAAACTGGAATTAAACACAGTAGTACTTACCAGCTCCGGGCAGCAAACACTTGCAAAGTGGCTCTAGGGTCTGCATGTGTTTGGCTCTGCCAAATTTAAAAGGGCCAGCTCCAGAAAGCAATGCCGAGTTAAAAAAAAATCTGTAACTCTGCACTGTGAGAGAGTAAATAGGGACTAGGAAGTCAACCAAGAATATGCTCCTGCCTGGGGTGCACTGTACACACCACCACTGTATCACCTTGATGTTTGTATATAAAAATATAGCATTTACAGTTAGGATACAGTACTTTTCCACAGTCTTTAGCTGTCTTAGGACTTCCTCTAGCTCCATCACTGTTGGCTATAAGTACTGACTGGAACTGTTGTGTAGTGCTACTGTGCCCAGCTAAACAGCTCTTGGGTTTCACCTGACTGGCAGCTGCTCCCTAGTGATGGGTGAAGTGGTACCAGAATACAGATTTGGCAAAGACCATTGGGTTACATTATATAAGTGTAAAATATCATATTCTTCTACAGCAGGAAAAGTGGTAACAGAGTAACCCCGGAGGCATGAATAAGTTTTTGTTTTTATTTGCAGTGGAAAAGTAACTGAAGCTGAAAATAAAATATGGTTCCTGGATAGTCAGCCTACTGTATGCAGAGAATGGGGAAACTGAATGAAGTCCATTCACAGTAGCTAAAGTTGGCCACAGGAGCAGCTGACATTGGAACCTTACTAGAGAGACTATGTTGTTGTGAGTTTATTGACTGCTTCCCAAACAGCCGAAATAAACAGAGCATTGGGTTTTAATTTTAGGGTATATTTGCACCCTATTAAACTAGACACCCCAAAGGACGTCTGTTGAAAGCAACTCCTGGCACCATCTCTTTTTTTTAAAAACCTGGTTGATAAAGGATGATTTAGCACTAAAGAGGCACACAGTACAGTATGTGTTATCCTCTGAGTCATCAGCAGCAAGCAGTACTTTCAGATGCTAGTACAGTAGTTTTACCTACTCTAATCACATTTAAGAATAATTACTTTTAAAAACAACAGATTCTCTGCATTTCCTGATAGCAGCCTGGATAACTATTGAATGGGAAATGGGCTTTACTTCTCAGGCAACCACACTCTTGTAATGTGTATTATTTTGATTGGCTTTCTGTAAATAAATAGGACAAATCGATTGCGGCCATCCAACTCTCATACTAATAAAACCATTATAGGACACAACACTACCATCTATATAATGCACTGAAACCTGTTTGGAGCAAGAGATGGCGTAAAATAGTTTGCTTAATAGATATAACCTTCTAATAAAGTGGGGCCTTCTAATAAAGACGTACTCAGTTGTGAGCTATATCAGATAGTCTCCTCAGAAGTTAGGTTCTCTGAACACATAATTTGCCATGAGTAATTTACTAAAAGCATTTGTCTATTAATAACATGTCCACAAGTTGTTTGACATTTCCTTGGCTTTGTCACTATTCAGATATGGTTCATAATGATTTGCTGATCATTGCCCCTTACGGATTGATGATGAGTAGTTCAATGCGTATTCAGTTCCTGGTAGTCTAAAGCAGGGGTGGCCAACCTGTGACTCTGGAGCCATATGCGGCTCTTCAGAAATTAATATGCAGCGTCTTGTATAGGCACCACTCCGATGCTGGAACTACAGGCACCAACTTTCCAACGTGCCGGGGGTGCTCACAGCTCAACCCTGGCTTTGCCACAGGCCCTGCCGCGACTCCACCCTTCCTGCCCCCTCCCATGAGCCTGCTGTGCCCTTTCTCCTTCCCCCCACCAAGCCTCCTGCATGCCATGAACAGCTGACATGGAGGTGTGGGGAGCGAGGGGGAGGCGCTGATCGGTGGGACTGCCGGTGGGCAGGAAGCACTGGGAGCAGGGTGGGGGAGCTGATGGGACGCTGCTGACATATTACTGTGGCTCTTTGGAAATGTACATTGGTAAATTCTGGCTCCTTCTCAGGCTCAGGTTGGCCATGCCTCCTAAAGTAAAGCTATTGGTTCCTTATGATTATTCATATTTGTCACATGGTATTTTCTCTCACTGAATATAGTCATTATAATCAGGACAAGGGCTTGAAGAGGTCAGTGGGGTTTGAGTGTCCCAGGAGGAGACAGTAGATTAGGTAGCAGTAATATATACTTACAGTTGCTGCCCCAAAGAACAATATATTAAAGATCCATATGGAATGGAGCTGGGCTGTTTCCATCCTGCACACAGAGAGGAAAATTTCACCCATGGGTAAAGTGTTAGTTCAATGTCCATGCAGACTCAGAATAGAGCTTCAGTACATGCATTATTTATGCCCAACCTTTTACTGGTCCTTTGCATATTGACAAACTTCCTCTTGAAGAAGGCAGGAGACCTGAGGAATAATAGTATAAGATCATTAACATTATCTTAAT
Organism: Gopherus evgoodei; assembly: GCF_007399415.2. Lineage (NCBI taxonomy): Eukaryota > Metazoa > Chordata > Testudines > Testudinidae > Gopherus > Gopherus evgoodei. The sequence goes on along the minus strand of NC_044323.1, from coordinate 240,975,537 downwards.
GCATATGCGCAAGGGAGCAGAGTTAAGGTTATGAAAGTAACTTTCTCATTTCCTGTCTTTTGTGTTTCACTTTGCAACTTTAACATTCTTTTAACATGTTTTGAATTTAACTGAATATATGTCATTGGAATGCTGGCACACAGTAAAAATATACTTAGAGCACATCTTGATCATCATTTTCTTCAGACAGGTTATTTCTTTTGCTAAAGAGACAGAATGTTCAGAATACTGGGAAAGTGACCAAAATTGTTGGAATTTTTTTGGCAGCTGAAGCCACAAGCTGTACCTGTCATTAACCTTTCAGAAACCCAAACTGTAATGATAGAACAATGTGCAAGGGAGACCACACATTTGAACTTCCTATCCTCAGGCACTTCTAAAATATTAGCAATACAGTAGATTTGGGCTAAATACTTGAAAAAACACTTCCTTTTTCTCCTATTCAAGTTCCCAGCATGAGCATTCAAAATGTAGGCTTTGACACCTTTGCCCTCATATAGTCTAAACTTCTTTGGTATTCCACATCCTTAACTCTATCTTAACTGCTGCTCCACCACTCCCACTCCCTCTTACTCACAAAATGATTAGCATAGAAAAGGCTTCTTACAAGAGTCTTCCCTGACCTGAGCAAAGAAGATATCTCAAAACACATGTGTGGCACCATCCTCTTTTCCCCCACAGCCTGTAGAGAACCCTATCTGGGTTTGGAGCATCATATATAGGAAGAAGATAGGAGAGGTAGTACTACAGGCAGGGCTGGGATTCACACACATCATTGCTGGGGGAGGCAAAATAAATTCAGCCTGAGATCCCATGTTTAAGGAGGATCTGGTGGCATTTCCAGCCAGAGTGAGATCGTGTAACATGGCTCCAGTAGACAGAGCGGGATGGTGTGAAAGGCCCCACCATGCTGATGAAGGGACAGAGGGTATCTGAATGAATGGCCTAGTTCTCCTGAAGATCTTTGGAATATACTGGGTAGGGGAGCAGACCCAATGGTCATTTATGGCAGTCAGAAAATGTCATTACCCTACAGAATAGTTCATTCAAACTCCTTGATCTTCATGAAGCTTTTTCTCCCTGCAGAGCTCCCCCTTGAGGGTTTTCCTGAAGGAGGGTGGTGACTGGATCCTATGTGTCTGCCTGGGAAGGCCATCTTTTATCCAAGGAACTTAAGTCGTTCACGTAGCGCTGATGTGGACAGCGTGAAACTTGCGTCACTCGGGGTGGGGGGATTTTCACACCCCTGGGCACGCAAGTTATAGCACTTAGGCTGTAGTGCAGACCTGCCCTATGCTTCACAACAGCCCTGTGAGTACATTATTAGACCTCATCAGATTATTACTTTTTTTTAATTTCAGGGAAATGGTTGCTAAAGTTTTGAATTGCTTTTAAAAAAAGGGAAAAAATTCAACAACATTTTTGTGACGTTTTCCCTCTCCTTTTTCTCACCAACTCTAATAAATACACTCAGTTAAAGCTAGGTAAACTGTAGCACAGAGATGTAAATGATTTGCCACCAGTCATGTCAGATTTGGGGGCAGAACCGAACACAATAGTCAGACTCTCAGTCTCCAGCTCTAACTGTGTGTCTTATTCTCTCACCTCATACTCTTCCTGGAGCTCTTACTGTTTTCTGCTTCCAAAATTCCAGATTTCCCTGCCACCCTCAGGTTTGCTCTGCACTTGCTTTTTCTTGTCCTATGAAAAGGAGCACATTCTACAGCTATAAAAAAATCTACAAATAAAAAAATTAAACTACTAAGTCTTTCTGGCCTCTTATTCTCTTATCTCCATAAAGTACAAGGCTAATGTTGTGTCTCATTTTTGTGCAAAACAAGTATTTCCCCTCCCTTTTCTATGGAAAGGCATGATGTTCTTTCATCAGAAGAACAGCCAAACCATCTTCTCAAATGCCTTCTTTTAAAAAGTCTTTGAATGGCATGACCTATATGCCAATAAAGAATACTTGCCAACAAGACTTGTATCTGTGTATTTGTTATTTTACAATTTATAAAATGCACCTATCATCTTTAAATGCATAATTAGCAATAAAAACGCAAACATTAGCCCAAATTAAACTGGCACAAAGTCACTGAAAAGTCTATTAAAAAATTGACTGCAGGTCCTACCTATATTCAATGTGCACGTAAGGACAATAATTTTGGGCTCAGACCATTGAAGTAGCAAATTCCCGCTTTAAAGGTCCTTTCTGGAGAACACCCTGCCTCAGTCTCCGCATGTAGAATCTTGGGTCTGTTAGCAAGAATGTCTGAAGTAATCTTAAATGCCACTTTGGAGCAATTATTAAGATATCCATTATGGATTTATAAATCAAAATTAACATCCTGGAAAGAAAAAGAAATCCCGTGTAGCCCAAGAATTAATATGCTCCATGCCAGAAACGTCCCTAAGCAGATAGGCCATTGCATTCTGCACTATCTGAAGCCTAAGTATTCTTCAGTGGAAAACCCTAGTAGAATGCACTGTGGTGATCCCACCCAAGAGACAAGTGACAGTACTCTTTTCTAGAAGGAATAGTCATGCTCATTTGCAAACAGGTGATACACTCTTGACTAGGGCTAGTATCTGGAAAAGCAATGATTAGGATTCCTTTGGACTCCTTGATTCTGAATCCTGTTAAAAAAAATGTCATGCATATCACAGCCACAAAAGGATATCACAGTCACCATCTCTCCTAGCTCTTTCACCATTTAAGCTAACATTATCTGAATAGAGTTTCAACCATCTAGCTCTTATCCAAACTCCTGCCTTGGGCAAACACTGGGAAAACCAAGGACACCTCTTGGGCCATACTAAAAAATCATCTAATACCTGATGAAATTGCACCCTAAACCAGATCACTATCTCCCTAGTGGTTTCCCATACATTGAGAATAAAGTGGTGACAATCAAATGCTGTGGTATCACACATGAGAAAATCCTTGGGGCAGAGGGGTCCAACCTTCTTCTGGGATATTCTTCAGAGGAAGAATGGTGACTACTCTGCCTCTACCCCATCAGGGCCTGCAAATGCAAAGTTACCTCATGGTCAACGGTACCAAGGCTAGTGGTATATAGAAAGAAGTTCAATATGCTCATCTGACAGTTGTCATCCGAAGAATCTCACCAGCCAAGACAACTCAAGTTCACAGTCATTCTGAAATAAATCAAGGAAATCTGAGGACTCCAGATGCTGATTTACCATAAACTTCTTAAACCTCTTTCCCCATAAGCAGAGGTTATAGACAGGGCAACAAATGGTAAATTTATCATCAAGCAATATTCTCCAAGTATGAGCTTATTAAGCTTTAAGAGATACTGACCCTCATCCTCCTAAAAGGAGGCACATTTTTTAGCAGTCACCAGACCAGTGTCCTCACTCTAGATTTTGCCAGCCATGAAGGACATGGGTTCAACATATACGCTTCATCTTGAAATTCAAGCAGCACAAGAAATTTGTTGTGCAAAACTGGCTAAAACTTTACCAGAGATTACTTTACATTTGTCATTGTCATCCCCTGACATGGAACTGCTACTATAGAGACAACCAATCCGTCTGAATTAATACAGTCTGGTGACTGGAGAAAGAAGATTCTCACAGCAAGAAACAACTCCATTCTTCAGTGAGGACAGCTGAGTTTCACCATCTTATCTACCAACCAGAACAGTCCCATAGTTTAAAGTCTTTGCAGAAACTATGGGGAAGGGCAGAAAAAGTTCTTTGCCTCCAACCCAGTTATGGGGTAGTACTTCAAATCATAAATCTTTATAAATGCTTTCTATCATGACTGGACAAACCTAAAAGTATAATTTTTGTCATCAGTACTCTGGCCACCTCTATGCTTCCTTCATTTGTCACAGGCCATCTGTACATACCTTGGTCAACCAATGGTGCAAAAGGTAGGAGCTACTGTATTAATAGCCTTGGAAAAAGATTATTATGATGCCCCACCAGACTATCAATAAAGTGGTCCTCAGGCTGTGGAACATTCTGCCTCATAACAAACTCTTATTTCTCAGTTTTCCCTCCCCAACCCCCTCTAATTTTGTGTCTTTTTATCTACTTCCAAAAGAAACCATAATTGGATCAGGAGTTATCTATTCCAACATTAAAAATTATACACAAATTTTACTTTCAGTTAAGAAGCAAAGAGTCCAGCACATACATTTTACTATCTTGGCATCTATTCAACGATATATTTTTAAAATTTCAAAGTTTGTGGAAGAAATACAATGACTTACTTAGCAGTATTAAGAAAAATAGTGGAAGAGTGCTTTTGTAGGATGCTTGCAGCCCTGCCTGAAGCCTATAATATCTCACTAAAGTCCTAGAAGTTCCTCTGCAGAAATTGTATTGTAAAACAAGAAACCATTTTTATAGCCATATTGCTTAAAATACAGTGAACTAATAATTGTCAAAAAGGGTGATAGGTGGAGTAATGGCATGGATTTTATTATACAAACTTAATATCCCAAGTAATGCCCAGTCCTGCAAATCCTGCTCAGGCAAGCAGTTGTTGACTGAATGGAATTTTTTCTTTGTAAGGATTGTATTATTGGGCTCTCATATTGACACAAAACAATATATTGGTTCTTAGTTTGGAGTTTTGTTTTTTTTATTCACTACAGGTAAACAGATCAGAGCCATACAATACAATATTCACATGTAGTTAGTAAAGCATGAACTCTTACAACTGAAAAGCATCAGCTTTACTAGAACAACATTTTCTGTGGATAGGAAACCTTTTACTTTTGAAAAATAAATATTTCTTAAATCATACATTAGATGTTTTGACCACAGTTTTTTTGAACAGCAACTGTTGCTATGTCCCACAGTAACGCATTATGTGGTGACATGTCCCATCTGTTTATGGGATGTCGGCCATGTTACAACAGCTAGACATCACATTTAACACAACAGGGAATTCTTAGAGGTATATTTGTCTTTCTATATAGACAGAACTGGATGCGATAGCTAGGTTTGTATGCATGCAACAAGAAAGGAATGAATATCATTTTTTTAAAAGGGTTGTTTTGCCTGGTTAGGAGTTCAGCATACAGCCCTGTAGCAGCTACTTCATTTCTTTAATGATAGTACAGCAAATGGAAAACACCTAGTTATCGGTGGGCATTTGTCTCTCTATAGTTATTGAAGCTAGCTTTCCATTATATGTCTGATTCAGATACCACACTCATCTAGCTTTGATGAGAATACAGCAATCTGCTTGAGGTTTTCCATATGTGATCTGAGGCTGGAATTATTTGCTTATTGGTATTCTTTTGAAGATATTGCAATTTTAAAAAATGAAAAATTTGTTTTTCTTGGAAATTTTCCTAACTTTTTGCCTGAGAAATGATAGTGGCCTAAAAAGTCACAGTATTTTATCCTGTCAGCTTCTGAGAAGACTAGTGCCATTAGAAAGTTTATGATAATTTGCTGTGATACTAGTTTTAGGGCTAGGAATCAGCACATTCAAAATTACAATTACAATTACTAAAAAAACAATTATTTGAAAATATAGAAATGAACAGTTAAGCTCAGCCAAACAAATTTAACTCTGCCTCCACCCCAGCCAAAATTAACAAATAACCCTACACCTGAACACCATACAAGATCTCTCATCCATTCATCTTCTACTTGAAAGAACAAATCACAAATCAAATGCATATTACAGTGTAATTCATACAAATCTAAAGAAACGGAAAGAGAGGTTCTCACTTTTCCAGCTGAAGTGCATGGCCATAAACTGAGAATTTAAATCTTCATAACTTTTTGACTGCAGCTGTCCAAGGATCTGTAGATGCAGTCCTCTTAAATCATGTATAGCTTCCTGAATGTGCTGGATACACCTTGCTGTGGTAGCTGAAATGGAATGCGATGAACTTTCGATAGCTGCAGCTACATGTTCCAGTCTTCACTATGTACATAAATTAGCATCCTGTTAGATGCAGTTGATAGAAAACTTAAAGTCCTTAGGTGAAAAGACTATAGTCAGGAGAAAAAAGCCTTGGCATATCAAGTGTAATATGCAAAGCTTGACTGTCAGGTTAAGCATTGGCAACTATTTTATTCCATATAGACATGTCTTTACTATGAACATAATCCAGCCCTTGTAGAGTTCATAAGTGAATTTTGAAAAGATACATAATTTAAGAAATTAAATTTGCCAAGGTTAAAATCCTTGTCAAATGTTTCTAGTTTACATACCAAGTGTGCTAGAGCAAATATGTAAGATTGTAAGACCTCCTTAAAGTGTCTTAATCCCACATCTCAGGTCTCATTTTCTGTTGCTTTGTGTACTGGTGTAAGTGTCTAAAAGTGAGTGTAAAATGCAAGCATTCTCTTCTAGTGGTATTTTACATCTACCTTGCACAGGTGTGACTATACAAGGGTAATGATTGATGGAAGCAGATAATAGTTGGTTTGGGTGACCCTAAATTTGTATTTCTATTTTTTCACAGGCTTTTTTAAGCATAAGCTTGTTTTTTAAATGACACTGTGCTATTATAGCATTTCCCCTAGAGTTACTGCTGTGGAAAGTATTTTCAACCTTAACTCAAACTTGACTAAGTCTTTGGTTTTAATTTACCAGTAAATCAGCAAGTAATTCTACACTAGTACTCAACTTTGTCACAAAGAGTTGAAAAATCTCTAAAGTGAGTCTTCTACTTCCTCATTTCCTAACTCCACAAGCTGCCTTTTAAATATTCTATTTTTCAAATTTTAAACAGTTATAAGGTTGGCTCTTGTGATTAGGAAATTGGTATAGAAAGATCCATTCCCATCCACCCATAGAAGGATCTGCATTGTACCACAGAAACCTGAAAATTAAGTTTCAGATGGTAGCCGTGTTAGTCTGTATCAGCAAAAACTACGAGGAGTCCTTGTGGCACCTTAGAGACTAACAAATTTATATGGGCATAAGCTTTTGTGGGCTAGAACCCACTTCATCAATTGCATGGAGTGGAAAATACAGGAGCAGATATAAATACATGAAAAGATGGGAGTTGCCTTATCAAGTGTGAGGTCAGTCTAACGAGACAATTCAATTAACACCAGGATACCAAGGGAGAGAAAAAAAACATATGTAGTGGTAATGAGAGTCGCCCATTTCAAACAGTTGACAAGAAGAAGGTTTGAATAACAGCAGGGGGAAATTAATATTGGGGAAATTAGGTTTAGGTTTTGTAATGACCCAACTGCTCCCAGCCTTTATTCAGGCCTAATCTGATGGTGTCCAGTTTACAAATTAATTCCAGTTCTGCAGTTTCACGTAGGAGTCTGTTTTTGAAGTTTTTTTGTTGAAGAATTACCACTTTTAGGTTTGTTATTGAGGGACCAAGGAGGTTGAAGTGTTCTCCTACTGGTTTTTGAACGTTATGATTCCTGATGTGAGATTTGAGTCCATTTATTCTTTTGCATAGAGACTGTCCGGTCTGGCCAATGTACATGGCAGAGGGGCATTGCTAATTTCCCCAATTCTAATACTCGTTTTTGCAAATTCAGTGTTCACTTCAGGATTTTAGGACCTGGCATTTTTTTCAAGCACCTGGGATCTGGGTATTTCCCATTTAAACCAAATAATCCTGAAATGCTTTGTTTAAATGTATGTCTGCATTTACTTCTGCTCTGCGAGTTACGTTAAATTAAACCAGCTGAATTAGCAGAGGCTTGTATGAACAGTCACTGAACTTTAAACCAATTGCGTTTTAAAGAAAAATATCTACCCCTTATCAGAACTAGTCTATTTTAAAATATTGTTATTTAGAAAACAAACCAGAATTATTTTCTTAGGGACTAACAAATATTGCACAATAAACAGAAACACAGCCATAATCAAAACAATAATAAACTATTAAATAATGAAAAAAATTCTCTCAAGACTGCCTTAGGCATAATTCATAAGAATGGCCATAGTGTGTCAGATCAAAGGTCCATCCAGCCCAGTATCCTGTCTACCGACAGTGGCCAATGCCAGGTGCTCCCCAAGGGAGTGAACCTAACAGGTAGTGATCAAGGGTCTCTCTCCTGCTACCATCTCCACCCTATGACAACAGAGGTTAGGGACACCATTCCTTACCCATCCTGCTAATAGCCATTAATGGACTTAACCTCCATGAATTACATAGTTCTCTTTTAACCTTGTTATAGTTCTAGGTTTCACAACCTCCTCAGGCAAGGAGTTCCACAGGTTGACTGTGCGCTGTGTGAAGAAGAACTTCCTTTTATTTGTTTTAAACCTGCTGCCCATTAATTTTGTTTGGTGACCCCTAGTTCTTATATATGGGAACAAGTAAATATTCAGAATATATGTACTCACTTTATTGGTTATTTTGATGGGGAAAAGAAATTTACCAATCTCAGTAATGTTACCATAGTATATTTAAGAAGTGGGCTAAAACCAGAATCTTAAGTCTAAATATCCTTAAATTCAAGTCCATAGGTCTGAACCTGCCTCTGCATCTTTGATGCTGGGTTGGATTTGAAAACCAGCTGTAACCCATTTTCAGTTCCATGCAAACATGCCTGAATTTCACTTCATCACCACTTCTGAAGATTTTGAATAACAATGGCACAAGTTTTGCACAAAATGGTATCTGGAGATTTCATCATTCAAAACAGAAATCTCACAAGATTTGCACCCTTGTCAACCAGAACATTGCAACAGCAGTTCGTGTGATTCTGGTATTGCTGAATCCAAACCCTAATTCTAGTCTAACTCAAATCCAGATTGAGATCAGAACTACATCTTCATCCCAGATCTACTATATTGCAACTGACGGTAGCTACTTTAAAAATTGATGACCAAGCTGACAAAATATAACTCAAGTTATTGAGCAGCTTTATAACTTAAGTATGAAAAAGAAAAGTCTAATGTCCAACATGCTAACACTGAACAAATCCAAGCAGAAAAACAGTACCACTATATTTATCAATAATCCTGGAAACAATGAATTGACAGTATGTGTAGACACATTCATTACACCCTGCTACATTTGCTGTTACTGCATTACTTGAAACAAAGGTGATTTCTCAACCATCTCTGATGTTCAGAACTCTGCTATCACTTTGTACTCCTCTCTTTTCTTTTCTCCTCAGCAACTCTCAAATAAATCTGGGTTTACAGATAAGTACCTCTCCTATTTCTCTAACTTAAATCTGCTTGTCATCACCTTCTGTACATTACTAACATATGACTTCAACTCCTCTGAAATCCTGGTGATTTAACAGTTTCCCTTTCTAGCTGTTGCAATTCTATCATGTAATTTCTGCATTCCTACTGTCTAAATTTTAGGGGTCAAGATCAAAAGCACACTCCAAGAAGTGGAATTATCGCACTTTTGTCCTAAATCAACTTTATTATAGTCCACTGAATTTGTGACACATCTTCTCACAGATGGTTACTTTAATATAAATTCTCACCATAAACAATTCTAACTTCAAGTTTTCATTTTCATTTGATGCTTCATAATAGCTTCAACTCTTACAGTCCACCTCACTTTCCTATATGGAAGTTTGATTCATGGTTGTTTTGTTTAACCTTATTTAGTGCCATGGACGTATTCTCCAAAAGGAAGATATATTACAGAAGGAACTTCCTTTAAAAATAAATGTACCATTGGCCCAAGCAGCTAAACAACATTTGAGACCTTGAAGTATTGTTTCCACTAGGCTGAGAAATAAGTGATAAAAGGCAGATACATTATTGGTGTAATCTTGTTTATTTACAAATATGCACATGGAATCCTGTTTCCTGAACACAGTAGATGCAAACAGCAGCAGGAAGTGTCCTTGCTCAGAAATCCCCAAGTGTGCCAGTCCAGTGAGCTCTATGCCTAGAAAGTTTGTCTCCCTGCTTCCTGCCCAGAAGACCTAAGAAGCTAAATAAAGCTATATCTACACTTACAGCAGTTAGAGTACATTCCGTGGCATGCCCCACTAGCATATATGTCAATAGCAATGAAGCCAGAGGCACTGCTTAGGTGAATAGAGTAGACACATATACCAGAACCGTAAGGTATACCCTACAGGCTCACTACATGCCCAAGTTTTGCCTCTCACACCTACACTGCTATTTTATGCAGTATGTCCCACTGCCTCCCTGATGCATGTACTACACACCACAGCCTGTACACAGTCTGCTTTTCATTGTGACATGTAGTGACACATACCCTACCCACCACCTCCAGCATAGACAAGGCCAATGTGAATGACAGGCTTCACTTGTTGACATGTAAAGCTCTAAATGCACTACAATCCACCTATCTGAAATATCTATGGCCGGTTTCTTTTCCTTCCTGCACTCCTCAAATCAACAGTTGCTGTTATCACCTTACTTTAAGTCAGTGAGCAAACGCCTTTGCAGCAGAAACCCCAATGATGTGTAATGGGTTATATTAGAGATCTTAACCACCGCTACTTCAACCCCTCTTTAAAGAGGTATTACAGGCTGCTTTATTTTGCTTGTTCAGTGACATTTGAGGAACCTTTGTGGATTTTGTCTCTTTTATCTGTGTCTCATTCACAGATGCTAGAACTAGAGGTCCTGGGGGTGCTGCCGCACCCCGTGGCTTGAAGTGGTTTCCATTATATTCTGGGTTTACAGTTTGGTTCAATAACTGTCAGCGCCCCCAGTATGAAAGTTGTTCCCGCACCTCTAGTCCCATTGCATTTTTAATTGCTACTTAGTGACCTCAAGTATTCAGCAGGAGATGTTCCAATACACATTGTGGATTATCTTTATGTGTCACCACAAATAGTTTCAGATAAACTTGAAATATATAGTCATTGAAAAAATTGGAGCACTATGGTTGAGAACGTAAGCATGCAATAATCTGAAATTTCAAAGTTATGGTTCCCTCAGCAGCTGTAACAAATCCAGGATGAATTACAATTTCTTCAGGAGTCATCTTCTTATACATATATAGTATTTTATGCCACTATAAACTGTATCTTGTTTGATTTATTCTTCATGGTATATATTTAATGTGCTGAGTTAACGTTGCTGTGGGAACCATAATTTGGTGAGAAGGTTCTGACTTGGATTCTTTAAATTCTCATCCCTAATATTGTATTAACATTTCTTTGCATTGAATTCCTTGCCTTTAAAAAGTGTGAGTAATTGCATAGAAAATGTACAAACATCCTGGGACTGATTTGTGTGCATGCAACAGTCAAATAATAAAAAAAAGAGTAAATCCAGCTAAAAGGAAAAAGCTTACTTGATTGGAAATTGATATAAATGCATGCAGTCATTTATTTCAATGTACAACGTGAGACTCAAGTGTGGCAGTGTGCATATATCTACTATGCTGCAATGGTGTTTATTGAAATGATCGCACAATAAACTAAACATAATAAATTTCAATCCAAAGGGTAACCTTTTCTGAAAAGTATAAGTTGAAAATAGCAGTTTAGAATGAAGATACCACCTAAATCATAACTATAGAACTGCTCTTACTAAGGCCTGGTCTATACTAGTCTATTATTTTGAAAATTAGCTGAGTTAATTAAAAAAAATGATTCATCCACATGACCAAACCGTTTTTTTATTTAAAGGGATCTTTAATCCGATTTCTGTACTCCACCTCGGCAAGTGGAGTAGCGCTTAAATCAAGATCACAGTCCTGGGTTAAAGGTATTGTGGACACAATTCAACGTTATTGGCCTCTGGGAGCTATCCCAGAATACTCCCTTGTGACCGCTCTGGATAACACACTCAACTCCGATGCACTAGCCAGGTAGGCAGGAAAAGCCCCGGGAACTTTTGAATTTCATTTCCTGTTTGGTCACCATTAGCACAGGTGACCATCAGCACAGTCCACAATCACAGGTGACCATGCAGAGGCAACCATCACAAGAGATCACGTAGTCCCAGATTCACAGACGAGATCTAGCATGGTCCTAATGGGAAGTACTGGATCTCATCGCATGTTGGGGACATGAGTCTGTTATGGCAGAACTACGTTCCAAAAAAAGGAACACAAATATATATGCTAAAGTCTCCAGGGCCATGATGGAAAGAGGCTTCTCCAGGGACACAGAGCAGTGTCGTACAAAAATCAGGAGCTTGGCAAGCGTACCAAAAGCCAGGGAGGCAAACGGGTGCTCTGGGTCACAGCCCCATACATTCTGCTTCTACTGTGAGCTGCATGCAATTATGGGGGGTAATGCCACCACTACCCCGCCACTGTCCGTGGACACCTGCAAGGGGGGGAGTTGCACGGAGCAAAGAGGAAGAGTCATTGGAGGAGGAAGAGGAGGAGGAGGAGGAGGGGGACAATACACAGGCAGCAAGTGGGGAATCCATTTCCCCCCTAGCCAGGAACTATTCTTAACACTGGGCCACTAGCTTCCCCCCACCCAAGGTGGGCTCCCAGACCATGACCCTGGAGAAGGTACTTCTGGTGAGTGAGAGCCTGATCGGAGCCACGCGGTGGGGGGCAGGGGTAAACCCAGTCACTCTGGGCTATTCACATTTAGTTTAAAGGGCTCATCCCTGCTCAGAGCCTCATCAGAGCCATATGGGGTGCGGGGGTGGAGGGGTGAAGCAATCAGCCCAGAGAGCCTGCAGGCCCTCCTTTTATATGGCAAACCCACCAGCCATTGCTTGCTATAGGAAAGGGGTCCCAGCAGTCTGAAAGCGTTGAAATGAATGTAGAAGAAGTAGAACCCAGCGTGCCCCTAGACTGCCTGGAAGCAGAATTCTGTTGCCTGGCTGTGTGTGATGGCTTATGCACATCAAAATGTCCCCTTTGTTCGCTGAAATGTAACTTTTAAAATACTACCCTCCCTTTTTCCCCTCCTGCAGGTGCAAATGTTTTAAAGCGGTCCCTATCTACTCCGCCCCAGAAATTGGTCCAGATTAGAAGGTGGAAAAAATGAACTCGGAGTCGGGACGACACGTTCGCCGAGCTCATGCAGTCCTCCCTCACTGATAGGGCCCAGCTGAATGCATGGAGGCAACAATTGCGGAGTCCCGTAAAGCATTACGTAAAAAGAGGAGGGACGCGTGCGATGACAGCAGGCGGGATGCTATGATCAAACTCATGGGGGAGCAAACTGACATGCTGCGCTGTATGGTGGATCTAATGCGGGAAAGGTAGCAAGATCACAGGCTGCCGCTGAAGCCCCTGTATAACTGCTTTCCCTCCTCACCAAGTTCCATAGCCTCCTCACCCAGATGCCCAAGAACACGAGCGGGGAGGCTACAGGGCCCCACACACTAAACCCCAGAGGATTGCCCAAGCAGCAGAAAGCTGGCATATACGAACTTTTGATTTGGTTTCTGGACCTGTCCTTCCCTCCTCCTCCACCCCACTAACCCAGTACGCTCCTCCCCCGGTCTACCTTCTGATTTCTCTCAATGTGTTGTGCAACAAATAATAAAGAACAGTTTTTAAACAATTTTGACTTTATTTCCTTTCGTATATATAGGGGGCAGGTAACTTCAAGAGAAACAAACACAACTCTTACACTGTGCCCTGGCCAGTCATGAAACTGGCTTTCAAAGCTTCTCTGATACGCAGCACACCCTGCTTTACTCTTCTAATGGCCCTGCTGTCTGACTGTGCAAAATTGGTTGCCTCAGCCTCCCAACCTGCCATAAATATCTCCCCCTTACTCTCACAGATATTATGGAGCACACAACAAGCAGCAATTACAATTGGAATGTTGGCTGTGCTGAGATCTAACCAAGTCAGTAAACTGCACCAGTGTGCTTTCAAATGTCAAAAAGGACATTCTACCACCATTCTGCACTTGCTCAGCCTATAGTTGAACTGTTCCTTACTACTGTCCAGTGTGCCTGTGTATGGCTTCATGAGCCATGGCATTAAGGGGTAGGCTGGGTCCCAGAAGATAATTATAGGCATTTCAACATCCACAACTGTAATTTTCTGGTTTGGGAAGTAAGTCCCTTCCTGCAGCTGTTCAAACAGACCAGAGTTCCTGAAGATGCGAGCGTCACGCACCTTTCCCAGCCATCCCACCTTGATGTCGGTGAAATGTCCCTTGTGATCCACCAGTGCTTGCAGCACCACGGAAAAGTACTTCTTGCGGTTTATGTACTGGCCGCCCGGGTGTGCCGGGGCCAAGATAGGGATATGTGTTCTGTCTATCACCCTGCCGCAGTTAGGGAACCCTAGCGCATTAAAGCCATCCACAGTGGTCTGCACATTTCCTAAAGTCACTACTCTTGATAGCAGCAGGTCAATGACTGTGTTGGCTACTTGCAGCACAGCAGCCCCTACAGTAGATTTACCCACTGTAGACTGATTCCTGACTGACCGGTAGCTGTCAGGCGTTGCAAGCTTCCACAGTGCTACATCCACTCACGTCTCAACTGTGAGGGATGCTCTCATTTTGGTGTCTTTGTGCTTGAGGGCCAGGAACAGCAAGTCACAAAGTTCTATGAAAGTGCCCTTATGCATGTGAAAGTTTCGCAGCCACTGGGAATCATCCCAGACCTGCTACACTATGTAGTCCCACCAGTCTATGCTTGTTTCCCAGGCCCAGAAACGGTGTTCCACAGCATGAACCTGACCCAATGCTACCATAATCTCCCAATCGCCGTATGTCGTGCTTCTAGAAACATCTGTGTCAATGTCCTCAAAAGTATAGCAATCGCACTGTTGTCGCTTCCTCGCCCGGTTTTGCAGGTACTGCACATACTGCCAGATAACACGCAAGGTATTTGCAACGGTCAAAACTACAGCAGAGATCTGAGTGGGCTCCATGCTTGTCACGCTATGGTGCCTGTACGGGTAATCCTGGAAAAAGGGCACGAAATGTAGGAGAGCTGTTCAGTTCAAGATGGCCAATAAAAGGTGGTAAATGGTTGTCTTCTGTAGCTTTCACAGAGTCGGGAAGCTTGCTAGGTCTACAAGAGTGGGAAAGCAGAGTTTGCAGCGGAAGCGTGAGCAGAGTTTGTGGTAGAAGCTGTGTGACTCAGTTCATGATGGCTGAAAAATGGCGAGGAATTAACAACATGGAAAAACTAGATAGTGATGCAAGAGCAGGAGAGCAGAGTTTGTGGCAGAAAGTGTGTTGCTCGGTTCATGGTAGCTGAAAAAAGGCAGGAAATGGTTAGATATAAGAGTAGATAGACAAGAGGACATGCGAGGTGGATTCATATTACCAGGAGACAGGTAGTGCACCATACTGCACCATCTGCTGGCAGTATGGTGTCTGCCGTAGCTTTCAAAGAGGGATGAGCCAGTGATGGCACACACCCAGAAACACCCCTAAGAATGCTTTTAGACTCATAGGTCAGAAGGGACCAATATGATAATCTAGTCTGACCTCCTGCCCCATCATGCACTGGGAGCTTAACCCACAATTCCAGTGGCCGGCGGGCACTGCAGAAACTTTGGGATAGTTTCCCACAGTGCACCGCTTCGACATTCTATGCTAGCCTCGGTACCTTGGACTCACTCCGCCGAATTCATGCTCTTTAGAGGGGACACACAACACCGAATGTATAAAATTGCTTCCGAAAATTTGAATAGAATAAGTTCGAATTAATTTTGTGCTGTAGATGTACCCTAAGGCTCCATCTTGCCATAGCACTGCTGTATTCCTGACAGTTCACGGGACAGGGAAATAGAAGAACAGGATTACCAGGACACGTTAATAAAATCCTAAGTCCAATAACACTGCTAGTGGAAATTAATGAAAGAAGTGAAAGATTCATTTGGAACAGATGCTAGCAAGTGATTTGGAATAGCCTAAGGCATCTGCAGAGTCTCAAGTTGCCAGCCAGCTGGGAAAGCGCTCTCAGATACAACTGGAACTGATAAACTTTCTGTGGCCCAGATCCTCCTGTCAGGATAGAGAGCTCCCCAGTATGACCAGCCCAAAGCATTAAAAAATCATGAGTCAGCACCCAAAGAAATCATGAGATTGGCTTAAAATTCATATGATTTTTAAAAAGTAATTACATTTGGGGGTTTTGCCTTCTGATTTTTGAACATTTAGGGAACTGCCTTTGGTTCATTTTCCAACTTCTCTGCAACTGCCAAAAAAAAAAATTCATCTAAATTCTCATGTAATCACCTAACTCCAGGAGTTTAGTTTTAAGAAAATCCTTAAATATCACAAAGACTTGTGATAAAGTTTCTCCTTTCAGTGCAGATTGAAGTCATGTCTGCAACTGCATTCCTCCCACAACCTTTATAGTCTCCACCCTGTCCCATGGATCTAGGCCCATGCAGGAAGAATGAGTGAACTCTAGCAGCTCCAGGGAAGAAGCAGAAGGTGTCATTTTCGGCCTCACAGAGATTCCTGGACTTTACTGTATTTTATTCAGAGCCAACAGTACCAAAGTTTGAGAAGTGACTAGGGAGCCAGGGCTTGTGGAGGTGTGAGGCCCTGCTTGGGTGGTTAGAATCCATACAAATTCCTGGAGGTCTACCAGGGTGAGTGTGGACTTTGCAACTTATTTCATGGAGAGCAAACTCCTAGCCTCAATAGGCTGATACTGGAGGTGCAATCTTGGCAAGGTAATTCTGGCAGAAACTTCTTCCCTTTAGGATTTTTTCATTGGTTTCTCTGCAGCAGAGGCTGATCCAGGCCCATGGTGGGGGGTGGAGGGGAGTTGGAACTATCTTATATATTTTATGAGAAGTTATATTCCTGTATAGAAGTCTATAAACATCATTTGCTATTACATTAGCTTTTTTAGAGTAACACTTTTTATAAGAACCTAGTAGTCTCATCCATATTACATTCTACAGGTCCTTTCCATAAGGAAATTTCTAGATGAGATGGTCCAAGCTTTTCCAATGATAGCACAAATGTTTTTATATTTGGGGGGATGGGGAGAAGAAGGTTGGGGGAGAAAAGAAAGGATATACACACAGGGCCGGCTCTAGCCATTTCGCCGCCCCAAGCATGGCGGCACGCTGTGGGGGGTGCTCTGCTGCTCGCCGATCCAGCGGCTCCAGTGGACCTCCCACAGGCGTGCCTGCGGATGCTCCACTGGAGCTGCCTGCAGCCCTCCCAGCAACCAGCAGAGCGCCCCCTGTGGCATGCCACCCCAAGCACGCCCTTGGCGCGCTGGGGCCTGGAGCCGGCCCTGCATACACACCAAGATCCTCTTAGTTAGCCTACAGTATATAAGGCATGAATTTGACCCAACTCTCTAATGGAGTGGAGTTATAGCAGGGATTAATGGGGTCCAGTGTGATAACTGGATCTCTCTGTAATAGGAAGCTTTTAGTTAGGGGCTGTAAAAGAAAAACGTATTTAACTGTTCATTGTGTACCCGTCAGCAGAGCATAGCATCATATACTTAGGGTGCTTAAAGTGATTTTCTGAATCGTGCTAGGTGTATGCCCATGCTTAAAATTCAGCACATACTTCAGAGCTTTGCTGAATCAGTGTTTTTATGGTTGTTCTTTTTTTAGTGAAGTTTGCTGTTACAGAGTGCAGGGTCCTCATTCAGCTCCCATTGTCTTTCATGGAAATCTTTCCAAAGGCTTCAATGGGAGCAAGACTGGGCCCCCAAGGAAGAGCAACACTTTTAGTGCAATGGTATCCTCCCCTCAGAACTGCTTGCTAGGCACCCAGTGACAGTGTGTTCAGATGATGTAATGCTTCTAGCACATTTGATTAAGTGATTTGCCACTTAGTAGCATGATGGAAGAGTTTTGTTGGGCAGAATTCACTGAGTACTGCTCAGAACTCGTCTTTGCAACTCAGAGAAGAGTCCTGCTCATGCAATTCAGATAAGGTCCTCTTAAAGCAATTATTTTTCTAATTTACTTTTAGATTCTCACAAGCTTCAAAACATAGCACTGAATAAATATTACTCAGTGCCTTTATTAAAAACAAGTATCTCTTGCCCTGTCAACTTACAGCTAATGTACAACAAGAAAAATCATTTGGCCAATATTTTTATGGGAAAATGTAACACAATGCTTGTAGTCACTGTGCATAATAGTGCCTTGAGTTACTGCATGGCTGTTCCTCGAGTGGAATAAAAAATTTTCAGGCAGGATACAATGAAAGGTCCTCCCAAAGTTATATTCTATCACTTGTGTGAACACAAAGAATCCAAGTCATAATCTGGGACCCAGAACTAGTCCTAGATTTGCAACTGATTTGTTGGGTGATCTTGCTCCACCCCTAAATCACTCAAACCTCTTTGTGCCTCAATTTTCCTACATGTTGTGAAGTCAAATTTATGTTTGGTAAAGAGCTTTGAGATCTTTTAAATAAAAAGTGCTCAGTACATTCAACGTATTACTGCCTTACAATTTGCACTGTATCTCCTTATTGAGACTAATGATGTGACAAAGCAGAATCTGGCCTGAAAACATTAAGGAATTTGTATTAGTCTCATATCTGCTGTATTTTAGATTTTACTTACAATCCACAGCCAAGTATGTTTATATTAGATTGTTTTAGGCGCTTTTAATCTTCTTTTTCCTAAAAATAGGCAGATAAATCAAGAGCAGGCATTGAACTATGCACATACGTCCCATCGCTGTGGTCAATGACCAGAGTTAATATAGACTAAATCCTTGTTAAAATGTATTCAGAGTTAGAGCTGTCTCAGTGTGTGACTATCCGCTCTCATAGGTATGTAAACACATGGGCATGTCTGCATCACGGTCTCATTGCTGTACAGCTCAGAGACCTGCCACTATATTACAAGTTAGAAGACAAAGTGGACAGCTTCTGGAATGGGCACACTCATTAACAGATAAGATAGAGGCAGTAACAGCTGACAGAGAACTTAAAAATTCAATACAATATATTTTTAAAACTGATCTCTTTGTAGGTGCACTTGAATTGAATGAAAACTTTAAAAGTTGTAGTTGACTGCTTATTGCGTTGTAAGACTACTTAGAGATTGGTTCATTCTGATTAGCAGCAAGTACTGTAAGGCTCCAATCCTAAATCCATTGAAGTCACTAGCATACTTCCCATTGACTTCATTGAGGGCAGGATGACAAGCCTTAGGAGAGATTAGTTTTAGTTTTTCAGAGCCTGACTGTGGGATAGCTGAGCCCTTTGTCCAGCCAACCTAGACTCCTTTTCACACTGTGATGCTGTTGGCAAGCTACAAATCTCTGACACTGCACTTACACAGACCTCCTGTCATAAACAGATAGTAGGAGTTAATAGAACAGAAGTACTTTATATCTCATTTGCCTGTAAAGGGTTAACAAAATCAGTGAGCCGGGCTGTTACCTGACCAGAGGACCAATCAGGGGACAGGATACTTTCAAATCTTGAGGCAGGGAAGTTTTTGTGTGTGCTGTTAGTTTTTGGTTGTTGTTCACTCTGGGGGCTCAAAGGGACCAGACGTGCAACCAGGTTTCTCTCCAATCTCTCCAATACAGGCTCTTATAAGTTCAGAATAGTGAGTAATAGGTAGATAAGGAAAGTTAGGCTTATGTTTGTTTTCTTTATTTGCAAATGTGTATTTGGCTGGGAGGAGTTCAAATGTGTATTTGGCTGGAAGGAGTTCAAATTGGTATTTTGCTGAAAGGATTTTAATTTGTACTTGTATACTTAGGCTGGGAGGGTATTCCCAGTGTCTACAACTGAAAGACTCTGTACCTATTCCATCTTAAATTTACAAAGATAATTTTTACTGTTTTTCTTTATTTGATTAAAAGCTTTTCTTGTTTAAGAACCTGATTGTTTTTTTCTTCTGGTGAGACCCCAGGGGACTGGGTCTGGATCCACCAGGGAATTGGTGGGGAGAAAGGAGGAAAGGGGGAGAGAAAGGTTAATTTCTCTCTGTGTTAGGATTACTTTCTCTCTCAGAGAGAGAAGGAGAGGGGAGGTGGATTTTCCTCTCTGTTTTAAGATTCAAGGAGTTTGAATCACAGTGATCTTCCAGGGTAACCCAGGGAGGGGAAGCCTAGGAGAGGCAATGGTGAGGGAAAGGGTTTACTTTCCTTGTGTTAAGATCCAGAGGGACTGGGTCTTGGGGTTCCCCGGGCAAGGTTTTGGGGGGGACCAGAGTGTACCAGGCACTGTAATTCCTGGTTGGTGGCAGCGCTACAAGTACTAAGCTGGTAATTGAGCTTAGAGGAATTCATGCTGGTACCCCATCTTTTGGACGCTAAGGTTCAGAGTGGGGAATTATACCGACACCTCCACAGCAGGGACACACTTAACCAAGGTACATGAACGATTCTCCCAGCCACTCATGAACCAACAATACAGAGGCTCCAGACAATTCCTCCCAGCTCTCTTGCCTTGTACCCCAGAACTGTACTGTCTTGCCCTGGTCTGAACCTGGCCAGTGTAAGTTCATTACCCAGTCTGCCACTCCCTTGATGTGGAGAGAACACACACTAGCCTTTGTTAACTGAGCTGAGATTTCTCAAGTACTTCAACCAAAACACAGTTTTAGGTAAATATAAAACAGGTTTACTAAGTACAGAAAAATAGATTTTAGGTGATTGTAAGTAGCAAGCATAGACATAAAAGTTGGTTACATAAAAAATAAAATAAATTTGCAGTCTAAGTTCTATTAACTAAACTGGATTTGAATAACACAGTGTCTCATCCTGATCGATGGTTTAGTTCAATACACAGGCTGGGGCTCTCCTCTAGCCTGGTTCAAAGTCTTTGTCCTCCAGACAAAAATATTGAGTTGTGGGGGGAGGGAAGCCAAGATATGTCACTTCCTCTCTTTATAATTTCTTCCAGCTTGCTGGAAAGATCTTTTGCTTGTGACATGAGAGTCCGACCCCATTGGTCAAGCAGTCTCCATTGTCTACGCACTCTCTAAGAAGTCTCCTTTGTATACAGTTCCTGGGATAGTAGATTCTCTTTAATGGGCCATCAGCATAGATTCATATATTCATAGATTCTTAGACTCTAGGACTGGAAGGGACCTCCAGAGGTCATTGAGTCCAGTTCCCTGCCCTCATGGCAGGACCAAATACTGTCTAGACCATTCCTGATAGACATCTATCTAACCTACTCTTAAATATCTTCAGACATGGAGATTCCACAACCTCCCTAGACAATTTATTCCAGTGTTTAACTACCCTGACAGTTAGAAACTTTTTCCTAATGTCAAACCTAAATATCCCTTGCTGCAGTTTAAGCCCATTGCCTCTTGTTCTATCATTAGAGGCTAAGGTGAACAAGTTTTCTCCCTCCTCCTGATGACACCCTTTATGATACCTGAAAACTGCTATCATGTCCCCTCTCAGTCTTCTCTTTTCCAAACTAAATAAGCCCAATTCTTTCAGCCTTCCTTCATAGGTCATGTTCTCAAGACCTTTAATCATTCTTGTTGCTCTTCTCTGGACCCTCTCCAATTTCTCCACATCTTTCTTGAAATGTGGTGCCCAGAACTGGACACAATACTCCAGTTGAGGCCTAACCAGCACAGAGTAGAGCGGAAGAATGACTTCTCGTGTCTTGCTCTCAACACACCTGTTAATGCATCCCAGAATAATGTTTGCTCTTTTTGCAACAGTATCACATTGTTGACTCATATTTCGCTTGTGGTCTACTATGACCCCTAGATCTCTTTCTGCCATACTCCTTCCTAGACAGTCTCTTCCCATTCTGTATGTGTGAAACTGATTGTTCCTTCTGAAATGGAGCACTTTGCATTTGTCTTTATTGAACTTCATCCTGTTTACCTCAGACCATTTCTCCAATTTGTCCAGATCATTTTGAATTATGACCCTGTCCTCCAAAAAGGTTGCAATCCCTCCCAGTTTGGTATCATCTGCAAACTTAATAAGCATACTTTCTATGCCAACATCTAAGTCTTTGATGAAGATATTGAACAGAGCTGGTCCCAAAACAGACCCCTGCGGAACCCCACTTGTTATACCTTTCCAGCAGGATTGGGAGCCATTAATAACTACTCTCTGAGTACGGTTATCCAGCCAGTTATGCACCCACCTTATAGTAGCCCAGCATGTCTGGCAACTCCACTGTTGTATCTGAAAGGCTGGTTGTGATGTTCCCAACCTCACAACATATTTCAGTAACACACTGTGGCAGGGCAACGACTCACTGGTGCGGCGCCTCCTGCTGGTTGTCTCAGAAATTAGCTCTTCCAGCCCAGAGCGCCCTCTGCAGGCTGGTGTTACACCTGCCACTGGCCCCCTGTGTCCTTCCTGGACGCGAGTGCCCTTGTATACCAGAGTTCTGCCCCCATCAGTAACCCCTCCATCTCTGGGTCTCCCCTCCCAGGAGAACCCCCAACCCTCTATCCCCACCTTGCCTCAGTGGATACTATCAGTCTCCATCTAGCCCCCGCTCCCTGGCGCAGACTGCAGTGTATAAACCACTCATCATCGGCAAGGGAGGGTCGGACCAGCTGCCTGTGCCTATTCCTGGGCTGCCCCTCTGCAGCCCTAGTACCCTTTTGTGGGTCCTTAACTCGGCCTGCAGCCTGGGGCTTTGCTAGGCTGCAGCTCCCCAGCTCCCTCTGCACTTCCTCAGCACTGCTCCACCCTAGGTACCCTCCTCAGCTTCTCAGGCAGCCAGATCCTTCTCTCTCATGCAGCTAGAGAGAGAGTCTCCTCTTGAGTTCCTGGCTCACAGCCCTTTTATAGGGCCAGCTGTGGCCTGATTGGCATGTGGCCACAGCTGTGGCTGCTTCCCCAGTCAGCCTTTCCCCAGCCACAGCCCTCTCCAAGGCTGCTTTTAACTCCTCCGGGCAGGAGTGGGGTGACCACCCCTCTACACATACGTAGCAAACTTCATAACTTCATATATAATGATAGCACATACAATCCAACAGGATATTAATGTTCAACAGATCAAGACTTTTAAAATGATACTTCACAAGGCATACTTTGTACAAAACGTCTCATAATTATGTCAGTGGTGTATATGAGGGTTCCAGGGCTGCCTTGAGGTACAGAGTACCTCATAAGTCACTGGCAAACTTCCCATTGACTTCACTGAGGGAAGGATGACAAGCTGTAGAAGAGATTACTTTTGCTGAGGCCCATACAGCATGTTTGAAACAGCTGTTTAATATTCACAACTTTCAACAGCATCTCATGACAGCAAGAGAGCACATTTACCCCCATGTGTCATGGCTATGACAAAGGAACTGTTCCACATCCTTGCATGAAGTTATCAGTGTAAAACAATCATATATATGTCAGAATTGTTTTAAAACAGTTCCTTGCTTAAACTGGTTTCCAGGGAAAGTGGCATTTGCCCTGCTAGCCAAGTCTCTTTGATAGAACTAATGCATACATTAGTTATTAGGCAGATATCAGTTTTAGGGCTTCCCATCGTGATCCTGGCTAGAGTGGCGGTAGATACTCCCCACAACCCTTAGAGGTGAAGTAGGATGCCCGGATTTCTGGAGTGGAGCTCATGTGTCATCTCCGCCTCTTGTTTCACTAGCCCTTAAAAATTATGCTGACTGGGTGCATTTTTAATACCCAGGCAGGAGAGAGATTGGTTTGGAAACTGCAGAGTTAGTCTGGAATACCTGCTGAGGTTTATATTCTTTGTTGTCCATGTAGGACTACCTCACTGAGCTAAGGATAACATATGGAAGCCCTGCGTTTCCTACCTGCATTTGAGGTAATCTGCTATATTTGATCTTTGCTAAGCTTTCCAGGAGAATCTGGGGATAGCCTAGAAGCCAGGGCAGAGAGCTCTGAAGACACAAGAACTGCACTTTTAATATTCTATTGTGCTTGTATTTAAAAAGTGGGCACCTGAATGTAGCCTGAAACTTTCCTAGTATTCAACGTTGACTGCTTTAGAAAGATAAGGAAACCTGAGCCCCCCCGGGAGGATTTTGTTTCTGGAACCCAGGATTCTTGCTGAGTTTCTGTCCAGCTCTGAGAACCCTGACCTGCCACATGGATCCTATTGTATTGCAAAGCTCTCTGGGGGATAAAAAAAACAGTCCTTCCTCTGGACAGTATTATAGACATCTGCTGAGGCACTAAGCCTTGTCCACATTACAGGGTTAGGTCGAATTTAGCTGCATTAGGTTGATTTTATAATGAATGCGTCTACATAAGTAACCCCATTCCGTTGACCTAAGGGGTTCTTAAAATCGACTTCTGTACCCCTCCCCGGTGAGGAGAGTAGCACTAAAATCGACCTTTCGGGGTCAAATTTGGAGTAGCGTGGACACAAATTGATGTTATTGGCCTCTGAGCTCCAATATGACTGCTCTGGACAGCACTTTCAACTCCGATGCACTAGCCAAGTACACAGGAAAAGCCCCGGGAACTTTTAAATTTAATTTCCTGTTTGGTCAGAGCAGCGAGCTCAGCAGCACGGATGACCATGCAGTCCCCCTAGAATCACAAATGAGCTCCAGCATGGAGTGAATAGGAGACACTAGATCTGATTGCTGTATGGGGAGAAGAATCTGTGCAGGCAGAACTCGGATCAAAAAGAAGAAATGCTAATATGTATGCCAAAATCGCACAGGGCATGTTGGACAGAGGCTACAACAGGGACACACAACAGTGCTGTGTGAAAGTCAAGGAGCTCAGGAAAGCCCACCAAAAGACAAACAGTCGCTCTGGGTCAGAGCCTCAGACATGCCGCTTCTATGATCAGCTGCATGGCATTCTAAAGGGGGACCCTACCACTACCCCACCACTGTCCATGGACAACTGAAAGGGGAGAGTCTCATGCAACATGGAGGAGGATTTTGTGGATGAGGAAGAGGAGGAGGAGGAAAATGCACAGCAGGCAAGTGGTGAATCCGTTCTCCCCGAGAGAAGGCCAGGAATCTTTCATCACCCTGGAGCCAATGCCCTCCCAAGGTGGGATCCCCGACCCTGAAGGCGAAGAAGGCACCTCTGGTGAGTGCACATTTGTAACTACAGTACAGAGTTTAAAAGCAATAGTGTTTAATGTTTGATTTTCCCTGAAGACTTGGGATGCATTCGCACCAGTACAGCTACTGGAAAAGTCTGTTAATGTGTCTGGGGTTGCAGCAGGAATCCTCCAGGGATATCTCCATGAAGATCTCCTGGAGGTACTATGAAAGCCTTTGCAGAAGGTTTCTGGGGAGGGCTGCCTTATTCTGTTCTCCACGGTAGGACACTTTAACATGGCAGGCCAGTAGCAAGTAGTCTGGAATCATTGCAGCACAAAGCATGGCAGCGAATGGTCCTGGGTTTTGGTTGCATTCAAGCAATGTTCGGTCTTTATCTTTCTGTGTTAGCCTCAGGAGAGTGATATCATTCATGGTCACCTGGTTGAAATAGGGGATTTTTTGTAAGGGAACGGTAAAAGGACTCTATTCATGCTGGGCTGTTTGTGCTTGGCTAAAAGGAATCATCCCTGAGAATAGCCATGTGGCGGTGGGAGCGGTGAAGGGATCATTCCAAATAGCAGAGGGATGTGGAAACCTGAAAACCGCAGCCCCTCCTTTTTAATGGCAAACCCAGTCGGCATTGCTTGCTATGTGAATGGAAGGAGCTGCAGTCTGAAAACATGTTATGAAGGTGTTAGAAACCAGCCCCACGTATCCTTTGGCTAACCATGGAAACCAAATTCTGTTGCCCAGCCATGTGTGATGTATCACCACACTGTCAGATGCTCAATATAAAAGGCAAAATGTGACCTTGTACCTAAAGCACATGTGCGGTCTGCTGTGAATTGCTTGATTCACTGTGAAAGAGTCTCCCTTTTGTTCTCAGAAATGTATCATCTTAAATTTTACTCTCCCTTTTTATTCCCCCGCAGGTGCAAATGTTTCTATGCTCCCCCTATCATCTCCATCCCTGAGGTTATCACAGACTAGAAGGCAAAATAAAACGCACTCCCGATGACATGTTTTCCGAGCTCATGCAGTCCTCCTGCACTGATAGGGCTCAGCTGAATGCATGGAGGCATTCAGTGACAGAGTCCAGGAAAGCATTAAGTGAGCATGATGAGAAGAGGGCAGGATGCAATACTGAGGCTAATGGGGGAGCAAACGGACATGCTCAGGTGTCTGGTGGAGCTGCAGGAAAACCAACAAGAGCACAGAGTGCCACTGCATCCACTATACAACCGCCTATCCTCCTCCCCAAGTTCCATCTCCTGCTCACCCAGACGCCTGAGAACGCAGGGAGGGGAGGCTCTGGGCACCCAGTCGCTCCACTCCAGAGGATGGCCCAAGCAACAGAAGGCTGTCATTCAAATAATTTTGATTTGTAGTGTTGCTACAATAAGCAATGTGGCCTTGTCCTTTCCTCCTTGCCTCCTCCCTCACCCCACCTTACCCCACCCAGGCTACCTTTTCAGTTATCTCCCTTTTTTTTTTAATTAATAAAGAAAGAATGCATGGTTTCCAAACAATAGTGACTTTATTTCCTTTGCCAGATGTGATCGAAGGGGGGAGGGTGGTTGGCTTACAGGGAATTAAAATCAACAAATGGGGCAGGTTTGCATCAAGAAAAAATACACACAACTGTCACACCGTAGCCTAGCCAGTCATGAACTGGTTTTCAAGGCCTCTCTGATGCACAGTGTGCCTACCTATGCTCTTCTAATCGCCCTGGTGTCTGGCTGTTCAAAATTGGCAGCCTCAACCTCCCACCCCGCCATAAATGTATCCCCATTACTCTCACATACATTATGGAGCACACAGCAAGCAGTAATAACAGTGGGAATATTGGTTGCATTGAGGTCTAACCTAGTCAACAAACAGCACCAGCATGCTTTTAAATGTCCAAAGGCACATTCTACCACCATTCTGCACTTGCTCAGCCTATAGTTGAACTTCTCCTTACTACTGTCCAGGCTGCCTGTGTAAGGCTTCATGAGCCATGGGAGCAAGGGGTAGGCTGAGTCTGTGCTTGTTTGCCGGGTCCAGAATCAGCATCCCACTGTATCAACCAGCCCCACTGCCACCCATGATGTCCCAGTTGCCACATCCTGTGCTTTCAGGAATGTTTGTGTCCATGTCCTCCTCACAATTGTCCTTGGGCTGTGGTTTCTTAGCCAGGTTTTGCACATACTGCAGGATAATGCTCACAACAGCAATGGTGAGCGAGCGGGCTCCATGCTTGCCATGCTATGGCATCTGCATGGGTAAACCAAGTAAAAAGGCGCGAAATGATTGTCTGCAGTTTCTTTCACGGAGGGAAGGAGGGAAGACTGATGACATGTACTCAAAACCACCTGCGACAATGTTTTTGCCCCATCAGGCATTGAGATCTTAACCCAGAATTCCAATGGGCAGTGGAGACTGCAGGAACTGTGGGAGAGCTACCCACAATGCACCACTCCATGCGTTGATGCTAGCCACGGTAGTGAGGACGTACTCTGCTGACTTAATGCGCTTAGTGGGGACATACACAATTGACTGTATAAAATCGATTTCTAAAAATTGACTTCTATAAAATTGACCTAATTTCATAGTGTAGACATACTCTTAATGTCTCACTCAGCTGTCTCTTCCCTCCATTTTATCTTCCCAGGTCAATTTGTTTTACTGACCACATGAAACAGTCAGAACAAGAGGAGGATTGGGGGTACAATTCACTGGTAAAAACTTGGTGCTGAATCCAGCTGAGACAAAGTAATCTGTTTTTCTATGCCACAGCAAAGATTAAGAGATCCCCCTTCTCCTCTGCCACAGCATTTGTGAAGGCCTGAGAAACAAAACTGAGTTAGCCTCCTCCAGATCCCAGATGAAATACTTTTTTATGCCAGGTCTACACAGTAAAGTAGTGTCATCACAGCTTTGTTGGTCAGGGTGTGAAAAAAACTACACCCTCTAATGGACATAGCTCTGCAGGCAATATCCCCAGTGTACACATAGCTATGTCAACAAAGGAGTGCTATTAGTGCTACCAACAAAAGCTTTCTGCTGATATAAGCTGTGTCTGTAATACAGGGCTCTGATTGTATAGTTATACCAGTATAACTCTACTGAAAAGGCATTCATAGAGTTGGCAAAGCGTAACTGAAATGAGAAGTGGTCAACATACTTGCAGCTAAGAGAGATCAGATGTGAGGCAATCCACCTAGAGCCAAGATATAACATCAAACAGTATGAAGAAAAAACAATGTCTTCCTTGAGTGAATGCCATCCACTTTCTTATCAAGGTAATGAATGCTCTAAGAGAACTTTGTGCAGCCTTCTGTAAGTTGAAGGCCTGGCCCCTACAGCTGGTCAGAGCCAACAGGAAATGCCAGAGCAAATAGGCAATCTGCAACCATGTCGCACATTTTGGTGAAGAAGCTCCTGTTCAAGACAACATGCAAAACACATTTTTCACCAATCACCCAGTCCCTAACCTCTCCTTTCTGGGCAAAGGTCACTGAAACAGTGGTTGCAGCGTAACTCCAGCAGCATCCTACAACTTTTGAAGCCCCAGTTAGTTAAACTTCAAATTCAGGGATGCTAAGAAACTGCATGAGTCTTGCTAGTCAGTGATCTTTCAGCTGATGTAAATTGGCATAACTCCAGCATCTTCAAAGGCATGACACTGATTCATATGAGTTGAGGATTTGACCCAGTGTGTTCATACCTGAGATATTAAACAGTGTTCCAGCCAAAACCCAAATGCCTATTTAAATTTGCTAGAGCACTGGTTTACTTTCAATCCAAAACTTTTGTGCAGCATTGCACTTGTGTGCTTTTAAACAATTTCACATTTCACTCCAATGCAGCTGAATAAAGTAATCCATGTGCAAAGTTTCTCAAAACATCCATTTTATATATCAACAGGGCTATAAAATTGCAAATTATTACTATTGGTGATTATTTTCTGCACAGGAAGGCACCTATTAGTGTAGTGACAACTGTGCATGACTTGCAAAAGATTTCTGTAACAGCTGAAGGGACACAATATTATTGTTCATAGTAGAGTCTAACTGATTGTTAAATGGCATCAGAAGTTAGGAGATCCTGAACTGGAAACAGACAACAGAGAGAGAAACCAACATATCAGCTCAATTTAGAAGAGAATTTGCCAGATAAAGACAAAACAGCATTTTGAAATGCTGCAGTAGTTTATTCTCACCGCATTTACAGAAATAATAATAAAAAAACAGCATTGTTTTTGGTTGATTTATAGTAAACTAAGCCCCAGACTTGATCAGCTGTGAGTAAAGAGTTTCTGAAGCTAAATATTTAAAATGTAACTTGTGCCAGCCAGACCAGCTCTCCTTTTATCAAGTGAAATGCCTACAGGATAGGTAGGTCAAAGGGCAGATTTTACATGCTTCATTGTACCAGAATGCTCTTTGATTCACTTCTGAATTTTCTCCCTTTTGTTTTTTTAAAAACTTTTAAAACACACAGTTGAAAGAAAGAAATCTATCAAAATGCCCCAGTTCACTTCCATATATAAATCAAAAATGGAGAAAACTGTTCTGTATAGGGTCGAACCTTGAGATGTACTGAGCATCCACAACTCCCACTGAGGATAACTTTTAGGATTTGACCCAAAGTCATTATCCAGACCCTTAAGAGACTTACGAGAAGAGAACAAAAGTAGCTTTTGTGAGAGTAAAACTGCTATTAGCATTACTGAGGTTATAGTAGTATGAAAATTTCAGTTTGATTCTCCGGCTGGTTCTGTGGGATGCCTGCATGGTAAGGAACCCCTGTTGTTTAAAACACCAAGTAGAATGTAATGCATTCCAAAAAAAACCCTTTTTTCTAAAGTGAGCTATTTACACACAGTAAGATAAGCATTTTTTATACACATTCCTCTGAAGAGGGGGATGACTTTGGCAGATCACCAGTGCAGAAAAACAATGTTAAAAAATGCCAGGGAAATGCATGCTCCCACTAAGTGCATTCCAATTCAAAGTAGGACTAAGCCACATATGTGTCTGTCTTACCAAATGCCTCATTCCCAATCAGACCACTGAAAAATAAAAGGAAAACAAGAGCGCACCCTTCAGTATTACCCTCCCAAACAAAACACCAAAAAACTCTGTTTAGTTTGCCATAAGAAATCTCATTTCATTTGAGATTCTCATTCTGCATCCCTTTCATAAATCTGAAAGTCTTAGAAACAACTAAAGTGTCACCTATTCCTAGAGGAAAAAAACAAAAAACATGAAGGCTTGCACATGAGCAGATGAAATCAAAATAATGGCAGTAGGGAATACAAATGGGAAGCGCTGAGTGGACTGGGGGCATGGCTAAGGTAACTGGGGATTTGTTCATTCAGTTCGACGCCATTCTAGCCTCCACCAGTTGGGCTTTTATGCAGATCTTAAAGCTGTCTCCCTCAGGGAGAAATGTTGAAGAAGACTAGGAGACATAAATGTATCAGCCTCCCAGATGACACAGGGAAATGCCATTTCAGTTTTCCTGTGTTCTGTAAAAGTGAATCTGACCTTAAGTCTTGCTTTTTCTTGGCTAGAACGAGTGGGGGAAAGACTGTGTCTACTGGACAGTTGTGTACCAGTGTGAAAACAGTGCACGTTTGGTCTTATAAGAAACCCCTGAAAGTGTAGGGCATCTATTCCATGAAAATAGAAGTGATGTTAGCTTCTTAAAGAGATGCCTTTATACGGAACACACTAATGAGAACAGTAAGTTAGCACAGACCAATAGTTTGACTTCAAAATAATGTATGAAGGTCATAATTACTTGTGGATTAACATTAGCTATAGGTCAGTTCATGTGAGGCAGCTTTCTCCAGATCACAGACAGCTGCGAGCTCCTGAGTCCAGGCCAGATCTGCACACCCACTACTCTCAATTCAGTACTGGAACCTGCATCCCTCTACTAGATCGGGGCACTGAACCTGAACTCAGGAGACATTTGTTCATTTCCGATTATTCCACTAGAGACACCATTAGAGAATATTAAATTGTATATACAAAATAAATGATTTATGCACTTGGAAAAAAGAGTACCTTAGTGAAATTATGAGGTTATCAACTGCCTGCTTACATTAGTATTAGTCCTTAGCCCAGACAGACGCTAAGGACCTCACTATTTGAGCAACTGATTGCAAAATTCTTAAGAAATAGGGAATGTGTAAGTCTTATTTATGTTGAAAGATGTAGCTTCCTGACACAATATGGAACAGATGTCGGGTGACCAGATGTCCTGATTTTATAGGGACAGTCCCAATTTTGGGGTCTTTTTCTTATATAGGCTCCTATTACCCTCCCACCCCTTGTCCCAGTTTTTCACACTTGCTGGCTGGTCACCCTAAACAGATGCTATGACTTTTTTACTTTGTGGACCAGTCAATTCAGAGAACAATTTCAGAATGCTTCTCAAGAAAGGGACTGCACTTGTGAACTAATACTTAAAATGAATTGCAGTTCTGTGAATTAGTTCTGCCTGTCCATGCAGCCAGTTTTTTTAATATTTAGATGAATTTAAATCAGAGGGCCATAACATGCCACCACATTTTAAAAAGAACTCCTGTTGAAATTTTGTTTTTAATGCATATCACTCTTCTTAGCCAGAAATCTAAGTAGTTTGCACTATCAGGCAATTATTTATTAACTGAAATTAAGTTGGCATCATCTGTTTGTCTAGAGCAATTTGTTTGGGATAGATCATACTGCTATTTGCTTGTTTAAAAGAAAGTATGAAATTTCCTTATAAAAACAAGCTACAGAGTCTAATTTTACCAATAAGTAAAATTCATCCCAGTACAGAGAGGGGCCGAGGCAAAGCTCTTGCACCATTTAAATCCCACTTAAGTTCTCAAAACAAAACAAAACAAAACAAAACAGCTTTAGCAGTCCATAGCTCTTGTACCTTGTAGGCAGGGGTGAATTTCACCCACTGAGTACTGAGCTGAAAATGAAGTAGTTTTCCCCAGTGAAAACATTGAACATAGTCAGGAAATATTCACCAAGAGAATCTCAAAAACAAAACAGCTTCTTCAGTTAAATAACTGAATTTAATATCAGTATTTACTAGCAATCCAACTTGAGGCACAGACATCCACTCCAGGAACATGCTGTTTTAGATATGAGAGAAAATAATATCAGAAACAAGGAAATGAAATGATGACAGGAGCTGAGAGATGGAAATGGGTTTTTGTTTTTCCTCCTCCCAGATAATACGAGTGTTTTGCGAGCATGAAAAGCATGCAGATAAATGGGGTTTCAGGGATGGCGGAGTTACTGGTAAGGATTTATACTGGAAGACCTAACTAGAGTCATAAAGAATTTCAGATTAAAGGTTCTTGAATAAACAGGTTTAATATATTACTCCTAACATTTTTGCTTTTCCCCACAGAAATTTGTCTTCTTAATCAAAGTAATACAAAAAAGATCACTGGCAACTGACTTTGTACCATTGGGACTGCAGGACAGGGAATCAAATATAGTTGTATTACGTGTTTTAGCATTACCTACAGTATATGAGGGGTCAAGAAGAAAGCAAAACATTTTACCGTCCTTCATACGTACTCGACAGTGACCTTTCCCCACCTTCACATTCCTCCTTTGTAATCAGAGTTTTACAATTGCTCTTCCCATTGTAAAATGCTATCCAATTGCTATGGGACAAATTCTGTCACTGTTGCTCATATGGGGGTGAAATTCGCCCCTGTGCAGAGGGTCAGCATGAAGTGTATGCATAATTCTCACTTACATCCTCAAAATAGGTGGTATAAGTGATACACATTTTATGTTTTTGTCTGCCTGGGGCCATGAGTAACAGTGGCAGAATCTGGCTCTTTGTATTGCTACATTTAAGAACAAGAGATTCCTTAACTCAACCTAATTCTACTAGCACCACTGAGTTGTGTTCAGAATCAGTCATTTCTTAATAATGGTATCCACATGTCTAGAAAAAACATCTTTCATTTCAGATTTGCATTAACCCTATGTAAGATTAAGATTCTATCAGGGACAGGTCATAGGCAAAAAATAAAAATTCACAGAAGCCAGTGACCTCTCCCTGACTTTTATTAAAAATACCCTGGGATGGGGGACAAATACCCAGAGCTCTGCCAGGTGCTTTCAGCTGCTCCAGCCACTCCGCTGCTCCTGTGACAGGGGCTGACCTCACTCCAACTGCTGCTCCAACCATGGGACCACTGCTCGGTGGCCCCAGGGCTGAGAGCTACTCCAACCTTGTCCCAGAAGTAGTCCTGGAGGTCCCTGAAAGTCACAGAATCCAAGACCTTCATGAGAGAATCATATTTTTAACTATATGCCACATTTTGGAGTACAAGTCAGATGAATGAGAGGTTGTGTCACTGCCTGTCCTATACCCCTGGATGCCTTAAATGCTCTGCTGCTGGAGCTCACAGCTCAGATACCAACAACCAACAGATAAGTATGCAGTTCCCACAGCACGTGTGCTGTGCAGCCATGGTTCAGCACTCTGACCCCAGCAACCTGCCTACAACATGACCCCACCTTGGTCTCCATCAGCCTCAGTTATTATTTCAGAATGATCAACACACCCCGCAGTTCCAATTTCCCCCAAAATGATCTGCCCTGACATGTCCAGCCCTTTCCTGGAACAGAGCATCAATAAGGTTTGTTACTCCTTTAGACAGACAAAAAGCACAGCTTATTACTTTAACTGGAGCTAATTGCATCAATTCAAACATAGCACTGGATTGGTTTAGATGAAAAGCAAAACTTGTTGATTTAATCAGAGAGGTTAAGTGAGTACAAGAGATAAAGACAAAAGTGGCTACAAGCAAATAAAAGTAAAATATACATTCTAGTGGCTAAGACTAACAAGCTACAGTGTTGGTTCTAGGTGAATTTCTTATCAATCTCTTTTTTTCCCCTGACTTAGTTGGGACCTTCCAGAGAAGCACAAGATGCTGGTTTCCCTCCTCATCCTAAGTGAAAAGTTTTTGCCTAAGCAGGTTTCTCATATATGTTTTCAGTTCCCAGAGATTCCAACTCCTTCGTTGAAGGGTCCATCTTTCTCAGGCTGCAAGAACTCTGTTCCCTTGTATCTATCCCGTGGTGGATGCCAAGATGGCTTCTTCTTATATCTTCCCAAACTCAATATTTTGTCCCCAGACTCAGGATGGCCTCATGCTGTTCTTCCCTTTCTGGGGGCTTCTCATTCCTCTGATGATTTGTATGTAAATAAGACTTCCACTGTTTTTAGTCACACCTTGCCTTGCTTAATTTCATTATGATAGCTCCCTTCCCGTCTGTCTGGGGGGAAAAAACTGTTTATCTGTGTTTGGAAAAAGACTTTATAGAATATATCATTAAATATCCATAATTTCTCATATATATCTCACTGTAAAATGTGTACATTAGTACTATTAGTCACCAGTGTGTCATAAAATACCTTACTCAATACATTTATAATATAGTAATATTGTATGCAATCAGTTGATTCAGTCACTTATCACTTGAAGTTCAGACCCCCACAAGAGGCTTCCCACTCACACTCACTCAGTTGCTGGGTTTGTTTATCTTTTATGTAAATATACCTTCACTATGTCTGCCCAACAACCAGCAGACTACTCAGACAAATACATTCCTTTGTCTAAGGCAGACTGTGCATATGTATTGCTTGCCAAACACATTAAGAGCATAATGCTAGCACATATTCATAACTTTGTAAACATGCTGTATACAAAGTCACACAAAGATATTAATGATCAGTGACTTAGTTTTCCAGTGATCTTACATAACACCTTTTATATAAAGATTATGACTGTCAGATATAGTGAATCTATCAGGCCTCACAGGAGTTTCTGATCGTAGTAAACCACCAAAGTGCTTCTGTGCCATACTATTACACAGTTTAAAGATATAGATGCCATACAACTTAATTTGGAAACCATAATTTCTGTTAAATTTATGGTCCCCCTGAAGCTTTATATCAATGGCTTCAAAGTTTATGTAGCTTCTATTAAATTTTGTTACTTTCACCTGAAGTTTGCAAAGTAACGACACAGCTACTAAATGAAGGTCTCTACAAAACAAAGAACGTTCTAGATAGACGCTCTGCAGTGAAGCATAGAGACACTTTAGGGAATAGTACTTTCCATTTTCTCATAAAGTGTCAGAAGAATGAGACTCCTTCCATGGTTCTTTACCATTGTGAAATGACTCTTCACTAAGAATAGGACGAACCAGTTTCCAAAGGCAGCCCTTTCCTTTGCTTCAGATTGATTTCCAGGGAGAATGTGGGAAGGCAGCACCAGAGGGCGCTGGAAAGAAAAAAGTCCAACAGGAAAGACAAAAGCTGACAAACCTGTCCTCAGAAAAGGAAGTTTTTACACTAAGGAGCGGGGTTGCCTGCAATAACAGGGGATTGGGCTCAGAGACCCAGGAGGACCCTTTTATCCTATGTTCCTTTAGAGCTGGTTGGAAAATGACAATTATTCTTCCCACATGAACACTCCAAAAATAATTTTATTTTTCATTAAGATTTTCTGCCAAAAAAAAAAAAGGTGTTTCAGTTTTTCAGTTCAGAAAATTTTTGGTTAACATTTTGTTTTTGAAGATTGAAAATTACCCCCCAAAATTGGCTAGTCATTGAAAAGCCAGAAGAGAGTGTTAAAAATAAGTTGTTTTTTTTCCCCTGTAAACATTTTCATTCTGACAAAAAAACTTTTTTCAGTCAATTAAAAAAATTTCAACCAGCTCTAGGAGGTATTTGGTGTCTACTTTGCAGCCGCTTGGGCTGCCCATCAGTGTGGTACTATTCTGTGCTCTCCAGCTTCCATCATAGTTCCTTGAATAACAGGCTGGGGAGTAAAATATGACAACAGGGAATATGTTGCAAGAGAATAGAAGATGGCAGTAGCAGCCTCTTTGCCAGATGCCCATATAGTGGTAAGGTTCATCTACACAGGAAAGTTACACAAATATAAGGTAGGGTGTGAATTTAAAGTCACTATATTTACTGGTATAAGCCACTTTCTGGTTTAGTTTGTTATTTTAAAGTAGTTTAAGGTAAACTGAAAATGTCACTTATTTCAGATTTTTTTTAAAAGATGTTTTACCAATGTAATTATGGCTGTTTAACTATGCCAGTATAACTGGAAAAATCCCCTGCGTATAAAAGGTGTAAGTGGACAGAGAACTGCTACTCAAAAAGGAGAGTGAGAAGAGAGGCAGAACCACCAATAACTTGGAGGAGGAGTTTGGAGAAACAGAAAAGATGGAGAATCCAGAAACTTGGTGAGGGTAAGAAGAGGGCACATGGATGAGGACTGCTATTTGGGAGAGTGAATGGTGTGGTGGGGCCATTCAAGTATTGTAATGTCACTTGGTGTTTAGAGTGCCATCTGAATATTGTTATGGTCTCTGATATTCTACTACTTTGTCATGTTTCAGCTAATTAATTAATCGTACAGCACTTTTAGAATGTAAAGCATTATGTAAGTCTCAACTAGCAATACTAGTGTGCTAACATTTTATTACTCTATTTTTAAATTGAGTCTTACCGTTCTTTTCTTTGGACGCAGAATTTTAAATCGAATAACCACCAATGCTGTTTTAACTATAACAGATGTATTTTTTGTTCTATGAAAGATTTCAGCTTTTATACAGTTGGTAATAAAACAACCATATTTTTGGTTTCCTGAAACCTTTTTTAGAGATTTATCTTGCCATCTTGGCAAATGATTTTGCTTACATTGGAATATACTTATTTACTTTTATCATTCACATTAAGAAGGCTATTTTTGCTGTGTACACACAGTTTGTAGTTTTGATTATACTTTCATTGAGCCTGCCAAAAACAAAATCTAAATTAAATTAGATTGCTTACATATCTAAATAAAAAATGGAAGCCTCGACTACAGGGACAGAAATAATTTCAGATAATTCAGACTAACCCTTAAAAAAAGCCCCAAACTATGCATTGTGCTAACATTCAAAGATGCACTCAAATGACTCCAAGGGAGGCGGATGGATCTTTCAGATGAGGAAGGAAAGAGAGAGAGTGTACTGTTCCTAGAGCACTGTCACCAAGCAGGAGTCCGTAATAGAAAGTTTAGGACCTAAGTTTCTTTCACACCAGTGAAGATCAGTGAAGTCAATGGAATTACTTACTGTAAGACCAGTGTAAATGAGAGCAAGACCTCAAGAAGCAGAGTGCAAGGAAAAGGGTGGGGGGTGAATGGTCTCCTACAAAGAAATTAATGCTACTGGTGTATCACATAGCAAGCTAAGAAGTCAGCATGGCTTCTATATTTTTAAATTATTCTTTGAGCCTTGAGAGCCCACTCAGGTCATATTTTTCTAAGCAGCTAGAACTCCTCCTCACCTCTTTTGTTTTCCTAAAAAGAAAGCTGAGATTCACACAGTCACTTCACTCGAGAAGCTGGGATCTAAGGAGAATACCAAATACCAGGAGATTTTCAGTCAGATTGCAAGAGCTCGCAACACTTAACTTACAAACTGTCAGCATTGGAATTACCTCCTGAAATCAGAGTGAGTTCCTGAACTTAACTAAATTTCTAACCTGGGGCAATCTTCTGATTATAAAAAGCTTCCAAGATGTACTGAATTCTCAAATTGAAGAGAGTCTCTTAGGGCTGGAGCTGGCCTCTGCCTTAGCTGAACTCCCAAACTGAAATGGGCAGGTACTCTAATCCCTTAGCTCCACCCCAATCAGCCCCCTTCACTTGACTCAAACTGAAATCTCATCTCTAGCAGCAGACACTGGAGCCTCTCCTAGCTCCAAGATAACTTCACTAATTTGTTCCCCAAACCTCCATCATTTCAAAACAAGTTCAACTCAAAAGAGGAAAATTGAGATCACCCTGTGCACAATGCAGTCAGCTTCTACTTTCCAGTGTCTCCTAGGGACTCAATAGAGAACCTTGATACAAATAACAGCCATACAGTTTGAGGCCAGAGAGGACCACCAGATCAGCTAGTTTGACCTCCTGTGTATCACAGGCCACCACCTAGCACCCATACACCTAAGCCCAACAACTGAAGTTAGTCTGCTGTGGGCTGTAATACTTTGCTCTAAACTAGTGGTGGACAACCTATGGCCCACGGGCCGCACGTGGCCCGTCAGGGTAATCCGCTGGTGGGCCGCAAGACAGTTCACTCTAACCATCCGCAGGCATGGCCACCCACAGCCTGCCGCAGGTTGCCCACCGCTGCTCTAAACTGTTCATGTGTGACAGGCAGAGAATAGGAGGAATCGAGGTGTACCAATGCTCTAACCCCCTTGCAATGGCAGGGAATTGATGATGAGAGATATACCCAGATAATCCTGGCAAGAAGGCTGCACTCCACCCAGCAGAGGAAGACAAACCTCACCCCCTAAGGTCACATCCATTTGATCCAGGGAAATTCCTTCCTGACCCCACATATGGGGAACAGTTAGATCTGAACATGTGAACAAGAACCAGCCAGCCAAGCACCAGAGAAAGAGAAAATGCTAAGTACCGCTCCTGAGTGCCAGCCCACCCCATCCAGTGTCCCATCTCCAGCCACGATGTCTCCATCTCTGATGATTTAGAGGAAAGAGACAACCTAGAAAACATTGGGGGCAGGAGGCAATTCCTTCCTGACCCCTGCAGCGTGACTGGCTGAAGCATGAAATTTGAGGAATTTTAGACATGAACCAGAAGGGACTCTCAGGGCTGCCGAGCCCTGCCCGCTAGTGTCACAAGCAACCCTATCATGCAATTCCAGTCATAAATTTATTAATTTCTCTCAAAATATGTTAGATTTGTGAAAGGCTTAAATGGTTATCAGTCAGAATAGCAAAACATGTCCAGATAATATCCATCTGCATTTTTAAAAGAAAATGTATAAGGAAATCCATGAATTCATTACTATTTAAAAGTTCACTAGATTCAGGAAAGATGAGTGAGGATTGAGAATAGGCATCTCTCTTTTAAAACAGCATCAAGAAACAAGTCATGGGTTGAGTCTACTCACACTGATATCAATAGCAAAACTCTCAGTTTGATCTATAGTTTCCTGTTGTGTTCCTCATAAATATTCACTTCAGAGCACTCTCCAAGCATCTGGAATGCTATTGGGCCAAGCAGAATACAATCAGGAACTCAAACATCAATCCCTTATGTCTGTGAAATAATAAAAACAGTTCCAATTAGCTTGTTACATACTGCTCTAAACAACTGGCCTTCTACGTCATCCATGATTTTTATGCTTTGTAGGTAAAATCTTGGCTTAGTGCTCAGAGCTAAAGAACCAGGCTTTATGCCAGGGGCACTGCAGGGACCAGCAAAAGGAATTCTTCACCACAGGCAGAAAAAAGACAGCAGAATTGCTGCATTGTGCAGCTCTGATACTGCAGTAGTGCCTACAATTCCTGTCCCACATGCTGAAAATCCAATTCTCCCCAACTTCATTCCCAAACATCTCCACAGATGGAACCATCAAAGAGCTGTCCTCCATATATTTATGCAGAAATCATTTGTTTTGCCAACAACAAAATTTGAAAAATACTGTTGCTGTGCCAAGGGTGGTTTACAGCTGAGAATGCCCAGGCTTGGGACAGACTGCCAGAAAATGGAGCAGACACCCCAAACTGGTGATATATTCTATCATTAGATTTCACCAAGCCAGTAATAAAAGGGTACTCTTGGATCACTATACTAATTTAAAAAAAGAATAGGGGTACTTGTGGCACCTTAGAGACTAACAGATTTATTTGAGCATAAGCTTTTGTGGGCTACCGCCCACTTCATCAGATGTATAGAATGGCTGAGCCATTACACACATTGAATCTATTTCTCCATGTTAAGTATCCTCACAGCTTCTTGTCAAACTGTCTTGAATGGGCTATCTTGATTATCGCTACAAAAGTTTTTTTGCTGACAACAGTTCATCTTAATTAATTAGCTTCTTAGAGTTGGTTGGGCAACTCCTACCTTTTCATGTTCTCTGTATGTATATATATCTCCTCACTATATGTTCCATTCTATGCATCAGATGAAGTGGGCTATAGCCCATGAAAGCTTATGCTCAAATAAATTTGTTAGTCTCTAAGGTGCCACAAGTCTCCTGTTCTTTTTGCGGATACAGACTAACAAGGCTGCTACTCTGAAACCTATACTAATTTACCACAGAGTACAGACAGTCCCCTGGACATTCCGGCCCCTGCTTACCATCCAGACAAGCTGGACTTCTGTGACATAAGGTTATTAAAACCAAAAACACCACACATTAGCTTCTTCCAGTCCCGAAAGATCAGTCATTCACCCTAGGTCACTGGATATTTCAGGATCTCACCAAAAATAACACTGTTAGCCAATCAGTAGTATTTAAAAAGCTAAAGATTTATTAAGAAAATGAAAGTTAGGAGATTGAAGCAAATAACATATATTAGAGGTACATTAGAGGTTGTAGTCCAGGTGATCACTCAGATGCAGAGTTTCTTAAAGTTTTTTCATAAATCCTTCAGGGGATTTCCCAAAGTAAACTTTTGGGGATCTCACTCCAATGTTTAGAGTTCAGCAGATTAGAGATTAAAAAAAAAGAATCCTTCCCAAAGCCCCTTTTATAGTTGAAACCGGCTTGGTGAGTGTTGCTGGCACAGCATGGGTTTTCCTCTGGGGAAGAATAGGTAATCCAGACAGTATGTGAGCTTCCATTGTTAGACAAACGACCCTTGCTTTGAAGCGACCTACTTCCCATGCATACAAATAATTCATTTACACTGATTTACATTAGGCAATTGCCAGTCCTGCATTAAAACTGGTGTAGACAATACAGGAAAGATTCTTTAGTTCCATGCAGTGTGTATCTTTGATCCTAAGGCTAACTGAGGACAGGATAGAGACAGACATCAACATACAAACAACATTTTCCTTAATTTCTTATCAACACAAGTGAATAGGTTTGTGTGTTAATTGTCAGCCCAATTAACATCTCTTTAATATCCACACACAGTAAATTATCCTGATTGGAATTGCAATGCTTCTCCATATGCTTATAAGGGTCATATTCAGGTAAACTGGCCTGTTAGTTTTAACCTGAGCTGATTTGCCAGGATCACACTTACACAATCTATTTAAAGAAAACCTCATTCACTGTTTGCATTCTACATCCCCACACTGAATGGGACAAAACAAAAAGACCTCCTTACCTTGCAACCACTATGCATGGCCAGTAAGTGAACCATGGATACTGGGCACAAGAAATCACATAATCCGTAATTTGTAGATGAAATTTTATGAAGCCTAATGGAAGTTCCTATAACTGAGTTCACTCATGACCCCCTCATAGACTCATAGACTTTAAGGTCAGAAGGGACCATTATGATCAGCTAGTCTGACCTCCTGCACAGCTCAGGCCACAGAATCTCACCAACCCACTCCTGTGACAAACCCTTAACCTGTGTCTGAGTTATCGAAGTCCTCGAATAGTGGTTTAAAGACCTTGAGGTGCAGAGAATCTTCCAGCAAGTGACCCATGCCCCACGCTGCAGAGAATGGCGAAAAACCTCCAGGGCCTCTGCCAATCTGCCCTGGAAGAAAATTCCTTCCCGACCCCAAATATAGTGATCAGTTAAACCCTGAGCATGTGGGCAAGATTCACCAGCCAGCACCTAGGAAAGAATTCTCTCTAGTAACTCAGATCCCACCCCATGACCAGGGACAGAATAGTACCTCCTGTTGACAGTTGCCATGCTGGTTTTTCTTTCAGGTAACTTGGTCCTCCAACCTTTAGGCCATCCTTTCCGAGGTCCTAAATGTCCAAACTGAAGTCCAAAACTGCCTTTAACAGAAACAAAAAGGTTGTCTCTCTGAGCTGTTCCTCAGCCTAATCCTCAGTTCAGTCTGCTGGGCTCAACTACCCTTTTATGGAGCCAGTAAGGAATCCCAGTCCCATCCTCAAGTCTGGGTTCAGCCCAGGGTCTTTCACTGCACAGCTAGGTCAGATCCTTTAACTCCAATGATCTCACTCCATATTTCAGTTTTCCCTGGGCCACTTCCTACCTTGCCATTTTATTTCCCCTCCAGGTCTCTCAAACTCTTCTCTAATTAGTCAGGGTCTCTACCAGGCCTTCCAGCCTCATCACTGTCTCCCTCAGGGTGCCTGCCTGGAGAACTTGACTCCTAGCTCTTAGCTTGCTTGCTTGCCTCCCATTCCTGTTCCTATTCCCCTCTACTGACTCAGGGCCCTGCAACTTCTTCTCTAGCTGGACACTGCCAGCACTTAAATCTAGTTTCCATTTTATGGGAGTCACCTGATTCCTCACAGAAATGGCTTGTCCTCTAATCACGTTTGGCTTAGGCCCAGTCTCTCCACCCCAAGGGCAAACCATCCTTTAAAGAGAGCTTGTCATTATTTGTTCTCTTTTGGAATGTTGTATTTTTAAAAACCAAGGGCCAGTCCCTCAGCTGATCTAAACGAGCCAATCTCCATGCCTGTTTACACCATCTGAAAATCTGACATCAGATCTTGAGAAATTAATCAGTGTTTTTAAATTTAAATGAAAGCCAGGCTCCCTTATTAGCATACAGACAATATGGAAGCAAATGTGCTGCATTAGAATGATATTTTAAAATACTTCAGACCCCAATTCCATACTGTGTTCCTAGAAAATTTTTCTTGTCTTTTTCATGCGTTTTTGTTTCATGCCAAGAATACAATTCCCCAATCATTCCACCACAGTGTCTGTCTAGTGTAATTTGCTCCATCAAGTGCTATCCAATAAATAAAGCAAAGGAAAGGAAATTTTGCTACATCAGTTCATTCATCATATTTCTACTGCTTTCGTTGTACCT
Source organism: Gopherus evgoodei (assembly GCF_007399415.2). Lineage (NCBI taxonomy): Eukaryota > Metazoa > Chordata > Testudines > Testudinidae > Gopherus > Gopherus evgoodei. The sequence continues at coordinate 240,932,950 of NC_044323.1, read as the reverse complement.
AAAATGGTTGTTTACAGAGCCAGTTTAGAAAGGATTCACTCTCTGTGGATTTTCACCTCCTATCTTGGTGCACCAAAGACTCCTCACTTTTACTCTGTCTTTTACTCCCTAAAGCCATTGGGCCAAATCTGCAACTGATGTAAATTGGCATAAATAAAGCTATGCGGGGTTTTAATTGGAGAAAATAGCAGTGGAAGTCTCCGAGGCTCTGGCCACTTGAAACGTCAAAATGAGATCTCACTTACAGCAGATAGCGAAGGTTTCCACGCTACATGTGCTCTGCTGAGCTTCACTGGGTTCTCCTTCAACAGAGTTCTGATAATCCAGCTGCGAACCCATGATCGGCACAGGCATGATCGGCACATGCTTAAGTCCCTTTGTGGTACATTGCAATGCCTAAATCCCTTCGTGGATCCCCCCCCAAGCCTCTCTGTGTCATCTCTAAAATGGGGATGATAATGCTTCCCTACCTCATAGGGGTACTTTGCTGCCTACATATACCCTGAGAGACACAATCCAACCACATATTAAAGATTGTGAAGAGCTTTGAGATCTACTGATGAAAAAATAGGCATTCTGAGTCTGCAGGCAGCCTCCAGTACAAGAAAGAGCAGCAACCACTACTTCCAGGGATGGAACTCTCAAGCCCCACACTGACCACCAAGACAGACTAATCTAATGTAGGGGGATGACACTAAGATGTCCAGCTGGGTTGTACAGTATTAGAATATCATTATAAGATGTGGATACCCCTTTGGGCAATATGTGATTGGATCCTCCTTCATGGAGTGCAAAAATCCTCTGGGCTTCATTTCTCCCCTCAGGCCTTTTGAGTCCATGATGAAAAAATGTTGGTCTTCTCCCAAATGCCATCCACTTGTGGCGCTAAGATGAGATGCCACTCATGGCAGATAGTGCATATCTGTGATCCTCCCAGTCCTTATGTGCTTTGAAAACAGTGAAATGGTAAACAATATTGACACATTTGGGCACCTAAGTTAATACCTATTGAGATGAATGGGCAATTCACCCCTCTCAGAGTTACAATACAGTATAATATGTGGTTTGTTAAAATTCATTGTGTATGAAAATTTCCATTTTCTTTAGTTGTTCTGCTCTGCTTTTTATCATGCTTTTTCATACCTGATCATGGAACTGAAAAGTTTTCCCCCATCTTTTTGATGTCATGAGTCTGCCATCCCTCTAGCCCTGCTGAGCTGAGTAGTAACTCTCAAGATTTTCTTTCACTTTGTAACTCCCGCCTCTGACTAAGAAGAAGAGAGGCATTTATGCTCTTGCTGAGACTCAAAGCAAATGGGCTAGATGGGAGGAGGGACAGTACTGCTATTTCAGAGTCATATCTGTCAGTCCACATGAGGTATGAGAGTGATAGTAGGATAGCAACTTCAACTGTATAGATTTCAAAGTGGTAGCCGTGTTACTGAGTAGCTCCAAGGTCCAACCCACAAGATATACTGCTTCACCACCTTGGTCCTATTGTCAGCTGAATGATGTCATATAGCCAGTAGATTTAGAGAAATGAAATTATTTCCTCTTCCTGGGTTTGCTGGGAGCACAAACTTGATTTCCCGTCAGAAGATTATCTTTCCAGTTGTGAGGTGAATGCAAAATTCACAAAGATTTACATTCTATAAAATCTCTCAACTCTTGTTGCTAGCAAGTAATCTGATTTACTCTACTGAAACCATCGCAGCTGGGAGTTTATACATATGGGGCATATCATGAGTTTTTGCTAACTAATGAACTTGTAGAAGAAATAGTGATCTGTGGCTTGTAAGCACGGCTTTTTTTCATGAACACGGCTTGTAAAGGACAAACAAAGGGTACAGTGCTGAGTTTAGTGGACTAGTGGGCAATTAATTCATTTTTTATTCTCGAGAATTGAATAAAATGAAAATTACCTTGGCATCTTTATAATTATCAAACTTATGTGGAGAACTATTTATGTCCTCCAGGCCGAAATAGACCCAGATGACAGCCCTGTATATAAAACCTCACAAAGTAATTCAAGAAATATATTTATAAAGGTCTAAACAACCCTGGTAACAACTGTGGCAAAAAAAACAACAACCCACACCTCGTTCCACCTTCTGTTTACTAGGGAATTTTGTCCCTTCCTCTGTGTGAGCATTTGTCCACATTGATCCACACATTCATCACCTCCAGACTGGGGTACTATAACACTGTCCCTGGAGCTGAAAGAAGTCGAGCTGTTGCAGAATGCAGCTCGCCACTTCCTCAGTGGCTTTGGTTGCATGAGCTGGTAGTGGGCAGTGTAGTTCTATATCAGTGGCACCTCCCAGACATAGAGCTGCTCCAATGGATATGTCTACGCAGCATTTAGACACCCATGGCTGGCCTGTGCCAGCCGACTCAGGCTGGTGGGGCTCAGGCTGCAGGGCTGTTTCATTGTTTTGTAGATTTCCAGCCTCGTGCTGGAGCCCAGGCTCTAGGACTCTGGATTCCAGAGCTTGGACTCCAGCCTGAGCCTAGAATTCTACACAGCAATGAAGCAGCCCCGCAGCCAAACCCCACAACCCTGAGTTGACTGGTACAGGCCAGCTGCAGGTTTTTCTTTGCTGCCTACGTATACCCTGAGAGACCCAATCCAACCACAAAGGTCCTGATTTATTATTTACAAAAGTGTATGTGTTATTGCAGGCTATGATTATCACCAATAAATGTTCTGAGCCATGCTTTCAAACGAGCCTTGACCCAGCCTCCTAACATTGTGCATAGAAAGGTTACATTTATACACAAGAATTGAATAGACATCCAGTTAAGTGATTTGCCTGCACAAATGACAATTCTCCTGGACAAAATTTGCATATGGAGTATTGGTGCCTCTCATTTAAAATCACCTCAGAATAACATTCCAAAATAACTAAAGTCCAACAATATCTTTCAATAAACTCATATCTGGCAACCTGGAAAACTACAGTTGAAAACCACCCTTCTACTCCAACATTAAATTCCCATTTGATTCTCCTGTTTTCAAATACCTAGAAGAAAACCTGCATATTCCAGCATGCCCTGAAGGTCATCGGATTTGGACTAGTAGCGAGCAACTTTCAACATAGTAAGATTCATCTTTTTTATTACTTATTATTTGAATTACAGTAACACCTAGGGGCCTCAGTCATGGATCAAGGCCCCATTGTACTAGGTGCTGTGCAAACACAGCACATCTATTTTCGAATACATCAGAGCATCCTTCTCAGTAGATGAGGCATTTTTCATATTCTTGGAGCACACAGTTAAATTAGCCTTCAGCCTGTGTTCTTGCCCTTCTAATTAAAGGCCTGATCCCATGACAAGCACTAGGAATTAAGGATGATTAGTGCACTGCAGGAGGTGCTCAGTACTTCACTGGAATATGCCTTATTTTCTTACATGAGTCAAATTAGCAGTCAGGGTAAAACAGACTTTTTGGGCATCATAGATCTCAGTTTATAGGACTGGTTCTCAGTTGCAGCTTCACCATAGTGTTGATGAAATCTAACACAAATCTGCAGCTGAATGCCTTCCAAGACGATAGCGTGGAGATTATGTTTTTCCTGCGTTAGATCATGACACCATATTTGGGGGTGGGGTGTGATTAGGATCCTCATGAAAACTACAAATTAAAATTGAAGTTTTGTTAGTGCTAAATTAAACTGGAAATTTTAATAGTCATAAGAACAAAAGAATGGCCATACCGGGTCAGACCAAAAGTCCATCCAGCCCAGTATCCTGTCTACTGACAGTGCCCCAGAGGGAGTGAACCTAACAGGTAATGATCAAGTGATATCTCTCCTGCAGTCTATCACCACCCTCTGACAAACAGAGGCTAGGGACACCATTCCTTACCCATCCTTATTGTTTACTAGGTGCCAAATAGCATATCCTCAGATCTTTGGCTCATCATACTCTAGGTATGATTTCATCATTCCTAGCACAGGTCTTTCCACATTACTGAAACAACTGACTTGAAACTAATGGGAAATTGCCCCTAAACCATGTTGACGTTGTCCCGGGTCTCTTACATAGCTGCGTCTGAAGCTTCCAATGACCAGTGCCATTTGATCTTACATCAGTGTTTAGCCGTAATGCCAACCTTATTAAAGTCATTGATGGATAATCCATACACCACAGAATATATTTTACATACCATACTTGAACCCTGATGACAGGGCAAGGCTTTATCCTAACTCCACTGTCAAGTGATTGCTTTATAAAAAATGCAGAGTGATCTAATTTAGCCCATAATTCTTACTAGATGAATGAGAGGGGATCAGAGTATTTCACTAAGCCATTTCTTTAGCTGTTGGATCAATTATAGCTGTGCCAGGGTAGGAATATCACCTCCAGTGCAGCAAGCACTAAATCAACTCATACAATACCAATCTTTGTGCACTGAATCTGAGATTAAGTCCTTTTGCATAAAATGATTGCTCTGTTTCTGTGCTTAGAGCAGCCTGCTGCCCAAAAAGGTTTTGGAGCTGTTCTGACACAATAATAGAAATGTTTTTTGGGAAGACATGATCTTTCAAAAGAAAACAAAAACTCAAAAACCCAGAAACAGATGGATTTTAACAGATAAACAAGGATTGAAGACTGAGGACTACAGGGAGATTTATTTAGTGAATGCTTCTGATTTATCTTATGCCGTACAGTAGCAGCAATTCATGGCAAATCAGAAACAACTTGCTATTTACAGTGTTGTGAGGGGAAATAACCCATAAGTAAATAATTAAACAACTGAAGTACTGGCTTTTCAATCTCTAGGTTAAATTTGAAGGCTAGAAGTCTCTGCAGCACTTTTTGTTTCTTTGTTAATGTTTGCAAAATATAACACCAAAACTTAAAATAAAGTAAGGGTTGTCCATACAATACAGTTCTGCATGTCAAGTGGGGTGTGGATTCTAATACACACCAATGTGTCAAACACTAACTGGCCCATGTAGACCCTGCTGGCATGCAAAAGAAGTTCCCTAGTGCATATTAACATAGTTCTGCTTGAAATGGTACTATGGTAAAGTGCACTGGGGAACTTTTTGTGCACATCAGCGTGGTCTACATGGGCCAGTTAGTGTGTAACACATTGATAAGTATTAAAATTCACACCCCACTGATATGCACTATTACATCATGTAGACAAGCCCTCCTATTGCTAAAAACCTTGCAGAATCTTTCAATCCTTGCAAATGCTATATAATATATAGGTGCAAGTTACTTTAATAAGATTTGAATGAGTATTTAAGATATTTTCCCTGAAATCCATCTAAGTCTAGACCCTTATTGAGGACATTGTTTCATAAACAAAGTCTGTAGCACAATATGTACAAATCCTTGTGACATCTGTGGTGAAGTAGATAAGCCACTCACCCAGCACAGAAGGAGTTAAAATAAAACCCCACCCTGTTATACCTGCAGCCAATGCCAGGCCTGGAGGGGAGAAAAAGAGGGAGCCTGGCTCAGTTCAGGGCTGACAGGCAAAGAGGCAGGAGCTAGCTGCCTCCCTACCTGAGAGGAAGGATCACCAGGTCAGCAACCAGAAACCAAGCAGCATCTTCCTGGCCAAAGGAGACTGAGAAAGATGCCTAGGAGCACCCAGCCTAGGAGGAACTTGGGTGACTGAAGCTCGGAGAACTTGTGAGGTTCTTACACTACCAAACTTATGGTTGCCTTGCCTGGAGGAACCTGGGACTGTAGTAGGATGCAGACAAGCCACCAAAGGAACTTGAACTATACAGGGCATGCCCAAACTCCAACCATTAGGCTGCCTGGCCCTTCAAACCCCCATTACAACATCATTTGTATTGTTTCATGAATACCAGCTTTGTAAGGTATTGTCTAGAAACCAGTCCACATGTAATTATTATCCAGGGTTTTCTGAACCCAAAGAAGTAGTAGCATAACTGTTTCTCTCCAGGTGGTGACAGGATTAAATCAATCAGGACACAGCTTCTCTGTCTGATAAATGATTGATACAAACCAGAGTGCCTTATCTAAAACTACTTTTTATTAGGTCTTAAGCACACACATATATGCTGTAGCAGTAGGTTTAGAGCATTCCAAACATTTATATTTACCCAAAGTCTGAAATGGTTTTGAGTGATCAGCAACCAGCCTTCCAGGGCCTTCCTTTCATCCAGCTGCTGGGGGGTATAGGTATTAGCTCCTTGCCCAAAGAAAAACTTCCTTAGATTGCTCCAAAGTGTATCCTTTTCCTTAATCTTTTATAGCTAACTTAAACAAAGCACATAATTCATAATGACTCCTATTGGGTCACCATAATAATCCCTAGTAGGTCATCATTTCTCCTAGTTTCTATTCATTATCTCTTATCATCAAAGCTTTTCTAGTATTTTTAGTCATAACAACAATGATACTTATACGTCAGGTCAACTGTCCAAATATTCCTTCCATTATCATGGTACATTACCTCTTTGTCCCAGCCTCCCATTCTGATTAGCAGAACTGCAAATATGCAGCTGCACAGCCTTGCCTCTCAGGGCCTAAGATTATTCCTAGCTATGGGGTATTTCGTTTCCAGCTAGCAGTGGCTATATACACAAAAATGGCTGACCTGGGATTACGTGCAGTAATATTACATATCAAAACCTGAGGTTACATGCAGTATAATTAAATTGTGGGTTACACGCCCCTCCTTGCAGATCATATATTTTTAATATTAAGATCTGTACACATATACACAACCAGTTTAGTGGGTTGCTAGTGACGCCCAGCATGGGCTCAAGGTTCTTGACCCAGACTGAGAAATGATCTTCTCACTAGCACTCTAAGTTTTCATTCTGCCTTGTTAGAGAGCAGACTTCATGTAAATTCCCTTGTAACTGATAAATTCCTCCTGCAACTGATTGATCTTCCTCCAGATCCAGTATGTCAGTGCCAGGAACAAAACAACCACCAATATCTGAAAGACCAAAACCACCATAATCGGATGCAAAACCAGATTAAAAATCTGTGGGGGACCATTCCAACATGTCTCCCACCATTTGTGTTACAAATCTTTGCTAACCCTCTCAATTACTTGTTTAATTTTATTCGTAGAGTGATCAAGATTTTAAATGCTCCCTTTTTAGCAGCATGTAAATAATTCCTTAAAATGGAATACTGAAGCAATATCTGTAAAACAATTAAAATAAGTACAGGGATGACATTTGAATACAATCTGAATTTCACTTTTAATTAGCTATATTTCAGCTCAGGCACTTGAAATTTAAACTTGCATACTTCAATAGCTACAATATGGCAAATCATTGTGTTCATGGGGATTATGAGTTAGATGACATACTTAATTGTGAGCATTGGGCACCAGCTTTTAAGCCTATGCCATTATCACCCATATACACAATCACAAATTTATTTTCAAATGGATTAATGGCATAATGACATTTTCCCTCTGTTATTTCTAAACACACATCCTGTGGCTGCAAGGTATTTTTGGCACATTCATACCCAATCCCAGGTTCTGCTAAGCAGGCTCCCAATTCTACTCTCTTCCACCCCGGACCTCTTTTGTTACCCATAACCTGTGGTCTATGGGCTCCATCGCTATTTAATTAACATAAAGGCCCAATGCTACAATGGGGGAAACCCACTTTATTTCTGCTTCTGACATTAGCAAGATAAACACAGTGATTTGCCTAGATTCTGGTAAAATTTAACTTTTTCCAACAGGATTGCAAATCTCTTTCTGTCTGGGTGGAATTTTTCCAAATAATGCTCCTAATTTCCAGTGGGAGTATCTCACTCATACTATCTCGAATCATGTCCTTTACCACGTCTGTAATTCACATCTGCATTTGCATGCCAGAGCCAAGGAAACATTACCCTTGAGGGCACCAATAACCTTCAAGAGGTGGAGGTGGTCCTTTTCTTGGGATTGCTCCTATTCCACCCCATCCTGAATGGAGCTTAGCTGATCTAATGATAACCTTAGGTGTTGCCACACTGCAATCATTTTATTCTCAATCGCCTCCTCACTGATACTATTAAAAACCTCTACCCCTGTGCCAAATGTTCCCAATATGTCCCTTTTTGCTCAGTCCTTGCAGGATCTGGAGGCATCATGAAGATTAATTCAATTTTTCCAACCCTCATATAACTTTTCAAAGTGGGTTTTTATTGCCAAGATGTTTGCTAAAGTAAAATCTACAATGACCTTTTTCAGGGTGTGGGTTTGATTAATTACCAGTTGCTTCTTTACATTGGTTTGAACTACATATGCCTCAACCAAATTAATTACAGATGCTTCCAAAATCCACACTTCTATACCTTTTATTCCATGGGGTGGGTCTCTGCTGGAGCCATTTCCCTGTTGGGCCTGGGGTGAAGAGAAGGGGTTGTCCTGGGCCCTGCACCCTCCTAGGGATGGCCCTGCTTATACTAATGGGAGCATTCTAATCAAGGAACTGAGGACCTTCCAATCTTTTGGAAGCAGCCAGAGACTTAACAAGCCAGCAGTTTATTTCATCACTTCTTCAAGCCTGATACAAGAACTTTGCAATTATTGTATATGTTTGATTCCTTTGACCATTTTAACTCCCCTCTTTCTTTTCTCTTACAAATAAGCTTTTAGACAGTAGATACTAAAGGATTAGCAACAGCGTGATTATTGGGTAAGATCTGGGTTATATATTGACCTGGGTATGTGGCTGATCCTTTGGGACCAGAAGAACCCTTTAGTTGATGGAATTGGTTTTAAATAACCACTCATCATTGTCTAGTATCTTTAGTCAATGTGGTAAGACAAAAGTTTACTTTTGTTACTGGTATGGTATATCTTATGGAAGAATAACCACCAGTTTTGGAGTATGTTTGCCCTATTTCTTAGCAGTTTGTCCTGAATCTGATAATCTCAGTTGTGATCCACAGAGGCATGGTGACACTTAGCAAAAACCATACCGACCTGGGTAGCTTTCAAACCACTCCACTAACAAATCTGATCCCCCCACTATCCCCTTGTGTATACAGGAAGATGGTGCTATTGCCACCAAAGTGACAGGGATTCCATAGCTGCCAGCATAGACCATTTGCAACTCAAATCATAATACATTGCCAGTTCTTGCACACATTCCCACACTAATATTTAAGTCCAAGACTTTCAGTTTTACTGAAGTGAGATAATATCCCTCCAAGGGGCCTAAAAGAGTGATTTGTTCTTCTGGGATGTTGAGAGCGGTAGTGGTGTTGAGGGTATTGTTCACTTTATATTACACTGTTATCCATGGGAAGTTTCCCCATGCCTTGAACAGAACAGGTTCTGGAGTCACACCACCAAAGGAGCAGGTCTGCAATCAAAACACCAACAAAAGCAGCAGAAAGAAGTGGATCATCTCCAAAGTCTTCCAGCATCCACGCAGTAATCTAAAACACAAAGCAAAACAAACCTTTCCTCTCTCTGTATAGGAGGTATCACTAGACATTTAAACAAAACTTACTAACTTTTACTCTGAGCCATTAGGGTCTGAGTTCCTCTCCTCCCTATGGGGCTCTTGAACTTTTAACTGAGCTTTGAGCAACCTCTTGGGGCTCAGCAAATTCATCAGCCCTCATTTGCTGAGGGCTTGCTGAAGCTGGACAAATGACTACTATTAATTTTGCCAGTGAGTACATATTTTACTGGAGAGTGGGCAGTTTTCAGTAACATAGGGGACAATCCAACCAGATACTCCCAGTGTTGCAAAGCTCAAACTTGTGCCAAAACCTCCTTTTCACACAGAGTAAATCCCCTCTCTATTTCACATAAAGCTTGGAGGCCTATGTCACAGGGCACAGGCCTGAGCTATTTTCCTGACTCAGTACAGCTCCCATCCCCCTCTTAGTAGTTTCCAATTGCCACACAAACGGCCAATCCAATGGAGACATGCTAAAGCTGGAGCCTGAACCAAGGCCTGTTTTAACTGGACCATGGCTTCCTGCTATTGAGAGTCCCTGTCTCACTTTGTTCCCTCCTTCAACAATTCATGCAGTGGGGGCGCTGCCTTCTCTGAAAATCCCTCAATGAGATCTTGGGAGAAATTAATAATTCTAGGAAAGGATCAAAGAGTAGTTACATCTGTGGGAGCTCGAGTTTAAGGATCAGCTCCACAGCCTGTTGGTCAGGGGGAACACCCGTTCTGTCTCAGAGACACTCCAAGATAATTTACTTGTTGGGAGCACAACTGGGTTTTCTTTGGGCTTACTTTAAATCCAGTTTCCTGAATCTTTTGTAACACCCTGTCCAACCCCTCCAGATTCTCTTCCCTGGTCTAAGGATATCATCCACATAAGAAATCACACTGTCTCTTTCTGGCATCCCATCCCATATCTTGACTACAAGGGAATGACAAATAATAGAGGCATTGCTCCAGCCCATGGGGACCCTGGCAAAACACAAATGCTTCTTTTAAAGGCGAATGCACACTTATAGTAACTGTGCCAATGCAAAGGGATACCAAAAAACATTGGTCAAATCTCATATTAAAAACCACTGGGCCCCTCCTACAATGGAAATCATCAGCAGGCTCACCTGATTAAGGGAGTGGAAATCAATTACCAGCCTCAAAGTCCTGTTGTCACCTTTAAGGATCAGCCATAGGGCAGCATTATTGGGAATTGACTGTTCCACTAAAAGCTCTTGGCTTAAGCGCCCGTCAGTTGTTTCTTTCAGGCTGCTCCTGCCTCTTTTGAATACCTATACTGGTTCTGGAGTGAGGGATCCAGGTTTGTAACTGGGATTTCTGAAACAATTTTACCACATTCTATTTTATTATTGGTCCACACCTCTCGGTGTTTTCTCTGCAATTACTAGTACTTCTGGAGGTCACTTGTCACTCCAATTCTTCAGATGCCTTAAGTGCTGCTAACTGGTAACTCACTGAAATCTCCACTGGCTCCCAGGGTGTGCCAGGAAGCATTTCCCCCAGGACCTTGTTAGCAAAATGAACCAGCATTCTCAATTCCCTTAAAACATCAATTCTCAGGATCCCTTCTCCTCCCAAATCCCTTAAGCCAAATTGCCCTTTTATTTTCCTTTGCCCCATCCAATACAAAATCCTTCTGCAAAAGGGAACAATTCCCCCTGCTACATTAAATCCCGGTAAGGTCTTAACTCCAGCCGGAGATTCAAACCAGATTCTTATTCTGGGTACTCATCAAGGAATACGTGGCAACTGTATCTAACAACAAATTCTGAATTTGAACACACCTCCTTCAAATTCCACATAAACTCTGAACCTCCTGCGTGCATCAGTGTACAAATGTGCCACTATATGAGAGCTAGGGTTATCTGGCCTCCCTCAGGAGGTGCACTCAGGGTGTTCCCTATGTGCTCAGCTAGCTTTTACAAATGTTCCGCAGTGGACAAGCCATCCATCTTTTCCTTCAGTTCATATATTAGGAGCTGTCTCCAAATTTCCACCCACCAGGGATCAGGGGCTCTCCCTCAACTTTTGCAGAGCCTGTCTCCTTTCTCTTTCCTTTCTCCCTTTTAGCTGTCATCTTCCTTTAGAGTCTTATCTGGGAAGGCTATTGCTTTAAACGGGATTGTTTCCTATGGATACACAGATCCCCTTATGTCCACAAAAATAAAAGGCAATCTTTGGGCTCAATCCTTATTTTGTTAATTTACTACTTTTCTCAAAACTGTTTTCAAGGCAGTAATTAGGATCAGTAGCAGAGTTAACATTCCTATTGCTTGCAACCGTATCTTCAAGGACAGTAAAATACTTCAAGCTGTGGCTTAACCCTTAACTTTTAATACAAAAAAATAAAACACAAAAGAAAAAAAAAGTGTGTGTGAGGGGAAGGAAATGAAAGGGGGCATGTGAAGAATGAAGAAGAGGAAGAGGAGGGGAGAGCGGGAGAGGGATGTGAAGAACAATTTAGGAAGCAAGGGAAACCTAAGCCTAAGAAAAAGTACAGACAGCAACAAATCTAGAAGTGGAGTTCCCTTGGCCAAAGCATCTGGGAACCCATACTCCTGGCCCCTAAACTGGCTCTGAGAGGAGAGTGGGGGATGCCGACACATCTGCCAAAGTGAGACCTAGGGATCCTCACCAGCCACCCCAAGGCTGCGCTCCAATTTAACAGGTCAACCAATTTTCCTGCAACTCTGACCTGGTCTTTCTTCCCCACCTTGGTTAGCCCCTTGGGGACCAATCTCCTCTACTGGGTGTTTACTATGGAAATTATGGGTGGGGGCTTCTGCAACTCTTCCAGTGTTTCAAGCAAGGGACTATATGGGGACTGAAGGGTCCAACTGAAAGGAAAGCTCATAGGGATCATCCCTCTCATAATCATAAGAAGAAGGATACAAACTGGGCTCCTTCTCTGACCCCCCTCCCCTTCCCAGACTAGACCTGCCTCGAATCATAGCCACTATTCCCTTCTGCTTTCCCAACCTGGCTCTGAGAACACAACTTTGTCTCTTACATTCCCCATGATCTGCCTGAGTCTTATCCTGGGAATCCTTCAGTAAGGCTGTAACAGTTCCTTCACTCTCTGTTGTCTGCTGTTTCAAACCAAATACCTCCTGCTCCAGCCCATCACTCTCTCTGTTTGAACCAGATTTGTCATGTACAGCGTGTCTGACACTGCCTTCAGGTTGGATATCTCCTGGTCTTTCTCAATTTTATCTTTCTTTAACTCCTTTATTTCCTTTTCTTTCCTGACCCTATCCTTCTCTGAGTCCTCCACTCTTGCCTTTAACTGATCTGATCTGTTTATCTACTACCATTTGATTACAGAGCTGCAGGAATACTCTGGGGCCAGTGAAGGCTCCAGGCTTTCAAAGACCATTACAATGCTTCTGTACAAAATTGGTCAGGCTGTTTCCCAAAACCATTTCTAACTTTCTTTCTTTCTAGTTGTTCTGTTTCCTCACTTGATCAGACTACTAGCCTGAGCCTTGAGTCCCAGTAATAGAATGGATCCATAAATTGACTTTGGGACTACGTCACATGAAATTACATGTTTCTACCCTTCCCACCATCCCCCTCTCTTGGACAGCAAACAAAGAGACAAACCTTTTTTACCAATAGTCCACTCCTTTCCACCACTCCTGGCTGGCTTGGAGAAAACCCAGGGTTTTCTGAACCTAAAGCAGTGGTAATTTAACTGTTTCTCTCAAGTCACTTTCAGGAATAAATTAAAGGGGACACAGCCCCTCTGTCTGATAAATTATTGATACAAACCAGAGTGCTTTTACTTAAAATTATTTTTATTAGATCTTAAGAACACACACATGTATGCTGTAGCAGTAGATTTAGAGCATTACAAACATTTATATTTACCCAAAGTCTGAATTGGGTTTGAGTGATCAGCAACCAGCCTTCCAGGACTTTCCTTGGGAGTTCATGTGTCAGCTCCTTGCACAAAGAAAAGCTTCTTTGGACTGCTCTAAAGTGTATCCTTTTGCTTAATCTTTTATAGATAACTTAAATAAAAAACATAACTCACAATGACTCCTGTTGGGTCACCAATTCTCCTAGTTTCGTTATCTCTTATCGTCAAAGCATTTCTGGTATTTCTAGTCATAACAACAATAAAACTTATATGTCAGGGGTACTTAAAACCCTGACCAAAATCAGGCCATGTGCTGGCATGATTATTTTAATTTTGCAAATGAATATAAGGGTTTGAAAAGACCTCTGTGGATTTATTGAGAAAACCGAAGTCCTTTGTGCATCCATTAAACAAGTACGACAGCAATGCAAATTTTCCCATGTTGCTTTTGCCAGTGCACCTCAACTCTGACCATTCACAACACTTCCAAACATCTTTCAATATTTGGCCTCTTGGCTGATAAAGAGTAAGATCATGAACAAGAGTAATAGAGTCAGAGTTGGCTAGATATGGAATCTGGGAACTAAAGTTGGACTGTGACACAAGTCATTAATTTTATTATCAAACAAAAATATTGGAAATAATAAGACCTATGCCTATCATGACTCTGACTTCTTTGTTTGTGTGTTCTTTTTCCTTCCACCTCGACCCTTCAGATTTTTTGTGTCTGATTATATTGTACACTCTGGATACTCTCTCTTCCTATATGTTTGTACACTGTCTAGCTTGACAGGATCCCATGTCTTATTGGGGCCTTTGGGCACTGCTACAATACATACATTAAATAATATATACTAAATGGCTGGAAGCTGAAGCTGGACACCTTCAGACTGTAAATAGGGTGCACATTTTCAACACTGAACAACTTACCACTGGGTATGATGGATTCTCCATCACTGGAAACATTTAGATCAAGATTAGATATTTTTCTAAAAGAAATGCTGAAGTTCAAACAGGAGTTAATTCAGGGAAGCCCAGTTGTCAATATCATGCAAGAGGTCAGACTATATGATCTGAGTGGTTCTTCTGACCTAATAAGCTATGAATAAATATAAAGTCTTAGTGCAGACAACAATGGTGGCATTTTGTGACATAGACACCAGACTTTTAGCACCCAGACTAACCCAACCAAGTCATTTAACATGGACTATTGAATAGTTGGTGACAAGTTTCAGATACTCTCACTATCAACCTGGGTCAGATTTAAACCAATGATCTAAAGGTGAAATGTTGTTTACCATCAATGGTGTCTAGCAGCAGGAATATGCCAAGGTTGAATGTATGGCTTTATATTATATTCTCATTATATTCATTTGAAAAATTAAAATAATCATGCCAGCACATGGCCTGACTTTGGTCAGGGTTTTAAGTACCTTCATATGCACAATATATACATTGTAAGATGGTCCTGAATTACATAATCACAAGCTCTTTCCCAGGTAATAGAATATAATATCACAGTATTTTAGAAAAATTGTACAAGGTGAGAGGCAATGAGACAAAGCTCTTCAGACTCTTCATTCTCTGTATAGTTCCCTATAGTTTTCTAAGTGCTATAGAAAGCCCTAAGATAGTTAGAAACTACAGGAATATGACAGCACAATATTTCAGTCTAAGCTATTACGCAATCTTGCAAAAGCAGTATTGTACTATATGCATAATCCTTATCATTTCTAAATATTTGTATTTCTAAGTCTGTTCCTTTTTATGAACAGAGAAAATGCAGGAAGTAAATATCCTCTAGTGTGTTTACATGGATCTGGGTTATCTTATATCTTTACCAAATCCAAAGCATCCTTCAAAAGTAATAACCCCCAGAAGACATTGTGTGTAAGGACATGAGTACATCTCAGCCATCTCAAGCTACACGGTATTCAAGTTTTTCTGCATATGTATCAATACAGCCAAACAAACTAGGTTTTTTCATGCTTCAAAATCAGCTGATGTTCTCCACCCAAATGTCTAGGATGTTTACCTAACTTGAAATTTAGGACTTTGCCAGCTCAAGAAATGACACACTTCTACACAAAGCTATTCTTACCTGAGGATATATGGGTCGCCTCCCTGGCTCAGCTGCCCCATATACTGTACATAGAATTGACAGACCAAATTGTCTCCTCTGCAGAAACAGGCTCCCCAGCTTGCAGTTTTCCTTGGCAGTGTTCCCTGTGGGTGGTGGTGTGTGCTAGCTGGTGGAGCAAACAGAGGGGTTTACTTTTGTATATTTTCACATTTTATAATAGCAAAAATGGGCTTTTCTTGATTACTAATGATTGTCTGGGGTAATACCCTCCACACCCTGTCATCAAATTCTAGGCACAGGGCCTTAGCTAGCGTAAATTGGTGTAGTGCTGTTGACTTCAATGATTGATGAACTGGCCCAAGGTTTGTAACTGCCTTGAAACACCATCTTTGTCAGCCTCTCCAGCTTAATCTACAGTTCATTTATAGCACAATTTTGCAATATAGAGGGGCTGACCAGGATGAGTGGAGAAAGCTGTAGCAGCCCAGATCCACCAGTGTATGTGCTGCAAACATGCTGCCTCATCTACTGGAAAAGTTCCAGGCAGCTATAATGAGAGTTGTGTCATAAAGATAAGTCACCCATTCACCCTCCTTCTCTGCTCTCCTTAGGAGCCTGTCACAGGGTTGCTGGCCCTTTAAGAGGAAATGTGACAAGATCACCTCGTTTCTTCAGATGGGTAATAATGAACAAGGTAATGAAATCATCATAGGCTTAATTCAGGCCAGGTGTGGGGATATAAGGGAGGATGAGACAGACTCCTGGAGTAGTCC
Source organism: Gopherus evgoodei (assembly GCF_007399415.2). Taxonomy (NCBI): domain Eukaryota; kingdom Metazoa; phylum Chordata; order Testudines; family Testudinidae; genus Gopherus; species Gopherus evgoodei. Next base: position 240,916,798 of record NC_044323.1, on the reverse strand, counting down.
CTGAGGGGGGGAGCTTGAATAGGAGCTGGTAACATGCCAGCTAAGAAAGTAGGGAGTGCTAAATATGACAGAAGCCTGGAGAGCTACAGTTGGCTGAAATAAAGGAGCTGTGGGAGCTACAGGGAACAACAGGACAAGTTTGAACTGAACCCAACTCCAGGAAGGAGGGCTAGGGGATTAAGTTTCAAGGAGAGAACTGTGGAATCAGTGGCCAGCAGGGCAAAGCTGGTGTGGAGTATTAATGTGTGTAAGGACTAAATAAATTGGATCCTGGAAGGAGAGTGTTTTAACTATCATTGGATTGTGATGGTGAATTATTGAGGAGCTCCCAGGAGCAGGGCCGATGCAAGGATGTTTCACGCCCTAGGTGAAACTTCCACCTTGCGCCCTCCTCCGTCCCCGAGCCCCCGCGCTGAGCACCGCCCCTGCAGCAGCTTCCCCCCTCCCCTCTGAGGTGCCCCCCCATGCGGAAGCTCCCCACCCCCCACCCTGAGGCATCCCTCTACCCCTGCTCACCCTTGCTCCGCCTCCACCCCGAGCACACCATCTCCGCTTCACTTCTTCTGCCTCCCAGGCTTGCAGCGCCAATCAGTTTAGGTGCCGCAAGCCTGGGAGGCGGGAGAAGTGAAGTGGCCACGGTGTGCTTGGGGAGGAGACAGGGCAGGGGTGAACTGGGGCAGGGAGTTCCCCTGCATGCTGCCCCCCCCCTTACTTGCTGCAGGCGGCCCTCCCCACGCTCTCCTGCCCCAGCTCCCTCTGCCTAAATGCAGGCGGCGACCGGGGCTGGCCAAAGATCCGGCCGCCGCGGTCGCTGCCGAAGAAAATGCCGCCCCCTAACTCCTAGTGCCCTAGGCGACTGCCTAGGTTGCCTAAATGGTTGCACCGGCCCTGCCCAGGAGAGAAGAGAAAAAGAGGAGTGCTGAAGAGCCATCTGAGGCTGCAAGGGATGCTTGGGACACAACTGCCCTGTTATAGAGCTACTCGTAAGGCTGGTTACAGGAGCCACTCATATACAGGGTGGCAGTCCCTCCCCCTGCAGACCAAGCTTCTCTGCTTCCTTGGTATTCAGCTCAGGCTTGGGTGGCATCAGTGGTGCCCTGCCTCACGTAGCCTTCTGGTGAATGGGGAGGGGGATTAGAGAAAACAGAGAGGGGAGAGAAGAGTCAGTAAAATCACACAGAAGAGCAAAAAGTTGACCAGAAGGAAAGTGACAGAAAGAATAGATAGAAAAAAGGAGGGGTGACAGCCACTGTGGGGGTTGGAGGAATTCACCTCACAATTGATCACAATGAGGGGCTCTAACAAAAATCCCATCAAAATTATTACAAGTAATGACTTTTGCTAACTGTCAGCTCTTCAAACCAGAACCTTGAGTCTGTAAGCCAAGCTGAGTTCTTTGTGGCCCAGAGATTGTGATCAGCATCAGTAAACATTCATAGAACCATAGAAGATTAGGGTTGGAAGGGACCTCAGAAAGTCATTTAGTCTAACCCCCTGCTTGAAGCAGGACTGATCCCCAGACAGATTTTTACCCCAGTTCCCTAAATGGCCCTCTTAAGGATTGAGTTTACAACCTGGGTTTTAGCAGGCCAATGCTCAAACAACTGAGCTATCCCTCCCCCCCATCAAAACTTAATGAACAATTCTGCTGATGAAATGCAAGCCAGAAAAGACTCCATTTCATTCTTCCACAGCTGCATGGGTTCTGTAGGGTTTATGAAAAAAAAAATATTACAACCTTAAATTTGTAAGAACTATAAGCAGATATTACCAGGAATATTTCCTGTTTGGGCCTCTTTGCACTAGTGAAATTCCATTAGTAAAAGATTAAACACATATAAAGGAAGTAGATGGGTTGAGTAAAGTGGTGGCCTTTTTTACAAAGTCAGTTTCCTGATACAGAATGGACTATAAAGAAGCCTAATCCCATATATCCTGATTGTGACTTTCCAAACCAACCAGAGGAATTATCCTTACAATTTCCAGTATAATTGATGGGAGCTATGCTGCTAAATCACCTAGCCAGCTTTTAAAACTTCAACCTCTTTCTATAGCCATGTCCTACAAACCACTTGCAATGTTTTGGTCAGCAACAAAAGTAAACTTTATTTAGCTGGTGTTTTTCTTCTTGAGCTAAGTCAAACATACATTTTCTGTGGGGAAAAAAATAAAGATTGCCAATTTTACAGTTACTATGTAAATTAATTTTATTCAAAACTGATTAAAAAACTAACAAGGCTTGCCTAACTACATGAGGTAGTACATGTAGCAAAACAAAGGACAGAAAATAATACTCTGAAATATGAAGAATATCAATAAGTTTACAAGTTAGAAAGAAATCATAAATTCATCAGCAGAAACAAAAACACCAAAAATAAAGTTCAACAGCTTTTCAGTCTTAAAGCACAATACACTTTTCATAGAAAGAAACATAGTATCACCATTATATTTTCTTCATATACCATAATATGGTAAAATTAATGCACAAGGCTATTCACCATAAATGAATTAAAAGGAAATGGTGAGGCAATAAATGAGTTAATCTTCATTAGGCTCCATACCGCTATATGTCCTGGCCTGCAGGAATATCCGCCAGGTTGTGAGAAGGGAGATTGGCCTTGTTACCATTTTCTTAACAGTGTAGAGATTGTGTTGACTGTTCACCCTCAAATCTATGTGTAGTACACAGATACCATGTACAGTTTAAGGCCTGAAACTTGCAATTACTTATGCATGTGGTTAACTTTATTCCCGTGAGGAAGCCCACTGAACTCAATGAAACTGGTCAGAGGCTTAAACTATAGCTTGTGTGAGTTTGCAGAATCGGAAACTCAATCCTTTCAGTTTATTCCTCCTCTCAGTGTGAAAATGATCTTTTAGTGTCTGGTTATTTGAATTGACCAAGTAACCAACATCCAATAACAGTGTGTTTATTATCAAATTTAATTTAGAAAATAAAGAAAATGTAAATTTACCATTCTTAACAAAAAAATGTTTCTTTAAAGGAACACATTTTAATGGGCATCTCCATTTCCAATTTTTAAAAACATCTGATATTTGTCTAATAATTAGTGTAAAGTATAAAACACTCCAGCTCTTCTTTCAGGTTGGTTAATGCAAACAGTGTTATACTTCTGACTTACAGGCATGATTTATTGTGTCAATTTATTGGGATGGCTATTTTTTAATGTAAATTGGATACAAAATCACTGCTCTATCCATGGTATAGTTTTAAAGTTATTGTTAGTGGCATACATAAAGCACCGTATAATAAATGTATTCAGATAAAAAATGTAGAACATTTACGAGATTTGAATTGACTGTATAGGAATAACTGCTAAGAAAATATAGCAATATTTAACACAGGATTCAAAAATTGTGATATATCATTGTAGTTTTTCAAATGCATTTTCTCCCATGTTTAATTTTACAGATTTTTCTCCACTAATATCTACATGCAGCTGAAAGTCTTTTGGCGGAAAATAGTTGATATCTTCTGTACAATAATGTTACAGCTTTATACAAACTTTAGGAAGTATACTAAGTGATCTTTATTATCCTCTTCCAAGTGCTCTGGTTGCAGTTTATTTTGTTTTTTTACACTTTAGTAACTGGACTCAGACAACAGCAAATATTCTGAAAGCCTTGCCTCCTGGAGGATTCTGTAAACTGCAAAATAAAACAATCCCAGAGGTTATTTATAAGACGACAACACTCCAATGCACTCTTAGGAAGTGATGCAAGCCCTCTGAGTCCAGAACTCTCATTGACTGGGCTCTTAGGCTCTGATCCTGCAAATTATTTTGTGCAGGAGGAATGCTGGTACCTGTGCCAAATGATGCCGTGGCATAGTCAGGCCATAATTTGCTATATGACATATAGCAAGTAGGTTTTACAGAATCCTGAATAAGGGTCTACTTCTGTTCTTCTTGAAGTCAGTGGCGAAGTTGCTATATAACCCTGCTATTCATTTCAATGGGAGCAGGATTGGGTTAATTTATCAGAATGATAGAACTTTCTGCCAGAAATAAAGTAATCTATAACAATAGTTCTACCACTGATGCTCTTTACTTCAAAGGAAATGCTTATTAACAAAACAAATAAAGCAAATACTAATATTTAGAGGAAAGCCTTGAATGTGTCAATTATTTCTAGTCAATTATTACAGAACCCAAGGGTACAACTTATGGAATTAATGCTGTTTTGTAAATATTAGCAATAGCAGAACTGCTTAGTTTTGCTGTTCTTTCAACCACACAGCTGAACAGCGTCATGGTTCTGTAGGACAAACTGCAGGTTCCTTAGGACAAACAGTCCCAAGTCAGATGGCATACTGGAGCCATCATCTTGGCTTCTTTCCATTGGAAACTGGTAGCTGTGCAACTGCTATACATGCTTTGAAACGTTAGTTTTTAGTTTATAAATGCCTCTTGCCTGGGGATATGGATTAACAATGCAGGTTCTTCTATGTTCTTAAATACCTGCCATATCGTTTACATGGACCACACAACTGATATCTATTTACTTTAATATACTGTTAAAAGGCTGCAATGAGTTAATAGTGGCCAAATAGCATTTTTTTCTGCACACATAAAATCCAGGCAATTAATCAGATACAAATCACAGTTAGACTGGGGCAAAATTTTTCAGACATTTTGTTAATTTACCATAAAATGAAGTTTTAATTGACCCCAAAATTGTCACTAATTTGACAAATTCACAGAATAGTTTTAGGCAAACTTATTTTTTTGGGGGGACATAGGTGCCATTCACAAAATTATAAGGGAGGCATTACCCACTTTATAACTCAATAGCTAAGGGAGACCTGAATTCAAACACCCTTCTCGTGGGAAGAAGGGATTTGAACTTGGGTCTCCCACATCCCAAGTGAGTTGTATAACTGAGCGCTGTAGTCCCTGGGCTATGGAAGATTCTTGGGGAAGGCTGTCTTAATTTCACTTAGTGGAGCTGTTCCATTATGTATAAATAATTAGTGCCTGAAGCAGGGACATGAATTTAGGCCTCCCAATTGAGTACCCTTACCACCAGGCTACAAAATCATTCTCGCTTTTTCCTCTTTTCCACATGCATGTAATTCTTGTGTAAGAGATGATCTGGTACACTGTTTGCAGCTCCAGAGTTCACAATTAGCTTCATGATTGTAGGATGGGATGTACCAAGAATATTGTAAAATCAAAATTTTGTTCTACTAGAACCTGGAAAAATATTTCAGAGCTTCAAATTAACTGGAAGTATTTCATCACAGAAGGTACTATATAATGGTAAGTGATTCCAAAAGACTCAGATACACATCTGTATATCTTAGGAAATCATATTATATGTTAATCTGTTGTCTGTATCATTTGTAGACTATGCTCATTGATAAAAAGATGCAAAAAGTTAATTGCCTTTCATATAATCCACCCTCAATAATAGGGTGCCAGATAAACAGAAAGTACTGGACCATTCCAAACCCCACTCACCTAAATTGAATGAATCACTAATCTAAAAATGCAAAAGAAGGCAAAGATAATTTTCTTAGCAAACATTGCATTATTTGCCACAGGATCAATAAACAAGAGAGTTGTTTTGATTTATAAGCGGCTTTTTAGGGTTATGATTTATGAGCTTAGAGGAGACAGGCAGTTCTGGTACCGCAGCTTCTCCAGTCATTGTGACTCTTACACAATCCTGTAAATCACCCATGTTAGCCTATTTATTTAGCTTTCAAGCACACACACACACCCCTTAACCTCACCACACATAGAGACTTAGCGCAAGAATCTGAAAATGATGGCATGCATTACTAGGAGAAGGGAAAACTACAGTCTTTTAAACTGAGCATTTTACCTTTCTGAAAATATTCCATTTTGAAAGGAGGCGATGTACATCTTCCTTTTATCTACTGGCATAACGTCAACATAGCCTCCTTGATTGCGAACTACTCCAGCATGTACTGCTGCCCGGCAGATACTAGACACCTGAGAAAAGAGCAAAAGAGGTTTTTTTTATTAGTTCTGTTATGTTTTTCATTAACTTTTAGATTTAAAAATAATAATAAATAAGCATATCCATGGTTCTAAATACCTTATCATAATTAGTCATACAATAAATGCAATTAAATTAATCCTCAGCAGCACTGAAATACATTCCACAGGAACTCAGCTGGCTGGCCAGCAGGGCACCAGCCCCCTCCATCAACTGGAAGCAAGCCCCATTAGCTTTGTTCAGAGAATAAGGTATCTTTTGCCGCATGTCTGGAAAGTCACCAAATTCAGGATATTTAGGACCAAGGTGTAAAAGGAGGCGAGAACAAGTTCCAGAGTCCTGGAGCCCTCACAGGGATGTTCTGTCAGCCTACCCCTTACTTTTATAATGAGAGGGATCCAGCTCAAGTGCCCCTACTGGCTGCCGCTGTGACAACATCACACTCAGACAGTCTGTCCTCAATAAGAATTAATGGTTGTGCCATAAAAAACAGCAAGAGAGGTGATCCCTTGGGTAGGCCAGTTCCAGGGCTTTAAAGTTCATAACCAATACCATAAACTCCAGCCAGAGACCAATGGACAGCAAGTCTCCCAGAAAGATGCCCCATTCAATAAGTGCCAGCTTCAGTCTCCAAATGTTTTTAAGGGCCCTATGTAGAGCATGTTGCAATAGTCTAACCTTGAGAGGTAACAAAAGCCTGGATAACAGTGGTAAGGTCTGCATCTGAAATAACTCCTAAATTGCAAACATTAATGACAGACATACTCCTTCCATCAAAGTGGATGGTGTTCCCTCTGCCAGCTCATCTTGCTCTTTCCCCAAACCACCATCATCACCTCAGTCTTGTCTGGATTGTGCTTCAGAGTGCTCTCATGCATGCCCAAATCTCAACTAGACATTGACTGAGGAGCTGAACTACTTCATCTCAATCAGATGATAGAGAGACAGAGGTAGGTGCCATCCACATATTGAAAACTCTGAACCAGATGCCTCATCATTACCAGCCCCATATTTACAGAAATGGAGGGGAGACAGAATGGTATTCTGCATTTGAGAACTCTTTGGGAAGAGGAGCAACTGCCTACAACTACGTGTAGAGAACTCTCTAAGAGAAAATGAACAATGCCACTGAAGACCAGCTCCATCTACTGCCATGAGATCGGCAGGGGAGTTAAAAGCACTTCAAGATCAATGGTATAGAATAGTATAGAATAATCTATAACCATCTGCATGTACATACGAGTGTTTTGCCAACACCAGGATGTAATACGGGTGTTTTGCCAACACCAGGATGTACATAGATTAGTGAAGGACTGGTGAAGGGAAACCGATGTGGTATTTTACAGGAGGAAGCTGAAGCCACCACCACACCGGTTTCCCTTCACCAGTCCTTCATTTTTTTTTAATGTATCAAAGTGATATGAAACAGGAAAATACTGAGGGATCAGATATGTTAAACTAAGAATTGAATGTATACATTTAAAACCATATTCCCAAAAGCCCAGCTTATACATATGCACCCACAAAATCCTGTATTTGTCCCTAAATAGTATTTGCACAGATTTACAGCATTCTAGGAAAATTTACTCCTTTAAGCCAGTTTGAGAAATATCATTGACTGGTTTGAGTCTTCAATTTTTACTCAGCTGCTGCAATCTTGTTTGCAGTTATTCCTATCTTGAGCTCCTAATTCCCCATACTACTTTATAACAGAACTTGCCCATAATATTAATCTGTAGCTGGACCTGAACTGCATGTCCTCTTACTGCAAAGGAAGTTCTGATAGTACATTCCTAAAGAACCTTGACTCATGTGGGGACCAATCCTGCAAACCTTACACGGGCAAAGTTCTGAGTGAAGTCAATGGGAATTCTGTCTCAGTAATATCTGCAGAACTGGGCCATTAATGTGCTCTCATGAAACTGCCCAACTCTGATGATTTACATACTTATTTATTTTAAATAAAGTGCACAGAAGAGTAGTCAATTACTCAGAGAATTGGTAATCTCTCTTTTTAATTACTTAAAACTTTTAATAACAATGTTATTTTCAGCAAACTGCAGATATAGTGAAACTCCATTTATACTGTAGAAGATAAGTCTTTATTTGTTTCAATGCACGGCTCTGTGAAATTTGCAACTCCAGGTACAGGGAATCTCCATTTATAACCAAGCTTTTTTGTAAAGAAGAAGAAAAAAAAGTCTTCACTGTAAGAGGATTCCACAGAATCAACATTAAAAACGTAACCAGTATAAACATCAACATTAAAAGACTAGTTTAAACAAGACTTGCATTACGTTCCAGCTATAATTGGAATAACATATATCTGTAACTGCAGTTATTTTGTAATCTAAATGCTATATAAAATACAGGAATTCAAAATAGCAATTATTTTCCAAAGCCTATTCCAACCATTGAAGTCGCCAGTGTCACTGTTATATTGTCAGTCCATTAATGTCACAACATTTCTGAGAATATAACTTTGACAACGTTTATCCAAAGGCCCTTCTAATCTTTCCTCCTCAGAATGATTGACTGCAGCTCTTAAACAAGCCAGAGGGGATACAGTTTATACTATTCAGTACTTTTCTTTCCTTCCTCCCTAACAGCCTTAGGATTTTGCTGTATTCCCAACCTGGCAGCCAGTGATCAAGAGACTAATTTTAATTATTTAAGGCTATTGCTGTTCCTATATATTAATATTATGGTAGTGCCCAAAGACCCCAGTTAGGATTGGGGTCCCATTGTGCTGGGTGTCATACAAAAGAAAAGAGACAATCCTTGTACTGAAGGATTTACAATCTAAAGATACAAATGAAGGGTAGGGGATGTGAATGCAAAGTTCCACAATGAGTATGGTGCAAGTGAGTATGCTGAAGAATTGGCCCAGGTAGTTACATGTATTTTAAGAAGTTCATTTGCTTGTTTGTTTTTAATTGGCATTAGAGGAAGTGAGGAAGGGAGTAGGAAAAAGAAAGAAAAGGAAGAGGAAAGGCCACAGCTTGTCACCTGTCTAAGCATGACAAGCAGGCTGGATTTTGTAGGTATCATGGCAGAGGTGAATGCTCCAGAAGAATCTGAAGGAAGATCATGGCTGCTTGGATTTTATCAGTGTGTTTTTCCCTAAGCAAAAGGGACAGTGTGGGAGAAAGCTTGGAGGTGTTTAAGGAAAAAGCTGAAGGGTGGATGGTAAAGGTTAGGAACACTGGCAGAGCTGACATCACAATAGGTTACTAGATCAGTAAGGTGCAATGGGGATATGATATTTGGGGTGTTAAAAATATAGACAAGAAGCTTATACAGTGGGAAGAGGAAGCTAGTGGGAGACTCAAAGGAGGGATTTATGTGGTAAGAATGAGTCAAAAAGTTGGTTTTAGAAGCAGCTAAAGCTGCTAAAGCTGAATAGACTTGAGAGATGCAAATATGCAGTAGTTAAGACCAGAAAACAGGAGGTTACAGTAGTGAAGACATGGGATGAGGGCTTGGATGAGGAGATTGGTTATCCTGATGTCCTGGCCTGCTCTGTGGGCTGATGCAAGAGGTGAGGATATGGGACAAATGTATAAAGTTTTCTAAAGGAAGTGTCATTTAATTCTGCGTGTTCACTGGATCTTCAGTCTTAGTTCTTAACTAATTTTTGTACTGAAGTAATTTATTTTAAATAGGGGGATGTTTCCTATTTTGAAGGGTCAGATCATCTAACATCTTGTCCAGGCTTTCTTGGGTAAACATTTTGGGTGAATTCCAGGCCATAATGAAGTCAATGACAATATTCCCATTGATTTCAGTGGGGCCAGGATTTCACCCCCCACAGGTTTACTTTCTGTTTCTAAATATTACTTAACAAGTCATTTTATTAGCAGCCTTAAAGGCATACCTCTCCTTGGAAGTCTCCATCAGTAGCTTTGAGCTGTTAATTTAATTCAGATATTATCTCAGCCCAAAACATATATAAGGCAACAAACATTTCATACAGCATTACTTGACCTTGCTTTATTGGTGTGCAGTGAACTCTCTGATATTTGTCAGTATTTAACAGGTCACAGAATCTGAATACCAAGCTGCTTAATCATTTTCCTTCTTTTGCTACTCAGCAAAATACCACAGCACACCATTACTCTGCAAAGGCACTTTACCCACAAGCCTCCCTTTCACAAATAGCAGTTGTTCAGAATGCTATGGACAATTATTCGAAGATATTAGGAAAAGTATTTCCATGTCGTTAATTGAAGCAAAAGCATTTATAAATATGAGCCAGATCCTGAGCTAGTGTAAATTGGCATAGCTCCATTAATTTCTGTAGTCAATGGAGCTGGGCTGATTTACATCAGCTGAGGATCTGGCCCACTTTTTAACATTTGTGATTGACTCAAAAATATTACCACAGGATTCTCTAACGAAAGAGATTGTTCTCAGGGCAGTGATGCCTAGAATGAAAATAAGACAATGAAACAGGAATTTGCTAAGAGTTTATTTTGAGAGAAGATATGTGGGATGTAGCTGATTCATCATTGTCAATGGAGTCATACCAGGCATCAAATCTTTTATCAAAACAAATTCTAAGTGTGAAACAAGTGACAACTTGGCAACTTCAAAAGTCTCTCTTTATTCTGTAGGTGTATTTGGTGCTCGGAATCAGGGACTAATAGCAGTGACAAAAGCCGGTCACTGTACAAATAGGTGCTTCAAAAGTATCTCCATAAAGCTTTGACAATTCACCTCAGTCCTCATCTGACTCAGTTTCCTGCAAATCTTACACCTTTTGCAAACACCAAAGTTAACTTTGAAAACTGTTTGTTGAAGTGTAAATACTGTTAAAGAGTTCTGTGGCATAAGGCATAATATCGAAATGCCAGAAATAAGGCTCTGAGCCTTAGATAATTGGAATAGGGGAAGCTGAAAGCATGGACTTCTTGCTCCCATGAGTGGAAGGCAGGAAGCTGTTGGGTGGTCTACCAAGAGGACAAAACATTGCCATGTGGACAGTTTGCATTGCTGGGCCAGCAGGGATCTGGTAGTGTGTGCAGGTCCCTAGCAGAGTGAGTAATTAGTACAATCTGTTGTGAGAGCGGCATATATTATTGTTATTTATTATCTACATTATGATAGTGCCCAGAGGCCCTATTCAGCATTGAACCTCATTGTCCTAGCACTGTACATTCACAGAGTAAGAGTCACTCCCTGCCTCAAAGCACTCACAATCTACTTTTAGATAAGACAAAACAAGAGGGCGCACAAACCAATGGAGGGTACAGGGGAAGGAAGGATGAGTAACAGTGACAGCAACCCACATGTGGTTACTGACACACTGTGCACAAGTACATGCTTATATGTTAATTTGTGGGAAAAGCTGACAAACAGACTGGCACTGCTGGCAGAGCAGAGAGTAATGCAATAACTAGCAATCTCATCAAGATTAGGGGCAGTCATTGTAACCTTAGAGCTTGGTGGAAATGGTATGAGAAGAAAATAGCAAAAATTTTGTGGGGCACCATGGAGGATTCAGGGTCATCCCTGCTTATATCCAGGGAGAACGGGAGCAGAACCAAAATTTTCTAAATCAGTTTAAGAATAAAACACTTTGCTCAGCCTGCTCTGTAGTAGTATTTTCAACCTTCTAGCCTGGCTAGTGTTAAAAAAAAAAAAAAAAGTCTTAGAGCTTCACAAATGCTGCAAAAATAGATTTGCAAAAACTTTTATTTCCTTTGCACAATGGATGCATTTTTTCCAAGCAACATTGCTGCAAATATTTCTGTATAACATGGATGAATGTTGAGAAAGTAAATTGTTTGAAAGCAGAACTCTTAGGAGACTAAATAGAGGCTATTTGGGACTACTGAGCAAAGCATACAGGATTTGGCCTTTTGAGATCAATGGGACTTCTTGCGTGAATGAGGGGAGTAAAAATTAGTAGTTATCCTCTAACAGGATAATCTTCTGTAACTTATCTTGACCCCAGGGCATTGACTTCAGACTGCTACTGAGGAGCTGAAAGTAATTCCTTCCTCAAAAGGCATATGCTTTTCCATTTCCCCTGTTGACATACATACTAACGAACATGTACACGAATAACTCAGTGAGATGTACTGAAGTGAAGGGACTACTCCCATATGTAAAGTTACTCATGTACATCAGTGTTTGCAAGGTGGGCGCCCAAGTTATTTACTAAGTATTACTTCTTTCTAATAACAATGATTAGTACTTATATAGTGCTTTTCATCCACCAATTTCAAAGTGCTTTAAAGTGTTTGAGTATCATTACCTTGGTCAGCTACTTGTCATCACATTACTGAGGACTGATTAAATATGCAGGCTAGTGCTTCTTACTGGGAAAATGGTGAACTGCTTCCTCTGTAGCTAACCCATTGCTGCTCCCTGGACAGATGACAGAAGAACACAGTGCAAAGGACTGCATCCTCCCTACTTCCCCCCTGCTGCCTACCCCAAGACTAAGCATATCTCCTCCTATATAAAAATCCTACACAGGTTAGAAACAGTGTGCAGTCTGTATCTAAAGTCCTCCGCACACTGTAACAAAACAACACAACTCTGAGTAGAACCACTGCTCTGTTGCAACAACTTTCTCCTCAAAATACATAAATAAAGGAAAAACCATTGGTTTTCTGACTGAAAAATGGATGTTTTGGAAATGGATTTGGTTTGTTAGAAAGTCAAAAAGCAGTTCAGTTTAAAGGATCATAGACTAAGGTGAAGAAGAGTTCCCACCTATTTTTAAACAATTAATTAAACTGAAGGTAAAACTAGGAAAGTGTTGACAGGTATCATAATTGGTAAAAATGTACATAATTTTAATGCCTAATGAGTATAATCCAAATGATTAACTGCACAAAATTGGACTTGATAGATAAAAAGGAACTTTGTCAAAGTCAATTGGTCTAAAACTTGGTCCACTTTGTTGTTTCTCTTGGAATGGTTTTCCAAATAGTTATGCACCCACCTTATAGTGGTTCCATCTAGGCTATATTTCCCTAGTTTATTTATGAGAAGGTCACATGAGACAATATCAAAAGCCTTACTAAAGTCAAGATATACCACAGCTACTGCTTCCCCCTTATCCACGAGGCTTGTTACCCTGTCAAAGAAAGCTATTAGGTTGGTTTGACATGATTTGTTCTTGACAAATCCATGTTGACTGTTACTTATTATCTTGTTATCTTCTAGGTGTTTGCAAACTGATTGCTTGATTATTTGCTCCATTATCTTTCTGGGTACTGAAGTTAAGATGACTGGTCTGTAATTCCCGGAGTTGTCCATATTCCCCCTTTTACAGATTGGCATTATATTTGCCCTCTTCCAGTCACTGGAATCTCTCCAGGCTTCCATGAGTTTTCCATGGCTCAGATAACTCTTCAGCCAGTTCTGTGAGTATTCTAGGCCCTGCCAACTAGAAGATATCTAAGTTGTCTAAGTAATTTTTAACTTGTTCTTTTCCTATTTTAGCCTCAGATCCTATCTCATTTTGACTGGCATTCAGTATGTTAGACATCTGATCATTAATAACCTTTTTGGTGAAAAATGAAAGAAAAAAGTCATTTAGAACCTCTTACATTTCCACATTTTCTGTTATTGTCTTTCCTCCTTAGTTGAGTAATGGGCCTACCCATCCTTGGTCTTCCTCTTACTTCTAATGTATTTGTAGATTATTTTCTTGTTACCCTCTATATCTCTAGCTAGTTTAAGATCATTTTGTGCCCTGGTCTTTCTAATTTTGTCCCTACATGCTTGTGTAGTTTTTTTTTTATATTCATCCTTTGTAATTTGACCTCATTTCTGCTTTTTGGAGAAGATTCATTAAATTCTTTTTAAGTGACATTCGTGCCACAAAGCTTCTCTATCCAGATTTTCCCTCATATTCAAATCCATGGAAGTGGACTTTTCATTAGGTTTCCCATGAAGATTTCCTTGAGGGGATCCCCCTGCACTGTCCAATCAGTGGTGTTTCCCTCCACAGTAATACTACTCCAAAACACAGCTGATCTTGTGGATAGGCCTGCACTCATACTGGCTCTTTGCAGCTCTGCTGACTGCTTGCTATCATGGCTCTTCCCTTCCTTACACCATTTTCAGTACCTCTAATCTCAATTAAAAAAAATAATACTATACATGTGTATAATAAAGCCAAGCCAATCTGCACCAGGTCCATTTGTTTGTATGTTGTATGCTCTGGCCCTATCCATTGTCTGTATATTAGATTGTAAGCACTTCAGAGCAAGGACTGTCTCTCTTCCATGTTTGTATAGTACCTAGCACAATATGGTCCTGCTTGAGGACCTTGGGCTCTACCTGAGGACCCTGGGGTCTCCCATAATATAAAGATTGAATAATCATGGCTCAAACAGAGTTGCATTACCAGAGACCCCTCTGTGCCAAGATGGCACCAAGTGACACAGAGGAATCAGGAGAAAGTTCAGACATAAGATTGTTAACGTTTTTTGACTATTTTCTGTAGGACCAGAGGAAGGATCATGTGTGTCCCCATCCTCCAATTCAACCCCTAGCCCATTCACTGTGTGGGCCCTAGCCCATTCAGAAATCCCATCACCAGGTCCAGGAGGAAAAGTATCCTAGAGAAATCCCATCTCTCTTTCCACGCAAAGTAGGAGATCCTCACCTCAACCCTCTCATGAGCCCAGTGAGAAACGATCTGACCCCGCCAAGGGGAATTTACAGCCATTTAAGCACATTGTGAACAGAGAGGAGTGGGATCTGTGCCAGTTCCATATATGCTGTCATCAGGAGAGCTTTTGGGGGGACTAGAAGAGCAGTCACCATACACAGATTTTGTGAGCAGGAACCCTACAGTGGCAAGGGCTAAAATAGTATTCAAAAAGGGGAAATGGAGCTGTGCTCTGCTTCTGGTGGGTGAACTCCATCCAAGCCAAGCATGTGTGTGTGTGTGTGAGAGAGAGAGAGTGTGTGATTGGGGGGAGCTGGGGCATGACTTTCATGCTATATGTTTGAAAACATGGTTCAAACATTCTTTAAAAGGAATTAAACATGAATAACTGTCAGCATCTCAGTGCTCAGGAGCCATTCTCTAATAACAATGAATGGGTACTGTACTCCCACTGGAGAAAAAAAATGACAGAGAATTAGATATCAGTTTCTGATTTCCAAAATACCTTTATGGTATTCTTTTGCTTTCCATCAGAAAGTCTTATTTATAAGTTTGAAGACTGCTACAAATATGTGACTGTACATAACTGAGATATGTCCAAAATAATGGGATTATGCATATTTATTTTTAGAATAACATGATATTTTGTTTCACTGGAGTCTAGAAAATATGTTTGTATCTGGAGAGGGTCATTAACGGTCTAACCCTTCATTCATTGCTCATGTCAGACAAGTCAGTGGTAATTTTGATCAAAATGTTCAAGTTTTATAGTAAGGTATGTAAATCTATACTTAGGCACCAAAGAACTGTCCTGATTTTCAGAGGAGCTGAGTACCACTGAATTCTGTGGCAGCTGTGTCTGCCAGTAGCACGTGCCTAACATTAGGCATCCAAGTTTGAAAACTTTGGTCTTTGAGTGCATGAGGTACATAGGATCATGCCTGAACTGTCACTGTCCTCTCATTGTATATTCCATTGTACACTGTAACAGTTTCATCATCCACATTTATAAATATGCCTGAATAAATCATGCTACTTACATCAGAATAAATTTGAGTTCCAATTACACGAGCATAGTGTGGGTTTGCCTGCATACAGTTGCGAGGACAATACACTCTGAAAATTGAACACAAACATACATTTTAAGAATGTGACTACAATATTACAATACTGCATGATATTTCATTAAACTAGGCTTCAAGATTTGACAATCAATGAATTCAGTGATGGATAAAGATAAGGTATCCACACTGATATTAGATCAATCAGCTAGCATTGATGCTGTGGACTAATAGGAGTTATTGATGCACTCCTGGTCCCTGGCAAGAGTGGGTGGTGGAAAACTTCAGCAGCTCTAGGCTTTTCTGGCAAAGAAGACCCAAAGGGCAGTGCTGGGCAACTGCTGCCTCTGCCCTGAGGAACCGTTACAGGTTTTCTTCCTCAAAATATTGAGACATAAGCTTCTTTTGATGAGTGAAAATGTTGGCTTCAAAGAAACAGCTAACACATTTTGCTGAAAGCTATAAATTGACTTATAAACACCATGCACTATTTTACCAAACAAATATTTACCTGACTTACTATCCTCCAACCCCAGACCCCCCAATGAAACAACATAGAGCTGTGTCAGACCCTTTTATGATATCTATTTGGAGTACCAAAAGGATCTGTTTGGTACCCTCTTATTATTCAATGTGCATGCAAGACTGTTAGGAAAGTGGGTAAAAAAAAACACACCAGCTAAATTATTTTCACTGTGCTGATGACAACCATCTCTACTGCATCCAATCCAGACAGATCAATCAAATGCCTTTCCCAGTGTCAAGGCACCCCTAGGGCATGGGTAAGAGTGAGCTGGATGAAACTTTGTCATGAGAATACTATGGTGATGTGCAGGTTGGAGGAAGGAAGCACAAAAGCTGGATGTTATATAAGTTCCTCCAACATCTGTGACCAAAGGTTGTGATTTGGGGTTGTGGTTAGACTCCCAGCTACTTCTGGGATGATCAAATAGCAATAGTGACCTTTCTCCAGTCTGTGCCTGGCCATTCTGCTACAGTCTTTCCTCTTGAAGGCAGACCTTGCCATTGTGGTAAATGCCTGTATCACCTGTGATTAGTATATGAAGTGTCGTTGGGAGAGCATGGAGGAGAAGTGCTGTTGCCATAATTTATTGCTGCTTATAACTTGCTGTGTTGTTTTTTTTAGATGTGTCCCCAGACAGTGTTGGATCGGACTTTGCTTTGGAGTTTTTAAAACTGATCTCTTTGTCACTCTTTGACTTCAGGTTTTTATTTTTAAATGTTTTCCTATTTTTTCACTTCAGAACGTATTATATTGTGTAGTAACAAGAAAGAAGAAAGATGAGTATAAGGATGGGATTTGCACCACCCATTCCTGCATTTCATTCTTTTACTTATTTCTACACCTTATCCAGCAAGACTATGCAGCTATAGCCAAACACCACGAGTCCAAGGTCCCAAATGCTACATTATGGGATGTTTTCTTAGCAGTTCTGGCTTTGTGTTTGCTTCCTCTATTGACTGTAGGACAGCTATAAAACTACTGTTGTGGCTAGCTCCACTCTTGCGGTACATCATGCTACACTGTATTTACCTCTGACTCATCTATGGTTTTAAGAACTGTTACAGGTTTCCTTCCTCAAACTACTGAGGCACAGTCTTCTTTCAAAGAGTGAAAATGTTGATTTCAAATACACATTTCAAATACACAGCTCACACATTTTGCTGAAAGCTATAAATTGTCTTATACACAGGATTCTCACCATGGTCTATTTTACCAATCTATTAATATTTCTTTGTAAACAAATATTTTCCTGACCTACTATTCTCCCAAAAAACCCAAATAAACAACACCTAAGACACAGGGCTGTGTCAGACCCTTTTCATGATATCTATTTACAGAGGAGTAAACGGAGGCTCAGAAGTCCATTGCCCAAGGCACACGGCAAGTCCGTAATATAGAATGGAATATATACACACACACACACACACTCTTGCAGTCTCTTGGTCTAACCACTAGGCCACACTTCTCAAAAGTGAAAAAAGACTCATATGCTATAGAAAGTGTAGAAGACCCTTTATTTAAAATAAATAAAGTATACAGATCCTCTTCTCCTCAGAAAGTATTTACTAGCTGACAGAGTTCTTAAACCAGAGACTGAAAGACAGGCAAAACATTTGTGGCCAGATTTTCAAAGGTGCTGAGTACCAACAGCTGTCACTAACACCAGTAACAATAGTGGGTACTCAACACCTCTGACAAAAAAGACTATTTCTTTGTGCTTTGATATGACAGAAAGATTCAAGACTTTTACCTTGGGCAATGCGAGGCTGGTTTTTGAAATGGGCATAGCTGTTCCACTGTTGTTTCACAGGTGATAGCTTGAACTGAAGAAATAAAACAGAAACTAATAGATATATGCAGTCAAAATACAGTCCAATGTATGATGAAGATAATATATAAATAAATGCTAACCTGTTACTTTGGAGACTGTGAAGGAATTAGCAGACTGATATTTGCTAACAGAAAGAAGAAAAGAAAAAAAAAGTCAACAATCAATTTATTTCACTGATTTCCAGACATAGGCCCAACAATGATTATGCTTCATTGGAATCCACTAGTTCAGACCCCAAGTATGGAATCCCTGCATGTTCACTACAATTACTACATTTAGTTTACATTCAAAGTGAAATTCAGCATGAAATCAATGCTTAGCACAAAGATGTGTGAAGCACTGGATTTCCCACATTGTCAATAACTTCATTTGACAGTACAACAACAGCTAATGTAATTGGGATCCGTGAATCTATTTTAGTCAGACGTGCCAATCAGCAGGCGCATTCATTGTCCATTTCCTCATTAAGGACCTAACCATAACATTAGCATCATTCAGACAAAGGATGCCGTTCAGTCAACACATGTGTTAGAATCTGGAATATGCTTTTTCAGATTCATTTCTGCTTTTAGATTCAGTTTCTACATTCGCATTGTTACTGGTATCATCATCAGGGCAGCAAAAAGGATACAAATTTTCTTTTTATTAAAAATTACATGGTCACCAGCAATGGAAATTCCTTTTCCTGTCTCTGAACCTTTATCTAATAACTGATCAGTACTTTTCTTCATTACGTCTTCATCTCAAGGGATCTGCTACTAGTCCTAAAATCTTTGGGTTTTTTACACCACTTTTAACCAAGAAGTAATGAACTTGTTTGACTTTGGTAAGTTTAATTACTAAAGGAGGAGATGAATCCTTAGTCATCTCCAGAATGGATTACCGTGATGTGTTTTTGTTGGGCTACATCCTGTACTTGGAATGGTTTGCCCGCTTATTTAATTGATTTATTCCTATTGCATGGTAATTGCACACGTGCTCTAAAGTCACCACTGTCTTCCAATTTGCCTCCAGCTGTAATACAAGATGTTGGTTTTAACCTATTATATAAATGGTTTGGATCCTTGCTCCCTTAGGGTACACCTAGACTAGGATAAAGGTGGTGGCATAGACTGGGCAAGTTGTATTTTAAATGTGTTAGTTGGTCAAGGTGAACCCTAATAGAGGAAAAATATAGTCTTGATTTCAAGTCTAGCTTCATCTTGACCATCTAACACACTCAGGATGTGTCTACATTCAAGCTGGAAGGTATAATTTTCAGCTTGAGTAGACATACCAGTGCTTCGATTGAGCTAGAGCACTGAAAATAGAAGTGTAGCTGTAGTGGTGGAAGTGGTAAAAGGGGCTGCCTGCCCTAAGCATGGTCCTGTCCAAGACCCTAAGCATAGACTTGGGGCAGCTAGCCCCTTCTGCTGCCACAGCTACACTTCTATTTTTGGCATGCTAACTTGATCACTACTGGGCACAGCAGAGAGAGAGCAACAAGGGGGCTGTTCATAGCTCCTATGGCTGTCTCTACAATGGCCCTTGCCCCAACATAGATTAGATAGACCTGGAGTCTGCTGTAATCTATACCATCTGGCTATGGCATGCAAGGAGACTTCTGCCAGTTGGAGATTGACTGGGCAAAGTGCATTCCAACCATATTCCTACCCTGCACATCCAGGGCTGAAAAAAATAGTCAGCTATGTTGGCTGTATGCTTGCTGGAGCTTCCTCCATACTGCGATAATCTCCACCTGGGAAGACAAAGCTAATTTCTGTCCAATTTATGTTGCGTGGCTGATGCAAAGTACAGAGTGAGCCAGACAAATGAGCTTTACCTCAGGAAAACTTTCCTCACATGACATTCTGTCCAATCCCTAGTTTAGCATTGTAACCCTGCTCTAGACTTTTCAGTGCTGCACGCTATTCTATATACACAGAAGCATATGAATTATAGCTGGACATTATTGCATTTTCCCTTACTAAGGTAGTAAAAGTAGTATTAGATTACATTCCCATATGCTATATAAAGTCAGTCATGATTTGCAGGATTTTCTTTTCGATATCTTTTATGGTTAAAAATACCAGTACTGGGAGTGAGGTCAGTATTACAAATATCCACTCTGCAAGTAATGTCCTCTGGCTAATCACATGCTGTTTCATCTTCACTCAGGTTTGCATCATTGAGAAACAAACGCCAGATTTGCATGTGGCAATCCAGCCTGAGTAAGGAGCAGCACATCACAGAGGAGAACTCAGATCCAGTCTAAGTGGAAAGTAAGCTGTGACTTCTCCTCTGTGCTAGTTCAACTGCACCAGCCTATGTGCCCCTCAGTGGCCTGTATTGGGGTCAGAGGCCAGGCTCCATTCACTCCACATCCCAGTTTATATAAGACGGCCATGAATAAAAACAGCAACTGACAATTCATCATAATATGCTAGGGTGAACCTTACTTTGTTAATACTAACACTGAAGTAACATCAACCTCCTAGTATTCTAAAGAGTTAGTACTGATGCTGCGCCATAGTTGAGCCCTGGTAGACTATATCTTCCATTCCCACCCACTACATTTTTTGTTTGTTTTCTTTTACAAGTTGAGAAGTAGTTGCACCTGTTTTCCTGTACAGTCATGCCAACAAGTCTCCAGATGAGGATCTAAACTTTGCCACATATTTCTGAATCAGACCTCCAGAGTGCTTTAAGTTATCCCATCACTAGCAAATATAAAAGGTTGTGCCAGGTACAGAATTGTAAATTTTCCTGAAGTTTCACATACAGATACTTAGCCTTGTAAAGAAACTGTTAAATATTTACTTAAATAGATGTATTTCTGTGTTTTATGTGAGCACGTAGTAGGAGTGATTCACTTCTAAATACAACTTCTTATGGTTATTAAAGATCCCATAGCACTCTTCAGAACAGCAGAGAGGGATGTGCTCCAGTATCCTGGGAAAATTCCAGTTTAGCTAATTATTATAGAATATTCTGTCTACTGAAGCCCTACAGGGCTAGCCTGTTTGCTTGCTTATATAGCTTTTCTTATGGGTTTGTTATTTGTTTTATTATAATAGGTTTAAAGATTTGTACTAGAGTATTTTTGGCCATAAGTCAAAGAAACTACAGGACATATCCTGTATTTGAGTTAAGGTAAGTTAGCATACATACGTTTAAGACTGTTAGCCTAAATAGGTGATGATGAGCTAAAGCAGAAAGGATATATATGTCTGTGACCTTTAACATAGATAAGTGAGGTTGCTCAATCAAGTTGGTATAGGTAGGAGCTACCTAAGTTCATACCATCTTTAAACTTTGCAGGTGCTTTGCAGGAAATAACTGGTTTGGCCAGAAATAACAGATGTGAGAATGAGTAAATGGTCATTAATAGGTATGAATATGTCATTAATATGTTCAAACATGCCAGCCTATAGAGTACATGTACCCTGATACTTTGTGGGTGAGGAAATTCAGTTTGGACATGGAAGGAGGACACACAGTGCTTAGGTTCTATAAGAAGGGTAACCCACCATGTTAAAGGGCAGTTCATCATTGTTCACTTACTTCATTAGCTTGTAGTTGTTTCTTAATTCCTTGTTAGTTCTTAATTCTTAGTTCTCAAGTTATTTAGTGGAGTCAAACTCTTAAGTTAGCTTCTGCAGTCTTTCCATACCTTTTTAGCTCTAGCTTCTCCTAAGTTATTCACCACCCATTTGAGAACTGAGGAACCTGAACCATTGGACTCTCTTAGCATGCAAGAGGCAAGGCTGGTCCTTTGTCTCTTTCTACCAGGTTATCAAGGAAGGGTATGAGTATGCTAATCTAGAAACCCTTCTAGTATATAATATCACATGTACCTCTAAAACAATATTATTGCCTTTGTAATTCCGATGATTTTCCATCTGATTACTATTTGATTACTTTTATCTCAATAAAAGTCTTTAAGGCTGTATTTTGTTCTCAGTATAAGTGTCCTTGTCATACATCCCGAGGGTCCTTGCAAGCTCTGTGTAGCCTGATTCAGGGACAAGAACCTTATTATCTTCTGATCAGATTATTTGGTGAGCCTATAACCCATATTGTATAAACAATATGATTAATCTCCTAAAATTAGGCAGCACTGCCATGGTTAGTCCTTAAAAAACATTACAGTACCAGTGTTACATAGGATGAGCAGATCATTTTAACTCAGGCTATGTCTACACTACTGCAGTAAGTCAACCTACGCTACACAACTCCAGCTACGTGAATAACGTACCTTAGTTACTGCGGGGTCTACATCTCTCATTGACTGACCTTACTCTTCTTGTTGGGGGTAGAGTACAGGGGTGGACTGTAGAGCAATCTGCAGTTGATTTGCTTGGTCTTTACTAGACCTGCTAAAATCGACCTCTGGTGAATCAATCTCAGAACATCAATCCCAGCTGTAGTGTAGACCTGCCTTAACTCAGTTTCAGTATGCACTGTTCCTTTGTAGGTACATCTTAACATTTGTATCGGAAATAGATGAATGCTGCAAATATTGATGTAATTTAATAATAAATACTAATTTAGCTATTTAGGAGACGAGGGCATGATTTTATTGGGCCAACTTCTGTGGGTAAGGGAGACAAGCGCTCTTCTTCAGGTCTGACTATCGACTTAATTGCCAAGGGCAACAATTATAGATTTTCCCTGCATCTTCTATTTGATATAGCATTTTTGTCACTTCCTAGCCCATAGCTATTCTGTCATTTTGCAGTATGCTCTTAAGAATGGCTACACTTTCAAGGTGGGTGAAATGACACCTGTATTCCAGTATGTGACATTTTTACAATGCTTTCAGATCCTTCAGGATGAAAAAAAGTATATGGGAAAACTATTATTGTGACTTATTTCAGACGCAAAAAAAAATGCAATATATTGGAAACGTCACACATTTTAGTTGTAAGCACTCAAAGTATCAGTAATCTTGGACTTACCCAATTGACTGAATGCCATTTCTATAAGATTTGATGAAATAGTTTTTCCTTCCTTGCCTAGTGATATCAACCCAACCACCATCATTGTCTAGGATACCATAATGTATGGCAGCTCTACAAATGCTGGATTGCTAAAAAATGGAGCAAGAAAATCATTTCCATGTCAGGTGAAACAATTATTTTCCATTGTATTTTAAATGTGAAAATGCAGTTCATCATTACAATTGTGCCCAATATCTGCATTTGTTAAAGCTATTCAGTCTTATGCCTTGCAGTCCTCATGTCCATCAAGCAATTCCAAAAACCAGGGATCAGTCACATATAGTAGCAACTCCACCATTTTTTCCTGCCCACACCCTCTGGGGACTGGGAGGGTGAGTGGTGAGTCACTACATGAGGCCTTCACTACTTGGGGATTCCCCTACACAGAGGTAGCCAGTGAAACCACTTTCTGGCTGCTTGTGCCCTCAAAGTGAGGCAAAGCCGTAGGAGCATAGTCCTGAATCCAGCCCTTACCAAACTTGGCATAGGTAGTATTACTGGCTGGGGCTGAAGCCTCCACAGACATCCATGCTGAGCTTAATGTAGTTAGGACAGCCACCACCCCACATGAAGAAAATGTCATTTTCCCATTACTCAAAATGAAAGCAAGTTTTCATAGTGTCTATTGTTTCCTCCCTTTTGTTTTAGTGCCCCACAATGATATGCAACAGGATAAAGCTGAAGGACCAGATATTTAAAACTAAGGATTAAATTTATACATCTAGACCCATATTCCCAAAACCAGCCTATAAATATGCACCTACAAAATCCTAAACAGCATTTTTACAGATTTATATCGGACTAAATTATCTGCACCCACAAATCCTGCTTATGTGGAAAATGTGAGATATTATATACCCAAAAACTACATGTTCAGAAGTGCAGGAACAAATCTAGACCAGGTTGAGGCTACCTTAACAATTTGCTGTAGGCTTTTTACTTTTCTGAGCATAGACTTCTTCAGAATGCATTCTTGCTGATAACACATTTTAGCTAATATTCCAAATTAAAAAGACAGAATTTCATTAATTATATCTATGCTAAACTCAATTTAAATATATATATATATATATATGTTTACCATTTCATAATGAACACTTCCAATCACTTTGCCCTTACTATCCAAGCAGCCAGCAGGACATTCATACCTAGAAATTTAAAATACACATTGGTTTGAGATCCTATGATTGCAACAGGGAAAATATTTTAGATAACATACACACAACTGTTTAGAATAACCTCAGATAGGCAAACTGTAGAATGTATCATACCTATTGCAAGTTGTCCCTTTGCACTGGTCTCTTAGCCTTACTTCACAAGAAACAATCTGAGCTAAATAACAAGAAGTCGGTTTCATTAAAATGTTTTAGAATGCTTTTTGTACCACTTGATTCAAAATAGTTGGCATATAAAAAAAATGCAAACTCCTTACACATTTGTTGTGTGCTTATTACTTCATTTCTCTCACTATCATCGCTCCTTGTAGAGCCTGCAGGTGAATGGATCCTGGATCGACTTTGTGATGTTCTATCCTGTGCTTTGGATTGCTGCCGTTCAATCTCGTTGGTTTCCTCCTCTGGCTCATGAGGGGAGTAATGCCTGTCTGAACCCTCTGTTTTAGTGAATGAATGAGACAAATAATTTCTCAGAACAGCTTTTAGTCTCTTTTTGTAAATGGCACTGACATAAATGTGGCAACTTTTGTGAATATTCATGCTTTTAATATCTTGTTTTCATGGAATGGTTTAAAAAGAGATAAATAAAATGAAAAATTTAATCCTTCCATTGACTCAGGATTCATCAGCTAGATGAATACCTGATGTTTGGTAACATACACCATATACCTTACTGGTGTCTTTACATGGATGTCTTGCTTACTTTGCAGCACTGACAGCACAGTTTTAAGTGTGAATGTGCTGGCAATATTTCTATTGTGGTAACTTCCCTCTGTCATGAGGGAATCCATAGACCAATAGTGGTATTTCTTCACATGATGCTACCTAACCAAACTTTTAAGTGCAGCTTGCTATAATTAAAGAAATTGGGCTTCTAAATCAATATCCACCTGAAATTAGGCCCTTTTCTAGGTAAGTTAATAAGGATCCTAATTTTCAGAGGTGTTCACATCTGAGCGCAAGTCCCTTATTTAGGTACCTGGATTTAGACACTCAACTGTGACCCAGATGAGCAGCTGAAGAACTGTATTCAGTAATCTTACTTTTCAAAAGTATTAACGTAAGTAATTTTCAAAGTCATTTATATTAAAAAAAAGAAAAGAAATATAAGCCCCATAATATGCTTCATTCTAATCTTATAAAATGTAATTAATGCAATTTTGAAAAATATAGAAGATAATAATGATGCAAGCTGGCATTTTACTGGAATGAATATGTTCTTTTTGCTGACACTGTTTTTTTTCCTTTTTAGACTCCTCTTTGGTATTTTGCTGAGATAGCAGGAATTTCCAGTTAAACAAATTACTACATAGACTTTTCAGTGGCTCATCAGTAAGGCAACGACTTAATCATTGAGGTCATGGCTGTCACGGATTCTGTGACTTTCTGGACCTCCATGACGTCTAGGTCTTCAGAAGGAGGATGCAGGACTGTGAGCCCCTGCCCTGTAACTGGGGCTGGCTGAAACCAGGACCCTGCAGCCCCAGCTGCGCTGCTTCTTCTGGCCGGAGGCGGCTCCAGACCCCAGCACACCAAGCACGTGCTTGGGGCGACAAGCCACGGGGGCGCTCTGCCGGAGCCGTGATGGCGGCAGGCAGGCTGCCTCCGGAGGTTTGCCTGCAGAGGGTCCGCTGGTCCCGCGGCTTCAGTGGACCTCCCGCAGGCGTGGACCAGCGGACCCTCCGCAGGCAAACCACCAGAGGCAGCCTGTCTGCCGTGCTTGGGGCAGCAAAATCCCTAGAGCCACCCCTGCCTCTGGTGGGCTGCAGCTGGGACCGGGGGCTGCAGCTGGGGCCATGTACCCCAGGCCCGTGCCGTCTCAGGCTTGGCAGGACTGCAGCCAGGGCTGTGTGCCTCAGCCCTGCCGCTTCCCAGGACCTGCAGCTGGGGGCCGTGCACTCCTCTTGCAGCTTCCCAGGGCCCTGTGCTAGAGACGGGGCTTGGCAGGAACTGCACTAGGGGCTGTGCACCCCTGTCCCGCACCTGGGCCAGTGGTAGAGCAGGGGATGTGTGCATGGCTGCACCCCCGCTGCAGCCACTGGAGTCAGGGCTGTGCCTCCTGCCCTGGTGGGGAGCTCACCCTGTCAGTCATCCCCTCCCCACCCCATGGGACTCCATTCCTCCCTGCCTACCTAGTCCTGCCCCTAGTTATTTGTAGTAGGGTGACCAGATGTCCTGTTTTTATAGGAACAGTCACGGTTTTGGGGACTCTTTCTTATATAGGCACCTATTACTCCCCCCCCCCTGCCCCCTCTCCTATTTTTTCATAGTTGCAATCTGGTCACCCTAATTCGTAGTAAAGTAAAGACCTGTTCATGACTTTTACTAAAAATAACCATGAAAACAATCTTAGCCTTACTCATCAGTAAGTGATGTAAACAGCATTCAGCTGCATCCTACACCTTCAACCATCACAGAAGTCAGTGGGAAGTCAGCACACTTAACTCTTCATAAAAAGGGCCCAGACTGTCACAATATCAGAACTTTAGTAGTTGCCTAAGCAAAATTATACTATAGTATACTCCACTGTCGTAGAGCATAATAAAGAGAGTAAACAAAAATGTTACATTTATGGTATCTAACCACAAAATCCAACTGCGGCTGCATTTGTTGAAATGGTACATACCCCTGTAGCAAAGATTTTCTCTGCAGCCTCCTCCAAAACTAGGTGGACATGCAGAACAAGAGTGGCCATGTTTGTAAGGAGCATGACCCCACCAGTTGCCCCTTAAAAATAAAAATGCTAATTAATAAAAATATGCATAAATGCATTCATCGTTAATATTAACATCATTTCAATATGTGGTCAAACAAAATGAGGAAAAACCTGTTTCTATTTATGTTGACATTTGAACTGTGATGTTGTTATAATAAACCAGGTCCCCAAAAGGGGTGTTTGACTTACAAGAGTCTGGGTTCAGTCACTGAGAAATTCATGAAGGGGAAATTGAGGCAGTAGCATGGTCCAATGTTGGATCAGGTGGGACGCTGTTATTAGTATGCTACCTAAGTAAATTCCTCCACCATAACCGAACAGGACTCCTGCTGTCCTGGACTTCAGTCACCTGAAGGTACAATTTGACCCTAGGCATGGTAGGCTCTCTAAATGAGGAATCTATTGTTTATTTTGGTAATGTTATAAATCTACTAAAATGATAATGGGGAGATAGCTTTATTGTGGTCTGACGTATCATTTTGTCTGGCAAATAAAGTTCTCTAACCCCAGAGGGCTAAAAGAAAGGCCAGAAAACAAACAGCCTGTTTTGCTTCATTCAGTAACAGCTTCAATAGAAACAAAGTATCTTTTTGTGGCTGTAATAGAAATAGAAAATTTAGCTTGATTTTCTGTGGGATTATCTCCTGGATTATGAAGTATTTTCCCCTTTCAGGATAAATTTTACAGGAAGTGTTAGCCTACTGTATATACTTACTTGGGAGAATAATTGCACACTAAATAGACTGCTTTTGGCCAGATCTGTCCCCAGATGTTCATATTATGACACAAGTTAATAGCACAACCTATCCTGCTACTTGTGGCCCATACCACCTAGATGATAGGAAACAAGAATACATGTGAAAATTAAATGAGTGATTAACACAAAACAAACATATCTATGAAACACTGAATTATAAAACTCAAATCACAAAAAAGCAGCAATGTTTCTGTCTCTCTCATACTCATACACACATACTTTTGGACAGGGGAAACACTCAAGCATGGAATTCAACTATTATTTAATTTTTGAACATTCAATACCAAGGGTCATGTGTATTGGTTGCTGCTGGTCAGATCTTTGGCTTGTATGAATCTGTGTTGTTCCAATGACATTAATGGAGTAATGCTGATTTTCACGAGCTGATGATATAGCCATTCAGTTATATCCCTTGTTATAAAGAACAACTTTATGCTGATGCGTAAAGGTTTCACAAAATAAAGCTAAACTGTGAGAAGTTGGGCTCTTACATATCACAGTTATGAACACAATCTAAGAACACAGAAGAAATTCAGAATTAGGTAGGTAGACAAACGATAGCCAATAATTGTTACCAATTAACAAGCAAGCAATTAACACAAGTAATTAAACTATTAACAAAAGGCTTAATTCACTGAAAATACTTATGTCTACTACAGACCACAAATTTTAAACAATTAGGAAATTTGTGTCATTGCAGTTGAAAGGAAAGTTGTATTTCCTTCATTCAGCTGTTGAAACAAGTCTGATTACATAATTTTTAAAAGATTCTGAAAGACTAAGGCTGAGATTTTCAAAAGTGCTGAAGGGAGTTAGGTGCAATGCAAATCTCATTCCCTTAGGTTCTTGTACAATCCCAGCCTAAAGGCTCAGATTGATTCCGTGTAGAACCACAAGCACATTAAATGTATGTCAACACTGCACACTCCTTTCACGGGAGTATAGAGCACATACACTACATGCCCCTCCCCCCACCCCTGGACAGGTATAAATAGCAGTGTAGACAGTGAGGCATTGCTAAAGTGACTAAAGACATGCCTGAACGCTGTGGGTGTATAACTTACATGGCTCTCTACATGCCCAAGTGGCGCCTCTCCCATCCACATTGCTATTTTTAGCAGGATGATGTCCTGCTGCCACCCTGCCGTGGAAGTCTTTCCCCACCTCAGGCAATGGGGGAAGACCCCAGCTGCTCCCTGGAGCCTTTCTCCACTGCAGGAAAGTGCCAGAGCCTTTTCCCGCTGCAGAGAAAGACTCCAGCAGCAGGGAAAGGCTCTGGAGGCTCCCCGCTGCCAGGATAGGCTCTTATCCTGCTGCAATAAAAGGCTTCGGCAGCAGGGAGCTGCCAGAATCATTCCTCTCTGCCTCCCCCACTTGAGCCTCTCTCTGACATGTGTAGCTACATACTAGGGTGGACACAGCCCGCATTTCATTGTGGTGTGAAGCTACATACATACTCTACACACTGCCATCAGTGGTGCACTGTGTAGATACAGTCTAAGAATACCATGTTGTGGGGATCCTGCCTGTAATGGAGAAAGATAATCTACGGATGTTTCTAAAAGAACTTTAGTAGAAAACATGTCTTAATACTAGGTAAAATGGACTTATGCAAATTACTACTAGCAAGAAAATTTGTACAGAAGGCTTACTGTCAATTTTCTTGCTAGTAGTAATTTGCATAAGTTTCTTAACTGAAGTTTTGCCCATCAGATTTTGGTAGAAAAAGTTAGAAATACTTTTTTGTTTTCATTGCCAAATGACAGAGAAATTTCTAGGTCAGGACTTAGAACAAGGGTGGGCAAACTACGGCCCGTGGGATTATCCTGCCTGGCCCCCGAGCTCCTGGCCCGGGAGGCTCGCCCCCCGCCCCTCCCCTGCTGTCCCCCACAGCTTCAGCTCTCTTGCTCTGCTGCTGGTGCAATGCTCTGGGCAGCAGTGCAGTGAGCTCCTGGAGCAGTGCAGCTGCAGAGCCGGGCCTGACCCGGTCTCTGTGCTGCGTGGTGGTGGCAGTGGCATGGCCTGGTTCCAGCTGGCCACGCCGCCAGCCACCAGTGCTCCAGGCAGTGCGGAAAGGGGGCACGGAGCAGGTGGGGTTGGACAGAGGGCAGGGAAGTTCGGGATGGTGGTCAGGGGGCAGGGTGTGTGGATAGCGGGTGGGGCGGTCAGTGGAGAACAGGAGGTTGGATGAAGGGGCAGGGGGCAGTCAGGGGAAGGGGTTCCGGAGGCAGTAAGGGGACAGGGAGAAGGGGTGGTTGGATGGGGCAAGGATCCCGGGAAGGTTGTCAGGAATGAGAGAAGGGGTTGGATGGGGCGGTGGAGGTCCGGGGGCAGTCAGGGTATGGGGGGGTTGGATGGAGCAGGAGTCCCAGGGGAGCAGATAGGAGGTGGGGGCCAGGCCACAACCTCCTCCCTAACCGGCCCTCCATACAATTTACAAAACCCAATGCAGCCCTCAGGCCAAAAAGTTTTCCTGCCCCTAACTTAGAAGCATACAATACACAGCACTGGGGAAACATTCAGGCAAAGGAGACTTGGCAAACTGAAAAATATGTTCTAGACAGGAGGAGTTATTTGGGACAGTGTACTGACGAAGTATAATTTTAACAATTTTTTGTAATCCTGTTTGGCTATTTCTGTACAATCCGGTACTTTTCAAATCTTTTTATTTAACTGCTTTTAATACCACTATGCTTAGGCTTCAAGTTAAATACTTTTACTGATACATGGCTGCAATGGTTTCTGCCTGAAGTTCTCTGTCAATGCCAAGGCAATATGGCAGGGAACTTCTTAAAAAGCGTTCACCCCACCCTCCCCACATGATAGTCAAAGTGCTGACAGGGTCCATACAGAAAACAGAAGATCCTATGCCACTTCAAAAGGTTACTGCTATTGTAGCAATATAAGTCCATTGCTATAATACTTTATTATTACATAAAAGGTGGTTTATTTCCTATATGATGTTTGTTCCTGATTAGTCATAGGACAAATCTCTTCTTTCTTTTCTGCACTATAAATCTCTACTACGTATCTGCATGAGAAACTTCCCTTGCTGTCAACTAGCTAAGTGCAAAATCTGCAATCTGCAAAGTGGACTTGTGAAGAAGATTTTGCAAGTAGTGGATGAAATTCACACAACCGCACCCCCATTATCCTTGAGAACTGGGCTTTGTAGAGAATCCCTGGATAGGTTGAGAAGGTACATCCCCAAGCTGCAGGAAGTCAATAGATATGCAGCACAACCTCACTCCATACTACCTATTGCGTTGATTTACAGCCAGTGATGAATTCAGTAGACCCAAACATCCTTCAGTGGAACATATTTGGCTAACCTTAAACTTAACAATAAGTTAAATTCTAAGGTCCTTACCCAATGTGAATAGATAAGAGTAGAAACTGAGTGAAAAGTTCGTAAGCGCTATAGACTCTGGCTCCCAAGAATCATAGGAACATACTGCTTCCACATTTTCTTTCAGGTATTTCCCTAACGCTGTCCTCCTGAGGCACCATGGGATTACAACTGTGAAAAACAGGAATAACTTTGTTGTAAACCAAACACACATACCTGTGTATAATGAGTGCAAACAGGACCAGAACATCTGTAAGGACAATAGGGATTGCAGTCCTGAGGATAAGGGTAGGTGAAGTCTCTCACTTCATCATACCATGCTTGGATATGAAATGTTGGAGGCCTGTATCTATAAAAAATGACAATGTTTAATAAAATTATAACCACTGTAGAACAACCCTGAAAAAAAAGTATCTTTCATCACTCTAATTTTAAATAAGAAATAGATGTCCTTATGATTTAAAATTGTTTGAGATAAAATGGTATTTTAAACTACCTTCCCCAATGTGCCCCCAAATTCTGGCCAATTGATGGAAGAAGGCTTGCAGGTCCATGATCCCACAGACAAGTTTCAGCCCAAGATTCTGCAGATCTCTCCAACTCTACATCCCACACCTATGGTTCAAGAGGGAAAAAAGAGATAGGCATGACCTAAGATATACTTTCTGGCTATTTCATATATTTGAAAAGAATCTCACCAAAACTATATATATTTTTTTAAGTTTCTTGTTTTTCAATTAAAAAGGCAGCTTTAAATAGCTTATCCCCCATTTGAGTTATGTAAGAAAAAACTTCTTTATAAAACCATGATGTAATAGAAATATTTTCACAATATTAAAAAATGTTTTTCTGCCCATTTAAATTTCAGCAGTGTTGTCCAGTGCAGGAAAAAGAAACTATGAAAGTGACAAGCTCAGTTCAACTTTCCTAGGCTGAATTATATTTTCTGTTTTGTGAGATTTCTTGTATAGTAGAAGGCACAATTTTTAGCCAAAAGGGTATTATCCAACACACTTTCAGCATGAGGGGTTCCCCCCAACAATCCAATAGTTTATCTGAAATGAAAGGTTTTTCTCCTTCTTTTTCACAATCAGCTTTCGTAGAAATAACATAAAATGCGAACATCTACTTGAGGAACAGTGCAAGCTTCCAGAATATAAACAAAATGACTGTCTTGGCTGTATGGTTAAGCTGGTAAAATAGGTTATGTTCAGCATGTGAAGCAATTCACTATGCCACCAAGTGAAAAATATTTCCGTCTATTCCAAAGTGTTTTAGAAAAGTAAAATAAACTGATGTATGAATTATGGTCTGTTTATCACAATGTCCTTTAGAAACAATTGTCGGAGTAAGCTTATTGCTGAGAGGTAAACAGAAACTTGGAAGTTTCCCTCTCCTTTCAACCATATGTGAAAACCCACCTTTTCACTGATGCACATCACCAGTAGAGACCACATCTTACTATGTTTGTACTGTCTGTACTGCACTAACCATGCAATATTAATTTCAGAAAAGGCTTTTGTCAAAGTTGAGCAGGTATCTCTTTTTTTAGTTCAAGCACCCTATTAATGCTGCCTGACTTCTTCTATTTCTTAACTGGTAGTTATAGAAGCTGCTTCCAAATATTTGAAAAGTTATCTTGGATTCACTGGAGCTGAAATTACTCAGGTTGGCAAACTGGAGTATTTCTGGGAAGTAAATAGGTTTGTTGATTGAAAACAAAGTTATTCCTTTGTATGTTCAGTCTAGTGGTTTCTTAAAAATGAGTTTGTTATCAAAAAAAAATTGTTCAGTGCTTCCTAACCCCACTTCCCATGCAAAAGCTGAAGTTGCTATCTAAAATCTATAGCAGAGCTAAAAATTGAAAACTCTAAGCTAGAGCTGAAGAATATAGAAGAGTCTGGTTACTATGGTTACAGCCAGATCTGCAACATCATAGGAAGATATGACATGTTCCATGAAATTCAGCCAAATTTCTTGAGTCATATTATATCTTCAGTCAATGTTTCATTATCATCATATCTTCCTGTGATGTTGCAGATCTGGTTGTTTGCAACCTTAGTAACCAGAAACTTATTGTAAGTTCAGTGTGCCTTTGCTTATGCAAACATTTTACCAAGAAGTTTAGAGACTTTAACTTTTATCTCCCCTTTCCAGTCTCTGAATACTGTCTCTCAGAGTACAAAAACTTATTTCAAGAAGTCTAACACAGTGGCTTCTATCTTGTCTTTAACCATCATCACCATCGGGAATCTTTCAAAGTTGCGTATGATTGTCTTGTCTTTTATGCATTGTCAATTTCAAATTATCAGTGAGTCTGTTGATGATTGACAAGGCCTATTCTGGAGCCGCAGACGCTGCCACATTGCAGACATGTGTTTCTGAGCAGGGAGGGTGAACGTGGGGCATTGGTTTGGGCCAGAGCATGTTCTGTCTCTTCCATTTTTCTGGTACATGTAATCACATCTGATTCTCAAAGAACTGAGTTTCTCCATTATTATCGATCCTGGATTATACGTTCCCACAAGTTGATATCAACGTTGCATTTCCTCAATTTGGCCTTGAGAATGTCCTTGTAGCATTTTTTCTGCTCCTCTAGCACATTTGCCTTGGCTGAGGTGAAAGTAGAAGACTACAGAGAATTAGCTCTTTTAATCATGCCATATAAATCAATAGCAGTACAGTTTATGTAGCATTCTGAGATGGCAGCATGACTTGGTAATGCTGCATCTTAAAAGTCACTACACTGTGCTTTTGCTATGTGCATTGTGACAATGCTACTCCATTCAAGTCTGCTCAGATTTTGCTATATTTAGATTTAGTTCAGTGAATGTGAACATGGCTGGTTCAAGCTGTTTCGTATACTTTCTGAACTCTGTGCCCAGTCCAAATTTAAATCCAAACTGCACTCTAAACAATTACCCATATGGATGGTCTTATTAAGTAGATTTTAGGGATGTGCTTTACATTAATACAAAAACAAAGTGTAATCTTCTTTCCTGCAAATCTCTAGAATATTTTGTCTCCAAGGCAAACTAAGCTTAATTTTATTCTTTAAAGAACCACCCAAACTATATTAATATTCTATTCTGAAGACCTCATTATGTCTTCTTCCTTAAAAGCAATTAGTCACTCAGAAAAGAATTTTACCATCTTCCTTTTCAGATGTTTCAAATACTTTATACAGTTAATCCAAAAATCAAATTCTGATTTACTGTTAGATCTAATCTAGTCTGTCTGTGTCTGCTGGCGAGCAAGACCTAAAGCTGATGCTTAAGTGACTTTTAATACATTTTCTGCAGAGAATGACGAAATGTATCCATCCAGAGAGCTGCAAGAACAGTTTCTGATGAAAACATTTTATTAATTGTCACTGCTGATGACAGATGAACAACTGTACTCCCGGGCACTGTTGAGATTGGATAGTCTTCAAAAAGTTTCTGAAATGTTTCCATTTTTCAAAATGCTTTCTAGCCAGAAGGTATAGTGTAGTGTTCTCATCTCTTCTTTGTCCACATTAAAAAATACCCTCTATATTACACCAAAAATAGGAATGTACAATTCTTCCTGCTCTTAGGCTACATCTTCAGCTGCAGTTGAGAAACACTCTGCATGGCTGAGTAGAGCTGGTGCAAAGAAGGCCTGTGCAGACTCCCAATCTTAGAACAGCTCTCTCCTGCTCTAGGCTCCTGGATTCAGTTGCTCTAACTTGCACCAGCTGTCAATGGACTCAAGGAAACATTCAAGTAGCTGTGGATTACTGAGGTTCACGGATGCCTTAGGCGTGCCCCTCAGCCACAGCCCATACTGCAGCAGCAGAAGAGTAGTGGTTTATGAGCCATTGTAGGAGCTCTGTTCCAACTGAAGATCCATCTATGCATGTGAGATCCTCTAGGGCCTAGGTCTACAGGGTTAGGGCTGATCTGTTGTGGCAGAGCAGCTGAGAACAGCCAGAGTGCGTCATAGGATTGGGGCCTCAAAGTTTCATAATGGGACACATTCTGAGGACTACTGATACATAACTACTCTAGGTTTTAATGTTGCAGAGGTTAAAACTGTGGCCTTGGGGTAATCCCTAAATTATGGTTTTTATATTAGCAGATGGTGCCTCCAACTGGAAATCTCCAGGAAAATAAAAAAACTGCACAATATAAGGGGAACACCACAATTCTGTAGTCAGACTGGGATTTTGAAGTTATCAAATGGTATATGCCACAAAGTGGCACATTTATTAGATACAGGCAGAGAGGATGAGGAACTTAGATTGGGAAGTTAAAAAAATATTCAGCAAATAAAACAGACAAACAAGAAGTCACTTAGAACAATCTAGAGCCAATGTTACTGAGTTTATAGTGGCCCCATACTCCATTTACAAATAGAAAAAACTCAAAGAATCACTCCACTTTGGTGCCCAGTGTCTCTGCTGCTTAGGTTGCTTTGTTGGAGTGTCTACAACTCAGGTGGGATTTTTACACAGGGTTTCTCCTTCAGGGGTGTGGCAGCACTAGCAGTAAAGGTGAGCAAGGCACAGTTGTGTAGGGGCTATGACAGTATGGCTTCTCTCTTGGGTTTCCCTCTGCATCTCCTACTCTGGAGAATTCTCTCTTTAAGATGGGATGCCAGGAAATGATATCATCACCCTTCTTTGGCCCTTCCTTCTCTACCTACAAAAAAGGACTGTCACACAAGAGAAGCTCAAAGAGTCTTCAGTTCCTGATACAGTACATACTAGCAGCTGAGGAGAGGTCAAGGTGACAACAGAGTTGAGCTGGTCAAAAATTGTTGGTTAATACTTTTTTTGACAAAAATATAGACGTTCATCTAAATGGAAAATTTAATGGAAAGCGTCTTCTCTCAAAGAGATACAATTTTGCATAACAACAAATGCTAGAAAACTGAAATAAGTTGTTTTTAGCAGTTTCTAGCTAAAAATATTCAACTTTGAGTTCTTTTGATAAAAAGTAAAAATCTTCTACAGGAAAAAAAATCCAACCAGCTCTAAGTGAGAGGAAACGCAAGTTACATTTAATTTTTTATTCTTTATTCTTTTCTCAAGCAAGTTAATTGGAGTCAGGACATCAGCATTTGGCACAAGAAAATAAACCCCTTTAATCTGTTTGATAAATTATATAATCCAATTATCAAATAATGTTTTATAATAGCTCTTATAACTTCTGTTACTTGTAAAACTTTGTAGAAAGAATTTGATGCCTAAAGTTCAGGCTTTTTCATTACAATGCATTTGCAAAACATTTGAGTTTCTTAATAGCTCATAGCAACTATCTCAAAAATCAGATCATCCGTATCAACATTGAGAAGATCTATGAAAAATGTGTAATGAAAATTCCAGAAATTACTACACTCATTTAGTTTTGAATTCCTTTTTATAAAAAGAATAGGGTATAAAACACATCTTTGTTAATCAACTGCTTAACTGATTACCTGTGCCACCTTTCTTAAGGTTCTTTTAATTTCAATTGCATAACTAAAGAAAAAGGATGCAATAGTTTAAATTAATTTTATAGAGTTTATTAAATTTCTGTAACAATAGCAACTAACAACATAGGATATAAAAAGGAAAAATGGTATTTGACTATGCTTTGGCTAACACTAACCAGAAAATTGGTTGATATAACCATTCACGTTTCAGAATCAAATTACACAATCACAATAGAAAATAACATATACTCAATTGCTATCTTGGGTAGGTGACTTTGTTTAGATTTTGATTAAGGGTCACTCAGAATAGGACCTCACTTGTGCCAACTGATGATCAACTTCAGTGTTGCTGACACAAAGGAAAAACAATCCAAAGCTAGATCACAACACATTTTGATCAATTACTTACATGCCAGTTCACCAAGTTGTTCTTCTCAATCTATAGTAATCAACCCTTTTAACCTATTTCCTAAGGAGTAAGATTAGCCCAGGATCTGACTGAAATTCCTAACTACCTCAAATAAACTCTGACATTTATAACAGACTATACAGAATGGGTGCAGAACAAGAAGCTTGCTCATTTGGTCTCATTTTATGTCTGGGCACACCTAGAACTTGAAAGGCAGTACAAAACCATAACCAATGGTAGACAAAATGTACAGTTTTACAATCTTACTTAACAGTAACTTGTTCAGTTTTAAAGCTAGTTTACAACCATCTTAAATAGAACCTGTTCCAGTATCTTTATAGCACATGCAAAAGCATGTTTACTTCCTTACTAATTAGGTACTCCATTTTTGTAAGTGGTCAACTGATTAATTTGGATCACCACCCAAGAGAAAGTCTATGTGACTTATCATCAGGTCTTTACTCAGCTGCCAACCTTAAGCTCAGTTATTGTTCACGGCAGGCGTCGACAATGAAAACAGGTTCAAAGAAGGATGGATACGACTATCATAATCTTTTAGCGATGTGATAGGAGGCAAAATGAATTGCTGGAAAATAGAAAGAGAAACAGTTAAAGGTGCTTATCCAAGACAGGTACTTGATTTCATTAGGAGGACTCCACCAGTGACTAGCCCATGACCTCAGTCTTCTGTCTTAACAGGTGTCTTCTGTTTTCGGGAAGCAATGTGCTAAAGGAGACAAGTCACTTTATCCTATTTCTTGGTTCTTACCCAACTTGGTTTCTCTTCTTGAAAGTGCTGGCATGGACCAATCAGATAGTGTCCAATATTTCTTGCTAACATTTGAAACGTTCAGTGAAAATGAAAGTCATCCTCTCTCACCATCCAATTACGAAACAGGACATCAGCTTTTGAGTTCTTGAAACTGCGACTGGAATTTTC
This sequence comes from Gopherus evgoodei, assembly GCF_007399415.2. NCBI lineage: Eukaryota > Metazoa > Chordata > Testudines > Testudinidae > Gopherus > Gopherus evgoodei. The sequence goes on along the minus strand of NC_044323.1, from coordinate 240,878,987 downwards.
CAGTCTCTCTGAGAAACACCTTGTCACACCAGCTTATGTAAGATAATCAGTTAGGCTTTAACTGTTGGTACAATCATCTTGGGACATACCTTGAACAGCGGCTGGCTTGCTTGGGTCAGCAATTTACCTCCGCAAGTTGCTTTCCGTGGGCCTCTTTGTGGAGCATACCTCAGCCAATTTTGCAGTTATTCTTGCTGAACTTGCAGTTTCTCCATCAACACTATGCTAGCTGATGAACTGTCCAGTTTAACATTCATATAATGTATACAAATTTCTCCATATTCTTTGATGCCCTTTAAACTTGTTTTAATAGTCCATTATACAATGCAAAGTCACTTCAAGAACTGTTGTTCTCCAGCAAGCCAGAACAGCTGGATAAATCTTCCACCTATGATCTCCTTGTTTTAACATCAGTGGTAGAATCTTAGTATGTATGGATGAGCTGAGTCCATATATTATTAATAAAACAGTTAAATTTCTGATTATTACACTCTGTGGTCAAATGTCCTTATACACACATTATTTGGCTTCAGTTCTTTTATTTACCGCCTCTTTCAACACAAGTGTATTTCACTAACTTAATAGCAAAAACACACTTGATTGCAAACATTAGCCTTACTTCTTCACTTTCTCACTTAAACTAAAAAAGCACAATATAAATGCAATCTCTTTCTTTCTTCACCGGTTTGCCTGTAAGGTCATTAAAATTTACAATATTTTGTCCAAAGCTGTATCACTTATAGTTGATTTCCCTTTTATACACATTTTAATTATAAAATTAAATTCTATCAAGTTTCCCATTTTACTGCTGTATCTGGCACATCATATAATATCAATGTTTGATATTAATTTAATATGATTTTAATTCATTCATTGACACGATAAAAGAGGAAATGAGCTGTCCTGATGAAAAGTCATGACTAAAATGTATATTAAAAGAATAGGCAATTGTTTGGCAGATAATCATTTTTGAAGTGAAACTTGGTCATAAAGAAAATGTAAGTGGCACTGAGCTGTGGAAATATCTGGAGCCAACTAGAAAGCAGAGAGATTATGCATATAGACTTTGCTTCTGCAGCAAATAATGCCAAATTCCTTATTGTCTTCCCCTCCAAACACACACACCACTCATAAAGTTACTCCAGAGCATTCAGGAGTTCAAGTAATTCTCCTCTGTGATTTTTATGGAAGAAGGCCTCAGCCATCTGCTTCCATAGTGCTCCCATTTAAAATAAGTATTATAATATAACCCACACATGATAAGTGGTCTGTGGGGATTGAACCTAAGTACCAAAAGCATCTGACTCTACAATCTGAGTTGAAAATTGACACTTTTATTCTCTGTGTGGACCAACCAGTAGAAGAGAACAGTGCACTTAGCTACCATAGCACATTGACAGAGAAGTATGGCGATTTTCTTGTCTATCAGATGGTTTCATTCGGTTAATGAATTCTTTTGGAAAGGAGAGAGGGGGGAATTGTGGAGAAAAGGGTGAGCAATACATTAAGACCATGGACCCTTCCTAGCTGAAACTGTGTTCTTGACATCAGGCAGAGCTATCTATCTACAGTGCACTGAAAAATTACCTCTACTTCTCCATCAAAACAAAAAAGATTAATAGGAAGGTGTTTTTTATTTAATTTATTCTTGCTCTGGGCACTTTACACCAATTTCACATAAATTTATATTTTACATGGACATATTATTACACATTCAGTGAAGTTAATAAAATTATCCAGAAAACATAAGAGAACTAAGCTTCTTAATAACAGTATCTATTGTCAATCTTTCTCTCATTATTCCACCACCTCCCTATATAACAGAAATAAGAGTTACAAGCAGGAAACTTAATACAAATTAACTAAAGATGTGAATGTGAAGTAGATTAGGTCCCTGTGAAGAGATGTTCATAAGAATTAAAGTGGTCTAAATTTGGTTTAGCTTAATTCACTGTGGAATTGAATTAAATTAAATGAAACTGAATTAAGGCCGCTTTACTTCTGAATGAGGGTTTCCACACAGGGCTTTAATGCAGTTTAACTAATACACTTCAAATTCACACCTTTAGTTAATTCAGATTGAATTTTCTTGGGTGTCCCCCTGTAGACAAACCTTCAGATTTTTTTTTCCTCTGGTTCATATCAGAACTCATATGGCATACAGGAAGAAGACAATCATTATACTGACTCAGGCCAGGTCTACACTAGGAATAACATCGATGTAGCTATGTCTCTCAGGGATGTGAAAAATCCACACGCTGAAAAGACCACACAGGATCTTGTTCTTACACCTGTCTGGACAAGGCTCTTTTTAAGTGGATAAATATATATATTGGTTTGGGGGTTAATCAGAAAAACATAGCCTGCAAAGTTGCTGGTGGCTATTGATGCAAAGTCTACTTTAATAATAGGTCTGCAAAGAGAATACAAAGCTCAGAAATGTATATGACTGCAATGCATGAGAGCTCATCCTCAGAGTGGCATGCTTCTATGGAAATCAATTGTGTGAAGCAACTTCTCTATTCAAAATTAAGGTATTAGGAATATCAATTTAATCAGACTCTTGAGCTGGACCTTGAAAGCTTGTTAATAGTAAATGGATAGCTTGTCAAATTTTGCTTTTGTCTTTGACTAACATGAACCAAAATCCAGGTTCTGTTGAAGTCTATGGGAATTTTGCCATTGATTTGAATAGCGTCAGGCGGATAAAAGGAGCACCTTTTCATTACTACTATTCAGAACCCAAGACAATGAATTTTAAAACCGACTGATGTAACTGAGAGGACAGGTGTTAAAAGAGGATTGGACTTTAAAAATTAATTTCCAGAAGTTGGGACAGAGTCATTCAGCAATCCCAGTCAATCAGTTACCTGCTGGTCTAAAGTCTAGGAGACCCAGCATTCAAGCTCTAACACTCTTAACATCGCCCTGGCTCAATAGTCAACAATGAACTGTAATAATGACTCTCTTCACAGCAACTATTCTAAAGTCTGGCAGCTGTGTATGCCGCCACTTGTTTTCATTTCTTCTTGTTGCTACCATGTGCTCACTGTTAAGATAAGTTCCTGTCTGCATCCTAAAAACTTGCCCACACCGGTATTGCCCTGGCCTCTTCCTTTGTCATTCAGTGTTAAACGCATTCTGAACTATATGCATTTCCTCACCTTTTGGGGGCGAAGCCAGACTTTCAGGCACCTGCTCCCCTACTTGGTGTAAACTTTGCTTATACCAATCAGAAACGAATACACACAGTTTTTGGGCCCCGTCCCCTATGACACTTCTATGATATCATAGTGGGTATTTTAGGCTGGTTTGCCATGTGCAGGCAGAAGAGGAGAAAGAAAAACGAACCCTGTGTACCTTGTGCACACCCGTAACTGAGCCTGATCACCTCGAAGCCTCTCTCAGCTCATGTGTTTTAAGCAGAGTTTCTACGTTTGCTGGTCGTTATGAGTTGGTTTGTATTTGTAAGTATTGGTTATTACTAAATGCTGCATCTGTGTTTATAAATATTGTTTACTGCATCTTTGTTTATAAATATTGTTTAATAGTAAATACTTTAGCCATTGTATGTTTTAAGTTCCATTAACTCTATTAGCTAATCATATGCTGCTTCCCTACCCCTTGTAACTATCCCCAATAAAACTTTAAATTAATTAATTTTAGTTGTGTGCGTGCCTGCAGTTTGCATCGTGACCCATACCCTGCTTGCATCCCTTACCTATACAGTCTATTGCCACGTGCAGCCTGGTAAATAACAGGTCTGCATTTTTCTTTCGCCCCTAAAAGTGCGTGGCAATCTACACTCACATATCTGTATAGGGTAGCCAGTGCTTAATTTGTGTCAGGGCTTGTCAGGGCTGACCCCAGCACCTCTAGGTTCAGCAGTTCAGAGCCCCAGTACATCTGAGCTTGCTGCATCAGTTACGAATGTAAAAAATTGCTTGAACCCCAGCATGTAATTGCTTGAGCTCCGGGACCTCTTTCATTACATATTAAGCACTGAGGGCATCCTTTTTGTAGGCCAATGGGCAGAATCCCCAGCCAAAGAAGATGAATAATACTGACCAATGGCAGAGTTTCAATCCCTTTCCTTAGGGCTTGCTTTTATCGATTTATAAAAAAGGAGTTCCAAAACAAACAAACAAAGACACTTAGAACAATGGGTCCTAAATGCCAGAGACCTTTCCAGCTTTTTAGTCAGCCGAGAGAAGAAGAAAGAAAACCAAACATACCCTTCTTCCTAAGGAACCATTTACACAGTCACTTTTCCTTTGCAGTTATGCCCTCATCTTCGATCACCCATGCGACAAGCAGGGATCTGAGTTAATCTTTCATGCGCTAGAACTGTGCAGCATCTCTCTACCTTGTAACACCTTCACACAGCATCCCAAAGCACTTTCTAGTGGGAGGTAGAATACCAAAATAACACTTTACATAGCTAGATAGAAATTCACATACTCTGGGTAATGAAAAAAGGCCTAAAACAGTGTATCGAAGGCTGAGGTGTTTAATGCCTGTTTTGCTTCAGTCTTCACTAAAAAGACAGCTGGTGATCAGACACTCAATTCAATTAATATTATCAACCAGGGTAAAGGAACACAAGCCAAAATAAGGAAAAAATAGGTTAAAGAATATTTAGATAAGTTAGAGTTATTAAACTCTGCAAGACTTGATTAAATTCACCCTAGGGTAATGAGGAGCTAGCAGAAGCAATCTAGAATAATGGGGTATGCAGTCCTACTGACAAGGATCTGGGAGCTAAAGCATATCACACATTGAATTTGAGTCAACAACATGATAGAGTAGCAAAAAAAGAGGCAAATGTCATTCTGGGGTGCATTAACAGGAGCATCGTATGTCAAAGACAGGAGATAATTCTTCCACTGTACTCAGCACTGGTGAGGCCTCAGCTGGAATACTGTGTCTAATCGTGGGCACCACACTTTAGGAAAGATGTGGACAAACTAGGGAGTGGCCAGAGGAGAGCAACAAAAATGATCAAAGGTTCAGAAAACCTGACCTATGAGGAAAGGTTAAAAAAAAAGGGGGGGGGGCAATGTTTAGTCTTGAGAAAAGAAGACTTGAGTCTTGAGATAAGTGCTCAACTGTATTAAGGGCTGTTAAAAGAGGATTGTGATCAATTGTTCTTCACATCCACTGAAGGTGGAACAAGTAGTAGTGGGCTTAAATCTGCAGCAAGGAAGATTTAAATGAGATATTAGGAAAAGCTTTGTAACTATATGAATTGTTAAGCACTGGAGCAGGCTTCCAAAGGAGTCAAATCCCTGTCACTGGAGGGTTTTAAAGAACAGGTTAGACAGACACCTGTCAGGGACGGTCTAGATGATACTTAGTCCTGCCTCAGTGCGGATAACCTCAAAGTCCTTCCAGCCTTAGATTTCTGTGATTCTATGGAAGTAAATTTAACTTGCTAAAGATGGAAATAAGTACAGTGAGTTCCACTGAAAGTAAACATTTACCATGGCATGGTATAAATATCTCACAGTGGTATACATTCTAAATATTGGGAGTAGAGTTGTAACAAAAATACCATGGTACAGTATGGTATTTAAGTTTTAATAGCTTCCACTGTATTCTTTAAGACTAATTACATTGAGAAAGGAAAAAAGGAAGGATGAAATATTGGATGAAAAATACCATGGTCAAATAAGCCAAAAATAAATAAAAATCAGCAGCTTGGCACCAGCATATTATGCTAGTAAGAAAGACAAGGTGCCCAGAGACTCACTTTATGATGACTATATGTTCCATGTAATAAGTTGAATTTCATTGCACATCCCATCCAAAGTTCGCAAACCACTTTACAGACACTTAATCCTCTCAATATCATTTAAATATAGGTAAAAATTATTATATTGTTTAATACAGAGGAGTACACTGACACAAGTAGTTAAGATCAAATTCTCCAATGTGGATGACTGAAGTTAGACATCTAAATTCATATTTAGACACCTGAGAGAAATCAATGCAAAGTTGTGATGCTCAGTACCTCTGAAAATCAGGTCACTATTTAAATAGTTAAATATGAATCTAGCTCTTAAATTTAGCCATGACAACTTTGGTCTTAGTGTCTTACTTAAGGCCACACTGATAGTGACAGAAGTTGGGATCAAATACTCTATTTCTTCTCCAACCATTACATAACCCTTCTTCCAAAATATGAAAACAACTACACCACCCTAAAGACTACCAGTTCCATTATTAATCATCAAGCATATTTAGGATAGTAAAAAAGAGGGAAGAGATGACATTATTATACTTTCCCTTACTGAGGAAAGTATGAATCCATTTTCTGCTATAGTACTGAAAACTAACTGGAAGGAAAGTGGCAAGAACTTTGTCATATTCCAGTTGTGACAGACTGATGTTTATAAAACTTTTTAAAAAGATCCCTACACATATCCAGAGGCTTCAGCTACTCTTTTGGAAAAAAGAGTAGAAAGCAGGAAAAACTGGCTTTTCGCTGGAAGTAGCAGAGTGCTCTGAAGCCAAAAATATTGTTCCTGAACACTGAGTAAACCACACCAATTTCTGAAGTAACCCTGTATTACAGTTTCATGTGTTTGCAGTTTTGGTTTTAGAAGAGTCAAAAACACAAATAGGAACAGCACAAATGACGAACCACATTTCATTTTCAGTGTAATCTAAATATATTAAGATCTTGCTGAAATATTCAGATTTCTAAGGTGACTTGTCTGTAATGTCAATGTTGCTGTTTGAAAACTAGATAAAAATCCACAATATTTTAAAATCATCTTATGGACTGTATATTCTAAGAGCAATAGTATTATGGAGTAGCAGAAGAACTGCATTAACTGACTTTAATTTCCCCAACACCGTCTATTGACAAAGAGTTGTTTAGTCCACTTCTATTACAACTTATTCATATCTATCTATCTATATATGCTCCTGTGTGAAGATCAGAGCCTTAAATATTCCTTTAATCACCTCCTACCACCATTACAAGCCAATTTTTAACAACTAACTGTTACCATACAATATATCAAAAGCTGTTGTGGGAAGTAATTGCAGCGTCTCAGATACTATGGTCTGATGAATATTAGCTTTTTAATGGTGACTCCTGTAAATCTGATTTTAATACAGTAGAAATGGAATATTGGAAAGGATGACAGAATAATAAGATATGATTTAGCACCCCTATAAGAGATCTGCTTAAATATTTTCCATAAAAGCCAGAGTTGAGCAACTGTCTTCAAGTAATAGTTGCTTGCCAGGGCAAATATGGTGAGCTATTTAACAAATATTTGTCTTTCTTGTAATTGCACCCCAAAACATTGGATTTAATAACTGAAGTAAACTCAATTTATATTACAAAATGGTATTGTTTTCACAAAATATGAAAAAAGGGTTCTCATTACGGACAAAAGCTGCTTTCTTTTAGGAGTCACTTTTGGCCTCACAAGGTACTTTTACTTTGTAAAATCAAGGGTTGATGGCACCTCTTTTTGTAGATGACAGGCCAAATTCATCCATAGTATTCAGGGGAGTTTCAGTCAATGTTTCTCAACAAATCTTAAATTAAATCAGATTCCCAGTCAGATAACATGGAGAATCACAGATCACAGATCACAGATTATTAGGGTTGGAAGGGACCTCAGGAGATCATCTAGTCCAACCCCCTGCTCAAAGCAGACATGTTAGAGTTACTCAGTGTAAATCAGCAATTCTCTCTGTCTTCACTATAGATTTTACTGCTTGAGCTCTATGTTCTGCTATTGCTAATTAATAATTTTGCTAACAGTGGTGAAGGAAATGACAGATGAATTGCATCCCTCCTACTTTTGTAATTTTTCTTTTTATTTTGGTAAAGCTCTTTTAAAATTTGAAACAATAAACAAGTCTGCTGCTTTCCCACTTGCAGCTTCTGTTCCTGGAGCCACTTAGTTGCTACTGGCATTACATCAAAGTCATAACATAGACTTACCCACTTGTTCACTGGGCCACTTTCAAGCTGCAGAATCCTTTGCTGAAAAATGCCAGATAGAATAAGAGGATAAGTCAACGTCACAGTATTCTTTGATGCAGAGTCAGTAGCCTTTCAGCATTGGGCAAAGAAGCTGAAGCACTTCCACCAGGCTTTGAAGTGAAGCAGGAAAGTGGAAAGCCAGAAAGAAAGCAGACAAGTTCGCTCTCAAAAGGGAGCTAGATTGTTTTTTTAAGTGCCCTCCAGCCACTAAAAGGATTCCACAGACAATAGTTCTCAGTTCTAAAGGAACGGGAATTGTGTTTTTTCAAGTATCCCTGTGAAGCTTTGGAAAAACTGACAAGATGACAAACAAAACAGAGACATGCCAGAGATGTTTCAGAAAGGTCTAGGAATTTAAATATGGGCATTGATACACAGAATGGAGAAATTCACCAAAGTGTGGAAGGCCAGTGAAAGTCCCTGTACACTTTCTAAGACCCTTTTTAGTTCTTCACAATACACTACCACACATAGCCTTGGTCTACACTGGCTCTACCACACATAGCCCTGGTCTACACTGCGAGTGGGTGGGGGAGAACCAATCTAAGTTACGCAACTTCAGCTATGTGAAAAATGTAGCTGAAGAAGATGTACTTAGATCAACTTACCGTGATGTCTTCACCGCAGTGAGTCGACTGCTGCTGCTCTCCCATCGACTCCGCCTGTGCCTCTCGTGGCGCTGGAGTACAGGAGTGGATGGGAGAGTGCTTGGGAATCGATTTATTGTGTCTAGACTAGACAAGATAAATTGATCCCCGCTGGATCGATCGCTGCCCGCCAATCCGGTAGGTAGTGTAGACATACCCATACTGACACTGTAACCTGAGTGTGCTGTAAAATGGGGCTGATAAATAGTTCATCAGAGATGGGGCTGGCAGTAATGGATAGGGAGGATGGGGCTACTAGATCCAGACTTATATAGACCCTCTGGCCCAAAAGAACCTTACGGTGTCTGAGTAAGGTCTTCAGCCATGATCCCGGACTGCCAACAGGTTGGTGAGCTGAATAACAGCTTACCATCACATTCACAGAACGGCTTTGTGTAGCAATGAGTCATGCTGTATTGTTAACTTCAAGGGGAATTTGCCTAAGGATTAAGTAAAAACAGAAAATTTGAGCAAGCATTTGGCCCCAAACGTGGGACTTTCAAGAACCACAAAATATCAAATGGCCATCTTTGAATTTTCTTCTTCTAAGGGGCCAGTCCTCAGATGGTAACTATGGGTATGTCTACACTACGGGATTATTCCAATTTTACATAAACTGGTTTTGTAAAACAGATTGTATAAAATCGAGTGCACGCGGCCACACTAAGCACATTAAATTCGGCGGTGTGCATCCATGTACCGAGGCTAGCGTCGATTTCTGGAGCATTGCACTGTGGGTAGCTATTCCGTAGCTATCCCATAGTTCCCGCAGTCTTCCCTGCCCATTGGAATTCTGGGTTGAGATCCCAATGCAAAAACAGTGTTGCGGGTGATTCTGGGTAAATGTTGTCACTCAATCCTTCCTCCGTGAAAGCAATGGCAGTCAATCATTTCGCGCCCTTTTTCTCTGGATTGCCCTGGCAGATGCCATAGCATGGCAACCATGGAGCCCGTTTTGCCTTTTGTCACTGTCACCATATGTGTACTGGATGCTGCTGACAGACGTGGTACTGCAGTACTACACAGTAGCATTCATTTGCCTTTGCAAAGTAGCAGAGAAAGTTACCATCCCTATTGCACCGTCTGCCATGCCATTGTAAATTGGCAATGAGATGACAGTTATCAGTCGTTCTGTACCATCTGCTGCTGTCATGGGTGCTCCTGGCTGGCCTAGCTGAGTTCGGCCGGGGGCACATGGACAAAAATGGGAATGACTCCCCGGGTCATTCCCTTCTTTATGTTTTGTCTAAAAATAGAGTCAGTCCTGCCTAGAATATGGGGCAAGTGTACTAGAGAATCAGAGAGCACAGCCGCACCGTGTCGGAGCCCCAGAGATCCCGCAGAAATGATTAGCGGCATGCCATTCTAGCGGGTGCCCCTGCAACAACCCCACCCATTGCTTCCCTCCTCCTCCAACCCTCCTGGGCTACCATGGCAGTGTCCCCCCATTTGTGTGATGAAGTAATAAAGAATGCAGGAATAAGAAACTTTTTTTCTGACTTTTTAGTGAGATAAAATGATGGGGAGGAAGCCTCCCGCTGCTATGAAGTCCAGGCGGGACATTAAAAGGGGAGGGGGAGAGGAGCCCAGCCTCCTGCTGCTATGATAGTCCAGGCAGTACAGAATCTTTTCTTTAGACATGAAAGAGGGGGGGCTGATGAAGCTCAGCCTCCAGTTGCTATGATGAAGATGGTTACCAGCTGTTCTGTACCATCTGCCGGGCATGACCAGGAGTCATTCCCATTTTTACCCAGGAGCCCCTGGCCGACCTCACTGAGGCCAGCCAGGAGCACTCACGGGCTGATGATGAGGATGGATAGAAGTCATATTGTACCGTCTGCCACCAGGAAGGGGATGCTGGTGCTCAGCGCTGCAGCACTCCGTCTACCAGCAGCCTGCAATAGACACAGGGTGACATTGAAAAAAGGCGAGAAATTTTTTTTTCCCTTTTCTTTTGGGGGGGGGGGAAGGGTGTAAATTGACAACATATACCCTGAAACACCCAGGAAAATGTTTTTGACCTTTCAGGCATTGGGAGCTCAGCCAAGAATGCAAATGCTTTTTGGGACAGCATGGACTGTGGGATAGCTGGAGTCCTCAGTACCCCCTCCCTCCCTCCATGAGAGTCCATTTGATTCTTTGGCTTTCCATTAGCTTGTCACACAGCACTGTGCTGTGGCCTCTGTCTATCATAGCCTGGAGATTTTTTCAAATGCTTTGTCATTTCGCCTTCTGTAACGGAGCTCTTATAGAACAGATTTGTCTCCCCATACAGCGATCAGATCCAGTATCTCCCGTACGGTCCATGCTGGAGCTCTTTTTGGATTTGGGACTGCATCACCACCCGTGCTGATCAGAGCTCCACGCTGGGCAAACAGGAAATGAAATTCAAAAGTTCGCAGGGCTTTTCCTGTCTACCTGGCCAGTGCATCCGAGTTCAGATTGCTTTCCAGAGCGGTCACAATGGTGCACTGTGGGATACCACCTGGAGGCCAATACCGTCGATTTGCAGCCACACTAACCCTAATCCAACATGGCAATACCGATTTCAGTGCTACTCCTCTCATCGGGGAGGAGTACAAAAATCAGTTTAAAGAGCACTTTATATCGATATAAAGGGCCTCGTTGTGTGGACGGGTGCAGGGTTAAATCGGTTTAAGGCTGCTAAATTCGGTTTAAACGCGTAGTGTAGACCAGGCCTAAGAGATGGTGTGGTAAGGCTTCATGGCTCTGAAACTTGAGGCTCCATGAAAGCCATAGGTCAGCCACAGTCTTGAAAGGGACAGCACTGTGTCAGCATGGTCAGTGTAATCACTTACCATTATGAAAAGACACCAGAATGACATGACCCACAGAGGACTAAATAGACACTACCACAATACAAATTATTAATAAATGTGCATACTTCTTTATACCCTCTGTGGGCAGAAAAGAGTATAGTTCTGTAGATGTTAACTATTTATCTTCTCATTTTCTGTGACAAACAAACAAAATCGGGATCAAATGCTGCATTCACATACACATGCATAGTTGCCAATGCTATATGGCTACATCTGAAAATAGAAGTAGAAAAAAGTGTAGTTGGTTTTATCTCCTTCCCCAGGTTTGTGAAATAAAACATATTTTAAAAAATCTTAAATTATAGATTTATGGTAATTTAGAGAGAGAATCAGGCCACAGGAAGATTAAATAAATAAATAAAACCTACCTTCAACTGTTACAGTAAATACAAAACATAGTACTCTCAGTAAATGGCAAAGTGCCAAGATTTTCAAAATTGCATTAATGGGACTACTTATAATAGAATTCAGTAGTCTTGGGAATTTAATTATGCAGCAGTACAATATTGGAATGAGGGTCTTATGTGAACTATACTTAATTCACACTGTTCTTTTTGTTCCAGAAAAGACACCTACTTCTGGCAAATGCAGGAATACATGGGAGGAGGCAAGTTCAAAAACAGAATTCATGGCTAACTCATGTTAAAGATGCCTTTGGAAGCTTTTATTTGTGGAAACTATTTTTGTGATCTTACACAGTTGTTTAGGAATTGGAGTTGGCAACTTTCTAGTAGCAGAAAACCAAACACCCTTGCCCCACCCCTTGCCCTGCTCCTTCTCTGAGGCCCCGCCCCAACTCTCTCCACAGCCCCACCTCCACTTGCTCTCCCTCACCCTCACTCACTCATTTTCACTGGCCTGGGGCTGGAGGTTGGGGGGTAGAGGGGGTGAGGGTCTCCGGCTGGGGGTGCAAGCTCTGGGATGAGGAATTTGGGGTGCAGGAGGGGGCTCTGGGCTGGAGCTGAGAATGTGGGAGGGGGATCCAGGCTTGGGTGCGAAGGGCTCCGGCTGGAGGTGTAGACTCTGGAGTGGGGCTGTGGATGAGGGGTTTGGGGTGCAGGATGGGTCTCTGGGATGGGGCCGAGGGGTTTGGCGTGTGGGGGGGGCTCCAGGCTGGGGTGCAGGAGGGAGTGAGGGCTCCAGCTGGAGGTACGGGCTCTGGATGAGGGGTTTGGGGTGCAAGATGGGTCTCAGGGCTAGGGCCAAGGGGTTCTGAGTATGGGAGGGGGCTCAGAGTTGGGGTAGGGAATGAGGGTGCAGAAGAGGGAGTTTGGGTGCGGGAAGGGGCTCAAGTCTGGAGCAAGGGGTTGGGGTGTGGCAAGCAGTGCTGGCTCTGGGAGGGAGTTTGGATGTCGGAGGGGGCTCAGGGCTGGGACAGGGAGCTGGGGTGCGGGCTCCAGGCCAATGGGAGCTGTGGAGCCAGCGTTTGAGGACAGGGACAGCAGACGGAGCTCCCCAACCACCTATTAGGAATACAGGAGTAAATAGCTTGTAGAAAGTGTTCCTTGTATTTTCCAAACAGTACAAATGTAAATATGGCTACCTGGCCTTTCTGATTTATAATATTTCCATGGTTTATTTGATGAAGTGTCCTTTTGATGCTACTTACTGAATTATTTAAAGGATAACATTCATGGCAGATGAGTCTATAAGGCCATGAATAGTTTTCAAGAATGGTGAAATGCCAAGTGAAGAATATAGCCACAAACACTGCATACTGTCTCATGTACTTCTGCACTATGAACTTCAACAAGATATTTAAAAACATCAAACAAACAATTATACACAACCACACTCACTATAGAGTAAATAGGTTGTCCATTGAAGCAATGTAGCATCTAGAGTGCAAACAACACCATAATCAAGGGTGCAGGATCGGAAATGACACAGTTTTAAAAATCTGCATGTTTTTAAAACAGATTAGCAAACACCTTAGATTAGTATATGCCGCACACCAGAGTAACAGCTAGAGGCTGAATGGAGCACATTACACAACACACACAGCTCCTCAAAGGGTGTGGACAGTCAGAAAGCAGAGTTGTTGCCTCTTTGTGCTCTCTTGAGTGCTAGTTAGACTTGAGCTGCTCCTCCTGCACAGGTGCACAAGGGGGCAGTGGGGAACAAGAAGAGGATAAGCTCCTTATTCATGATTTTCCCAGTAGCATACTTGTACAATGCAAGGCAGAATGTGGGCCTACATTTACATAACATATGCACATTTCCATTGTATGTAGCATTTTCATAATGCATGTTATGACTCACTCATAACCCAAAGTGATGGGCTGATTCTATTGATGTCACATTGTGGGTGGGGTTCATGTGAATAACTATTTGAGGGTGGGTTAAAAAACTGCCTTACTGTTCAAGAGAGTGCCTTTGAAAAAAGATGCAGTGTAATTATACACAGCTAGTGCTAATATAGATCTTACCGTAGCCTGTGATTTGATACATTTCTGGACTAAAATCTTTCCTGTCATGTACAGAAAAGTAAGGTTCATAGCGAAAAAGAAAACTAGGATTTAAAGTGACAGCTTATTTTATAAAATCAGGGTCTAAATAATTAGTAGCCAACCATAAACACCAAGAGATCCAGTGGAATCTCCAAGAGCCACATCATAATTACAGTTACGCCTGGGGGCACTCTGTGCCAAAAATTTTAAAATTTTATAAAATTCTGCAAATTATATTTGTCAAAACAACACTATATAAAATCACACCCGTTTCAATTATTTTGGAAATTTATTTCAAAATACCTATCAGCAAGTATGTCTGTATCAATATCATCATCATCATCACATCATCTTCCATAACCGCACTGGCCATTGGGGAGCCATCACTGATGAGCAATCAGCCAATTGTCTCCACCTCTGACAATTGTGTGTCAGTGCTTGAGTCTCCACGAAGTCCACTCCTGTCTACTCTTTTATGTTCATTCTTCTGCCTACCTCTTCTTCTCCTCTTCTCCTGTACTATCCCATGGAGGATGATCTTGGATAGGCCAGATGATCTTGTTACGTGGTCAGACCACTTCAACCTGTCATCAGGAGGTCTTCATATGACCCAGCACATTGGGCGATGATGTTGCAGACCTCTTCATTAGTGACGTGGTTGAAGTAGGAGATGCCCAGAATTTAACCAAAATATCTCATCGCTACTACCTGTATTTTCTCTTCAAGTTCTGCCGTAAGTTCTGCATGCATACAGAAAAATGGAGATGATCAATGTGTGCAGCAGTTTCAGTTTGGATTCCAGGGAGATGTTCTTATTCCTCCAAATTGGCTTTAGCTTTGCCACTGCTGCTGTTGTTTGCACATTTCTTTCCTGAATTCCTGCCTTGAATCCTTCGTCAGTGATGATTGCCCCCAAATACTTGAACTGTTTCACTGTCTCCAGCTCTTGTCCACTGACAGTGATATGTGAGCTGATACCATCACGTACATTTGTCATCGGCTTTGTTTTCTCTGTACTAATTTCCATGCCATATTTTGCAGAGGTTTCATCCAATCGTTTCACAAGGTTGGCAAGTTCATCTTTGCTGCCTGTCAGGCCATCAATGTCATCAACGAAGTGAAGATTTGAGATTGTTCGGCCCTCCAATACTGACTATGCATAAGTGATCATCTAGGACATCAGTCATTATGTGCTCCAAGTAGATGTTGAACAGTGTGGGCAAAACAAGGCAGCTTTGCCAGACTCCAACAGTGATGAAAAACCACTCTCCTATTGTGCCATTGATGAGAACTGCACTGCTGACTTTGGCATACAGTTGTTTAATGGTAAGAATAAGCTTGCGACCAACATTGTACTTCTTCATGGTTGCCCAGAGAGCTTCATGCCATACTCTGTCAAATTCCTTCTTGAAGTCAAAGATGTGGAAGATGTCCTCCTGGGGTTATAAGTACTTCTCACACAGAACAGAAGGCTGAAAATCTGTTCTTCTTTCAGCACAAAAGCCAGCCTGTTCTTCAGCGATGATATTCTCCACTTGTGACTTCAATCTGTTCAATATGACTTTCAACATCACTTTGTTGGGATGGCTAATTAAGCTTATGGTCCAGTAATTGACACAATTGCAGGTTGCTTTTCTTTAGCAAAGTGATGAGTAGTGACTGTGTTCACACGGAGGGCCACTCACTGGTCTGCCAGATCTTGTTGCAGATCTTGGTGAGTATATCTATTACTATTTCTCTTCCGAATGTCAATAATAGTATAGACACACATAAAAATTCCCCCAGGAGTAGAAAGTTAAAGAACCCCCATGACAACCCAGTTCCTGCTTCTCTCCCCCTTCCCCAACAGATCCCAGCCAGGCGGCCAGACACTCACATCCCCTATCCCCCAGAGGCCCGCTGCAGGGTCCCCCTGGCCCAGACACTCACAGACCCTACCCTCCTAGAGCCCAGGGATCCAGAAGGAGAAACAGCCTGATGCTGGGTCCTGGGTTTCCACAGAGTTTCCTGCACACCGCTGCATCCTTCCTTCAGGGAATCCTGGGAACCCTCCAGATTCCTCCCTCTCCCACCCTCCTGGCCTTGTCTTCTATTTGCAAGCTGAGCTCTGCAGGATCCAGTGACCCCTAGTGGTGGTCAACATCTCTGCAGCCCAAAGGGGGGTGGGGGAGGAGGAAGGGAAAATTCTGCAGGCCCAGCCCAACATTAATGCAGAATTCTGCATTGCGCAGTGGCACAAAATTCCCCAGGGGTATTACAGTGTAACATCATCATACAGAGTGACATTGCGTCATTGCAAATCAACATCACAGGCTGAGGCAAAAATCAAAATCCAGTCATTGTAATGTCATCAGGAAATCATGCATGATTAATTTATTAATATTATTCTTTCCCTCTGTCTGCCTCCTGAATCTTTATATTGGCTACTGCCAAAGAACAGAGAGTGTAAGAAGTCTTTCTCCCATGCACATCTCAACTAAGGGCCAGCTATGCTTTGTAGTCCCAGCAACCGGGATAAATAAATAGCTCTTTTCTATTACTAAAGTGTGTCTTGGAACATGAAAATGTGCATTGACTGCCTCAGCATTTAGTTCTCTATTTACCATATTATCCACCCCCCCCAAAAAAAGTTAAAATGGCAAAGTCAAGCACTCAAAAGTTATGAAATACCAGAATTAAGGTTGTCTGTGCAACACTAGATGTGTATGCCCTATAATACAGTCTTTAATTACATGATTACATACGATTTTTTCCACAGTGCCCTGGCCTCATTCAGTACACAGAATGGATGGAATTCAAATAATGAACAGCTATTCAAGTCTTTGTATTCATATTTTTTTTCAGTATGTAGCCCCATGCTTTACTTAACACACTCAATTCAACTCTGTTCTGGAGATGGCATTATTAATTTCCTCACAAGCTTCTCTATGGTGTTCAGCATCAGAGCCATCCTGTCCATAGGACACACTGGGACAACTGCCCAGGGCCCCACACTTTGGGACACGGGGTCCAGGGCAGCCGGGGTGGTTAGCGGGGGGCCTGATGCCAGCAGCAACAAGCAACCCAGACCCAACCTGCTCCACTCTGCTAACTCGGGGGAGGGGACAGAAGCCAGAAAGACGCGGGATGGGGGTGGCAGCTTGGGGAAGGGGTGGAATGGGAGCAGAGCAGGGTCAGGAAAAGGCAGGCCGGGGTGAAGCAGGAAGAGGTCGGGCAGGGACCGGGGGAAAGGGTGGAGTGGGGGCGGGGCCTGGGCCGGAATGGGGGGTTCTCCCAGGCCCAGCACCACCTAGGGATGGCCCTGCTCATCACTATACTGTTTAAGGGATGACTGCTCAAAAAGGAGTTAGGCATCTAACTTACTGAAATCAGCAGACGTGAGAAGTCCAAGTAGAAGTTAGGAGCCTAACTCATTTTGAGCATTTATTGTCACAACACCGCTAAGAGATGAGAGGTGGTATTTTCTCTATTGTACAGATGGGGAACTGAGGCACATAAAGATTAATTTCAGGAGTGTTCACTAATTTTGGTTGCCCAAGCTGAGACACCCAGGCTTTGATTTTTCAGAGTACTTAATATTATATAGAATTATGTTTGTTCAAAACACAGGTCCCATGGACTTCCATTGCACTGTGAGTACTCAACACTTCCACAAATCAGACCCCGTGGTCTCAAGTCAGGCACCCAGAAAATGAGGAAAACACATTTTGAGAGTTTGGTTTAAATGCCTTGATCAGAATCATACAGGAAACCTGTCTAAAGGGCAGGGACAGAATTCAGTTTGCTTGGGTAGTACTGTATTCAACTGCCCTACCCACGAGACTATCCATTCTCTTCCTGCAATCTCCTGTCTCTTTCAATACATGCTTTTCAACTTGGACAACACATAAAGCAGGGATGCCTCCAGACAACAGTGTCCCACACTAAACACCCCTGATTAAGATGTTTTTTCTAGAAAAATATGCTCTAGTTCAAATAGAAATTTGGGGAAGTCCTATGGCCTTTGCATTACACAGGAGGTCAAACTAGATGATCACAGTGGTTCCTTCTGGCCTCGTAATCTATGAATCCCCAGAGCAAATCCATCCTGGCCAGTGAATTAGGCAGTGATCCTGTAGAAAAATTAGTATTTGATCATATAATAAAAGACTGTATCATAACACATACACATAAGGGTTGGCATCCACAAAAGTATCGAGAAGTCCGGTGGCACCTTAAAGACTAACCGATTTATTTGGTCATAAGCTTTCATGGGTAAAAAATCCCACTTCAGATGCATGGAATGAAAATAACAGATACCGGCATAAATATATATTGGCACATGAAGAGAAGGGAGTTACCTTACAAGTGGAGAAATTAATTAACCTTAATTATAGCATTTCCTAACTTTTGAGTGTTTGCTTCACTTTGCAACCTTAATTATTTTCTTTTAACATAGTTTTTTTTTTGTAATTTTCTAGGTTATAAAAAAAGCAAACTGAAAAATCAGAAACCCCACTATGTAGCATCATATGAACACCATATGGGTCATCAGCAGGGTTGGTACCTTTAGATCCCCTACACGTGCCTCTGGCACTTGAGCTGACAAAGTAAATGATAGCAGTAGTAAGTTGTTACCCTCTATGTGGGCCAACACTAGAGGAGGATGAGAGGCTTTGACAGTGGGTTTCACAGATATTTGCTGATAGCAGAGAAAGGATAGATAAGACTCAGGAAACCATTCCAGGCTTTCGGGGGAAGTGTGTTCTAGCGGGCACAGACTCTTTTGTCCATTTCACTCCAGCATAATCTCTTCCATTACTTCCTTCCCAACCTCTCCCTGACCTATTCCTATATCTTCCCCATCCCTGGCACCACATCCCACTCCCATTCTCCTTGTCCCAGTCTCCACTCTTCAAATTTTCCTCATCCCAGTCCCAGCCTCTTGACCCACCAAGTCCTAATCTGAGCACTCGACTCTCCATCCTAGTCCCAGTGTCCCCCCATTTCCTAGTCTCAGTCTTCCTGACTGCCCAGTCCTAGGTCTGTCCCACCCCTAGCACCATGTCCTAAGTCTCTTTGTTGAGTAAGTTTCAGGTCCCCATTTCCTGGCTCCTCATCCAATCTGTTTCTTTCCCCCACCCTGATCTCCAGCTGCGTCCCACCCACATTCCCTATCTTCAATACCTCCCTGTCCCAAACTCCTTCCTTGGGCTCTTGACCCAACCACAGTGTCCCCCTACATCTATCCCACCACTTCATTGTCACAGTTTATTTGACCAACCAGTTCCAGTCTCCCACCAAGGTTCCTCATCCAGTATCTTCCCTCACCTGTTTCCCTTCCCACCTTCCAATCTCTTTGCCCGGTGAGTCAGTCTCCCTTTAGCTCTGAGTCCCAGTTGTCTTGTCAAGTCCCAGTTCCTCCTGCCCCACCACCAACTAGCCTCTAGTCCCAGTCTCAATCCCTCTCCCGGTTCCTCGTCCCATCTACCTCACGCCAATCTGCACAAGTCCACCTATTACTCCCTCTGCATTCAAATAAGGCAGCTTCTTCCTCCATGCCTGAGCCCAGCCCTTTTCTCATTGACAGCACCGAAGAAATTGTCTTCCTGCTTTCAATTCAGATGCCCAAACCCAGCTCACAGCAGCCTGCTCAGCCCCATGCTGGAGAATGTTCAGCACAAATAGAATTGTCAGGAACTTTAACTGCTAAAAATCTAAGAAGTCTCTACTGAGCATGTGCAAACTGAGATTTTTCAAAGGCTTCTAACTTGTCTTAAACTTGGGTGGATTTCACATGGATAACAAAAGCACTGCCCTAGCAATAAGACTGCCTGCTTGACAAATTTAAATTTTCTGTTTGAAAGCATGCTTTTCAATGGTCAGCAGAATTTTATAGCAAGAATGAAACATATTTTTTCCTAGCCTCATTTTTGCATATGGCTGAACTGTTGTGGCTGAAATTAACCAAAAAAACCCACTAGCTTGTGGCAGATACCTGGCATGGAAAATTTCAGCCTGAACAGTTCAAGTTTGGCTAAATTATAAGTAACTGAAACAGGATCTTATGATGGAAACTGTTGGACAACCTTAATAAAAAGCGTGCAATCAGTCCTGCCTATAATAATGCAATCTCCTTAATATCTGTATAGTCAAAAAATGAACATTGTGATAAAAGTTTTATTTTTTCTGCAGATGTAAGAGTAATAATACAATTGCCCCATTCTTCTCAGGCCACTGGCCTTTTGAGTAGTTCCAAGGATAGAATTTTAGTATTCCAAATGTGCTCTAATAAGTTAGCAGGATCATAAACAGGGGCCTATCAAATTCCTGGCTATGAAAAACGTGTCATGGACCACAAAATCTGGCTATTGGAGGGCAGGGGCTGGGCTGAGAGTGCTCCAGATGGGGAATCCTATCGTGCACCAGGCTCCAGCTGCTAATACCAGCCCAAGTTAACTAGGGATGGGACTTCCTTTTCCCATGCATGGGCCACTCATGAAGCCCGGTCAGACCCACCTCTGGGAACCTCCCCAGACTCCAGGAAGCTCCACACCTGCTGGCTGGGAGCCCAGTTCTGAAGGCAGTGCACAAATGAGGGCAGCTGTCAGGCGGACCCAGGCAGGAGGCTGCCAGGAAAAATGGAATATATGGTAACCAACTCCCCATACCCGGTGACCCTCACTTCTGCACTGCTTCTGGCGGTGATGCTGGCTTTAGAGCTGCGCACTCAGACAGCAGCCACTGCTCTCCGGCTCCCCATACCCGGTGACCCTCACTTCTGCACTGCTTCTGGCGGTGATGCTGGCTTTAGAGCTGCGCACTCAGACAGCAGCCACTGCTCTCTGGCTGCCCAGCTCTGATAGCAGCATCCCTACCAGCATCAGCGCAGAAATAAGGGTGGCAATCCCACAACCCACCCTACAATGGCCTTGCGACTACCCCCCACCCCTCCATGGCCTCCCTTTGAGTCGAGACCCCACAATTACAAAACCCTGAAATTTCAGATATAAACATCTGAATCGATGAAATTGACTATTTTTAAAATCCTATGACCTAAAATTGACCAAAATGGACCCTGAATTTGGTAGGGCCCTAGTCATAATGAAACCTAAATTATCCTATAAAAAAACAAACAAACAAACAGAAGTTGATAAATGTGAAAGCTTTAGGTTCAACAAATACCATATACATATTGAGAGGGAAAAAGGCCAAAAACTAAGGGAAATTATCACATACTAATATATTAAACATAGAAATATACCAGTTTAGGAACTAGGAAGAACCTGTGTTATTTTGCAATGCAATGTTTCCAGTTTAGCACCCTGCTTATCTTTTAGCTCCTGAAGACACTGTGTTGCATTTCATCCTTTTATAACAATGTTTTAAATAGACAAACATCAAGAAACAATGGCTGAAAGTATGCTATTTTATATGACAGCAACTACTGCATTAACATTTCTTTCTAGACACCACCATCAAATTGTCCTTACCATATATTCCATATTGGAAGCTGGTGGATACACCTGACTCCGTAATTTATTATGAAGATCCAAGATACTTTGCATATCACTGTCTGTGATAGCCCTTTTCCCTCTTTGCTTGGCAATCCACCAGTCACCATCCTCATCCATGTACTTTTCCAAAAGTTCCTCTAATAGTGTACCGTTGGGAAGAACCATTGAAGAAACTGTTTGAGCTATGAATAGCAAGGCAGTTACTCTGAGCCATTCCTGTGCTACACACTTCATGATGAATGACCTCAAAACTCCCCAGGGTTAATTCCAGGACAAAGTCTTTCTTCCAGGTCTGTTGGCTGCAAAGGCATAAGAGAGAGTAAAGTGATTCTGAGGTTAGAGTGTTAGCCTGAATTAATCTGTTAAATAACAAAAGTCAAACTGTAGTTGGGAAGGGAGTGTGCCAGTGTGGTTTTTAGGGATGCCAGAGAACACAGACACCCATCCTTTACACTGTGGCTTTGACCTCATGAATTGAAGATTATTCAGGTAGTTATGTAAAGCACACTTAAAAGAGTTTGCATAAATAAAAGCAATTTTTTCATAAATTGCCTTCAACTGATAGTGTCTCCCTTTAAGCAATCTAAATTAGATGGTTAAATTAAATAAGGTCCTCTTAGACTATCCCAGTGTATAAATATAGCTGTTTTCAAACTAAAGGGTCTTGCAGCGAATCCCAAATGAAAACCACCCCCCAAAAAGAATGTGAAGTATGCTTTAAAAAAATCAGAACTATCAAATCTGATGTTGATCAGAAGCTTTTGTTTTATGATTTAAAAACATTTTGAGTCTCCAAACTTAACAACAAAAGTTAGATTATTAAAACCTGTTAGTCAAACAGGGTTTATTTCTTATACTTGCAGAACAGAAATGAATTATTTTAAAAGAAGGTTTTAAGATGCAGTTCTCCAATCAAGAATGTTCTTCTGATGCCCACTACCGTTTGGAAAGCTGCAGTGCTCTATCTACAGTAGCTCCCTCATCCCAGCTCAAAATATATGAACACTGTAACACCAATCCCCTAGCACTCCAGTTATGGACCTAGCAGTGGAGGGTATAGGGGGGAAAGGAACATCTGGCATCTTGAAGAAAATGCACAGAGGCTGCATAGGTGCCCAGTATATCCAATGTTCCAATAGGGAAGATACATCGTACTATACTATTGGGGCAAAATTGCACTTTCCGCACCTGTTAGGCATTAAATAAAGATGCTGGAATGAGAAAGTCTGGCTTTTTGGCTCCCGTTCCTATGGAAAAAAAACATCAATCTGGCTTCACTGGGCTGCATTTCAACCACACGCCCGCCCGGCTTCTAAGGACAAATCAACTGCTGCTGCCCCAAAGTTGCTGCTCAGCAGCAAGCGTCCTGCGAGCGCGCGATGGAGCGACAACTCTGCGGAGAGTTCAGTCTCCCAGCGAGTCAGACCTGGAGCTCTCCCCTGGCCCCTGCCCTCCCTCCTCAGGCCCTTTGTTACACGGCGAGGAGAACTGGACAGAAAGCCCAGGCCGGGAGCTGGGTCTCCCCGGGAAGTCCTCGACTCGTGCGTGGGAAGAACCGCAGGTCCGGGGGGCGCCGCGCGCAGGCTCGCATCTGGGGCGCTGCTGATGGTTGCGGGAGTCCGGGCTGAACGGCGCGGAGCCGTTCCCAAGCGATGCTGAGCCAAGCCCTTACCTCTCCCGGCCTTTCGGACCCCCAGGTCCCGGCTGCAGCCACCCAGCCACAGCCGAGTTCGGGCCGCCGCCGCCCGCCCGCGTCTCCTCCCCGCCTCGCAGAGCCGGGAGACGCGCCGGAATTGCCAGAGCAGCAGAGCAGGAGCTGAGGCGCGGTGGAGGCTACGCCTGCAAACTCTGCGAGAAGTTTGTGCAGCAGTCCCAGCCCCTCAGCGCAGACACTTTCCCTGCCCCCCACTCTGGACGTGGAGTCCCCTTCCCGCGCTCGCTCTGGCCTCTCGAAGGCCCCCTCCTACTCCCTGCTGCTGCCAGTGCCAGGAGCTCAGCGCTTGCTTCCCCTTTGCTCCCAGCCATTTATCCTGGGCCTAGAGCGCGCCCCCAGTGACGTGCCCTGGCCACCCCGCCCCACCAGCAACCCGCCAGGAGACTCGGAAAGGGGCTCTGCTTAGCGCCACTCAAACCCTGTCTGGAGAGGGAAAAGCTGGCTCCCTCTGAGCTCAGCTACCTGCCTCCCTCCCCCAGATTTTTTACCCCCAAATTGTACCATCAGAACAGAGAACAAAGGTCCTCACTGGACCAAGCAAATCCAGACCGGCAGCAAGGGCACGTTAAAACCCCAGAGCCTGCAGCTGCAGCCAGTCAAGTTTTGGCTGTGAAGCTCCAAATCTTAAAAAAAACAAAATCAGGTCAAGACAAATGTGGCTCCAACTGCAGCAAAACATTCTGGATCCTACAAAATGGGTACTGGAAAAACCCAGGTCAAACCCCTGAATCCAGCCAAATGTTGCCCCATCTGTCCCTACAGTTTAACCTAATAGCTAAAGGGATGACAGGTCCAACTGCAACAACAAACAACAACAAACGAACCAACCAAAACACTGGCCAAGGACACAGCAACACTGCAAAAACTCAGATCCCATAGAACCTGCTGGATCCATCCAGTTATCAGGGACCAGATGGAATAGGAGCAGCTGCACTTGTCCCCCCCCCCCGTAGAATTTAGAAGTTTATGTCCAAAAGGGTGCTGAATGCAGCAAGACAGCTGTTAAATAGGTGGTTTTGCATTGTTTTTACAGGGAGCTTTGTCAGAGCCTGGATTTTTCTAGACAGGTCGGGAATGGTAACGTGTTGTCTATTTTGATGAATTATGTGCTTGGGTCCAAAAAATGGCAGGATCCAGCTGACTTTGTGCCGTATACATTCACCCATTGGTACTGCTGTCTCAGTTTGCAGCATGGTCCGAGTTTTTTTGGTGCCCATGGAATTTATATATAAAGACAACACAAATTAAGGGATTGAGGTTAAAAATTGGCAGGACCAGAAGGATCCACCAGCTATGTGAGGTTTTTTTTTTTTCAGTGCTGTTGATCTGGGATCCATCAGAGTACATACAGATTTCTCCACTGAAACAGGAGCAGCTAAACTTGTTATCTATTTAGATTGTACAGCTTGGGGTTTGAGGCAAACAATTGCCAAGATCCATCTGGACCCAGGTGCTAGAGTCAGGTTATTGCAGGGGTTATGCACCAGAATTCATCACAATCTGGAATTTTGGGGTGTAGTGGGAGTGGCTATACTTATTCTCTGTTGATGGTTTGGAACTTGAATGGAGGCCAAAAATTAGTTGGATCCGGCAAGATCCATATGCCAGATCTGAGTTTTTGTAATGCTTGCATCTCAGTTTGCATGCTGTGTGTGCTTCTGTTCCTCTTTCTGTACGTGAGTTCCCAGTGCAATGTTGTGGCCAAAAGAGCTAATGCAATCTTTTGATGCATAAACAGGGGAATCTCAAGTAGGAATAGAAAGTCACTGGTGCAACTGCTGCTGGAATACTGTCTCCAGCTCTGGTGTCCACAAATCAAGAAGGATGTTGGTAAATTGGAGCGGGGTCAAAGAAGAGCTACATGAATGACTGAAGGATTAGAAAACATGTCTTATAGTGAGAGTTTCAAGAAGCTCCATCTATTTAGCTTAACAAGAGAAGACTAAGGGATGACTTGAAAGTACCTACATGGGAAACAAAGATGTGATAAGAGACTTTTCAGTCCAGCAGAGAAAGGTATAACAAGATCAAATGGCTGGAAGCTGAAGATAGTCAAATTTAGACTGGAAATAAAGCATAAATTTTTGAAGTGTTTAACCCCTGGAACAATTTGTGGTGGATTCTCCGTCACTGACAATTTTTACGTCAAGACTGGATTTTTTTTTGGTAAAAGATGTGCTCTGAGAATTATTTTGGAAAAGTTCTATGGCCTGTAAAAGCAGCAAAAGAATCCTGTGGCACCTTATAGACTAAAAGAGGTTTTGGAGCAGTTAGTCTATAAGGTGCCACAGGATTCTTTGCTGCTTTTACAGATCCAGACTAACACGGCTACCCCTCTGATACTATCTATGGCCTGTGTTATACAAGAGTTCAGATGAGATGAACACCATGGTCTCTTCTGGATTTGAAATCTATGAAACTATAAATAGGAATTTTGTTGGTAGTAGTTTATGGCTGCATATTATCATCAGGGAAGGTGCAACCCATTAGGCGACGTAGGCAGTCGCCTAGGGCACTAGCATTTGGGGGGCGGCATTTCAGGTCCTTCGGCGGCAACCGCAGTGGCCGGATCTTCGGCCACCCCAGTCATCGGTGGCATTTAGGCAGAGGGAGCTGGGGCCGGGGGGCACGGGGAGCGCCACCTGCTGCAAGTAAGGGGGGGTGGCACGCAGGGGAACTCCCCACCCCAGCTCACCTCTGCTCTGTCTCCTCCCCTGAGCATGCCGCTCCGCTCTGCTTCTCTCCCTCCCAGGCTTGCGGCGCCAAACAGCTGATTGAAACCGCAAGCCCAGGAGGCAGGAGAAGTAGAGTGGTGACGGCGTGCTCGGGGAGTAGGTGGAGCAGAGGTGAGCTGGGGCAGAGAGCTGCCGCACGGCTCCCCAAACTGGGGGGAGCTGCTGTGGGGGGACCGCAAGGCAGATGGGGGAGAGCTGCTGCAGGGGAGTGCCTTAGGATGGGAAGGGGGTGGGGAGCTGCCACAGGGGGGCCTTTGGGGTAGAGGTGGGGGCAGAGAGCTGCCACAGGACTCGGGGGGGGGCACAAGGTGGAATTTTCGCCTAGGGCACGAAACATCTTTGCACTCGCCCTGATTATCACACATAACAAATTCAAAATTCTCAAAGGGAAAGGAGGCCATGGTACTCCTGTAAATCACTGAGGCTCTGTATCTCTCTTTACCTCAGTAGTATGCACCCTTTTCAGTTTAAAATGAAACACACACCAACCATCATCTTGCACACCTCATTTTGGATATTCGTCACAAATTTTACTGAGACATATTTGGAGCTTGGCAGGTTGAAAGCTATGTTACAATATTGGAGTACAGGTTTTGTTATCAATAAAATGCATAAAAATAAGTTAATTTATCAGCAAGCAAATAAACTCCTTACATTTTGTGTTTAAGCAGCATCCTTTGTATTTGGTTTGTGACAGCCCATGATTTGTGACAACCTAAAAATGTTGCAACTTTTGACAAATGTGGTTTTGACCTATCTTGTCAATATATGTTTATATATACATGTAATTGCTCCATTCTTTTTGTCTTTATCAGTTTATATGAAAAGAAAGACCCGTGCTGTCTTTTTATGTAAATTGATAAAAGCAAAGCGAATGGATCTAGGAAATATACATACCCATATTGAGAGGATACGTTTAATTGTAAAAGCTTGTGACTTTACTTAAAAGACCAAAAGAAATAAGCTAAAATGGGGTCTGATTTCTGTTGATGTAAATATATCTTCATTTATTTTATCTATTTCTTGAGGACTTCAGGTAGTCTCTGATTTTTCTCCGTTTAGGTTTGACAAACTACGTGGAGTAGGGACTCTTTTTGGGGGGATGGGAAGAGGGATGAAAGAAAGAGGGCGTGGTCAATGAAGAAAATATCTCCTCTTTCCTCCTTCCATCTTTCTTCCCCATCCCCCAAAAGAGAATTCCTATTTCATTTCCAAAAATTGGTCAGAATCTGGCTTCCTCTAATTGCTCAGGAAGTTCATTTGCAAGCTAGATCCCCTCAACTGAGAATGCTTTGGTTACAGATCTTTATGATCTGCATTGCTCCAGCAGAACACAACTGTGGTGATTATGATTGAAATGGTGATTCATAGACTGAAATGTCATCCTTTCCTTCCCGCACAGTGAGGAAAGGCTGCTGCTGGCCACATTCTGGTATGAACTCTGGCAGGAATCTGGGGGACGGGGTGGGGGCAAGTGACCCCGTGTGCCCCTCCATGTGTTGCCTTCGAAGATGCGGCACCAGGTACAAGGACAGGTGGGTCCATGGTGATGGGTCAGCCAGGCATGGAGGGCAGAGAGCACCAGCAGGGAGGATCAAGTCGATCGGTCACCCCTCTTTCTGTGTGTGTGTGTGTGTGTGTGTGTGTGTGTGTGTGTGTGGCCCCATGTGAACCCTAAAGCCTTAAAGATAACAAAGTAAATAACAAGAATCCTACTATGCAGTATTTCTTTTTAACAGGGGCTCAGTCAACTTGATGTTAATGTGAACATGTGTACGATTGATTGCCATTGAACTCACTTGAATATGAGTAATTTTATCAGGTGTCCCGTATTCAGCATAGGGAAATATGGCCATCCTACCAACAGGCATCACTTAGACCTTACCTGGGTGGAGTTTATGCCAACTGCTCCAGGAACTGATTTTCTCTAGGCATTGTGATAATGAGATTTACAGCTGGGTGTTTCTCAGCATACTGCTCACAGTGGACCACATGATGTCTCACTGTCTCTCAAAATAGCCTCTTAGATTACGTCTACATTGCAATTAAAAACCTCAGGCTGGTCCATGCTGATGACTGCTGTCTCCTGGCATTCTTGTTGGCATTCTGGTTGTTTTCTTCATCTGACACATGCAAGGTGAGTGAGGTAATACCTTTTATTGGACCAACTTCTGTTGGTGAAAGAGACAAGCTTTCAAGTCACACAGAGCTCTTCATGCACAGTTCCAGCCAATCAATGCCCCAGCCCCTGCATCTGCATTCAGTTCCCACCGAAACCCCTCAGCCTGCATGCCTTTACAGCTGCTGGGCCTTGCATGTGACCTAGTGCCCTTGCCTATGGTTTCCACTGTCTCCAGCTATTATACTCCATATTTTACAAAATAGCTAGCATGCCCATCAGCTTTCTCAAGGTCTGTGATTGCCTGCAGATCAAAGACACACTTGATATCAGCCATAGAGCACAAAATATGAGTTAAAAATTAGAAACTTTGTGAAACCCCATGTTTCAGCCTAGCTAGACTTCTGGAAAGGTTCCAAGCACACACATATTAACAATTAATGTACACCGCTTTATACATCACCTATGATTTTTTTCTCAATATTGCATCCTGGGTCACAAAAAACAACAAAGCATGTAAAACAAAGATGGCCTAAGATTTGTTATTACATTTTCTAGATAAATTTAATTAAATGTCTGATTCAGACTCATGAAAGGAAAAATTGTTTAAAAAACTGATTGATAAAGAAAACTTAATTAGAATTACAAAGCCCAGCTAAACTAGACCAGTGAACTTTGTCATTTGGAATGTGGCTCTTTCATACATATCTCTTTGAAAAAGGTGGTCATTAGCATACTTCTGTTTTTGCCTACCAGCACTTTGGCCAGATCTATTCAAGTTTTATTAATATTTTAAAATTTACAGCAAAATGTAACTTTAATTATACAGTTGGATTATTTGAAAATCAAAATACTGCCTCTAGCTATATTACAGGAGCACTCCAACAAGACCTTTTGAGAATCCTATTTCTTCTTAAATCCCATAAGATGGATTCAATTTCTATTTTAATTAATAGCTTATTTGCTAGTCATTTACAATTCAATGTACACTCTGGACTGTTAACACTACTTAACTGCTTCCTTGCGCTGGGCAAATTGTCTTAGGAGTGTCAGATGAGGACCCATTCTTGATGTGTTACAGGCTCTGTGTATCATGTCATGTGACTTTTCTTGTTGAATCAAGTGGACAAGAATATGGTTACAGAAAGATGAGACTGAAAACAGCATGTAGCGTTAACACACACTGTAACATCACACAGGTGTTTTTGCTGTTGGTTTTTTTAAACACTTTTTTCATTTAAGTGTTATTTGTCCGAGTCTGTGTCTGAAGATACAGGCCAGAAGGATGTCTTCTTTCACTTTTTGGAAAGCCAAGAGATTGTGCCTTTTCAGTTGTTGGATTTAGTGTTCAGGTGCTGGGTAGTGTTGGTGGCCTGTGAGATACAGGAAGTCAGACTAGATAATCTAGTGGTCCCTTCTGGTGCTGAACTTTATGACTCTTTCATCTTAAATGCTGACCCAGTCACAGTACTGCAAGGCTTGATCACCTCCAGGCTAGGAAGACCATACCAAAACTTCAGCTGGTGATTCAACATTAAGTGATCTTATAACTTAGCCCCAAGCTGTCCAGTTTGTCTATTAACTCATTGTGGCATCAATCACTATCCAAACTCAACCAACATTCTCAGCTTCCACTGCATTTCAGCTTTTTCACAAATGCTTCCATTCTTTCACCTATGTGCCTTCATAACTATAGGAAAAACTCTCCAGTGAAATCCACCTACGCATGAACTTATCCATCACGTGTTCAAGACATTGAGAGCCAATAATGGCGAGGCAGGTGGTGAACTAATGCTCATTGTGCTCAGATACACTTGTTTAATTGTTAACTCATTCTCCACTTCTATCCTTCCTCCATCCCACCCACTCATTGCTTTGTCCACCTGTTGTGTCCTGGTTTAATTTAGATTGTAAACTCTTTGGGGAAGGAACTATCTTTTAAAGACATGTGTGTACAGTGCCTACCACAATGGAGCCCCAATCCATGGTTTCTGTAAAAAAATAATAATTTCATTAGTACAAAAATTCAGCTATCTTCAGAGCACAATTCCATTATAAAACTTTATACAGCTCAAGGCATGAAACAGTTCAGCCACATTCCTCCTGAAGATATTTTAGGTCATCATTAGTGCTATAAACATAAACAATATTGTGATGGTCCAAAGACTAGAGGCCTCTGTATTCTGCAACACCCAGCCCAGGAAAAGAGCAGTGGAGAGGTCCCCCAAGTGTCCTAGAGTGGTTGCAAGGAAGCAACCAATCAGAGGGGCTGGTTGAATGACCAATCAGGGGCCAGAAGGACCATATAAAAGGAGCTGCAGCCCACAGCAACAGTTAGTTTGATGGTTAGTTAGAAGAAAGGTCTGTGTGGTTGGCTGGAAGAGCAGCAGTACCAAAGACAGTATGCTGGCAGGAACTGGGAGCTTGAGAGGCTGCTGCTAGGACTGTGCCTAAGACAGTTTGCTAGCAGGGACCGGGAGAGCATTAAGGAAGCTCATGGCTGGCTGTGGGGACTGAGTAGGGACTGAGCCTGGGAAGGGCTGCAGGAATATAGTGTCTCCAGGGAGGAAGTCTTGGGGATATGGTCCCATACCAGGGCTGGGACTACTTACTGAAAGAATGCAGACACACCCAACCAGAGCAGGTGCTCACAAGAGGAGGGTGCTGACCCTATTACAAATATTATATATAAAATTATAAAGGTAATAACAACAAATTACTGAGGCTGCTGCAACTCAGAAATCAGCCTAAAATGAGGGTAAGGAATTGTTTTGATCCTTTAATAACAGAACAGATGTATACTAATTTCTATACAGGATATTTAGATTAGATTAAAATACTATTCTCTGAACACGATGCTATGAAAACTAAAAGTGAGAATTCATAAATTGGTAGATTGTTGAGGTCCCAGAAGAAGTGGAATCAGGCAAGTTATATATTAAATGTTTTGCAAATTTGCTGTAAGAGTTACAAAGCCTATAAGGACTTTCTGAAAATGTGTCACCAATATCAGTTAGGAGGGTAAAACACCTTATGGGTTAATATTCAAAGTCAATTTCCCTTTTGGGGGGAATCTTTGGTATATGCTCTTGAACACTCATACTTTAAACAGACTAACACCTGTATGTGCAGAACTGTTAGAATATATATATTCATAAAACCCATTGGGCCCAGTGTCTCTCTTTCCTGAAGAAACAGTATTCTAAAGGTTTTCAAATCTGCAGACAACATACAGACAAAGACACCTTTGATGATGTCAAAAAGAGCTTTGGTACCTTGGCATTGCTATAGCAGTATGGTACCCAGCCAAGTTGAAAGTAAATTTTGTGGGACATACGTATTTTTGTGATCAATTCTCCTGAGGATGTTATGAAACTTACTGAAGCCAAGAAAGTGGAGGCTACAAAGTTTACTTAGGCTGCCTTTGAGAAAGAGATTGAAGCAGATTTATTTTAATAATTGTGAACCATGGGAGAAATCCACCTTGCTGGAGAGGAGGTGTGAAAGGTCCGAAATGCAGCAGAACTAGTTTAGCTGGACTGGAGGCCAGTTAGATGGACTATTCAGCTTCTTGTGCATCTTGAATCAAGGCGCCATGGCAGCCTACTCTGCAGAAGGATGGAGCGGAACTTGTGGACTCTAGAGGAGAATGGTGGGGGCATGGCCAGTGGGGGGAGCAACCTGGACAGATCTACCAGCCATTATTTCTACATAGGGATGGAGGGGCACAGCTGCCTGCTTCTTCTACAGCAGCTTATAGTGGTACTTGTGGACTAGCTGCACTGTTACCCTATATCCTGACTCCTGGTTGGAAGGGGGACAATTTCATTCCCCTACAATCATCTTCGTTCCTGAGCTCAAATGCCATTACTCAGTCTTTCTGCAGGAGCCAAGAATCTCTCCCACAGGAGTTACTCATGTTTTCTAAACAGTGACAATTGAAAGTATTGCTGTTATTTATTTCTCTGCTTCTATAAATGAAGCTGCATGTAGTTTTTGGTCTGTTAAAATATTGTCTAGTGTGATTATATGAGAAGTTCATGTTTTAATGCTGGGTTGTTAATTTTCTTCATACAATGTCATGTTTAATAATTTATTTCAAAGGTGTTATTTGGATTTTATTCAGGTTCTTGCACCACATCTATCAACCACAGCTTACTGCATTATTTCCAGGAGAAGTAAGATTTGAGAAATATTTCAAGTTTCAGCTATGCTAGTCAGGGCCTCAGTGTGGTTTAGGCAATTGGCAACAGTGTCTCCTGGAGCAGAGGGAGAGTATATGTGCTGTTTGCCCACATCATGTATTGCAGGCTGAGCCTACAAGCAACCTTTAATAGAAGTCAGAGGCATGCGGCTGTCTACATATCCTAAAGTAGAACCTTACACACTCACTAATAAACGAGAGCTCCACTGTGAATTACTGAATTTTGTGACTTACTAAAGGAACAAACAAAAAAGAAAGGATGCTGCATCAGAAAAGTTACTTTATTCATTTTATTCTGCAATAAGTTCTGATCCTCTAAAAATTTAAGCCTGTGCATACTTTGCTCAGATGAGGCTTGATCCCACACCCATGGAAGTCAATGGAAATAATATGATTGCCTTCGATAGGCACTGAACCAGCTTCTTGATTAGCCCCACTGAAGTCATTGGAGCTATACATGTGCATATAGCTACACACATGCTTACGTCTGCAGAATCAGAGCCTAGAGCATGGTTTTAATTATTTATGAGAACATTTAATGATGTATTAGAAAACATGATGTAATATAACTTGTAAAAATAATCTAGTCTTAAATAAAACTCACTGCAGCACTCTGGGGAATATGTAGTGAGAAGTGGGAGAGATTAGAATTTTCACAAAAAAATGGCAAAGTGTGCATATTAGTGAGGTTTTGCTGTAATGTGTGTGTATATATGTAAGTGGGGGAATGGTCCCGCTATTGCGGGGAACTTTCCTGGCTTCTGCACTACCCCAGTGAAGTGGGCTGGTGAAAGGATCTGAGTCCTCACTCCCACTTCCTTTACCCAGAGGCCTCCCTGCCCTTGAGGACTCCCCTTCCACTCTCCTGTCTGGCAGAGTCCTCGTAACCCCAACAAGGCTGGGCCCAGGATTCCTGGGGGGCTCAACCCTCAACCCTGCTGTGGTCACCCAGGACAGGGGATAGGGTGTCCCCACTCCGGGGTACTCTCTTTGCACTGCGCACCTCCTTGACCCACTGATCACATCATACAATTTAAAGCAAATACAAGTTATTTAATTAACTATTAATTTTTAAAAAAGAATAAGGAAAAATGGAAAAGGTTAAAGGAAAACACATCACCCCACTCTGTGGCAGGGCCCATCACAAACAGTGTCTCTGGCCATCAGGGCACTTCACAGTCTGTTCCTTGTAGGTCCTAGGCCTCCTTCTCAGGTGCTGGCTGTGCTGCAGGGATGCTGCGGGTTGGACACTTGCTCTGGCGGTGGCCACATACTCTCAGGCTCTGAGTGGCAGGACCCTTCTCCCCAGTGTCACCCCTGCTCTGTCAGGGTTATGATCCCCCTCCAAGTCTGGCCTGCAGAGCCTCTTGGCCTGTGCTGGGCTCACTGCCCAGGGTCCCCCTCGCTCTCCCCAGCTGCTCATCGCATCCAGCTCCGGACTGCTCCAGCCCCAGCTCCGGACTGCTCCAGCCCCAGCTCCGGACTGCCTCAGCACGGCTGCTGCTGCTCTGCCTTCAGCTCCCTGGGCTGCTTCTCTGGCCTCTCTGGCTCCAGTTGCTACAGCTCTGCTCCAGGGCAGGTCTGCTCTGCAGGCTGCTTCTGTGACTCTCTCCCAGCTCTCACCTGCTTCCTGGGCTGCTTGTCTGACCCCTCTGGCTCTGGTTGCTGCAGCTCCCCTCCCAGGGCAGGTCTGCTCTCTCTGGGCTGTGCTCTGGCTTTTTTGGGCTGCAGCTCTGCTCCCAGCAGCTTAGCTTGGGCCCCTGCTCTCTCCTTAGCTCAGCCCCACTCTGTCTGACCCAGGCAATTCCAGCTCACAGGGAGGACGGGACCCACCCTGTCCTTCTGCCTCTTTGATTAGCCTGCCCGCCCTGTCAATCAGGCTGACCTGGAGCATTGGCCTCTTGCCATTGTTCCTGGGAACTGTCAGTCTCAAGGTCCTGATTTGCCATCGATCCCTCCCTTTTTAGTGCTGAGAGCTAGAAACCAAACACCCCCACTGAATGTTAGTAAGGGGATAACAGTCCCCTTACATATACTTGGTGGAAATAGTGTCCTAAGAGGGTATTTCACTGAGATCAGAAGTTTTTGGAGAGCCTATATAGTGTAAAATGACCCTTATAATTTTTGTGAAAATTACTGGATGTTATTCATGTGGGGGGGAGGGGTGTCTGCTAAATATTTCCTATAGTATGAATTATAACTGAATTATTGCTTATCACACACACACACACACACACACACACAATGACAATAACATAATAAAAAGCCCCATAGGATCTATGTAGTAACCTACCTGATATTGGACATCTATCAACTCTATGTACTTCTTCCCTTCAGCCCCAGCCCTCTCCAAATTCTCTTTTTGACTAGGGGACCACCCACCCTGTGACATAGGATAAGATTTTGAAAAATGACTTGTCAGCAAGACTTGCATATATAACTAATCGCAATAAAAGGTCTTGAATTTTGTTAGGTTCCCAAAATAGACAGTAGAAAACAAATGCAGCAAGGAAGCTATATAATGCATTATTTCCAGATGTACAATAAATGGTATGTTTCTTTTAAAAATACTAGAAAAGCCATTTCTTCCAACATGTAAGACAGTTTACATGACAATAGTACATGAAGGAAACACCATTAAAGAAGAAAGAGGATAGTTTGGCAGAGAAAGGCAGTAGTTACTGTAAATTGGAGCAAAGGTCAGAATCTGTTGGGTTTTTTTAAGTTATTTTTTTAAAATAAGAATTTCAAGCTATAACTAATATTTCTATGTACTGTACTGTAGGACATCTGAATGAAATTCTTTCTGCTATACTTAACCCCATATTTAGCCCCATTACAAGACAGCACAATCCTCCCACACGCTCGTGTGTGTGGATTGAAAACATTCCCCAGTACAACTCACACAGGAATTTTAGGTTCCCCAGCATTTCCTGTAACATTACCACTTGTTATTTTTGCTGTTGTTTGACTTATGAACGAATGACTAGACTTTATTTCCTCTAAACTATACTTTTCAATGTATAACTCGCTTAATGCAATATTTACAAAATCACAGTAAATTAACTGACTTGAGGAATAGACTATCAGTTACCACAGAGTTATCTGGAAATTATTCTGCCCAAATAGTCCCTGTAATGCTCAGGTTGAGTAATTACTCTACTTGTGGGAGTTTTGAACACTGAGCTTGAAAAAGAATCAATCATTGTTGACAATTTCTGATTATCTAGACAATTTGGCAAAATTGTTGCTTTATTGTTTCTGAATGTATTCTGAGTAGCAGACTTTCTCCATTTCGGCTGGCAACTTTGAGTCTGGAACTGTTAATTGTTGAGGACCATTTCTATATTCTGGGAAGAACTGCAAATGTCGCCAATCCCTACTGAATATTATTCTGTTCTTGTCCATGTACCACCTTCAGATCTGGCATTTTTCCTCCTAGTCTTTTTTTTTTTCCTATTTCCCTCTCCACATTGCCTACTTCCATTCTGCCCCTGAAGCTAGAATGTCCTTCCTGAATCTATTTGCCAAGTCTCCACCTTTCCATGCATCAAAAAATTCTTCAAACTGGGCCTTAAGCACTGGTGATTCAGCAGCATTTCCTTAATCTACTAGTACATTTTGGAGTGCAAGCTATATCACATTGCAGAAGTTTATTTTTATTTTTTTGTCTAAATAGAAAGGGTTGTTTTCCAGTAGAATTTTCCAGAGAGCAAGCTGATATTCCAGATCTGGTGAACATCCAACTGCTCTTCATAGACCCTCGGAAGTGTCTGACCAAGGTTGATGTAGTTTAAAGCATTTTCAGAATGCATGTACAAATGTCCCATGAACAATTACATACCATCTGTTGAATATAATGAATCTACTCTTTAACTGGTGTGTAGAGCACCTTATGTGTAAGAATAAATGTTCAACTCTATACTTTGTGCTATTAGATACATATTGTACCAAATTCAGGGATTTTTCTCCAGTTAGTAAAAAAATAGTTTCACAATGCGTCCACTCCAAAATTGTTTCCATGATTCTTTGTCTGACAGAATGAATTTTCTCATTCTCACTTTAAATCTCTAGTTCCCCCTTCCTCTTTTCTTCTGAATTCCTCTCCTCTACACTCCCTCGCATCTATGTTGTTCCTTTCCTTGGGTCTTTTTTTTTTCTTCTTTTCAGGGTGTGTTGCATTTGTTCTTAACCCTAGTTATTTGCTGTTCTCTTTCCTCATCTCCATTCACTGTATGTCTGTCCTTTTTCCTGCCTTTATATCCTCACAATTCTCCTTCTTGAACCATCTGCCTGACATGCTAGGGAGCTGTACTTACCTAAGAGGAGTTCCTCATAGGAGAAGAAAGCACTGCATTTGAACTTAGCAGAGCAAAGCCTCTCTGACAGTAAGTATCAAATGTAATAAGGGTGTGACACACAAAAGTGCTGGTAATTTCTCTTCCCAGTTACATGACCTGGATCAAGGTTTACAAAAAGTTAAGACCCTTGTAAAACGACTGGGGTCAGTATCCGCTGAGTTGAGTAGTTAATGTTATGTCTTCCACTTCTAAAAAAGTCAAATACAAAAATAATAATATCAGTCAAAATAAACTAATTAATAAAACAGAAACAAAGTTGTCTAAGATGGAAAGCAGAGTACTGAGTATTTGACGATAATTACCATTTTGCTGAACTTCAGTGGCTTTCTGATCACATGCCAGTTTTTGTTCTCTTCTTGCTCTTATTCCTTCTTCAGTGGCCTGTTTGGCAGCTGAGATGGGTCCACCCTAGATCCTGTATTTGCTGCTATAGGTTTTTATTGTCAGTGGTTGGATGTGTTTGTGTTACTTCTGTGAGTGCGGGAAGACTGTAAGTAGCATTATACCTAATGATTTTGGTTGAAATTTTATAGATGTTACCTTGGCAGGTGGCCAACCACTTTGTGTGTGAATACTAACATCTCTTCCACTTGCAGTGGGGTGGGGGTGGGGTAACTGCATGGCATTCTTGTTACATTTCATCTGTTCTAATTTCCTGATGTGTAGTTCTTTTATAACTGCTTCAGAGCTAATTGTCTTTGGTTTCAAAGGCTCTTAGATTTCTAACTAAGAGACGTGGGTGTTTTTGTCCCACTTCCAAATCTCTGGTGATCTTTTAAACTCATCTGACTGTGCCTACTAAGAGCTTGATGTGATATGCATAAATTGATGTATCAAAAAGAATTGTTTAAAAAAGCCACTAGTTAATTAGTGGGACAGTACTATGGAATCCCAGGTGAGCAAACTGAGTTAAAATGTGTTAGTGCATTATTACTTCCTTTTTTGGCAATGTCTCAATGTAAAAAGAAATCTAATTAGTATTCCACTAATAAGAGGAAATCCTCCCTATTTCATAGTTATGTAAAAACCTTAGACCACCAGTGAACAGGAATCCCATGTTGTTCCAGCAGTTCTTTTACATCTTGCTTTGTGTATTTATTACAGATTTCACACTTGATCCTTTTTCTTGGATGGCAGCATTCATGCCTCAGAGCACACCTCAAACTCTGTTCTTGTACTTCTCCATACCCAGATGAGCACTGTGGGTTATGATATAATGTCCTTTGTACAGTCACATTATGTGCAGCATTATCATTGACATATTTCCAATGATTTTTCCTGTGGTTTGAGTTGCCTGGGCTTTTTCTGTAAATCATCCATCTAGAAATGCTCCCAAGCTATTGTGATGGTGGATCATTTTGTGTTTCTTATTATAGCTTGTCAGATTTTGAAATAGAAGTAAATATGACTCAACCAGTTCCTTGTCTTGTGTCTCCTTACTTTCACTATTTATAGGCACTATTGAAAGAATCTCTATAATAATTTCTTGTTTTGGAGTCTGACCATTTGTACAAAGAATTCCATCTTCCTTGGGCCTAGATGAATTCCTTGTTGCTGTGTATGTGCTCTATATGGTTAATTTCCTTCAAGATTTCATTCAGTGAGTTGAGGATGCAGAATTTTGCACTTGCAATATCAGGTAGGACCTGACAAAACCCTTCTCTTGCCTCCAAGGATGAAAAGCATCTTTTCGTTTTGAATTGTATACATGTGTGACAGGGTGTACTTTCCCCAAACGCAAGTGGAAGGGGTTAAAGCAGCACTCTTAGCAGTGGACGCCACACCCCCTTGATTCTGCTGGGCATTCTCCAACTGCTGCTGCAGTATAAAAGAGAGCAGCCTAGCCCAGTCTGGGCTGACTGCTGAGGAGGAAGGATGCACCTCACTGATTCCAGCAGAGGAGCAGACAGGATCCTGGACCACAGCAGCAGGAGACACTGAGGCCCAGACAGGTGCCCAGGTAGCTGCGAACCCCCAGTAAGATTGCAGCAGCTGCCTGAGAAGCCCTGAGACTCTGAAGATATCCTGACTTCAATTGCAGGAGTCATGGTAGGAAGTAGCCCACGGAGGGGCTGCAGTGTCCCTGCAGCAGTCAGTGTGTTGTGGGTTGATTTACTGCTGACTTAGTGGCAAACTCATTTGTCACTACCAAAGCCCTAGGCTGGGACGTGGTGGACCAAGGAAGGCCTGGGTCCCCCTACCCTGGCTGTCCCTTTGGGGGGCTGGCCCTCCAAACCCCCACCTATTTATTCTGGCCATTATGTTGTGCTTCCATACAGCCAAGGGGAGTCCTACTGACTCTGGCCATTGGGCCATGCAGCCCTGAGGCTGAGGGCAGCCATATTGACTTAACTGCAGGGCTATCATGCCCTTGTCCCACCCCTAGGTTGATGGGGTATACTTGCCCTGGGTCAACATGACTGTCCTCAACAGCTGTATTCATGTGGTAGCATTCACATTGGATGGCTTTATTCAGATCTCTTGCATCTTTACCAAAATGTATTTGGTGTTACTTTGGCAAGCATACTGTTAACTTAATCATTTAGTGTTTGTATTTGTTCAATATCATCTAATTTTATAATCTGATCAAATTAGTCTTTTACTTTATTTCTCAGTTCTAATATGGGGCATGTATTTTTTTGTGGTATACTGGATCTACACCATTGCAAGATATTGTAAGTATCTTCTCTTCCACATTTATTGCAATCAGTTTGGTCTTTGCCATTTATCTTTTTTTTAGTCTGTCTTAATACCCTAGTATGTATTTTTAGTTAGATATTCTCCCGTTATTGAATTGCTTTCATTTGGGACGCACAGTTTTCACTAGCCCTGAAAATTTACTGTTCTTCAGAAAGTTAAGCCTTTTGCTTACAATAACTGTATTTCGACTTAGCTGTCAGTTATATCAAAAATAATCCATGTGGTAACAGTTCAAATGAATATGATTTAGGTTTAGGACACATATGTAACATTGTGGTAACTGGTCTCACCTGGTAACTGGTTTCTTGTAAAGAAAATGTGCCTCTCAAGTTGCAGTCTTAAGTATCTACTTATTCTTGACACTTCTGAAGATCTTTGTCTATCTATGTGCAGTTCCCTTCGTGCTCCCAGAGGAACTGCAGTGTGCTGCAGATTTCCAGTGTCTCTGGGCCGACCTGTTGTAGCAATGTGGAAGATTTTAACTTTTCCAATTTCTCTGCAATACTACTTGCTCCAGGAGAATTTGGGAGGCTGTAGCTACCTCTTACACTTCTCTTAGAGGATACTTTCCAGACAGAGATTTGAATGGCTTCATTTGCTCAATTTTTGACAATGCCTACTTTACTTTTGACACCATGTAATAAAGATGTAACACACAGGAATGCCGCTATCTTTTCATGGCTTCAATCACATGACATGGGTCAGGGTACAAAAGATCATACCACTATCACATGGCTAATATTCATTGATTCCGGTGGCTATCGTTACACTAATCTCAGTGTGGCTCACCAGCACATTAGTCAGAAGGGAAAGAAATCGCACAGGCCAGTCTGCAAGTAAGAAAACCCTGCTTCCAGGCAGGCCATATTACAAGTCTCTGCAGGCTGTATGCAGACCATGAAGTGCATGGGTGATCAAGTTGTGCACTGAATTCAAGTAATATCAGTGGGCTTGAAATTCTAAAGTAGGACAAAACAGGCAGTGGAGTGAAATATAGAAATTTGCATCTCAGCTGTTAAAAGTTGCTGAGTATGATTGAAATGTATGAATAGATGGGCACAAAAAGGAAAAAATTGATTTACAAAATAAAAGAATTCAATCCCTATATGAAGTGTAATGAACTACACTTTTACCCTGATATAACGCTGTCCTCGGGAGCCAAAAAAAAATCTTACTGCATTATATCAAACTTGCTTTGATCCACCGGAGCGCACAACCTCACCCTCCCAGAGCGCTGCTTTATCACGTTATATCCGAATTCATGTTATAGCGGGTCACGTTATATCGGGGTAGAGATGTATTTAGATGAAGTTACTGAAGTTTCATACTGTCCTCTTCATTTTACTCACAACTCTATTTAAGGCTTCTCTTCATCTCTAGCTTACTGACCCTTGCCTAATAATAGCTTAATGTGCTAAAAAGCAGTTGCACAGAATTGCTTTCTGTATATTGGATTTAGCTTACTACCCTTTGGCTGCTAGCCCCACCGCAACATCAGGCTGCTTGTCCAAGTGGTAAAAGAGGCACACTGGGCAGTGAAGAGAAATAGTAATTGCCACTGCCATCACAGTGCCACAACCACATAACTGCTATTCATAAAACATTTGCTGTTCTACAAGAGTTCCACATGGAAAAAGCATAGACCTTTAAAATGCATTAAATATAAGCAGAAGTGAACACGCTTTGCCAGAAACCTAAATAAACTTGCAATATCTTGAAGTGCCGTGAAGCAACTGTGATATTACACTGTAAGAGAACACTTTGCTTTCATTAGTTTTAGTTGTTCTCAAGAACTGATGAAAAGTGAATACTAAAAAGAAATGCTTTTCAGTAACTCGAAGCATGTGAGATAGAGCAGAAACTGCATTGTCCTCCATAGAATCTCACTACTGTTGAGACCCTTCTCCTCTGCAGTGGCTTCTATGTAGTACAAGTATGTAGCCTTCTTGTTTCTTTACTTTATCCATTACTCCATCTATTTTCAAATGGGTACAATGCCCAGCACAATGGGGCTCAGTTGTGACTTGGCCTTTAGGTATTACTGGAATAATAATTTGAAAACATGTGTCCTCTTGTGTCTTTTTCTCACCTGCAGTTATTCCTACTTAACTCTGCATTATCTAACTCTCTAAATTGTTTTTGGATACATTTTACAGGAAAGACACTACAGGGGCATATTTTCCAGAGCCACCACTGATTTTCAAAATAACTGTTTTTAGTAAACACTGGTTCATAGATTCTGAAGCCAGGAGGGACCATTGTGATCATGCAGTCAAACCTCCTGTATCACACAGGCCATAGAACTTCCCCAATATAATTCCTAGAGCAGCTTTTTAGAATAACATGCAATCTTGATTTAAAAATTATCAGTGATGGGGGATCCACCACCACTCTCTTCGAAAATTGTTCTAATGGTTAACTGTTAAAAAACTTGTGTCTTACTTCCAGTCTGAATTTGTTTACTTTCAACTTCCAGTAATGTTATACCTTTCTCAGCTAGATTGAAGAGCCCATTATTACATATTTGTTCTATTTATAACTGTAATCAAGTCATCCCTTCACCTTCACTTTGTTAAGCTAAATAGATTGGGCTTGTCGAGCCTGTTACTACGAGACATGTTTTCTAATCCTTTAAATCATTCTTGTGGCTCTTTTCTGAACCCTTTCCAATTTCACAACATCTTTCTTTAATTGTGGGCACCACAAACTGGACACAGTATTCCACCAGCGGTTGCACCACTGCCAAATACAGAGGAAAAATGACCTTTATACTCTTCTCAAGATTCCCTTGTTTGCACATCCCAGGATCGCATTAGCTCTTTTGGCCACAGTGCTAGAAGCTCATTTTCAGCTGATTATCTGCTTCCATCCCCAAAATTTTTTCAGAGTCTTTGCTTCCCGGGATAGAGTCACCCATCCTGCAAGTATGGCCTAAATTCTTGATTTCTAGATGTAGCACATATTATTTGCTTTCACCCAATTTACCAAGTGATCCAGATTACTCTAAAATCGGTGACCTGTCCTCTTTGTTCGGGGGAGCAGTAAACAATAAACTTTATAGTTGATGATTTTATATTTTCTACCAGATCATTAATGAAAATGTTACGAAGCATAGGGCCAAAAACTGATCTCTGTGGAACCCCATTGGAAACTGACCCACCTGATGATGATCCCCTATTTAGTTACATTTTGAGACCTATCATTTAACCAGTTTTAATCCATTTTATGATTCCATGTTCATTTTATATTGTTCTAGTTTTTAATCAAAATGTCGGATGGTACCAAGTCAAATGCCTTACAGAAGTCTAAGTATATTACATCAACACCATTACATTTATCAGCCAAAATTGTAGCAATATAAAACAAAAACATCAAGTTAGACAGGATCTATTTTCCACAAACCCATATTATCTGCATTAATTACATTACCCTCCGTCCTGTAATTACATTACCCTCCCTTATCAGTCACGCCATCTTTCCTGGGATAGATGTTAGACTGACAGGCCTATAATTTTCAGGGTCATCCCATTTATCCTTTTTAAAAAGTCTCAACATTAGCTTTCTTCCAGTCTTCTGGAACTTTCCCAGTGCTCCAAGACATTGAAAATTAGCATTAATGGCCAAGTGAGCTCCTCAGTCAACTTGCATACAAGAATTTTAAGAGTTACCTGGATCTGCTGATTTAAAAATGTCTAAGAGTGTTATCAGCATTTGATAAAACTATATCTGTTCCCCCACCCCAAATACAAGACAGAAATAGTTATTGAACATTTTTGACTTGTGTTATTATTGATAATTCTACCATTTCCATCTAGTAATGGACCAATACAATTATCAAGATTATTTTTTTCAAATGTTATTAAAATTCCTTATTGTCCTTAACTCTGGCTATTGAGGGTTCCTTGTGTCCCTTGGCTTCCCTTATCAGTTTTCTACAATTCCTAACTTCTGGTTTATATTCATTACTAATTCACCCTTTTTTTCCCCCATTTGTTTTATATATTTATATTTGTTTTGTTTTTTTACAACTGCCTTCACTTCCCCT
The DNA here is from genome assembly GCF_007399415.2 of Gopherus evgoodei. Lineage (NCBI taxonomy): Eukaryota > Metazoa > Chordata > Testudines > Testudinidae > Gopherus > Gopherus evgoodei. The sequence continues at coordinate 240,835,665 of NC_044323.1, read as the reverse complement.
CCAAACCAGATTAGTGTTTTAACCAGCACAGCCTTCTTCCTCAGTTGTGGCTTTTTGGTTATCTGGTAAGGTGTTCTTCAATTATTCCCAATTATCATTCACATTTGTCTGATTAAATTATTCCTCTCAGCTGATTTAGCTCATAATTGTTTTCCGATTTGTGAAATTGGCCCTGTTAAAGCACAAAGTATTTATATTACTTGGCTGAACTTTACTCTGCTGGCACATTATAAATGTCACTGGGTTTCCTAAAGCCACCTTTCTACTTCTCTTGCACAGGTATTCCAGTGAAGGACTTCTGGACAGAGCAAAACACAGAAAATATCTATAAGAAAGTAGACTGAGGGCTGGGAGTATTCTTATGTACAACACTCCTGTAAAAACACCCCAGAGTGACATTAACCTTATTTTGTAACTGCATCACATTGTTGGCTCATATGCAATTTGTGAACCACTATAATCCCCAGATTCTTTTCAGGAGTACTACCTAGCCAGTTAGTCCTAATTTTGAAGCTGTGCATTTGATTTTTTAATTCCTAAATGAAGTACTTGGCACTTCTGCTTATTTAATTTCCTCTTGTTTATTTCAGACTAATTCTCCAATTTGTCAAAGTTGTTTTTAAATTCTTATCCTATCCTCCAAAGTGCTGACAACCCCTCCTGGCTTGGTGTGATCCACATATTTAAGCTTACTCTCCACTCACTATCCAATCACTAATGAAAGTATTGTTGTGACAGGCTCGGTCACAGAGACCCCCTTGGGACTGTCACCTGATGTGAAACTATCTCTAAGCCCATTTTCCCTAATGGCTTGGTACTCCCGAACCCTGTCTTGTTGAGCCAGACACTAGTAACACAGACCCAGGGTCCGAACCATGCCCCCAAAGCTGCAGACTTAACTGAAAACAGCTCAGCAAGTACTCCTGTCTCCAGCACCCAGACACCCAGTTCCCAGTGGGATCTAAACTCCAAATAAATCCATTATACTCTATATAAAGCTTATACATGGTAAACTCATGTATTGTCCACCCTTTATAACCCTGATAGAGAGATATGGACAGCTGTTTGCTCCCCCAGGTATTAATCACTTACACTGGGTTTGTTAATAAACAAAAGTGATTTATTAAGTATAAAAAGTAGGATTTAAGTGGTTTTAAATAGTAACAGACAGTAAATTACCAAGCAAAATAAAACACACAAAACAAACAAAACACACAAGTCTAAGCCTAATACACTTAAGAAACTGAATACAGGTAAATCTCACCCTCAGATGTTCCAATAAGCTTCTTTCACAGACTAAACTCCTTCGTAATCTGGGCCCAATCCTTTTCCCTGATACAACCTGAGCTGGAACTAACAAGAACTGTAACTAAGTTTTCTCATGACTGGCAGCCCCCTTGGTTCTGTTCCACCCCCTTTTATAGCTTTGGCCCAAGGTGGGAATCATTTGTCTCCCTGGGTCAGCACCCCTCCTTCTAAATGGAAAAGCACCAGGTTTAAGATGGATTCCAGTTCAGGTAACATGATCACATGTCACTGTAAGACCTTCTTCTTTACCTAGTAGCTGGAAGACACATACATAGGAAGGCTTGCAGGTAAACCAACCCATTCACAGTTCATTGATTCTGAAGCACCCTTAATGGCTTCCGCTTAACATGTTTACATCAATAATACAAGTTTATATCTTATTCTCCTAACTCCAGACATAGAAATAATACATGCAAACAAATAGGATGAACACACTTTGTAATGATACCTTACAAGAGACCTTTTGCATGAAGCATATTTCAGTTACATTATATTCACATTCATTACCATATTTCCATAAAACATATTGAGTGCAATGTCACAATTGTAGCCTTGCATATAAATACCACAAATACCATGGCAACTAACTGAACTAATGATGATGAGACAAATGGGTAAGTAACCAATTAATAATGTATAGCCCCAAAGATGTAGAGTGCAGAAGTTTAAAAAATGGAAAAGGACTGACACCATTGACCCTGCCAGCAGGGTAGGGGATCTTGGGGGACAACTACTGCACTGGTGGGGTGCAAAAAAAACTTTATTAAGAAAATGCAAAAACAGGGAAAATTCAATAGTGAGGGGTATGGGGTTTGTTAAGGTAGACAATTGGGGAGGGGCTTCTTTTAGTAAATAGTATAGGGGGTTTCAATAATGGGGTACAATACAGCGGGGTACAATACAGTTGGTGACCCATTAACACTGAAGTATAAATGTAACAGGTAGCTAACAATTTCTATGTAAAGGGTGTTTCACAGCAGCATATAACCAACTAACAGTTATGGGTAAAATGTGTTAAATAACCAACAACTCTAGGTGAAAATGTGTCACAGTGTTGTAAATGTAAAATGTGAGGTGTGTCAGAGAGAAAAAGGATAACCAATGGGGTTTTATGCCAGACTTCAGTAATACAATTGAGGTTTGGCAGCAGTAGGAGCAGGGTGAACACATGGGGGAAGGGATTAAAAGAGAGAGAGAGAGAGAAAGGCAGTGGTAGAGGAATGAGGTTGGGGGATGGGGGAAGAGGAGCACGTGGTGGAGCAGAGACTAAAGGCAGAGGCGCTGCGGAGGGAGATTTAAACTCAGGGAGACACAGAGAGCAGACAGGCTGCAAATTTAAACAGCAGAGAGACTGCAACCAGTGACTGGGGAGCTCGGGGGGAGACACGGGCAAACTTGGGGGGTGGCTAGGGCAGCGGGAAGACAGACTTAACCACAATTATACAGAACACAGCAAAATTTTATTTATGATCTAACTTAACCAAGACTACACAAATTAGCAAGTAACAGAACACAATGCAACAATTCTTTTTTAAACCTAACTTACAGAGCACAATACAAACAATTCTTTAAACCTAACTTAACCACAGCTATGCAAAATGAAATTACAACTTATCTAGACTAAGAACCTGATTCTAATAGGTGCATCTTACACTATGCCGATTCTTTGATTGGGAGAGGGAGCAGTTCCAGAGGGCAGGTGTGTGCCCAGGGTACAGCCCCTGAGGGAGGGGGTGGCTGCAGCAGTGGGGCGGCTGCAAGCCGGCGGCCCAGGAGACAGTCCAGGAAGGCACAGTTTAGCAGTGGCACAGGCTTATTTTTAGCAGCAAAGGCGCTGCGGAGCAAGAAACAGATTACAGATACAGACCAAGGAGTTAGCTTGGGTCTGTCTGCTGGGGAAACAAAGCGAGCAGCTAGGACAGGGGGAGTCTGCAAGAGGGAGTTCTTACAAATCCCCAGGACAGCAGCAAGCACAGAGGCAGGAACAGCAGTAGTATCGGAGGATGGAGAGAGGACTTGATTCGCTTACAATAATCAGGAGATCTCCAGGCACAAATTTGTTGTTCGTGGGAGGGGAATTTAAAAATGGGGGTGTCATAAACAGATAGCTAAGGGTTAATGTCTCTTTCCCCTGAAGCACCTGACCAGAGGACCAATCAGGAAACAGGATTTTTTTTTCAACTCTGGGTGGAGGGAAGTTTGTGTCTGAGTCTTTGGGCTTGTCTACATCAGAAAGTTGCAGCGCTGGTGAGGGAGTTACAGCGCTGCAACTTTGAAGGTGTACACATCTGCAGGGCATCACCAGCGCTGCAACTCCCTGTTTGCAGCGCTGGCCGTACTCCCGTTTTGTCTCGGGTGTAGAGGATCCAGCGCTGGTGATCCAGCGCTGGTAATCCAATGTAGACACTTACCAGCGCTTTTCTTGACCTCCGTGGAAGGAGGAAGCCTCTGGTAATCAAGCTGGTCTCCTTCCCCGGCTTGCTCTCGCGTTCCCGGAACCCCGAGCAAGCAGGTCTCCTTCCCTGCGGTTTGCAGGGTGGTTCGGGGAACGCGAGAGCAAACCGCGGCGAAGCTGGTCTCCTTTCCCGGTTTGCTCTCTCATTCCCGGAACCCCGAGCAAGCAGGTCTCCTTCCCTGCGGTTTGCAGGGTGGCTCCGGGAACGCGAGAGCAAACCGTGGCGAAGCTGGTCTCCTTTCCCGGTTTGCTCTCTCGTTCCTGGAACCCCGAGCAAGCAGGTCTCCTTCCCTGCGGTTTGCAGGGTGGTTCGGGGAACGCGAGAGCAAACCGCGGCGAAGCTGGTCTCCTTTCCCGGTTTGCTCTCTCGTTCCCGGAACCCCGAGCAAGCAGGTCTCCTTCCCTGCGGTTTGCAGGGTGGTTCGGGGAACGCGAGAGCAAACCGCGGCGAAGCTGGTCTCCTTTCCCGGTTTGCTCTCTCGTTCCCGGAACCCCGAGCAAGCAGGTCTCCTTCCCTGCGGTTTGCAGGGTGGTTCGGGGAACGCGAGAGCAAACCGCGGCGAAGCTGGTCTCCTTTCCCAGTTTGCTCTCTCGTTCCCGGAACCCCGAGCAAGCAGGTCTCCTTCCCTGCGGTTTGCAGGGTGGTTCGGGGAACGCGAGAGCAAACCGCGGCGAAGCTGGTCTCCTTTCCCGGTTTGCTCTCGCGTTCCCCAAACCCCCCTTGAAGCCGCCCAACAGCGCTGCAGTGTGGCCACATCTAACACCACTTGCAGCGCTGGTTGCTGTAAGTGTGGCCACTCTGCAGCGCTGGCCCTATACAGCTGTACTAATACAGCTGTAACAACCAGCGCTGCAAAATTTTAGATGTAGACATGGCCTTTGTCTGCCTGCTTTTCTCTCAGCTATGAGGAGTGATTTCTATTTCCTGCTCTCTAATCTTCTGTTTCCAAGTTGTGAGTACAGAGATCATGTATTTACATGTCTATAGTTGCTGGAGTGCTTTGATTTGTATTTTTTTTGAATAAGGCTGTTTATTCGATATTCTTTTAAGCAATTGACCCTGTATTTGTCACTTTAATGCAGAGAGACTATTTGTATGTATTTTTCTTTCTTTCTTATATAAAGCTTTCTTTTAAGACCTGTTGGAGTTTTCTTTAGTGGGGAACTTCAGGGAATTGGGTCTGCAGCTCACCACGGAATTGGTGGGAGGAAGAAGTCAGGGGGAAGTCTGATTTTGCATTCCCTCTGGGTGAAGAGGAAAGTGCTTTTGTTTCCAGGATTGGAATTACAGAGGGTGGACTCCCTCTGTTTAGATTCACAGAGCTTGTGTCTGTGTATCTCTCCAGGAGCACCTGGAGGGGGGAAGGGAAAAGATTTATTTCCCTTTGTTGTGAGACTCAAGGGTTTGGGTCTTGGGGTCCCCAGGGAAGGGTTTTGGGGGGACCAGAGTGTCCCAAAACACTCTAATTTTTTGGGTGGTGGCAGCATTACCAGGTCCAAGCTGGTAACTAAGCTTGGAGGTTTTCATGCTAACCCCCATATTTTGGATGCTAAGGTCCAAATCTGGGACTAAGGTTTGACAGGGGGTATGCTCAAAAACAAACGAGAGCGGGGAGAGGGCCCCCCAAAGACCCCTAGCTGATCAGACCAGGTGGCAAAGGAAGGACCTTCTCCGAGGTCTGATCAGAAAATGTCCTGCTTTAAAGGCAAACTTAGGCAGTTTCCCACCAGTACTTTTGATTGGCTCCTCTTGATACAGGGGAGGAGAGAAGGCAGGGAAAGGCTGCAGGTAAGCATAGGCATGCCTGGGCATGTTCTGAGCCACAGGTATGACTCATATGCTTAATTAGTTGGCCACTTCAGGTCTTGCATTTCTGGGCAGCGCCCCCCACACCGAGCCCTGGTCTGAACAAAGGAGACAAACAAAGAAGCAAGAAGTCCCCTCCCTAGGCAGAGCAATGGCTCCAGTTAGTCTGTACAAGTCATTCCTATGAATAGGGCTGTGACTTTAGTTAGCACAATGGCCGGGAGGGGTGGACACACAGGACAAACAGAAAGGAGAGGGGAAAAAGGAATGCAGCATGGGGACAGCTATAACAGACAACTATCATAAATATACATAATATACAGAACAACACATTATAAAAGATTGTTACCCAGTCTGTGTGCTGTGGGAGATCCAGGATGACTACCACTAGTGACGATGATAGTGAAAATGAGGAGGTTTAGGATAATGACTTACATTTTAGGTTTCCCTGCAAGGGATGATGTGAGTAAGGCAAGGGCTGGGCATTTTGTATTCTCTCTCTCTCATTTGCTGTATTGCAGGGTGTGTGATCCTGTTTGGCTTGTTAAATAAAATTTTTAGTAGTAAAGGTCTTGGATTATTTCTCATGTGCTCCTTGGGTTTTCACTTTAATGACAACCTCATTGCTGTAGTTGATCTGGGGGACAAACCCTCTGAGGCCACTGAATCTTAAATTAAAGTGAACTTCCAAATTATAGATTAGGCTGCACTATTATAGTACCATAAAAAAGACTGATCACTGTAAGACCCCAGTAGACACATCCCCTCATTTTAACAGTGAACCATTGATAACTACTCTGAGAGATTTTTTTTAAACCAATTATGCACCCACTTTATAGTAATTTCATCTAGCCCACATTTCCATAGCATGCTTATGAAAACAGTTTGTGGGACTGTCATGGGATCCACTTACCACTGGTGGCACCTCCTCCTGGCCATCCTGGGAATTAGCTTTGCCAGGCATTGGACCCTCCCTTTGTGATGTCTTCACCCATCCTGCCTTACCCTGTGGCTCCTCTCACTCCAAAAACTGCAGCCTCCTTTTCATGACTCAGCCCTCTATCCGGGTCACCATATGTGTCCCCCCTCTTTCAGATAGCAAAATCACTCTCAATAGATCGGCTCAGGCAGTCTTCCTGCTCACTGCCCTGCCAGTGTCACTTTATCAGCGGTGATAGAGGGATCTGAGCCCTAAAATCCTCTACTCTGGGTCCTGGCTCAGGAGTCCTCTCATCAGCAGCCAAAGTTTGACCTATCCCATACCTCGCTGCCTTTCCCCTGAGGCCAAACTGAGCCTTGCCTACCTCTCTGGCTCTCTCCCTTCTCCTGGCTTGTCCCAGGGGTGACTGAAGATCCTTCCCTCTGCTCTGTTGCCAACTTCCTGGCTGATATAGGCCCCACCTGTTCCTGCCCAGCTGAGCCTCTTCTACTTAAATGCCTGCTCCCTGTCTCCTTCTCCATGTGCAGTCTGGGCAGTCAAAAGGCCTACTTAGCCATTTTAACCCTTTCAGGTCTTGTGTGGGTTGAACACCCTATCACAGGGACAGTGTTAAATGCTTTACTAAATCAAGATAGATAACATCATCTGCTTCCTCCCTTAACCACTAGACTAGTGATCTATAATTACTGCTCTATAATTCTTTTTCCTCCCCCCTTTGTAAAGATAGGCACTATGTTCATCCTTCTCCACTCCTCCTATTCAAAGAGTAGTAGCTAAACACCATGCCAGCCTATGAGTGCTCTGGGATGGCTTGTACTGGAATTTTGATGTTCAGTCACGTGACCTAGAGATTCAGCACTTTGCTGTTTTCAGTGCTTCCTAGAAGAGAGGTTTCAGTTTTGTATATGTTTCAGATTTGTCATTTGAAGAAGGCCTTTGGTATGCCCTTGAGTTGCAAATGGGACTCATACAGTTACTGCACTGTTTCCAGACTAGAGAAGCTATGAGGAGTTTTTGCTTTATTTGCAGTGGAACTCACAAGAAGCATGCTTTCCTGCCAGGGCCGGCTCCAGGGGGTTTGCCACCTCAAGCAGCCCCCTCCACCCCCCAAAAAAAGCTGCGATCACAATCTGCGGCATTTCAGCGGGAGGTCATTCTCTCTGACCGGGAGTGAGGGACCCTCCACCAAATTGCTGCCGAATAGCTGGACCTGCCGCTATTCTCCAATGTGGCCGCCCCAAGCACCTGCTTGCTAAGCTGGTGCCTGGAGCCGGCCCTGTTTCCTACTGAACTAACTGGATCTGCCCTCAGAATTTCTAAAATTCAGTGAGGAGAGAATATTAAGTGAGGTGGCAAAAATTGTACAAATTCTATGGGGAAGTGTGAGGAACTCCAGATAACCTAACAAATCCAAGTAGCAAGGTGACACAACAGAGGTAAAATACAGTATAGACACGTATGGTGTCGTATGCATTGGGATGGATGACTGAAGTACTTGCACACATTGATGGATTCTAAATTAAGTTTAATGACTCAGATAAAATTCTGAGTGTCATTCTGGGCAACTCAATGAAAGTACCTGCTCATTTTGCGTTGGTGGTCTCTAAGTATACAAGATGTCACAGCTCACTAACAAAGGTTTCAAGAATACTGCTGCAACCATAATGCCATTATATAAATTACTGCTATATACTTGCCTTGGATATTGTGTTATTTTGTGCTGCTCCATCTCAAAAAGAATATAGAAATAAAACCAGTTTGCAGGAGGCCCATTAAAATGATTAGAGGCATGGAAATATTTCTATATGAGGAGGCACTAGGACTGAGATATATAAAAAGTGAATGTGTTAGAAAAGATCGTTACACTCTTAATGATCTTTTCTCAGAATACAAAGACAAAGGAACAGCCAATAGATTTTAAGAATAGCACATTTAAAACAAAAGGAAAAATGTGTTTACACACTGCATTCTTAACTTGTGGAACTCACTGTCAGAAGATTTTTTGAGGCAAAGAGCCCAGTAGGGCTCCAAGGAAAATTAAATATTTATATGAATAATAAGAATGTCTGCAATTCATTCAATAAAATACATATTTCTCAAGGAAATAATCCATCATGTTTCAGAACATTAACCAGCCATTAACTTTCTGTGTTAAAAAACTACCCAATGGCATGTTATTGCATTCCATTATGTGGATTTTACACCTTCCTCTGAAGAAATGGGGCTGGTATTTATTCAAGAAAAGGTACTGGACTAGATGGACCATTGGTCTGATCTAGTGTGGCAGTTCATTTGATCCTTTCTTAGTGTTATTTCATCTGAAATAAATATTAGAGTTTTGGCTGTCACATCTGTAACTACTGTGATTAAGGTAAAAGGACAAAAGGTGATCTTTGGATCTTGCTATAGATCACATCGACAGCATGAGAAGGTAGACCAGGAAATAATTCTGCGGATAAATGAGACTTGTGAAAATGCCAGAGCATGGTTAATGAGAGCTTAAAATTTCCTAAATATTGACTTGTAAAACAATAGCAGGAAAAACTAAGGAAGGAAGTATGTTCATAGAGCAACTGTAGGATTGCTTTCTTATTCAGTGCTATGTGTAAAACAGCTAAATAAATTTACAGGTCAGTTTCGACCTAACAACTAAATGAGTCTGGTATTAAAAACAGTGTTGAAAGATCTAAGATCTAGTAATTATAAAGAATTTAATATACTGTTTTAAAGTCTGTGGAAGGGGGAGTAATTTAATACTATTGGACTTTAAAAAGGAAGCCTTGACAGAATATAAAATATTTTAAATAAAATTAGCTGGCATTCAAAACTGCATGGGAAATCCGCAATGGAAAAATAAAAGTATACAGTGAGGGAGATAAAAATCAAATTTCTCTGCAGTAAAATCCAAGAAAGCAAAATGGACAATAGAAATTAATATAGTTAAGAGGGTTTATGAAGAATAGTGTAAGAGGGCATTTAAACTACAAATGTAATGACTGAAAAAAGTTATAAAAAAATCAGAAAAAAATTGAGAATCAAAGGCAAATAAGTAAAATGCTGAAAACATTTCAAATAAGAATGAGTTTTTCAAATGCAGTAATATATGTGTGACCCTAAGGATGTCCCAGTGCCAACTTAGAAGGGGGTTACAAGAATATCCCAATCCTGGTATATTCTGGTTCACCAAAGAATATCTTTTAAGGTCTTAAATGAAAACCATGATCATGCTGGTCAGTAGTATCATTGTGCAATGTATATAGAGATACAATGTATGCAGTTATGTTTGTATACTGAAAATATGACAAAAGGATTTTCTGTCAGACAAAAGATGTTTAATCACCTGTCTCTCTGGAAGGTAAATTAAGCATTATAAATTAACACAATGGAGCACAGGCGTTGACTTTCTAATGTGCCAGGAGGTGCTCAACCCCTGCCTCTGGCCCAGGCCCTGTCCCCACTCCACTCCACTCCTTCCTGCAAGTCCCCACCCCCACTTTGCCTCCTTCCTGACCCATTCTGCCCCATCCCCTGAGCATGCCATATCCTTGCTTTTCCCCCTGCCCCCAGAGCCACCTGCACACCATAAAACAGCTGAATGCGGTGGTCGGGAGGCATGGAGAAGGAGGGAGAGGCACTCATCAATGGGGCCCACCAGCAGGTAGGAGGCACTGGGGGAAGGAGGGAAGAGCTGATAGGGGGCTGCATTTTTTCCCCATGGGTGCTCCAGCACCAGAGCACCCACTGAGTCAGCACCTATGCACTGGAGAGACATTAACATACTAAGTCAACAGGGAGATGTGAAATCAACAGGGAGGCAGCACACTGGAAAATAAGCAATGAGGGGGTTATCCTGATTTTTGGGACAGACAATGAACTTTGGGGGATATAAGAAGAAGACAAGGAAGACATCTTTTTATCCTGCACCTTGGAAGTAATCAGGCAGCGTGATTACAGTGTGAAAACAGGATTCCAATCTACTCTGGTTGAAATGTTGCCAAGATAAACTGCTTTAGAAAAGGTTAGCCTGTTTAGTCTCTGGGGATCATGTTATGATGTTGTTTCCATTATCCTATCTCACTCTATTTCTCAGATCTTGAACCTGTGGTAATAAACTTCTTGTTTTCACTATACGTATATCTCCGTGCTGTGGTGTCATGGAGTGTGGGGGAACACAAGGCCCTGCACCCCCAGCTTCCTGCGATTTACCATGACTCTCAGCCAGCCAGTAAAGCAGAAGGTTTATTTAGACAACAGGAACACAGTCCAAGACAGGTCTTGCAATCATGGACAACAGGATCTTCCCCAATTAGGTCTATCTTGGGGTCCCAGTGGCACCACAGCCGCATTGGGGAATCAGAGCCCCGTCTGAGTGTCCCTCCATTCCCCAGCCAGATCCTGAAACCCTCTCTCGCCCTAGTGTCTCCTCTCCCAGCCTATGTTCAGCTTCCCAGGCAGAGGTGTCACTTGGCCTCTAACCCCTTCCTGAGTTCTCATGTTACATGCTCAGGTATCATTCTTCAAGGCCAGTCTCCCATCCCCCAATGCAGATCGTCCTCCCAGGCCAGCCCTCCCCACTCAACATTCACAGCCCACAGTAAGAACAGTCCCAGTTCATCACATGTGTTAGTACACATGGAGCTGGTCCTGAGCTGAACCATCCAAGCGAGTGAGTACACTGTTCCTTTGGGGACAGCAGACCTGGTATTACTGTGCATGTTAGTGGCTAAGGGGCAGGACACCACAGGGGAATGCTTCAAAAGGGTTTGGGGACTGGAGTGCATCTATTGTTAACTTGCAAGGCAAAATAAGGGCTGGTATAGCCCAGAGAAGATCATGTGGGTGGTTCACAGTCTGGTGGTGTCATGGAGCTGATATCCAGTTAAATACAAACAAGTCTCCCTCTCTCTGGAGGGCAGGGGGTAGCAAGGTGACTCTCAGTCCTGAGTACCCTGAGAACCATGACACCAAGTAACAAACAATTGATAAAAGGAACCACTGACTTTTAGGGACCATGATTTGAGAGACTGAGCATCTCCTGGGAAGCTGTGTGTGCCATCAACTCTCATTGCCCTCTATGAAAGTTGAGGACACTTCACTACCTCCCACTGTCAGACAGAATTAAACTCTGTCATTAGTTGTTAGAGTAGCTGTCATAAACAGATAGTTAACGTTAATGTCTCTTTTACCTGTAAATGGTTAACAAGCTCAGTAAACCTGGCTGACACCTGACCAAAGGACCAATCAGGGGACAAGATACTTTCAAATCTTGGTGGAGGGAAGTCTTTGTTTGTGTTTTTTAGGTTGTTCTTTGTTCTCTCTTGGGACTAAGAGGGACTAGATGTGCAACCAGATCTGTCTCCATTCTTTCAAACAGTCTCTCATGTTCAGAATAGTAAGTACTGGCTAGAAAAGGCGACTTAGTTTTATGTTTGTTTTCTTAATTTGTAAATGTGTATTTTGCTGGAAGGATATTTTACCTCTGTTTGCTGTAACTTGTATTTAGACTAGGGGGGAAGGAGTCCCTCTAGTCTATGTAAAGCTGAAGCCCTGTAAACATTTTCCATCCAGGTTTTACAGAGATAGTTTTTACTTTTTTTTCTTTTATTAAAAGCTTCCTTTTTTAAGAACCTGATTGATTTTTTTTTCTTGTGTAAGACCCAAGGGGATTGGGTCTGAACTCACCAGGGATACGTGGGGGGAAAGGAGGAGGGGCGGGGAAGGTTAATTCCTCTCTGTTTTAAGATCCAAGGAGTTTGGATCAGTGTATATCTCAGGGTAACCCAGGGAAGGGAAAAGCTGGGAGGGGGAAGGAGGGGGAATTGTTTATTCCTCTTTGTTTTAAGACCCAAGGGATTTGGGTCCTGGGCTCCCCAGGGAAGGTTTTGAGGGGACAGGAGGTGTACCAGACATTGGAATTTCTGGTTGGTGGCAGCGCTATCAGATCTAAGCTAGGAATTAAGTTTAGAGGCATACATGCAGGTCCCCACTTTCTGGACGCTAAAGTTCAAAGTGGGAATAATACCTTGACATGGTGTGCAGCGCTGGGAAGTCTAGGACCCAAAAGCCAGTGAGGTTTTTTTCTCTCCTTTCTAACTGCTTGGAAGGCAGTCTGAGAGAGGGTTGAGTTTAAAAGCAAAAGCCAGTAGGATTTTTTTTCTCTCCCTGCTAGCTGCTTGAAAGCAGGCTGAGAGAAGTGGGTTTTAAAACTAAAGCCAGTGAATTTTTTTTTCTTCTCTCCTTTCTGGCTGAGGAAAGCAGCCTGAAGGCAGAAGGTGTTAAGTTCTTTAACAAGGGTCTTTGTTAAAAAGGCGGCAAGCTGTGAGCCAGCCGACAGCAGCAAAGGGCAAAGGGCATTTGCAAATGAATTGCTTTTTTTCTTTCTAACTCTTCGGGCATAGATGGTTAGAAAGTTTCTGTAACCAAGCAACCCTGAGCTGCAGCATTCCAGCAATAAACTGCAGAGGGCACAGCCAGCACAAGAAAGCAGGAACAATGAGTTCCAAGGAATGGGCAAGAGTGGGTGCAGAAGAACAAGCCAAAGAAGCTGCCCACAAGAAAGACATGGAGAGGAAACAAAAAGAGATAGAAATGAAAGAAAAAGAGATAGAGATAAGAGAAAAAGAGATGGAGCTGAGAGAAAGAGAAGAAAAAGCCACAGAGGCGGCCCACAAAAGAGAACAAGAAGCCAAAGAGGCTGCCCACAGGAGAGAGCTAGAGAGGCAACAAAAAGAGCTGGAACTCCAGAGGGATGCCACCAGCAGGCCATGGAATTAGCAAACACTAAGCCAGATGTTCCAGCCCACCCTAACAACCCTTCTCCAGGTACTGTTTCCCATCCTAGGAAATTTCCCACTTACAAGGCAGGTGATGACACTGAGGCCTTCTTAGAAAATTTTGAAAGGACCTGCCATGGGTACAACATCTCTGCAAACCAGTACATGATAGAGCTGAGTCCACAGCTCATTGGACCCTTAGCAGAGGTAGCGGCTGAAATGCCTAAGGAACACATGAACAATTATGAACTTTCTCAAACCACGGCCAGAATCAGAATGGGTCTAACACCTGAGCATGCCCGTCGGCAGTTCAGAGCCCTAAGGTGGAAACCAGATGTGTCATTCACCTGACTCGCCTACCACATTGGAAAGAATTGGGATGCCTGGATATCAGGAGCAAATGTTCAATCTCTGCCAGAGCTGTCCCTCCTCGTGCAAATGGAGCAGTTCTTAGAGGGTGTTCCTGAGGAAATAGAAAGGTACATCCTAGATGGGAAGCCCAAAACTGTAACAGAGGCGGGGGAGATTGGAGCCAGATGGGTGGTGGTAGAAAAGAAAAAAGCTACTAGCAAGGGAAGCGAATATCACAGGCGGCAAACAGACAATAAATCCTATCACTGAGGACAACCCAAGACCCCACCTACAACCCAAGGAAAGCCCCATCTTCCTTATTCTCCCACCTAACCAGTCTCCAGCAACCCACCTCGGCCCAGTGACCAGTCAGCTGGGCGATGCTTTAAATGTAATGAACTGGGACATATAAAGGCCAACTGCTCCAAGAACCTCAACCGAATGCAGTTCATTACACCACCATCACACCAAAGATCCCCAGGCCCAGATGCCTCTCAAATACCCTCGGAGTGAAGGGAAACTTTAAGAGTGGGCGGAAAGAAGGTTATCGCTTGGAGAGACACGGGGGCACAAGTGTCAGCTATCCACCAATCCTTAGTGAACCCCAAATTCATCAACCCAGAGGCCCAAGTGACAATTTACCCCTTCACGTCCAAATCTGTAGATTTGCCTACAGTTGAACTACCCGTCCAGTACAAAGGCTAGTCAGGAATGTGGACTTTTGCAGTCTATGACAATTATCCCATCCCCATGCTACTGGGGGAAAACTTGGCCAACCAGGTGAAGCGGGCCAAGAGAATGGGAATGGTTACACGCAGCCAAGCCAGGCAACCTTCCAGACTCATCACTTTTCCTGAACCATCCAAAAGGGCCCCGTCTGTGTTAGCAGAGACCCAGACAGAGGTGGTGGACCTGGATCCCCTGCCAAAGATTGCAACAGCCGCAGTGCCTCCAGTCCCAGACCCAGACCTGGAAACGCAACCAGCACCAGAACCGTTGCCAGCACTGACACCAGCGCTTGAAAAGCCAACTCCAACCCCAACGCCAGAAGGCGCCAGCAGGTCTGAACTGGCAGAAGCAGCAGACAACCATACCCAAGAGGCTCAGCCAGAGCCTGAAATACCACCTGGTGCACCAGCAGAGAGCGGTTCATCAGCAACAAAAACAACTCCATCACCTACATCGCTTCCCGAGGGACCAAGCCCAAGTCCACAGTCTAAGGAGGAACTGATGTCTCCAGGCTCAAGGGAACAGTTCCAGACTGAGCAGGAAGCAGATGACAGCCTTCAGAAAGCTTGGGCGGCGGCATGGAGCACCCCACCGCCTCTCAGCTATTCTAACCGATTCCGATTTGTTGTAGAACAAGGACTTTTATACAAGGAGACTCTTTCTGGTGGACACCAGGAAGACTGGCATCCGCAAAAACAGTTGGTGGTTCCAACTAAGTACCGGGGGAAGCTCTTAAGCTTAGCCCATGATCATCCCAGTGGCCATGCTGGGGTGAACAGAACCAAAGACAGGTTGGGGAAGTCCTTCCACTGGGAGGGGATGGGCAAGAACATTGCCAATTATGTCCGGTCTTGTGAGCTGTGCCAAAGAGTGGGAAAGCCCCAAGACCAGGTCAAAGCCCCTCTCCAGCCACTCCCCATAATTGAGGTCCCATTTCAGCAAGTAGCTGTGGATATTCTGGGTCCTTTCCCAAAAAAAGACCCCCAGAGGAAAGCAATACATACTGACTTGCTACCCGATGGCCGGAAGCAGTAGCTCTAAGCAACACCAGGGCTAAAACTGTGTGCCAGGCCTTAACAGACATTTTTGCCAGGGTAGGTTGGTCCTCCGACATCCTTACAGATTCAGGAACTAATTTCCTGGCAGGGACCATGAAAGATTTCTGGGAAGCTCATGGGGTGAATCACTTGGTTGCCACCCCTTACCACCATCAAACCAATGGCCTGGTGGAAAGGTTTAATGGAACTTTGGGGGCCATGATACGTAAATTCGTCAATGAACACTCCAATGATTGGGATCTAGTGTTACAGCAGTTGCTTTTTGCCTACAGGGCTGTACCGCACCCCAGTTTAGGGTTTTCACCATTTGAACTTGTGTATGGCCACGAGGTTAAGGGGCCATTACAGCTGGTGAAGCAGCAATGGGAGGGGTTTACGCCTTCTCCAGGAACTAACATTTTAGACTTTGTAAGCAACCTACAAAGCACCCTCTGACACTCTTTAGCCCTTGCTAAAGAAAACCTAAAGGATGCTCAGAAAGAGCAAAAGGCCTGGTATGATAGACATACCAGAGAGCGTTCCTTCAAGGTAGGAGACCAGGTTATGGTCTTGAAGATGCAACAGGCCCATAAGATGGAAGCTTCATGGGAAGGGCCATTCACGGTCCAAGAGTGCCTGGGAGCTGTTAACTACCTCATAGCATTTCCCAATTCCTCCCTAAAGCCTAAAGTGTACCATGTTAATTCTCTCAAGCCCTTTTATTCCAGAGACTTACAGGTTTGTCAGTTTACAGCCCAGGGAGAAGATGACGCTGAGTGGCCTGAAGGTGTCTACTATGAAGGAAAGAGTGACAGTGGCGTGGAAGAGGTGATCCTCTCTTCCACAACCTTGGAACGTCTGCAGTGGCAACAGATCAAGAAGCTGTGCACTAGCTTTGCCCAATTGTTCTCAGCCACCCCAGGATGGACTGAACGGGCATACCACTCCGTTGACACAGGTAATGCTCACCCAATTAGAACCCCACTCTACCTGGTGTCTCCTCATGTCCAAGCTGCTATAGAACAGGAGATCCAAAACATGCTACAGATGGGTATAATCCGCTCAGCTACCAGTGCATGGGCATCTCCAGTGGTTCTGGTACCCAAACCAGATGGGGAAATACACTTCTGTGTGGACTACCGTAAGCTAAATGCAGTAACTCGTCCAGACAACTATCCAATGCCACGCACCGATGAGCTATTGGAGAAGTTGGGATGTGCCCAATTCATCTCTACAATAGACTTAACCAAGGGGTACTGGCAAGTACCGCTAGATGAACCCTCCAAAGAAAGGTCAGCCTTCATCACCCATGCAGGGGTGTATGAAATTAATGTGCTTCCTTTTGGGCTACGAAATGCACCTGCCACCTTCCAAAGCCTTGTAGATGGTTTCCTAGCAGGATTGGGAGAATATGCAGTTGCCTACCTCGATGATGTGGCCATTTTTTCTGATTCATGGCCCGAACACCTGGAAAAAGTCTTTGAGCACATCAGGCAGGCAGGGCTAACTGTTAAGGCCAAAAAGTGTCAAATAGGCCAAAACAGAGTGACTTACCTTGGACACCAGGTGGGTCAAGGAACAATAACCCCCCTACAGGCCAAGGTGGATGCTATCCAAAAGTGGCTCGTCCCAAGGTCAAAGAAACAGGTCCAATCCTTCTTAGGCTTGGCTGGGTATTACAGGCAATTTGTACCACACTACAGCCAAATCGCTGCCCCACTAACAGACCTGACCAAAAAGACCCAGCAGAATACAGTTAAGTGGACTGATGAGTGTCAGAAGGCCTTTACCCAGCTTAAGGCGACCCTCATTTCTGACTCTGTGCTAAGGGCTCCAGACTTTGACAAACCATTCCTAGTAACCACAGATGCATCTGAGCGTGGGGTGGGAGCAGTTTTAATGCAGGAAGGACCAGATCAAAACTTCCATCCTGTCGTGTTTCTCAGCAAGAAACTGTCTGAGAGGGAAAGCCACTGGTCAATCAGTGAAAAAGAATGCTACGCCATTGTGTATGCCCTGGAAAACTACGCCCATACATTTGGGGACGGCGGTTCTAGCTACAAACCGACCATGCTGCGCTAAAATGGCTTCATACTGCCAAGGGAAACAACAAAAAACTTCTTCAATGGAGTTTATCTCTCCTCCAAGATTTTGATTTTGAAATTCAACACATTTCAGGAGCTTCTAACAAAGTAGCTGATGCACTCTCCCGTGAAAGTTTCCCAGAATCAACTGGTTAAAAAATTGTCCTTGAAATGTGGAAAGTCTTGTAGTTTACATAATTAGCAGTATATGTAACTGTGCATGTGTTTTATTAATCTGTTTATTTTAAAGTTCTGGAAGAAATCACCGCCAGTGTGGTTCCACACTGAGATTTGGGGGGGGGGGTGTCATAAACAGATAGTTAAGGTTTAACGTCTCTTTTACCAGTAAAGGGTTAACAAACTCAGTGAACCTGGCTGACACCTGACCAAAGGACCAATCGGGGGACAAGATACTTTCAAATCTTAGTGGAGGAAAGTCTTTGTTTGTGTTTTTTGGGTTGTTCTTTGTTCTCTCTTGGGACTAAGAGGGACCAGATGTGCAACCAGATCTGTCTCCATTCTTTCAAACAGTCTCTCATGTTCAGAATAGTAAATTCTGGCTAGAAAAGGCGACTTAGTTTTATGTTTGTTTTCTTAATTTGCAAATGTGTATTTTGCTGAAAGGATATTTTACCTCTGTTTGCTGTAACTTGTACTTAGACTAGCGGGGAAGGAGTCCCTCTAGTCTATGTAAAGCTGAAGCCCTGTAAACATTTTCCATCCTGGTTTTACAGAGATAGTTTTTACTTTTTTTTCCTTTTATTAAAAGCTTTCTTTTTTATAAACCTGATTGATTTTTTTTTCTTGTGTAAGACCCAAGGGGATTGGGTCTGAACTCACCAGGGATAGGTGGGGGGAAAGGAGGTGGGGGAGGAAGGTTAATTCCTCTCTGTTTTAAGATCCAAGGAGTTTGGATCAGTGTATATCTCAGGGTAACCCAGGGAAGGGAAAAGCTGGGAGGGGGAAGGAGGGGGAATTGTTTATTCCTCTTTGTTTTAAGACCCAAGGGATTTGGGTCCTGGGCTCCCCAGGGAAGGTTTTGAGGGGACAGGAGGTGTACCAGACATTGGAATTTCTGGTTGGTGGCAGCGCTATCAGATCTAAGCTAGGAATTAAGTTTAGAGGCGTACATGCCGGTCCCCACTTTCTGGACGCTAAAGTTCAAAGTGGGAATAATACGTTGACAGTAGCAAATCCAGCTGCATGAAATGCTGCAGGATTTCTGTTGACTGGTTACTTCTTGACCTACCATAGCTGAGTTGCAGGCAACAGCATCAATCCAAAATAATATTTAATTATGTGACAGCTGCTCAAAGATAGCTATTTACAGCACCTCATTGTCTTTCCTTCAAGAAAGCTTTTTACCTGCTTTTAATATGAATGTAGGGTTCCTGGAAGCTGCTGGACTAGAGGCCTGTAGAGTAAAGCCCTCTAGACACAGAAATAGTAAAGCCAAAGTGGCCATGGTGCAAACTTCCCTGCCTCTAACACAATTTTCTCTACCCTAACTTGTACTGAGAGGGTAATTCCCTCTGCCTGCCTTCTGATATGCATATTTTAGTGTGCCAGTTACCATGGTTATCTATGCAACAATAACTCTTCAGCAACATCCTAGTGGGATTATATCTTCAGAGGGATTGTTCTCCATAAAGTTGCATGATGACAGATTCATTTGAAGATCTTGATCTTCGGCAGAAAGGGCCTCATCTGCTTTTGAGGTTGGAAAGTTATATGGTGGCCAGTCCAACTTCCTTGCTACCTTGGGACTCATGGCGTGCTGTGTATCCTGCTGATATGAGCTGTGACAGAAGGGGACAGTGAAAGTCATCAAGTCAAGTTGTGGTGATGCGGGCCAGATCAGGTGCTCCAGTCGTATACAACTGAGGTTTATTTTTAATTTGTCTTGCACTCAGGAGCTTATTCATAGATTCATAGATTGTAGGACCGGAAGGGACCTCGAGAGGTCATTGAATCCAGTCCCCTGCCCTCATGGCAGGACCAAATACTGTCTAGACCATCCCTGATAGACATTTATCTAACCTACTCTTAAATATCTCCAGAGATGGAGATTCCGCAACCTCCCTAGGCAGTTTATTCCAGTGTTTAACCACTCTGACGGTTAGGAACTTTTTCCTAATGTCCAACCTAAACCTCCCTTGCTGCAGTTTAAGCTCATTGCTTCTTGTTATATCCTTAGGGGCTAAGATGAACAAGTTTTCTCCCTCCTCCTTATGACACCCTTTTAGATAACTGAAAACTGCTATCATGTCCCCTCTCAGTCTTCTTTTTTCCAAACTAAACAAACCCAATTCCTTCAGCCTTCCTTCATTGGTCATGTTCTCTAGACCTGTAATCATTCTTGTTGCTCTTCTCTGGACCCTCTCCAATTTCTCTACATCTTTCTTGAAATCCAGTGCCCAGAACTCGACACAATATTCCAGTTGAGGCCCAACCAGTGCAGACTAGAGCGGAAAAATGATTTCTCGTGTCTTGCTCACATCACACCTGTTAATGCATCACAGAATCATGTTTTTCCCATGCTTTTCTTGCAACAGCATCACACTGTTGACTCAGCTTTAGCTTGTGGTCCACTATAACCCCTAGATCCCTTTCTGCCATACTCCTTCCTAGACAGTCTCTTCTCATTCTGTATATGTGAAATTGATTGTTCCTTCCTAAGTGGAGCACTTTGCATTTGTCTTTGTTAAACTTCATCCTGTTTACCTCAGACCACTTCTCCAATTTGTCCAGATCATTTTGAATTATGACCCTATCCTCCAAAGCAGTTGTAATCCATCCCAGTTTGATATCATCTGCAAACTTAATAAGCGTACTTTCTAGACCAATATCTAAGTCGTTGATGAAGATATTGAACAGAGCCAGTTCCAAAACAGACCCCTGTGGAACCCCACTTGTTATACCTTTCCAGCAGGATTGGGAACCATTAATAATTACTCTCTGAGTAGGGTTATCCAGCCATTTATGCACCTACCTTATAGTAGCCCCATCTAAGTTGTATTTGCCTAGCTTGAGGCTATTGTAACTGGTCTAATTACCCCAGCCAGTGTGGGAACATTTGGTTTTGTGTGAATATGCAGTAAGGTTCCGATTAAGTTAAGCATGTATTTAAGTGTAAGCCACACTCCTCCTGGGTGTGGTGTTCTGTCCCATCTAGTGGCACAGAGACCACTTAGAGAGAGAGAGAGAGATTAATGAGTCTGCTCTAGAGCCTGAGCTAAAGACCATGGGGCTTTTAGCTCATGCACTAAGTTCCAGAGATCTCATGTTCAGTCATGACGACCAGGGTCTTTCTGTGTTACATAAGCACCCTCTTGAATCAACTAAAGTTTCTCTTCTTGAGGTGATTCCCCCAAAAGGGCCTCCTCCCCCTTCCCTCCCCATGCATGCCCAAACTTGTCAGGAACAAGATCAAAGAGGGTGAGGGAATTATGCTGGGTTCTTTTTTCCTCATTTTTTGGCTTTAGAGTCTTTGGGTCACCATATTCCCAGTTCTGTGACAGATTCTTCTTACTTTTAAGGTCTGCTGTTGGCATGGTCATCCTCTCTGAAAGGATGTGTCTGGCATGGTCAAGCACATTCCTTCGAGAATAATTTATTTTTAGTTCAACTTTCCTTGTTCATTTAATTTAGTCTCTCTCTAGTGAGACTGCAAACAAAGGCGCCAATTATGACAGACTCTTCTTAGCCTCGTGCTTCCTCCACCCAAAGAATAGCTTCTTTTGATCCATTTTCCAACCACATGTTGACTATATATAATACTATATAAGCAGACCTAGTTAATCCAAATCTTCTCAGGCTCACAAGGTGACTCCTCTGTGCTATCTGAAACATCTCAGAAAGATTCAGAAGAACAGACAGCTCTTTTCATGAATGTGTTGTATTTTATGGCTACCTTCTTTTTTTTTTAAATTGGTTAGATCAAAAATATTTACCTTTGCCTATTATAATTTTAAGTGTTTTGAAGTGTTACTGATGCAAGTTTCTGCAATTATGATAGACAATCAGTAGCAGCTGGTGCCCAAAATAAATTATAGGGCTACATGTAGCAGTCTGCAATCTTGGCATCCTACCCCACATGTTGATCATATTTTCAATGGGAAAAACTGGGACATTGTAGTCAAGGGTGCCATAGGGAAGCATTTTCCAAAGGGATAAGGGAGATTGGTGGGAAACTGGGAAGAAAATGCTCTTCCTCTTTCTGTAAAGTGGATTGTGGGAGAAAAAGGCACTTAGCCCTCTGTGACCCCTTTACTGTTCTTTCCAGTCTCAACCTCTCCCCTTCCAACACACAACACACATAGGTGGATTACGGTTTTTTGAGGCCCTGGGCCAGAGCAAGTGGCGGCCCCTCCCCACTCTTTCTGCCTGTAGCTCCTTGCTCCTGCTGGGGAGAAGGGTCAGGGCATGGGGGGCTTGCCTTGCTCCACCCACCTGCCCAGTGCTCTGACCCTGCTCCCTAGAAGGAGTGCCGGGCAGTTGGGCAGAGCAGGTCAGGGAGCAGGGGCACCAATTTTTCTGGGCCCCCTCAGTTGGTCAAGTGTGGGCCCCAATGGCCCAGTGGCTAATCTGCCACTGACAGCACAACCCCAATATCACCCACAATGTCATTCACCAAGTAATCCTTTCTCCCTTTGGTTTCAGGAATCTCCCTCCGGGGCTCAGGACTGTCAGGGGGAAGAGGGGTTGGTGTCCATGCCTGGCAGCGCTGCCCAGCAGCAAGGGTCAATGGCTGTGTCACCCAGTGGCAAGAGTTGGTAGCCAGGGGTAGGGGAAACTAGGCCCTCCTGACTCCACTGGGTTCCAACCAGGGGCCCAATGGCAAGGCTGCCCACAGGATTCAGGGGGCCTGGGACAAAACAATTCCAGAGGCCCCTTCCATAAAAAAAAAGTTGCAATACTATAGAATACTATATTCTTGTGGTGGCCCCTGTGGGGCCCGGGGCACATTGCCCCACTTGCCCCCCTGCCCCCGGGCAGCCCTGCCCAATGGGACAATAATTCAAAATATGCAGCCTAGGGAGTAGGCACAGACCTAACCTGTTTCCTAACCCACCTCCCATTCCTGCTTTGGCTCCTCTGCAAGTGCCACTGGTTCACTTCTCAGTTCCCCCTGGAGTCCACCCTGGTCATAGTCTGGAGGGTCTTCCTCCCTCGGTCATTCAGGACTTGTTATTGTTGTCTGATCCCTCTGCTTCTGAAGGGCCTGTGGCAACTTGGCAGTGAGTCCTGGGTTCCTGGCAGCTTCTTGGCAGCAGCCTGAACCGCACAGCTGCTCTCCTGCTTAGTACACCTAAACTGAGCTGAACTGCTCCCTTTTGAGCTCAGCCTCCATTGTGATCATGCCTAGCAGGGTTGGCTGGGCTTGGCTTTCTGGGCCCACAGTTGCTTCTTAACCCTTTACTTTCCAGAGTACAGCCTGTACACCCCATCACAAGGACCCTTCCTCCTTTTACCTGACGTGCACCACTACCAGTCTGAAGAGGAGCCACAAACCTTCTTTCAGCTCAGACCCCTTTTCATACTCTTCAAATCTCCTCCTGACACACACTTATTGTAGGGTCTGAGGCTTCAGGGACCATATGCTCATGTCTCTACACTCAGTGAGGCTGAACAAAAATCCTCACAGAAGCTAAAACAGTGAGGAATACCACAGTTGGAAGGGACCCCAGGAGGTCATCTAGTCCAACCCCCTGCTCAAAGCAGGACCAATTCCCAGACAGATTTTTACCCCAGTTGCCTAAATGGACCCTTTAAGTATTGAACTCACAACCCTGGGTTTAGCAGGCCAATGCTCAAACCACTGAGCTATCCCTCCCCCTTTTGTGGCACTTTAAAGACTAACACATTTATCAGAGCATAAGCTTTCATGGGCTATGAGCCACTTCTTCAGATGTATCACAGGATACTCTCTCACAGAAGTTAGTGTGCTAGTTAGCTCTAGGTATTTTGCCACCCCAAGCACGGCAGGCAGACCGCCTTCGGCGGCTTGCCTGCAGGAGGTCCCCGGTCCCGCAGATTCGGCGGCAGCCTGCGGGAGGTCTGCCAAAACCGCAGGACCAGCAGACCCTCTGCAGGCATGCCGCTGAAAGCAACCTGCGTGGCGACCGGCAGAGCGCCCCCCCATGGCTTGCCGCCCCAGGCACACGCTTGACATGCTGGTGCCTGGAGCCGCCCCTGGTTAGTATTCCAGGCTGCCTGCAGTCTATATGCTGCAGGGCTGGAAGTCCCCGAGGGGAAGTAGATGGCACTGCACCTTGCAGTACTTCACAGGTTTGACATTTTGGCTGAGGCTTAGTCCTGCTCTAGACTACAGGTTTAGGTCGAAAGTAGCAGTGTTAGATCAATGTAACCCTGTACCCGCCCACACGACAAAGCTATTTTTGTCGACTTAAAGGGCTCTTAAAATCAATTTCTGTACTCCTCCCTGATGAGGGGATTAGCCCTGAAATTACTTTGCCGGATCGAATTTGGGGTAGTGTAGACGCAATTCAACGATAATGGCCTTCAGGAGCTATCTCAGAGTGTTCCATTGTGATCTCTCTGGACAGCCCTTTGAACTCAGATGCACTAGCCAGGTACACAGGAAAAGCCCCGGGAACTTTTGAATTTCATTTCCTGTTTGGCCAGCATGGCGAACTCAGCAGCACTCAGTGGCACAGGTGATCTTGCAGTCCCCCCAGAATGTTTCTAGGCTCCTCCATCATCTCTGTCCCTGAGGTTATCGCAGATTAGAAGGCGAAAAGAAATGCACTCGTGATGACGTTTTCCGAGCTCATGCGGTCCTCCCGCACTGATAGGGCACAGCTTAATGCATGGAGGCATTCAGTGGCAGAGGCCAGGAAAGAATTGCTGTGTTTGCTTAACGGCAAAAGTGTCATGCCTTGCTAGTGATCCTGCCTGAGCCAGGTTACTGTGTCACATGCACTCCACACTGTATCAGCCTTGGGCAGGAGCATGACTGCTTTGTGAGCAGGAAGTCCATAGATATAGACATTGCATTAAGTAGCATCTGTAGCTAGAGAAAACATTTCTGTGCATTCACCAAAGTGTGTGGCAAAAAAGAAAAGCCCCACAGTGTAGTGGCTATCACATTCACCTAACATGTAAAACAGCCCTGGTTCAAAAACAGGTCACTCTTCCTTTCCGATTCCCCTCCTGCATTTTTAGTCTTAAAACAGACCGTGCTGTGAAATTTTACTTTGAATTATATCAAATATGAGTTAAATAATATGGAAGCTCTCTCTAAGTTATAGTCCCAGGTTCCTTACCCTTTCAGCTGCTTTGATAAATTAACATTTTTGTTAGGGATGGGGGAAAATTTTCATGAAGCCTTTTATAGGGACTAAATGCTATCTAGGACTCTGAAATTATCTTAACATGGCCCAGAGAGTGTAATCCTTCATTCTGGATTTGTCATTCCACAAGTTGAACTGCTCCTTACTACTGTCCAGGCTTCATGAGCCATGGGAGCAAGGGGCAGGCTGGGGTAGGTTCGACCACACAGTGCTGCCAGCTGGGTAAGCAGCCTGAGGCAGAAGCCTCCAGCTCGCATGATATTCCAGGCAGGACTGAATCTCATGAAAAGAAACTTAAACACAAGAATGACCTGAAGTGCTCTACGGTACTCTAAGAAGAGGATAGCCATGTCTGTCCAGGCACCCCAATCAACCTCACCAAGGTCTGCCAGCTGAGTGGGGCTGAGCGGGACCCCGGCTGGTGGGAACTGGCGGATAGAGCCCCAGACCGGTGGCAGACTGAGCCACTCATCCCACTGCTGGTCTGGGGCTCTGTCTGCTGGCCCTGCTCAGCCCGCTGTCTGCCTGGGGTTCCGATCATCCAGACAGGCAGTGGGGTGAGTGGGACCAGTGGATGGGACCCCGGAAAAAAGGCACGAAATGATTGTCTGCTGTTGCTTTCATGGAAGGAGGGAGGGAGGGTGGGCCTGACGACATGTACCCAAAACCACCCGCAACAAAGTTTTTGCCCAATCAGGCACTGGGAGCTTAACCCAGAATTCCAATGGGCAGTGGCGACTGTGGGAACTGTGGGATAGCTACCCACAGTGCACCGCTCTATAAGTCAATCCTAGCCATGGTAGTGAGGAGGCACTCCACTGACTTAATGCTCTTAGTGTGGACATACGCAATAGACTGTATAAAATCAAATTCTAAAAAATCAACTTCTATAAAATCAACCTAATTTCATAGTGTAGACATACCCCAAGACCTAATGGCCCTTAATGACTGACTACCTCTGTTAATGCTGCAGAACTAGCTTCTGGACTTTGAATTCTCTTGAGGGAGAAGAAAAGTGTTCCTGGTGCAGACTTTAACCAGAGCTCATGAACTAGTTCTCAGGATGCCTTCCATGTTTGATGATAGTCCTCTTCTGCTGCAAGGTATCTGATATTAGCTCTTGTTTCAGAAGAGGCAGCATTTGATCATTTTCAATAAATAATAGTTTAAGGTTAAGAGCCCAATCCTGCAAGGTGCTGAGAGCCCTCTTCTCCCACAGAAGTCAGAGGAGTTCTCATAAGAACATAAGAATGGCTGTACTAGGTCAGACCAAAGGTCCATCTAGCCCAGTATCTGTCTACCGACAGTGGCCAATGCCAGATGCCCCAGAAGGAGTGAACTTAACAGGCAATAATCAAGTGATCTATCTCCTGCCATCCATCCCCACCCTCTGACAAACAGAGGCTAGGGACACCATTCCTTCACCCATCCTGGTTAATAGCCATTTATGGACTTAACCACCATGAATTTATCCAGTTCTCTTTTAAATGCTGTTATAGTTCTAGCCTTCATTACCTCCTCAGGTAAGGAGTTCCACAAGTTGACTGTGCGCTGTGTGAAGAAGAACTTCCTTTTATTTGTTTTAAACCTGATGCCTATTAATTTCATTTGGCGACCCCTAGTTCTTGTATTATGGGAATAAGTAAATAACTTTTCCTCCTCCACCTTCTCCACATCACTCATGATTTTATATACCTCTATCATATCCCCCCTTAGTCTCCTCTTTTCCAAGCTGAAGAGTCCTAGCCTCTTTAATCTTTCCTCATATTGGACCCTCTCCAAACCCCTAATCATTTTAGTTGCCCTTTTCTGAACCTTTTCTAGTGCCATTGTATCTTTTTTGAGGTGAGGAGACCATATCTGTATGCAGTATTCGAGATGTGGGCATATCATGGATTTATATAAGGGCAATAATATATTCTCAGTCTTATTCTCTATCCCCTTTTTAATGATTCCTAACATCCTGTTTGCTTTTTTGACTGCCTCTGCACACTGCATGGACATCTTCAGAGAACTGTCCACGATGACTCCAAGATCTTTTTCCTGACTCATTGTAGCTAAATTAGCCTCCACCATATTGTATGTATAGTTGGGGTTATTTTTTCCAATGTGCATTACTTTACATTTATCCACATTAAATGTCGTTTGCCATTTTGTTGCCCAATCACTTAGTTTTATGAGATCTTTTTGAAGCTCTTAACAGTCTGCTTTGGTCTTAACTATCTTGAGCAGTTTAGTATCATCTGCAAACTTTGCCACCTCACTGTTTACCCCTTTCTCCAGATCATTTATGAATAAATTGAATAGGATTGGTCCTAGGACTGACCGTTGGGGAATACCACTAGTTAGCCCTCTCCATTCTGAGAATTTACCATTAATTCCTACCCTTTGTTCCCTGTCTTTTAACCAGTTCTCAATCCATTTATCCCATGACAGCTTAATTTATGTAATAGCCTTTGGTGATGGACCTTGTCAAAGGCTTTCTGGAAATCTAAGTATACTATGTCCACTGGATCCCCCTTGTCCACATGTTTGTTGACCCCTTCAAAGAACTCTAATAGATTAGTAAGACATGATTTCTCTTTACAGAAACTATGTTGACTATTGCTCAACAGTTTATGTTTTCTCTGTGTCTGATAATTTTATTCTTAACTTTTGTTTCGACTAATTTGCCTGGTACTGACATTAGACTTACCAGTCTGTAATTGCCTGGATCACCTCTAGAGCCCTTTTTAAATATTGGCGTTATATTAGCTAACTTCCAGTCACTGGGTACCGAAGCCGATTTAAAGGACAGATTACAAATCTTAAAAAGAACAGAAGTCCTTGTGGCACCTTAGAGACTAACAAATTTATCTGAGCATAAACTTTCGTGGGCTACAGCCCACTTCTTCGGATGCATAGAATGGAACATATATTGAGGAGATATATATACACATACAGAGAGCATGAAAAGTTGGGAGTTGCCTTACCAACTCTAAGAGGCCAATTAAGTAAGGAAAAAAAAAACTTTTGAAGTGATAATCAAGATAGCCCAGTACACACAGTTTGATAAGTGTGAGAATACTCACAAGGGAAGATAGATTCAGTGTTTGTATCTTGATAGATTCAAAGTTTGCAAACTAGATACAATCACCTTAGGTTTAAATAGGGACTGGGAATGACTGAGCCATTACAAACATTGAATCTATCTCCCCTTGTGAGTATTCTCACACTTCTTCTCAAACTGTCTGTACTAGGCTATCTTGATTATCACTTCAAAAGATTTTTTTTCCCTTACTTAATTGGCCTCTTAGAGTTGGTAGGGCAACTCCCACCTTTTCATGCTCTTTGTATGTGTATATATATCTCCTCAATATATGCTCCATTCCATGCCTCCGATGAAGTGGGCTGTAGCCCACGAAAGCTTAGACTCAAATAAATTTGTTAGTCTCTAAGGTGCCACAAGTACTCCTGTTCTTTTTGGGGATACAGACTAATATGGCTGCTTCTCTGAAACCTGTTACAGATCTTAGTTAATAGTTCCGCAACTTCGCATTTGAGTTGTTTCAGAACTCTTGGGTGAATGCCATCTGGTTCCAGTGATTTGTTAATGTTGAGTTTATCAATTAATTCCAAAACCTCCTCTAGTGACACTTCAATCTGTAACAGTTCCTCAGATTTGTCACCTACAAAAGCCAGCTCAGGTTTGGGAATCCCTAACATCCTCAGCCGTGAAGACTGAAACAGGTCCCCCTTTCGAAATTAAATGCCACAGTGTTGGGCTGTTGAGATGTTCTTCCCACCACAGGGATGTTGAATGCTATTGTATTATGGTCACTATTTCCAAGCGGTCCTGCTATAGTTACCTCTTGGACCAGCTCCTGCGCTCCACTCAAGATTAAATCTAGAGTTACCTCTCCCCTTGTGGGTTCCCGTACCAGCTGCTCCATGAAGCAGTCATTTAAAGTATCGAGAAACTTTATCTCTGCATTTCATCCTGAAGTGAAATGTTCCCAGTCAATATGGGGATAACTGAAATCCCCCACTATTATTGAGTTCTTAATTTTGATAGCCTCTCTAATTTCCCTTAGCATTTCATCATCACTATTACAGTCCTGATCAGGTGGTCGATAATAAATCCCTAATGTTATATTTTTATTACAGCATGAAATTTCTATCCATAGAGATTCTATGGAACATGTGGATTCGCTTAAGATTTTTACTTCATTTGAATTTTCTTTCACATATAGTGCCGCTCCCCCTCTGGCATGACCTGTTCTGTCCTTCCAATATATTTTGTACCCCAGAATGATTGTGTCCCATTGATTGCTCTCAGTTCACCAGGTTTCTGTGATGCCTATTTTATCAATATTCTCCTTTATCACGAGGCACTCTAGTTCACCCATCTTATTATTTATTTATTACTTTCAGCACCTCCTGATAGGTCTAGTCCCATAATAGCACCAGCTATCTAATGTGCTTAAAAAAACCAAATGAGGGCCACATCCTGCCAACACTTACCTAGCTGAGTAGTCCCATTGCATTCAATGAGAATACATGATTCAAGTGGGGACTACTCACATGAGCAAAGGTTGGCAAAATTGGGCCTTTGGTATTTAAATGGTGTAGGGATCTAAAATGCAACATTTACTCAAGTGAACAATTCTTACTTACGTGAACATATTTACTGAGCATTACTGCCATGAGTAAGGACGACAGGCCATTAGTTATCTGGAAAAGCCATCAATAAATAAATGTTAACATATAAGTGCACTGATAGAAAAGGGGGATGAGGCACGATCTTGTATTGGACCAGCTTCTGCTGGTGAGAAACACAAGTGTAAGCAGAATCAGGATGAGCTCTATCCTGACATCTGGTGGTGAATTATGGCGAGTGTGGAAAAGAATTTCAGGGGCTGATCGTGTTTGCATAGGCACACCCATCCAACCTAGCATAGCCCACGGCAGCCTAAAATGGTTACTTTGACAGCTGTGGGATCCCCAATTTCTTTGTTATTGGGGCAGGAGGAATAAAGTGTTGTCACTCTGATTATGTGAATGAGGAACTGTGAAACTGTTTTATGACAGAGGGTCTCACCATGAACTAAGCAGCCTCGCTAGACAAGGGACATGAGTTCCAAAAACCCATGTGAATTGAGAGAGATTGGGGATGGGTGTGTGTACTTGATGGTATGGGTCCCTTTAGAGGGCTTAGCATACCAATTGCACCTTCTTTTCTCTCTCTCTCTCTCTCTCTCTCTCCCCTCCCCCTCCCTCTCCCCCCACTGTTGAATAGCAGAGCTAGTTTTGATTCTATTAGGAATATAGCTAGAGGCTGCTGAGCTGAATTCACTTTGGGCCAATGGTGCACCTGCACTGAGGCTCCCCTACTACAAGCTGAAATTACTGAGCTGAGATCACTGAGAGCTGTGTTAACTAGTGGGCGAGCCTGAAGATATATTGCTAAGAGACTGGTAGAGCAGTTTGCAGGACGGTTGGAGTGATGAGCGCAGCAGAGTTTGTGGGGACAGCTGGAGTGGTTCATGGTGCGGCTGGTGGAGTAGAGCAGCATGTGGGACAGTTGGAGCAGCCCACAGAACAGCAAGTGGAGCAGAGCAGTGCAGTTTGCAGGGACAGCTGTAGTAGCAGAGCAGAGCCATTTGTGGTGAAGGCTGCAACAGATCTCCACAGAGAGGCGAGGCAGTCGGGCTTGGCCCATGTAAGGTGCCTGTTACACCCTGTGTGGCCCCCCCATTTCCACCCAGGCGGGGGGTGGTGGTTAAAACTGCAGATGAACTGTTGAACTCTGGGGTGGCACTGACCAGGGACAGAGACTTTTGGGGTTGTTGGACTTTGGGTTGGTTTGGACTTAAGACTCTGAGGGGAAAAGGACACTGCCAAACGTACTTGGAGGTGGGTCTTTTGCTCTTGGTTTGTGTTATAATCCTGTTTGTGGTGTTTCCCCAATGTAATGCCGCATTGTTTCCCTCCTTTATTAAAAGGATTTTGCTACACTCAGACTCCGTGCTTGCGAGAGGGGAAGTATTGCCTCCTAGAGGCACCCGAGGGGGTAGTATGTAATTGTCCCAGGTCACTGGGTGGCGGCTCGAGCCGGTTTTGTATTGCGTTATTGAAACGGAACCCCTGGATACTGAACCCGGCCCTTGTTGCTGCCAACTCAGAGGGGCAGAAGGTTTACACAAGCTTTCAAGTTTATACAGAGCTCTTCTAGCTTGAAAGTTTGTCTCTCTCACCAACAGAAGTTGGTCTAATAAAATATATTTCAGGGATGGCCAAACTTACAGACCCTCTGAGCTGCGTATAACAATCTTCAGAAGTTTGAGAGCCAGGGCACACCTGCCAGAGCACACCTGCCAGAGCTTCAGCACCATGGGAAGCACCTGCCGGGGCTTGGGGCTTCAGCCCTGTGGGGAGGGGAGTTTGGGGGATGAAACCCCACTCCTGCTGAAGCCCTGGCAGGCGTGCTCTATGGGGCTGAGGCCTGAGATCCCCTCTCCAGTAGTCAGAAGCCAGGGGCAACACGTGGGAAGTCATGTAGGGTCATGTACCCCCCCTCAGATTTTTTTGCTGGCCCCATTTGGTCACATGGTGCTGCAGGGCCCCCTCCCTGCACAGCAGCTGCTGGAGCCAGCAAACTGAGAGCACCGGCAGTGGGGAGATGCTGCGGCAAACAGCTGAGAGCCACAGGGCGAGCCATTGCTTTTTCTGCTACCTCTCCCCATGGAGCTAAAATGGCAGATCCCAGTCATTTGCCACAGCCTCTCCATGCTAACACTTGGGAGCTGCAGGGAGGAGCCTTTGAGAGTAAGACGTGTGTGTGTGTGTGTGTGTGTGTGTGTGTGTGTGTGTGTGTGTGTGTGTGTGTGTGTGCGTGCGCTGGGCAAGCTTGCCTTAAGCTGTTGGGAGGGGTGAACCTTTAAATTGTGCCCCCCACAGCAGGCACCGTCATCTCTGGCAGATGCCTCTTGTCTCACCACCCTGACACAGGGCAGAAGCCTCAAGCTTCCCTCCCCCCAGTCTGTTGGCAGAGAATGGGAGGGCGATAATCTGGGGCCCTATAAGCCGCACTTTGCCTGTACAAGAGCTGCATGCGGTCACGAGCCACTGTTTTGGCCACACGTAAGATATCACATCACCCACCTCATCTCACTACTATCCTGGGATGAACACAGCTACAACAACACTGCATAGATGTACATAGGCATATACTTAATGCTCTGAAACAGTTATGTTTTTAAAAGCTTACTAATATGTTAGCCCTGCCAGAAAACGTGTTTAATGAAACCTTTCAGACTAGTGCTGGAAGAACTTTTGCCTGAAAGAAGTGGAAAAATTGTGACTATTACCTTCACACAGGGGTCACTCAAGGCAATGTACTTTATGTCATTTTTAAAATCTCTTTTATAGACAGTAGGATTTTTACAAAGAGGAGAATAAAAATAGTTTATCATAATACAAAATTACAAATAAAAAACTATTGTCTAAAGCATTTCACCAAAGCATTTTAATACTTTATCTTCACATTTCTTTACACATTCTTCTACCTGAATGAGTGATGTGCACAATCAGAGACTGAGTGTCGCAGTGAATATATTTAGGAATCTTTCCCTTTTAATAACCTTTTTATAGTTAGCATGATCAAAATGCTAAGTAAAAATCCATAATAAATATTTTCATGCCTTACCCACATGAAGCCAATTGAACTACTCCTGTGAGTAAGAACTACCAACATGACTAGGGATTACTCACATGAATGAGGGTTACAGGGACCAGGTTTTAACATTCTCTTCCTTTCTGTCATTTTTAGAACATCCTCATAGCCTGGATCCTGCAAGGTCCTGAGAGTTCCCTATAAAGTGCCATGTACCCTCAGCTCCCACTAACCTCAGCTCACAAGATTAGGCCCTGT
Organism: Gopherus evgoodei; assembly: GCF_007399415.2. NCBI lineage: Eukaryota > Metazoa > Chordata > Testudines > Testudinidae > Gopherus > Gopherus evgoodei. The sequence goes on along the minus strand of NC_044323.1, from coordinate 240,802,953 downwards.
ATCCCTTAAAGACATCAAAAATATGTTTACTTTCTCCAGCAATGCAGTTAAAACTCACAGGCTATCTCATAAAATCCTTTCTTCACCTGCATACATACTCTTTTCCTTTCTCTTCCCACTATGCTGTTAGTGTTACATTCAAATGCACTGGAACATACTGCAAAAGATATTGTCATAACTGTCTGATACTTAAAAGCATCACTGTGAAAGGGAAAACTCTCTTTTTCCCCTCATTTCTTAAAAAATATAATTTAAAAAATGTAAGCAATGAACTCTTGCTGAAGTAATAGCAGGTGAGTCTGTAGGTAAATTGCTCCCTCTTCTGGTAAATCAATGTATTGCAAGGCTGTTTAATATCTACCAATAAATTGCCGTCTATAGATTCATTGGGTTAGAAGGGACTTGCAGAGGTCATCTAGTCTAACCACCTGCCAAAATTTCTTGGAGTATTAATGGAAACTCTTTTTAACCACAGGTGAGATTTAAGATCTGCGTGACAAAAATGTGGATCTTTGATCAGATAATTCTCTATGCACAAATTCTCAGAAATTACTAAAGGATGCTCAATTTAATACATTTTGTGGAATTATCCTATTTGCCATAATCAGGATGGTGGGATGTTGACATGATCTGGATCTCTTTTGAGAAAGCTCAATGGAAAAGATATACATTCAAAGAACATAAATATCAATGGTCATGCATCTGAGGAAGTGGGTATTCACCCACGAAAGCTCATGCTCCAAAACGTCTGTTAGTCTATAAAGTGCCACAGGATTCTTTGCTGCTTTTACAGATCCAGACTAACACGGCTACCCCTCTGATAATGGTCAAGACTATTTTTTCTTTATGCCTGGTTCCTTTTCTATGCGCATGCTGAACTTGTAATCCCAAATCTCACTATATGGGGTGTGTTTACTAAAGACCCCAATCCTGGAGTATTGTGATCACATGAAAATCTCAGCTTTCATGAGAGAAAAAAAAAGAAAAAAGTATGTTTCTAGTCATGTTTCAGGGTGGGAGAATTAAAATGTGAACCCTAAATACTCAACAACCAGAAGGCAAATAAACAGACCCCAAAATGTATTCTTTTAAAGAATCCCATCTGCAAACCAATTCTGTACATTTGAAGTGTGACCCATGATTTTTGAACATTTTGGGTTGGCAATATTACATTGTAACAACTAGTAAAAATATGCTTAAACCTATCTTGCCATTCTTAAAATATTTTTGCAATATCTAAAACAGACACACTATTATTCTAAAATAAATCAGGAAGAGGAGTCAGATTTGTAAGGATAGGAAAATAAAACATTTTTGTTAATTTAAATGGAAAATGGTGTCTGTACCTTCTGTATCCCTATTTTCACCCCTTTTACAGGATTATGATTAATTTTGTACAAAGTATGCTTTGTCAGGTATCATTTGAAAATTCATAATTTGCTGATTATTATTGTCCTGGTATAATATGTGGGGCAACATTGTACGTAAAGTTGTAAGCTTCCTATGCATGGTGTTACCAAGACATGTTTCAAGTCTGGGGGAGCAGCCACAAACAGAGACAAAAGGTTAGCCAATGACTCAGCCCAGCCAGGTGTCAACAGTTAAGTGGCCATTCTTAAGCAGGAAAAAAGAGGATGTGGGCAAAAATCTACATCTTAACAAAAAAAATGGCTGGGAGTTCCTATCCACAGACTTTCTGTCTCCTGAACTATAAGAAGGGAGAGCAAATGACCCAAAGTATCTCTCCTTTTCTCTTTATTCCACCATAAGACTGCTGGAACATGTGGTGAGAGAGACTTTGCTTTGAATTCACTTAGCTTGCTAAATTAGGCATTAGTTGAGTTTTACTTTTATTTTCTTGTAACCAATTCTGAGTTTTATGCCCCACTACTGGTAGTCACTTAAAATCTATTTTTCTGTACTTAATAAACTTGTTTTATTGTTTTATCTAAGCCAGTGTGTTTGTATTGAAGTGTTCAGGAAACTCCCATTTGGGATAACAGGATTTGTGCATATAATTTTCTGTTACTAAATTATGGATTTTATATGAGCTTAAATTGTCCAGGAAAGAGCTGGACAGTACAAGACGCACATTTCTGGGGGAAAGTCTGGACTGGGAATTTGTTGGTGTTGCCCTGAAGTGTAATTCAAGGATGGCTGGCTATAGCACTCATACAGCGTAACTGGGAGTAACTTACATGTTTGGAGGTTGTTTGTGAGCAGACTAGGAGTGTTGCTCTCACAGCGAAGTAGTGTAAAAGGCACTCGGTTCGGAGAAATGAGGGGATACAGCTATTCATCCATCCAGATTGTACCCTGGGTACAATGCTAAATTTGTTATGAAAGAGGCACTGGGGCTCAAGCAATTTTTTTTTTTACTTTCAGAACTGACATGGCAAGTCCAGAGGCATGGGGACTATGAACTCCCAAGTCTAGATATGCTCGGGCTCAGCCCTGGCAAGTCCTGGCACAAATTAAGCCCTGCCTGGGTAATGTCACAGTGTCTGTTGGAGCAAAATGGTGCTTATAAAATTGTTCGTCTTAACAGGTAAATAGAACCCTGATGAAACAGTTCCCCCTTGTAATTCAGCCCTATGGACCTCATATTTCTAGGAGTTCATTTTGGTAGGCAGTTGTGACCACGGTCCCAGTGGGGGCCAGCTGAGGTTACCCAGTTAGGGTGAACTGCAAAGAATGGGGCAGATAAACCCAAGCTGGTGGATAATTCAATATTCAAGAGACTTAACAAGCCAGCACTAAACAGCTTCTGTTATACCTTTCTGGTTACTCAGAAGTCCAAACAACACAGTTCTCTAGAAGTAACCAAGCCTCAGGCCTCCATCCAGGTACCCAAGTCAAATATGATGAGGATTTTCAGAAATCTTCATTTCATCATAAAAAAGAAAAGGTTCTACCAATTCCAAAGGATCAGACACATTACCTCCCAGGTTATTGAATATTCCAGTTCTTACCCAAATACACACATACAGCCAATTCTTATTAATTAAATTAAAATTTACTAAAAAAGAGAAAAGAGGGGGTATAGGTTAAAATATCAATATTCCTACAGACATGAGTTCAATTCTTGAGGTTCAGATTCATAGCAGAGAGGGTGAGCTTTGTAGTTGCAAAGAGTACCTTTAGAATTTAGTTCATAGGTTCTAGTCCACTGTCCAATATTATTTCAGTGTGGTACAGTTAGAAGTGGGATCTCAGTCCTTGTGATTTAGGCTTCCCCTACATGAAACCTCAAGCAGATCTGAGATAACCAGAATCAGGACCCAAGGGTCTTTTTATACAGTGTTCTAGCATCCACTTGATCATACAGTCCTGGGTAAACAATAGGCTTTTGATGTAACCTTCTGTTTTCTAAACACCACCAGTAATTAGTTACACAAATTAACATAGCACAATTTATCCATTAGGCAGTCTGTCACAAACTTCAAAGAGGTATATAGACAATGACATTATTTCACCCAGGATTCATCTAAATGTTAATATTCCCTTTTGATCTCTGAATTAGTAGCTATAGTGACAGTCAGGAATTTCTGTTTACATGGGTAGCATCTAAGATACACACAATTAGTATCACTTCTAACAATATAGGTTTGCATTTCAAAATTCTCGCCTACCTACCATGAATGTCCCTAATCACCATTCGCAGCCCTTTCTAACATGACTTTAAAGGTTGGCTTTGGGTCATTCAACCTGCAAGGTGTTTAACCCTTTCTGACCATGAGTTATATTTTGTATAAGATTTGTTGCAATTACATAACAGTGGTAGAAATAATGATTTGCATGATTATATTTTAATTACAGAAATAGGAGTAAAAGGCGATCTCCCTTCTCCTGGCTAGAGGCTAGCCCCCTCTTAGTGGAGCTAAGTCATGCCACTTTAATCCTACTCCATCTCACAGTGTTTTGGTCTTTCTCCAAGAAGAGGCAGGCAGTTAGCAGGGTATAAACTGGCATCAAGGAGGAAAGTGGTAATGGAGGGGAGGGAACACTTCCGACTGTCACTGTGATACTAGTTCTGTTTACTAGTATTACAGGTGCTGCTGCCACAGTACAGCAATACCATTTGACGCAGCTTCTTCCTTTGTTTCAAAAATAATATGAAAAATGTTTCAATTAGAGATTATGCCTGCAAAATAACTGAGTACTTTCTGCAAAAGGCTAAGAATCCTCATCTCCCATTGGCTTCTGTTAGGGGGGTTACCCTTTACCCCCTCTCCTGGTTCTTGTCACGTGGGCAGAAAGCAGAAGACCAGAAGTCCGAAGTGCAGGCAATGCAATGTTTATTGGGATTAGTTTCAAGCAAGCACGTCCATAACCCTGAAGCTGCAGAACTTTGTTCCCAGTGTCCCGTTCCCCCCTGCACTCCTTAGCAGGCATAATTATATCTGAAATGCACTCCTTAGCAGGCATAATTATATCTGAAATGCACATCCTCTGTCCCAACCCTTACAATTTATGACCATGTTCCATTCTGGGGGGTTGTGAGTCTGAGGTCTTCATCCCACCCCTTTTGTATACTACAGGAGTGGTAAGGAGTGAGTTTTGCTATGGTCAGGGACAGGCATTTCTTTGGCCTTTTACTGTTTTATATCTCCCACCCCCAGTCCTTCTTGTCCCTCCCAACTGGTTGCTTGATCTTGCCTTGAGATAGGAGTTGAGGCAGTCTTAAAATGTGCACTTGTATATTATACTCCCACCGTGCGCAGTAACACTTTCACTGTTCTTATCTGTTCCCATTATACTAACAAACCCATCTGGCTAGGCAGAAGCAACATACACAGTGTCTTTGTCCTTTGTTTACACATATTAGTAAGGATGCCTCTGTTCACAAATACTAGTAAGAGTATAAGCGTATCAAGAATCAAATAGGCAAACAAGACCTAAAATTCTATCTCAGGTGAAAATCCAGGCCGGAATCCTAGATTATCACTAGCATTTTCTAACAGCTTCTATGAGAATTATTGGCAGTGGCTCACACAAGATATTCAGTACGATGCAGCATCGGGCCCGTGTCCTTTCTATTGTGCAGGGAAAAAAATCCCCAAAGGGAGAAGTTTCATTTGATGCACATTGGCTGAAGAGCATATCAAAGTAATATCTTTTAAAACTAGATGAAATGTTAAAAGCACCAGTAGTTCAGAAAAACAAACTTTTTTTTCCCCTCTTCCTGAGTCTGCTAAGTTGCCATGAGACAGCTGGGTCCAAGTTTATTTTGGTTTTGTGTTTTTTGTTTATTTTTCCTCTTACTTGCTCTCAAGGGTGTCTTCTGAATCAAAACCATACACAGACCTTGTCCTCTTTTATAATTAAATTTAAATAACTTTAGCTGGGTGTTTATGTTGTACAGGTTGTTTAAAATTAGTTAGTGTCAAAATGGACTTTGAAGTTAACGCCAATTAAGATGAAAGGATGGAATTTCACACCTCTGTGGGTGTTATTGCTTCTCTCTCCAGACTGGCAATTGCTGAATCCTTTGTCCCCTGAACACAAGAAGAGGCACAAACAAACATTAAAATAAAATCAAAACTGCTAGAAATGTTTTGTATTCTGAAGCACACAGTGAAATCAGTGCCATCAGTATTTTTGGTGTGCCTGTGAGTTTAGATTGCTTTTTTTGTTATGGAGTTCATAAGAGAAGCTCTGGAGACTTCATTTTTCTTCACTCCAGAGTGTAGGCAATGATTTTAGTTTATTATCCATTTATTGTGTGATGTTATGATTAATCAATATGTTATATTACATATATTCGTTGTATGTTAATTAGAGTTAATTTGTAGGATTATAAAAGTATAAGATTGATCAGTATTTAGAGGAACCACATAGTAGACATGAGTTAGACAAGCTGAAATGCAAGAACCTGTTGGTTGAGGCCTGCAACACTTTAGCTTAGCTATTTTAGGCCTTGGAGACAAGAAATGAAGACATAAGTGACCAGAAAATAACCTGATACCCTAAGATTATGGGAAAAGAGGATCAACTGGTAAGATTGTGAAAAATTACTCAGAAGATTAATATTAGATCAGAAAAACGCTGTAAAGGCGCATCTGTCTCTGACATGTCTGAACCACAGGATACAGGTTGTGTGTCAATGCTAATGAAAATAAAGGGAACTTACACAGCCTATAGAAAATTGAGGTCCCTTAAGTTTCCAGGGGACACAAACTAGTAAGAGAAAATAGAGTTGACACTTTTCTGGACATGTGCATAATGTAGGTATAGACAGAATCACATTATAAAAAGGGGATGCCCAGAGTGGGAAAATTGAGCTCCCTGTGGGAGACTCCAGCAGGCACCATCCTTCTACTGATGATCAAGCCATGAGAGACTCATCAGACCCTAACACTATTATTAAGGATATGAGTATAACTGTATTTGTAACTTATGCCTAGGTCTGTATAGAATTTCTGTATGCTTGGGTAATCATAACTTTAATTGTAACTTTAATAAAACATGTAAAATAGATTAGACCTTGTACTTGTGAATGTATGTGGGGTCACTACTTTTGATTCCTAGAGACTCTAACTCTGAAGCAAGTAGCAGAGGTGACTTTCACTCTGTTAAGCTTGAAACTGTAGCCGCCAGAGCCAAACCCATGGCGGTTTAATACCACATTGCAAAATTCACTTTAAATAAAATAAAAGGCTACAAGAGAATGCTCTTCAGTGGCAGCTAGCATCAAGGAAAGAAGTATTTGTAAGAGAAAACAGGTAGCTGGGGCCCTCAACAACTCCCAGATGACCCGCATTTCCCAAATGATCTGCATTTTGCAGCACAGGTCAGATGACCTACAAGAGGCACTCCAACCCATGACTGTATCAAATAGTGGCAGTCTCATAAAAGGCATGTTTAGGAGAAGGTCCTTTCAGATGAACTGAGCAAGAGTTAATTGTGGTGTCCCACTCAGCTGTTCACAGTTTTCTTAGCTAAATATTCAATCCATTGAGCAGCAGACTAATGAATGTTGTAAGAACTACCATCACCTAAAAGAAGGTGCCTTCATTGCTACAGAAGTGTTTCATTCCTCTGATCCTGATCCTACAAGGTGCTGAGTGCCCCCTGACATGTGCTTCAGACCTTCATCTTCCACTGACTACAACTGAAAGTTAAGGTCACTCAGCACTCCAAAAGATTGGGCCCTGTCAGAGGCAGTTCAGTTGCAAAGCAGCATTGTAGGGAGACCATGATAGGGCTCTATCTTCTGCATCAAAGAAGACTCACTACTCCCAGATTCCAAAATAAGATATTTTTAATCTCAATTGCCAGAGGGGAACCTAGGTAAAGAGGGAAGAATTCTGAGTTTCTTTTTATCTTGGCCTCCTTCTAAAGGGAACACAGATAAGGGGAAGCAGAGAAAGAGAGACAAAACTGAGGAGGAAGCACAACATACTTGTGAGTATCACAGTATTTTGAACCTTGTACCCCACATTGATGCTATATTAGTGGAAGGCTCCTCTTAAAGGCTCTTCTAAAAAGGTTAGTGAATCACTTTGGAATCACTTTGGTAGAAGTGATTAATATCTTTTAATGTGGAGATGAGCTTAAACATTAAAAGGGGTCAGTGGTAGCAGCCTCTGCTATTAACTTTGCCTAATACTTCCCTGTATAATGCTATCGTTTCAGTTGTTCATAAAAATGTCCAACTTTAATTGTTTGCAATCCTTTTTGCTGCCTCAAGTTAAATGTTTTTGGGAAAGTTTCAGCAAAAAAAAATCATCTGTTTTTGAAAATGAGGGTAAAAGTATACTTATAGCAATCTTCCTTAAATTTTCTGTTCTTTTCTTTTTTTTAAATCTAGCACTTAGAAACTTGAAACTTGGTAGAGAATAGTCTTGGCATCAAACTGAAAAGGCTATCAGATTTGGTCAAATTGAGACACAGAAAACTGCCATTTCTACAAGCACAGGAGAACTTTCAAGAGGCTTGCTCTGTAATTTTCTGAATGTTTTATTTTCACTTTTCATGCTCCCATGTCCTTTGAGGCTCCCTGTATCATGCTGAAGCAGCCAGACAATAAGAACATCTGGAATGAACACAGACAAAATGGATTCTCTTCCTCCTCCGGGCAAAAATTGACACATACTGAACTTTGGGGATCAAGTGACATTCTTCGATGTTTACCTTTTTTCTAGTGTATGTGAATATTTTTTTATCTGTATTATGACCCTGATATTTAGGACACTTGAAAACCTCATTTGACCTCACCAGAATATGAGTCAAATTTTTCCACTCATGTTGGTATTACTGTGGTCTATTTTTTCCCAGCAACAATAATGTTACTGACATAGGGCTGAGTTCTGGAAAAGAGCTGAAGTACTTTTCCAGTGGCTCTCAGTTGCAAAATTAGATGGTGTATTGAAAAATTATCAGTTAAACTCTAATAACTCTTTACTGGTAATAGCTGGATCTCAAAGGGTCCTGAGGTTCCATTGTATTCAGATGAGAACAAAAATTTGGATATTTATCTGAGCTTTATACAAATTAAGTCTGAAAAGCTGTGCTGAAATTCTTGCAAGAAGAAGTACTTTTTACTTTTTACCAGATCAGGCTGAAAATATGCTGAGAACAGAAATTTTTGTGGCATTTCAGCACTTTGGCTTTTGTCAGCAGAGGGTAGAATCATAGAATCATAGGACTGGAAGAAACCTCAAGAGATCATCTAGTCTAGTCCCCTGCACTCAAGGGAGAACTAAGTATTATCCTAGACCTGAGGTTCTTAACTTTTACTCCAGCCTGAACCCCTTTGGTTTTCAAAATATGTTCTCGCACTCCTTATAAAAAATCAAAATATATTCTCACATCCCTTACAAAATGTCCAGTGACAGAGATTCCAAACCTCCCTAGGCGATTTATTCCAGTGCTTAACCACCCTTAGGAAGTTTTCCCTAATTTCCTTGCTACAATTTAAGCCCATTGCTTCTCGTCTATCCTCAGAGGTTAAAGAGAACAATTTTTCTCCCTCCTCCTTATAACAATCTTTTCTGACCTTGACAACTGTTATCATGTCCCCGCTTCAGTCTTCCCTTCTCCAGACTAAACAAACCCAATTTTATCCATCTTACTTTGTAGCTCATGTTTTCTAGATCTTTAATCATTTTTGTTGCTCTTCTCTGGACTTTCTCCAACTTGTCCACATCTTTCCTGAAATGTGGCATCCAGAACTGCACACAATATTCCAGTTGAGGCCTAATCGTCATGAAGTAGAATGGAAAAATTACTTCTCGTGTCTTGCTTACAACACTCCTGCTAATAGATTTCAAAATGATGTTTGCATTTTTTTGCAGCAGTGTTACACTGTTGACTCATATTTAGCTTGTGAGCCACTATGACCCCCCAGATCCCTTTCTGCAGTTCTCCTTCCTAGGCAGCCATTTCCTATTTTGTATGTGTGCAACTGATTGTTCCTTCCTACGTGGAGTACTTTGCATTTGTCCTTATTGAATTTCATCCTATTTACTTCAGTCCATTTCTCCAGTTTGTTCAGATCACTTTGAATTTTAATCCTATCCTCCAAAGCACTTGCAACACCTCTCAGCTTGGTATTATTCACAAACTTTATAAGTGTACTCTCTATGCCATTGTCTAAATCGTTGATGAAGATATTGAACAGAACTGGATCCAGAACTGATCACTGTGTGACACCACTTGATATGACCTTCCAGCTTGACTGTGAACCACTGATAACTACTCTCTGGGAATGGTTTTCCAAACAGCTTTGCACCCATCTTATAGTAGATCCATCTAGGTTGTATTTTCTTAATTTGTTTATGAGAAGGTCAGTACCAAAAGTTTTACTAAAGTCAAGATATACCCTGTCTACCACTTCCCCCATCCTCAAGGCTTGTTATGCTGTCAAGGAAAGCTATCAGGTTGGTTTGACATGATTTGTTCTTGACAAATCCATGCTGACTATTACTTATCACCTTATTATCTTCCAGGTGTCTGCAAATTGCTTAATTATATACTCCATTATCTTTCCAAGTACTGAAGTTAAGCTGACTGGTAGAGCCCCACACAGATACGGATATCCACAGATATAAATCGGTATCCACGGAACCGCAGGGCTCTACCTCAGCGGTGAAAGGAGCAGAATGTGGGGCCGCTGCTCCCAGGAGCCAGCACCCCACGCCAGCAGTTCCTCTGGTGCAGCTGTGCCACCCCCAGCCCCACTCATTGGAGTGGACACCAGGCTCACAGGCAGCTGTCTGTAGTCACACTCTTGTGTTCAAATGGCATGCATGCCCTCAGACAGGAGACGTAGACAGCTGCGTGGAAGGGACGAGAACAGGGAGAGGGGATGGTGTTCACTCCTTGGCCTGGGGGAGCAACAGCAGCGCACAGCTTCCTTATACGGTGAAATTTTGTGTACTAATATCAGAATATAAAGCAGTGGCTGCATCACTGAAAGGAGTAGCTCCTTGCCCAGCAGCTTGACCCCTCCTAAGGCACAGTGCAGCAGTACTCCGCCTATCCCCTCCCTGCTCCTGCCTATTGGAAGCTGTATGGGGTATGTTGCAGAGCCTTAATAGCCTGCTCCATGCCGCCTAAGAATTCCCCCAAGTCAGAAGAATCCTCATCTGGCCAGTAAATACACCTTTATAATCCCTATACCTCACCTCAGCAGTGCAAAAAGGACCTCATAGACCAAGAGAATCTGGTCTGTACAATATATCTAGAGAGAGGGATAGGTCAGATTTCATTATTTGATCAAAAATAATGGCTAAATTCACTATTTTTAAAATGTTGATTTTTTTTCTCAAACTTGCATACATGCATGAAATTGAGAGTGTGTTTTTGCAATCATGACATCATTAGAAAAAAGCACCATTTCAGAGCTCATAGACAGCACAATGCATGAATAACTGAGGGAAAGGCCACTGCTGGATTTATTGAAACAAATATTTATGAACATATTTCTATGCATTGCTTCACATGAGCACTAGCTGTTACTCTTTAAGGGACAAATTCTGCTATCTTTACTCACAGTGAGCAGTCTCTTACTCAGGGAGTGCAAATTTATTGCAAGCATGACAGAATCTGGCCCTGCATGTGGATAGAAAGGTATTAAGTCATACAATGACTTTGACAATGGCGAGAACTAGACACACATGTGAGTCCTGAATGATCTCTGAGGATGCCAAGAGCATGGACTACAGCAAAGCTGGTCTGATCAATAAACAGCCTCCAGCAGAAAATCATAGGAATCAAATGGATAACATTTGAAAAAACTGTGCTGGATCTATTCCAGGCTCCCAGAGATGTATATAGACATAGCATTGCTGCTAGGGAGGACGTGGGTAATACAGGCTGTAATGTTTAATCTTTTTTGAATGAACCATTTAGAGAGGGCCAAAGTATAGTTTAGAAAAAATTAAAAGCTGTTTGCTCCTTCAGTAGAAGAACCAGTAATATGGGGATGGGCAGGGGAAACCTTTCATCTCTCTATTATCACATACTGCTTGTTTCTGTTCTGGATCTAAAGGCTAAAATGTTTAAAGAACTTTCTTTTCCAGATCTGAATGTTGTCTGAGCAAAACATTATTTTTAAGCGTTCCTTGGGTATGTTCAAAATATATTATCCAAAGTCAATATTTATTCTTAAATTAAATTCTGTTTAGCAGTGTAGATACATCTATGTATGATACATTTGAAGGCTTGTATTTCTGTTGGAATCAGTCTGTTGACTTCAGTGGAGCATGTAGGGATGGTGCATCAAGTTCAAATAAGTACACTATGAGAAAACATTTGTTTGCTTCTTGGTGCATGAAGTCTATGTATGAGTCTCTTGCTGAATGCATGGGACTTGATACATACGTTATCTCTCCTTGGGCTTTAAGGGCATCTAATTCTGTCATTTTGAATCCTGTGTCCCAGCAATGAGCTGAAATCTTTCTGCAGCTATAGCATGACTACTGCTATACAATCCATCTTAGCGGCTCCCAAGCCTCTTAGGTGCTATCTAACCCATAATGGAGCTTGGGCTGCTCCAAGCCTCAGTCTTGCAACCACAAGAGTGGGGCTTGGACCACTACAAGCTACACTGCAGATGCAAGTGTGTACAACGGAATGAGTGTCTGGTAGCACTGGTGTACTTGGGCCCAGTACAAAGGCTGATAATTAAGGTAGGAAGAGGGAACCTACCTGGCATGGGCGCGCACACCAGCAGCTGGGAACCAGTTCTCTAATGCTATCCAGTAAGTTTATTTTTAAGATGCTGCCTTAATCTTGCTACCCTTTCCTTCAGCTCCCCACCAATTTCTCTCCCAGTCCCTCTGACTAAAGGATATGCATCTTTGGCCAAATCAGCTCCCTGTTGCTCTCAGTAGTAATCCCTACCCCTACTGCTTCTTCAGATGCATGGAGTGAAAATTGTTTTTGTTGTTTTTGTGGATACAGATTAACACAGCTACCTCCTGATACTACCCCTACTGCATATCCTGGATGAAGTAAGCACTCAGATAATTGTGGAAATATCTGACTGTGTGTAAACTTGTAAGCCAGGGGATATGCTTACTCCCCCTGCATGTGAAGCACTTACAATCAATTATCAGCCTTAGATCTAGGACTAGTTTCTAGCCCATTGTTCAAAAGAGCTAGGCAAGAACTGGATTTTCCATTTCATGGACAATTCCATGAATTTGAAAAAAATATTCTGTTGCAAAAGAGAATGAAAACAAAAATTATGAAGTTCCTTCCAAACCAAATTGTGGGGGGAAAAACTGCTTGGGGTTGATCAAAATATTTCTTTTTGATTACATCAGAACAGTTTGTTTTGATTTTTACATTTTTTTTAAACCAATGTTATAGTAAAAGAAATTTTTAAATGAAGAGCCATTTTTAAAATGAAAATCAAAATATTCTATTCTGATCATGCCAAAACTTAATGTTTTGACATTGTCAAATCTCTTTGTGTAGGGTTTTTTCCTAGATGAAATTCCATCAAAATTGACATGTTTGCACCAAACTTTCCACTGTCAGTTAATCAACATTTTCCAAAAGAAAAATGTTCTGATAGAAATTTTTCAACCAGCTCTACCATTCTATAAGTCAGGCCAACTCACGAGCCTTGTGGCTTAAAGAAAATGCTTCATACAGCACACACTGGTTAAAGGATTCAGGCAGTAGGACTGTGGTGAGAGAGAGCTTTAATTTGAATCCATTTAGTTTAAGTTAAGCATTAATTGTGTTTTACTTTTATTTTCTTGTAACCAATTCTGAATTTTATGCCTCATTATTAGGAGTCACTTAAAATCTATCTTTCTGTAGTTAATAAACTTGTTGCATTGTTTTATCTAAACCAGTGAGTTTGGATTAAAGTGTTTGGGAAACTCTTTTTGGGATAACAGGATTTGTGCATATCATTTTCTATTATTGAAATGACGGACTTTATATGATGTTGTATTGTCCAAGAGGGTTCTGGGCAGTACAAGATGCACATTTCTGGGGGATCTGGGACTGAGAGTTTGTTGATACTGCTCCTCAATATAATTCATGAGTGGCTGGCAATAGCACTCATATAGCATAACTGGGAATAACTTACATGTTTGGAGGATGTATGTGAGCAGATCACGAGTGGTTGCTGTCATGGCGAAGCAATGTAAAAGGCTTCTCTCCAAGCACTTTCTTTATTACTTATGGTTCCAGGATGAGATAAAAACAATCCAAGTGCCATTGCTGCCAAACTTTTCTAGGCTTCTCTTTAAACACTAATTTCTTAGAAAGTAAAGGAAAGCCCGTGTTAGTTGTTCTTCCCCAAACGGAGCATATACTAGGATATCTCACTTTTTGACTGTCCTATGGCCCCGCAAGCTTGGCATTCTCAATTCTATCAGCAGCTGACATCTTTCCTTGACATCCTAACATGTTTATTTCTCATCAGGGTAAATGAAAAGTTGTGTTTCCTACAAGATAGGTGTACAGCTTCTGCCCTTACTTTGGAGAGGAAAATTAGTTTCATGGATAGCGTTAAAGTATTTCTTCCTAGTGCAAGCATGTCCTTTGCTTTATGTTGTTGAATAAGTACTTTAATTGTTTTTCGTACTTAAAAGATGATAATACATTACATTCACTTTAAATCCAATAGATGGCAGTGAAACACTGACAATTCACTGACTCTTGTTTTTATTTTATTGCATTTTGCAGCAAAAATAGCCCATTACTTCATATATTAGTGACATGCAAACTTCAAACTCTCTAGAGTTGGGGCTAGCATTCCATACGTATCCAGATGTTTTGATATATATTGGAAGCCCATCTAAATTTCTAGAAAATTTGAGGCTGCTGTCCCTCTCCTGGCCCTCCCTTTCTCCACTTTGTGCAATTTTCCTTCACACAAAAGACCATGGCATCTTCTTGCTTGGAGGCTGATCTTTTGTGAATAAAGCCCTCTGCCTGGCTGCCCTTTCCAGTTCTGTTCTCTTCATTAGATGAGCGTGCCCTCTGCAGGGTCTTCGAGTGACGGCCGGTAAACCTGCTGCTTCCAATGTATCTTCAGTGTAATGGTATGCCACTCTCTCCTCTTGTTTTTAAAAGAGAGAAATCCATTAAGCTCACTCCTACACAAATCAAGTCTTCTGTGCCACACTTTTCTGTGATTAAAATCCTTGTTTCCTTATAACTAGTTAATGCCTGTACAACATCTTATATAGATATTAAGAATGATAAAACTGTTTATGATGTTGATTATCTTTCCCCTTTGCGGGATTGTGAGAAGCAGAAATCTTTTGCTGAGTGCTCTTTCTACATTAAGAATATATTGGATTTTTTTCCTTGAGCACACATTGGATTTTCACAATCCCTAATCTTCTTCATAACTTTCAAAATAAAAAAAATTAAAAAGTTTGGTTTGTGTTCACTTCTAAGCTGTGGTGAAGAGGTTAAAAAAAATAAGTGGCTAATCTTAGTGCCATTGTGACTGAAATTCACAGCCTACCTACCACTGTAATAATCTTCGTACAAAATATGCCCTTATGAGGTATCATCTGAAAACCAATAACTCACTTGTCAATAATATCATGGTGAAATGTATGTAGCAACATTCAGGAGCAACACCAGGGTTTTTGGCGCCCTAAGCGCAGGGCTGGCTCTAGCCAAGCACAGTGGCATGCTGTGGGGAGCACTCTGCCGCTCGCCAGTCCCGCAGCTCCATTGGACCTCCCCCAGGCATTCCTGCGGAGGGTCCGCTGGTCCCGTGGCTTTGGTGCAGCCTGCTGCCACCCTCAAATCCTGGTGCCCTAGGTGACTGCCTAGGTTGCCTAAATAGAAGCCTCGGCCCTGGCAACATTATATGTAAAGTTATGAAAACCTGCTGTATGATAAAAGCAGCAAAGAATCCTGTGGCACCTTATAGACTAACAGAGGTTTTGGAGCATGAGCTTTCGTGGGTGAATACCCACTTCCTCAGATGCATGTAATGGAAATATCCAGGGGCAGGTATATATATGTGTGCTAGCAAGCAAGCTAGAGATCTTCATGAGGTTGATGGATTTCCATTCCATACGGCACTGCATTTAGCCGTATGGAATGGAAATCCATCAACCTCGTTATCTCTAGCTTGCTTGCTAGCACACATATATATACCTGCCCCTGGATATTTCCATTACATGCATCTGAGGAAGTGGGTATTCACCCACGAAAGCTCATGCTCCAAAACGTCTGTTAGTCTATAAGGTGCCACAGGATTCTTTGCTGCTTTTACAGATCCAGACTAACACGGCTACCCTCTGATACCTGCTGTATGATGTTATTAGCACATGTTTAAAACCACACAGCCTGCCCAGGCAGAAATTGTTCAACAGGTCTATCCTGAATGAAGAAATGTGCGTTTACCTCAGTTTTCGTGTAAGAAGTAAACAAGGTTCTTGAGACCACAGGGAGAACTGATGGCAGGAGACAAAGCAAATTTGCATTTCAGCAAACACAGGTGAGAAGAAAGAGCATGGAGGCTCCTTCACCATCAGATTCCCTGTTGCTTTCTTTACTGTTTGAATAAACTTTATTTCTTCCTCAGAGGAACCCACTTCAAAGGTTGACTGGACTATAAGTGAGGGGAAGAGAACCCAAAGTTCTCTCTCTCTCTTTCACCAAAGAAAATAAAGACACCAGCACATTCGCATCTCTGGGAGAGAGGTCCTGACCAAGAAAAGGGTCAGTGACCATCTCACTGGAAGACTGTGGGTAGAAAGGCCAGCTTGCTAGACTAAGTTTTAGACTTTTAGATGTGCGTTTCTACTTTTATTTGCTTGTTACCATTTCTAATTTTATGTCTTATACTTGAATTCACTTTAAATCTATCTTTTTAATTAATAAACTTGTTTCATGTTTTTAATGAACTGAACTATTTGGTAACTCCAGCTGAAGTAGCAAACTGTTGAATATTGATCCTTTACAGGGACAACAGACCTTTAATATCTGAACTGTCCAGAAATGGGCTGGACAGTGAAGAATACACATTTTTTGGGAAAACCTGGGACTGGGATTGTGTGTGGGGTCACCCTGCAAGTAGTAACCAAGGCTGCTGGAAACCAGAGTGTGACTGGTGTGTTGCTGACAGGTTGCAAAGGTCAGAGCTGCTGGACCAGGGTTGCAGCTATATACAGACACTCAGGGTATGACCTGCATGCTGTTAGGCAGTTTGTGAGTAGTCCAGGTTGGGAGCTACAGCAGCAAAGAATTGTGAGGCACCCAACATTGTGGGGCAGGAGGTGACACAACCCTTCACTGGTCTGGATTGCACCCCGGAATGTAACAGCCATATTCCCTAAATGCAAAATGGATAAACTCCATATACATCAAATGAGAAGTAGGTTAACTCAGTTTACCCTCGACCTCACTACTGGTTTTAAGGCTGGACAAAGATTTTATATGTGCGTGTGTGTGAGTGTGTATTTTCCAAATGAGTCTACTTAACCCTCATTTGGCTCTTGCTGATCCATTCCCATAGGAGATATGGAAGCACATTCTGGACTATCTAAAGCAGGGTTGGGCAAATTTTTGGCCTGAGGGTTGCATCGAGTTTTGTAAATGTGTATGGAGGGCCGGTTAGGGGAGGGGGCCATGGCCCAGCCCCCACCTCCTGTCTGCCCCCTCCAGGACTCCTGCCCCATCCAAGCCTCCCTCCCCCCATTCTCTGACAGCCCCCCAGGACCCCTGCCTTATCTACACATTCCTGTCCCCTGACCACCCCTGGACCCCCGCCGTCCCATCCAACCCCTCTTCTTATTCCTGATAGCCCCCACGGGACCCTTGCCCCATCCAACCACCCCTTCTCCCTGTCCCCTGACTGCCCCAGATCCTCTGTCCCTGACTGCCCCCTGGCACCCCATCCAACCCCCACTCCTTCCTGACTTTCCCCTGGAACTGCTGCCCCCATTGAACCCCCCATTGCTCCCGACCGCCCCAACCCCTACCCACACCCCCACCCCCTGACCACCACACCGAACTCCCCTGCCCTCTATTCAATCCCTCTGTTCCATGCCCCCTTATCACACTGCCTAGAGCACCAGTGGCTGGCAGTGCTACAGCCGCACCTCCCAGCTGGAGCCAGGCCATGCCGCCGCCACCATGCAGCACAAAGCACTGGGTCAGGCCAGGGTCTGCAGTTGTGCTGTCTCAGGAGCTCACAGCCCTGCCGCCCAGAGCACTGTACTGGTGGCAGAGTGAGTGAATTGAGGCTGTGAGTGGGGGAGGACAGCAGGAAAGGGGCTGGGGGCTAGCCTCCCGGGCCAGGAGCTCGGGGGCAAGGCAGGACGGTCCTGCAGGCCATAGTTTGCCCATCCCCGATCTAAAGCCTTTGCATCAATGACATTAAGAGGGATTTTCATGATCCACTTGTTTTACTATTTGTATCTCTCTCTTTGAGTAATGGAGAAGGGGAGTGTTCAGTACAGTTTAGAGCAAATATTGTGAGCAGTGTTGAACTATGGAGACTGACTGAATACAAGAGCCCTAATTCTGCTGGTTAGCCCAAGGGCTCAACCACAACAAATAATTGTATCCTGGAACACTCAATTAACTCAAGGTACAAATTCTAGCATAGACAAGCCCATATTGATGTTGTGCCACTGTAACTTCATTTACTTCAGTGAAGCTACTCTCTGATGTACAGTAGTGTAAATAACAGCAGAGTCAGTGCCAGTTTGTGTGCATCTTAGCATAGCAGAGAACAGCATGTACTTTTTTAAAAAAAAATCATCTGTTGTGTTTGCATTCTAACCTAGCTTTAAAGCATTGCAGGAAAATAAATCTACAGGCTGTTTTCTGGATCTGCCTTTAGAATAATATTTATTTACCATGCAGGACCACTAGAAAAAAGGCTATATAGTGTGATGAAAGCATATATATTTGGAACATATAATAACCGATAAAATATGATACACACATTTTATAAATCAAATAAATAACCATGACTTAGGAAATCCATAACTCTCTGCTCTTTCCTTCTCCTTCCTTCCACTCTATGGAATATATGCATTTTTAATAATGAGCTGATATTTACAGTTTCAATATAAAGGTGGTTGTATTTTGGTTACTGAAAGATTTTTTACTACACATTCCTGAAAGGCTTTGAGTTTTTGTCCTCTCCTTTTTTGAATGACTGGTAAGCTTCACTATGTGGCACTCATGTAGAGAATAACCTTTGAAAGAAACAAATAGTGGGAGGGAAGATGGAGACAGGAAGACAAATCTGGAAAGCAAGGAGCGGGACTCTGGTTCTGCTTCACTTACCGTAACTACTGATTTTACATGCAGAATCTCTCTACAACGGCAAGTCTCCACCCACTAACTTAACGGGTAGATTTTACTGTCTCTAATGGCCAATTTGAGAACTAAAATATGGCCTAAAAGCAGCAAAGAATCCTGTGGCACCTTATAGACTAACAGACGTTTTGGAGCATGAGCTTTCGTGGGTGAATACCCACTTCTTCAGATGCATGTGGTGGAAATATCCAGGGGCAGGTATATATATGCTAGCAAGCAAGCTAGAGATAACTAGGTCAGTTCAATGAGGGAGGATGAGGCCCTGTTCTAGCAGTTGAGGTGTGAAAACCAAGAGAGGAGAAACTGGTTCTGTAGTTGGCAAGCCATTCACAGTCTTTGTTCAATCCTGAGCTGATGGTGTCAAATTTGCAAATGAACTGAAGCTCAGCAGTTTCTCTTTGAAGTCTGGTCCTGGAGTTTTTGGCCTGTTTATATCCAGGATCTCATCATCCAGGTCTCAATTACTGCATCTTCAAGGCCAAATGCAATCTTGTGCCACTCCTATCTATTCAGAATACTGTTGCAAAGATCATTTTCTTAGCCCATGCCTTGACCATGTCACTCCATTGCATTCCTCCATTGGTTCCCCCTTGTATAGCATGTCAAAGTCAAGCTATTTGTCTACACTTTCAAGACCTTTAACCAAATTTATTATCTATCATTTATTTTCAAGAGGTCTACTTCCACCTCCTATCAGCCCATGATACCAGCTTCCATCACCCACTCATTAACATTTTCAAACAAACACCTTCAAGCTTTCTCTTATGTTGCTCCTCATGCTTGGGAGGAACTCCCTGTAAATATGCAAGAGCTACCTCGCTATCCTCCTTCAAATCCCTCTTTAAAACTCTCCTTCATTATGATGCTGTCATAAACAGGTAAGAAAAGTTTATAGCACAGAAGTACTTTATATCTCTTTGACTGTAAAGGGTTAACAAGTTCAGTAAGCCTGGCTGTCACCTGACCAGAGGACCAATCAGAGAACAGGATACTTTCAAATCTTGAGGGAGGGAAGTTTTTGTGCTGTGCTGTTAGTTTTTGGTTGTTGTTCACTCTGGGGGCTCAGCGGGAGCAGATGTGCAACCAGGTTTCTCTCCAATCTCTCCAATACAGGCTCTTATAAGTTCAGACTAGTGAGTACTAGGTAGATAAAGCGAATTAGGCTTATGGTTGTTTTCTTTTTTTGCAAATGTGTATTTGGCTGGGAGGAGTTCAAATGTGTATTTGGCTGAAAGGAGTTCAAATTGGTATTTTGCTGAAAAGATTTTAATTTGTACTTGTATACTTAGGCTGGGAGGGTATTCCCAGTGTCTATAACTGAAAGACCCTGTACCTATTCTGTCTTAAATGTACAATTTTCCTCTCTGTTTTAAGATTCAAGGAGTTTGAATCACAGTGATCTTCCAGGGTAACGCAGGGAGGGGAAGCCTGGGAGAGGCAACGGTGGGGGAAAGCATTTACTTTCCTTGTGTTAAGATCCAGAGGATCTGGGTCTTGGGGTTCCCCGGGCAAGGTTTTGGGGGCACCAGAGTGTACCAGGCACTGTAATTCCTGGTTGGTGGCAGCGCTACAGGTTCTAAGCTGGTAATTAAGCTTAGAGGAATTCATGCTGGTACCCCATCTTTTGGACGCTAAGGTTCAGAGTGGGGGATTGTACCATGACATGGTAGGCAGCGTATGGGATAAGATAGAATCCAAAAGCCAGTGAGGTTTTTGATTTCTCTCCCTGCTAGCTATCTGCAGGCAGACTGAGAGGTTTGGGTTTAGAAGCAAAAATCGATAAGTTTTTTCTTTCTCTTCCCCTGCTAGCTGTGTGTAAAGCAGGCTAGAGGAGATTGTGTTAAAAGCAAAGGTCTGCAAGTTTTTTTTGGTCTCTCCCTTCTGAGTACTCTGAAGGCAGAGGCACTAGGGTTTAACAAGGATCTTTTTTAAACAAAGGGACTCCAGTTGTGAGTCACCATATACCAGCAAAACACATTTGCAAATGAATGTTTTTTTTTCTTTCTAACTCTGTCGGGAATAGCTAGGTAGAAGGAGTTTAAAAAAGACTCTGTTGCTAAGCAACCCTCAGGAGGCAACAGAGAAGCAGAATTTCAGGCAGTAAACACCAGAGGGCGCCCCAATACAAGAAAACAGAAACCATGACTACCAAGGATGCCCTGAAACAGGAACGAGTGAGACTGGAGGCAGAAGAATAAATCAAAGACGCAGACCACAGGCGAGACATGGAAAAAAAACTACAAGAGATGGAGCTGAGAGAAAGAGAAAGAGAGGCCGCCCACAGAAGAGAGCTGGAGATAAAAGAGAAAGAGTTGGAAATCCAGAGGGAGGCCCACCGGCAGGCCCTGGAATTAGAGCAGGCTAGGCAGCATGCTCCAGCCAACCCTAACAACCCTTCGCCAGTTATTGTTCCACATCCCAAGAGATTTCCCACCTACAAGGCAGGTGATGACCCTGAAGCCTTCTTAGAGAATTTTGAAAGAGCCTGCCTTGGGTACAACATCCCTGAAGACCAGTACATGATAGAACTGAGGCCACAGCTCAGTGGACCCTTAGCAGAGGTGGCGGCTGAAATGCCTAAGGAGAACATGAACGACTATAAACTTTTTCAAACCAAGGCCAGATATAGAATGGGGATAACACCTGAACAGGCTTGTCGGCAGTTCAGAGACCTAAAATGGAAACCAGATGTGTCATTTCCCCGACACGCCTACCACATTGCAAAGAATTATGAAGCCTGGATATCAGGAGCCAATGTTAAATCTCTGGACGACATGCACCTCCTAATACAATTGGAGCAGTTCTTAGAGGATGTTCCGGAGGAAATAGAAAGGTACATCCTAGATGGGAAGCCCAAAACTGTAACTGAGGCAGGGGAGGTTGGAGCCAGATGGGTGGATGTGGCAGAAAAGAAAAGAGCTACTATCAAGGGGAGCGAATATCACAGAGGTCACCCCGACAATAAACCCTATACCCAAGGGCAAACCAAGACCCCACCTATAACCCAAGAAAAGCTGCCAACTCTCTATTCTCTCACCTCACCAATCTCCAGTAACCCACCTCGGCCCAGTGACCAGTTAGCTGGGCGATGCTTCAAGTGTAATAAACTGGGACATATAAAGGCCAACTGCCCCAAGAACCCCAACCGAGTGCAGTTCATTTTATCTCCATCACTCCAAAGATCCCCAGACCCAGATGCCTCTCAAATACCCTCGGAGTGAAGGGAAATTTTGAGAGTGGGTGGAAAGAAGGTTATCGCGTGGAGAGACACGGGGGCACAAGTGTCAGCTATCCACCAATCCTTAGTGGATCCCAAATTCATCAACTCAAAGGCCCAAGTGACAATTTACCCCTTCATGGCACAAGCTGTAAACTTGCCTATAGCTAAACTGCCTGTCCAGTACAGAGGCTGGTCAAGAATGTGGACATTTGCAGTCTACGACAATTATCACATCCCCATGCTACTGGGGGAAGACTTGGCCAACCAGGTAAAGTGGCCAAGAAGGTGGGAATGGTTACATGCAGCCAAGCCAGGCAAGCTTCCAGACCCATCACTGTTCCTGAGCCGTCCACAGGGGCCCCAGACAAAGGTAGTGGACCCAGATTCCCTGCCAATGACTGCAACAGCCACAGTACTTCCAGTCCCAGACCCGGACCTGGAAACACAACCAGCACCAGAACTATTGCCAGCACTGACGCCAGCGCTTGCAAACACATCTTCAACCCCAATGCCAGAGGGCGCCAGCGAGCCTGAACTGGCAGAAGCAGCAGACAACCAGACCCAAGAGGCTCAGCCAGAGCCTGAAACACCACCTGGTGCACCAGTGGAGAGCAGTTCACCAGCGGTTCATCACCTACATCGCTTCCCGAAGGACCAAGCCGAAGTCCACAGTCTGAGGAGGAACTAGTGTCTCCAACCTCCAGGAAACAGTTCCAGACTGAGCAGGAAGCAGATGACAGCCTTCAGAAAGCTTGGGCGGCGGCACGGAGCACCTCACCGCCTCTCAGTTCTTCTAACAGATCTCGGTTTGTTATAGAACAAGGACTTTTATATAGGGAGACTCTTTCTGGTGGGCACCGGGAAGACTGGCATCCACAAAAACAGTTGGTGGTTCCAACTAAGTACTGGGGGAAGCTCTTAAGCTTAGCCCATGATCATCCCAGTGGCCATGCTGGCGTGAACAGAACCAAAGACAGGTTGGGAAAGTCCTTCCACTGGGAGGGGATGGGCAAGGATGTTGCCAAGTATGTCCGATCTTGTGAGGTATGCCAAAGAGTGGGAAAGCCCCAAGACCAGGTCAAGGCCCCTCTCTAGCCACTCCCCATAATAGAGGTCCCATTTCAGCAAGTAGCTGTGGATATTCTGGGTCCTTTCCCAAAAAAGACCCCCAGAGGAAAGCAGTACATATTGACTTTCGTGGACTTTGCTACCCGATGGCCGGAAGCAGTAGCTCTAGGCAACATTAGGGCTAAAACTGTGTGCCAGGCTCTAATAGACATTTTTGCCAGAGTAAGTTGGCCCTCCGATATCCTTATGGATTCAGGGACAAATTTCCTGGCAGGGACCATGAAAGAACTGTGGGAAACTCATGGGGTGAATCACTTGGTTGCTACCCCGTACCACCATCAAACCAATGGCCTGGTGGAAAGGTTTAATGGAACTTTAGGGGCCATGATCCGTAAATTCGTGAATGAACACTCCAATGACTGGGACCTAGTGTTGCAGCAGTTGCTTTTTGCTTACAGGGCTGTATCACATCCCAGTTTACGGTTCTCACCGTTTGAGCTTGTGTATGGCCACGAGGTTAAGGGGCCATTACAGTTGGTGAAGCAGCAATGGGAGGGGTTTACGCCTTCTCCAGGGACTAATATTCTAGACTTTGTAAGCAACCTACAAAGCACCCTCCGACACTCTTTAGCCCTTGCTAAAGAGAACCTAAAGGATGCTCAGGAAGGGCAAAAGGCCTGGTATGATAGACCTACCAGAGAGCGTTCCTTCAAGGTAGGAGACCAGGTTATGGTCTTAAAGGCGCAACAGGCCCATAAAATTAAAGCATCATGGGAAGGGCCATTCACGGTCCAAGAGCACCTAAGAGCTGTTAACTACCTCATAGCATTTCCCAATTCCTCCCTAAAGCCCCGAGTGTACCACGTTAATTCTCTCAAGCCCTTTTATTCCAGAGACTTACAGGTTTGTCAGTTCACAGCCCAGGGAGGAGATGATGCTGAGTGGCCTGATGGTGTCTACAATGAAGGGAAAAGTGACGGTGGCGTGGAAGAGGTGAACCTCTCCACAACCCGGAAACGTCTGCAGCGGCAACAGATCAAGGAGTTAATGCACTCTCCCGTAAAAGTTCCCTAACATCAACTGGTTAAAAATTATCCTTGCAATGTGAAGAATCTTGTAGTTTTACTTAATTAGTGGCATATGTAAGGATGCATGTGTTTATTGATCTGTTTATTATAAAGTTCTAGGGAGAAATCACTGCCAGTGTACTTCCACACTGTCAGCAATTTGGGGGGCGTGTCATAAACAGATAAGAAAAGTTAATAGCACAGAAGTACTTTATATCTCTTTGACTGTAAAGGGTTAACAAGTTCAGTAAGCCTGGCTGTCACCTGACCAGAGGACCAATCAGAGGACAGGATACTTTCAAATCTTGAGGGAGGGAAGTTTTTGTGCTGTCCTATTAGTTTTTGGTTGTTGTTCACTCTGGGGGCTCAGAGGGAGCAGATGTGCAACCAGGTTTCTCTCCAATCTCTCCAATAAAGGTTCTTATAAGTTCAGACAAGTGAGTACTAGGTAGATAAAGCGAGTTAGGCTTATGGTTGTTTTCTTTATTTGCAAATGTGTATTTGGCTGGGAGGAGTTCAAATGTGTATTTGGCTGAAAGGAGTTCAAATTGGTATTTTGCTGAAAAGATTTTAATTTGTACTTGTATACTTAGGCTGGGAGGGTATTCCCAGTGTCTATAGCTGAAAGACTCTGTACCTATTCTGTCTTAAATATACAAAGATAATTTTTACTGTTTATTCTCTCTTTTATTAAAAGCTTTTCTTGTTTAAGAACCTAATTGTTTTTTTATTCTGGTGAGACCCCAGGGGACTGGGTCTGGATTCACCAGGGAATTGGTGGGGAAAAAGGATGGAAGGGGGAGAGAGAGGCGGATTTCTCTCTGTGCCAGGATTACTTTCTCTCTCAGGGAGAATCTGGGAGGGGGAGAGAGAAGGAGGGAGGAAGTTAAATTTTCCTCTCTGTTTTAAGATTCAGGGAGTTTGAATCACAGTGATCTTCCAGGGTAACGCAGGGAGGGGAAGCCTGGGAGAGGCAACGGTAGGGGAAAGGGTTTACTTTCCTTGTGTTAAGATCCAGAGGGTCTGGGTCTTGGGGTTCCCCGGGCAAGGTTTTGGGGGAACTAGAGTGTACCAGGCACTGTAATTCCTGGTTGGTGGCAGCGCTACAAGTTCTAAGCTGGTAATTGATCTTAGAGGAATTCATGCTGGTACCCATCTTTTGGACGCTAAGGTTCAGAGTGGGGAATTGTACCATGACAGATGCCTATGAAAAAAAACCAAAAAACCTTGATAGTTGTTAAACTTCTGGTGTGCTGAGATCACAGCTTATCATCCTCACCAATATTGCCTCATTGTTTCCTTGTTCTCCCCCATCAGTCTGTCTGTATTCATCTGTTATCTCTTGGCTTAGACATAGATTGTAAACTCACTGGGTCAGGGGCCATCTTTTTGTTCTGTATTTTTACAGTGTCTGGCACAATATGGTCCCAGTCCATAAATAGGGTTCCTAGGCACTGTGGTAATGCAAATAACAAATAATATATGGTCTCATGGAATGCATAATGAAGGAAGGTCAGTCCAGCCACATAACACCCATGTATTTGGAATCCGTGCTGGTGGTATATGGAGCATTTAGGGCTGTAAAAGCCACTCCAACATCTGAGGGCCAGGATGCACAGTTACAGTGCCTTATCTCATCTAGTGTGACTGCTAGTCCAGTGTACTATCACACCACAAGGCTTGCAGTCCATAGTATAGACTAAGCTCTTCTTTTGGTATTAAAAAATAATAAAACTGACCAAATTGTTTGAAGATTAGCTCCTGTACAGTAATTTTTTCCTAACTTTAATACTCACATCTTTTTGGCCCACACCTCTTTCCTATAAGAACATTGCAATAACTCTGTGGTTTGGATGGAGATAATACATTATCAGGTATCATGTCATGATCAGCATAAATAGTTCAAAGAACTGTTATTTCCCATTGGGTCATAATCCACCATAAGAATTCTTAACTTGTAGTTATACAATAAACTGTGCTAAACAGTGTAAGTGTGGTTCATCATTTAAACTTGAATAAACTTGAAAGGTTTTGCTATTTTTAATATCATTGTAAAAAAATCTACTAAAAGCTAAAATGAAAAAGGATTTATTTTCTATTGAACCACAAAAAAAGTCTTAGTTCAGATAATGCTAGGATCTGATTTAAAACCACAGATTCCAGGGAATTTAGAGGGAATTCCAGGGAGTCTAGCTAAAAATACAGTCAACTCATTAGGTATTGAAGGGATAGGAGCTGCAATACCTACGCAGAATGAGGTTAGTTAAGGATCCTAAACACAATTTGAATATATCCATAGACACAGCATTGTAAGTTGCCAGGCCCATTTGTGGATATTGCTATATTAGTGACACAATATTTGTTTTAGAGGCCATCAAATCTCTTTGCCAGATTAAACATTTGTAATCTGGGTCCAACTTTAATATACTCTTTCCAATGGGAAAGCCACAAACAGCTATACACTGCACTAACATAGTCGCCCTCAATCTGTTACGTTGTCAGAATTACAGACATGCGAGAGCCAGTAATAATAAGGACATTAATATGAACGTTAAAGTAATGAGACTCCTTATTATGTACAAATTTGAGTGTAGTATGCTGTACGGTAAAACCCTCCAACGTTGCAAAAGAAGGCTAGCAGTGAACCAAGGGCAAAGCATATGTCTCCTTCTCCCACAGTTTCTTTTATGACCTATGTAATGTTTTCGTGTTTAGAAGTGCATGGCTACTTTCAAATCCTTTCTCAAGACTCACTTCTAGTGCAATGCCTAAAAGAAATCAAACAATCTCTAGTAGCAAGATTGAAACATCAGTACGGATAATTAACACGTACTTTGTCTATTTATATAATTTTAAAGATATATGCACAAACACACATCATATGTATGCTTTCTTAAAACAATATCATCCCTTTCAACCATGGTATTTCAAGTGGTATATTTTGATTCTTTCTCTCTCAGCTTTCAGATGTTGCTTGTCTTTTTAGATTGCAAGCTCTTTAGTGCTGGCACCATGTCTTCACGTGCATTCGCCTGGTGCCTAACACAACGGTTCCCTAATCTTGATGATGATTATAATGCTGAAGTGGTAGAAATAATTCTCTGGTGGTAGAAGTATTTTTGCACATTGATTAGACTGCAGTTTTCCTTTCTCAAAGCTGTTTATCGTCATAGTTCCTTTATATAAACAGATTTTCCCATTTTTCTCTTCCTTTCCCTTCCATAAATGAATCCCTATAAAAAAATCCCATAATATTTAAGTAGTTTTTAAAGATTTACAGACTTTTATAAGAACATAAGAATGTTCATACTGGGTCAGACCAATGGTCCATCTACCCAAGTATCCTGTCTTCTGACAAAAAGAACAGGAATACTTGTGGCACCTTAGAGACTAACTCATTTATTTGAGCATGAGCTTTCATGGGCTACAGCCCACTTCATCAGATAGCCCATGGAAACTTATGCTCAAATAAATTTGTTAGTCTCTAAGGTGCCACAAGTACTCCTGTTCTTTTTGCGGATACAGACTAACATGGCTGCTACTCTGAAACCTGTCTTCTGACAGTGACTCATCTCAGATGCTTCAGAGGGAATAAACAGAACAGAGCAATTTATCAAGTGATTCATCTACAGTTGTCCAGTCTCAGCCTCTGGAAGTCAGAGGTTTAGGGACACCCAGAGCATGGGGTTATGTCCCTGCCTAATAGCCATTGATGGACCTATCCTCTATGAACTTGTCTAATTCTTTTTTGAACCAAATTATACTTTTGGCCTTACAACATCCGCTGTCAACGAGTTCCAGAGGTTGACTATGCATTGTGTGAAGAAGTACTTTCTTATGTTTGTTTTTAAACTTGCTGCTTATTAATTTCTTTGGGTGATCCCTGTTCTTGTGTTATATGAAGGGATAATTAACACTTCCCTCTTCACCTTCTCTACATCATTCATGATTTTATAGACCTCTATCATATTGTTTCTTTTCTAAGCTGAACAGTCCAGTCTTTTTAATTTTTCCTCATATGGAAGCTCTTCCATACTTCCAATCATTTGTGTTGCCCTTCTGTACTTTTTTTCCTTTTCTGATGTAGACATCTTATTTGACATGAGGCAACCAGAACTGCATGCAGTACTCAAGGTGTGGATGTACCATGGATTTGTATAGTGGCATTATGATATGTTCTGTCTTGTTATCTATGGCCTTCTTAATGGCTCCAAATAGTCGGTTAGCTTTTTTGACTGACACTGCACATTGAGCAGAGTTTTCAGAGAACTAACCACAACAATTCCAAGATCTCTTTCATGAGTGGTAACAGCTAATTTAGGCCCTGTCATTTTGTATGTATAATTGGGATCATGTTTCCAATATGCATTACTTTGAATTTATCAACATTGAATTTCATCAGATGAAATTCATTTAGCTTCTCCAGAATGTCCTTGTCTTCCTTGAGTGCACTTATAGCAGCTCCTTCATTGTCCAGTGGCCCCACTGATTGTTTGGCAGGGTCCCGGCTTCTGACATTCTTTTTAAAAAATTGCTGTTACTTTGTGTCTTTTGCTAGTTTATATTCAATTATTATTATTATTATTATTATTATTATTAGCCTACCTAATTATACTTTTACACTTGACTTGCCAGAGTTTATGTTTTTCTATTTTCTTCAGTAGGATTTGACTTCCAGTTTTTAAAAGATGTCTTTGTCTGTAACCCCTCTTTTACTCTGTTGTTTAGTCATGGGGACATTTTTTGGTTCTCTCCCTGTTTTTTTATTGTTATTATTTGGAGTATACATATAGTTTAAGCCTCTATTATTTTACATGCAGCTTGCAGGCATTTTGCTCTTGTGACTGTTCCTTTTATTTTCTATTAAACTAGTCTCCTCATTTTTGCATAGTTCCCATTTTGAAGTTAAATGCTACTGTTGTGGGTTTCTTTGGTATTTCCTCTGTATGCCCTCCACAAGGATGTTAAATTTAATTTCATTATGGTTGCTATTACAGAGCTGTTCAGCTATACTCACCTAGACCATGCATCATTTAGGACTAAATCAAGTATTGCCTCTTTCTTTGTGGGTTCCAGGACTAGTTGCTCCACAAAACAGTCATTAATGGTATCTATACATTTTATCTCTGCATCCCATCCTGAGGTGTCATGTACCCAATCAATATGAGAATAGTTGAAACCCCCATCATTATTGGATTTTCTGTTTTTGTAATCTCTAATCTCCCTGAGCATTTCACAGTAAACATCACCATCCTGGTCAGGTGGTTGGTCGTATACTCCTATTGCTATACTCTTATTATTCAAGCATGGAATTTCTAGCCATGGAGATTCTATGGTACTGTTTGATTCATTTAAGATGTTTACTATATTTGATTCTCTACTTTATTTCACAAATAGTGCTGCTATCCTACTAGCACAACCTACTCTGTCTTTCCTACATATTTTGTACACTGATATTACCATGTCTCATTGATTAGCATTCTTCCCACAAATTTCTGTGATGCCTATTGTATAAATATCCTCATTTAATTCCAGGTACTCAAGTTCACCCATCTTAGTGTTTAGATTTCTTGCATTTTTATACAAGCACTTATAAAATTTGTCAATATTTAGTTGTTTGCTTTCATGTAATGTAACTGAATAGGTGTCTCGTTCATTTGACTGTTTCTTTTCAGTTTCTGCCTGTCCTGTATCAACTTCTATGCTATCTTTTTTATTAGGATATAGAGTATCTCCTTTAATAAATCCTCTTGAAGGAATGTGTCGATCTGTACTGGATGCTCCTTCATACCTGTCAGCTTTCCCCCTGCCATTAGTTTAAAAACTCCTTTACGACATTTTTAATTTTACATGCCAGCAATCTGGTTCCATTTTGGTTTAGGTGGACTCCATCCTTCCTGTACAAGCTCCTTCCTTCCCAAAAGGTTTCCAAGTTCCTAATAAATCTAAACCCCTCCTCCCTACACCATCTTCTCATCCACACATTGACACCCTGCAGTTCTGCCTGTCTAACTGACCCTGCATGTGGTACTGGAAGCATTTCAGAGAATGTTACCCTAGACGTCCTGGACTTTAATATCTTGCCTCACAGCCTAAATTTAGCCTCCAGGACCTCTCTCCTACCTTTCAGTATGTCATTAGTACCTACATGTACCAGGACCACCAACTGATCCTGAGCAGTAAGCCTAGATTTCTTGAGATGTCTGCAATCTTCACACACAGCAGGCAATTCATCATGTATTTCTTCTGGTCATCACAAACCCAACTATCTATATTTCTAATAATTGAATCCCCCATTACCATTACGTGGTTCTTCCTAATCACTGGGGCCCCTTCCCCTGGAGAGGTATCCTCAGTGCAAGAGGATACCATGACATCATCTGGAAGGAAGGGCCCAACTATGGGACCATTTCTCTCACTCCAGCTTGATATTCTCCTTCCTCAAGACTTTCATTCTTCTCAACAGTATAGATGTTGTTACAGTGGAGGTGGGACCAATCTAGTGTGTCCCAGAAAGTCTCATCTATGTAACACTCCATCTCCATTAGCTCCTCCAGTTCAGCCACTCTGGTCTCAAGAACCCATACTCAGTCTCGGAGGGCTGTGAGCTGCTTGCACCAAATGCACACATATTCCACATGCCCACAAGGCAGGTAATTATACATGCTGCATTCAGTGCAATAAATTGGATAGCACTCACTCTGCTGTTGGACTTTTGCCTGAATTCTTTTTACTCTTCCTGGGATTTTTGTGCATGTTTATTTGTTCTTTGTGCACCTGAGTATGGCTGGGTTTTGTTTTTTTGCGGGGGGGGGGGGTAAGGGTGGGGTGGTGTTATTGGCCTAAGTTTAGAGAATGTTTATTAGGTGTATCTGGTTCTCACATTCTCTCTCTCTCAACTCCTTCACAAAACTCCTCTGGTCAGTTACAAGCTGGCTTTTTAAATCTCAGTTCTCTCTGTTAGCCCCACACTCTTGTCAAAGTATTCTAAGTGATCAGAGATCGAAGGATGGCAGGCTAGATCCACATTAGGAAGTTCTCAGCCTTGCCTAGCAGATCACTAGGCTCAGCACACAGCCCCCCAAACAGATAGCACTATCAGCTTCCATCCTGTAGGCATAGGCATAAGCAAGCAAGCACAAAACAACAATCAAACTAAAAGACAGCAAACTCACCAAGGGTCATGTAGTCATGCCTCCTACACCTGGAGAACTCCCTCACAAAACTCCCATTTGCTGCTCCCACTTGCTAGCTCCTCTGGTCACCTATGAACTGGCTTTTTAAATCTCTGTTGTCCCTGAGTTAGCACCATGTACAGTAAGGCCACAACTAGCCGGTTCAATACCTAAAGAGACAATAACTTTTTTCCTGGGACAGTTCCACTTTATAATATGATGTCTCATTGTCCTAAGACCTTTTTTTCAGGGTGCGTGAAAAGTCCTGTTTTTTTTATTTCATCTTTCAAAAAAAATTATAACTACAAAATGTATTTGCGACAAAATATTGCTACAGCAATACAAAATGTTTGGGCTGTGTTTTAAAGTGCATGTGTTGCATGCATACATGAGTTGCATCAACCATTGTTCCACACCTAAGCTTATCATAACTTGTCAGGTGACAACCTTTCAGTATGAGTCAGAAACAAAAATCTGTCTAGTCAGTGCAAAATGACTGCTTTGTCCCCCCAAGGGCCTGGGGGATTCCTTCCACCTGCAGGCACCAGAATCAGAGAGAGGCAAGAAGTGAAGGAAAGAAGGATAGTAAGAGGAAGAAGTGGAGCTCAGCCTCTGTCTTATCTGCTCTGCTTCTCTGCACATAGTTGATCAAAGAAAGGATGAAAATACAGAGCACTTGAATATTTCACACCATAAAAATGTTGCCAGAAAAAGCATCCATATTTTATTTTGAAAAAATGGTTACATCATTAATAGCTAAACCGGTAGTGCTACACATACAATTTGAAAGCCCATGGTTGACTGGACCAGAATTGTCTTAAGATAGTGATATCTGAACAATGGTATCAATTCTTCTTCAGAGAGACTCTCCAAAATTTGGCACTACTCTTCATTCTTCTTTTTGAGAAGTTGGGGGAAGCACCAGATTAGCAGGACCAAATTCTGAGCCAGTTCTTTCAGCTAATTGACAAAAGAATTAAAATAAAATAATCAAGCAGGATACTAACAGACTCACAGGAAAGCCATCTGCATTTTCTGGTAAACTAGCAATGTACTTATCATTCAAAAGGTTCCTGTTTATTAAGGTCATTAACTTGCAGATTTGTAGCTTAATCTCTAGGGGTATGTCTACACTACCCACCGAATCGGTGTGCAGCGATCGATCCAGCAGGGGTTGATTTATCATGTCTAGTCTAGATGTGAGAAATCAACCCCTGAGCGCTCTCCCGTCGACTCCTGAACTCCACCGCCATGAGAGGCACAAGCAGAGTCGACGGGGGAGAGGCAGCAGTCAACACTGCAGTCAAGACACCGCAGTGAGTAGGTCTAAGTATGTCGACTTCAGCTTCGTTATTCACATAGCTGAAGTTGCCTTTGTCTATTAAGCACACGTCAACTAACCTTAATTCTGTTAGATTATACAGTTGGTCTGCTGCATTTCCTCTCCCTTCTATGTTTGGGAGAACAAGAGGATGGGGGTAGAGAAGTTTGAGAGATTATTTTTATTCTGGAAATCTCCTAGTTCAGTCTGAAGGTTACAGGTGTGTGAACTGACTCTGTGAGACTAGTCATTTGGGAACTACTATTAATCAAATAAGTCCAGATCCTGCTTGATTTATAGAAGACAGCCATTCATTTCAGTGGTAGTGCTGCATGAGGAAGGTGAACAGGACTTGCCATAATTATCTTTGCACATGCCTTGAGCTTGGATCAGTCATCTTCCACAACCTCTGAACCACAGCCCACTGTCATTAATAGGATATTTTATGAAGCATTTGTAGTTTTCCCATACTGGATCAATTGTTTGGGAATTTTAATAGACTACACAGAGTTTTCTTATTTTTGATGTGTGATTTTGGAGTAAATTTTTTGTTTTTCCATTATTTCCAGAAAAACAAAACTAACGAAATGCATCATTTTCAGTCTAATTCAGATATACACACTCAGTAAAAGAGTGATTAAGATTAAAACTTGTCAGAGAGTTTAGGAGTCACTGCAGTGCCCACAGTGTATAATTTTTGGTGATATGCTACAAGAGCTGCAGTTTGCATAGTGTAAT